>NC_140584.1:693077687-694277687 GCF_964204655.1 Triturus cristatus | reverse complement strand
TCAGTAATGGCCCGGTAGGCATTAATGTATGGGTACATTCACGTTAAGTGCTGTAAAAGTGCCTACGATCTTCATCTAGTGATGGACTCATCTGAAGGCAATGATGCGGACCAAACTGCATGTTAATACTGTGTGATCTGGGGTGGCGGAGAAGTATGAAGATTAAGTCTTATATTCCGTCCTCATTGGACATGTACTCCGCATCTAATGTTTTAAAAAGGATAGATCAGATGAATACAGTATCGGAAAGAAGTGGTGTCTTAACTCAGGTTCTTGCAGGCCAATACCTGTTCTTTTGTTTTTTTAAGGTCAAGCCTACCAGACAACGCAAGTTGCCTGGTTGCATAAGACCTATGGTCATTTTACCAGAAAGTTTCAGAGGGTTTAATTCCATGCATTGCTACCACTGGCTAACTTTGTCACTCCCAACTTGCTTGCTTCTTATTCTACAGCCTGCCTTGTCCATCTTGTGTTTATACATCCCTAGAGCACAGTCTCTTTACTTGCGTATTTCAACTGCTCGTGCTTAGGGAGCTTTTTTTTTGTTTCAGTACTCCATGAGTTTGAGCTGTCTCCGTCGTGCCCTTCTTCCCCCCCCCCCCCCATGCTCTGTGTTGATCTCACTTGTGTGCTCTTTTCTGGTTTTGTTCTTGTTGTACAGCATGAACATAAAGGATTGGGTGAGCCATTAGGTCTTGAAGGTGACTCATTAGCTTTGCCGATATTCACTTCCTTTTGGTGCAGTCGCACACTATCAGCCTTTGATATACACTGAGCAAAACTGCACAACATGTGCACAAAACAAAGACTTATAGCCCTGAGGTGACTGGTCACTGCAGAGAGTTGTGCAACCTGCAGGTTAAACTCTTAATCCACAATGAGGTACATTTAGCATTTGACACATCGAAGTTAAATGAACGGAGTACCATTAAGATTGTTACCTGTCACTTAAAGCTCCACTAAAATAAATCTACCAAGGACCACATAAAAACATTCTGGCACCTATGAGGCTTCTCTCGAATTTTAAGGCATAGCCTTAATGTCCACTGATTAAGAAACCAGTCTGACTGGTGTAACGAAGAAAAAGAACCATTGTGTAAGGAAATGCCTCTCTTTGTATCATCACCCCCAAAGTTTTGGACACATGCTGCTGGTTTTTCGACTGAGTACGCACGGAGGCCTGCTAACCCGACCTCAATGCCAGTGACCTGAACCTTAAACATGTATGTTTGATTGGCCTATACTCAATTGGTGTAAGTTGACTTACTTCTAAGTGCCTGGTACATGGTGCAATAGGTACCCCCAAAGACTTAAGTTAGGGCATCCCCTCAAAGCCTGCAGTACTTGTGCCACCCTGAGTGGGACCAGGTAAAAGGTGACTCCCAGTCTCCCACTGCAGACTGAAAGGGCACTATAAAAGTAACTCTTCTTTGCCACTTCAATCACTAGCAAAGCTCAAACTCAATTTTGATTGTGTAAGTTACTCCTACACATGGCTTATCGAGTCCTGAGGCAGGATGCAGCATACTAGACAAACTTTTCAACACAATCATTTTTCCCTAATTCCTAGCAATCTAGGCCAATTCATGAAGCTTTTATGCCATCAAGACTCTAAACAAATCAGGAAATTGAAATAACTTTTCCAATACCACAAGAGACTTGGGTAATGCTAAATTAAAATTAATACTGAAATGTATTTAGCTGTAGGATTAGCCATTCAAACACCTCAACAAATGAAATAAGATTAAATTGGGTACATTATTAATGTAACATTATCAGCACAGAGTGGTATAATACTGATGCCTGTTGCATTTGTGTGTGAGAGACCAAAACTAAAATAAAAGAAAGAAAAAGATTTACATGCAACTCTAATTATTACCTTGACATAAAATTAAGAGCATGAACTCGGAACATTAAAAAAAAAAAAATCAAACTGACCTGTCCATCAACGCATCTTCCAGCAACGGAGTTACAGCATATATGTAGTCCTTTCCCATTTCACCAATGTATTCAAAAAGGAAGGAGAGAGACTTCAGAACACCGTTTTGTACGTTGAGCTCAGGAACCCTGTACTCATTCATAAGGGCAGGAAGGACAGTGAAAGGAGAACATGTTTCAGCAACAATAGCAATGGCTACTGTGGTGCACACTCTGTTCTGTCTCTCTTGTACTTTTAAGTTGTTCAAAAGAGTTGCTAAAACATCATGAGGTCTGGAAAACAAAATATAAACAGTCAGCAAAGCAAACTCAAGATAAAAATTCTAAAAACATTCTACCATTGTAAAACAGTGCACAGATAACTATACATTCATTTTCGGGATGTGGGATCCTGCAAGGTTTGATCAAGAACAGTTTACTCACGGATGATGGTTAAGATTGTAATGGATACTTGACTTCATATGTAGACTCCAATCTGAAATATCAAAAAGGCTGTGTAGGAAGCTGGCTCTGCATATGGTATGCCTCTTGGTGGTAATACCGTGCACAGAGTCCGGGGGTTCCCAAACAGTGTACAGGGCTCAATGTAAAACACAAAGTGCTCTATTAGTGGTAGTGTGGGTGTGCAGCCTTAGACCTAACACACAGGAGTGTAAGACATTTATTGTACATCATTGACCAATAACGGACCAATGACTCAAAAAGGAAATCCACACCAAATTTAGAAAAATAAGCTTTTACGGCATTTTATTAGAAGACCAAGATATTCGCAATAAGGTAAGTACGTTTTTACCTAAAAACCCTTTTCACTTCGAGCAATTTCTGAACATTTAAATGTTATCCTAGGGAGGAAAGCAATAATGCGGTTTAACAGGTAAGTACAACATTTACAATTTCAGTCTTTGGGACCAAAGGTCATCAGGGGGCAAGGGTCAAGTGAGTACGAAAACTGCACCCCCAGCAACACAAGCGCAGCTGGGTGCAGAGGTCAAAATCTGAGTTCGGCCCAATAAGTTTCAATGGAGATTGGGGTGATTGGAGCCACACTGCTTGCAGTTAATTGGTTTGGTTGCAGTGGCCAGGCTCTGGGGGGTCAGAACCAGCATAGGGGAAGCCCACAAAGTAGCACCAAACATATACCACCAGCAGCACAGGGGCGGCCGGGTTCAGGGTGCCATTTCAGAGTTGGGCACTCCATGCTTTCCAATTAGGTTTCTGCTTTCAACAAACAGGCTGCAGGCGTCGCACCGGAGGTTGCAGGAGGGAGACCAATGACAGCAGAGGTAAGAAGCGATGTAGGGGGGTTGCAGGGGCACCATCGATTCAGCTCAAGGCACGGGTGCAGGGGTTCCTGTAGACGTCCGAGTCTTCTTACAAAGCCGGGCGAGGTCAGGGGGAGCCTTTGTATTCAGGCTGCAGGTATCATCGTGGAGTTCAGGTGGAGTCAGCCAACGCTGGACTTGGGGTAAGGATTGCAGGGGAATCTGTTCTGGATCAGTGGTCCACCTGGACAGGGGCCGGAGGAGTCAGTGGAGTGGGCAGGACTCGCGGTTTTGGAGGGCACAAGAGTTCATGTGGGTTTCTTGGTGACAGATCTGTTGTCCTCGGAAGTTCTGGTTCTTTATCAAAGTGCAGGTGGTTTTCCTCGGGCTCTGGAAGTCACTGGCTGCAGGACAGGCGTCTTCTTTTGCAGGGTCTTGGAAGCTGAAGACAGGCCGGTAGGGCTGGGGTCAAGTCAGTAGGCATCTTCAGGATTCGCTGCACAGCATCTTCTTTGTACCGCTGTCCGATATTTGCCATTCGGCACCTGGGTGATGACATACTTAAAAATCGGAGGTAGTAGGGTTTAATAATAAGCCATTCCAGCAAAGTGGCCTGACCACTCAAGGGTTCTCTTTACAGGCAGACGAGAAGGAAATTAGCTCTTCTTTCCTCTTTAAAATCTGCGGTTAACTAACGCATAATTTCATTATGCGGATCGATTTCGAGAGTTCTACATGCAGCTTGAACTCTAGGTAGGTGATGGTGTCATTTTAGAGGGAACAGCGTCCGAGGGAGAGGCGATTGGAAGAAGGACTGCGGAGAAAGCGAGAAGGCAAGCGAAGAAGACAGCGCGGAAGACCGGGAAAACCCTGAGGTGTGGTGTGAAGACTGGTGGACTCCTGAGGATGCGCATAAGTCGCCACAACTCAGGAGAGTTGTGGCAGAAACCGGTACGTGATTTGGGCAGAGAGAAGGAAGGGACACTCGTGGGTAAGCTTCCCGAGACCCTGAAGTTAGAACACCTTGATATTTCCCCCTTGGAATCACTATTTTCAGTGGATATAAATTCCTTTCCCCCCCCCGCACAAATCCATTTAGCGAATCCTTCACAAGGTGAAGTGGTAGCAAATGGCAACAAATTGAGCTCTCTTTTCTTTTTTGAGCAAACCCTCTGGGACCCAACCAGACCGAAGCTGAAGTGAAGAGAACTCCTACTCTGGCGGCCATCCATACATTTCTCAAGAATCTGACCAGACTGTTTTGTTTATGTGACTATTTGCCTTTAAAGACCTGCCATTTGAAAACCTTGGGACTACATACTTAATAAATCAATTCCACTATTCCCTCCATACGGCCTCCTTGCTTCCGTTTCCACCCATCCCTCCGACGGTCTTACTCCTCCCTTGAACATTCAGGAGATAACTTATGATACATTTATTATTTTGTATTTACAGTGGCCAATGAAGAAGGGAATTTCAATCCTGAAATGCATTGGGTATCTTCAATGGAATGTTCGAGGAATTTCATCACAGTGCACAAACAAGATATTCTGTTTATATTGTTCTGAGAAAGAACTTTGTTGCTTTAAACCAGAATGCATTTATATCTGTTGTCTGATTAAGAGTAACAATTATGAAAAAAAATTCTACTTCAATAAACAGTAGAATTATGACCTTAAATATTGTACAATATATAATGTGTTTGAAATTGTTCAATGAATTTCAGTGCTGTGTGTGTGTGTGTGTGTGTGTGTGTATGAACAAAGTCCAATTGATGCATGAACGGCACAGGAGGAAAAATGTGCGTAATGCCTTTCAGGAAACGGTTAACAACCGGGGACTGAAAGAGAGAAGGCTGATCTGGAAACCGTAAAAAGGCAGAGATAGCCAAAAGATAACCTTTGACAGTGCCCAGAGCAGAGCCCTGCTGGACCAAAGAAAGGACAGAAGAACCTCAGAAGGAGGGGCAGAAAGGGGATCCAGAGCCTTCGCAGTGCACCACGCCACAAACTTGTTCCACCTGCAGGCGTACACCGTTTTAGTGGAGGGACGCCTGGCTGCCAGAATGACATCACAGACTGCGGGAGGAAGATCGAAAGCTGTCAAATGTCGCCGCTCAATCGCCACGCATGGAGGTGGAGGTTGGAAAGGTTCGGGTGGAGGACCGTCCTCTGCTGCTGCGACAGATCTTCCCGAAGAGGCAGATGGGTCGGGGATCGATCGCCATGCTGAGTAGCTCGGGATACCAGTTTCTTCGTGCCCAATCCGGAGCCACAAGGATGACTTGGGCCCGGTTGCGCCGAATCTTCTTCAGCAATCGGGGCAGAAGTGGTATAGGTGGAAAGCCGTACAATAGACCGCAGCTCCACTCATGACGAAAAGAGTCGCCAAGCGAGTGCCGCCTTGGAAATTCCAACGTGCAGAACTGTTGACATTGCGCGTTCTCTTCGGTGGCAAATAGATCTAACCAAGGCTCTCCCCACTGCAGAAAGAGACCTTGCACCACGTCCGAATTAAGACGCAATTTGTGATCCATCAAGCACTGGCGGCTGAGTTCGTCCGCCCTGGCATTCAGAGAACCTGCCAGGTGTTGACCCATCAAGGTGATGCCTTGATGTTCCAGCAATGTCCAGAGGAGCAGAGCCTCCAGACAGAGTCCAGGACCCCACCCCACCATGTTTGTTGCAATACCACATGGCGGTGGTGTTGTTCGTGAACACCTGTACCACACTTTAGAGGCAAGATGCATTCAGTGCAAGTCTGATCGCCCGCAGCTCCAAAAGGTTGATATGGAGCCCGGACTCCGCCACAGACCAGAGTCCTCTGATCTCCGCCTCTCCCAAGTGGCCTCCCCATCCCAGGAGGGACGCATCCGTCACCACTGTGTGCTCCGGTTGGGGAAGGGAGAGGGCTCTGCTACTGACCCAATCGCGATTTGTGAGCCACCACTGCAATTGTCGTGCAGTGCCCTCCGAGATCTGGACATGATCGGACAGGTTGCCCTGATGCTGCGCCCACTGGAACTTCAGGTCCCACTGCAGAGCCCGCCTATGCCATCTGGCATGAGTCACCAGCAGGATGCAGGAGGCCATCAGGCCCAGAAGCCGTAGGGTCATCCTGACAAACCTGGGACAGAGGCTGAAATATCGGAATAGCAGCCTGAATATCCCGGACTCGCTGCTCGGGAGGATAAATTCGAAATCGCGTCGAATCCAGAACCGCTCCGATGAAGAGGAGCGTCTGAGAGAGACTCCGGTGCGACTTCGGCACGATGGAGAACCCCAGCAAATGCAGGAGCTCGGCCGTAGTCTGGAGGT
Source organism: Triturus cristatus (assembly GCF_964204655.1). Taxonomy (NCBI): domain Eukaryota; kingdom Metazoa; phylum Chordata; class Amphibia; order Caudata; family Salamandridae; genus Triturus; species Triturus cristatus. Next base: position 694,271,170 of record NC_140584.1, on the reverse strand, counting down.
GGGAGAAGACTGCCTGGAGCAAGCCCGCCTTCAAAAACCAGTCGTCGAGATAGGGGAAGACTGGAACCCCTGATCTGCGCAGATATGCTGTGACCACCGCCATCACTTTCGTGAACACCCGAGGGGCGCTGGTAAGGCCGAAGGGGAGCACGGCACACTGAAAATGCTCCTGGCGGCCCACCGTGAACCGCAGGTAACACCGGTGGGCCGGCAGGACGGGGATGTGAAAATATGCATCCTGCAAGTCCAACGCTACTATCCAGTCTCCAGGGTCGAGGGCAGCGAAGACCTAAGCCAGAGTTAGCATTTTGAACTTCTCCTTCAGGAGGAAGCGGTTGACATTCGGAGGTCCAAGATACCGTCGGGAGCACCTTGGTTACGGGGTTAGTTTTGGAGGCCACCGTAGTTAGATAGAGGTTGAGGACCTCAGCAGCCCACGGAGCACCATCGTGTAGGAAGCGCCCTCCTCCATTATAGGCGGGGGAGAGGCAAACCCTGGGTCAGAAGAGAGGTCGCCGGTGTACTCCAGATAGTCCACCCAGTCCTGCTCAGAGTCACACTGACAGGCAAGAGGGTCCTCGGAACACCTCTGTTGCAGGAGAAACCGGCCGCGGCGGAAGAGCCGGAGAAGGGTCAAACTGCGTCAGAAACGGCGCCAGCCGGGGCAGGGCCAGCGCCATGTCCCAATGCGGATCCCAGGCAGAACGAAACGGTCCTGGAACCGGGGCAAGGGCAGAACGAATGGCCCCCACTGCGGCGCCGGGCCGGAGCCGGCAGCGTCGGACCTCGTGGCGCTGGGGCAGGAGCAAACGGCGAAGGATCCTGTGGCACCGCAGCTGGATCTGCCGGCGGTGCCGATGGGCCAACAGGATCTGTACACGGGGCCCAAAGGCGCGCCGGCGGGAGCCCGAGGCCTAAAGAGGCAGTCCATGGTGGCAAGAAACACTTGCACCTGTTCGGGAGTCGCCAACGGATCCGGGTAAGACAGGCCATGGGACTCCCAGGCTCAAAAGGAGCCGCAGGGGCAGAACCCCTGTCCCCCTTGTTGGCATCAGAGTACCGACGGGGAGACGTCGGAGAGCGAACACGCTTCTTTTTAGGTCGTCGCTTACCGGAATCCGAGGGCAAAGACTTGGAGTCCGCGGAGCGACGACTGCTGCCCCGCGAGCAGTCCCGGGAACGGTCCCTGGACCTGGAGCGGCGTTGGGATGAGTGCCGGACCTCCAGCAGTTTCCGCTGCCGCTCCCTCAAGGCCTTCGGGGCCATAGCTCGACAGTTCCGGCAGGACCGGGAGTTATGTTCGGTCTCCAGGCAGTAGAGGCAAACATCATGGGGGTCCGCCACAGACATGTTGCGACGGCAGGCCCCACAAGACTTAAATCCAGGCATCCCTATGTTCACCAGGAGAAAAAAGGGGAGACAAAAAGTCTCAAAAGAGTAGTCAAAAAGTGACTAAGGTACATGCTCTATGCGAATCTGTGCTCTGTCTGGCGTGGAAAAAGACTGAACAGACGTCAGCGCGCATGGGTGGCACCCAAGTAGGCTCCGTGACGTCATCTCGGCGCTTACGACACCAGCGACGGACGCAGAGCCGCACAACCCCACCTACTGATGCGCAGGGGTACTGCTACAAAAACTTTCCGGATCCAGCCTGACGCCTAGGGATATTCTAAGGTAAGGAATCTATCACGAACATGTCTCTTTCAGATAAATGAATTAAAGGTGCAGCGTCAGACAATGATCTGAGAAAGTGGACTAAAAGTTGAAACGGCGTGAAAAACAAGAGTGAAGTCGTGATTTCCACATCATGTGACGAAGACAAGTTAAAATTGGTGATGTCCCATATAAAAACGACAATGTGAAACAGCAAACGATGACAAATTGATGCCCAAAACTGTCTGAAACACATGAATACAGAACCGTAAAGCAGTGACTTGTAATAGTCAAAACACACATTCTTAGGAAATGCGCCACCAAACCATAATCTGTATGTGTTAAAAGTGATGGTATCCCATGCGAAAATATAAAACAATGTAATGTAAAATAAAACCCCCAATAACCAATTAATACAAAATATCTAGACCACATGAAATCAGACCATGAAATAATGTCATCCGATAGTCAAAAACACATACATTAATATTCAGGAGATTAGTCACAAAGAAAATCATTCAAGAAAGCAATTATACTCAATTCGATCATTCATCCCTTGAGGCTGAAGGAAATGCAATTACTTTGTCCAATAAAATTCAGATCTGGCTAATGCTTCATGTGGATCAATGCCATTTAGGATTTTTTGCGCATCAGATACAGTGAAGCGCAGTTGCGCTATAGTGTCCTGCTTCCAACCAATGGGATGCTACAGTGGATTTCCCATTCTTATAACGAATGTTGCTCTTATGTTCTCCTATGCGCACTTTAACTTTCCTTTCAGTCTTTCCTATGTAAACTTTTCCGCGAGGACATTTCAGAGCATAAATGACGTTGGCTGTCACAGGTGCTAGAATGTTTCAACATAATCGGATGTACTTGTGTAGGATGAATGAACCGGCCCCCTACTATAACGTTGTTGCAATGCACACAGCTCTGAGTGCCTTTAAATTCTTTGAGTTTGGTCCGAATTTTTATTCAATAATAGTCCCTTTAGGTTACTCGAGCGCTGAACTGAGACTGTTCCTCTCTGGAAGGGTGCGGAGGCGGAAAGAAAGTGGGCAAGGTGATAGTTTGCCCAATGTGGAATGCAGTAACAACCTTTGGCAAGAAGGAAGGACTGAGTGCGAAGCACAACCTTGTCCGGATGAACAGACAGAAAAGGAGGCTTACAGGGAAGATTCTGGAGCTCACTCATGCGCCTAGCGGAGGTGATGGCAACCAGGAAAGCAGTCTTCAAAGTCAATAAACAAAGAGGACAGTTGTGCAGTGGCTCAAAGGGAGCGCACATCAAATAAGTAAGCACGAGATTCAAGTCCCACTGTGGCATCACAAAAGGACTAGGATGGAAAAGGTGAGTAATGCCTGTGAGAAATCTATTTACAACAGGGGACTTAAAAAGAGGTCCCCTGAGAAGGGCTGATCAGGGAGCCTGAGAAAAGCTGAAATTGCAGAAAGGTAGCCCTTAATAGTGCTCAGAGCAGAGCCCTGCCGGGCCAAAAAAAGAAGGAACAAAAGGACTTCTGAAAGAGGGGCCGAAAGGGGATCCAGAGCCTTTGCTATGCACCATGCCACAAATTCGTTCCACCTGCAGGCGTATACCAATTTAGTGGAGGGACGCCTGGCTGCCAGAAGGATATCACAGACTTCAGGAGGCAAGTCAAATGGAATCAACTGTTGCCGCTCAATCTCCACGCAAGGAAGTAGAGACTGGACAGATTCAGGTGGAGGACCGTCCCCTGCTGCTGCGGCAGAAGATCCTCCTGAAGAGGAAGTCTGATCGAGGGATCCACACTCCTACTGAGTAGCTCGGGATACCAAACTCTTAGAGCCCAGTCCGAAGCCACAAGAATGACTTGGGCCTGGTCTCGCCTGATCTTCAGCACTCTGGGCAGAAGTGGTATAGGCAGAAAGGTGTACAACAGACCGCAACTCCACTCGTGACGAAAAGCATCTCTGAGCGAGTGCCACCTTGGAAATTCCAATGCGCAGAACTGTTGGCATTGCACGTTCTCTTCGGTGGCGAATAGATCTAACCAAGGCTCTCCCCACTGTTGAAAGAGACCTTGGGCCACCTACGAGTTAAGACGCCATTCGTGATCCATCATGCACCTGCGGATGAGTTCTTCCAGCCTGGTGTTCAAAGAACCTGCCAAGTGATTAACCACCAAGGAAATGCCTTGACGTTCCAGCCATGTCCAGAGACGCAGAGCCTCCTGACATAAGGTCCATGACCCCACCCCGCTTTTCTTGTTGCAGTACCACATGGTGGTGGTGTCTGAACACCTGCACTACTCTCCCCTTGACAGAGGGAAGGAATGCCTTCAGTGCAAGTAGGACCGCCCGGAGCTCCAGAAGGTTGATATGGAGCCTGGACTCCGCCAGAGACCAGAGGCCTCTGATTTACGCCTCTCCCAAGTGTCCGCCCTATCCCAGGAGGGACACATGTCACCACTGTGTGCTCCGGTTGGGGAAGGGAGAGTGATTTGCCGCTGACCGAATGCTGGTTCGTGAGCCACCACTGCAACTGTTGTGCAGTGTCCTCCGAGATATGGACGTACTCGGACAGGACCCCTTGATGCTGCGTCCACTGGAAGTTCAGGTCCCACTGCAGAGCCTGCATATGCCATCTGGCATGATTGGTCAGCAGGATGCAGATGGCCATGAGGCCCAGCAGCCTCAAGGTCATCCTGATTGAAACCCAGGACAAGGGCCGAAAGATCTGAATCATAGCCCGAATGTACCGGACTCGCTGTCAAGGAGGATAAACCGGAAACTGCGCCGTGCGACTTCGGCACATTGATGGACAACCCAAGCAAATGCAGGAGGTCAGCCGCAGTCTGGAGATGTAAGAAGACTGCCTGGGGTGAGCCCACCTTCAACAGCCAGTCGTCGAGATAGGGAGGGGAGGGGGGAGGAGGGGGTACTGAAACCCCTGATCTGTGCAGAAGAGCTGTGACCACCGCCATCACTTTCGTGAACACCCGAGGGGCACTGGTAAGGTCAAAAGGGATCATGGTGAATTGGAAGTGCTCGTGGCCTACCGTGAACCGCAGGTAACGCCGGTGGGCCGACAGGACGGGGATATCAAAATAAGCGTCCTGCAAGTCCAACGCTACCATCCAGTCTTGCGGGTCTAGGGCAGACAAGACCTGAGCAAGTGTGAGCATCTTGAACTTCTCCTTCCAGAGGAAGCGATTAACGTTCCGAAGGTCTAAGATAGGATGCAGGCTCTTGTCCTTCTTTAGAACCAAGAAGTAGTGGGAGTAAGAACCACGACCTACTTCTGGTGTCGGAACACGCTCGATGGCCCCCTTAGCCAAGAGGGCCACAACTTCCTGCTGGAGAAGTGCCAAGTGATCCCCCCGACATGCAGTGGTACTGAGGTGGCATGGCTGGAGGGGTAGTCTCGAAGGGGAGGGAGTAGCCCCTTTGGACTATCTGTAAAACCCACCTCCCCGAAGTGATGGTGCGACAGTGGGGGAGGTGATGGCGAATCCTGCCGCCCACTGGCGTTTGGTGGGCCTGAAACACCAGACTAAGAAGGTTTGGAGGCAGTGGTGGCAGGAGAGGTGGTGGACTGACCCACCCGCTGGTCCCGTGAAAAACCTCGGCGGGTCCCGCGGCTGCGCTGAGATTACTGCTGCGCAGGCCGGTGGCTTTGAAACGAAACGTGTTTAGGCGCCCCTTCCTTGGCCACGAAAGGGGCGAAAAGCAGAAGCCAAATGCGTGCGCATGGCCGAAAGGCCCAAGGACTTGGCCATTGCCCGCGAGTCCTTAAAACGCTCCAACGCACTTCCTGCCTAGTTGCCAAAAAGGCGAGAGAGACATCAAAAGGCATGTCCATCAGTGCATTCTGGACATCCCCAGAAAAGCCAGTTGACTTCAGTCAGGCGTTAAGGCGTAGCGCCACTGTCGTGGAAATCACTCTGCCCAGCGAGTAGGCGGTGTCAAGGCCACAACGAATCATGAACTTGGCTGCGTCTCTCCCTTCCGCAATAGCTTGGGAAAGCACCGTCCGGGCCTCCTCCGGACACTGAGGCAGCACTTGCGCCACCGCGTCCCACAGAGTGGGAATAACGGCCCAAGAGGATGCGGTGTTCACAGACCGCAACCGCAGAATAGAAAATCTTCTTCCCAAACTGCTCCAGCTTTTTGCGATTTCCTGTTCGGAAGGGAATGCGCTCGGGGATGCAGAGGCTTGGACAACCAAGCTCTCAGGTGTAGGGTGTTGGGTTGAGGAAAATGGGGTCACCCGGGGCAGGGCGATGGCTTTGGAACACCTTCCTATCCACAGGAGTGCCTGTGTTGGGCCTGGACCAGGTGCCTAAAAGAACGTCTGAAAGTGCGTCATTAATGGGCAGCAGCGGCTCCGCAGAGAAAGACGCCGGCCAAAGCACTTCTGTCAGGAGGTTAGTCCCGACGGCCACCGTAGGGAGCTCGAGGTGGAGTGCCCTCGCTGCCCTATGCAACACCACTGAATAAGTACCACCCTCCTACGTAGCAATGGCAGAAGGAGACAGTGTGCTAGGTTCTGGAGAAAAATCCAGTCCAACTGCGTCCTCCAAATCCTCTTCCCAGTCCGGGACAAACTCGCATTGGGCTGCGAGAGAGTCATCTGACCCCTCCCAGTCCTCCGTAACTTGCTGGCCAGGCAGGAAGGAGGAGGAGGAGGATGGAGACAGGGATAGAAATTACCCATCGGCCCGGCACCGTCTCTATGTCGGGGTGGAAGCCGGGGACGGCATCGGCCGGGGAGTCAGCCGGCGGCAGCGTATACGTCGATGTTAGCAGATGTCGTACGAGGCCAACCGACATCGGCTGGGATCCATGCATGGATCCATGGGGGTCTCGCGACGCAGAGGTCGGAGCCGGCGACTACGTCGGGGCCGGCGATGGAGAGGCGAGGACCCCCAGTCAGGCCTGCGGGCCCTGAAGGCGTGCCGACAGGGCAAAGAGGCGGGCCATGGCTGACAAATTCCTGCAGCTATGCCGGAGTCGCCGATGGACCCATGAAGGGCGGGTAGGCCATCGGCAACTGAGTAGGCTCCGTCGGAGCCGCTGGGGTGGCACCACTTGCACCCTCAGCCATGTCCCACGACAGGCTAGGGGAAAGCGAAGAGCAACATCACTTCTTCGACTTCCTGTGCTTCGCCTTACCTGACTCCGGGTGCAAAGACTTCTAACGATGATGGTGGCTCCGCAACCGGTCTCTTGACCCCCACAGTACCGGAACCTTGAACGGCGCAGAGCCGGCTCCCGGGCCTCAAGCAACTTTTGGGACCGCTCCCGCAAAGGTTTCGGAGCCATGGCCCGGCAGTAGAAACACTCGCAGTGCGGGTCAGTCCCAGACATCGTGCGGGGAAAGGCCTCGCATGACTTGAAACCGGGCATACCTATACACCAGGAGTCAGACTCAAAAGAACAGAGATAAAAGTCCCAAAACACTCAGTCAAAAATTGACTGGGGGTACCGCTCTCTTCGGATCTGCGCTTGCTGGTGCGGAAAAATAAATAACTGACAGCGCGCGAGGGCAGCGTCCAAGTAGCTGCCGCGACGTCATACCTGCAAGCATGACGCCTACGACTGTTGTGGAGCCGCACAATGACGTGCAGGGGTACTGCTGACGAAAACTTTACGGACGCCTGGGGGTAATTCGGAGGTAAGAAATCTATCACCAACGTGTCTCTTTCAGATACTCTTTGTCTAGCCTTCAGCAGTATTTGATCAGGTTATCCCCTTAGTTTGTACTGTTCACTGAATTTACTAATGGTGGTATCAGTCTCTTCTGGATCAGAAGAACAAGTTACTTACCTTCGGTAACGGTTTTTCTGGTGGATACAGTATCTGCCTGTGGATTCCTCACCTTGTGAATATCCCCTGCACCAGCAACATTCGGAAACTTTTGTAGCAGTCCACGCCGATGAGGTCGAAGACGACATCACAGAGACACAGCTCCGCTCGCGACTCCGCTGACTTCACCGGCTCCATAAGAAGACCTAGTCGGCGTGATGACTGTCAGTTCCGCCCTTTTTTCTGTGCCTTCGAGGCACACGGACGGACTGACAGCAATATATACACTGTATACACAGTGCATAATATACAAATCAACACAGTGTGGAGAATAAAAAGGAAGGCAAAAGAAACACAATGCCTTCGACAGTTACAAATACATTTTGAAACACCATCATTAAAATTGTAGGTATACAAGGGCGGACAACGGGGAGGCGGGCGGGTCAGAGAGGAATCCACAGGCAGATACTGTATCCAACAGAAAAAGCGTTACCGAAGGTAAGTAACTTGTTCTTCTGATGGATACATCTGCCAGTGGATTCCTCACCTTGTGAAAAGATTCCCACAGCAGTCCCACTCCTGGAGGAGGGTGTCCACCCTTCTATACCAGAAAGTCCTGAAGGACGGAACAAGCAAAATGTCCGTCCCTCCTCACCTCGGAATCCAAGTAGTAATGCTTTGTGAAAGTGTGGAGGGAGGCCCAAGTTGCCGCCCTACAAATGTCCTCCACAGGAACACCTCTCGACAAATCAGAAGTGGAAGACTTCGCTCTAGTACAATGAGCCCTTAAACCCTCTGGAGGTTCCTTACCCGCCAAAGAGTAGCATATCTTGATGGACAAGACAATCCATCTGGAAAGGGTGCGCTTCTGCACCACTCTGCCTTTCCTGCAGCCAATAAAGCCCACGAAGAGCTGGGCTTCAACTCGAAAGTCTTTTGTCCTGTCAAAGTAGAAGCTCACCGCCCTCTTGGGGTCCAAGTGGTGAAGTCTTTCCTCCTCCTTGGAAGGGTGAGGGGGAGGATAGAAGGTAGGGAGGGTAATGGACTGCCCCAGATGAAAAGGAGTTACCACTTTAGGCAGAAAAGCAGTCCTGGTCCTGAGTACCATTCTTTCAGCATGAATGGTCAAGAACGGGGGTTTTGAACTCAGAGCTTGAAGCTCACTTACCCTCCTTGCCGAGGTGATCGCAATGAGAAGGCAAATGCTACTTACCAGTATGCATCTGTTCTTGGCATGTAGAGCTGCAGATCTACACACTTGTGCATAGATCGCCATCTGGTGTTGGGCCCGGATGTTTGCAGTTTGTTTTTCCTCTTGGAAAGTCTTTGGAAGTCACGAGGTCGGTGACTCGTCCTTTGGATCGTATTGCGCATGGGCTTCGGCTCCATCCTCAGATTGTTTTTCGCCAGCAGGGAAAGATGGAGCGTAGTAATAACAGTGAAGAGGCCCATGTGTGTGTTATCTAAATAAGATAAACTGGAACAGATAAAGGTAGCCGGGGAGGCGGGTGTAGATCTGCAGCTCTACATGTCAAGAACAGATGCATACTGGTAAGTTGCATATTCCGTTCGAGGCATACGAGCTGCAGATTACACACTTGTGCATAGATAATATAGCAGTACCCATCCTTAGCGGCGGCCACCCGTATCTGTTGCAGTGGTTTGAAATAATGTTTTGAGTACAGCCTGGCCCACACTAACCTGTTGCTTAGTTTGCACATCTACACAATAGTGTTTAGTGAAAGTGTGCGGTGTTGACCATGTAGCTGCTTTGCAGATATTATCTAATGGGATGTTTTCTAGAAAAGCCATTGAAGCCCGTATTTTACATGTAGAATGGGCTTTAGGGGGAACGGATAGCGTTCGTTTTGCTTTGTGTTAGCAAATCTGAATGCATTTGACAATCCACCTAGCAATCCCCGACTTTGAGATGGGGTTGCCCTTGTGTGGTGGAGAGAAAGAGACGAACATTTATTTGGTCTTACGGAAAGGTTGTGTTCGCTCGATTTAGTAGAGTAAGGCTGGTTTGACATCTAGTGTGTGGAGAGCTCTTTCTGCAACGGTCTGTGGTTGCAGAGAAGAATACTGGTAGTTCTACAGATTGTTTAGGTGCAAGGGAGAAATCTTTAGGGAGGAATTTTGGGTTGGTACGGAGAACAACTTTGTTATGGTGCATTTGTAGAACAGGTTCTTGAATGGTAAATGCTTGTATCCAACTGACCCTTCTGAGGGAAGTGATGGCTACGAGAAAAGCGGTTTTCCACGTTAAAAATTGGAGTTCACATTTGTGTAGTGGTTCGAAGGGAGGCCCCATTAGTCTGGTGAGAACGATATTTAGGTTCCACACAGGTGAGGGTGGCAATCTGGGGGAAATTATTCTTTTAAGGTCTTCCATGAAGGCTTTAATGGCAGGTACTCTAAATAGTGATAGATGTTGCCTGTTTTGTAGGTAAGCTGCTATGGCTGCGAGGTGCAGGCGAATGGACGTATAGGCTAGGTTGCACCATTGTAGGTGGAGTAAGGAGCCTATGATGTGTTGAATGGAGACGTCTAAGGCATTGACGGTGTTGTGGTGACAATAGACAACAAAACGTTTCCACTTGGCGGCGTAGCACGTCCTTGACGTTCAAACAGTCAGGGGGACGATCTAGATAACCGAATTCTAGGATTTAGGGAGCCAGATCGCAAGGTTGAGCTGAGCAGGGTCCGGGTGTCTGATCTCTCCATGGTTCTGGGTTAAGAAGTGTGGAGAGAGGCGTAATTTTTGGTGCAGTACTACAGATAGTTCCAGCAGTGTGGTGTACCACGGTTGTCTGGCCCATGTTGGAGCTACTAGGATTAGTGTGAGGGAGTGTTGCTGTAGCTTGCGCACCAGTAGTAGAATGAGTGGGAGAGGCGGAAAAGCGTATGCAAATCTGCCTGACCAGTTCATCCATATCGCATTTCCTTTGGACAATGGGTGTGGATATCTGGCGACGAAGCTTGGGCATTTGGTGTTTTCGTGGGTGGCGAAGAGGTCTATCTGTGGATGCCCCCATTTGGCAAACCCTGGCCACATGTCAGCCCCTGGTAAATGGTACCCTAAGTACCCAGCGCTTTGTGAGCAAGGAGGGCCTCTAAGAGCTGCAGCACTCCTTCTGCCACCCTTAGAGGCCCTGTACACACACACACACACACACACACACACACACACACACACACACACACACACACACACACACACACACACACACACACACACACACACACACACACACACACACACGTGTTACCATCCTTGTGGGGACTATGTGTGAACACCTGCCTTGTGGGGACTAACCTTTCCCAATCTTTTAAAAACATACCAATGACAGAAAAATGTTAAGAAAAAATTCATTATATAGGATCCTGCTTCAAATCTGCAAATATATTGCTATTTAATCGCGTGCACAGAACCATCTTTGTGGGGACTTGAACATGTGTTACCATCCTTGTGGGGACTTACTCAATAATTATCATTTCTGAATGAATACATTCACAAACAGATGGCTAAATGTTGTTTTTCTTTGCTTCATGATAGTGTCAACATATGTGAATGCTTCTTTGTGTTCAAGGAGCATCCAGCAAATGATTTTAATGATAATGCATTTCTCAGTAGAAAAATATAGTGTATAAGGTCCACGTAAAGGGATTTACAGATATCTAGTCTTTTGCTGAGTTCTCACAAGCATTGAGGGATAAGAAAACAATGAATAGTTAAATTCCAGTAAAGGCCAAAAAGCATGCAGTGTGGTCAGATGGGAACACCAAGTTGAGATTACCCTTTTGTTTTTGCATCTACTTCATCATTACCTTGGAATAGCTGTACAATAATAGTCCCCCAAGATATGGTGTGCAAAATGTTCTAGAGCTGACAGAGGTAGTGTGTTATAGTCATTTTCAAGCCCCCACAGAGATAGTGCATGATTATATTGATGCCCTGGTCTCTCTCATTATAGTCATGCTCGAATCATCCAAAAGATAGTGTCTGAATATTATAGTCATGTCCAGGTTCCTAGAGATATAGTATTTACTTATAATCGGTCTCAAATTCCCATAGAGAAAGAGTGTGATTATATTCATATTCAAGTTCCCCTCAGTGATAGTGTATAGTTGTAGTTATGTTCAAGTCTTCAGAGAGTGGGTGGTTACAATCATATTCAAGTCCCCATATAAAAAGTGTTATGATAGTCATGTTCAACTCACTAAATAAAGCGAGTTGTGATAGAAAGATTCAGGTTCCTGGAGAAATTGTGTATTATATTAGTCATGCTCAGATTCCATCACAAATGGTGATTATAGTGATGATGAGGTGGAGTCACAGATATACGTGTGATTATAGTAATGCTCAAGTCCTGCAGAGGTATTGTGGGATTGTAGTGAAGCACAGGTCCCCACAGAGATAGTGTGTGATAGCACTCATGCTTATTTCCCCACAATGAATAGTGTGCCAAGGATTATATTTGATGTCCAGGTCGCCACAGAGATAGTGTGTGATTATAGCATTACCACTGTCCCTAAAGAGATAGTGTGTGATTTCCAGGTCCCCACAGAGGTAGTGTGTGATTATAGGGATGTCCAGGTCCCCACAGAGATAGTGTGTGATTATACTATTATCATGGTCATTAAAGAGAATGTGTGTTATTATAGACATGCCCAGGTTCTTGCAGAGATGGTGTGTGAATAAAGACATTCCCAGGTCTCCACGGAGATAGTGTGTGATTAAAGATATACCCAGGTCCTCACAGAGACAGTGTGTGAATATAGGGATGTCCAGGTCCCCACAGAGATAGTGTGTGATTATTGACATGTCCAGGTCCCCACAGAGATAGTGTGTTATTATAGATATGTCCATGTCCCCAAAGAGATGGTGTTTAACTATAGTATTACTATGGTCGTCAAAGAGAAGGTGTGTGATTATAGACATGCCCAGGTTCCCGCAGAGATAGTGTGTGATTAAAGACTTGCCCAGGTTCCCGCAGAGCTAGTGTGTGATTAAAGACTTCCCCCAGATCCCAACGGAGATAGAGTGTGATCAAAGATAGACCCAGGACCTCACACAGATAGTGTGTGGTTACAATCATTTTCAGGTCCCCATATAAAAAGTATTATGATAGTCATGCTCAACTCACTTGATAAAGCGGGTTATGATAGAAAGATTCAGGTTTCTGGAGAAATTGTGTATTATATTAGTCATGCTCAGATTCCTGCCAAAATGGTCTGCGATTATAGTGATGCTGAGGTGGAGTCACAGATGTGTGTGATTATAGTCATGCTCAAGTCCTGCAGAGGTATTGTGGGATTATAGTGAAGCACAGGTCCCCACAGAGATAGTGTGTGATAGCACTCATGTTTATTTCCCCACAATGAATAGTGTGCCATGGATTATATTTGATGTCCAGGTCCCCGTAGAGGTAGTGTGTGATTATAGCATTACCACTGTCCCTAAAGAGATAGTGTGTGATTATAGGAATGTCCAGGTCCCCACAGAGATAGTGTGTGATTACAGACATGCCGCGGTCCCCACAGAGATAGTGTGTGATTATACACATGCCCAGGTCCCCACAGAGATGGTGTGTGACTATACTATTATCATGGTCATTAAAGAGAATGTGTGTGATGATAGACATGCCAGGGTTCTTGCAGAGATGGTGTGTGATTAAAGACATGCCCAGGTCCCCACGGAGATAGTGTGTGATTTAAGATATACCCAGGTCCTCACAGAGACAGTGTGAGATTATAGGTATGTCCAGGTCCCCACAGAGATAGTGTGTGATTATAGACATGCCCTGGTCCCCACAAGATATTGTGTGATTATACACATGCCCAGGCAGTAGTGGCCCATCGTGGGAGTGCTAACGGGTGCTGACGTGGGGCGGGGCAAGGTGGGGGTAGTAAAGTATGGATTACGGACGTTTAGAGGTAAGTAAACATATAAATAAATAAAACGAATTTTGTTGCACGTGCTGCATCGCCAAATGCGATGCGGCGCGTGCAACAAAATTTGTTTTATTTTTTATGTTTACTTACCTCTAAAAGTCCGTACTCCATACTTACCGCCCACCCTGCCCCTCCCCCGCCCCATATCAGCGCCCGTTAGCACTCCCACAACGGGCCCCTACTGTGCCCAGGTTCCCACAGAGATAGTGTGTGATTATATGTCCATGTCCCCACAGAGATGGTGTTTAACTATAGTATTACCATGGTCGTCAAAGAGAAGGTGTGTGCTTATAGACATGCCCAGGTTCCCGCAGAGATAGTGTGCGATTAAAGACATGCCCCGGTCCCATGGAGATAGAGTGTGATCAAAGATATACCCAGGTCCTCTCAGAGATAGTGTGTGGTTACAATCATTTTCAGGTCCCCATATAAAAAGTGTTATTATAGTCATGCTCAACTCCCTATATAAAGAGGGTTATGATAGATATATTCAGGTTCCTCGAGAAATGGTGTTTTATATAAGTAATGCTCAGATCTCTGCAAAAATGATCTGTGATTATAGTGAGTCACAGATAGTGTGTGATTATAGTCATGCTCAAGTCCTGCAGAGATATTGTGGGATTATAGCGAAGCACAGGTCCCCACAGAGATAGTGTGTGATAGCACTCATATTTAATTTCCCACAAAGACAGTGTGTAATGGATTATAATGATGTCCTGGTCCCCAGAGATAGTGTGTGCTTATAGCATTACCACTGTCCCCAAAGAGATAGTGCGTGATTATTAACATGCTCAGGTCCCCACAGAGATAGTGTGTGATTATAGAGATGTCCAGGTCCCCACAGAGATGGTGTGTGACTATAGTATTACCATGGTCGTCAAAGAGAATGTGTGTGAATATAGATATGTCCAAGATCCCACAGAAATAGTGTGTGATTATAAACATGCCCCGGTCCCCACAGAGATAGTGTGTGATTATACACATGCCTAGGTTCCCACAGATATAGTGTGTGATTATAGGGATGTACAAGCCCCCACAGAGATAGAATGTGATTATAGACATGTCAAGGTCCCCACAGAGAAAGTGTGTTATTATGGACAACCCCAGGTCCCCACAGAGATAGTGTGTGATTATAGGGATGCACAGATCCCCGCAGAGATAGTGTGTGATTGTAGGTGTGCACAGAGAGATTACACAGACAGTGTGCGATTATAGTTATGCTCAAGTCTCCACAGTGATGTGTGTAATGATAGGGATGTTGAAGAACCCACACGGATCATATTGGTCTGGCGGCTTATTAAACGAATGAATCTTCCTGACTGATACGTACGTGTTTGACCTCTCTCTTAGGATTCTCGTGTTTCCACTTAGCCTTTCATACTTGCAAGGTTCATACAATAAGTACCATTTACTTGAATATCAATAAACATATGGTAGTCAGCACCAAGATATCCATAGGTGTGATTGTGTACTTTATATATACACATGAGATGATGTGATGTGATAATAGTGGTACTTAAGCAACCACCAGAGATAGACTGGAACTATCCCATATCTATCAATGCCAATTCAAGCACAGCATTTACTGATTTAAACTGTGTACCTCCAGGAAGGTCCACACTTCCTTAAAACTCAAAGTATCTGAATTCTCATTCTCTTTTCTAGCTGCCATATTATGAAATCTAGTCTCCATCAGGACGATAAAACTGTATTTCTGATTGCAATAAACTCCCCATCCTGATTCATTCCGACCCTTTAAGGATTATTCCAATTGAGAAATAGATTTAAGAACTACCACATCTTTATAATTTCTGTCTCTATAATTCAAGAATGTGATGGTCCTCTCCTCGTGAAGCTCTTGTTTCTCTCAAAGAATTTCTTCTAACTGCTCTTGGGGCTCTTTCTAGCTACCCAGACTCACACTCAACAAGTATGTATATATGTTCATAAACCTTGTTTAACAAACTTAAAATATTTAATGTGTTTGGAACCATGAAATCTGTAAGTGGGTTTCCAGAATGGGGTGCCCTGTCCTTTGTGCAAGAGTAGAAAAACGTCACATTGGCAGTGCTACATCCGCCTTTTTATGGTAAAAGACACATTCTCAAAATGTGCCCCGGTGAAACATGGGAAACTTTCACAAAGTTGAAACATCCATTTGAGAACCAACCTTTTATATTTGGAGTGTAGAATAGAAATTATCAAACCAGGCTTGTGCTTTTTGTACCAGAGTAGAGAAAGGTAGTTTGGCCGCGTGGTGCAACAGACTTCTTCATGGAAAAAGGCACCTTCTCAGAAGTGCCCAAGTCAACTACAACAGACATTCTCAGTGTGTAAGGTCTTGTTTGAAGGGCAAATCATATACAAGAGTCTTACAAATTGTTTTCCTAAACTGAACTTGTATGCTCCTTGTGTAAGTGTACAGAAAGTTACTTTGGCTGATGTACAGCTGTCTTTTTCATTGGAATATAAACCTCAGAATACTCCTACTTTAGTTATAGGAGTCTTTTGCAATGTTAACAAAAACATTTTTGAGGGGTGAGGCCAAATGTTGTACATCGGGGTGTGTGGGGTATACAACTAGTTTTCCTAAAAGTGGCTGGTAAATCCTTTGTTCAGGAAAAGAGAAACATGATTTGATAGTCATGCACTAGCTGTTTTTGTGCAAAAAGAATCCTTAAAATGTGCCCATGTTAAAGATAGGAGTCCTTCACAAAGTTGAAAAACATGTTTTCAGCAGTGTGTATTTTGTACATAGTCTTAAACACACATTTTTCAGTTAGGTTTGTGATTTCTTTTTACCGGAGTAGAGAAATTCACTTATAGTTGTATAACTATACTTTTTATGTGAAAAGGGACATTTTCAAAATGGGCGCATGTTAAATCTGGTCAATGAAACACATATTGATTCCAAAATATGTGACATAAACATGCTGTCAAAAATATCACCTCTGTAAAAATATAGTGGGACAGAATATCAAAAGTAAGAATACAGGTTTTATCATACCATTATACAATACTGTTATGAAGAAAGTTGTAATTAATATTATATTTGTAATAAACACTGATTTTAATTGAATATGTATATACTAATAATATTAGTATAACTGTTTTTTTTTAATATCGTTTGTAATTTTCGTTGAGTAATGTAAGATTTTAATGTAATTAGTAGTTTGTAATTTAGTAGCGGTTATTTAGTTTGTAGGGTAATCTGGTGGTAAGTTAAATACATTTTAAATAATTGCTTTTTAATGTTAAGTAATATAAGGTAAATTAAATACTTAATTGGTTCTTATGTAAATGTTTACATTTTTTAATTGTTCTTTCATATATTTGGGTTTAATTTTGGATTTATAATTTACATTTTGTATAGTAGGATTAGTCATCCATAATTTAGTAGAATGTTGTATGGTTTCGTAGGGGAATAGAGTGAGATATTATTTAAATTAAAATAGTTTTCTTTGTTTTATGTTATATAAATATTTAATTTATAAATCATTATATAATTATTTCCTTGATTATTTAATATGTAAAATTGTCGTTTTACTTTATAAGAAATATGTAATAATATTAATAAACAAGTCCATATTGTATCTATCATTTATTATTTTTATATCTTTCTTTTATGTTAATTGTATTCTTGTTTTATTTATATTTCAATTTATCTTTTTGGTGTTTGCTGTATTTGTTCAGTGGTGGCAAAATAAGTGAATTCTATGTATGTTTATTTCAATATTTCATTTATTTATACATTTATTTTGTATATTTATAATACATTTTGCATCTTATTTAAATTTGACAAATATATATTTTTTAGTTTAAATATGGTTAATCATGTTATGTTTTTAAATATATATTTCCCCTCCCTAAATCCAAAACCTTCCCTACGTTTGCCTAGACCAGAGTGGGAATAGTAATTCCAACCCTTCTGAAGTCCAATACTTTCCGTACTGTTGCTTAGATTGGAGTGGTAAACGTAGCCTCTCTGAAGTCCAAAATATTTTCTTGGGTTGCTTAAATATGAGTGGGAATACTAAATTCAACCTCTCCGAAATCCACACATTTCTTTACTGTTGCTTAGATCGGAGTTCGAAGTCCAATATTTTCAATGGGTTTGTTTATGTTGAGTAGGAATAATAAATGTAACACCTTTCAAGCGAAACACTTTTCATACTTTTATTTGAATTTGAGTTGGCTAATTTATTTTTGCTGTTTCTTTGACTTGCTGTTACATGTTTTACATTATATATCTCTTTCTATGTTTGTTATTGTTTAAATAATCTATTTTTGTATGAAATGTATATTTGTGTTATTTTTATTTATGTACCTAATTCTGTTACGTTTTTAATGTTTTCTACAATTATTTTCATTAGTGTTAATATTATTCATGTACCTGAAAAATTTTGCACTACTTAAAAAAACGTTCAGTTCACCCTAAACTTCTATAGAATATATAGAAATGTCTAAAGAAATCTCCATCTATTACCAGTTAAATAAAGTGGTAATAGATAGTGAACATGAATAAAACCTAATACTTACCTATAAGTAACACCCTAACCTAGAATGCAGTGAAACACAGACTGCAGAAACCAGCAAAACTATAATAAAAACTACATGACTGCTTTTTACCTTTGGTAAACACAGAAATTAGCAAATCACATATGCACTTCAAAGCCCCTGTACTGTTGTATTCCGTGAACATACCACGGTATAACGCGGCACAATATATAAGTAAATTTTTTTAAAGTTATAAGCTTAGCGCTATATACACAATTTACACTATTCCAATTTGTCAGTCTATTATACACCACTACACTGTATGCTAATCCTCTATACACCACTCCACTGTACTCCACCCCACTCCACTCTAGGCCGCTACCAAAAATGAACATTTACACATTAAAATGTATATTCCTGCCACGTGACATTTACATTCATTCACACACTTTCACACTACGTCTGTTCCAATTAACACACTCCACTCTGACACCTCACTTTACACCACTCCACTCTACACTATTCCAGTCTACACCATTCCACTTTATATCAGATCATTATACACCACTACACTGTACGCTAATCCTCTGTATGCCACTCTTCTAAACTCCACCTCACTCCACTCTAGGCCACTCCATGCTACTCTGCTCTTTATGCTATTATACTATACACCCCATTATTCTATTATACTCCAATCTATGCCACTTTACTGTACCCCCTCCACTGGACACCTCTCCATTGTCTGTCATTCCCCTGTATGCTACTCCACTCTGACAGTACATTCTATCATGCTACTCTATGCCATTCCACACTGTGCTACTTCATGGTACATCACTCTACGCTATTCTACTAGATGCCACGGCACTCAACTATACTCAACAGCACTATACCCCCCTCCACTATGCCACAATCCACTGTATACTACTACACTGTACAACACTACATTGTACGCCACCTCACTGTATGTCACTACACTCTAAGCTACTACAGTCTAAGCTATTCCACTGTATGAACCTGTACTCTATGCTATTCCACTATATGCCACTCCACTGTACATCACTGGACTTAATGCCTCTAAGCAAAACACTACTCCACTGTACGGCACTCCACTCTATGCTACTTCACTATACTCAACAGTAGTCTACGCTATTCCACTCTTCCACACTCCAGTGTATACTATTCTGCTGTATGCCATTCCACTGCACGCCACTCTATGCTACTCGACTTTATGCCACTACACTGTACCTCACCCCACTCTATGCAAGTCCACTCTACACTACTCGACTGTACGCCTTGCCACTCTATGCCACTCCACTCTACGCTATTCCAGTCTACGCCACTACACTGTATGTGGGTCTACTCAATCATACTTCAGTGTACGCTAATGCACTGTATGGCATTCCAATATATGCTATTTCAATGTATGCCACTACACTGTACAACACTCCAATCTATGGCACTCCACTGTACGCAAACCCACTCTACACTATTCCACTGTATGCAACTCCACTGTACCACTCTCCACTGTATGCCATCCCACCCTATACCACTCCACTCCACTATATGCCACTCTACATATACGCTGTTCCTTTGTACATCAGTCCACTATATGCCACTCTGCTGTCTGCCACTCTACCCCACTTCACTGTTTGCCACTCCACGCCACTATGCTCTATGCCACTTTAGTGTACCTCATTCCACTCTACTCCACTCTACGACACTATACTGTACAAAAGTATACTTTACAACACTATCCTCCACTGTTCTGTACCACACTCCATTTAATGAAACACAGGTTAAAGATAAGATATAGTTAGGAGAACTTGATTTTTTTGCACACAAACCAAACAAACTACACAAACATTAGAAATTCTAAAGTTAGAGTTATAACTTCAATTTGTAATTTGCGCACCACGTTCCAATTACTATACATCATAGTTATAACTCGCATTTATACTTACGCACCAACTTCAAATTTCTAGAAGTCATGCACTCTGTCTTGTCACCTCATTCAGACTAATGCACAAAAAAAGCCCTGAACACCACATGCATACTCAATGCCAGTACCATGTACTGGACTTTACAATGGAACTTTACATGATAGGGATTAGTAAACTGAGCGCTCTCTGAATCAAAAAAAGGTCTGGATACACTATAGTGAAAAATATGGCATGTGCCACCACTGCTTTATGTGATGCACCCATGACAGGGACAGTAGTCCGCTGTTTATGAGGCCAAGCGCCTCTTCAGAGGGCAGAATATGTTCCTCATATTATCAGGCACAGGCCTAAGCCTCTGCCATGACACCAGGACCAGAAGACAAGTCAGGATACCAGTTTCTTCTTCAACTGGGCACTCAGGCAGGAGATATCACCTGTGCACGATTCAAGGGGCCTTCTCATCCCAGCACCCACACTCAGAACCACCTCACACTGGAACACTTGTCTATCTCAGTAGAAAGCCTAGAAGTGAATGAGAGACCACCAGATGTCACTGCCTCCTTCCAGACCAGGTTTTATGTGCAATGTTGGTAGCATAACACCCCACGCCTTCCATCCCCTCAAGTTCTAGGACATTCATTATGACTGCTTTGATTCCTTTCAACAACTTCACATTGGTAAAAGTGGTAAGAGCCATTCACTTTCACAATGCATACTTTATATTAAAAAAATGCCATATCTCTTGTCATGTGTTATGATGCCTGCAGTAATGTAGTAATGTTAACCCTGGGTGTAGTTGGCGTAGCAGGGCTATGCGGAGGTCCACGGAGTTGCGAACAAACTCTGTGGAACTCCGCTCAGCTCTACCACCCGCCCCCACCCCCCCCACAATTAACAATGAATTCTATATTAATTAAAAGTAAATTAAAAACCATTTACCTGTACTGTGGTGTCCCCGGCCTGCCCTCCTCCTCTTCCTCGCCATCTCTGGTGATCGTTGAGAAAACTGTGCATGCTCGTGCACCCGCGCATTTCTTGCGAGAAATGCGCAAGAGTGGGCGTGTGCGCATGTGCAGTTTTTGTAAGGATTACCAGAGACGGCGAGGAAGAGGAGGAGGGCAGCCTGGGGACGCTGCAGTACAGGTAAGTGGTTTTTAATTTACTTTTAATTAATTTAGAATTAATTGTTAATAGGTGGGGTGGAGGCGGGGGCTAGCCAACTCCGCTCCGCTGCCGAGTGTGCAGAGATGTGCCTTCTCCGTGGAACGCGGAGTAGGCAAATCTCGGCACACTCCGCTAGCTAAGGTGACATGGGCCCTAGTGCAAAGAAGAAAATAGATCCACAGGATGCTACTTGAATGATAAAGTAGCACAAAAATCAAGGTTATAGATCTGACTGCTAGATTAAAATACCGATGGTCGGAGCAATTTGGGAAGGGAGGAAGTCCCCCACATCCGACAGGCTGGAGGAGCACGTCGGGGCCACGGCAGTCAGATCTTAATCCTTACAATGAAGGCATGCCTGCAGAGGCACCGCCGTAGCAATTGAGATGTCAGTTTCCGACAGCCTTTTCATGGACTTTCTACTGGCATACAAAGGCTGTCAGAAATGGATTCTGGCGGCACCTAGCACAGCCTCAGTGTGCCTCCGCTATGTGGGCAGACTGGTACAGTTGATGCCCCCTGAAACATCCATGCACCGTGCATGGATGTTTTAAAAAAATCCTTTTACTACTTTGGCTTGTGCTGCAGCCCTTTTCCAGGCCTCAGCACATGCCACAATAGTAAAAGTCATGTTTCTTACCCCTACATGATGGTCGTATCGCAATTGGGCTTTTGAAGCTGATGACTCCTTGTCGGACGGTCTCTTGCTAGAAAGGATGGCAGTCAAATGCTTGCCCGACTGCCATCGTAATGAGTCCCATAATTATTAATCAAATATATATTTATTTTATAGTAAAAAAAATATTCAACATAAAAATTAAATTAATTATAATTTAACTAACAGCCCACTACTATAGTATTAATTACTAACATCAATGTAAAAATTAAAATATCCATTAAATTTAACAAATGAAACTTAAATAAAATAACAATTAAACAACATACACAATTAATGATGCATTAAATATTACATAAACATTTTATTAAAATTAAAGTAATTACAAGTGAATTTACTTCCCACCCTATTTATCTGTACCACGATATTTTTGCCCATTATTTATGGTACATGATAATTTTAATCTGATGTTTGTGTAATTTACCCAGCAGAATTTAAGATACACTAGGACTACCGTGCTGAGAATACCTTCAGCGATATGAAGCCAGAGAGAAGCTACTAAATTAGCTTGGCAACATTTCATTGCTGCGATGTGGAGACATACACTGAAAAGAAACTCTAAACTGTGATGCACGGTACTTGGTAGGGCTAATTGTTTCATTTTAAAAATATTTTCTCTTAATAAAAAATATCATGTTAAAAAGGCAAACATGCAAAACGTCCTTAACTGCCTGGCTTTGGAGTCAACCTCGGTGGTCCTCGGAAAAAGCTCTTGTCAAAGGAAGATCTGAAAAACTGCAAAAATAAAAAAGAGAAACGGCTGCTCTGTGATTTACACACTCACATCAAAGACCATCTCCTCCTGCTAAAAAGAAACAGCAAAATTGATCTCCATCTGAACTCCGAGTAGACTGCGCCTGCCATCGCTGAGTGCTCTTTTTACACAGGGCGTCCTCGTACCTTTTCCATGTCAGGCCTTCTAATAAGCCCTCAGACTCTAGAAACATTCTTGCTCCAATGACCTACAGAGTAGAAGAAGAAGCAGTACCGACCAGCAAGGCATCAAGCCACTGACTTAGATCAATGTCAGCCCGTGGACCACCTGAATGAAGTATTGTCTGCAGGACCTACTAGAAGGAGGCGGGCGGAATGGAAAAGAATACCATCCTGGCCTATCAACTCTGCTATAATTCCTGGCATCAGGTTATGAGGTAGAGGTGGTTAAGGCCATGCCTTTTGTTTGCATACAAAGAGGAACTGCAGAAAGGTGTTAAACATCTGTATGGGCACACTGGGAGAGAGCTTCTCGGTTTGGTAAATGAGGGCTGGGAGCAAGCTCCTGGGAGAGTCCCCCAGGATGTGGTCAGCTACATCCTACCCCTTTGCAACCTAATAGACTGGTTCCGTAAACTTGTCCAGGAAAATCTGAAAACTAGCCAGGAGACATGAAACACTGGTATGGCCATAATGCGACTGGTTGGAGCCAAGTTCATTCGGCTTTCGGAGGCGAAAATGAAAGGGGTGGCGATATAAGGGGTAGAGAATTGCCAAGAATCGCCGTCTGAAGTGCGAACTGTGACTTGATGAGGAATTGAAACCTCCCTTTTCCACAGGTGGAACACGCGCTAGTTGCAGCGCATTATAAAGAATCGGAAAATGGAAAAGTAACTATAATTCCGATTGGCTTTGTGAAGGCTGGTATGAACGTCCTCGGCCTTTACATGGTAAATATATGCATGGGAACCAGCAGTTTGGTATATTCTTTGAATGGTTGGTCCAATTTTTATTGAAGTATAAATAGAAAATAGTTAATCTATTTGTCTTCCTGTCTGCTTTTTATACAGCCCTTCTGTAAACAGTAAAGTGGATGTCCAGTGAAACGAGTGCAAAAAACCTCGATGCCCTGATGAAATTGCCGAAAGATTAGTGGCAATGAAACATGTTGGCCTTCTTTAAAAAGGTTAGCGACATTTAGTGCTTTTACTTTGAGTGAACTCACTTGTTGAGAGTAAAGGTTTTGATCTAACAGTGAGTTTTTACCTCAATTTTACTTTTGCTCTGAACATCTTGTTCTTAGCAATCTACTGGGTTTCTTCACTTTCACTCTTTGCTTATGGGGACAGCAAAGTTTTTCTGCTAAAACTATCTTTGTTCTCCACCTTTCGTTTTTACTGGACACTCCCTTCTTCTTTTATTGAGTTGGCAACCGATGATGACAAAACGTGGGCATACCAGCGAGAACCAGCTGGCAGCCTTCCTGGTGTTGCATACGTGAGGTGCCCTCTCATTTTCTCACATTTTTCTATTGTTATTCTTCACGAGTTACACCACTTCTGGGTGAGCTGTGGCGATACACTTTCTGCTAGGTTTTGAAGGGTTGTATTGCAGATTATCTTAATCAACAAACTTAAGAGGTTCTAGGCCGGGCCAACTTTGTGGACATATTGCCAGTGGTTGGAACAAAGTCGCTCCTGCTATCAGTGGCTGGCCTAGGAATTGATATATGAATCCTCTTGATGCCATGCTATTTGTTGTTGTCTATCGGTTTCAGACTAGCCAAAAGTGTGGGTAATGGAGACTGCGGAGCCCTGTGCTCTGCAAGACCACTGGTCTGGGCCCTGTGAGGTGAAGGAGCGCATGAGCGATGTCACCTACTTGGGTGACCTTAAAACTCCTAGGAACCCCTTTAGGTTCCTGAATGTTAATTGCCTCAAGACCCACTTTGAGAGGTCTGAGATCACCATGCTCTTGGTAACGGATGATGGAGCAAGATGGGCCAGTGGAGGGTGTCAGCCTCTCCCCAACACTGACCCTAGATTAACAGGAAGACTTCCGCCAGCTGCTGGGGCAGTTTGCCTCATTTGTTCTCCCTTACCCCAAGACTCACTTAATGGCGTCCCCATGATATTGATCCTGGGGACAGCACACATGTACAGAACAAACTTTACAGGTTGTCTGATAAGGTGAGAGTGAGCATTAAGGAGTAAGTCTACAAGATGCTGGCATTAGAGGCAATTGAGCCCTCAAAGAGCCCATGGTCCAGCCCAGTGGTGTTGGTTCCCAAGGCTGCCCCTCCAGGTGTCACACCTGAACTTAGGCTCTGTGTGGACTACCATGGGCTCAATGTGTTCACTAAGACTGATGCACTCCACATCCCCAGAGCTGATCTCATAGATCGGCTTGAAGATGCCAAGTTCCTCAGCACATTTTATCTGAAATTGGGGTATTGGCAGATTGCCTTGACCAATGGGGCTAAAGAGAGATCTGCATTCTTTACACCAGAAGGTATCTTCCAGTTCGGGGTCATGCCCCTCTGGTTGTAGAATGCCCCTGCCACCTTTCAGAGGTTGGTGAATCAGGTCCTGGCTGGTTTGGAGAACGTCTATGCCGCTATCCAGATGACATTGTGGTCTTCAGCTCTAGCTGAGAGAAACACCTGTGCAACCTCAGAGAAGTGCTTCATGCTCTGCAGAGTCCAGGCCTGACTATGAGGGTCAGAAAGCACTAGATTTGTTCTATGGTCCACTTGGGTCACAAAGTGGGAGATGGCAAGATTGGGCCATTCTCGCTTGGGAACCACCCCAAGAGCCAGACGGAAGTGAGAGCCTTCTTAGGCCTCACTGGTTAGTACAGGAGATTCATCAGGGGTATGGCACCATTGTAAACCCCCCTTGACAGAGCTGACTTCTAGGAAGCAGCCACATCATGTGATCTGGAAAGAGTCATGCCAGAACGCTTTTCACACCCTGAAGGAGGTCATGTGCATGGCACCTGTGCTCAAGGCTCCAGACTTCTCCAAAGAATTAATTGTTAAGACAGACACCCCACAGAATGGTGTAGGGGGCGTGCTCTCACAGCTAAATGAAGAGGGCTGGAACAGCCTGTAGCCTTCATTAGTAGGAGGCTACTTCCCAGGGAACAGAGGTGGAGCGCAATAGAAAGGGAAGCCTTTGCTTTGGTCTGGACGATAAAGAAGTTAAGACCATACCTGTTTGACACTCACTTCTGGGTTCAGACAGACCACAGTGCCCTCAGAATGTTAGTGCAGTTGAGGGGTGAGAATCCCAACTATGGAGGTGGTCCATTTCTCTACAGGGAATGGACTTTATGGTGGAACATCATTCTGGAACAGACCATGCCATTGCTGATGGACTCTCTGGGTTCTTTGCCCTTAGTGAATAGAACTCCCAAGGGGTGAAGTAGCTCTCCCACATTCAGCTGAGAGAACACGTGTTAGACCTGGCATCCTTAGGAAAGGTTTCTTCAGACTCTTTTGCCCTCTGACCTCCTGTTTTATTAATTTCATTTTTGCTGGCCTTAGTGCGCTCAGATTACAAAAAGAAATTATGACACAGGAAAGGTCACTTGGATTTGAACATAATACCTACTTTATCACATCTCTTTGAAAGGATTTACGGTTTCACTGTCATGGTGCCTCCTAGCGAAACACCTAAATATGTAATAGTAATATTTCGTAATGGAAAAAGGTGCATCCAACGGCTGTATAACATGAACACAGGATAAACTCGAGACACATTTTTAAACAGAAATAAGCGCACATTTTATCACCGGTATGTATGTTCACGTAGGCATGTTTCCATGTGCAACATAAATGTTTTACAGAAACTATTGTAATCTAAGAGGTAGAAAGAACAGCATTAATAAAATGGTGTGCATGTATTAAACGGTGTTTGTGTATCACATATAAGAACATCCATTATTGTGAACAGAATTGGCTGAGTATCCTGTGGATTTTCTATATACACTGTATTGTGAGTCACAATGTCAAAATTGCTCAATAAGTTGCTGCATAGTTTGCTTTGATTTGCATAAGATGCCTCATTTTTTTTGCTGCATTATTAGTCTATTCATGGTGCAAAATTTGGTGAACCCTGACGGCAATCTTTCCTCCACAGTTCCTTTCCTTCGGTGGCCCTGTTTATATGCTCTTTACACTGTGTTTATTAGTTCAGCATGCAGTTCTGTCTAATGCTGCTCTGATAGATGAGCTCCTTATTGGACACGTGGAGCATCACATCAGGCCTTCTACACATCTTATTAATTATAAGGCAGAATATATAACAAGTCCTGACTGCCCCACATCTAGCGACTAGCTAATATTGTGTGATTGTACTGTAAATACAGCACAAAATAAAAATGCAATGTTTTTTTCATTTTAATGAACATTTTATTGGCTAGGAATTGGTAGAGAGGGACCCGAGAAGCAAAAGCACAAGAGAAGGCTACAACTAATCCAGCAAATATCCTGCAATTATTTTTGTCATAAGCAACAGAAAATGTTCTTTGCGACAATTTCACATCACATGATGCCCTGACCAATATTGGGTACGTTAGGACTTCTGACAATACTACGGGCGTGTCCCAAGAGTTCTCCCAGTGATAAGAAGAGTATGTAACTCAGAAATGTGTCAATGTCTGCAGTAAAGAAATACAAATTTTAAAGCAAAGAGGCTTACAAGCTGGAAAAATAAGAAGACATTCTGGCTTCTGAAGAATCTGAGGTAACAAGGGACTTCTTGACAAGTGTCACTGGGCTTGTGAGAAGCTGCACCAGGAACTGGAGAACCTGAGCTTAGGGGGACTGACAGTCAGCCAGAAGAGCACTGAAAGTCTGAAACAGACTGATGCTCTGGTTTGGCATCTGAGACTTTGCCTTCCCTGGAGCATGAGTTTGATTTCAGATTACCCAGAAGGACCTGCTACTTTTTAGGTCTCGCCTGACCCAGCGCATGCGCTGGTCTGGCGAGACTTATTGAGAGGGCTCCAAAAAGTGCTACCAGGCCAGCCTAGAGCTACAGTGCATGTGCACGGGCGCGCGCGCGCCGCACTTTACCGCGATTACTTTCACTTTCGCGGCCGCACGGCCAATTTGATGTTTGATCGCGATCACTTTCACAGGGCCTCATTGCATTGCCAATATGTCTCGCTTTTGGGACCTTATAAGTATTTAGTTATGCAACTGTTGCATGGCTAAACACTTATAAGGTCCCAAAGGCGAGACCTATTGGCTATGCCAATGCTTGTTACAATTGCAACACATTTGCAATAAGTCTACTGTGCCTTCCATCACACTCCTTAAATAGTCTTTTCCTCTTGCCTCAGCCAAACTATTGAATGAAAATTGTAACTGAAGTTTGCACTGGTTATGAAATTCTTCTGCACCTGTTATTGAGTGTCGCACATTCCTTTGTTCTGCTGGTGGGGAAATACAACTTTGCTAAGTTTTCTGATTTCAATAGCTTTGAGAAAAAGGAGAATATTTCCTCAAAACATTTGTAGAGACATATTTATCTTGGGAATCATTTTTCCCCATGAGAAGGCTTACATAAAAACAATTTTGGCATCAACTTCTCCAGCTAAAGTAGGTTTCTAATGGATACTGCTCAGTAGATCCCTTAAGTGAACACCCCCAGACACCAGAGTGGATTTCTATTTTTTTTGTTGCGGTTCAGAGACACCAATATCAGTTAGGGCACTCGGTGTTCCAAACAAAGTCTTGTGACCCAATGGAAAGTGACATATTGGGTATGAAAGGCACTCGGCCGTTGGTGACAATAGGCCTTTTTTCCATGTCTCCATTGACTTAGGTTCCAATGGAACCAATATTTCTTCATTCCTATTTTTTGTCTTTACTTCAAATTTGGGGAAATGTCCAATTTGATGTCTTTGGACTTCAAGGCCTGTGCAGCCGCTCCTCATTTATGGATTCGCAGTAGGGGGGAGATTCATCATTTTTTCAATTTACACAATGGAGCAAGACACCTTGCTGCGCTGCACTGTGTGAAAGGCAGAGGGCAGGAATGTGCCATATCTATCAGGATATGGTGCATTCCTGTCCTCTTCTTGCACTGGTGCACTCAGTGGTGCCTATCACTAAAGTAGGAACCCTTGCACCATAGTGCAAGGGTTCCTGCTTTATAGGCAGGGTTGTTTTTGTGTAGGAAAGGACACCTTCTTGCACAAAAAGAAATCCTTAGAGACCATTTCCTCTTCCTAAGTGTGCTGCAGAACACTTAGAAAGAGGAAACAATGAGGAGAAAAAATTATATTTCTCCTTTTTACGCCTCTGGTGGGAAGGCGTACAATTCTGATGCATTCCTAGGTCTACCTGAGAATTCATCAGCATGAATCGTGGATGCATGCGAATACCCACGACCCACTCATGTAATGCCTCCACTACACAGTGTAAAACAAGGCAGGGTGCCCTAGCATGGCTTTGAATTTAGGTTTTGTGTTGCCCTGTGTCACCACGCTGGGGCAAAGCAAAACATTTATATATCTGGATCAAGGAGTGGATTCGACATCTTGAGTACTGTTATATTGCCTCAACTGTTCTTTCAGATCAGATCAAATTTAACTTTATTTATTTGGGGTAGCAACCCAAGCCTAGCAACACCATATATTCTCTATAAAATCAAATTCAATCAAAATGGAATTAAAAGCAGTTGTTTACATGACATTCTGATAGGCTTTGATTTCCGAAGTGAAAAAGATTATTAATCGCCATTGATAATTAAAAATATACAAAATTCATTAATAATGTAAAAGCAAAAATATGTTTTTGCTGCCAGCCATGCTAGTAAAATATGACATACATACTGATTTTAAATAGGGGTGGGCCTAGATGGCATAACCCAGCATAATTACCCGTAATTACCACAAAACTACTCATAATTATGAGTAAATATGCAAGAAGCATAATCCAGCACTAAATGCTACTTGACACAAACAGCAGTAGCCACTCACTCTGTCTTAGTTTGCTATTCCTGTGCTCCTGGGGTAGACGTGTTGCCCAAAATTACGCAAGCTAACATAATGGCGTGATTTTGCATCACAAGAATAATGCACAATTACTGAAATTACTCTGGCGTAATTAAAATTTTGCTCAGGCCTAATTTGAAACAGAAACCTTTATACAGAACAATCCATTTCTTTCCTTTTTAACTGCTAAATTCATACATTGCAGAATATATGTTAGTATCCGTGGATGTAGGAACAGAAACAGTGCATACAGTGGGAAGGAAATCCTAGTAAATGAAGAAAACATATTCTTAAAGCTGGCAGAACACACACACCTACAATTTGGGGTTAGCCAGGTTACACTCTTCCAGGTTCTATGTCCACAACCTTGGTGAAGAGAAGGCAGTAACAATAGTTATTAGGATTACGTAACGTCTAGCGGATTCGCTTTTGCTTGATAGTCCTCATAGGCCTCTGACTTACTTTGAGGGACATTGAACGAAAGTCTGCTTCTTGTGTGAGTCAAAGCAGGCAATAAACCTCCCAAATGGAAGAGGACAGAAGGAAGCCTAATTTTAGGAATAATCAAAGCGAACAATAACTTGAAATGGGGAACAATCCAAAGTGTAAAACATTGGGTTATTTAGTTTTTGCTTTTGCAATTTTTCTTGCTATGAAGACTTTAGCAATGTTTAATTTGGTAGGTAGTGTACGGGACCAAAAACATAAGGAAGATCACTATGTTTGTGACACGCAGTGGCAAATGACTGAATATTGGTCAGGGGGCTAAACTCACTAACCACACACCAAAAATGTTGGCACTAATTAAGAA
This sequence comes from Triturus cristatus, assembly GCF_964204655.1. Lineage (NCBI taxonomy): Eukaryota > Metazoa > Chordata > Amphibia > Caudata > Salamandridae > Triturus > Triturus cristatus. The sequence goes on along the minus strand of NC_140584.1, from coordinate 694,240,959 downwards.
ACACAATATAGACATGAGATTCCTAGAAGAAACCCATTTGGGGGACCCAACATGGATGCCCCTGTCTCCATTCTTTTTTAGTTTTATAAATAGAGCCTCTAGCATCTGTGATAAAGCAGAACACATATATAGTAGGCATTCCTTTCGAGTGTGAACATAAGATTAGCTTATTCTCAGATGACATGCAAATTAACTCTGAGGCAGACCAAAAGAGGATGAAGTACAGAGACTGTCCTTCTCAATTATAATCCTCGAATGCATCCAAGACAACAAACGTAGCAATAATGGCCAAACCTACCTTTTTTTACGGCAGGCACCTGGAAGGTAAGTAAACGCTCAGCATATATGCTGATAATATAGGACAGAACCCATTCATAAATCGTCCCCCCACTACACCACTTGTTAGGGAAGAGGTGTGGTGCAGCGGCCAGGGCGACTGACACCGGACGCTGGGGATCACGGTTCAATCCCTGGCACCGGCGGCAGGTCAGCCCAGCACCATGTGACTCTGGGCGATAGCTCGCTTAATCTTCCCGACGGCCCCAGCACTGGGATGTCTATGGGTAGCTGTGCACTTTACAAATACTGGATTTATATTTTCGTTACACCATTCCCCTCCCCTGTGTTGCTTTGCCATTTCCCCGCACTCCCCAGTGTTGCTTCTGTTCATCCTGCCCGCCTGCTTTAAAAAAAATACTTTTGGGTGTTTTATTGTCTATTTAGTTACCGATTCAACTTGGATTGTTAACTAAAAAGACAGAAAATTGTCGGAATCATTTTATAGGCTAGTGCATGCGTCGTGCATCGCACATGATCTTCAGTTCAGCTACAAACCACTGGAAAAGTCGATAGGTTACAAATGTGAGACCTATTGACTTTGCCAATGCTTGTTATACAGTGCCACCATACCACCTTACAGAACACTCAGAGGACATAGACACGTCTGTCTACAGGACGCAGTCAGTACAATGTTATATGGAGCACTTACACTCACTTGAAAACACAGCTTTCCCAGTGTTCGGACATGGCTCACTTTAAAATGTACTAGTGATGTTTAAAAGTTTGATTACAATAGAAATTCTATCTGCGTTGAAGAAAAATATAAGCCTGCATTTTAAAAGAAAGTGCCTCTATTGATTCAAACCGAAGCGTGAAGAACAAAATAGGCCTCTTAACCTGTTATCATTGGTGTGGAACTTTATTCACTGATTGTTTTAGGAGTTACTGGGATGGGAAAGTTTTGGATATAATAGATGAAAATTAGCTTCCGACGGGCTCAGAAACATTGAAAGACATCAGACGTATGTATCCTCACTCATTGCAACCTCCTTATAGATGCAGCTGGTAAAGACACATTCTTTAATTCTAAAATAACTTCTGCTACAGCAATAACGTCTTCGGAAGCGTTTGCTACTTGCACTTCTAAACAGATATATTGTTTTATTTGGGAAATAATTCTGACCAGAAGCCTTGGATCAGAGAAAGCCCCTGCTTGGGCGCTTCAGCCTTCAGGCCGCTCCTCTGCAGAAAGGTGAGCTCTTTGATGAGGGGCCCATCCCCCAGGTTGAAAGAGGAATGAACTCCAGCAGCCGTCAGCGCGCAGGTCTCTTGTCCTGCTAATGCGCCTTTTGTTATGCGTAATTGCGCATTTGCAAGTCTGTGGCCCATCCTGAAGCCTTGCCTTGAGTTTGTTTGCAGGCAATAGTGGACTCGTCCCCTCTCCAGACACAGAGGAAAGGGCGAGGTAAAAAAGAGACGATTCATTTCCTGTCATGGAATTGTTTCTTCGTCTTTGCAGAGTCGTGTTTACACTTACACCACCTGTTCTCAAAGGATTAGCTATTAACAGGCCCGAATTTCAAAGCAAGGATTTCAAGTTCGAAAGAATCCTGAACATCATGCATCTCCTTTTAATGACCGGTGTGAATGTTAAAATGTTTTTCAATGCGACTCGCATAGCTATCACACGCACATTGAAGTAAAGTGTGCAATAATGTTCTGCAGGGTTGTTTAGAAAAGATGGAGGTGCTTCCAGAGGCCCTACAGTACAGACACTCGGAAATTCATAGACTGGTTGATTTTGATGGCAAGGTTACACAACTAGGATGCGCATGTACTGTATTATATTGTAATTGCATTTATGTGGCGCTTACTACCCCTAACGAGGCGTCGAAGCGCTAGGTGCACTTACAATCATGTTCATTACCTTCTTTTTAATTCAGCATAGATTGCAGTAGATTCACACAAGCTGCAGGTGCATTAAAAAAAACACATGGGAGAGTTATATCACAGATGTTTAATGAGAGTGTGTGCATTTGCCAATCCTAGTAGAAACATAGCACAACACTACAATCCCACCACTGTAAAAATTAAATGTTATAGTGTTTGCTTGAAAGACGTTTCTGTGCTCAAATACCTATATTTACATATGTCTAAAAAGGACATCACTTATGTATTTGCTTTGTTTTCAGCTCATGGCCTACTCTCTAAATATAAAGACAAATGGTAGTCAAGTGCACTTTTAGCAGGCTCATTCTTATAGAATTTTGATGGGGTAATAATTTATTTGCTATGGCGTAGCAAAGTTGTCCTGAGCCCTGATGCAGGCAAGAAAAACATCCTCCACTTATCAATGGTTGGGTTGGAAAACAGCCATAATCTGAGCCGCTGGAATTATGTGGCAGGGAGCACCAAATTATGCAGCAGGGTTGGTTAAATTATGCTGCCAGAAAAGGCAACGTATGTGGTAAAGTGCCACATTTTTAATAGCACTACTTCATTATTTTGTAATTTTTACACATGGTAATGCTGATTCAGCAAGGATTTCACCACATTAGTACCAGTTTAACAACCAAATACATTAATAAGAAACTGAAAGATGACCAATTAACCTTTGTGAAGGGTTTTGCAAGATGTGCAGATAGTAAATTTGGATCCGTCTGTGCTAGAAATAAATTGGTTTGTTAAAATATGCACAATATGCAGCTGATGATGGATTGTGTGGCAAATGCAGCAGATCCTTAATTATGCGGGGAAAAAAGCCGAAGCTGAGGAATTGCATAATTTTCGTGTCCTTTGCCATAGTTGACAAACAGTGAATATTTCACACCACAGGGCCTTGGTACCATAGCATGTGCTGCACTAATAGTAGCTCCGACCTTGTTTATTTGGTTATGTGGATTATGTTAAAGTTCTGCCATGTACAGTTTATTTAATATGTTGCTTTCACATTGGCCTCTATAAATGTACCATACTTTAATTTCACAAGATGGTCTCTGGCAATGTTAAGTCTTGAACCCATGCTTACACAGAAGCCGTGTTACATTCGGCCTGTGCAGTGATTTGCATCATGAGATGATGCCACTCGGAGCACCCGTCAGGCATCACTGCTTATTACTGCCTCCCCCTGGAGTCATTTAGTAGAGTGCAGATGGTCACAGGTGAGCCAGTTAGCCACTGCAGGTTTTAACCTCACAGGTCCAGCAAACACACTGCACAAATGAAGAGACCAGCCCCCACTCACATGTTCTTGCAGCCAGTAACAGAAATCTATTTTAAGATTAACATTGGTTTTAGAATTTGGGCTTGTGTATCCACGGCAAACACAACAGCGAGGGTCTGATATGACAGGTGCACTTGCAAGTGCGAAGTGCAGTTCAGTCCCAGAATAGAACTGCAGGATGTGGGTTAGTGTTTCTTGGTGTAGCAATCCTTAGGGCTCAGATAGGACCTGCAACAGGTGAAGAACAAACCATACATTCTAGGTCCAGTGCAGTTCCTGCAAGCATCCCCACAGATCACTCCAATGTCAAGAAGGGGAACGAGGATCACCTAAAAGCTCAGGAGAGACAACCAGGCATGCACACTCATAGACAGAGGCACAGGGTTAAGCCCAGAGTCCTGCAGGTCTGCTCCTTCCAAAGGCGTTGCTGAGCAATCATAGCTGCTAGGCTAACTTAGTCCATTTCTTTCTGGGCAGCAACTCCACAGGGCTAGAGCTAGATTCTCCTCTGGGCAGACTCCTCTGGCAGAGACACCTTCAATGTGTCTCTCATCCAACAGGGTGACTCCCCATACAAATAGGTCCTCAGTTTCTCCAGAAGCAGATCTCAGGATGTTGCCTTATATGACGGGGAAGCTGGTTAACAGTGTCACCAGCTGTGGTCTTCAACAATTCCTCCAGTGTTTTGTGGGGAAACGCTTCCACTTGTCAGCAAGACGTCCTGGAATGCATGCTTCCGTTCTCTTCTTACACTCATACTTCAGATGGATATTGTGCAAGGGCAGGCAAGAAAAGTAAGAGAACAAGGGCAAGCAAGAGAAGGAAGAGTGCAAGGGCAGGCGAGAGAAGGAAGAGTGCAAAGGCAGGCAAAAGAAGGAAGAGTGCAAGGGCAGGCGAGAGAAGGAAGAGTGCAAGGGCCGGCGAGAGAAGGAAGAGTGCAAGGGCCGGCGAGAGAAGGAAGAGTGCAAGGGCCGGCGAGAGAAGGAAGAGTGCAAAGGCAGGCAAAAGAAGGAAGAGTGCAAGGGCAGGCGAGAGAAGGAAGAGTGCAAGGGCAGGCGAGAGAAGGAAGAGTGCAAGGGCAGGCGAGAGAAGGAAGAGTGCAAGGGCAGGCGAGAGACGGAAGAGTGCAAGGGCAGGCGAGAGAAGGAAGAGTGCAAGGGCAGGCGCGAGAAGGAAGAGTGCAAGGGCAGGCGCGAGAAGGAAGAGTGCAAGGGCAGGCGCGAGAAGGAAGAGTGCAAGGGCCGGCGAGAGAAGGAAGAGTGCAAGGGCCGGCGAGAGAAGGAAGAGTGCAAGGGCCGGCGAGAGAAGGAAGAGTGCAAGGGCAGGCGCGAGAAGGAAGAGTGCAAGGGCCGGCGCGAGAAGGAAGAGTGCAAGGGCCGGCGAGAGAAGGAAGAGTGCAAGGGCCGGCGAGAGAAGGAAGAGTGCAAGGGCCGGCGAGAGAAGGAAGAGTGCAAGGGCCGGCGAGAGAAGGAAGAGTGCAAGGGCCGGCGAGAGAAGGAAGAGTGCAAGGGCCGGCGAGAGAAGGAAGAGTGCAAGGGCAGGCGAGAGAAGGAAGAGTGCAAGGGCCGGCGAGAGAAGGAAGAGTGCAAGGGCAGGCGAGAGAAGGAAGAGTGCAAAGGCAGGCGAGAGAAGGAAGAGTGCAAAGGCAGGCGAGAGAAGGAAGAGTGCAAGGGCAGGCAAGAGAAGGAAGAGTGCAAGGGCAGGCACGAGAAGGAAGAGTGCAAGGGCAGGCGCGAGAAGGAAGAGTGCAAGGGCGTGGGAAAGAAGGAATAGTGTAAAAGTAAAGTAAAGAACGAAGTGTGTTAGCATGGACACTAGGTAGAAAGCAAGTGTGGGGCGGAAGATAGCAATTGTGAAGTAGTACGAGTTCGAGGGAGGTGGAAAGAAGACCGAGATGGTAAAAGAATAAAATAGGTGTGTTAAATGATTGAAGGCATGGGGAAATATGCAAGAAGTAGGGCAGTGGGAAGGTGTAGAATAGGATGAACCTTAAGGGACAAAGTGGGCCAGCAGTACTAGAAGAATGTATAAATAGCATGATCTTTGATACACAGTACTAGAGCTGCCCTCACCTCATCTTAGGAAGGTCGACATGGAGCTTAATCAAGAGGGTATTCTGAAGCATTCCCAGATTCACCATTACTGGTAGACCTGAGAATGCATCACAATGCATCAGAATGATACACCTTCCCAAGAGAGGCGTAACGAGGAGAAAAATATTTGTTTCTCCTCACTACTTCCTCTTTCTATGTGTGCTGCATTCTCCAGCACACACAGACAGAGGAATATGCCTCAGGGACTGTTTTTGAACAGGAAGGTGTCCCAATCAATAATATAGCGCAGGCACTCTTGCATCATGGTGCAAGGGCGACTGCGTTGGTGCTAGGCAGCCTGTTGGGCGTCAGCACTAAGAAAAGAAAGGAATACGCAGTATTATGTTTAATACGGTGCATTCCTGCCCTAGCCATGCAGCGCAGCATGGTGACTTGCTGTGCTGCGTGACGTTTTGGTAAATATGCCCCTATATCTGTATGTTGGGGGCAATAGGTAGAATGCTATAATAAAACCTAGAAAGTAAAACTGGGGATTGCATGCGACCTATGTTTTTATAAGTTGTCCATGTTTTCTTTCTTTTTCCTCTCAATGGTGCTGGCATTTTCATTCAAGGAGAATGTGCGTAATTATAAAGATTACGAATATTTTCATTTTTTAAACAGTTTAGGGGTTAGACATAGATTTGAATTAAAACCGAAGTAGCTTTTGTGTATTACAATAATTTGAAACGCAGTGGCTTGCAATATATATTCTTAGCTGGCATGTTAACGTATTTCTGATTGCACCATCAATTAAACAAATATTTGCCTACAGTTACAAAATCATTGCGACTTTGTTCAGAGCAGTAATATTAGTTGAAACATACTGAAGAGGTCACTGTTTTAAAATTGAAATTTTCGTCACACTGCAGTAGCAAAATGCATTTTTAACTGCTTGTTAGGCTAAAATACAAATAGTAATGTTTCCAAACATGTGGCCGTGTACCTGAAAATTATCTGCCTACAGCCCTTATTTCCGACAGGATATATACACCTGCCAGACTTCTCTGTGGAGCTCGCTTTACACCGCTCCAGAGAGGCCAAAGGCACAGTGCATCTTCCTGTCAATGCTTGGAGATTCTGGTGGGGCCTGGGGGATGGGAGCAGTTGCTCAGCAACTATAGATATGTTAATGAAATCGATTACATTTTGTTTTGTGCTACTGCTGAAGGAATGGTGTGCCTCACAGCTCAGGACAGGTGAAGGAATGTGCTAGTTGCCTTTGTTGAGTGTAGCTGTCTCGTGCTGTGCACTGGGGTGCTCAGTCATAATGGGGTCGCTTTCAAACCAATTGCAATTTCAAGGAATCCTAGCATTTTAAAAGTCACATACTCCCAGAAAGGCCAGCCCCATTCAGGAACATACCTGGAACATTTAAAATATGTTAACCATATATCTTTCTGCATTATATTTCCTTTAAGGTATTAGAGCATCTCAATAGCAAATTATTAAAATAATTCCGGTTTATTGACATAATATGTGTAAACACTTGCAGAATGTTTAAGGGCACCTTATGAGGGGAGTCCATTATAATTGTAAGATTTTATGCTGTCTTCCTACATGCAAGAAATCCCGCCATTATAAATGGGGAGTACCCAGATGAAGGGAGATAGCATAATTATATGACAGATAATTAAAAAAGTCAGCCCATTTTTGCCAGTTAAAAATAGTGTGTACAGTACCCTGTTGCACTCGTATGGGTGTATGGACACCCACTGAACGGCTGCAGAGAACATTTGCTTTGATTTCATTTGTGTCTTGCAACTGATCGACATCTAAATCTAGTTTATTTTATAAACTGACAATCTAGCTAAACTAAGCTTAATTTTTTTTTTTTCTAAAAGCAATAAGCTGTGTTTGCTTCCCTGTTTTGCTGCCCTGTTTTGGTCTGACGTTGATGTGTCCGTTGAATGTGAAGCAAGCTGATGAAGATAGGGATATTGTTGACCCAGTTCAGTGGTAACCGTTGGTTTGTACTGAATGGTCGGCAATGTTGAGAGGGCAACATTGAGGATGTGGCCTTTGGAATAGCATTGCTCGGTGAAAACTGAATAACCATGAATTTCCCAAAGCGGTTCACAATGGTGTCAAATGCTTTCTTTGTGCTTTGACTGGGAGTTTGAAGTCACTGAAGAGGATGGCACAGTGTGTTGACTGGATGAAGTAGTGAGAAGGTCATGTTTTTTCCTCTATCGGAGAGATCTTTGGGTGAGATAAAAGGTGCTGAATTGGGTTGTGTACACTGGGAAGTGGTGTGTTAAGAGCATTCATTATTTCATTTTGGTTTTTTACTAAGTGGCAGGGCCAGGCAGGGTTTGTTGATGTCCTCAAGGCTTCCTCCTTTGTAATGTGCATGATGGGTATGTTGAATATTTTAATCTCTAAGTAAGAGGATGCATAGGATGTGTGAGAATGGGGCCAGGTTTCAAGGTTGAAGAATGTACCGAAAATGTGGCCTGTGATAAGGTCTGCAATGTCTGGAGCTTGGTGGGCAACATAATGTGCTTTAATGAGCATGAGTTGAGATATGTGTTTGGTCATTTGTGGGTGTGTGGTGTTTAGTAAGACGTATATCTGGTTGGAATTAAGTGCTATGTCTATGATGTCTTGATCTGGATGTGATAGAGGGGATGAGTAGTGTACATCAGGTAGGCGCTTGCCGTTGTTGAGTTTGGGGCAGTGACTATGGCCCAGGAAGCCTGGTTGAAGGGAGACTGGGAAGTGTTTATGGTTTCAGTGTTCCTATGAATGGCATTCTAATGCCAAACATATGACACATTGAATGATAACACTTCATAGTGAATAAAACAAAGCAATGAAGTGCATGTAAAGAGATACATATCAGAAATGAGCCACTTTTGAGCATTGAAAAGCTCTAAAAGGACGTTGCAATTAGTGAACCTCTGCCCCAAAAAAGAAGGTTATTAACCCACTTCCCCTTTCTAAGATGATAATACTTAAAACAATTTGCCATGTTGCCAATGAACACTGAGAATTTTACACAAATTCTTTCTCACCTACAGCTTTTGACCTTGCAGAATGGCAAAACAAATGGCTGCTTTTTTTCTGCTAAACCTGGGTGGCAGTGAACCCTAGAGTTGACCACAGGTGTATTTCAGCATTTCACAAGTCAGTGACAGGGCCCTAGCTGGATGCACTAAAAGAACTTTACTTCTTGTCTGTTTTATAAAATCTGTGCATGATTCAGTTAGCTGTGAGTATGAGAACACCTCGGTACATGGGTCTCTGGGGGATATATCTGGATGTCAGTGTCCTTACTGCTACAGGTGACCACCTCTGTCATCTCTAGTGATACTGTGTGTACTTGTAAGTGTCTGGCTTGCCTGGTAGTGCTGATGTTAATTGAACTGGCCTCTGCAGAGCATGAAAGTCGCTGCCTGAGTGCTTCTGAAATTGCTATTGAGAAGTTGTTCAGGCTGCAGCTTTATAAAACCACAGCTGGCCTAGATAGCCCTAGGCCGGTCATAGTAACTGGGAAAGATACTTACATGTCTGGATGAAGAGATGAAGGCCACACACAATCTCACTGTCAGACCACCAGTAAGAAATATGTAACACAAATATACTGCACGTCGTGACTGCCCTGACTGCATGATCAAGTGTTCTGCAGCAGGGGGATATGGCTGTCTGTATGGAGTTACTGCCACAATGTTTGTTATTATGATCCAATGGCTGTGTCACAACATCCTATGGGTGGCAAAAATGCTGTACTGCCCTCCGTTGCATGACACGAAAGGAGCAGGAGAGCACCATATCTACAGCGAAATGGCTCTCTCCTCCACTCTACCTAGCACCGGCACAGAATTTTGCTGTTGTGCGCCACCTTTGCATCAAAATGCAAGGGTGCATAGAGAGTCTAGCATAAGCTTTGTACTGGAAGAATTCCCTTCCAGTACAAAATACTATACTCAGACCAGTTTTTAAACTTTTACTTCCTTGTATGTGTGCTGTACAGTGCAGCACACATGAAAAGTCGGAAAAGAGAATTGAAAGGAAAATATTTCTCCTTTTAACACCTGCTTTCAAACAATATTAATTTTTGATGCACAATACTGTCTCACATTTTTGGTGAATAGGGTTTTTGTCAAAAAGCATGGGTGATTCCATGTAATGCCCCTTTACGCTAAGTAATGCAATGCAGTGCATGACATTACTTTTAGGCAATTTCGAACACAAAACTTGAAAGTAAATATTAATAAAAACTTTGTGCTGGTTTGCGTCACTTTTGTGATGAAAACAAATTGTTAAATGTTGGTAAATATGCTCCTAAATGTGCACAGTAGCAAGTGCAAGAAATTAAGGCCCTTATTTATGGGGATTTGGTGTACGGCAGCAAAGCAAGTCAGCTTGCTGCACTGCTCTACGTCAAAGCGAAAGGGTAGGAATGTACCGTATGTATGCAATACAGTGCATTCCCGTCCTTCCCACCTGCACTGGCACCATTTTGGCAGTCTATCTCCAATGCATGCGTCCTTGCACCATGGTGTAAGGGTGCTTGTGTTGTAAGCAGAATTGTTTTTCTGCCGGAAGGGGCACAATTCTGCACAGAAATAATCCTAAGTGGAGGAAAAAAATCAGGAGCAATAAAGTTATTTCTCCTTGTTACGTCTCACCTCAGGAGGCGTAAGGTTTTGGCACTTCCCCAGGTTTACGTGCTCTCGTAAATCTGGGAAAATTCTGCAAAACCGATGGAATGCCTCCTGAGTGCAGAGTAAGACAACTCAACGATTTGTGCTGCCTTGCCTTACTCCATAGCTATGAGGCCATTCAAAGCCACACATTGTGGGTTTGTGTGGCCTCATAAATATGATATTGTTATTTGCACCACTAGAGAGTCACAAAAAAGTGACAGTCCGGTGACACAAGGGGCTTGTAAATATCCCCCTAAGTAAACAAGTCCAGGCCTATGCTGACAGGGCTGTACCCATAGCAACCAGTCAAATCTCCTCCAACTGGGCCCGTCTCAGACATTTAACGTTTACCATGATTTTCTTTTTACCCGGCATGACAATTACCTATCACTATTTACCACACAAATAAGTAATACGCAGGTAAATGATGCTAATAGATGTTTACTCTTACCATGAATCCTTTACCACTCAGTACTTTACTTCACAGGTAAGTATATTTTTTTTAAATAGCGTTATGTTATTTTAAAGAACGAAACAGGGTCAAGGTGTAAGTAGAGGTAAAGGGGTTATGAGTGATTTTAGGGTTACAAGGTGCATAGTGGAAAAGGAGGCTAAAGGTGTTTTTAGGGTTACTGAGTAGGTATAGATATTGAGGGTAAAGGTGATTTTAGGGTTAATGTGTCATTGGAGGTAAGGGTGATTTTAGAGTTAATGTGTAAGTGTAGTGTGAAGAGGTTGGAAGCGGTATAGAGAGGTGAGTGATTTTAGGGTTAGGGCTGGTAGAAGTAATTGGAGGTTAGGGTAAGGTTAAGCTTAGGGTGAATGGGTTGGAAGAGGTAAAGCAAGGTAAGGAGGATTTTAGGGTTAAGGGATAAGGGATAAGGTCTAGGGAGGTAAAGGTGATTTTAGGATCAAGGGATGGATAGAGGTGAAGGAAGATAAGGGTGATTTTAGGATTCGGGCGCAGTTAGGGATAAAGGTAGGTTTTGTCTTAAAAAGGGAGACTTGGGATTACCCCCAGAACATACCAAAAAAGGAAAGAGGGCTAGGGCCTAACCTCCCAAAAAACAGCAAAATTTGATAGATATAGATATATACATCTAGATATAAATTTCAGAGTGCCAGTGGCCACTTTGTAGTTCCAGTTAGGAATCCCAGAGATAGGAATTCCTTGGAGTTTTGCTTTCTAATAACTTTGCTCCCATTTGATGAATCTCCACAATACTTTCCTAGCCTATAGCTAAATTGACTATTGATGGCAAGTTTTGTGGTAATTCATTAAGAGGGTGCAGAAAAAAAACAGGGTCCCAAAACAGGTTTTTCCACCAATGTAATTTCCATAGACTTTGGTGTTGCATGTAGCACAAAATCGTCAGCACTGATGTGGCTGGAGTAAAGATTATGGTGTTTAGATGATCCTTTTGGGTAGTACAAATAAGTAGGGTAACTATTTCTCAAATTTATAAGGCATTTTAACTTTGTGATAACAGTGGCTGTTGTAGTTACGCAAAAGTTTGCGAAAGTACTGTGGTGAATGCTAATGTCTGCCTTTACAAAATTTAAAGGCAACCATGTTGTTTTTACGTACACTTCAGCTTTTCTGATTTATGCCTTAGATATAGGTAAGTATTAGGTTTTATATATTTTCCCTACCTATTACCACTTTAACAAAGTGGTAATAGGTAGGAAAAATTATTTATAAGTTACTCAATATTTAAAAAAATATCACAGCACCGCAGTCCTACCTAGGCATACCTGCAGTAATTTTTTTTCTTTTATTAAATATGTAACAAACTTTACAATACACTGTAGTATACTATATTTTGCAAATATGGTGTACTACAGTGCACTTTAACATGCTACTTAAAAATAAAAGATTTGGTAGTAAATTTTAAACACACTGTACTGCATTATATTTCACCAATATAGTGTACTACATTGTATTTTTTTTTTAATGTTGTAATTTTTTTCCTGAACTACCGTGGTACTTTGTTTGTTCTAGCATAGTTCTCTATAAACTGTTTTAAAAATATAGCAAAAAATATAAATTAATTTTCACTACCTTTTACTACTCAAATACATTGGTAATAGGTAGGGTACAACAATAAAAAACACTACTTATCTATATCTAAGGCCCTAACCCAGAATGGAACAAAAGTGGGCTAAAAACTACAGAGCTGCCTGTTATGTTTTGTAAACACAGTTGCTAGCCAGTCATATGCTACCTTGTTATTGGTATTTAACGCATTATACTGCAATGTTACCATAGTATACCAAGGCACAGTATATAAGTAAGTATTGTCAGATCCATAACTTTAACACTACTTAAACTATTTACATCTACTACCAAAAATTACCATTTACACTGCCACATATCTACATCCATTCACACACTTTCACGCTACGTTTAAAGTAACGTGCCGTACTCTCTGCCACTCCACTGCATGCTATTCCACTCTACTCTAATGCACTGTACATCAGTCCACTCTACCCCATTTCACTGTACTTCACTCCACACTATTACAATCGAACCCATTCCATTCTATGACACTCTAGTCTATGTCACTCCGCTGTACCCCCCTCCACTCTACGCTATTACACTTTACCCAATTCCACTGCATGCCACTCCCCTCTATGCCACTTCAGTATATGCCATCCCACTCTACACTATTCCACTGTACGCTATTCCACTGTATGCTAGTACAGTGTATGCCGCTCCACTGTATGCCACTAAACTGTATGCCACTACACTATATGCTATACCTCCCCAAGCAATTCCACTCCATGCTACTCCACTCTACAGCACTCCACTCTATGCTATTATACTCAACGCATTCCATTCCATTTCACTCCACTATATGATACTCTACTCTGCGCTAATCCACTGTACGCTATTAAACTCTATTCTATGACACTCCACTGTATGCCAGTTCACTCTATACTCCTCCACTCTACGCCTATCCACTCTACGCTATTACACTATAACCAGCAGCTCCACTCTAAGGCACTCAACTCTGTGCTATTCTACTCTGTCGCTACACTCAATGCCACTCTACTCTAAGCCACTCCAGTTTATGCCACTCCACTGTACGCTGTTCCACAGTATGCCACTCCACAATAAGCCACACCACTGTACCATAAACATACGTACATTTAGACAATGAAGTTTAAATGATTTTATTTGAGAAGACTGCAAAAGTTGAAAATCGGTCATCAGAATTACATCTGTCGTGCTATACCTATGATGATGAAAACTGTTGTAATCTTCCTTTTGAAAAGTATATATATATATATATATATATATATATTACCTACTGGCGGTCGCCAGTAGGTAGTTATAGTTAGGACCCCTTTTCCATAGGAAATCCGCAACATTCTATTTTGAATAACTTTGGCGCCGGTCGATGAATCCTCGCGAATTTCTCAAAATAGGTGGGGCGCTACGCTCCGCTCCTACCCTGAAAGTCTCGGGGGGATTCGTCAAGCGGGGGCTGAGATAAAAGGGGGGTCCCAAAACGCGTTTTTCCCATGCATTTTTCCATAGGACCTTTAGAACGAGCTACAGCCCGAACGGCTGAACAGAATTACTAGAAATTTGGCAGAGAGGTAGTCCGTAGGTCAAGGAAGTGCCTTTTGTAGGTTTGGTGTAAATCTGTTCAGTAGATTCTGAGAAAATAGCCTTTAAATCAATATATATATCTGAGCCCGCTTACGGTACGCTTACCGTACGCTTACGGTAAGCTTACGGTACGCGTACGGTGGCGTGCGCGAGCGCGATTCTGATTGGCTGTTAGATCTTAGTAAACATTCGAATCGGCCGAAACCAGGAAGCGGCGTCCGCCATTTTGTCTCTCGCACTGAGTGTTATTTATCAAACATGATGCCCAAAAACATGTTACGGGGCTGTTTTGACAACTCCCTCCCACATAGTCATGTTGAGGGAGTCCCCAAACATCCCCCAAGTGCAAAAACGTTTTTTTTTTTTTCGGCAATTTCGCCAAGTACGCTTACCGTACGCTTACCGTAAGCGTACGGTAAAAAATAGAAATAAAAAAAACACTATCCACACTTACCCCACTCCCTGTGCTTTTGGTGGCCGTAGGCCACCAAATGTACAGGGCTTATTACTACAGTAAAAAAACTATATTTTGGCAACATGAAATTATAAAATCGAAATAAAAAAAACACTATCCACATTGACCCCACCCCCTGTGCTTTTGGTGGCCGAAGGCCACCAAATGTACCGGGCTTATTAAAGTTGATAAAAACCGTGCACGGAACGCACTGCGTTAAGTGGGCGCGCACGCCTCGAATGGCGTAAAGTAACTTAGCATTTAAAAAACCGTACAAATTCACTGAAAAAACCATAGGTTTCACACACGTTATAGTTAGGAATTAGCATTTAAAAAACCTTGCAAATTCACTGAAAAAACCATAGGTTTCACACATGTTATAGTTAGCGGAAATTTTACTGATAAAAAACCAATGAAATTGCCCCGTTATAGTTAGTGCTGGCAACTATAACTCACGCGACCGCAATCTTCTGCTGATGACATATGTGTCTTTATAAAAAAAAATATTTGTAATATATGTATAGCTAAAAATGTATGGAAGAAGACATGGGCAAATAAGTGTCTAAATACAGTATTAGCATCAGCAGAGGATTGCGGTCGCGTGAGTTATAGTTGCCAGCACTAACTATAACGGGGCAATTTCATTGGTTTTTTATCAGTAAAATTTCCGCTAACTATAACATGTGTGAAACCTATGGTTTTTTCAGTGAATATATATATATATATATATATATATCTTTCTCTTTCTTGTATATAGTTATTTTGCCTTTTTTTACTCATTATATACATTGGTATGTTCCACCCCTGTATTGCTGGGACAAGGGTTCCTCTTTGGAACTCTTGGGAGTGAACTGTAGAATGCTGGGGAGTGAGCTGATGTAAGTTGGACTTGGCAGTTGGGAAACTTCTTCATTGAAATAAACCCACGTTACTTTAACTTCACTTTGGTCTCCTGGATTTACTTACTTCAAAAACTCTCTACAGTCAAATAATGCTCTAATCAAAAGCATATCACTTGCACCACAACGTGTAGTATTTTCCAGTACTGCTCTGCTTAAAAAATCTACTTATCTCTTCGGGACATTAAAAGAAGTATAACATTGAAAATAAAGGTTTGATTTAGAGTTGGGTCATAATTGAAAATGTTTCAATGTTTGGAGGAGGCGCTGAACCTGGATGAGATTCTACTGTAGAATGCTATCCACTAAATCGTATATATGTTTGAGGATCTACCAATGGTGAAGTCTCCTCCACATTTAGTGCTTTCTCTACTGCAAGTGCTCTTTGTATCTGAAAGAAACACGTTAGTTAGATTCCTCACCTTAGAATATCCCCAGGTGTCAGACTGGATCCGGAAGATTTTTCGTCAGCAATACCCCTTGCGCGTCGCTAGGCGTCGTCTGCGGCTCCGCGTCCGTCGTCGGCGTCGTGCGCCGGGATGACGTCGTCGGAGTACTTAGACGCCGCCCTCGCGCGCTGACGTCAGTTCTTCTTTTTTCCGCGCCAGTAAGCGCAGATCCGGGAGAGCTACCCCTTTAGTCAATTTTTGACTAACTTTTTTGATCCTTTTTGATCGTGTCTCTACACCGGTGCCGGTAGGATGCCTGGGTTTAAAGCCTGTACGGACTGTAACCGATTGATGTCGGTTACGGACCATCACCGCCGGTGCCTTTACTGCTTGGGCCTCGATCACGACGCGGAGTCGTGTTCGGACTGCAAGGCCCTGACCTCGAAGGCTAGATGGGAGCGGTCCCGTAAGCTCCTCGAGATTCGCCACTCGGCTCCGCGCGCCTCTCGATCCCGGTCCAGGAGGAGGTCCAAGGATCGGTCGCGGAGCCGCAGCCGACGTCACCATCGGTCGTCGGGATCCAAGTCTTCGGGTAAGTCGAAGCATTCCAAGAAGTCCAAGAGGCGACATCACTCTTCGGACTCCCCTCGCCGGTCGCGCGACTCGGCCGAGGGTCAGGGTGGTTCCACCCCCGCGGCTCCGGCGGAGCCGCAGGCGCCGCGCCCGTCCCCATACCCTCCGGTCCCTGGGACTAACGCGACGCCGGCGGAAGTCAGTGCCTTCCTCTCGGCCATGAGGAACCTGGCTCCGCCGTCGGCGCCCGCTGGTGCGCCTTCGGGCCCCGCGGACCCGACTGGGCTGCCTTGCCTGCCGGTGGCTCCGGCCCCGGCGCCGTTGACGGCTCCGGCCTCGACGCCGCAAGCGCCCGAGGGACCCGTTCTCGAGTCCCCGTCGATGCCGGTCAACCTCGTCACGCCTCCTCCGCCGGCGTCGACACCGGTACCACCCCCGACGCCGACGTCGACTCCGCTCGACGTCATACCCCAGTTCAGTCCCGCTCCGGGCCCGGCGCTGGTCCGGCGTCGATGGACGCCGAGATCGGCGCCGCTAGAGACACATTATGTCTACCGCCCGGCTCCGTTACTTTCTCCTCTATACCAGGAGTCGGATGATGGGGACAACTGGGAGGGATCCGAGGATCCTATGGCCGCTCAGGCTCAACTGTCCCAGGACTGGGCAGATGAACTGGGGGAGGCCAGTGGCCTGGATACCTCTCCAGACACTGGATTTGTCTCTCCTCCGACTGTGGCTTCGGAGGAGGGCGCTGCTTTCTCTGTGGTGCTGCGCAAGGCGGCCGCAGCCCTTGGGCTCGAGCTGCCTGCCGTGGCTGTGAGGACTAACGTCCTTACTGAGGTGCTTCAGTCTGCAGCAAGCTCCACTGAGCCTCTGCTGCAATTCAATGAGGCCCTCATTGACGTTCTGCAGGGCACCTGGTCCAAGCCCTCCACAGTTCCCCCTGTGGACAGGAACGTCGCCAGGCGCCACCGCCCTGCTCCGGGCGACCCCAGTTTTCTGTCCCAACACCCTACCCCTGAGAGCCTGGTTATCCAGGCCTCCACCTCCCAATCCTCTTTCCCGACCGCCCCGCCGGACCGGGATTCCAAGAGACTAGAACAGTTTGGCAAGAAGCTGTTCTCTTCCCTTAGTTTGGGACTGCGGTCTTTGAACACCGCTTGTCTCTTGGACCGTTATTCCCACTCTCTGTGGGATGCGGTGGAGGACGCGCTGCCCCTGTGTCCGGAGGAGGTCCGGACACGACTTACCCAGGCTATGGCCGATGGGAGGGATGCCGCGCGACATGCTATACGTTGTGGGCTTGACACCACGGACTCGCTGGGTAGGGCCATTTCTACCACAGTGGCGCTTAGACGTCACGCCTGGCTGCGGTCCACGTCATTTTCGGGCGATGTCCAGAGCACTCTCATGGACATGCCATTTGATGGCACTCGCCTGTTTGGCGAGAAAGCGGACAGTGCGCTGAACCGCTTTAAGGACTCCCGGGCTACGGCCAAGTCCTTGGGCCTCTCGGCCCCGCGGTCGCAATCTTCCGCTTTTCGCCCCTTTCGTGGCCAAGGAAGGGGTGCCTCCTCACGTGCGCCTAGCCACCAGCCGCAGAACCAACCTGCGCGCGGTCGCGGACGTGGTTTCCGACGAGGCGGTTATGGAGGACGACGAGGTCAGCCCACATCCACCCCGGCAGCATACGCCTCAAAGCCTTCCTAGTCCGAGCTTTCAGGCCCATTCCACGCCAGTGGGCGGCAGAGTTCGCCATCACCTGCTCCACTGGCGGTCCATCACATCGGACAGGTGGGTGCTGCAAATCGTCCGAAGGGGCTACTCCCTCCCCTTCGAGACGACCCCTCCAGCCATGCCACCGCAGCACCACTGTATCTCGGGGGATCATTTGAATCTTCTCCTTGAGGAAGTTTCGGCCCTCTTGGCCAAGGGGGCCGTCGAGTGCGTTCCGAGTCCAGAAGTAGGTCGTGGTTGTTATTCCCACTACTTTCTGGTTCCCAAGAAGGGCAAAGGGGGCCTACGCCCTATCTTGGACCTCTGGAACGTCAATGCCTTCCTCCGGAAGGAAAGGTTCAAGATGTTGACTTTGGCTCAGGTTCTAGCTGCCCTAGACCCCGGAGACTGGATGGTAGCGTTGGACTTGCAGGACGCATATTTCCACATCCCCGTCCTGCCGGCCCTCCGGCGTTACCTGCGGTTCACGGTGGGCCAAGAGCACTTTCAGTTTACCGTGCTCCCCTTCGGCCTCACCAGTGCCCCTCGGGTGTTCACGAAAGTGATGGCGGTGGTCGCAGCTCATCTGCGCAGATCAGGGGTTCCAGTCTTCCCCTATCTCGACGACTGGTTGTTGAAGGCGGGCTCGTCCCAGGCAGTCGTCTCCCACCTCCAGACTACGGCGGATCTCCTGCATTTGCTGGGGTTTTCCATCAACGTGCCGAAGTCACACCTGAGTCCCTCTCAGAAGCTCCTTTTCATCGGAGCGGTTCTCGATTCGGCGCAGTTCCGGGTCTATCCACCGGAACAGCGGGTCCGGGATATATAGGCCCTGATTCCCATCTTTCGGCCTCTATCCTGGGTTTCGGTCAGGCTAGTGTTGCGGATTCTGGGGCTGATGGCCTCCTGCATCCTACTAGTGCATCACGCCAGGCGGCGCATGCGGGCTCTGCAGTGGGACCTGAAGTTTCAGTGGGCCCAGCATCACGGCAACCTGTCCGACCATGTCTTGATCTTGGAGGGCACTGCACAGCAGTTGCAGTGGTGGCTCACGGACCGCGATTGGGTCATGGGCAGAAGCCTCTCCCTTCCCCAACCGGAGCATGTCGTAGTGACGGATGCATCCCTCCTGGGATGGGGTGGCCATATGGGAGAGGCGGAGATCAGAGGCCTCTGGTCTCCGGCGAAGTCTCGTCTCCACATCAACCTGTTGGAGTTGAGAGCGATCCGACTTGCACTGAAAGCCTTCCTTCCCTCTGTCAGGGGAAGTGTCGTGCAGGTGTTCACGGACAACACCACCGCCATGTGGTATTGCAACAAACAGGGCGGGGTGGGGTCGTGGACCCTTTGTCAGGAGGCCCTGCGCCTCTGGACGTGGCTGGAACACCAGGGCGTCACCCTAATGGTTCAACATCTGGCGGGCTCTCTGAACGCCAGAGCAGACGAACTCAGCCGCCGGTGCATGATGGATCACGAATGGCGTCTTAACTCCGAAGTGGCGCAAGGTCTCTTTCAGCAGTGGGGAGAGCCTTGATTAGATCTATTCGCCACCGAAGAGAACGCGCAATGTCAGCAGTTCTGCGCGTTGGAATTTCCAAGGCGGCACTTGCTCGGCGACGCTTTTCGTCACGAGTGGAGTTGCGGTCTGTTGTACGCCTTTCCGCCTATACCACTTCTGCCCAGAGTGCTGAAGAAGATCAGGCACGACCGGGCCCAAGTCATCTTGGTGGCTCCGGATTGGGCACGAAGGTACTGGTATCCCGAGCTACTCAGTATGTTGACCGATCCTCCGATACGTCTGCCCCTTCGGGAGGATCTTCTGTCGCAGCAGCAGGGGACGGTCCTCCACCCAAACCTGTCCAGCCTCCACCTCCATGCGTGGAGATTGAGCGGCGGCAGTTGATGCCATTTGACTTGCCTCCTGAAGTCTGTGATATCATTCTGGCAGCCAGGCGTCCCTCCACAAAGACGGTATACGCCTGCCGGTGGAACAAATTTGTGGCATGGTGCACAGCAAAGGCTGTGGATCCCCTTTCCGACCCTCTTTCTGAGGTCCTCCTCTTTCTTCTTTCTTTGGCCCGGCAGGGCTCTGCCCTGGGCACCCTGAAAGGTTATCTTGCTGCCATCTCTGCCTTCTTGCAGCTTCCTGATCAGCCTTCTCTTTTCAAGTCCCCTGTAGTTACACGCTTTCTAAAGGGCATTACTCACACGTTCCCTCCTGTCCCTTTTGTAATGCCTCAGTGGGACTTGAATCTTGTTCTCACATTTCTCATGTGTGCTCCCTTTGAGCCTCTTCATAATTGTCCTCTTCGTCTGCTGACGCTTAAGACTGCTTTTCTGGTAGCCATCACCTCGGCTAGACGGGTGAGTGAGCTCCAGGCTTTATCTTCAAAACCTCCTTTTCTCTCTGTTCATCCGGACAAGGTTGTCCTTCGGCCTCGTCCCTCCTTTCTTCCGAAAGTGGTGACTCCATTTCATCTTGGGCAGTCTGTCACCTTGCCCACCTTCTTTCCGCCTCCACATCCTTCCAAAGAGGAAGAGAGGCTCCACCGTCTGGACCCAAAACGTGCGCTCTCCTTTTATTTGGATCGCACAAAACAGTTCCGGGTGGACGACCAACTTTTCGTTGGATACGTGGGTGCTAAGAAGGGGAAAGCTGTGCACAAACGGACCATCTCTCGGTGGGTCGTTTTGTGCATCAAAATTTGTTACTCCTTGGCAAAAAAGGACCCTCCTGTTGGGCTGCGCGCCCATTCTACTCGGGCCACAGCGGCTACTACTGCTTTTGGACGGGGTGTCCCTTTGCAGGACATCTGTCAGGCGGCAACGTGGGCTTCGCTACACACGTTTGCCAGGCATTATTGCCTAGACAGCCAAGTCCGGAGGGATGGCTTCTTTGGCCGTTCTGTCCTCCAGGACTTTCTGGTGGGATCTTGGTTCGCAGACCCACCACCGGGGATGGTATTGCTTGGGTATCTATTCTAAGGTGAGGAATCTAACTAACGTGTTTCTTTCAGATGAACAAGTTACTTACCTTCGGTAACGATGTATCTGTAAGAAACATTAGTTAGTTAGATTCCTCACCGACCCACCCATCCTCCCCGTTCTGCGAACTGACATCTAGGGTTAAGGTTATCCTTTTCAGGCCCCTAGATTTTATTTTTGGCACCAGTGTCGGTCTTTGCATGGCTCTGCGTTCCTGGCGCGGAAGGCTATGTACAAGAACTGACGTCAGCGCGCGAGGGCAGCGTCTAAGTACTCCGACGACGTCATCCCGGCGCACGACGACGTACGCGGAGCCCCAGACGACGCCTAGCGACGCGCAAGGGGTATTGCTGACGAAAAATCTTCCGGATCCAGTCTGACGCCTGGGGATATTCTAAGGTGATAATTGTTCATTGGCAAACAATCCACCAAAGGGAAGACTTGCCCTGTTACTGTTACTGTAGCACCCATCGTTAAATCAGCTTGCACCAAAATCTCACAATGGCTAATACATCTCCTTAACCACACCAGTCCACGAGAGTGAATACTGCTACCAGGAAACCAAATATTATCCCAGAAAAACAAACTTCTGTTGAATCGTAAAACCAATAATATGAAATAAACAATTTGCTGGAAAATGAGACCACTAGCTGACTCTGAACCCAGACATCCTGATGGTATAGGACCGGAATTCCCTCCAGCACACAACACAATTCAACACATTTCACTTTTGCTGGAACCCTCTGTATCCTTACCTGGAGCCATAATATACACATGGCACACTGTCTCACTCTGCATCATGGTGCACCTTTAACAGGTCAGAATTCATTCTTATAGAGTCAGTGAAGGGTTAAGAGTGCAGCCACATATACACTGTTAACAGCGCCCCCACAGCGCAAAGGATGCCCAGCTTTCACCTTGGGGTGCCCAGGAGTGGACATCTCATAGGAAAAACCAGGAAGGGTTCCACAGCCGTATGAGTACAAGCGCCGGGATGCCTCCGGGTAGCTGCGCGCTATACAAATACATCACATTTACATTTACATTTACATTTAGTGAAAGTCAGGCCAGCTTTTTGAAGCCATCACTTTGCCATCATCTGCAGGAAGAGATCTAGCCTGAGTTTAAAAGGGGGCAAGGATTTTCCCTGTTGGAGACAGGAGTGTCTGACTGCACCCAGCTGTAGGATGTATGCCTTGAGGTTCCCTAGCACCTCCATACCTCGTTACAAAGGGCATCACCAGGGTGCACTGTACACTACATCTATGGACAATTCCTAAGCTAGACAGACACCTTTGCATTATGATGTGTATGGCTCAAGGCAGCCTGATTGTGCATCAGTGCTAGGGAGAAAGCTGGAGAGTGCCATGTCTTAGTAAATATGGCAACTTTTTGCTTTCTTCCTCTAATGCAATGCAGTGCAATGCAGCAACTTTGGTTGCTGTGCTGCCTTGCATTACATTTTCACAAATCTGGGCCCAGGTCTGCCATCCTTCCTACTTCAGTAAATTGAGTATCATGAACTGGGTAATAAATATTAACAGCATTTATTTCTGCCTTTACACGTGTTATGAACTGTTCTAAATGCTTTTATTGCCACTAGTTAATACAAATTGATTATAGTAACATCCAATTATGGGAAATACAATGATTTCTGAATATGATTACATTAATACAGTATCAGGGATAATGTCTTTGATTTTTGCACGCACCAATAGAGCCTTTCATTTTGCTTGCATATTTTGTTTCTAACAAGGGGAATGTCAATTTAGTTAGTAACAAGGGCCTGATTTAGATCTTGGCAGATGGGTTACTTCATCACAACGGTGACGGACGTAACGTCCGCCGAAAAATAAATCCCAATATATCCTATGGGATTTATATTTGAGCCATTGTGATATCTGTCACTCTTGGGATAGAGTAACCCATCTGCCAAGAACTAAGGGGGTTATTAGGATGGCGGGTGGACTTTAGTCTGCCTACCACCCTGGCGGTGCTGGGACTGGCTGCCAGACTTGCGGCGGTCCGCACCGTTAATTATGATGCATAGCATGACATGACATGACATAGCGGTGGGTGCTGCTGTAAGTAACACCCGCTGCAATGCCAAAGTGCCATGTTGTGCATTGCCATGCAGTGCCTGCCACCTTGTGCATGTCAATGTAGGGGGGTACCATAGGTACCCCCGAAGTGCATCCCCCCACCGCCCCCAGGGGCCAGCAATGGGCCCCCAGAGCAATTCCCCACCAGCCTTTCCATGGTAGCATTCTCTGACACAAAATGCATGTGCTGAGTGTGCAGTTGATATGTTTGTGTATTGGGTATCCCACGCAACATGTATGTATATAATCTGGGAGTATTCTTTTGAAAGATAACACGCTCATCCAGTAAAATCCGCCTTCCATACAGTCTCCGCTGAAATTTAGGCTTCACCGTGCCATGACGCATCTGCCTTTCATCTCGCTGTAGTCCCACTGAGCTGCAGTGGGGCCCGCTATTGCTTCCTCCCATCATTACTCGGCTAACGATCGGAAGTTAATGTGGCAGGTGGAGCCGGTGCGCTCGAGGCTTGACGGCATTCAACGTGCGCCACTGACCGTTCCTTGGCGCGAGTGCAATTTCAGGAGTCTCAGGACAGCGCACAGCAGCAGAACGAACGGCGCGCGCCACAAACCAAGCACCAGGACATGTTGGGCCCAACTACGCGTGGCAACAACGAATGTTCGAGAGTGAGGAACACAGGTCACCGAGAGCCCAGCTGGAGAACTCGGGACCTGATCTCACTGCAATAAAATAAGCAACAAACCCAGCAAATGAACACACTCGCACCGAAGACACACGTCGAGGGGGATAAGCGTGGGAGGCAGACAATTTAGAAAATTGATAAGACTCGAAACGAATAGAAGTAGGCAGGATTGCCTTCTTAGCTAGGACTGGAAGTGCAGCAAGGGTAAGAGATGCACGAGGTCGGTGGCTGTACAGCTGGCACTAGGAACGGAATCACCTCTGTGCTCTTCAGTGAATTTAAGGGGCATCCATGTTGCCCATGATCAGCTAAGACCGACACAACAGTGCAAACCTGCCTGCCCGGTTTACATTTCCATCTCAAAAGAAATTAAGGTGACTCTGACATTATGGAACCTGGGCGTATCAAACATGCTCAAGCAGTAAGAAATAGGTTGGATTGTGTACTCTATCAATGTTAATAACGCCAACAAGGGAGACAAAGTACCAGTTGTTATGGAGATTTTGATGACGCATTAAATAAAGGGCACATGACATCGAGGCAAATTCAAGAGCCGTCTGAGAACAGTCACCGCTGGGGCCCATACAGCAGAATCCAGGTTAGTCCACGTGGAAACCTAGAAACATGAGATGTGATGGCAGGTGACGAAATACTGAATATCCAGCATTATCCAAGAGATGCATTACAGCGGAGACACCACCAACTGACACCCACAGCCCACACAGATTACAAAGAGCACTAGCAGAAAAGTCAGGCAGGAAAAATACATTAACAAGACAAGCCCGGCGGAGAGTGGCGCGCGCGCGCTTGGCGGGGGCGGGGGAGCGCATTCCAGGCGGGGGAGCGGACCCTTTGAAGTGCGATGCCAAATGCATTGCATGGCGGCACGATGCGCGTGATTGTGTGCGTGCTTGCCATGCAATCCGCTTTTGGGAGCACTTTTGGGAGCCCCTTACAATAGTCTTGCTTTGCGATCGTTTACGCGATAGCAAGGCGAGACCGAAAAACAACAGTTGATGGACAGAATGCAGAACAATGTCATACATTCACCCCAATACAGAGATCTGGGCCTAAATCCATCGTTTTTTTGCTCACCATGCCGTTCCAGTTTGAACCCAGCCATATGCAAATCAGTCTTGACCCTGTGTCTCATGGGAACAGTCCAGCCCGCACTGCCAAGCCAGGTCCTCCCTGGACTAGAAACAAGCATCCTAGGACCGGTTTCGGGGTTTCACCCCTCTTCAGCCAGGATAGCTTGATTCCAGTGGCATGGAAAGCAAGGGACCCACGTCTGGGCATACCCTTCCCACTCGGGGTGACAAATGCAAAAACAACAGTTGATGGACAGAATGCAGAACAATGTCATACATTCACCACAGTACAGAGATCTGGGCCTAAATCCATAGTTTTTGGTTGCTCAGACGTGAGTCCCTTGCTCACGTTGCCACTGGATTCAAGCAAGCCTGGCTGAAGACGGCTGAAATGCCAGAAACCGGTCCTAGGAAGCTTGTTTCCGGTCCAGGGAAGGCATGGCTTGGCAGTTTGGGCTGGACTGTTCCCATGAGGCACAGGGTCAGACTGATTTGCATATGGCCATGTCTGAACTGGAGTGGCAGAGTGGGCTAAAGAACGGTGATGGATCAAACCCAGATCTGTTGACTGGGTGTGAGTGTTTGATTGGTTCTGATGCTCCGTCCATCACCACCCCATTTTGTACCATCATTCTTTTATTGCAGATACAGATCAAAAGACAATTGTGAAGTATCCTGGAGCTAGAAACTGACCCTAATTGCCTTTAGCAATATTTATAAAACCAAAAACAATTTTCAGACACAAAAAGTCTAAATTAAATTGCTTCATGTAAATAAAAAATGTATTTTATTAAATAGAAAAATTGTTAATTTTCATTAAAATATTTGAATAATCACATGGCTATGCAGCTTTCCCTTTGAAATATCTGCCCTTTCTGCTGCTAGCATGAGATTCTGGTGAGCAAAGTGTGTTTAAATGCAAAGTGTGTTTAAGACTGCAGTACCATCTCCAGTCTATGGGGGCAGAGCTGAGCACAAATATAAACACACTTGATGAAACACAGGTCCCCACAAGGCAATTTTTTCAAAAGTTGTAAAAATCGACACAGATGTTCCTGAAGCCATTTTTTATCATTTAGAAGACATTGCCTTGTGGGGACCTGGGTTCAGGTCCCCACAGTGCACTCAAGTCCCCACAGCGTGAGTGTGTTATCACACCCAAGTCCCCACAAGGATAGTAACACAAACCCACACACACACACACACACACACACACACACACACACCCACACCCACACCCACACCCACACCCACACCCACACCCACACCCACACCCACACCCACACCCCCACACCCACACCCACACCCACACCCACACTGCCTTTGCAGGCTGGGTGTTTGGGTGCAAGACAAAAACAAAGTCGACATGGCACACATCCCTGTGTGCCATACCCATCACCTACACTGCCATGGCATACATCAGTCACCCCTCTAGCTGGGTGCCTTATGCCAATGGTGTGAGCACAGGAGCAGGAGCCCTGTACTGTGCTCTAGACTTTTCCAAGCATAGTTCCAAACAATGAACCAGCGCGGATAAAGCCAAAAAACCAATGGCCCGACGCCTTCGGCGCCGACGGACCAACCAACCTCACTAGAACTCTTTACACCGGATCCATTACAAAAAACACTAACCAAGGATCCTAAAACCGGACATTTGATGCTCTCCTTCAAAAAGAGACAGCTGGAAAAACCTCCTCCACCTCCAAAGAAGAAGGACTCTGCTACCTCTCCTTTCAGAATACCTTCCCCCACCTCCACCGCCCCTCCACCTTCCCCTCCTCCACCGTCTCCGCCCCCACCTCATCATTCCCCAACACCCTCTCCGGATGATGATGATGATGATGATGATCAGGGGGACCCATATGATGAAATAGGATACGTGCCCCAAGATTTACCTACAGGGGACCCCACTCCCACAGGCTCCCCAGACCCATGGGACGATTACAATATCCCTGACATCCCTAACGTCCCACGGGATGATCTCTACCCTTCCAGACCTTCCCCACCAGAAGACTCACTGGGGTTCAACCATCTACTACAAAGGGAAGCACACTATCACGGGGTAGATCTCCATACCGACACCGTGGAGGAGGATTTCCTCCTCGATACGTTTGACACCACACATAGGACTACCTCCATATTGCCTATGCGCAAGGGAGTTATAAAACATGCGCCAGAGGTCTTTACAGACCCAGTCAGAGCCAGGGTCATTAACCCGCGCATTGAAAAGAAATACAAATCCGCCCCTACAGATCCCTCCTACATCAGAGGGCCAGCACCACTAGATTCTCTGGTAGTGTCCACAGCACGTAAAAGGGCCAACTCCCAAGCGTCAGGCGAAGCACTGCCACCTGACCGAGTCTAAACTCTTAGACCCATCAGGCAAGCGTACTGCATCCCAAGCTGCCAACATACGACGTATCGCTAATACAGAAGCGCTACTAACCAGGTATGACAGGGCCCATTATTACAAATTAGAAGCCATAATGCAACATCTCCCTGATAAATACAAACATAGGGCCAACGAGCTAATTCAGGAGGGCAAAACCATTACTAATACCTCAATATGTTGTGCCCTAGATGCAGCAGACACAGCCTCCAGGGCCATTAATACTACTGTCCTCCTCCGTCGCCATGCCTGGCTAAGGATCTCCGGTTTTAAACCGGAGGTACAAGCCTCCATCCTCAACCATCCCTTTGACCAGGAACATCTCTTTGGCCCAAAAGTGTATGAGGCCCTAGAAAAGATGAAAAAGGACACCGACACGGCAAAATCCATCGGAGCCTTACAATCGCACCCTCCCAGGCGCTCTTTTCGCCGCTCTTCCTTTCGGAGCACATCCAGAGGCTACTCCCCCGACACCGCTTTCACCCCATATAAGGCCCCTATCCAGTCCACCTTTACAAGGGGCTACCAAAGAGGCGGCTACAGGGGAAACCATAACAAAGGCAGAGGCAAGACAAGCACCGCCCGCTCTGCCACCGCACCTACCCAATGACTTCCCTCCACTCCCCCCAGACCATCCCACTCCGGTCGGGGGCAGACTCCAAAATTTCCTTCCTGTCTGGGCTACCATCACCTCAGACAAATGGGTAACACAAATAATTCGGTCAGGCTACTGCCTAGAACTAATATCTACCCCCCAAACATTCCACAACGCCCAATGTCACAAGAACATCTAACACTACTAAAGCAGGAGGTAATCTCCCTCCTACAGAAAAGGGCGATGGAACACGTTCCTACCAACCAAAGAAATATGGGGGTTTATTCCCTATACTTTCTCATACCAAAAAGGGACGAAACTCTGCGGCCCATCCTAGATCTCCGGCTCCTGAACAAATGCATACACTCAGACCATTTTCACATGGTAACGCTTCAGCAGGTACTTCCACTGCTTTCCCAAAACTACTTCCTGACCACTTTAGACCTAACTCTTATTTCCACATTCCAGTGCACACCGCTCACAGGAAGTTCCTCAGATTTGTAGTGGACGACCAACACTACCAATTCAAAGTACTCCTGTTCATTGTTACAACAGCACCACGAGTATTCACCAAGTGCCTAGCAGTAGTAGCAGCACACCTCAGGAGACAACACATCCATGTCTTCCCATATCTAGACGACTGGCTAATAAAAGCCAGTTCATACGGTCAGTGTGCACAACACACGTATGCCACTATCCAGCTACTTCACCAACTGGGCTTCACAGTAAACCACGCAAAGTCCCATCTACAATCATCCCACATAAAACAATTACTCGGTGCCACCATAGACGCCTCAAAAGCGCTAGCCTACCCCAATCCTGCCAGGATTACAAGCATTCAGGCTCTACGCGTGAAATTCATGGCACACCACTCCCTTCCTGCTCGAGTGTTTTTGCAACTAATAGGGATGATGGCCTCTTGCATCTTCATAGTGCCTCACGCAAGACTCCAGATGCGTCCTCTCCAAGAGTGTTTAGCGCGCCAATGGAACCAGGCCCAAGGTCAATTCACAGATCTGGTGTTGGTAGATGGTCGTACCCATCGCTCTCTGCAGTGGTGGACCACCACAAACCTTTCCAAAGGTCGACCGTTCCTGGACCCGGTTCCCCGGATAGTACTAACAGACGCATCGCTTTCCGGCTGGGGAGCTCATCTATTACATCTCACCGTGCAGGGCACATGGACACCGCAACAGAAGTTACTCCATATCAACCATCTGGAGTTACTATGCAATCTTCTTAACCCTAATCTTTTCAAACACCGATTTCAGGCAAAGCAGTCCTAATCCGCACAGACATGACAGCCATGTACTATATTCAAAAACAAGGCGGCACACACTCTCCACAGCTCTCTCAGCTAGCACAGAGCATATGGAGATGGGCCATACCCCAGGAAATCTTTCTCCTAGCTCAACATGTCCCAGGAGTCCAAAACACTATGGCAGATCTGCTCAGCAGACAAACAACAAATCCACGAGTGGGCACTTCCCCCACAAGTTCTACACCCGTACTTTCGAATGTGGGGTGTGAGAAAGTGGCTCTGTATATACTGTTCCTTAATAGGTACAGGGTGTACAGACTCCACAGTCCCCCAGGGTTTGACAGAGGTTAAAGTTAGATATAACCTTACTCTCTAAAGTGGTAGCTTGGTCGAGCAGTAAGGCAGTATCAGAGGACAGTGTAAAGCATTTGTTGTACACACTCAGTCAGCAAATGGTTTCACACACTCAATAACTGAACTCTAGGCCAATGGTTTATATTTAAAAAATATATGCTTGTTTTATTTTAGAACCAACACTTGGATTTAAAATATACTTTCTCAACAGGAGATGTTTCATATAAATGCTTTTGCAATATGCAATAGATTTTAGTAAACAGTTACAAGTGGTTGCAGTAGGCAACTCTATTTTTAAACACAATACATTGAGCTCAATGGTAAATTCAAGTTTACTTTTTAGATTACTTTTGGAATTCCAGGACTGGATCCTAGATTCAGTCCTGGGTCAGTTCTCAGAATCAATTGATGAAAGTCGACTTAAGTACTGTAATTTTTAACTAATATTTAGCTATTTTAAAAGTTGACACTTAGAAAATATTTCAGAGAAAACAGTCAATGATTCCCTATGGAAGAAAGTTCAGGTTACAGGTACAGTATGTTCTCGTTACTTTTGTAATCCTGTACTGGGTGCCTAGACTCAGTACTGCGACCTTTATCCAAAACAGGTAATTAATTACGTTTTCAGATATTATACGATTTTTGAAGAATATTTAAAGATTGCAGAAATCGACACTTGGAAGAAGTTTCACAGTAAAACAGTCAATGGTTTCCTATGGAAGAAAATTGAGTTAAGGGTAAGTACAGTTGTAGGTATTTTTCAGAGTCAGTGCTGGGCACCAAGATCCAGGACTGGGAGCTCACCTAAGAGCAGGTGAGTAAATTCGTTTGTCACTTGGCTGATATTTGGTGAATATTTGAAAAGTCCACACTTAGAAGAAATTTCAGGAAAAAGCCAGTCAATGTTACCCTATGAGGAAAATAGTTTGTGGTTTAAGGGTAAGTACTCGACTGGCAGAGTTGAGGTTCTGGGCACAGACTCAGGGGTCTCCCAGGGTCAGGTAGGTACAGTTGGTTCACCCTCAGCGGCTCTAGGGCGCCCGGGTGCAGAGAGAGTTAGGCCCAATGTTATCCTATGAGGGATAGGGGGGGGCCTTGGTTGGTTGGTGGCTGCTGACTGGCAAGCCACGCAGCTGTGGGAGCTGGGCTCCTGGTCACTCACTCAGGGCAAGTGGGGAAGTAGGTAGGTGTTGAGTTTTCACTGCCAGGGCCACTCGGGCGGCTGGGTGCAGAGGGCTTTTGAGCCTTCGGGCGCTCAATGGATTCAATGGATTTCAATGGGAAATCTCCGGTTTAGAAAAAGACTGCAAGGTCGGGGACGAGGACTCTTCAGGTGCCACCACCACTTCGAGAGGTAAGTTGGGTAGTTGGAGGATAGGTAGGTACCCCGGGATTGGGCACAGGGGGCCGTGGGGTGCCGTGTGCAGGGGTGCCTTTAGGTGTCGGGAAGTCTTACCCTCTGTTGATCGCAGTTAGGGGGGCACCTTGTTCTGAGGCTTCTTCAGGAGTGTCGAGGGAGGTCCTTGGGTGCCGGACTCTGGGTCACAGTCGCCGTGGGGTGGGGTCGTCCTCAGGGTCTTTGTTCACTCCGGCACTGGCCAGGCTCGGCTGGTGCAGAGTGTGCTGCGTTCGCGGTTCCGGGCTGCTGCCAGCGGTTAGAGATAGGTTTCGAGTAGAGCCTCTACTCATGGGAGTCCCAGGGGCTTAGAGCCAAAAGGTAGCCAGGTCCTCTGGGGTTGGTGAGGTTGCTAGCCACAAGAGATGCCGGGCTGGAGCAGGTTCGAGGGACGACAGGCCGGTAGGGCTGGGGCCAAAGCAGTTGGTGTCTTCCTCTTTTCAGCAGCTGCAGGGCAGGTCTTCTTTCTTCTTGCTCTTCGTAGTTTTGAATCTGGGGAAGGAAGGTTCAGGGTGCCCCTAAATACTAGATTTAGGGGCGTTGCAGGTAGGTGAAGGGCAGGGACCAATGGGTCCCCGTCCTGGGGTGGGTACACCCCCTATCCTGCCTCTCTCCTGTGGGAGGGGGGCAGTAGCCTAGTCCCGATAGGGTAGGGCTCCCCATCCTCAAGATGGCGAGAGCCCGGAGATGTGCTTCACCTCACCTCCCCCATCTGAGGGGTGGGGTTGGCAGGCTGGCACATCCCCTGTCCTTATTTGGGGTTTCCGGCCAAAGCTTCCCGCCAGAGTGGGGGGTTGTAGGGGCCTGGGGAAGGTCACGGAGGCGGCATGCCTCTGAAGCTTCCCCCTGCCCAGGGGTCCAGCAACATGTCTGCTGGGTGGCAGCCTAGGCAGCCTCAGAGCAGACGTGGATTGGTAGGTTAGGTTTAAGGGGGCACCTCTAAGATGCCCTCTGGGGTGCTGGGTACATTAAAATCCCACACTGGCATCAGTGTGGGTTTAATGTGCTGAGAAGTTTGATACCAAACTTCAGTCTTTAGTGTTGCCATTATGGTGCTGTGTCTGCTCTGAGGCTGCCCAGGCTGCCACACAGCAGACACGTTGCTGGAACCCTGGGTGGGAGAGCCCCTGCTCTCCCGGGCCTGCAACAATGCACATCCTGGGTGAGGTGAGAAATCTCCTCCCCCAGGATGAGCAAAAGGGAAGCTTCAAAGGCATGCCGCCATTTGGAGTTTCCCCAGGCCACTGCAACCCCCCACTCTGGCGGGAAGCTTGGTCGGAAACCCCATACAAGGACAGGGGATGTGCCAGCCTGCCCACCCCACCCCTCAGGTGGGGGAGGCGAGGTGAAACACCTCTCCGGGCTCT
The DNA here is from genome assembly GCF_964204655.1 of Triturus cristatus. Taxonomy (NCBI): domain Eukaryota; kingdom Metazoa; phylum Chordata; class Amphibia; order Caudata; family Salamandridae; genus Triturus; species Triturus cristatus. The sequence goes on along the minus strand of NC_140584.1, from coordinate 694,208,878 downwards.
CGCCATCTTGAAGATGGGAGGCCCTACCCTATCAGGATTAGGCTACTGCCCCCTTCCCACAGGAGAGAGGCAGGATAGGGGGTGTACCCACCCCAGGACAAGGATCCATTGGTCCCTGGCCTTCACCTACCTATAACGCCCCTAAATCTAGTATTTAGGGGCACCCTGAACCTTCCTTCCCCAGATTCCAGATTCGAAAAACTACAAGAAGAGCAAGAAGAACAAAGACCTGCCCTGCAGCTGCTAAAAAGGGAAGAAGACACCAACTGCTTTGGCCCCAGCCCTACCGGCCTGTCGACTCCCGGACCTGCACCAGCGCGGCATCTATCGTGGCCAGCAACCTCACCAAACCCCGGAGGACCTGGCTACTTTTTGGCTCTAAGCCCCTGGGACTCCCACGAGTAGAGGCTCTACTCAGAAACCTATTTCTAACCCCTGGCAGCAGCCCGGAACCGCGAACCCAGCACACACTGCACCAGCCAAGCCTGGCCAGTGCCGGAGTGGACAAAGACCCTGAGGACGACCCCACGGCGACTGTGACCCATAGTCCGGCACCCAAGGACCCCCCTCGACATTCCGGAAGAAGCCTGCAGCCTCAGAACAGAGTGCCACCCCAACCGCGATCAACAAGAGGGTAAGATTTCCGACATCAAAAGGCACCCCTGCACCCGGCGCCCTGCGGCCCCCTGTGCCCAATCCCGGGGTACCCACCTAACCCACAACTACCCAACTTACCTCTCGAAGTGGTGGTGGCACCTGAAGCATCCTCTTCCCCGAGCTTGCAGCCTTTTTCCAAACCGGAACATTCCCATTGATTTCCATTGAGCGCCCGACGGCTCAAAAGCACCCTGCACCCAGCCGCCCGAGTGGCCCTGGCAGTGCAATCTCTACACTAGCCTACTTCCCCACTTGCCCAGAGTGAGTGACCAGGAGCCCAGCTCCCACAGCCGCGTGGCCTGCTAGTCAGCAGCCACCAAACCAGGCCCCCCCTATTCCTCATAGGCTAACATTGGGCCTAACTCTCTCTGCACCCGGCCGTCCTGAAACCGCTGAGGGTGAACTGACTGTACCTACCCGACACTGGGAGACCCCCGAGTCTATGCCCAGAACTTCAACTCTGCCAGTCGAGAACTTACCCTTAAACCGCGATCTTCATTTTCCTCATAGGGTAACATTGGCTGGCTTTTTCTTGGAAATTCTTCTAAGTGTGAACTTTTCAAAACTCAAAATATTCGTCAAAAATCAGCCGAGTACCAAAAACGAATTTACTCACCTGCTCTTAGGTGAGCTCCCAGTGCTGGATCTTGGTGCCCAGGACGGACTCTGAAAAGTACCCACAACTACACTTACCTTTAACTCCTTTTTCTTCCATAGGAAACCATGGACTGCTTTTCTGTGAAATTTCTTCTAAGTGTTGATTTCTGCAATCTTGAAATATTCTTTTAAAATCGTACAATTTCTGCAAACGTAATTACTTACCTGTTTCTGATAAAGACTCCAGTGCTGAGTCTAGGTACTCAGACCTGGATTACAAAAGTAACGATAAAGTACTCTACCTGCAACTTGAATTTCTTGCCATAGAGATCCATTGAATGTTTTCTGTGAAATATTTTCTAAGTGTCAACTTTTGAAATAGCTAAATATTATTTAAAAATCAGTACAGTAATTAAGTCGACTTTCACCACTTGATTCTGAATATTGTCCCAGGGCTGGATCTAGGAGCCAGACCTGGAATTCCAAAAGTAATATGAAAAGTAATTTATTACAAATAGCCTGAATTTACCATTGAGCTCAATGCATTGTTATGTTTAGGAAATAGGATTGTTTATTGCAACCAACTGTGACTATTTACAAAAATCCATTGCTTATTGCAAAAGTATTTATATTCAACCTCTCATTCTGAGAAAGTATATTTTTATTCCCTTTGTGGTTCTAAAAATAAAACAAGCATATATTTTATATATATATAAACCATTGGCCTAGAGTTCAGTTATTGAGTGTGTGAGACCATTTGCTGACTGAGTGTGTACAACAAATGCTTTACACTGTCCTCTGGTACTGCCTTACTGCTCGACCAAGCTACCACTTTAGAGAGTACGGTCATACCTAACTTTAACCTCTATCAGCCCCTGGGGGACTGTGGACTCTGTACACCCTGTACCTATTAGGGAACAGTATATACAGAGCCACTTTCTCACAAGGCAGAGATGACATACTTCGTGGAGATCGATGTGGGGGAATTTGGACCCACATCGAGGGCACTTCTTGAAGGGAGTCCTTTCCATTAGCCAGGACTGGAGCTTGGGTAGGCCCGGAGGCGTTAGTCGACGACCGGAATCGAAGGTTCTTGCCGATGAGAGCTGCGTCGAGTGGGGAGATCGTGATCGAAAACACAACTGCAAATTGGGGTGAGGATTGCGCGATCGTCGAACTGGAAGCTGTTTGGAACCGGAGCGCGAAGATCACATCCGAGCCAGATTGCGGAGAAAAAAAACAATCTGAGGATGGAGCCGAAGCCCATGCGCAATACGATCGAACGGAGGAGTCACATACCTCGTGACTTCCAAAGACTTTCCAAGAGGAAAAACAACTGCAAACATCCGGGCCCAACACCAGATGGCGATCTATGCACAGTGCGTAATCTGCAGCTCATATGCCTCGAACAAACCGTTTTGAAAGACAACAGTCTCAAGGGACACTTGTGCAAGGGCTCGGAGGGAGAACCCATCCGATAAGTTAAGACAAGATTTAAGTCCCATTGAGGCACAATAAAAGGAGTAGGAGGAAACTTGTTAGTAAGGCCTTTCAGAAATCGTAAAACAATAGGAGATTTGAACAATGACGGCTGATTCAGCAAGCAACGGAAATCAGACAAGGCCGAAAGATGGCCCTTTACAGTGGCTATAACAAAGCCTTGCTGAGCAAGAGACAAGGCAAACTGAAGAATGTCAGATAAACGAGCCCTCAAAGGGTCAATAGACTTCGCTCCGCACCAAAGAACAAATTTAGACCACCTATAGGAATAGATAGATTTGGTGGAATGACGTCGGGTAGACAAAATTACATCTACCACATCTGGCAGGAGAAAAAAAGAATTCAGGTTGCCCCGTTCAATCTCCAGGCATGAAGGTGTAAGCTCGGGAGGTGGGGGTGTAGAACCTGCCCCTGCGACTGCGAGAGGTGGTCTGCCCTGAGAGGGAGAAGGAACTGAGGGCACGAAGAGAGGTGGAGAAGATCTGTGTACCACACCCTTCTTGGCCAATCCGGGGCGATCAATATAACTTGGGACCGGTCTTGGCGAATCTTCCTCAGAACCCAAGGAATCAAGGGTATGGGAGGAAACGCGTAAAGGAGACGCGAGTCCCATCTCAACTGAAACGCGTCCCCCAACACTCCCTGCATTGGATACTGGACACTGCAGAATGACGGGTAGTGAGCGTTCGTGAGTGGCAAACAGGTCCACCTGAGGAGTTCCCTACGTTCCAAAGACGTGACGAACCACCTCCGGATGTAGCCTCCACACGTGGTCGGCGGAAAACTGTCGACTGAGACTGTCTGCTCGCACAGAACTCCGGCCAGATGATTTGCCATCCGACAAATCTGATGATCCTGAACCCAGGACCAGAGACGCAGAGCCTCTCTGCAGAGACAATGCGACCCCACTCCTCCCTGCTTGTTGACATACCACATCGCTGTAGTGTTGTCCGTCAGGACTTGAACCGACTGACCGTGAAGGGAAGGGAGAAAGGCCTTGAGCACCAAACATATCGCCCGCAATTCCAGAAGGTTGATGTGAAGCAACCTTTCCTATGGAGACCAAAGACCCTTGATCTCCAGATCCCCCAGATGGGCACAAACCCTAAATTGGATGCATCCGTTATTACTGTGGCCACCGATGGAAGGGCTTTCCTTGAGACAGATTGCCCTCCACCAAGACAGATCCGCCGCAGCTTCTCTGGAGATCCTCAGACTCCCTGAGCTCTCCTTTGTACTGATACCACTGCCTGCGGAGGCACCATTGGAGCGCCCTCATGTGCCAACGTGCATGGTTGACCAACAGAATGAAGGAAGCAAACAGGCCGAGCAGGCGAAGGTCCTTCAGGACTGGAACGACCGCACAATTTTAAAACAAGGGAATAATTTCCTGGATGTCGAGAATCCTTTGTGGAGGTGGGAATGCTCGACACAGTAGTATCCAGTACTGCCCCTATGAACAGGTAGTGCTGAGAGGGCACCAGGTGAGATTGTCACGTTTAGAGAAACCCAATTTGTAAAACAGCTGAGTTGTAACCTGCAATTGACGAAGCACCTTCTCTGGCGACTCCGCTTTGATCAGCCAGTCGTCCAGATAGGGGGAAAACTAAAATCCCCGACCTTCTGAGATGGGCTGCCACCAGTGCCATCACCTTGGTGAACACTCTAGGTGCAGTAGTAAGATCAAACGGAAGGACCGCAAACTGATAATGTTATGACCCTACCGTAAACCGGAGATACTTCCGGTGCGACTTCAGGATGGGGATGTGTTAATACGCATCCTGCAAGTCGATCGACACCATCCAGTCCTCCTGTTGCAGCGCTTGAAGAACCTGCACAAGGGTGAGCATCTTGAACTTCTCTTGCTTCAGAAAAAGATTCAAGATCCTGAGGTCCAATATTGGACGCAATCTGCCGTCCTTTCTCGGAATCAGGAAATACCGGGAGTAGCATCCCTGACCCCTTTCCTGCTCTGGAACCACCTCTATCGCACCTTTTTTCAGTAACATCAGGACTTTCTCCTGCAGGAGAAGGTGGTCCTCCGAGCAAGCCCCTAGACAAGGAGAGTAATTTGGAGGGAATTCCCGAAAGGGAACGGCGTACCCATTTTCTACAAGATCTAAAACCCAAGGTCTGTAGTAACCGATCCCCAATCTTGTAGAAAATGGGCAAGCCGGCCCCCCACAGGACCAGCATGATGGATCTAGGGCTGCTTTGTAGTGGGGGGGGGGGCGGAGGCGATGAGCTGTCGACCTAGAGTGCGACCCCTGATTCTGCCTCTGTAGCTCTTATACAGAGTGTTTTGCTGCTGGGGCTGTCAGTAAGAACGAAAGGATGACCTTCCGAGGCCCCTGTACCTCTTGAACGAACCCCTTTGCTGAGTTTGAAGGCCCAAAGATTTAGCCGTGGCCTTACTCTGTTTAAATCTTTCAAGAGCAGCATCCGCCTCCTTGCCAAAAAGTCCAGATCTATCAAAAGGCAAGTCCAAGAGCGTTGACTGGACATCAAGGGAGAACTCTGAAGATTTAAGCCATGCACTCCTCCTGGTGGCAACAGAAGATCCCATGACTCTTGCAACAGAGTCAGCTGTATTCAAGCCACTTTGGATTACCTGACGAGCTGCCGCTAGGGTATCTGAAAGTACCTCATCCTATCCTCTTCCAACAGCTTTGGGACTAGCTGCTTTGCCGAGTCCATAAGAGCATGGATATAACAGCCCAAAAGACAGGTGGCATTCGTCGATTTAAGGGCCATGCTGGCAGAAGAGAAGACCTTCTTGGCTGACTGATCCAATTTCTTCGCCTCCCTGTCACTCGGGACTTGAGGAAAAGAACCTGTTGATTTTCTGGATAAGGGGGGCGCTTATTAGCCCATAGGCTTCGAGCGAGCGTGCGGCGGTCCAGTCCATTCGGGACGCTCGGGCGGTGGAGCAGACTACTGACGCCCTTATTGTGGAGTCTTTCCGGCAGTTTTGTCAGCGCTTGTTTACCAGGGAAGCGACCGGTCCGGCGGAACGAGGGGCCTACCTTGCCTCCTGCCGTATCACACCGCTGTCCGCGACCTCAACTGAAGCGTTGGAGTCTGCCATCCGTATAGAGGAAGTCATATCGGCGATTGCTCGCCTCAAGGTCGCCAAATCGCCTGGCCCCGACGGTTTTTCCACCTTGTTTTTTTAAGACTTTTTGTGCTGAGCTGGCTCCACTTTTAACTCGCCTTTTTAATTCTTTTCTGGAGACGGCGAGGTGACCCCCCACTATGTCGGAAGCTGCGATTGCGGTTATCCTTAAACCTGGGAAGGATCCGAGGGACTGTGGCTCGTATAGGCCAATCTCCCTCTTAAATATAGACGCCAAATTGTTCGCGGGCATTCTGGCGGCGCATCTCAGTCCGCTGGTGGATGACATCATAGACCCGGATCAGTCAGGGTTCATTCCTACACGTCAGAGAGGGGACAACACCAAGCGTCTTCTCCATCTTATTGACTTGGTCCACCGGTCTCGGACCAAAGCTTGTCTCCTTTCCATTGACGCAGAGAAGGCCTTTGACCAGGTGGACTGGGACTACATGTTGGAGGTCCTGCGTACTTTTGGCTTCAAGCAACACTTCCTTCGCTGGGTGCACTGCCAATAGGTCGCCCCCAAGGCGTCGGTGAGGGTGAACGGGTGCCGGTCTTCTCTCTTTCCCAACATTAGATGGACGAGGCAGGGGTGTCCCCCGTCTCCACTGTTATTCGCACTCATATATGGAGCCCTTTGCCCAGCGCATACAGTCGTATCCGGATGTCGATGGCCTTAAATTCGGCACCGACATACACAAAATCTGTCTCTACGCGGACAATCTTATACTCTTTTACCCATCCACGCACCTCTTTGCGGTGCTTAATGCGAGAGCTCTGCGATTTTGGATCGGTTGCAGGATTTAAAGTTAATTTTTCAAAATCGCTGGTGCTTAACCTTTCTATCCCTGCAGAGGAAGTCGGTGATCTGCAGCGAGACTTTGCCTTCCAGTGGGTGCACTCGGATATTTCCTACCTGGGGATTCGTTTGGCCTCATCAGTTGTCAAAACAGCTCACCTTAATTATAAATTGGTGGAGCACACCACTAAAGCGCTATCTGACTGGTCTCGCCTAGGCCTGGTATGCGCGGCTCGCGGCGGTCAAGATGACTGTTGCCAAGGGTCCTTTACTTGTTCCAGATGCTTCCTGCGCAGCCGCCTCCGGGTACCATCCGTAAGTTGCAAGACCTGCTTAATAAGTTTTTATGGCACAATAAGAGGCAAAGGCTCGCATTATCGCTCACTACTGCGCCGAAGGCTGCCGTTGGGTGGGTTTCCCGCTGTTGAGGGTGTATTTCCAGGCCTCTTGCCTCCGATATATCACGGAGTGGAATCGGCCTTCCTCCAGCAAGCATTGGCTTTTTATGGATCAGACAGTTGCGGGCTGTAATATCTGGCGTGAGCTCTGGCTTCCGCGGAAGCACAGGGCCTGGGGTCTTTACTCATCCCTGGTGACTTCTCCGACTTTTAAGGCGTGGGATCAACTAGTGAGCGCTCGGGGTGGACCACGTTCCCCTCCCCTATGACGCCTATCATGGACAACGAATAGTTTCTTACCTGTCGGTGTAGTTTTGCAGCTTGAAGATCTTTCTGGATTCACTATGCTGTGCATTATTCCGCGATCTTGTGGTTGGGTCCGGATTCGTAGTCTTTTCTTTGTTTTTGTTTTTTTTGCAGCCCAGGTGGGCGGCGATGAACCACCATTTGGTGCACCTCCCGTGACGTAGTCGTGCTTCCTGCGGAAGTCCCACCTTTGGGGCGCCATCTTCGGGTTCTTTTTTCCTTTCCTTTTTTTTTTTTTTTTTTTAACCCTAGGCGATTGATTAATCCTTCTTGTCCATTTTTCAGTACGTTTTCATTTCTTTCGAACTTTTCCATTTTACCCCCTCTTCCTCCAGCCTCATCTTCCTGGCGGAGGTGGGTGGGTTCGCTAGTGAATCCAGAAAGATCTTCAAGCTGCAAAACTACACCGACAGGTAAGAAACTATTCGTTTTGCAGCGTGAATCTTTCTGGATTCACTATGCTGTGCATAGACTTTGTAGCGGTTTTCCTAATTTTGTGGCGGCTGGGTGGTAGATGAGCGTTGGTCGTTGAAAATGTGCTGAAGCACCTTCTGTCCAACCTGTGCTTCCTTGTTCATCTGAATGTCCACGCAGTAGTGTTTCGTGAACGTGTGCACAGATGCCCAAGTTGCCGCGAGGCATATGTCCTGGATGGGCGTGTTCGCCAGGAAGGCCACGGTGGCCCCTTTCTTCCTTGTGGAGTGAGCCTGAGGCCCCTCCGCTAGCTCCTGTGCAGCCTGTTTGTGGCAGAATTGAATAGTGAGGGCAATCCACCTGGCGATGGTGCCCTTTGCTACTAGCTTCATGGGTAGGCCAGTAACTAAGGACACAAACAGCTGCTTCGACTTCCTGAGTTCCTTGGTTCTCTCAATGTAGTGCATCACCGCTCTTCTTGCGTCGAGGGTGTGCAGGGCCTTTTCTGCGTTAGAAGTCGGGTTTTGGAAGAAACTTGGTATCTGAATACTCTGATTCATGTGGAACGCCGACACCACCTTGGGCATGAAGTGTGGGTCTGTTCTCAGGACTATTCTGTCCTTGTGAATCTGAATGTAGGGTTCCTGTAGTGTTAGTGCTTGAAGCTCGCTCACCCTGCGTAGTGAGGTTATGGCCACCAGAAAGGCCGTTTTCATCGTCAACATCTGCAGTGTGGCCTTGTCAATGGGTTCAAACGGTGCCTTCATGAGCTCCGTCAGAACCACGTTCAGATTCCATGCCGGCGGCGGCAACCTTTTCGGGGGGGCCATACTTTTGGCTCCTTCCATGAATCTCCTCACCACCTGCGAGGTGAAGAAACTTCCACCCTTTTCACCTCTGGTGTAGGCCACGATTGCCGCTAGGTGTACCCTTAGGGAGCTCGAGCAGAGGTTACTCTTTAGAAGGTGTGTGAGGTACCTCAGTACTGTTGAGTCTCTTGTCATTCTGTTTTGCAGGCCCTTTTTCCTGCACCACACAGTGAATCTCTTCCATTTTGCGCTGTAGCATTTCCGTGTAGTACGTTTCCTTGCCTCCCGTAGCACTCGCATAGTGCTCGGAAGCAATCTTAGGTGTGCGAACTCTAGGTCTTCAGGAGCCATGCCGCCAGGTTGAGGGTCTCTGGCTCTGGGTGCAGGACCTCTCCGTTTTGCATTGAGAGCAGGTCCTTCCTCCTCTCGAACCTGTGTGGATTGCCTTGTGCCATTTCTTGAATTTGTGAGAACCATGTCTGCCTCGCCCACTGTGGAGCCACTAGGATCAGTCATGTTGCTGGTTCTGCACTTGTCGAACACTCTGTGCAACAGGGGTATCGGTGGAAAGGCGTAGGCAAATGTCCTCGACCAGCTTATCCATAGGGCATTTCCCTGGGATTGCTGATCTGGTTGCCTGGACGCGAAGCTTTGGCATTTTGCATTGTGGCGTGTTGCAAATAGGTCTATTGTGGGAGTCCCCCATCTCCGGAAGAGTTTCTCCGTTTCCTGGCCATTGAGCTCCCACTCGTGCGATGCCGAGGTCTGCCTGCTTAGCCAGTCTGCCTCCACATTGTCCTTCCCCGGTAGGTGAATTGCCAGTAGATCTATCCTGAGAGGTATGGCCCATCTCCAAATCTCCTGAGCTAGAGAGGAGAGAGGGAAAGACTGTGTCCCCCCTTGTTTGTTGATGTAGAACATTGCCGTGGTGTTGTCCGTTTGAACCAACACCCTCTGGTTGTACAGGTGCCTCTGGAATGCCTTCAGGGCTAGCAGGATTGTTTTCAACTCGAGGTAGTTGATATGGCGCACCGCATCTGCTGGAGCCCACAGACCCCTCACTCTGAGGTTGTCCATGTGCGCTCCCCATCCCTTTTGCGATGCGTCCGTGGTAATGGTCACTGTTGGGATTGGTGGTGTCAGGCTTCTCCCTGCTGTCATGTTGTCTCTGTTCCACCAAGTTATCTCCTCCTGCACTGCGTGCGTAACAACCACTAGATCCTCCCAACTTCCGTTTGCTTGTGACCATTGCTGTTGTAGCCATTCCTGGAATGGTCTCATGTGCAGGCGTACATTCGGCACCAGCTGGATACACGACGCCATCATCCCCATCATCTTGCTCACTGCCCTCACTGTCAGAGCTCGCCCCTTCTGGTAGAGCCGCGTCTCCTTCAGTAGTGCATCTGTCCTCCTGTCGCTGGGCACTACTGTACTGTTGAGGGAGTTGATTTTCGCCCCCAGGAAAATCTTCACCTGTTCCGGTTCCAGCGATGACTTCCCCCAGTGGATCGAGAACCCCAGATTCGTGAGGGTGTCTGTTACGCGTTTTGCGTGCCTCTCGCACTTCTCGCGTGAGTTTGCCTTGACCAGCCAGTCGTCTAAGTAGGGGTAGACATGGATTCCCTGTCTTCGTAGGTGGGCCGCGACCGCCGACAGGCATTTTGTAAAGACCCTTGGTGCCGATTTTAATCCGAAGGCCAGGGTTGTGAACTGGTAGTGTTCCTGCTCGATGTTGAATCTTAGAAGGCCCTTGTGTCTTCTGTTTATTGGGATGTGCAGGTAGGCATCCTTGAGGTCCACGGTGACCATGAAGTCCCCGTCTCTTATTTGGGGCAGTACCTCCTGCAGCGAAGTCATTTTGAACTTCTGCGTTCTGATGAACTTGTTTAGGTAACGCAGGTCCAGGATGGGTCTGAGGTTTCCGTCTACTTTCGGGACCACGAAGTAGTTTGAGTAGACCCCTTTGTTGCGTTCTCTGAACGGCACCGCCTCTATGGCTCTTTTCTAGAAGTTTCCGTGTTTCCTCTCTGAGTAGTGCCAGTTCTTGGGCCGATCTCGGTCTTCCCTTTGGTTTCCTGTTTGGAGGTCTTTTCTCCAAATCTACGCAGTATCCATACTGCATGATGTTCCGTATCCACTTGTCTGTGGTTATACGCCGCCACTCCTGAAGGTAGAACCTCAGTCTTCCGCCTACTGGTGTTGTATGCTCGTAGGCTTTTGAATATTCTCTTCCCCCTGATGTTACTTTTTTGCGCCTCACCCTTGGGGGCATGACGAGGGTAGGCGTCCTCTTGCGTGCTGAGTCACTTTGAGGAGGGCTGTTTGCCCCCTCTCCTCCTTTGGCCACGTCCTTTCCCTCTCCCGCGAAAGGACTGGCCCCGAGGTTGGTACTGCCAGTTTTGCTTCTGTTGACCTTGTCCGTGACTTTCACCTTGCTGACCCTGCTGGAACGTCTGGTGCGACGGCCCCTGCTGGCTTCCTCCCCTACCGTAGGGTCTCCGAGGGATTGCCTCGCCTCATTCCCCTCAGCTGTAGGGCCCCCATGGACCTCGCAGTTTCGTTTTCTTTTTTCAGCTGGGTGAGCTTCTCGTCCACGGTTGCTCCGAACAGTGTCTCTCCGTTGAAGGGGGTGCCAAGGATGTTGTTCTGCACCTCCGGTTTGAATCCCGAGATTCTTAGCCATGCATGCCTTCTCTCGGTGACCCCTATGGCCATGAGTCTTGCTGAAGTCTCTGCCCCGTCCAACGCCGTCTTTATACAGGAGTTGGCGATGTTCTTGCCTTCGTCTATCAGGTGTGAGGCTCTCTGACGGTATTCTTCGGGGAGGTGCTTTACTAGCTCCCCCATCTCGTCCCAGTGCTGGTACTGGTGTCTATTGAGGAGTGCATTGGAATTCGCCATGCGCCAGTGCATTGCGGCGTTCCTCTCGACCTTTCTTCCTGTGAGGTCTATCCTCCTGCTCTCCTTATCAGGTGGTGGGCCCAAAGTTGCTGGTACGTTGGCCCTTCTCCTGGCCGTGGAAGCTATGATGGAGTCGGCGGTCACGCTACCCTTGATGTAAGTGGGGTCTAGGGAAGAGTGCTTATATTTCTTCTCTGTCCTGGGCGTGATCGACTGGCAGGTCGCTGGTTCCTTGAAGGCTTCTCTCCCCTGATTCATCACACTTTGTAGCATGGGGAGGAACTGGCTCCTTGTCTGGATGGGGAGCAGGGTCTCGAGGAGAAAGTCGGCTTTCGGCTTCTCCTCGTCGAGTTTGACGCCGAAGGCTGTCGCTGCGCTCCTGACCACCATATTGTACACCCCGATGTCGTCGGGTGGCGAAGGCCTCGAAGGGTACGTGTCCACGGGCTCCTCCGGGTTTTCGGTGTCGAGATCCTGCCATTCGATGTCGTGGCTGGTAGATGGCGCCGAGTCGTAGAACGACTGTTGGTCTTCTTCCTCGGCTTCTCCGTCATAATAGGTCTCGTCTTCCTCTTCGAGATCCCTTGTTAGGCCTTCGGTGTCGAATTCGTCCTCGACCTCGACGACGTCCGCCGATGAAACCGTTGGAATCTTGAATTCCTTCATCTTGGCGTCAAACTCCTTCTTCCTTTAAAGGATGTTCTCCATTTCGGCCTCGAGCCACCTCTTCTTTTTCTCCATCTCGGAGATGCTTTTGGCGTCGACCGCGGGTCTTTTCGATGAAACTTGCGTCGACGTCGACCGTTCTTTCAGCGTTGATCGGCCAGTTTCCTGGGTTGTCTTCGACGACCCTTGCTTTTCGGCGTCTTTCGGCACCAGGGAGTCCTTTTCTAAGGATCCGCTCGGCCTCTTGTCCATGGTTCCCCTTTGGTCGTCGAAGTTTTCGGCGCCGGGGCTCCCTTCGTGGACTTAGACTCTGATTTTGTCGAGTCACCCTCGTGTTCGAGGTACTTTCTGTTTTGCGCTCGACGATTCTCTTACCTAGTCTTCTTTTTTCTTGTCGGTCTCTACGACCGTGAAGTTTTCGGCTGTCTCGGTGACGTTGTCCTCGTTGTCCGTGGAGAGGCCCAGATCGTAGAGCAACGGGGCCTTACCCTTGCCATCCATGCTGGCGTTGGCTCTTCTCTGCCGATCTCTCACCCTGAGCGTCTTCGGCGCGAAGGCTGAGCAGGCGTTGCAGTCCTTACTCTGGTGTTCGACCGGTAGGCAGAGGTTGCAGACCGGATGCTGGTCCTTCTGCGCGAACTTGTGGTGGCAGTTTGGGCAGAACTTGAATGGCGTCTTGTCCATTGCGCTCAGGGCCTCTGAGTGCGCATTCTCCAAGGTCGAAGAAAAAGGGCGCTGAACCTCCTTTCTTCGCGCTCCTGATGAAATCTCTTCCTTTCCTGTGATATTCTCTAGTATTTATCGACGAAACTCGCTTTTCTTCCTTCTTCCTTAGAGTGTAATTCTGGAGCTTCCCGATGACGATCCAGACCCAACGGCGGAAAAAAGAATCTGAAGATGGCGCCCCAAAGGTGGGACTTCCGCAGGAAGCACGACGACGTCACGGGAGGTGCACCAAATGGTGGTTAGTCGCCGCCCACCTGGACTACAAAAAAAAAAAAAAAAAAAAAAAAAAAAAAAAAAAAAAAGAAAAGACTACGAATCCGGACCCAACCACAAGATCGCGGAATAATGCACAGCATAGTGAATCCAGAAAGATTCACGCTGCAAAACCCCGATTTTCCGCCGGGATGCGCGCAAGAGTGGGTTCCCTATTGGAGCCGGATGGAGTGATCCCTTTCGCCCAACTGCGAAAAGACTATTTTGACCTGCCGTCCACCGACGCCTATCACCACGCACAGCTTGCACATTGGGTGTCCCTCCCTCAACTTCGCCTTGATGTCCCGTCCCTTGACCGCTTTTGAACGCTGGTTGATTTACAAGAAAGATGATCGGAAGCTCATTTCGGAACTCTATGCCCAGATAATGGCGCGTCCTATGCAGCAGAGGTCGAAGGCGCAGGTTCGCTGGGAGACTGAGCTGGGGCGCCCGTTAACGAGCAAGGAGTGGGAGCAAGTTTTCTATCCTGTCCACCATACAGCATCCGACACGGCGGGGGCTGAATCTGCCTATAAAGTGGCGTCAAACTGGTACTATACTCCGGCACGCATTCAATCTTGGGACCCTACTACATACGGTCTTTGTTGGCGGGGGTGTGGGCAATCTGGTGCACTTGCTGTGGCGCTGCCCGAAGTTAGTGCGGTACTGGGCGGAGATCTTGGATGACCTTGATGAGGCATTTCAAATTAAGCTGCCGTGGGAACCTGTGCATACGTTGTTAGGTCTCCCGCATTCCAAGTGCTTCCCCCTGCGCACGATGCGGGGCAGGCAGCTGGCATTGGCGCTGCTTGCATTGGCGCTGCTTGCGACGCTGCATGTTCTGTTGGCGCAATGGGGCACTCCGGCTGAGCCGGATCCACGGGACTGGATCCGGAGGCTCTGGCATCTGCTGGCGATGGAGCGCCTATCGCTCAGAGTCGATGGGTGGGGATCGGATTATGTGAAGCTTAGGACCCCTTTTTGCAGCTCCTATCCAAGGAAGTGCGGGAAGTTACGTGCCCTAAATATTTGTAAATTCTTCAGCTTATCCCGCTGGAGCCAGCAAGGGGCACTGGGGAGATTTGATTCCACGTTGATCAGGACTGTAGACTCGTAGGGCTTCAGGGTAGTGGGTAGAGGCTGATGCGGAGAGGGAGTGGAGGAGGCCGGGGGGTTTGTATGTTTTGTTTTGGACTCTTCTCTTAAAATCTGTGATCTGCGAGCGCATGCCTGATAGGCCTGACCTGTGTTAAATCCTTTTCGCGGGGTCACCCTCCGGGCTGTAGACCTGGGTGCTGTGTATGGCATATTTTGTTTCGCTCTGCCGGCCCACGGATGTAGGCAGTCGAGCTGTGTACTTTGCAGGTGTATCAATCCATAAAAAAGATTGATTCTAAGATGGTCGGGTTCATTGGCTATAATGAGGTCGGCTATATCAGTGGCATGACGTGCTGCCGATCTACAGTTAATAGGATACATTTTATCTGGGCCTTGGTCGGGGTGGTGTTCTGGTCGTGGGAGGTGGGTACTCTTGTGAGGTAGCTTTCAACAATGCCTCTGGGAGGGTGTCTTGTCAGTCTTGAGGCATTGGGGTGGATGGGTTGGATTAAGGACCAGGTCTGTGTGTTCTCCAAGTGTACAGGTCCACATGGTAGGGATGGAGGTTCGTAGGAGTGAAGTAGGGAAGCAATATCACTTGGTGATAAGGTAATCTTTTCCCTGGTCGGCCGGGATGATGCATTGGGGTAAGGTACGGTTTTCCATTTGGGGGGTCCCTGAGGTGAGGGGCTAGCGCAAGCCTGCTGAATGGGTTTCGCTTGGGGCTTGGGTGGGTGCCGGATCAGGTCATGAAGGGTTTGTACGTCATCTTTTATTTGTTGTAGGGATAATAGTATCTCGTCTAGTCTGGGGTCAGGTGTGGGGCTTGTCATCTTGAAGGCTTGGACTGTGGTTAAGTTAGGAGGTGTAGTAGCTTGTGTGGGGTCCCGGGGTATGACGTGTGTTGGTTCGAAGGGTGGTGGTCCCATGGGGAAAGGAGGGGTGGAGAGTGGGGTGTCCGAATCTATGTGTGGCATTGTTGTGGGGTGGAAATCACTGGGAAGGGGGATAGTGGGGCGGGGGTGTGAGGGTGTATTGGTGTGGGCTGTATGCAGAAGGGCGGGTGTGTGTGGGGAGGCTATGGATGAGGTGAAACGGTTGTGAGGCGAGGTGGGTGTAGTGGAAATAGTGGTGGAGCTGGGAGGGGTGGGGGGGGGAGTCGATATAATGCAGATGTCTGTTATTCAGAGTGGTGAGTTGGGCTTGTGGTGGGTGTATTTGTGCAATGGGATACAGAGGGAGAATGCCTAGAGGGGGGAAATCGGTTGGGAGACGCTCATAGGATTAGGAGAGGTGGTATAGGGTCCTGTAACCTTCGCTTTGATGATTGGGAAGATATTGTCTAATATATTACGGTTATGGTCTGATGCCTGCAAGAGGATGATCCCATTATGGTAAATGGTAATTGTGGCAGTTGTGTTGTAGAACGGAGAGGGAATGATAGATAGTGTAATACCGTGTGCAGTTCTCTTAGTGGATGCAGTTGAGAATAGGGTAAGAAAGACTTTCCGCCATTGTGCTCTCCTTTTGGTGTAGAATATAATATCATTCGTTATGTGTCCTGTGCTATTTGAGAAGTAGGGGTCAGAGATCGGAGTTTCTGGGTGTGCTTTTAGGAGATTATGTTTGAAGCCTTTGGCCGCCTTTTTTGAGAGGGTAGGAGGGTATTTGATGGAGTAGGTGTGTTGGCCCTTGGGTTCCAGAATGTGTGTTTTTGGATTGCAAGAGGGGGTGTGTTGGCCCTTGGGTTCCATAATGTGTGTTATTGGATTGCAGGGGGGGGGGGGTGAGGGGGTCAGATTGCGAGTTAAAGTGGGAGGGGATCTATACGGTGAGTATAAGAGATAAAAGGCCTCAGTCTTTATTACGTCATCGCATTAAGGGAATAGTGGATCTGGGGACTGACTGATCAGTGATTATGCTCTGGAGTGTTTGCCTGATGTATCAGTGATTCCAAGATGGCCGCTTGCTTGTCTCGTGAGGGAGTGATTAGTCCTATCGCTCTTTCCATGCATCTAAACCAACAAGGCAAATTCCTCTGTCTATGCATTACAACTTTGTCTAGTCCTCTGTTTCTGTGAGGGATGGATCGGGCTCGGTCCTTTGAGTCAGTTTGTGCTGTGTTTGTTAGTCCTCTGTCTTCGTCCATGTGGGAGGGGTGAGGTGGGTAGTCCTTCATTTATTTTGTTTAGTTCAAAAGAATGCCATTTTGCATTTAGTCTGTTTGGGCATAAAATGTTGAGACGTGGTAATTAGTCGAAGTGTATGCACCCTTCTGGCACCGAGTTATGTGGCAAAACGTGAGGGCTTAGTCCCTATGGGTGGCCACAGAAAAATCAGAGAGTATCTGTGCGGAGCGTAGGGCTGCTTGTATAAATAAGCCAGCTCCTTGTCACTGTTTCTCAGCTAAGATTAATGCGTGTTTGAATATGGGTGAGAAACCACATTCGGGGGGAGCCCAGGGGCGCATTGAGCACGGATGTTTTTTTCATGGTTGTTTCAATATGCTAGCGGCTGGGGGTTGGGATGGACGGTACCTGGAGAGGACCTGTATTGCCGATCCGGCGCAGGTCAGATGTACTGCCAGGATTTCTCCGCTCTTACACGGGCCAGTGGGGGTGTCATCCTTCTCCGCTCCGGGTGCTGGTAGGGCGCTTGTGAGACCCAGCTCTCGAGACTCCCGCCTCTCCCACGTTCGCGTCAGCTCCAGGGTGTGGGCAAGGCGCTCCCGCGACCGGGCGCACCGACGGCTCTCGAGGCTCTCTCCCGGGGCAGTGGGGAGTCGACCTTCTCAGCGGGTGCGGGCCAGGTGCTCCTTCTTTCTTCAACTTCTGGCTGTCTCAAACGGAATCTCGGTCCGCTGCTCCAGCGAGTGAGCGATGGGCGCCGCTGTCCCCGGGTCCATCTCCTGCCGTCCTGAGCTTTCGATTAACTTCTTCTCTGGTGAGTGAGTCTATCCTTTTCTTTCCGGAGTGTAGCGGTAGAGCTCGCAAGGGCTATCAGGGATATATCGATCGTTTCAATCCCTAGCCTTCGGAGCTCATTCGTAGAGCTCCTTACTCGCCGCCATCTTGTTTGGCATGTGGCGTTCGTCATGACAAACTCTAAGTACCATATACTCTTAATGGCAGCACTGCACTTATAATGCCTAAGAATGGACTTGGACACTGTAGGGGTACAGGGCTCATGCACCTGCACCCTCACCACTGGTATAGTGCACCCAGCTAGAGGAGTGACTGACCTATTGTGAGAAAGTGCCCTCTTTCTTGCATGGTATGCCCCCACTTTTTGCTGAATTGCTGATGTACTTTGACTAAGTGTGCCCTGGGCTCCTGCCAACCAGGTACCCAGGGCCTGTGTTCCTTCCCTAAAACTGCATTAAGCCTAAACCCAAATGCCATCTCTGGCCACATGTCAGCCCCTTGTAAATGGTACCATAGGTACCCAGGGCACTGACCAGAGAAGGTCCCCAAGGGCTGCAGCACTTATTATGCCACCCTTAAGAGGCCCTGTACCCTGACACACACTGCCTTTGCAGGGTGACTGTATGGGTGCAGAACAAAACAGTCAACATGGCACACATCCATGTGTGCCATGCCCATAAACCACTGTCCTGGCATACATCAGTCACCCCTCTAGCTGGGTGCCCTATGCCAGCAGTGATGGTACAGGTGCATGAGCCCTGTACCCCACAGTGCCCAGGTCCATTCCTGGGCCCTGTAAGTGCAGTGCTGCCATTAAGAGTATATGGTGCTGGGAGGTTGTCATTACGAACTCCAAAGCACCATAATGGCTGCACTGAAGACTGGGAAGTTTGGTATCAAACTTCTCAGCACATTAAACCCACAATGATGCCAGTGTGGGATTTAATGTAGAATGCACGACAGAGGATATCTTACAGATGCCCCCTGAAGCTCAACCAACTCCCAGTGATCTGACTGAGTGGCTGCGCAGGCTGCCACCACCAGACATGTTTCTGGACCCCTGGCCCGAGAGCTTGCTGCTCTCGGGGGTCTGAAACAATGCACATCCTGGGACCAGGTGCCAAGCCTCCTCCCCGAGGATGGGCAGGGTTCACGAAGGAGAAGCTTCAAAGGCATGCCACCTTTGTGAGTTTCTCCAGACCACTTGCTGTACTCAGCAACTGATTCTACCCCCCTCTTTGGGCTGGAGACCCGGCGGGAAAACAAAAGTGAGGAAGAGAGGTGTGCCCACCTCTGCCAACTCCACCTCTAAGGTGGGGGAGGAGAGGTGAAGCACAACCTCGAGTCCACCCCATCTTGAGGATGGGGGGGACCCAGTCAACCAGGGATAGGCTCATGACACCCTCCCACTGGAGAGTGGCAGAATAGGGGGTGTACCCACCCCAGGGAAGGGACCCATTCCTTCCTCAGATTCCGAAACTACAAGAAGAACAAAAAGAAAGAAGACCAGCCATGCAGCTGCTAACTAGGACGACAACAACTGACTTGGGCCCAGCCCTACCAGCCTGTCGACCCTCGAACCTGCTCCTGCTAAAACCCGGCATCTTCAGTAGTCAGCAACCTTACAAACCCCAGAGGACCCGACTGCCTTGCTCAACTAAACACTGGGACTGCCACGAGCAGTGGCTCTGCTGAAACATCTGCAACCCCAGGCCCCACTGAAACCGTAGATCCTGCCCACTCTGCACCCACCGAACCCGCCCCGAGCTATAGTGGACAAAGACCACAATGACGTCCCCCTGGCGACTGTGACCAAGAATCCAGCACTCAAGGGCTCACCTAGACACTCCTGAGGCCTGCAGCCTCAACACCAGGGACCCCTCCAACCGCGACCAGCAGAGGGTAAGATTTCACAACGCCAAAAGACACCCCTGCAGCCGGCGCCCCACGGCTCCCCGTGCCCAACT
The DNA here is from genome assembly GCF_964204655.1 of Triturus cristatus. Classification (NCBI taxonomy): domain Eukaryota; kingdom Metazoa; phylum Chordata; class Amphibia; order Caudata; family Salamandridae; genus Triturus; species Triturus cristatus. Next base: position 694,189,749 of record NC_140584.1, on the reverse strand, counting down.
CTTGGGTGTCTACCCAACCTACAGCTTCCCAACTTACCTCTCAAAGTGGTGGTCGCATCTGAAGAATCACCGTCCCAGAGTTTGCAGCCTTTGTTCGTCTCGCAGCTTTCCCATTGAAATCCATTGGGCGCCTGACGGCCAAGAAGCCCACTACACCCAGCTGCCCCAGTGCCGCGGAGGGTGCACCAACTACCCTGTTCGACTTCCCCACTTGCCCCGAGTAAGTGACCAGGAGCTTTGCTCCCACAGCCTGCTAACAGCCACAAACCAAAGGTCCCCTGCCCGCCATAGGCTAACATTGGGCCTACTCTCTCTGCACCCGGCCGCCCCTGTGTCGCGGAGGGTGCAACAACAATACAATCCTGAACCTGGGAGACCCGAGTCTGGCCCCAGAACCTTAACTCTACCAGTCAAGTACTTACCTGAAAGTCGATAACTTACATTTTCTCCATAGGGTAACATTGACTGGTTTTCACTCGGAAATTCTTCTGTCGAGTTTTGAAACTTTAAAATATTCACTAAAAAACGTTCAATTAACTGCTTAACACTGTCCTCTGATACTGCCTTACTGCTCGGCCAAGCTACCAGTTTAGAGAGTAAGGTTCTATCCAACTTTAACCTCTGCCAAACCTCTCAAGACTCTTGGACTCTATACACACTGTACCTCACTTTGGTGCAGTATATATAGAGCCAGTTTCTTACACCTATGCCAGGGCAGTGGGTTGTAGGCATGGCACCAAGGTATATGTGCCATGACGACTTTTCACTTTGTTGTGCACCAGAACACGCAGCCTGCAAAGGCAGTGTGTGAGTGTGATGGTACAGGACCTCTAAGGTGGCACAATAAGTGCTGCAGCCCTTAGAGGCCTTCTCTGGTCACAGTGCCCTGGGTACCTGTGGTACCATTTACCAGTGGCTAACTTGTGGCCAGAGATGCCAATTGGATCAGTTTTGGTGAAAGAACACAGGCACTTGGAACCTGATTTGCAGGGACCCAGGGCACAAAGTCAAAATGCATAAGTAGTCTGTCAAAAAGTAGGGGGTTACTGCAACAGAAACCCACTTTACTACAGATCCCAATTGGGTTTAGGCTTCAATTAAGTTTTAGGGAGAGAACATAGGCCCTGGGTACCTGATTAGCAAGAGCCCAGTTATGAAACAAGGGGGTTGACCCAGACAAATCACTAGGACCTGGGTAATGTACAGGACATGGAAAAAATAGACCGAGTGGACACAATGTTAAGAAAAATCTTTTATCACCACCTGTGAAATTAATTCAAAACAATTTAACGATAGATTCAACACATTTATTCATGTGAGGCTTGGGTTCTCATGTTCAACGAGAATACAAAAATGGTATACATTTAAAGAAGGTGCCCCAATGGGAAAGGAAGGGTAAGTGCAGCGATGTGCAAAGGTGAGGGTAAGTGAGAAAGGGAGGGCAGTGAGCAATATATACACCCAAATAAAGTAAAATGCCAATCCGGCCTGAGATACATGGCCAATCTATTTTAAACACCATCATTTTAGGACACATGAGGGACCTATCACTGTTGTCCACAATGGGAAATACAATATCAAGCAGTCGACATTTCGACCCTGGGGGATGGATGTAGATAATTGGAGTTCTTACAGTAGGGTCTTCATCAGGACCAAGTGTGGGACACCTAAGAATAATTAAGGGGCCTCCATTAGGCACAGGTGATGAAACATTAATGAAAATAATTACTGCTTTGAGGTATAGGCAGAGAAAATTACCCTTGGACCACCAGGTACATATGGTGGCGAGTAGAAGGTGGATGGGCCCTCAGGCTCAGATGTCAGAAAAGGACGTTTAATTACGGCTGAAAAAACATGTAAGGAAATATCAGCACAAGTAATGTATGGGGCGTAGGGTAGTCAAAATTAAATGGACAGCAATGGTCCCCAGTGACCGTGAATACTCATTTACTTAAGTAGTATCTGTATGCGTGATCCTGTGCTTGAGTGAATCGAAATGTCTCAAAGTATCTAAAATTAAACAAGAGACAACAAAATATTAGCCCCCACCACTAAAGTCGGGACACAGGGTTGAGCGCATACCTCTGTCTTAAGAACCGCATCGGTTTCACAAAACTGTAAATGGAGCGCTGAGCCGGCAGATGAATAAATACGGTCTCTCTCGGTCAGAATACGTGTACACGTTAAGCTCCAGTTAGCAGCAGCTGAGTTCTGTTCTCACTGAGCTATCTTGTCGGAAATGGTTCGTGAAAGACATGAAAGTCGGCAGCCGATCAGAAAATACAGCTTGTCCTGGTTTGGTTAAAAGAGCAAATTACTCAAATCTTAATCCACACAATATTGACAGTGGCATGTTGATGTAGAAATAAGGGGCGCACGCTCAAGTGATTGTGCACGGTAGGTTTTTCGTGTGATGCAGTATATCACATTAGCATGCGAGTGGGATTATTAACAGCTCGAACGGGGGTTGGTATTGGACAGAACAGACCTGGTATAAACATTACACGGGGGTGTTAAGAACACAGTTAGAATTTATCAACATTTGAAAACAATATACTACACTTAACATACATTCTCAAATCATTGAGCGCAGTGTTTACACGCGATACTTTTTGTCACATTAGCATGCGAATGGGATTAGAAAACTCTAACTGGGGTTGGTATTAGACATGACGGACCCAGTATAGACATCTAAGAGTTACACGGAGGTGTACGAGCCAGGAAATTTGTATTTTATAACAGCGTTTGAAAAAATATGCTTCAGTTACAATACATGGTGGCCGTTCTTAAGTAAAATAACATTCAACATGTTCATTACAGCAAAGAAAATAGGCTCTCCCCCAACATGTAATATTGTCAATGTATACCAACACGTAGGCAAGAGGTTCCTTAAGGTTAAACAGAAATGTGATTATATGTGACAAGCGTCCCACCAATGCACATTACTGGATTAAGTATAAACAAGTAGCAACATTTGTTGAGCGAGATCAGTTGAGCGATACACAGTCGTACAATCATGATGAAGGAAAAGTGATTATGTTCGACATTCGTCCAAAACTAGCATGGGTATATGTAGACACCTTAACATGTATCAGCATCTGCAGAATGGTTCAGGTAATAACTCCATGGCACACAGGCGTGTACAACCATTGTTATAGAGTGCATGTGAATGGAAGGCCATTACCCCAATGTTGGGCATCTTTAGCATACCCAAGCATGTAACGATGTGCGGGATCTGTGAGGTAACTACACACCACTACTCATTCCCTAACCAGGCACGATAGCGGGGCACTGCTGGCAACCAGCACATTAAGCCCATTATGGACTGTGTCGAGGGTGTGCATCCATTTGCATTCTCGTATATTAAGGACCTGTTGCATGTCACCACCCCCAATACCCAAGCTGATCTTCAAGGACAACCCATCTGATTCTGTCTGATGAGTGGTTGGCTCCCTGAAAATGTTCTATCAAGGATGCCCCTCACTAAGTGACACCTCACCCTGCTGCAGTGTTGCAAGACATGTGCTGTCACTTTTTGATGTGTTTGTCCATCATCCATCAGATAAAATGGACATAGGATAGCGTAGGTAACATCTGCTGTATTACAATTGGTATGGGTTTTGAATTCAATTGTGTGGTGTTTGTATAAGGCAAATGCTACTTACCAGTATGCATCTGTTCTTGGCATGTAGAGCTGCGGCATGTAGAGCTGCAGATCTACACACTGTGCATAGATCGCCATCTGGTGTTGGGCCCGGATGTTGCAGTTGTTTTTCTCCTGGACAGTCTTTGGAAGTCACGAGGTATGCGACTCCTCCTTTGGATCGTATTGCACATGGGCTTTGGCTCCATCCTCTGATAGTTTATCGCCAGCAGGGAAATGATGGAGCGTAGTAATAAACAGTGAAGATTCCCATGTGTGTTGTATCTAAATAACAAACTGGAACAGATAAAGGTAGCCGGGGAGGCAGGTGGGCGTGTGTAGATCTGCAGCTCTACATGCCAAGAACAGATGCATACTGGTAAGTAGCATTTGCCGTTCGAGGAATATGAGCTGCAGATTACACACTGTGCATAGATTGTATAGCAGTACCCATCCCTAGCAGCGACCACCAGTCTCTGTTGCAGTGGTTTGAAACAATGTTTTGAGTACAGCCTGGCCCACACCATCTTGTTGCTTAGCCTGCACATCTACACAATAGTGTTTAGTGAAAGTGTGTGGTGTTGACCATGTAGCTGCTTTGCAGATATCATCTAAGGGGATGTTCCCTAAGAAAGCCATGGAAGCCCCTATTTTACGTGTAGAGTGGGCTTTAGGGGGGCAACAGATGGCGTTCGTTTTGCTTTGTGGTAGCAAATCTGAATTTGACCATCCACCTAGCTATCCCAGATTTGGAGAGGAGGTTGCCTTTATGTGGTGGTCAGAAGGAAACGAACAGTTGTTTGGTCTTACGAAAGGGTTGTGTTCTCTCGATGTAGTAGAGTAAGGCTCGTTTGACATCTAATGTGTGGAGAGCTCTTTCCGCAACGGTTTGTGGTTGCGAGAAGAATACAGGTAGTTCTACAGATTGGTTTAAGTGAAAGGGAGAAATGACTTTAGGGAGGAATTTTGGATTAGTACGGAGAACAACCTTGTTATGGTGCATTTGCAGAAAGGGTTCTTGAATGGTGACTGCTTGTAGCTCACTGACCCTTCTGAGGGAAGTGATTGCTACAAGGAAAGCAGTTTTCCATGTTAGGAATTGAAGTTCACATTTGTGTAGAGGTTCAAAGGGTGGCCCCATTAGTCTAATGAGAACGATGTTTAGGTTCCACACAGGTGAGGGTGGCAATCTGGGTGGAATTATTCTTTTGAGGCCTTCCATGAAGGCTTTTATGGCAGGTACTCGAAAAAGTGATAGATGTTGCCTGTTTTGTAGGTAAGCTGCTATGGCGGCGAGGTGCAGTCTAATAGACGTGTAGGCTAGATTGCATCTTTGTAGGTGTAGTAAATAGCCTATGATGTGTTGAATGGACACATCTAGGGGATCGAAGTTATTGTTTTGATAATAGACCACAAAACGTTTCCACTTGGCTGCGTAGCAAGCTCTAGTGGTAGGTCGCCTAGCCTCTCTAATGACGTTCATACAGTCAGGAGGAAGATTTAGGTAACCGAATTCTAGGATTTCAGGAGCCAGATCGCAAGATTGAGCTGAGTCCGGGTGTCTGATCTCTCCATGGTTCTGGGTTAATAGGCTTGGAGAGAGGTGTAACTTTTGGTGCGGTACTACAGATAGTTCCAGCAGTGTGGTGTACCACGGTGGTCTGGCCCAAGTTGGAGCTATTAGGATGAGAGTGAGGGAGTGTTGTTGTAGTTTGCGCACCACTAAGGGAATGAGTGGGAGAGGCGGAAAAGCGTACACAAAATCTGCCTGACCAGTTCATCCAGATTGCATTGCCTTTGGACAATGGGTGTGGATATCTGGCGGCAAAACTTGGGCATTTAGCGTTTGTGGGTGGCGAAGAGGTCGATCTGTGGATGCCACCACATTTGAAAGTATGGGTGAAGAACTTGTGGATGGAGTTCCCACTCGTGGATTTGTTGCGTTTGTCTGCTGAGCAGATCTGCTATAGTGTTCTAGACTCCTGGGACATGTTGGGCTGGGAAGAAGATTTTTTGGGGTATGGCCCATCTCCATATGCTCTGTGCTAGTTGAGAGAGCTGGAGAGTGTGTGCCGCCTTGATTTTGTATATAGTACATGGCTGTCATGTTGTCGGTGCGGACTAAGACGGCCTTGCCTGAGAGATGCGTTTGAAAAGCCTTTAGGGCTAAGAATATGGCTAGTAACTCCAGGTGGTTGATGTGGAGTAGCTTTTTTTGACGTGTCCACCTGCCCTGCATGGTGTGATGTAGTAGGTGAGCTCCCCAGCCGGAGAGCGATGCGTCCGCTGTAAGGACTATCTGAGGAACAGGCTCCAGGAACGGTCGCCCTTTGGAAACGTTTTTGGTGTTCCACCACTGCAGAGAGCGATGGGTACGTCTACCAACACCAGATCTGGCAATTGACCCTGGGCCTGGTTCCACTGGCGCGCTAAGCACTCCTGGAGAGGGCGCATCTGGAGTCTTGCGTGAGGTACTATGGATGTGCAAGAGGCCATCATTCCTATAACTTGCATGAACACTCGAGCTGGAAGTGTGTGTTCGGGCTGAAATTTGGCACAAAGAGCCTGAATGCTTGCTATTCTGGTAGGACTGGGGTAGGCTAGCGCTTTTGCGGTGACTATGGTGGCACAGAGGTATTGCTTTACGTGGGATGGTTGCAGATGGGACTTCATGTGATTTACTGTGAAGCCCAGGTTGTGAAGCAGTTGGATAGTGGCACGAGTGTGTTGTACACACTGGTTGTAGGAGCTGGCTTTTATGAGCCAGTCGTCTAGGTATGGGAAGACATGAATGTGTGGTCTTCGCAGGTGTGCTGCCACTACTGCTAGGCACTTGGTGAATACTTGTGGTGCTGTAGTGACTCCGAAGGGGAGCACCTTGAATTGGTAGTGTTGACCGTCCACTACAAATCTGAGAAACTTCCTGTGAGCGTTGTGAACCGGAATGTGGAAATAGGCGTCCGAGGTCTAAGGTGGCCAGGAAGTCGTTTTGGGAGAGCAGTGGAAGTACCTGCTGGAGTGTGACCATGTGGAAATGGTCTGAGTGTATATAGTGATTAAGGGGTCTGAGGTCTAGAATGGGCCTTAGCGTCTCGTCCCTTTTTGGTATGAGAAAATATAGGGAGTAAACTCCCATATTTTTTTGGTTGGTAGGGACTAGTTGTATCGCACTCTTTTGTAGGAGTGAGATTACCTCTTGTTTTAGTAGTGCTAAATGTTAGTGTGACATTGGGTGTTTGGGTGGGGTAGATATTAGCTCGAGGTAGTAGCCGGACTGAATTATTTGCGTTACCCATTTGTCTGAGGTGATGGTAGTCCAGTCAGGGAGGAAATTGTGGAGTCTGCCCCCGACCGGAGTGGGATGGTCTGGGGGGAGCGGAGGGAAGTCATTGGGAAGGGGTAGAGGCAGAGCGGGAGGCGTTTGTCTTGCCTCTGCCTTTATTATTGTTGCCTCTGTAGCCGCCTCTTTGGTAACCCCTTGTAAAGGTGGATTGGGTGTGGGCTTTATAGGAAGTGGAAGCGGTGTCAGAGGAGTAGCCTCTGGATGTGCTTCGAAAGGAAGAGTGGCGAAAAGAGCGCCTAGGAGGGTGTGATTGTAACGCTCCCATAGACTTCGCGGTATCTGTGTCTTTCTGAATTTTTCCAAGGTCTCATCTACTTTTGGGCCGAACAGATGTTGCTGGTCAAAAGGGTGGTTCAGAATGGAAGCTTGCACCTCTGGTTTGAAACTTGAGGACGCTGGTGTTAATTGCCCTAGAGGCGGTGTCAGCTGCATCTAGGGCACAGAGGATGGAGGTGTTGGTGATGGTTTTGCCCTCCTGAATTAACTCATTGGCTCTATTTTTATATTGGTCATGGAGGTGTTGCATTATGCCTTCTAGTTCATCATAATGTGCCCTGTCATATCTTGCCAAAAGCGCTTGTGTATTTGCAATGCGCCATATGTTGGCAGCTTGGGATGCAGTGCGCTTGCCAGATGCATCCTAGAGTTTTGACTCTTTATCAGGTGGTGGTGCCTCGCCTGATGCTTGGGAGTTTGCTCTTTTTTCGTGCTGTAGACACTACTAGGGAATTTAGTGGTACTGGCCCTCTGATGTAGGCGGGATCTGTAGATTTTTTTGTCTATGCGAGGGTTGATGACCCTGGCTCTGACTGGATCTTTAAAAACCTCCGGCGCATGCTTGATTACTCCTTTGAACATGGGCAGGATGGAGGTGACCCTGTGTGTCGTGTCGAACGTATCAAGGAGGAAGCCCTCCTCCACGGGTCGGTATGGAGATTTACACCGTCGTAGTGTGCAGCCCACTGGAGTAGGTGGTTGAACCCCAATGAGTCTTCTGGTGGGGATGGTCTCGAAGGGTAGAGATCATCCTGCGGGACGTTAGGAATGTCAGGAATGTTATAGTCGTCCCATGGGTCTGGGGAGCCGGTAGGAGTGGGGTCCGCTGTAGGTTGGTCACGGGGCTCATCCTCTATGTCATCATAAACATCATCATTTTCATCATCCGGAGAGGGTGTGGGGGAATCTGAATAGTCTGCTTCGGAGGCGCTGACTAGGCCCTCGTCGGTGTGTTTTTCTGGAGCGTCAACTCCGACGAGGTCGTCTGGGACCGCCGCCGACAATTGTCCCATAGTTCTTCGGTCCCGAATGGTTTTCTTGGACCGGAAGGATTTGCTCGTCGGACAGTCTCTAACCTCGTGTTCAGGGGAGAGGCAGAGATTGCAGACTTCGTGGAGATCGGTGTGGGGGAATTTGGACCCACATCGAGGGCACTTCTTGAAGGGAGTCCTTTCCATTAGCCAGGACCGGAGCTTGGGTAGGCCCGAAGGCCGTCGTCGACGACTGGAATCGAAGGTCTTGATCGATGAGCCGCGTTGAGTGTGGAGATCACAATCGAAAACAATACCGCAAAAAGGGGGGAGGATTGCGCGTCGATTGGAGAACTGGAAACTGTTCGGAACCGGAGCGCGAAGATCACATCCGAGCCCGATGGCGGAAAAAAAACAATCTGAGGATGGAGCCGCAGCCCATGCACAATACGATCCAAAGGAGGAGTCACATACCTCGTGACTTCCAAAGACTTTCCAGGAGAAAAACAACTGCAACATCCGAGCCCAACACCAGATGGCGATCTATGCACAGTGTGTAATCTGCAGCTCATATGCCTCGAACCAATTGTTTTGTCTGGATGGTAAGGCTGCAAGCCTTACAGTGTCCACATTTGTAGTATCCAACTATCTCCGGAAGATCCCACAGGGATTGGATGGTAGGCGCCGGCGGTGTTTCTAGGACAGAATGCACAACATGCTCTCGTATGCGCTTCCCCTTCTTAAAGGAGTGCATGGGTGGATCAGACAATCCCAAATCGTCAGAGACGAGTTCCCAGTAGTGGTTAATAATCTGTTTGATGGCATTACTGCGGGTGCAAAAAGGTGGTGACGCATATCAGTCTCTAAGGTCCTCCTTGTGTGTTTTGGTGCCCAATAGGTGTTCCCTGGGGTTTAACGAAGCTTTTTCTTGCACGCTTCAACAATCTACGCGGGTACCCCCTCTCAATGAGGCCATCAGTAAGATTATCAGATTTTAATAGATAGTCTTCCCTGCGAGAACAATTACTGCACATCCTAAGGAATTGGCCAAAAGGCAAATTATCACGCAACCCTCTGGGGCGGCGGTTTTTGTATCTAAGTAACGAAATGTGCTCTGTCAACTTTTTGAATAAGGTGGTGTACAGTAAGTGGTCTGCTTTGATGGAGATGTTTAAGAAATCAATTTTACTACAGTCTGAGTGCATGGTAAATTTGAGGTCTGTGGAGCGGTTAAGCCACTCAAAAAAGTTATCTAGTTCGGTATATGCTCCCGTCCAAATAAGGAGGACGTCGATGATGTACCGTTACCATGGGGTCAGATGTTCCTGGTATGGGTTCCTCTCACAGAGTACAAAAGTATCTTTAAAGTGGTACATATATATATATATTTAATGGCCAGTACCAAGGCAAAGCTGGCCCCCATTGCAACTCCTTTGGTGTGGAGCTAGTATTCTCCCGCAAATAAGAAAAAGTTGTGCATCATGGCAATCTCCAACAATTTAACGATGAAGTCTGTAGGGACCAAGGTAGGCACGGGTCTCTTGTTTAAGGCCGCACAGATAAACTCCAAGGCTGGTTTCTGAGGGTTACCTGTATACAGAGATACAATGTCCAAAGTCACAAGACGCTGATACATCGGGTTGAAGGGTAAATTGTCCACAAGTCGAATACTCTCCATAGAGTCCCTTAGGTAAGTTCTGGGTGCCTCCGCTATAGGTTTCGAGAAGAAATCAACGTACTTGCAAAGCGGTTTAAGTAGGGAGCCGCAACCGGAGACTATAGGCCGTGCTGGAGGATGCTCCAAATTCTTATGCACCTTCGGTAGGGTATAGATCGTTGGAAGGCGAGGTTGTTTCAGATTTAATAAGTTAAATTCCAAATCTGACAAGGATCCCATTTTTCGACCTTCTTCTGTCACTAAGGATCAACTCAGTCACCTCCTTAGTGGGGTAAGTCCTGACGCCATTGCCTAGTTGGTGAAGGACCTCCATTTGTAGTCCTTGGTGTTCTGAACCCAGGGCACACTCAGTCAAAGCACATCAAAAGTGGGGGCAACCATGCAGAAAGAGGGCACTTTCTCACAGGTACACATCCTATTATACCACCCTCCAGTGGGAGGGGAGCATATGCCTCTCACTGGTAGGCTGGATCCAGCCATCTGCAAGATGGCAGGGACTGAGAGTTGTGCTTCACCTCGCCTCCCCCACATGAAGGGTGGGGTTGGCAAATGTGGGCACACCTCCCTTCCTCACTTGGTTTTCCCGCCAACTCTTCCACCCAAAGTGGGGGTCAGAACCGGTGGGGGTCAGCTGCTGGAAGCAGCAATGGCCTGGGGAAGCTCACAAAGGCGTGAAGACTTTGAAGCTTCCCCTTCGTGGACTCTGCCCATCCTGAGAGAGGATGCTTGACACCTCGTCCCAGGATGTGCATTGTTTCAGGCTCTCGACCCACAGGTCCAGAAACAGGTCTGGTGGTGGCAGCTGGACATTAGTGTTAGGTCGTTTTTCAGGGGGCATCTCTAAAATGCCATCTGGGTGCATATTTCATTAAATCCCACACTGGCACCAGTGTGGGTTTAATGTGCTGAGAAGTTTGATATCAAACTTCCCAGTTAACAATAAAACCATTATGGTACTGTGGAGTTTGTAATGACATTACTGCACTTACATGTCTAAGAATTAGCTTAGACACTGTAGCGGTACAGGGCTCATGCACCTGTACCCTCATCACTGGTATATTTCACCCATCTAGAGGGGTGGCTAACCCATGCAAGGGCAGTGGGCTGGAGGTATCGCACACAGGGATGTGTGACATGTCGACTCTTCACTTTGTTCTGCACAAAAACATGCAGCCTGCAAAGGCAGAGTGTGTGTGGGTAAAGGTAAACAATAAATAAGTGATGCAGCCCTTAGAGGCCTTCACAGGCAACAGTGCCCTTTGTACCTTTTACAAGGGACTGACCTACGGCCAAAGAGTTCCAATTGAGTTTTATTTTCAATGAAGTTGTAGGGAAAAAACAGACCCTGGGTACCTGTTTTGCAGGAACCCAGGGCACACTCAAAGTACAGCAGCAGTTTAGCAAAAAGTGGGGGCAACCATGCAAAAAGAGGGCACTTTTGCAGGAACCTTGATGTCCTTTTCTTCCCTCCAGAGGAAATTTCAACTCCGTGACCGACAGTACTACAAATACCTACAGCTTGCCCATGCTTGGAAGGCCGAAAATATTCTGCTGGATCTCCCTGAATATGCTCCCCTAGAAGGCAGCCTTTTAATGGATGAATTACAGGAGAATGGATCTTACATCTATAAAACTATTAATAATAATATGCCAGACGCCCTCCTAAAACTGTGGTCTACATGGGAAGCGGATATCGGCGAATTAGGACTCAGATTGGGAGGAAGCATTGGTGTTCCAGCAGGAAGTAGCAATTAGAGCCTGGCTACACCTCATCCAATTTAAAATTCTCCGGAATGTCTGCATTGTGGGAGGAGCCGAGAAACTTTCTACATACATTATGGACATACTCGGTCATACAAATATACTGGCGCAGAGTGCTTTCAGAACTTAACACTATACTAGGAGTGCAGTTGCCTAAAGACCATACATGCATATGTTCTTTTGGGGATACCTAATGATGTATATGTGCCCCAGATGAAACTAATCCTATGTAATCAGTTTGCTGGTGGCACAGGATCTGGCCAGGCGATGGAGTTCTTGGGGTACCGAACATGGCTGAATGGAGAAAGGGAATGGATTTAAATATGGCAGAGGAAGAGTGACAAAAGTTGGGGATGCCCACATAGGTTTAGTAAAATATGGGGTGGCTGGATTGCTTATGCTGGAGAGGACAATGTTGCTACTGTGCCTTCTTTGTAATTACACTGTAAAATTTACTTTAATTTCTTATGTCAACTTGCTTATAAGTGTGTTGATGTCTTTCCTCTCATTATTGATACCTATTAATGGGATATTTTTGCTGCACTAGTGTCCTTCCACCATGCTTCAATATTTAACAGGAGCACCCGTCGGTACCACTTTTGTTTATCTTTATAAAAATATTTATTTAAAAAGATTCTTGGCTGGATAAGGCCTCTTCCTCAGCCGCTGAGGCTTCCATGATATCTTGCCAATGTTCTTGTACAGCTTATTGCCCGAAGATGTCGGGTGTATCCTCGATTACCTTCGCTACATTTCTCTGCGACACGCCAGACGGTACATCAATGTCTTTTGATCGGAAAGATCAACAGGATTCACATTCTTCCTCTGTGATCAGGGTACAGACATAGGTTGCAAACCTGATGGAGGTCAGTCCTCTGATATTTTGCGTGGGAAGAGGGACAAACACAAAAGGTTCCATTGGCAACACACTGTATATGGAATCCGATAGTAGAAATAAGAGTCATGCACAGTCAAGGCCCGAAGGCCGTATCTGAAGGGTGCCGAACCGACAGTCAGTATTTATTTCTATGCGCAAGAATAGAAACTATCGCAAACCATACCAATGAATGAAGAAAGGTGTAACAAACCGAATGAAGCTTGAAGCGGTCTCGAACAGGAGCACTACCAAACACATCCGAACCAGACAGCAGAAAGACAATTATCAATGGAGCCGATGCCCATGTGCATTATCACCAAGAGGAGGGGCCACTTTACCTCGTGATTCGAAACACTTCTTAGAAAAAAAACAACTTTCACACATCCAGACCCAACACAAGATGGATGAAGTATGCTAAGCATATGTATTTACAGCCACACATGCTTCGAACATATGATTAAGTGGTACAGAGATAGTGTATAGTTTAAACACAAAAGGATGTCAAAAAATAAAAAAAGAATATAGAAGAAGAAAAAAAAACAATGGCAAAGTGAAATATTAGACCACTGAAGTGCAATTTTGTTATTGCTGATGTGCACATGTCCTCATGATAAATATCATTCACAGAATACGACAACCAATGACTTCGATAGGCTAACACATTTCCACATATCTGAGATGGGTTAAAACAAAATGTTATGAGAGTACAATGAATCAAAGGATAAAGAGGGCTGACTCAAGGTCACTATGCATCTGTAGTTATAAGTATTTCTTATTTATACATTTCTTTGATCACACAAGGCTGGTGAACCATCAATATCTGAAAACAAAAATGAAGGCAGCAACTGTACCTCATGCCTGTTGGGAGTGTAACTTTGCAGAAGAAATGTTCAAGATCCAACATATACAATTGCATATTTAAGTGTTTATGAATAATAATAAAGTTCCCAATATTGTTTGCACTTTAAATATTCAGGGATTATATTTACAACCACATTTCATATTAGAATGACAAGTGATTAAAAAACAATGGATTTTTTTAAACTGCATATCAGGGATGTCTTGATAACTTCATTTAAAGGATACTACAAACATTGTTTAAAATTCAGTCATTCAAAAAAAAAAAAAAGCATGCCACTGGTGTGTAGCTAATAAAAATACAAAAGCAAAACAAAAACAAATTACTTACCCAATGGCTTTTGCAATATAACCAAAAGTGTTCACCGTAGCTCTTCGTATAGCTTTCTTGTGAGCTTTCAATAATTCCAATAGTTCAAAACATATCCTCATCCATTCCCTTGCAGAAACATATTCAGCACCCCTAGAAAAATTAAATTAAGACAGTTTAAAGAACTACACTGCAAATTACTTAGCCCGACAAAAAGTTACATAACTACAATATAGCATTAAATGTCTTTTGGAATTGTCCATGCTGTGAAGGGTAGGACCTCACATGTTCTTAAAAACTTTAACTCAAAGGTTTAATATCAATATTTGTGTTTCCTCTTAAGTCGACCGTGTGCAGATGTAAAACGGAGAGTACATCATCAATAGTCGAGTCAGCTCAAAGAAAAGGAATCTCGGCCAAGAGTCACTAAATACTATTTAGAAAATGTCAACTCATTTTGAACAGCATAACCTTAGGTAATCCTAAGTGAAAAACGATATACTAAAGATTAAGTTTCTCACAATTGAAGGAAGATCTTGAAGTTTCAGAAAGATTGAATGTATGCATGGGGCTCAATATGGTGCACAATTAGCTACCAAGGACTGGAATGCTCCCTGTCAGAGCCTAACAGTAGGAAACATACTAGATGTAGAAAGCGGTCTCTTTATATAGTGGATCAAAATGAGGTACACTGAGTTAAGCTTCCAAGCACGCCCCAACTGGTTTACCGAGGCAGAAACGATAACACAAATGCTCTTTTTTTGGTAGTGTGGGTGAGCAGTTAGGCCCATCAGAGGGTAGAGCTAAGCATTTATTGCACAAACAAGGGCAGTAAGTGAGACACACTCAAAGAAATCCGACAGCAACTTATAAAAATAACACGTACTTTTATATAAATTTAGATATTAAGATCAACGGAATCAGGTAAGTACTTTGAGTAATGAATTTTACAGTTTTCAAAAGTTGAAAGTGAAATTTATGGGAGCGCTAATGTTATCCTATGGGAGGAAAACGTGCTACAATCGGGTACTTAACAGCAGCTTACGGAACTGTTCTTCTGAACTTAAGGCGAGTATAGGGCAAGGTTCAAATCCACACCAACGGGTCACCTTTGGAGGCTCTGGGGAGTCCAGGTGCAGAGGTGTTACGCTGTTGAGTACCCCTTCACTTCAATAGGGAATATTATGGTCAGAAAGTCTGGAAGCTGGGCCTGGAGGACCAGTCCGGGAGAAACCACAGGAGGGCACGCCCCTGGAAATGCTTGGCAACGTAGGGACACTGTTGGTCCACCTCTCCTCGGGCTGTGGGGCCTCGGGTGCAGTGGTGTATTGGCGTCTGGTTCAGTTCCGACATCACTCATGGTTGGAGGAGGCCTGCAGAAAGGCTGCAGGCAGCAACTGGAAGTCAAAAACAGAGTAGGTCGCACACTGCTCGTCATACTAGCAAATAGCCCCATAGAACTCTGGATACTGTAGTGGCAGCGGAGAGTACGCCTATGCCACGAGTGTAAAAAATAATGCCATCCCTGGACACGTGTTTCGAGGTAATTGCCTCTCGTCAGCAGGGAGCAGGTAGGTGTGAGGGGTGCCAAGTTGTGAGAAAGTGGCTCTGTATATACTGTTCCCTAATAGGTACAGGGTGTACAGAGTCCACAGTCCCCCAGAGGCTGATAGAGGTCAAAGTTAGGTATGACCTTACTCTCAAAAGTGGTAGCTTGGTCGAGCAGTAAGGCAGTACCAGAGGACAGTGTAAAGCATTTATTGTACACACTCAGTCAGCAAATGGTTTCACACACTCAATAACTGAACTCTAGGCCAATGATTTGTATATATAAAATATATGCTTGTTTTATTTTTAGAACCACAAAGGGGGTAAAAATATACTTTCTCAGAATGAGAGGTTGAATATAAATACTTTTGTTTCAAGCAATAAATTTGTGTAAACAGTCACAGTTGGTTGCAATAAACAATCCTATTTCCTAAACATAACAATGCATTGAGCTCAATGGTAAATTCAGGTTATTTGTAATAAATTACTTTTCAGATTACTTTTGGAATTCCAGGTCTGGCTCCTAGAACCAGCCTGGGGTCAGTATTCAGAATCAAGTGATGAAAGTCGACTTAATAACTGTAATGATTTTTAAATAATATTTAGCTATTTCAAAAGTTAGCACTTAGAAAATATTTCACAGAACACATTCAATGGATCTCTATGGCAAGAAATTCAAATTGCAGGTAGAGTACTTAATCGTTACTTTAGTAATCCAGGACTGGGTGCCTAGACCCAGGACTGGGGTCCTTATCAAAAACAGGTAAGTAATTTCGTTTGCAGAAATGGTACGATTTTAAAAGAATATTTCAAATTTGCAAAAATAGACACTTAGAAGAAATTTCACAGAAAAGCAGACAATGGTTTCCTATGGGAGAAAAATGAGTTAGAGGTAAGTATAGTTGTGAGTACTTTTCAGGGTCAGGGCTGGGCACCAAGATCCAGCACTGGGAGCTCACCCAGGAACAGGTGAGTAAATTCGTTTTTGTCACTTGGCTGATTTTTGGTGAATTTTTACAGTTTTGAAAAGTTCACACTTAGAAGATTTTTGAAGAAAAAGCCAGTCAATGTTACCCTATGAGGAAAATGAAGTTAGCGGTTTAAGGGTAAGTACTCGACTGGCAGAGTTGAAATTCCGGGCATAGACTCAGGGGTCCCCCAGTGTCAGGTAGGTACAGTTGGTTCACCCTCAGCGGTTTCAGGACGGCCGGGTGCAGAGTGAGTTAGGCCCAATGTTATCCTATGAGGGATAGGGGGGCCTTGGTTGGTGGCTGCTGTCTGGCAAGCCACGCGTCTGTGGGAGCTGGGCTCCTGGTCACTTACTCAGGGCAAGTGGGGAAGTAAGTTAGTGTAGAGAGTGCACTGCCAGGGCCACTCGGGCGGCTGGGTGCAGGGTGCTTTTGAGCCTTCGGGCGCTCAATGAAAGTCAATGGGAATGTTCCGGTTTGGAAAAAGGCTGCAGGCTCGGGGACGAGGATGTTTCCGGTGCCACCACCACTTCGAGGGGTAAGTTGGGTAGTTGTAGGTTAGGTGGGTACCCCGGGATTGGGCACAGGGGGCCGCAGGGCGCCGGGTGCAGGGGTGCCTTTTGACGTCTGGAATCTTACCCTCTGGTTGATCGCGGCTGGGGTGGCACTCGGTTCTGAGGCTGCAGGCTTCGTCCAGGATGTCGAGGGGGGTCCTTGGGTGCCGGACTCGGGGTCACAGTCGCCGTGGGGTCGTCCTCAGGGTCTTTGTCCACTCCGGCACTGGCCAGGCTTGGCTGGTGCAGAGTGTGTTGGGTCCGCGGTTCCGGGCTGCTGCCAGGAGTTAGGAATAGGTTTCTCGAGTAGAGCCTCTACTCATGGGAGTCCCAGGGAATCAGAGGTCAAAGGTAGCCAGGTCCTCCGGGGTTTTTGAGGTTGCTGGCCACAAGAGATGCCGCGCTGGAGCAGGAGCAGGTTCGAGGGTCGACAGGCCGGTAGGGCTGGGGCCAAAGCAGTTGGTGTCTTCCTCTTTTTAGCAGCTGCAGGGCAGGTCTTTTTTCTTCTTGCTCTTCTTGTAGGTTTCTATCTGGAATCTGCGGAAGGAAGGTTCAGAGGGCCCCTAAATACTAGATTTAGGGGCGTTACAGGTAGGTGAAGGCCAGGGACCAATGGGTCCTTGTCCTGGGGTGGGTACACCCCCTATCCTGCCTCTCTCCTGTGGGAGGAGGGCAGTAGCCTAATCCTGATAGGGTAGGGCCTCCCATCTTCAAGATGGCGAGAGCCCGGAGATGTGCTTCACCTCGCCTCCCCCACCTGAGGGGTGGGGTGGGCAGGCTGGCACATCCCCTGTCCTTGTATGGGGTTTCCGGCCAAGCTTCCCGCCAGAGTTGGGGGGTTGCAGTGGCCTGGGGAAACTCCAAATGGCGGCATGCCTTTGAAGCTTCCCTTTGCTCATCCTGGGGGAGGAGATTTCTCACCTCACCCAGGATGTGCATTGTTGCAGGCCCGGGAGAGCAGGGGCTCTCCCACCCAGGGGTCCAGCAACGTGTCTGCTGTGTGGCAGCCTGGGCAGCCTCAGAGCAGACGTGGATTGTAGGTTAGCTGTAAGGGGGCATCTCTAAGATGCCCTCTGGGGTGCTTAGTACATTAAATCCCACACTGGCATCAGTGTGGGTTTAATGTGCTGAGAAGTTTGATACCAAACTTCCCAGTCTTCAGTGTTGCCATTATGGTGCTGTGGAGTTCGTGTTTGACGAGCTCTCAGCACCATGTACTTGTAAAAGGCAGCACTGTACTTACAGTGCCCAGGAATGGACCTGGGTACTGTAGGGGCACCGGGCTCCTGCTCCTGTGCCCACACCATAGGCATAAGGCACCCAGCCAGAGGGGTGGCTGACATATGCCTTGGCAGTATAGGTAATGGGCATGGCACACAGAGATGTGTGCCATGTCGACTCTTTGTTTTGTCCTGCACCCAGACACTCAGCCTGCAAAGGCAGTGTGTGTGTGTAAGGGTACAGGGCCTCTAAGGGTGGCACAAGGAGTGCTGCAGCCCTTAGAGGCCTTCCCTGGTCACAAGGCCCTGGGTACCTAGGGTACCATTTACCAGGGGCTGACATGTGGCCAGGGTTTGCCAATTGGGAGTTTGTGTGTTTTAAGGAAGGAACATAGGCCCTGGGCACCTGATTGGCAGGAGCCCAGGGCACAACAAGGAAAAGTGCATCAGCTATTAGGCAAAAAAAGGGGGGGTTACTGCAACAGAAACCCACTTTCTCACACAAGTAGACTGCCAAAATATTAAAGGTAAAATACCTCTCACGGCGCGCAGGTGCGGTACCAAGGCTCGTCAGCCCAACGCGCTCAAAGGAGCTTAAATACAAAAACAGAGTAGGTCGCACACTGCTCGTCATACTAGCAAATAGCCCCATAGAACTCTGGATACTGTAATGGCAGCGGAGAGTACGCCTATGCCACGAGTGTAAAAAATAATGCCATCCCTGGACACGTGTTTCGAGGTAATTGCCTCGTCAGCAGGGAGCAGGTAGGTGTGAGGGGTGCCAAGTAGACTGCCAAAATATTAAAGGTAAAATACCTCTCACGGCGCGCAGGTGCGGTACCAAGGCTCGTCAGCCCAACGCGCTCAAAGGAGCTTAAATACAAAAACAGAGTAGGTCGCACACTGCTCGTCATACTAGCAAATAGCCCCATAGAACTCTGGATACTGTAGTGGCAGCGGAGAGTACGCCTATGCCACGAGTGTAAAAAATAATGCCATCAACTGGAAGTCCACTAAGGCCAGACCAAAGGATAGGCTTGGCTTTTGGGGATCTCAGGATCCCACGGGCACTGTCACCTCCCTCAGACTCCGGCTGTGGGGCGTGGGTGAAGAGGCATTTGTGAGAAGCTGGGTTTCTGTTGCAGTAACCTGCTCACTTTTTGTCAAACTACAGATACACTTTCACTTGATGTACCCTGGGCCTCTGCTAATCCGGTTCCCAGGGCCGGTGTTCTTTTCCCCAAACTGTACCCAATTGGTATCTCTGGCCACAGGTCAGCCCCTGGTAAATGGTACCACAGGTACCCAGGGCACTGTGACCAGGGAAAACCTCCAAGGGCTGCAGCACTTATTGTGCCACCCTTAGAGGCCCTGTACCATTAGACTCACACATTGTTCTGCACCAAGACATGCAGCCTGCAAAGGCAAAGTGAAGAGTCGACATGCCACACAACCTTGTGTGACATGCCTACAGCACACTGTCCTGGCATAGATCAGTCACCCATCTAGCTGGGTGCCCTATACAGGTGCTGAGGCAACGGGTACATGAGTCCTGTACCCCTACAGTGTCTAAATCCGTTCTTAGACATTGTAAGTGCAGTGCTGCCATTAGGAGTATATGGTGCTGGGAGTTTGTCATTATTAACTCCAAGGCACCATAATGGCTGCACTGAAAACTGAGAAGTTTGGTATCAATGCCCCTGAAATACGACCTACCACTAGTGTCCAGGCTGAGTGGCCACCACCAGACATTTCTGGAACCCTGGGGGGGGGGGGGGGGGGGGGGGGGGGGGCAAATCATGGGACAAGGTGCCAAGCCTCCTTCCCCAGGATGGGTAGGGTCTACAAAGAGGAAGCTTCAAAGGCTTGCCGCATTTGTGAGCTTCCCCAAGCCACTTGCTACTTTCAGCAACTGGTCCCCACTGGTTCTGACACCCACTTTGGCCGTGAGAACTGGCAGGAAAAACAAGTGAGGAAGAGGTGTTCCCACCTCTGCCAACTCCACCCCTCAGGTGGGGGAGGCGAGGTGAAGCACAACTCTCGGTCCCGCCATCTTGCAGAGGAGGGTACTCAGCCAACCAGGGAAAGGCTTATGCCCCCTTCCCACGGGAGGGTGGCATATTAGGGGGTGTACCCACCACAGGGAAGGGATCCATTGGTCCCAACCTTTGACCTACCTTTAGTATTTAGGGGCACACCTGAACCTTGCTTCCTCAGACCAGAAGACACTACAAGAAAAGGACCGAAAAGCCATGCTGAAGCTAACAAGAGGAAGACGCCCACTGACTTGGCCCCAGCCCTACCGGCCTGTCTCCGCCTCGAACCTGCTCCTGAGAAATCCTGGTGTGTCCAGCAGCCAGCAACCTCTACAACCCCGGAGGACCTGCCTGCCTTCAACCACAAAGACTTTCTCCCGTGAACACCAGATTTGTTCATCTCCAACCTCTGGCTCCTGTCGGACACTGCGAATCTGCACCACTCTGCACCCGCCGTCCACAGCCCCAGCTCGAGTGGGCAAACACCACAAGGAGGTCTCCCCGGCGATGCGGACCAAAGATCCGTTGACTCCTGACCTGCCTCAAACATCCAGAAGAAGCCTGCAGCCTTTAGCCGGAAGGTCACTCCCAACCGCGACCAGGAGCTGTTAAGAAGATCCGACCCTAAAAGGCACCCCTGCACCCGATGCCCCAAGGCCTTGGGGGCCAGTGTGCCTAACCAACCCCCAACATACCTCTCAAAGTGGTGGTCGCACCCAGAAGACCTTCGTCCCTGAGCCTGCAGTACACCTTTGCAAACTGGAGGTTCCCCACTGCCAACAGGGCAACCGATGTCGCAACAGCACCCTGCACCCGGCCAATCTAGTGCCGCTGAGGGTGCACCTTTGGTGCTATTTTGTTTCCCCATTTGCCCTGAGCTAAAATCCAGGAGCTTTGCTCCCACAACCAAGTGGCCATCTCGTCAGCAGCCACCAACCTTGAGGCCCCCTAACCCCCTTTGGATAACATTGGGCCTCAGCACTCAGCCGCACTTGTGCCGCTGAGGGTGCATCCTCGACCCTGGGGGAAATCTGGTTTTAACCCCATGTGAGAAAGTGCCATCTTTCTTGCATGGTATGCCCCCACTTTTTGCTCAATTGCTGAATGTACTTTGAGTGTGCCCTGGACTCCTGCCAATCAGGTGCCCAGGGCCTATGTTCCTTCCCTAAAACCCCAAATTGGCAAACCCTGGCCACATGTCAGTCCCTGGTAAATGGTACCCTAGGTAACCAGGGCTTGTGACCAGGAAAGGCCTCTGAGGGCTGCAGCACTTATTGTGCCACCCTTAGAGGCCCTGTACCTAACACAACCACACTGCCCTTGCAGGCTGAGTGTCTGGGTACAAGGCAAAACCAAGAGTCTACATGGCACACATCTGTGTGTGCCATGCCCACAACCTACACTGCCCTGGCATACATCAGCCACCCCTCTAGCTGGGTGCCCTATGCCAGTGGTGTGGGCAAAGGAGCATGAGCCCTGTGCCAAACACGAACTCCACAGCACCATAATGGCAACACTGAAGACAAGTTTGGTATCAAACTTCTCAGCACATTAAACCCGCACTGATGCCAGTGTGGGATTTAATGTACCAAGCACCCCAGAGGGCATCTTAGAGATGCCCCCTGAAACCTAACCTACAATCCACATCTTGTCTGGGAGACTGCCTAGGCTGCCACACAGCAGACCTGTTGCTGGACCCCTGGGTGGAGAGCCCCCGCTCTCCTGGGCCTGCAACAATGCACATCCTGGGTGAGGTGCTAGGTCTCCTCCCCCAGGATGGGCAGGGGGAAGCTTCAAAGACATGCCACCTATGTGAGCTTCTCCAGACCACTTGCTGTACTCAGCAAACTGGTCCCCACCGGTTCTGACCCCCACTCTGGCGGGAAGACTGTCCGGAAACCCCAAGTAAGGACAGGGGATTTGCCAGCCTGCCAACCCCACCCCTCAGGTGGGGGAGGCGAGGTGAAGCACATCTCCGGGCGCTCGCCATCTTGAAGATGGAAAGCCCTGCCCTATCAGGACTAGGCTACTGCCCCCCTCCCACAAGAGTGGCAGGATAGGAGATGTACCCACCCCAGGGCAGATACCCATTGGTCCCTGCCCTTTACCTACCTGTAACGCCACTAAATCTGGAGGCACCCTGAACCTTACTTCTTCATATTCCAGATTCCGAAAAAGCAAAGAAGAGCAAGAAGAAAGACCTGCCGTGCAGCTGCTAAGAAGAGGAAGACACCAACTGCTTTGGCCCCAGCAGGGCCTGTCGACCTTCGAACCTGCTCCTGCTAAATCCCGGCACCTCTTGTGGCCAGCAACCTCACAAACGCCGGAGGACCTGGCTACCTTGTGACTCTGAGCATCTGGGACTCCCATGAGCAGTGGCTCTGCTCAAAGCAAGTTTCTAACCCCTGGCATCAGCCCGGAACAGCGAACCCTTCACACTCTGCACCCCCCAAGCCTGGCCTGTGCCGGAGTGGACAAAGACCCCGAGGACGTCCCCCCGGCAACTGTGACCCCGAATCCGGCACCCAACGACTCACCTCGACGCTCCAGACGCCTGCAGCCTCAGAACCAGGGACCCCCCCCCAAACGCGATCAACAGAGGGTAAGATTTTGACACCAAAAGGCACCCCGGCACCCTGCGGCCCCCTGTGGCTGACTCCTGGGTACCTACCTATCCTCCAACTACCCAACTTACCTCTCGAAGTGGTGGTGGGACCTGAAGAATCTTCGTCCCCGAGCTTGCAGCCATTGTTCGTCCTGGAGCTTCCCCATTGAAATTCATTGAGCGCCCGAAGGCTCAAAAGCACCCTGCACCCAGCCGCCCGAGAGGCCCTGGCAGTGTAACTTCTACTCCTACCTACTTCCCCATTTGCCCTGAGCAAGTGACCAGGAGCCCAGCTCCCACAGCCACGTGGCCTGCTAGTCAGCAGCCACCAACCAAGGCCCCCCCTGCCTCCCATAGGATAACATTGGGCCTAACTCACTCTGCATCCAGCCACCCCAGTGTCGCTGAGGGTGTACCAACTGTACCTACCTGACCCTGGGAGACCCCCGAGTCTATGCCCAGCACCTTAACTCTGCCAGTCAAGTACTTACCCAAAAGCCGATAACCCAATTTTCTTCCATAGGGTAACAAAAGAAATTTCAGTAGAAACCAAAGTGTGGAGTTTCTAAAACTTAAAATATTCACCTAAAATCAACCGAGTAACGAAAACGGAAATACTCACCTGCTATTAGGAGAGATCACAGTGCTGGATCTTGGTGCCCAGCACGGACCCTGAAAAGTACTCACAACCATACTTACCACTAACCCAATTTTCTTCCATAGGAAACTTGACTGTTTTTCTGTGAAATTTCTTCTGTCAATTTTTGCAAACTACAAATATTCTTTAAAAATCGTACCAACTGTGAAAACGTAATTACTTAACTGTTTTAGACAGAGGTCTCAGTACTGAGCCTAGGAGCCCAGACCTGGATTACAAAAGTAACGACAATATACTTTACCTGTAACTTGAATTTTCTCCCATAGGGAATCATGGACTGCTTTTCTATGAAATTTCGTTT
This sequence comes from Triturus cristatus, assembly GCF_964204655.1. Taxonomy (NCBI): domain Eukaryota; kingdom Metazoa; phylum Chordata; class Amphibia; order Caudata; family Salamandridae; genus Triturus; species Triturus cristatus. Next base: position 694,166,142 of record NC_140584.1, on the reverse strand, counting down.
TAAGTGTCAACTTTTAAAATAGCAAAATATTGCCTAAAAATCACAACAGTAACTAAAACTAATTTACTCACTTGTTTCCAAGTCCTGTCCCAGAACTGAATCTAGGATCCAGTCCTGGAATTAGAAAAGTAATCCTGAAAGTAATCTATTGCAAATAACTTAACCATTCACATTGAGCTCAATGCATTATTGTGTTTGAAATTGTGTTGCCTATTGCAACAACCTATAACTATTACCTACAAAAGTCAATTGCATATTGCATAAGTATTTAACTAAAGCCTCTCCTTCTGAGAAAGTATATTTTGATACCTATTGTTGGTTCTAAAATAAAACAACCATATATTTTTTATACAAACCATAGCCTAGAGTTCAGTTCTAGAGTGTGTTAGACAGTTTGCTGACTGAGTGTGTACAACAAATGCTTTATACTGTCCTCTGATACTGCCTTACGGCTCGACCAAGCAACCACTTGAGAGTAAGGTTATATCTAACTTTAACCTCTGCCAAACCTCTGGGGACTCTGTACACACTGTACCTATTTGGGAATAGTATATACAGAGCCACTTTTTCACATATGGTTAAAGCCTGGATCTAACTTACCCTCCTGAGAGAGGTAATCGCAACAAGTAAAGCTACTTTCCATGTGAGGAACTGCAGTTCACATTTGTGTAGAGGTTCAAATGAGGGACCCATGAGCCTGGTAAGAACAATGTTTAAATTACACTCCGGAGAAGGTGGCAGTCTGGGGGTGTGAGAAAGTGGCTCTGTATATACTGTTCCCTAATAGGTACAGGGTGTACAGAGTCCACAGTCCCCCAGAGGCTGATAGAGGTCAAAGTTAGGTATGACCTTACTCTGAAAAGTGGTAGCTTGGTCGAGCAGTAAGGCAGTACCAGAGGACAGTGTAAAGCATTTATTGTACACACTCAGTCAGCAAATGGTTTCACACACTCAATAACTGAACTCTAGGCCAATGGTTTATATATATATAAAATATATGCTTGTTTTATTTTTAGAACCACAACAGGGGGTAAAAATATACTTTCTCAGAATGAGAGGTTGAATATAAATACTTTTGTTTTAAGCAATAAATGTGTGTAAACAGTCACAGTTGGTTGCAATAAACAATCCTATTTCCTAAACATAACAATGCATTGAGCTCAATGGTAAATTCAGGTTATTTGTAATAAATTACTTTTCAGATTACTTTTGGAATTCCAGGTCTGGCTCCTAGAACCAGCCTGGGGTCAGTATTCAGAATCAAGTGATGAAAGTCGACTTAATAACTAATGATTTTTAAATAATATTTAGCTATTTCAAAAGTTAGCACTTAGAAAATATTTCACTGAAAACATTCAATGGATCTCTATGGCAAGAAATTCAAATTGCAGGTAGAGTACTTTATCGTTACTTTAGTAATCCAGGACTGGGTGCCTAGACCCAGGACTGGGGTCCTTATCAAAAGCAGGTAAGTAATTTCGTTTGCAGAAATGGTACGATTTTAAAAGAATTTCAAATTTGCAAAAATAGACACTTAGAAGAAATTTCACAGAAAAGCAGACAATGGTTTCCTATGGGAGAAAAATGAGTTAGAGGTAAGTATAGTTGAACACTTTTCAGAGTCAGGGCTGGGCACCAAGATCCAGCACTGGGAGCTCACCTAGGGGCAGGTGAGTAAATTCGTTTTTGTCACTTGGCTGATTTTTGGTGAATTTTTGCAGTTTTGAAAAGTTCACACTTAGAAGATTTTTGAAGAAAAAGCCAGTCAATGTTACCCTATGAGAAAAATGAAGTTAGCGGTTTAAGGGTAAGTACTCGACTGGTAGTGTTGAAATTCCGGGCATGGACTCAGGGGTCCCTCAGTGTCAGGTAGGTACAGTTGGTTCACCCTCAGCGGTTTCAGGACGGCCGGGTGCAGAGAGAGTTGGGCCCAATGTTATCCTATGAGGGATAGGGGGGCCTTGGTTGGTGGCTGCTGTCTGGCAAGCCACACGGCTGTGGGAGCTGGGCTCCTGGTCACTTACTCAGGGCAAGTGGGGAAGTAGGTTAGTGTAGAGAGGGCACTGCCAGGGCCACTCGGGCGGCTGGGTGCAGGGTGCTTTTGAGCCTTAGGGCGCTCAATGGAAATCAATGGGGATGTTCCGGTTTGGAAAGAGGCTGCAGGCTCGGGGACGAGGATGTTTCAGGTGCCACCACCACTTCGAGAGGTAAGTTGGGTAGTTGTAGGTTAGGTGGGTACCCCGGGATTGGGCACAGGGGGTCGCAGGGCGCCAGGTGCAGGGGTGCCTTTCGACGGCGGGTATCTTACCCTCTGGTTGATCGCGGCTGGGGTGGCACTTGGTTCTGAGGCTGCAGGCTTCTTCCGGGATGTCGAGGGGGGTCCTTGGGTGCCGGACTCTGGGTCACAGTCGCCGTGGGGTCGTCCTCTGGGTCTTTGTCCACTCCGGCACTGGCCAGGCTTGGCTGGTGCAGAGTGTGTTGGGTCCGCGGTCCCGGGCTGGTGCCAGGGATAGCAAATAGGTTTCTTGAGTAGAGCCTCTACTCGTGGGAGTCCCAGGGGCTTAGAGCTAAAAGGTAGCCAGGTCCTCCGGGGTTGGTGAGGTTGCTGGCCACGAGGGATGCCGCGCTGGTGCAGGTTCGAGAGTCGACAGGCCGGTAGGGCTGGGGCCAAAGCAGTTGGTGTCTTCTTCTCTTTTTAGCAGCTGCAGGGCAGGTCTTTGTTCTTCTTGCTCTTCTTGTCGTTTTCTATCTGGAATCTAAGGAAGGAAGGAAGGTTCAGGGTGCCCCTAAATACTAGATTTAGGGGTGTTACAGGTAGGTGAAGGCCAGGGACCAATGGGTCCTTGTCCTGGGGTGGGTACACCCCCTATCCTGCCTCTCTCCTGTGGGAGGGGGGCAGTAGCCTAATCCTGATAGGGTAGGGCCTCCCATCTTCAAGATGGCGAGAGCCCGGAGATGTGCTTCACCTCGCCTCCCCCACCTGAGGGGTGGGGTGGGCAGGCTGGCACATCCCCTGTCCTTGTATGGGGTTTCCGGCCAAGCTTCCCGCCAGAGTGGGGGGTTGCAGTGGCCTGGGGAAACTCCAAATGGCGGCATGCCTTTGAAGCTTCCCTTTGCTCATCCTGGGGGAGGAGATTTCTCACCTCTCCCAGGATGTGCATTGTTGCAGGCCCGGGAGAGCAGGGGCTCTCCCACCCAGGGGTCCAGCAACGTGTCTGCTGTGTGGCAGCCTGGGCAGCCTCAGAGCAGACGTGGATTGTAAGTTAGCTGTAAGGGGGCATCTTCTAAGATGCCCTCTGGGGTGCTTAGTACATTAAATCCTACACTGGCATCAGTGTGGGTTCAATGTGCTGAGAAGTTTGATACCAAACTTCCCAGGCTTCAGTGTTGCCAATATGGTGCTGTGGAGCTCGTGTTGGACAAGCTCTCAGCACCATGTACTCTTAAATGACAGCACTGCACTTACAGTGCCCAGGAATGGACCCGGGTACTGTAGGGGCACAGGGCTCCTGCTCCTGTGCCCACACCATAGGCGTAATGCACCCAGCTAGAGGGGTGGCTGACATATGCCTTGGCAGTGTAGGTGATGGGCATGGTACACAGTGATGTGTGCCATGTCGACTCTGTTTTGTCCTGCACCCAGACACTCAGCCTGCAAGGGCAGTGTGTGTGTGTAAGGGTACAGGGCCTCTGAGGGTGGCACAATGAGTGCTGCAGCCCTTAGAGGCCTTCCCTGGTCACAAGGCCCTGGGTACCTAGGGTACCATTTACTAGGGGCTGACATGTGGCTAGGGTTTGCCAATTTAGAGTTTGTGTGGTTTAAGGAAGGAACATAGGCCCTGGGCACCTGATTGGCAGGAACCCAGGGTACACTCAATCGAAGTACATTCAGCAATTTAGCAAAAAGTGGGGGCATACCATGCAAGAAAGATGGCACTTTCTCACAGGGGGGAATTATCCTTTTAAGGCCTCCATAAAGGCTTCAATTGCAGGTACTCTAAGTGACAAGTATGGTCTGTTTTGTAAATAAGCGGCAAGTGCCGCAAGATGTAATCTTATGGATGAATATGCTAGATTACACCTTTGTAAGTGTAGCAAGTAGCAAATGATGTCCTGGATTGAAGCATCCAGTGAATCGATTTTATTGTGATTGCAGTAGATGACAATTTTTTTCCATTTTGCTGCATAGCAAGCTCTAGTATTAGGGCGTCTAGCTTCTTGAAGGATGTTCATACAGTCCGGTGGAAGGTTAAGGTAACCGAACTCTAGGACTTTAGGAGCCAGATTGCTAGATTCAGTTGACCTGGATCGAGGTGCCTTATCTCTCCATGGTTCTGCGTTAGCAACGTTGGGTAGAGATGTAGTTTTTGGTGTGGAACTACTGAAAGTACCGGGAGTGTTGTGAACCACGGTTGCCGTGCCCATGTGGGAGCTACCAGGATCATCCTGAGGGACTGTTGTCTGAGCTTGCGTACTACTAGGGGAATCAGTGGGAGTAGCGGAAAAGCGTACGCAAATCTGCTTGACCAGTTCATCCATATTGCATTGCCTTTGGACAACGGGTGTGGAAACCTGGCGGCGAAGGTTGGGCATTTTGCATTTGCGTGTGTGGCGAACAGATCTATGTCTGGTTGACCCCACATTTGGAAAAATGGTTGAAGAAGTTGGGGATGAAGTTCCCATTCGTGTATGTGCTGTGTCTGTCGACTTAGCAGATCCGCAATCTGATTGTGAACTCCTGGAAGGTGTTCTGCCAGACGGTATAGGTTTTGTGGAATTGCCCATCTCCATATGCTTTGTGCCAGCTGAGACAGCTGTAAAGAATGTGTGCCTCCTTGTTTTTGTATGTAATACATGGCTGTCATATTGTCCGTTCGGACTAGGACTGTCTTGTGATGTAGATGTACTTGGAATGATTTCAATGCTAGAAATATTGCCAGTAATTCTAGGTGATTGATGTGGAGCATTTTTTGTTGAGTGGTCCACTTGCCTTGAATTGTGTGGTTTAGGAGATGGACTCCCCAGCCAGTGAGTGAGGAGTCTAGTGTTGGCACTATCTGTGGAACTGGCTCTAGGAACGGCCACCCTTTTGAAAAGTTTAGTGTGTTCCACCACTGCAGAGAGTGATGTGTACGGCTGTCCACCAACACCAGATCTGTAAGTTGTCCTTGAGCCTGGTTCCACTGACGTGCTAGGCATTCTTGTAAGGGGCGCATCTGAAGTCTTGCATGAGGTACGATAAAAATGCAAGAGGCCATCATTCCTATGAGTTGCATGAATACCCTTGCTGGTAGGGAATGCGGTGGCTGAAATTTGGTGATTCGGGTTTGTATACTGGTTATCCTGGATGGATTGGGATATGCCAGAGATCTGGAGGGGTCTAATGTGGCCCCTAGATAGTGATGTATGTGGGAGGGCTGAAGAGGTGACCTGGTGTAGTTTACTGTGAATCCAAAGTTGTGTAGTAGCTGGGTGGTTTGACGAGTGTGATTAACACACGGGTTGAATGACTTGGCTTTTATCAGCCAGTCGTCGAGGTATGGAAAGACATGGATTTGTTATCTTCACAAGTATGCTGCTACTACTGCAAGGCACTCTGTCAACACCCTGGGTGCGGTGGTCACCCCGAATGGAAGGACTTTGAACTGATAGTGTTGTCTGTCCACTATGAATCTTAGGTATTTCCTGTGAGCAGGGTGTATGGGAATGTGGAAGTAGGCGACCTTGAGATCTAGTGTGGCAAGGAGGTCGCCTTGTTGAAGTAGTGGGAGGACCTGTTGAAGAGTGATCATGTGAAAATGATCTGACTATGTAGAGATTGAGAGGTCTGAGGTAGAGTATAGGCCTTAGGGTGCCGTCCTTTTTGGGAATTAGGAAATACAGCGAGTAAACCCCTGTTCCTTGATGCTTTAAGGGAACTAGTTCTATTGCCTGCTTTTGAAGCAGTGAGAGAACCTCCTATTTTAAGAGCATGAGATGTTCCGTGGACATTGGCCGCTGTTTGGGTGGAATGGTGGGTGGGGTTGCTGTAAGTTCCATACTGGATAATTTGACTTATCCACTTGTCTGTGGTGATGGAAGTCCAGACAGGTAGGCACTGTGATAGTCTCCCTCCGACTGGGGTGGAATGGTCTGGAGGGAAGTCACTGCCTATTAGTGGGGGAGGTTCGAGTGTTGTTACCTCGGCCTCGACCTTTGTTGCTATTTCCCCTGTATCCGCCTCTAAAATATCCTCTGTTGGGGGATGTTAGAGTGGTGTTTTTGGAGGAAGTGGCGGTGTCTGCTCCTATGTTTTTTGGATGCTCCTCTATAGAAGGAGCGACGAAATGAACCACGTGTGGATGGAGACTGTAATGCTCCCAAGGTTTTAGCAGTCTGTGTCCTTTTTCATTTTTTCTAGAGTGGTGTCTACAGTCGGTCCAAAAAGTTGTTCTTGATTGTGAGAAAGTGCCATCTTTCTTGCATGGTATGCCACCACTTTTTGCTGAATTGCTGAATGTACTTTGAGTGTGCCCTGGACTCCTGCCAATCAGATGCCCAGGGCCTATGTTCCTTCCCTAAAAACCTAAAACCCAAATTGGCAAACCCTTGCCACATGTCAGCCCCTGGTAAATGGTACCCAGGGCCCTGTGACCAGGGATGGCCTCTAAAGGCTGCAGCACTCATTGTGCCACCCTTAGAGGCCCTGTACCCTAACACACACACTACCCTTGCAGACAGATTGTCTGGGTACAGGACAAAACAAGAGAGTCGACATGGCACACATCCCTGTATGCCATGCCCATCACATACACTGCCCTGGCATACATCAGTCACCCCTCTAGCTAGGTGCCCTATGCCAGTGGTGTGGGAGCAGGAGCCCTGTGCCCCTACAGTACCCAGGTCCATTCCTGGGCACTGTAAGTGCAGTACTGCCATTTAAGAGTACATGGTGCTGAGAGCTCGTCAAACACGAACTCCACAGCACCATAATGGCAACACTGAAGACTGGGAAGTTTGGTATCAAACTTCTCAGCACATTAAACCCGCACTGATGCCAGTGAGGTATTTAATGTACCAAGCACACCAGAGGGCATCTTAGAGATGCCCCCTGAAACCTAACCTACAATCCACGTCTGGTCTGAGAGGCTGCCACACAGCAGACATGTTGCTGGACCCTGGGTAGGAGAGCCCCTGCTCTCCTGGGCCTGCAACAATGCACATCCTGGGCGAGGTGCTAGATCTCCTCCCCCAGGATGGGCAGGGGGAAGCTTCAAAGGCATGCCGCCTCTGTGAGCTTCCCCAGGCCACTGCAACCCCCAACTTTGGCGGGAAGCTTGGCCGGAAACCCCAATTAAGGACAGGGGATGTGCCAGCCTGCCAACCCCACCCCTCAGGTGGGGGAGGCGAGGTGAAGCACATCTCCGGGATCTCGCCATCTTGAAGATGGGGAGCCCTGCCCAATCAGGACTAGGCTACTGCCCCCCCTCCCACAGGAGAGAGGCAGGATAGGGGGTGTACCCACCCCCGGACAGGGACCCATTGGTCCCCACCCTTCACCTACCTGTAACGCACCTAAATCTAGTATTTAGGGGCACCCTGAACCTTCCTTCCTCAGATTCCAGATTACGAAATAAAGAGAAGAGCAAGAAGAAAGACTACCTGCCTGCAGCTGCTAAGAAGAGGAAGACACCAACTGCTTTTGCCCCAGCCCTACCGGCCTGTCGACCCTCGAACCTGCTCCTGCTCCAACCCGGCATCTCTTGTGGCCAGCAACCTCACAAATCCCTGGCATCAGCCCGGAACCGCGAACCCTTCCCACTCTGCACCCGCCAAGCCTGGCCTGTGCCGGAGTGAAACAAGACCATGAGGACGACCCCACGGCGACTGTGACCCCGAGTCCGGCACCCAAGGACTTGCCTCGATGTTCCTGATGCCTGCAGCCTCAGAACCAGGTCCTCCCCCCCCCCCTCCCCCTCCTGAGAGTTGGCATGCTTCCTAGCATTAGTTACCACTAATGAATCTAAAGGCAGTTGACCCTGGATGTAGGTGGGATCATTGGGAGCTGGTTTATATTTTGTCAATCCTGGGATTGAGAATTCTGGCCCTAACAGGGTCTTTCAATATGTAGGTTTAATGACACCCTTTAACATTGGCAGGGTTTGTACAGTTTGTAACTGTTCAAAGGTGTCTAGAAGAAAGTCCTCGTCTGCAGGGTCAGAATGCATCTGAACACCATGGTAGAGAGCAGCTCTATTTACAAGTTGACCAAAGCCAATATTGCCATCTGGGGGAGATGGCTTTGTTGGATATGCATGGGGATCAGGGAGGTCTGGAAGATATACTGGGTCATCATTATCACCCCAATCGCCCTATGGTACGTCTGTCGTCATCAGGGTCAGTGAAAGGGTCATTGTTGCCTCCCCCATCTCCTAAATCATCCTGTGGTGAGTATGGTGGAAGTATAGGAGAATGTGGAGGAGAGACGGGCTTAGGAGGAAGAACAGGAAAAGAGGGTCTTATAGATGAAGTGGCACAGTCTTTTCTTTACACATGCACTACAGGAATGCCTGGTGTGTCCAGTTTCCTCTTCTTGTGTGGAAGAGCAGCCAGATGTCTGGTTTTGGGGTCTATGTGGAGAGTTTGTTTTGGATCGATAGTATCCGGCCGAAAAAGTTCTTCCTCTTCGGTAACCACTTTTGGCGCAGATTTCTTCGGGTCCGAGCGAGGTTTGGATTTCTGCTCCAAGGCCTTGGGAGGTGGCTTGGGGTCCTTCGGTTTGGCTGTGGAGGCGGAAATCTTTTTAGGTTCCGAATGTTTTGGTTTCGGATCAGATTTCTTTTCTTTCGGCGTCAAGGTGCTCGGTGCCGATGTCTTTTTGGGAGTAGGCTGCACGCCCGACTACGGTGCTAATGGTGCCTGACATGCGGTTTGCTTGGTCCTGAGCTACCCGAAGGCTTGTCCCTTATCTTCGGAGCTGGGCCTGAGGGCGGGGCTTCTGAAGCTGGTTTTTGGTGACGACTGGGGCCAGCTGGCGAAGTCTTGACCAGGGCTTTCTTTCTTTAGGGTGGAATTGGGGTAGGGGCAATTGTACTCACTCGTTGACCAGGAGTGATGTGGTCGTCTGCTTCGGACACGATTTCCAGGTCCTCAGAATCCTCCTCCAGGACATAGGGGTCTTCATCGAAGATGTCCACCGGTACAGGAGCTGCTCGTTGCGCCAGGTGTCGTCGGGCCTGGCGCTCACGGATCTTTTTAGATCTAAAAGAGGCGCAGGCTTGGCAATTGTTCTCGTCGTGCTCGGACGAGAGACACAGGTTACAGACCTTGTGGTGGTCACTGTGTGGAAATTTAGCTCCACACTGGGGGCATTTTTTAAATGGAGTCCTTTCCAGGAGCTGTAGCCCCAAACGGCGTCGATCGGACCAGGTCAACGACTGGAAAAGAGTAGTTGAGGTGCGCGTCAAAGATCACGCGATCGAAAACAATACAGTCGAGTTTTAGATAGTTTAGCGTCGAAAAGGTTTGGAGAATATTGTGCCGAACCGGAGCATGGAAGTTGCATCCGAAGCCAATGGCGGAAAAAAACAATCTGAAGATGGAGTCAAAGCCCATGCGCACTATCGTCCAAGGGAGGAGTCACCTATCTCTGACTACAAAAGACTCTTCCAAGACAACAACAAGGTGCAAGCATCTGAGCCCAACACCAGATGGCGATCTATGCACAGTGTACAATCTGCAGCTCATATGCCTCAAACATAAGAGTTATCGGTTTTGAGGTAAGAATTTGGTAGTGGGAGTGGAGGTTCTGGGGGTAGACTCAGGGGTCCCCCAAGGTCAGGATGCACTCTTGTTACACCCTCAGCACCACTAGGACGGCCGGGTGCAGAGTGCTGAGGCCCAATGTTATCCAAAAGGAGGCCTCCGGTTGTTGGCCACTGGGTTGTGGGTATCGAGTATAAAGGGGGCAACCCATATATACTACCTGACCTGGGTCAATAGATACAGTACAAAAAGTGTGGTCTTGGTAGCAAACTTATTTAAGTGAGAAAATATTAGTAGCAAAACATACAACTAATTCATTGTAGCATGAATCCAATTTATTTTGTTTAGGGGAGGGATACAATCCCTAATGCGAGGCCTTGAGATAGTTTCGCCTAGCAAGCCAGAACTATTGTAATTTTCTTCCCAATTTTGCAAGCTGAAACTGCTGCAATTGTCACTCTTTTACATGAGAGCTTCCACAGGCCCACATTTTCCATTGAACGGCTGAAGTTGACAGACGCCTTGAACATAGTGCTCTTTTTAGTCCTGATGAAGACCCCACCACAAGGACGACATTTAGTCCTGTCCTAAGGGGTCGAAACGTCGACAACACCCATACAACACAAACTTCGGCGACATGGTTTACAAATAATTACTTGTCCATTAGAGTTGTGTATTGTTTGGAACTCTTGACCCATTTGAGGCTGGAAAAGCTGATACCATGAAATGTTGATGTACATATGTCACGAATACCTTCTCCCGGTCCCCTACCTACACGTTATCACTCACCACCCACCCCTTTCCCATCTTTCCCTTCTGCACCCAGAGCACTAATATATTGCACTGAAAACCATAGAGTAACAGAGTTGCCTTTATTTGTTAATGCTTTGAATTTAATCGCATTAGGGATTGAATCCCTCCCCTAAACAAAATAAATTGGATTCATGCCACAATGAATTAGTTGTAGGTTTTGCTATTATTTTCTCACTCAAATAAGTTTGCTACCAAGACCACACTTTTTGTACTGTACTGGGTTGTGGGAGCAAAGCTTTTGGACTTTAGCTCAGGGCAAATGGGGAAACAAATTAGCACCAAAGGTGCACCCTCAGCGGCACTAGGGCAGCTGGGTGCAGGGTGCGTTCTCACGTCGGACGCACCGTTTTCAATTAAGAACCTCCAGTTTGCAAAAGCGCTGCAGGCAGGGAGATGAAGGTCTTCTGGGTGTGCCCACCACTTCGAGAGGTAAGTTGGGAAGTTAGGGGTTGGTTAGGCACCGTTTATTTGGGCACACAAGGCTGTGGGGCATCCGGTGCAGGGGTGCCTTTTGGAGTGGGATCTTACCACCAGCTCCTGGTCACGGCTAGGGGGGCCTTCTGGATTTAGACTGCAGGCGTCGGCTGGAGGCTTGAAGCAGGACAGGAGTCGCCGTATCTCGGGTCAGAATCACCAGGGTGACCTCATGGTTTGCTCACTCGAGCTAGGGCCGTGGACGGCGGGTGCAGAGTGGTGTGGATTTGCGGTTTCCGGCCAAGGCCAGAGGTTGCAGATGAACAAATCTGGTGTTCACGGGAGACAAAGTATTTGAGGTCGAAGGCAGGAAGGTCCTCTGGGGTTTTCGTGATTGCTGGCTGCAGGTCACACCAGGATTTCGCAGGAGCACGTTCGAGGTGGAGACAGGCAGGTAGGGCTGGGGACAAGTCAGTGGGCATCTTCCTCTTGTTAGCAGCTGCTCGGTCCTTCTTCTAGTGGTTTCCTCTTGTCTGAGTAAGCAAGTTTCAGGGGTGCCCCTAAATACTAGATTTAGGGGCATTACAGGTAGGTAAAATGATGAGAAAATGGGTCCCTTCCCTGGGGTGAGTACACCCTGTAAGAAACCGGCTTTATATATACACACCACACCAAAACGAGGTATAGTGTGTGTATAGAGTCCAAGTGTCCCCAGAGGTAGGCAGAGTTTAAAGTTAGATATAACCTTACTCTCTAATAGTGGTAGCTTGGTCGAGCAGTAAGGCAGTATCAGAGAACAGTGTTAAGCATTTGATGTACCCACTAAGTCAGCAAATGAATTCACACACTTAAGAACTGAACTCTAGGCCAATTGTGTTTCTATAAAAAAATATACTGTTTATTTTTAGAACCAAGCAAGCCTGGTACAGGTAAGTATTAAATACTTTTCAGTAATAAGTTACTGGATATAGAACAGTTTGAAAATGCAATAGAAATTGTACTTTGTTTGATTTACAGGGGAGCAGTAGAATGCAACACTTAGCAAATACAGTACATTGAAATGAATTAGGCTTTTTCAGTAAATTGGTGGGAAGTTGCTTTTTACGTTCCTTTTCTAACTCAGTGCTGGATACCTAGATTCAGCACTGGGACATTTCCTGGAAACAGGCAAATAATTACGTTTTGGTTATTCGCATGATTTTTAAAGAATATTTTCAGATTTCAAAACTCCACACTTGGAAACTTTTTGGAGCAGTACATTGAATTGAATAAGCTTTTACAGTAAATTGCAGGTAAGTTACTTTTCACGTTACTTTTCCAACTCAGTGATGGATACCTAGATTCAGCACCGGGACATTTCCTGCAAACAGGTGAGTAAACATGTGTTGGTTATTTATGAGATTTTTAAGGAATATTTTTAGATTTCAAAACTCCAAACTTTTTAGAGAAAAAATGTCTATGTTATCCTATGGAGGGAAAACAGGTTAACGGTTCTCAGGTAAGTAATCGGCTGTGGTAGTTAAGGTTCTGGGGTTAGATTCAGGGGTCTCCCAGGGTCAGTGATGCACTGTTGAACCCTCAGCGGCACTAGGGCGGCCGGGTGAAAGGTGCTGTTTTGAGGTCGGGTGCCCTGTTTTCAATGAAGAACCTCCGGGACAAAAAGGCACTGCAGGCTCGGAGACTAGGATCTTCTGGGTGCGACCACCACTTCGAGGGGTAAGCTGGGATGTCGTGAGTTGGTTAGGCACCGTTGGTTTACGCACACAAGGCCGTGTGGCGTCTGGTGCAGAGGTGCCTTTGGACGTTATATTTTCTTACCCGCTCTGGTCGCGAAGGGTCCTCTGGATTGAGGCTGCTGGCGTCGTCTGGAGGCTTGAGGCAGGTCAGGGGTCACCGGATCGCAGGTCAGGATCACCGGGGGAACTCCTCGTGGTGTTTTTCCGCTCGGGCAGGGTTCAGCGGGTGCAGAGTGGGCTGGATTCGCGGTCTTTGGCTGGCATCAGAAGCTGCAGTTTAAACACGTCCAGTGTTCACGGGAGAAACAGTCTGGGAAGTGAAAGCAGGCAGGCAGGTCCCCCAGGGTTTGTGATGGCTGCTGCACACGCTGGGATTTCGCAGGAGCGGGTTCGAGGAGAGACAGGCCTGTAGGGCTGGGGCCAAGCCAGTGGGCGTCATCCCCTTGTTAGCTCTGCACAGCACTTAGTCCTTTTCTTCTTGTAGGTAGGCTGTATCCGAGTAAGGAAGGTTCAGGGTGCCACCTAAATACTAAATTTAGGGGAGTTACAGGTCGGTAAAGGGCAGAGACCAATGGGTCCCTTCCCTGGGGTGGGTACACCCCCTATTCTGCCTCTCTCCAGCGTGAGGGAGCATGAGCTCAGCCTGATTGGCTGAGTAACTCCATCTGCAAGATGGCTGGGACTGAGCTGGGCTTCACCTCCCCGCCCCCATCTGAGGGGTGGAGTTGGCATAGGTGGGCACACCCCTTCCTCACTTGTTTTTCCCGCTGGTTCTCCCGCCCAAAATGGGGGTCAGAACCAGTGGGGACCAGTTGCTGAAAGCAGCAAGTAGCCTGGGGAAGCTCACAAAGGCAGCAAGACTTTGAAGCTTTCCCTTCGTGGACCCTGCCCAGCCTGGGGGAGGAGGCTTTGCACCTCGTCCCAGGATGTGCATCGTTTCAGGCCCCCAAGAGCAGCACGTTTGACCCAGCGGTCTAGAAACATGTTAGGTGGTGGCAGCTGAAGGCAGCCACTCAGCCTAGACACTAGTGGTAGGGCATCAGTGTGGGGTTAATTTGCTGAGAAGTTTGATACCAAATGAATATGCTACTTACCAGTATGCATCTGTTCTTGGCATGTAGGGCTGCTGACATTCATATCTGTGCATAGATCGCCGCCTAGTGTTGGGTCCGGATGTTTGCACGTTGTTGTCTGGAAGAGTCTTCGAAGTATCACGAGATAGGTGACTCCTCCCCTGGACCACAATGCGCATGGGCATCCTCTCCATCCTCAGATTGTTTTTCGCCATTGTGGCAGTGATGGAGTAGATACAGTAAGTGATGACCATGCTATACAGTAATTTTGAGAGCTGCAGCTGCTACAGGCGCCGGGGAGGAGGGTGGGCGATATGAATGTCAGCAGCCCTACATGCCAAGAACAGATGCATACTGGTAAGTAGCATATTCAGTTCGAGGCATGTGGGCTGCTGAATTCATATCTGTGCATAGAATACATAGCAGTACCTCCTATTAGCGGCGGCTACCAGTGCCAGCTGCAGCAGTCTGAAAAAGAGTTTTGAGAACAGCCTGTCCTACAGCTGCCTGCGGTTTTGAGTGTACATCTACACAGTAGTGTTTGGTAAATGTATGTATAGTGGACCATGTGGCTGCTCTACATATTTCCTGTAAAGGAATGTTTCCCAGGAAAGCCATGGACGCCCCTAACTTCCGTGTTGAGTGGGCTCGTGGGGGAATCGTTAATGTGCGTTTAGCTTTTTGATAGCAAATTTGAATACATTTAACGATCCATCTGGCTATACCTGCTTTGCAAATGGCATTGCCCTTGTGTTGTGGAGAAAAGGCAACGAAAAGTTGTTTTGTTTTCCTAAAGTTTTTAGTTCTGTCTATATAGTACATGAGGGCCCTCTTTACATCTAGTGTATGGAGCATTCTCTCAGCGACATTTTGTGGATTTTGAAAGAAAACAGGCAGTTAAATAGTTTGATTCATGTGGAACTGCGATATTACTTAAAGCATGAATTTGAGGTTGGTACGTAGTACGACCCTGTTTGCGTGAACCTGTATGAATGGCTCTTGAATGGTTAGTGCCTGGAGTTCACCAACTCTTCTTAATGAAGTGATCGCTACTAGGAAAGCTACTTTCCAGGTGAGGAATTGAATCTCACATGAGTGGAGAGGTTCGAAGGGTGGACCCATCAGTCTGGTGAGGACCAAGATGAGGTTCCACACCGGTGCTGGCGGGTGTCTTGGGGGAATTACTCGTTTAAGTCCCTCCAAGAAGGCTTTGATGGCAGGCACTCTGAATAAAGAGAGGTGCTGCCTGTTTTGGAGATAGGCTGCCATTGCGGTTAAATGGAGGCTGCCATTGCGGTTAAATGGATACGTATTGAGGTGTATGCCAGATTGCATCGGTATAGGTGTAAGAGGTAACAGATTATGTTTTGAATGGATGCGTCTAGCGGGTTAATGTCATTGTTGTTGCAGTAAATGACAAACCTCTTCCATTTAGCCGCATAGCAAGCTCTGGTAGTGGGTCTCCTGGCCTCCTTGATGATTTCCATACAGTCAGGTGGCAGGTTTAGGTAGCCAAACTCTAAGACTTCAGGAGCCAGATTGCCAGGTTCAGCTGTTGCGGATCTGGGTGCTGAATTTCGCCATGGTTCTGCGTTAAAAGTGCGGGTTTGATCCGCAGCCTTTGATGCGGCACCACGGAAAGTTCTAGAAAGGTGGTGTACCATGGTTGGCGCGCCCATGTGGGAGCAACTAGGATGAGTGTCAGTGAGTGCTGTCGCAGTTTGCGTGCCACCAGCGGTATTAACGGCGCTGGGGGAAAAGCGTACGCAAATCTGCCGGACCAGTTCATCCATATCGCATTGCCCTGCGACTGTGAATGTGGGAACCTGGCGGCAAAGCTTTGGCATTTTGCGTTTGTTTGTGGCGAATAGGTCTATCTCTGGATGACCCCACTGTTGGAAGTATGGTTGGAGAACGGACGGATGTAGTTCCCACTCGTGCATCTGGTGGCTGTGTCTGCTGAGCAGATCCGCCATCTGGTTGTCCTTGCCGGGGAGGTGTTCCACTATGACAACCACTGGGGGTGACCAAAAGAAGGTGGTCACAAAACCTCCCCAGGGGAAAGGTGGTGAGAATCCCCAAGATAAAAAGTCTGAGTCTTCCAAAGGGCCCCAAAAACCTGTTCAGGTGGGTGGAACCCAAACTACTCCTTATGTGCCCCAACCATATAGGGGGAAGAACTTTGATCCCTTAAAGGCCTGGTGTAATACCTGTAAGCAGCAGGGACACCTAACTGTATCTTGCCCCCAAAACAAAGCCCCTAAGGCACCCAGTACAGCCACTCCTGGGGCAGCAAGTATACAAATGGGATCAGAGGTGTACCCTGAGCAAATCTGGGAACACACTGAAGCAAGTTTAGTCTCCTTGGGAGAAGTGGAGTTTGCCACTGTGGCTGTGTGGCCCCCCAACCTAAAGAAATACTTACAGTACCCCTGGGTAAATGGAACTAGGGTAGAAGCTCTGAGGGATACAGGTGCCAGTGTCACTATGGTGAAAGAGACACTGGTTTCCCCTGAGCAATACTTGATTGGGAAGTCTTACCCAGTCACTAACGCTGACAGTGTCACCACTAGTCATCCCATGGCCATGGTAACATTAGGCTGGGGGGGGGGGGGGGGGTTACTGGCCTGAAACAGGTAGTGGTCTCTCCAAAGTTGCCAGCTGCATGCCTGCTTGGGAATGATCTGGAAACCTCAGCCTGGGCTGAAGTTGAGTTAAAGGCCCATGCAGCCATGCTGGGCATCCCTGAATTGGTGTGTGCGCAAACCAGAGCACAGAGCAAGAGGAAGGGTGAAAAAGTAGGTTTGGAGCCTGGAATAATGGCCCAACCAACCAAGAGGAAGGGCAAGGAGACTGGGGGACCAGCTTCTGTACAGCCAAACACTCAGAACCCCTCTCCCCCTGGAGAGGATGTAGATACCCCTGAGGGAACTGAGTCCATGGAGCTTGACCCTTACCAGGTTGAACTCTTGGGCCCAGGGGGACCCTCTAGGGAAGAGCTGTGCCAGGGCCAGCGAGACTGTCCCACTCTTGAAAGCCTGAGACAACAAGCTGCTTCAGAAGCCAGGGGAGATGTCAGTGGTACCCACAGAGCTTATTGGGAAGAGGGATTACTGTATGCTGAGGCAAGAGACCCCACTCCTGGAGCCACCAGGAGGGTGGTAGTGCCACAGAAGTACAGGGAGTTCCTCCTAACTTTGGCTCATGACATCCCCCTAGCTGGACATCTGGGGCAATCCAAAACTTGGGAAAGGTTAGTGAGTCACTTTTACTGGCCCCAGATGCACCAAAAGGTGAAGGAGTTTGTCAGCTCCTGTGTTACCTGTCAGGCCAGTGGCAAGACAGGTGGCCACCCAAAGGCCACCCT
The DNA here is from genome assembly GCF_964204655.1 of Triturus cristatus. NCBI lineage: Eukaryota > Metazoa > Chordata > Amphibia > Caudata > Salamandridae > Triturus > Triturus cristatus. Next base: position 694,148,995 of record NC_140584.1, on the reverse strand, counting down.
TATTCCACTACCAGTGGTGGGGGTCCCCTTTGAAAGGGTAGGTGTGGACATTGTGGGTCCACTTGAACCTCCCACAGCCTCAGGGAACAAATTCATTCTAGTAGTAGTGGATCATGCTACTAGGTACCCTGAAGCAATTCCACTTAGGACTACTACAGCTCCTGCAGTAGCCAAGGCCCTCCTGGGTGTCTTCACCAGGGTGGGTTTTCCTAAGGAGGTGGTTTCAGACAGAGGTTCCAACTTCATGTCTGCTTACCTAACACACATGTGGAAAGAGTGTGGAGTGCAGTACAAGTTTACTACACCCTACCACCCACAAACCAATGGCCTTGTTGAGAGGTTCAACAAGACATTGAAAGGTATGATCATGGGACTCCCTGAGAAACTCAAAAGGAGGTGGGATGTCCTGTTACCATGCTTGCTTTTCGCTTACAGGGAAGTGCCACAGAAGGGAGTGGGTTTCTCACCCTTTGAACTTCTGTTTGGTCATCCTGTAAGGGGACCACTATGTCTTGTAAAAGAGGGCTGGGAGAGGCCTCTTCAGGAACCCAAACAGGACATAGTGGACTATGTGCTTGGCCTAAGGTCCAGAATGGCTGAGTATATGGAAAAGGCATCCAAGAACCTTGAGGCCAGCCAGGAGCTCCAGAAGCACTGGTATGACCAAAAAGCTGCACTGGTTGAATTTCAACCAGGGCAACAGGTGTGGGTTTTGGAGCCAGTGGCACCAAGGGCTCTCCAAGACAAATGGAGTGGCCCTTACCCTATCCTAGAGAGAAAGAGTGAGGTCACCTATCTAGTTGACCTGGGCACTAGCAGGACACCCAAAAGGGTCATCCATGTGAACCGCCTTAAACTCTACAATGATAGGGCTGACATCACCATGCTGATGGTGACTGATGAAGAACAGGAAGCAGAGAGTGAGCCACTCCCTGACCTCCTATCCTACAGCCTAAAAGATGGGTCAGTAGATGGTGTGATTTTCTCAGACACCCTCTCTGCCCAACAGCAGACTGACTGCAAGCAAGTCTTGCAACAATATGCTAGCCTCTTTTCCCTGACCCCTGGTCTGACAAGCTGGTGTACCCATGATGTGGACACTGGTGACAGTGCACCTGTCAAGAACAAAATCTATCGACAGTCAGATCAAGTCAAGGAAAGCATCAAAGCGGAGGTCAGCAAGATGCTGGAGTTAGGGGTCATTGAGCCTTCAGAGAGCCCCTGGGCTAGCCCAGTGGTTCTGGTCCCCAAACCTCATTAACAGGGTGAAAAGAGAGAGATGAGGTTCTGTGTGGACTATAGAGGGCTCAACTCTGTCACCAAGACAGATGCTCACCCTATCCCAAGAGCAGATGAACTGATAGACAAATTGGGGGCTGCCAAATTTCTCAGTACCTTTGACTTAACTGCAGGGTACTGGCAGATTGGCATGGCCCCAGGAGCAAAAGAAAAGACAGCATTCTCCACCCCTGATGGGCATTATCAGTTTACTGTGACGCCCTTTGGGTTAAAGAATGCCCCTGCCACCTTCCAGAGGTTGGTGAACCATGTCCTGGCTGGGTTGGAGTCCTTTAGTGCAGCTTATCTTGATGATATTGCTGTCTTTAGCTCCACCTGGCAGGATCACCTGATCCACCTTGGGAAGGTTTTAGAGGCTCTGCAGAGTGCAGGTCTCACTATCAAGGCGTCCAAATGCCAGATCGGGCAGGGCACTGTGGTGTACTTGGGCCACCTTGTAGGTGGAGGCCAGGTACAGCCCTTACAACCCAAAATCCAGGCCATCATGGACTGGATAGCTCCAACAACCCAGACCCAAGTCAGGGCATTCCTTGGCTTGACTGGGTACTACAGGAGGTTTGTGAAGGGGTATGGGTCCATTGTGACCCCCCTCACAGAACTCACCTCCAAGAAAATGCCCAAGAAAGTTAACTGGACAGTTAGTTGCCATAAGGCTTTTGACACCCTAAAAGAAGCAATGTGCTCAGCACCAATTCTAAAAGCTCCAGATTATGCCAAGCAGTTCATAGTGCAGACTGATGCCTCTGAGCTAGGGATAGGAGCGGTCCTATCCCAGACCAATGATGAAGGCCAAGACCAACCTGTTGCTTTTATAAGCAGAAGACTACTCCCTAGAGAGCAGCGTTGGAGTGCCATTGAGAGGGAGGCCTTTGCTGTGGTTTGGTCCCTGAAGAAGCTGAGGCCATACTTGTTTGGCACTCACTTCCTAGTTCAAACTGACCACAGACCTCTCAGATGGCTAATGCAGATGAAGGAGTAGTTTCTTACCTGTAACTCCAGTTCTGTAGTAGGGGTATCTCTGTTATAGTCATAATCTATGAATAATCCCCGCCCATGTGCGGGGACCCCGGAGCAATCAAAAATATCTCTTAAGCTGTCCCGCATTTGCAAACCTGCAAAGACACTTAAGAGACAGACAAAATAATACAGCCTAATCACCACAAGGCTGCACTGGCCAGCACTTCCTCTGAAGTGAACACAAAAGCCAAAATAAAGTTGAAATGTCATTTTTATTCACATTTGACATGTTCCTTTATTATCACACACTCCCTTCACCAAAATCCCTTTAAACAATAGACAGGAAGGGGTGGACAGACAAGCCCTATAGGCTGTCATTATGTGTCTGCTAAAGGGATACCGTGCCTTTAAGAAACTCTCCAGAGACCCCCCGGTATCCCAGGATGCACAGCCAACACAAGTTACTTTCAGTTCTTTTTGAAGGTGTATAACAACAGGCCTGATACCGTCAGGTTACTCCACCGGGGAGGAGGGAGGGTCGCTTATGACTATAACAGAGATACCCCTACTACAGAACTGGAGTTACAGGTAAGAAACTACTCCTTCTGTAGTAGGGGATCTCTGTGTATAGTCATAATCTATGAATAGAATGGCAAGCCCATCCCAACCAACAAGAAGCGGTGGAGTAAGACCAACCACCAACAAATCACTGTGCAAACAAATTCCTTAGCGAAGCCTGCCCAACCTGCGTATCTGCCCTAGCATCAGAGTCCAGGCAGTAATGCTTTGTAAACGTATGGACTGACTTCCAGGTGGCAGCCTTACAAATGTCAGCAATGGGAACATTCCTAAGCAAAGCGGTGGTAGCCGCCTTTCCTCTAGTCGAATGTGCTGTAGGCTTACCCCCTAATGTTTTATTAGCTTTTTGGTAACAAAGCTGAATACAGGAAACAATCCATCTGGAAATGGACTGCTTTGAGGTAGCTAAACCAGTTCTTACCGAACCATAATTAACAAACAGTTGATCCGACCTGCGGATATCTTTTGTCTTATCCAGGTAGAATTTCAACACCCTACGCACATCAAGTGAATGCAGAGACCTCTCCGCCGGAGAGGAAGGATGCTGAAAAAACGTAGGCAAAGTTATCATCTGATTCACATGGAAATCTGATATCACTTTAGGCAAAAATTTAGGATGGGTACGCATCACTACTTTAGAAGCATGGAAAACAGTATACGGCTCTTGGCAACACAGAGCCTGAATCTCACTCACCCTCCTGGCCGATGTAATGGCGACATGGAAGGCCGCCTTCCAAGACAAATCCTGCAGCGAAGCCTTATGGATAGGTTCAAAAGGCTCCCTCATCAATCTAGATAACACCACATTCAATTCCCAAGGAGAAGGCCTTCTAACAGGGGGAAACACCTTACGCAAACCCTCCAAAAAATCCTTAATCACAGGGATTTGAAAAAATGAGGCTTGAGAAGGGCCCTTCCTATACGCAGTCAGAGCTGCGAGATGAACCTTAATAGATTGAAAATTAAGCCCAGACTGAGCTAACTGCAGCAGATAAGGCAAAATAACGTCTTCTTTACAGGATGTAGGGTCAAAGTCCTTCGCCTTGCACCATAAGCAGAATCTCTTCCACTTATAGGCGTAGGAGGTCCTCGTAGACGGTCTCTTAGCCTCTTTTAAGATCTCCATACAGTCCTGAGGCAGGTTCAAGTGTCCATACTGCACTAGCTCAGGAGCCATGCTGCCAAACTCAAGGACGAGAGATTGGGGTGAACCATCTGCCCTCCGAACTTCGTGAGGAGGTCCGGCCGGCACGGCAGGCGCCGGTGTGGCAGAACAGACCGGTGAAGAAGGTCGGTGAACCACCATTGTCTCGGCCACTCCGGAGCAATCAGGATCATTCTGGCTCTGGATTGCGACAGCTTGATCAGCACCGCCGGAATCAGGGGAATGGTTGGAAAGGCGTAGAGAAAGCTGTTGGACCAGCTGATCCATAGTGCATTCCCCAGCGTCCCTGGCTGGTAGTACCTGGACGCGAAGTCGCGGCATTTGCTGTTTTCTGCCGTAGCGAACAGATCTATATCCGGAGTGCCCCATTCTGCGAAGACGTCTCTTAGCACGTCGTCGTTTAGCACCCACTCGTGGTTCTCTTGAACGACTCTGCTGAGCGCGTCTGCTTGGGCATTCTGCACTCCCGGCAGGTGGGTCGCCGTGATAGTCAGATTCCTGGCCACCAGCCAGTTCCAGATCGCCTGTGCCTCCCGAGACAGGGTGCGTGACCGGGAGCCCCCCTGCTTGTTGAGGTAATACATGGTCGTAGTATTGTCCGTCTGAACCAGCAGGGAGGACGTCCTGAAGGAGGGATGGAACGCCTTCAAGGCCAAGTGTACTGCTCGGAGTTCCAAAAAGTTGATATGGTAGGTCGTCTCCATCTGCGACCATATCCCCTGTATCTGAAGAGGGCCCGAATGCGCTCCCCAGCCCTGGAGAGACACATCGGTCACTATGGTCTGGACCGGAATATCCTTGTGGAAAGGAGTCCCCTTGCAAACATTCTCTGGGGAACACCACCATTTCAGAGACTGCCGAGCGTGCTGAGACAACTGGATCTTGTCCTCCCAGCGCCCCCTCCTCTGGTCCCATTGATCCTCCAGACATTCCTGCAGGGGCCTCATATGCAGACGTGCATTGGGGGTGAGGAAGATGCAAGAAGCCATCGACCCCAGTAATGAAGACACCGTCCTCACCGTAGGAGAGCGGGCTGAGATGAGATGCAGAGCCTTCCCACGGATCGATAAGCGTCTCTCCTCCGAAGGACACACGCTTGCGGTCAAGGTATTGACTGAAGCCCCCCAAGTACTGGAGACACTGCACAGGGATCGGCACTGACTTCGTCATGTTGATGTGCAGCCCCAGACGGTGAAGCAAAGCCGCCGTCCTGTTGAAATGGCACTGGGCTTCCTGATAAGTGGACGCTTTGATCAACCAGTCGTCCAGGTAAGGGTACACAAACACCTTGGTCTTCCGCAGGTGTGCCGCGACCACTGCCATGCACTTGGAGAACGTCCGTGGCGCAGACTTCAGGCCAAACGGGAGTACGGAATACTGGTAATGGTTGTTGCCTACCAGAAACCTCAGGAACTTGCGATGCTTCGGTGCGTTACGAGAAAGAACCGTGAGTAGAGACCTTTTCCTTTTTGCCTCAAAGGAACAGCTTCTATCTCCTTTTTTAATAGAACGTCCGCCTCCCGCTGGAGCTCCCGCACCATGTAAAGGGAGCGCACTGGTGGAATCTGTGGAGGCGAACTGGTGAAACGAAGACAGTAGCCATTGCAAACAATATTCAGCACCCACTTGTCCTGTGTTATTGTCCTCCACTCTGCCAGGTAGTGTTGAATACTTCCCCCCCCACCGGAGCGGGTAACGGATGAGGGGGAAGTAACTTTTCAGGGCTTCGACCCGGACGGGCCTTTGTTCCCCGCCGAGGACTGATGCTGGCCTCTGCCGCTTCTGAAAGGGCTGCCTCTGGTACTGCTGCTGTTGCTGGGGCTGTTGCTGGGGGCCCGACTGACGCCCTTGGCCCCTCTGCTTGGTGTAGCGCCTGCCCGAGGAACGGAAGGACCTCCTCTGCTCCTTAGGCCGCTCCAGCCCCACCGCCTTCAGAGTCTCCGCCTCAGCCTTCATGCGGGCCATCTCGTCATCCGCATGCGACCCGAATAACGTCGTGCCAGAGAATGGTAGATTGGCGATCTTCTGCTGCGCTTTCGGCTTGAGCCGAGTCAGCCGCAGCCAGGAATGCCTCCTCATATGTATGCCGTGGCAGTACCCATGGGCCGCCAGCAACGACACGTCCCCCGCCGCACTGATGATCTGATTAGAGACCATCATGCCCTCGTTCAGCACCTCTTGAAAATCCTCCCTCTTGTCTCTGGGCAGGGAGGCCGCGAACTGTTGCAGGGAGTCCCAAAGAGACCTGTCATAGCGCCCCAACAGAGCGGAGGCGCTAGCGGCCTTCATTGTAGTAGCCGACGTGGAGCACATCCTCCTCCCCAAGGAGTCCATTTTGCGACTCTCCTTATCCGGGGGAGCCGTGGAGGAAGGCGTCGTAGAGTGTTGCTTACGAGCCGCCGCCACGATAACAGAATCCGGTGGGGGGGTCCACTCTGAGGAACGCCGGATCCGAGTCAGGGGCCCTGTACTTCTTTGACAGTCTCGAGGGCGCCGGCTTCACCACGGCCGGCGTTAAGAACACTTCCATCGCAGGTTCCTCTAGTCCTGGGACCAGCGGGAGGAGGGGGCGCGACAGATGTACTTTATGCAAAGTCTCAAAAATCACAGAAGTAGTGGGAATAGGGGTAGTCACTGATATCCCCAACTTCGCAGCCCCTCTCAGCAACACCTCCTGGAACGTGGCAATGTCATCCACTGGAGAGACGCGGGTAGGAGGCGTCTGACAGCGAGGGCGAATACTTGCCAGCCCCCGAAGAGTGCGTGCCCCTCGACCCTCTGGAACGGGACCGATACCTCCGTCGACCATGTCCAGAGCGAGTGGAGGATCTGCGCCTACTCCGTGATCGCCTGCGAGGGCGAGAGCGAGATCTCTGCCGGTGAGGGACCCTCGGGGGAGGAGGCGGTGGCTGCGGTGGTGAGGCAGGCAGCTGAGGCACGGGCAGGGGCAGCGGAGGAGGAGGCGGAGGAGGCGGAGGAGGAAGAGGAGGAAGAGGAGGAAGAGGAGGAGGCTGAGGAGGAGGAGGCAGTGCAGGCACCAGTGGAGGCGCCGGTGGAAGGTCGGGCACCGGAGGCAAAGGCGGCCGCTGGGTACGCAGCGGGGTCAGATGGTCTGAAGCCCCATCACTTCTAGCCGGAGAGCCCCCATCATCATTGTCCGGGCTCGCGGCCACTCTCCTCTTCTTGGCGGGCCTGTCCCGCGGGGAAGCCACCGAAGGCGAACTTCCGCGCCTCCCCGATCCCCGACTGGAGATCGTAATCACCGAGGACGTATTCCCCGATGTCTGGGACGTCGAACTGTACGTCGACCTCGAACGGAGTCTCTTCGCCCTCGACGACGAGTGCCGCCCCGCAGTCGATCGTCCTCTCGACGTCGAACCAAGTCTCCTCGACGTCGAACCAAGTCTCCTCGACGTCGAACCAAGTCTCCTCGACGTCGAACCAAGTCTCCTCGACGTCGAACCAAGTCTCCTCGACGTCGAGCCCCGCCTTGATCGCAGTCGCCGAGGTGTCTGCCTCGACGTCGACTGTCTCCTCGGCGTCGATCGTTGGTGTCTCGGCGTCGATCGTTGGTGTCTCGGCGTCGATCGTTGGTGTCTCGGCGTCGATCGTTGGTGTCTCGGCGTCGATCGTTGGTGTCTCGGCGTCGATCGTTGGTGTCTCGGCGTCGATCGTTGGTGTCTCGGCGTCGATCGTTGGTGTCTCGGCGTCGATCGTTGGTGTCTCGGCGTCGATCGTTGGTGTCTCGGCGTCGATCGTTGGTGTCTCGGCGTCGATCGTTGGTGTCTCGGCGTCGATCGTTGGTGTCTCGGCGTCGATCGTTGGTGTCTCGGCGTCGATCGTTGGTGTCTCGGCGTCGATCGTTGGTGTCTCGGCGTCGATCGTTGGTGTCTCGGCGTCGATCGTTGGTGTCTCGGCGTCGATCGTTGGTGTCTCGGCGTCGATCGTTGGTGTCTCGGCGTCGATCGTTGGTGTCTCGGCGTCGATCGTTGGTGTCTCGGCGTCGATCGTTGGTGTCTCGGCGTCGATCGTTGGTGTCTCGGCGTCGATCGTTGGTGTCTCGGCGTCGATCGTTGGTGTCTCGGCGTCGACCTGCGTCTCGGCGTCGACCTGCGTCTCGGCGTCGACCGCCTCCGCCTCGACGGCGGGCGCCGGGATCTCGGCGTCGACTCCGTCAGCGTCGAGCCGTGGGTCGACGGCGGCGAGTGCAGTCCATGGGGCTCGGTACGACGTCGATGTGTTGTTGACGTCGACCGTGACACCTGCGACGGCGACCCGGTCCCGGGTCTCACCGGCCCCTCCCTCGACGTCGAACGCCGAGGCTGCCGCGACCCAGAGCCCTGGATCGACGGCGAACATACCGGTGCCTTCTCTCTCGCCGTCGACGTCGTCGCCTTCGACGTCGAACGCGACCTACCAGCCGGTAGGTGTCGTTTCTGCTCCTTTTTCTGCCCGGAGGTCCCTCCAGGGGCTGAAGCATGGGCGGAGGAGGGGGAATGGGACCCTCCATGCCCTGAAGTCTCACCGGTCCTCTGCTTCTCCTGTCCCTGAAGGCGAGTCTTCTCCCTGTCCCTCAGGGTCCTTTTCGAAAAGGTGCTGCAGATGTCACAGGCAGCTGGGACATGTGAGGGCGACAAGCAGAGGATACACACCTCATGTGGGTCCGTCTTAGCCTTCTTCCTCCCACACTCAGGGCATTTATCGAATAAAGCCATGCTGAGAGTGGGCCAAAACTGCTCCAGATTGCAGGCAGTAGTAGACAAAGGCTTTAGACGTCGAATGAAACCACTTTTAATCCAAAAAATCCGATTTTAATCAATTAAACCACCCAAAAGGGTAGAGCTCAAGCTCCAGGGTCCTGCTAGCAGGAGCTGGAAAAAAGAACTGAAAGTAACTTGTGTTGGCTGTGCATCCTGGGATACCGGGGGTCTCTGGAGAGTTTCTTAAAGGCACGGTATCCCTTTAGCAGACACAATGACAGCCTATAGGGCTTGTCTGTCCCTCAGGGTCCTTTTCGAAAAGGTGCTGCAGATGTCACAGGCAGCTGGGACATGTGAGGGCGACAAGCAGAGGATACACACCTCATGTGGGTCCGTCTTAGCCTTCTTCCTCCCACACTCAGGGCATTTATCGAATAAAGCCATGCTGAGAGTGGGCCAAAACTGCTCCAGATTGCAGGCAGTAGTAGACAAAGGCTTTAGACGTCGAATGAAACCACTTTTAATCCAAAAAATCCGATTTTAATCAATTAAACCACCCAAAAGGGTAGAGCTCAAGCTCCAGGGTCCTGCTAGCAGGAGCTGGAAAAAAGAACTGAAAGTAACTTGTGTTGGCTGTGCATCCTGGGATACCGGGGGTCTCTGGAGAGTTTCTTAAAGGCACGGTATCCCTTTAGCAGACACAATGACAGCCTATAGGGCTTGTCTGTCCACCCCTTCCTCTCTATTGTTTAAAGGGATTTTGGTGAAGGGAGTGTGTGATAATAAAGGAACATGTCAAATGTGAATAAAAATGACATTTCAACTTTATTTTGGCTTTTGTGTTCACTTCAGAGGAAGTGCTGGCCAGTGCAGCCTTGTGGTGATTAGGCTGTATTATTTTGTCTGTCTCTTAAGTGTCTTTGCAGGTTTGCAAATGCGGGACAGCTTAAGAGATATTTTTGATTGCTCCGGGGTCCCCGCACATGGGCGGGGATTATTCATAGATTATGACTATACACAGAGATCCCCTACTACAGAAAGGGGAAAATCCAAAACTACTGAGGTGGTCCATCTCCCTACAGGGAATGGACTTTGAAGTGGAACACAGACCAGGGACTGCCCATGCCAATGCAGATGGACTTTCCAGGTTCTTCCACTTAGACAATGAAGACTCCATAGGACAAGGTTAGTCTCATCACCTTTCGTTTGGGGGGGGGGGGGTTGTGTGAGAAAGTGCCATCTTTCTTGCATGGTATGCCCCCACTTTTTGCTAAATTGCTGAATGTACTTCGATTGAGTGTACCCTGGGTTCCTGCCAATCAGGTGCCCAGGGCCTATGTTCCTTCCTTAAACCACACAAACTCAAAATTGGCAAACCCTAGCCACATGTCAGCCCCTAGTAAATGGTACCCTAGGTACCCAGGGCCTTGTGACCAGGGAAGGCCTCTAAGGGCTGCAGCACTCATTGTGCCACCCTCAGAGGCCCTGTACCCTTACACACACACTGCCCTTGCAGGCTCAGTGTCTGGGTGCAGGACAAAACAAAGAGTCGACATGGCACACATCACTGTGTACCATGCCCATCACCTACACTGCCAAGGCATATGTCAGCCACCCCTCTAGCTGGGTGCATTACGCCTATGGTGTGGGCACAGGAGCAGGAGCCCTGTGCCCCTACAGTACCCGGGTCCATTCCTGGGCACTAAGTGCAGTGCTGTCATTTAAGAATACATGGTGCTGAGAGCTTGTCAAACACGAGCTCCACAGCACCATATTGGCAACACTGAAGCCTGGGAAGTTTGGTATCAAACTTCTCAGCACATTGAACCCACACTGATGCCAGTGTAGGATTTAATGTACTAAGCACCTCAGAGGGCATCTTAGAAGATGCCCCCTTACAGCTAACTTACAATCCACGTCTGCTCTGAGGCTGCCCAGGCTGCCACACAGCAGACACGTTGCTGGACCCCTGGGTGGGAGAGCCCCTGCTCTCCCGGGCCTGCAACAATGCACATCCTGGGAGAGGTGAGAAATCTCCTCCCCCAGGATGAGCAAAGGGAAGCTTCAAAGGCATGCCGCCATTTGGAGTTTCCCCAGGCCACTGCAACCCCCCAACTCTGGCGGGAAGCTTGGCCGGAAACCCCATACAAGGACAGGGGATGTGCCAGCCTGCCCACCCCACCCCTCAGGTGGGGGAGGCGAGGTGAAGCACATCTCCGGGCTCTCGCCATCTTGAAGATGGGAGGCCCTACCCTATCAGGATTAGGCTACTGCCCCCCTCCCACAGGAGAGAGGCAGGATAGGGGGTGTACCCACCCCAGGACAAGGACCCATTGGTCCCTGGCCTTCACCTACCTGTAACGCCCCTAAGTATTTAGGGGCACCCTGAACCTTCTTTCCTTCCTTAGATTCCAGATAGAAAACGACAAGAAGAGCAAGAAGAACAAAGAACTGCCCTGCAGCTGCTAAAAAGAGAAGAAGACACCAACTGCTTTGGCCCCAGCCCTACCGGCCTGTCGACTCTCGAACCTGCACCAGCGCGGCATCCCTCGTGGCCAGCAACCTCACCAACCCCGGAGGACCTGGCTACCTTTTAGCTCTAAGCCCCTGGGACTCCCACGAGTAGAGGCTCTACTCAAGAAACCTATTTGCTATCCCTGGCACCAGCCCGGGACCGCGGACCCAACACACTCTGCACCCGCCAAGCCTGGCCAGTGCCGGAGTGGACAAAGACCCAGAGGACGACCCCACGGCGACTGTGACCCAGAGTCCGGCACCCAAGGACCCCCCTCGACATCCCGGAAGAAGCCTGCAGCCTCAGAACCAAGTGCCACCCCAGCCGCGATCAACCAGAGGGTAAGATACCCGACGTCAAAAGGCACCCCTGCACCCGGCGCCCTGCGACCCCCTGTGCCCAATCCCGGGGTACCCACCTAACCTACAACTACCCAACTTACCTCTCGAAGTGGTGGTGGCACCTGAAACATCCTCGTCCCCGAGCCTGCAGCCTCTTTCCAAACCGGAACATTCCCATTGATTTCCATTGAGCGCCCCAAGGCTCAAAAGCACCCTGCACCCAGCCGCCCGAGTGGCCCTGGCAGTGCCCTCTCTACACTAACCTACTTCCCCACTTGCCCTGAGTAAGTGACCAGGAGCCCAGCTCCCACAGCCGCGTGGCTTGCCAGACAGCAGCCACCAACCAAGGCCCCCCTATCCCTCATAGGATAACATTGGGCCCAACTCTCTCTGCACCCGGCCGTCCTGAAACCGCTGAGGGTGAACCAACTGTACCTACCTGACACTGGGGGACCCCTGAGTCCATGCCCGGAATTTCAACTCTGCCAGTCGAGTACTTACCCTTAAACCGCTAACTTCATTTTCCTCATAGGGTAACATTGACTGGCTTTTTCTTCAAAAATCTTCTAAGTGTGAACTTTTCAAAACTGCAAAAATTCACCAAAAATCAGCCAAGTGACAAAAACGAATTTACTCACCTGCTCCTAGGTGAGCTCCCAGTGCTGGATCTTGGCTCCCAGTGCTGGATCTTGGTGCCCAGCCCTGACTCTGAAAAGTGTTCAACTATACTTACCTCTAACTCATTTTTCTCCCATAGGAAACCATTGTCTGCTTTTCTGTGAAATTTCTTCTAAGTGTCTACTTTTGCAAATTTGAAATATTCTTTTAAAATCGTACCATTTCTGCAAACGAAATTACTTACCTGCTTTTGATAAGGACCCCAGTCCTGGGTCTAGGCACCCAGTCCTGGATTACTAAAGTAACGATAAAGTACTCTACCTGCAATTTGAATTTCTTGCCATAGAGATCCATTGAATGTTTTCAGTGAAATATTTTCTAAGTGCTAACTTTTGAAATAGCTAAATATTATTTAAAAATCATTACAGTTATTAAGTCGACTTTCATCACTTGATTCTGCATACTGACCCCAGGCTGGTTCTAGGAGCCAGACCTGGAATTCCAAAAGTAATCTGAAAAGTAATTTATTACAAATAACCTGAATTTACCATTGAGCTCAATGCATTGTTATGTTTAGGAAATAGGATTGTTTATTGCAACCAACTGTGACTGTTTACACAAATTTATTGCTTAAAACAAAAGTATTTATATTCAACCTCTCATTCTGAGAAAGTATATTTTTACCCCCTTTGTGGTTCTAAAAATAAAACAAGCATATATTTTATATATACAAATCATTGGCCTAGAGTTCAGTTATTGAGTGTGTGAAACCATTTGCTGACTGAGTGTGTACAATAAATGCTTTACACTGTCCTCTGGTACTGCCTTACTGCTCAACCAAGCTACCACTTTTGAGAGTAAGGTCATACCTAACTTTGACCTCTATCAGCCTCTGGGGGACTGTGGACTCTGTACACCCTGTACCTATTAGGGAACAGTATATACAGAGCCACTTTCTCACACTCACCATGCTCCATTTTCTGTGAGACATCTTCTCACATTTCAACACACTCAATCTGGCACTTCAAGGTAGACAGAAACTTGTGTCCTTAATGATGACTCCTTCGAAAGTAAACTCGAGCTGTTCCGAGAGCAGATTAACGATGGTGATCTCACACACTTTCCCAAGTTGCAGGCTTTAACACAGAGGGTTGAAAAAGCTCAGGAAATGTTGTTCAGTCTCAATCTGTGTACTTATCCGGAGGAAATGTCTAGGGACATTAAGAGGCGATTTTCTCAGTTCAGAGTTCTCACCCCACTTTTCAGGCTTGTAGAAAATCCATGGATGGTTAGTACAAGGAATCTTGAAGCTGTTGAACTTCTTGGTTTGAAAAGGGCACAAGCTGAGATGGAACTAATTGAATATGCTACTTACCAGTATGCATCTGTTCTTGGCATGTAGGGCTGCTGACATTCATATCTGTGCATAGATCGCCGCCTAGTGTTGGGTCCGGATGTTTGCACGTTGTTGTCCTGGAAGAGTCTTCGAAGTATCCTTGGATAGGTGACTCCTCCCATGGACTACAGTGCGCATGGGCATCCTCTCCATCCTCAGATTGTTTTTCGCCATTGTGGCAGTGATGGAGTAGATACAGAAAGTGATGACCATGCTTGCAATAATTCTGAGAGCTGCAGCTGCGACAGGCGCCGGGGAGGAGGGAGGGCGATATGAATGTCAGCAGCCCTACATGCCAAGAACAGATGCATACTGGTAAGTAGCATATTCAGTTCGAGGCATGTGGGCTGCTGAATTCATATCTGTGCATAGAATACATAGCAGTGCCCTCTATTGGCGGCGGCTACCCGTGCCAGCTGCAGCGGTCTGAAAAAGTGTTTTGAGAACAGCCTGTCCTACAGCTGCCTGCTGTTTTGACTGCACATCTACGCAATAGTGTTTTGTAAATGTGTGTGTAGTGGACCATGTGGCTGCTCTGCATATATCATGCAGGGGAATATTTCCTAGGAAGGCCATGGAAGCCCCCAACTTGCGTGTTGAGTGGGCTCGTGGTGGAATAGTTAATGTGCGTTTTGCCTTTTGATAACAGATTTGAATACACTTAACTATCCATCTGGCTATCCCTGCTTTGGAGATGGCGTTACCTTTGTGGTGTGGGGCAAAGGCAACGAATAGTTGTTTTGTCTTCCTGAAGGGTTTAGTCCTGTCGATGTAGTACATGAGGGCCCTCCGTACATCTAGTGTATGTAATGCCCGCTCTGCAACAGTTTGTGGGTTTTGGAAGAAAACGGGCAGTTCAATAGTCTGGTTCATGTGGAACTGCGATATTACTTTGGGCATGAATTTGGGGTTGGTACGTAGTACGACCCTGTTGGCGTGAACCTGAATAAATGGCTCTTGAACGGTTAGTGCCTGGAGTTCACTAACTCTTCTTAGGGAAGTGATCGCTACCAGGAAGGCTACTTTCCAGGTAAGGAATTGAATCTCGCATGAGTGTAGAGGTTCAAAGGGTGGACCCATCAGGCGTGTGAGGACCAAGTTGAGGTTCCACATTGGAGCCGGTGGGTGACTAGGTGGAATGACTCGTTTGAGTCCTTCCAAGAATGCTTTGATGGCAGGCACTCTGAATAGAGAGAGGTGCTGCCTGGTTTGCAGATAGGCTGATATTGCGGTCAAATGGACACGTATAGAGGTGTACGCCAGATTGCATCGGTATAGGTGTAAGAGGTAACATATGATGTCGTGGATGGATGCGTCCAGCGGGTTAATGTCATTATTACCGCAATAAATGACGAACCTTTTCCATTTGGCTGCATAGCAAGCTCTTGTAGTGGGTCTCCTGGCCTCCTTGATGATGTCCATGCAGTCAGGTGGCAGATTGAGATAGCCAAACTCTAGGACTTCAGGAGCCAGATCGCCAGGTTCAGCTGTTGCGGATCTGGGTGCTGAACCTCTCCATGGTTCTGCGTCAAATGCGCGGGTTTGATCCGCAGCCTTTGATGCGGTACCACGGAAAGTTCGAGGAAGGTGGTGTACCACGGCTGGCGTGCCCACGTGGGAGCAACTAGGACGAGTGTCAGGGAGTGTTGTCGGAGTTTGCGAGCCACCAGCGGTATCAACGGTGCTGGGGGAAAAGCGTACGCAAATCTGCCGGACCAGTTCATCCATATCGCATTGCCCTGCGACTGCGGATGTGGGAATCTGGCGGCGAAGCTTTGGCATTTTGCGTTTTCGCTTGTCGCGAATAGGTCTATCAGTGGGTGACCCCACTGCTGGAAGTACGGTTGGAGTACTGATGGGTGTAACTCCCACTCGTGCATCTGGTGGCTGTGTCTGCTGAGCAGATCCGCCATCTGGTTGTCCTTGCCGGGGAGGTGTTCTGCCATGAGGAACATGTTCCTCTGAATGGCCCACTTCCACATGCTCTGAGCCAGATGAGACAACTGTGGAGAGTGTGTCCCTCCCTGTTTCTGTATGTAGTACATTGCGGTCATGTTGTCCGTCCGGATCAACACGACCTTGTTGCACAGATGTACTTTGAAAGCCTTCATGGCCAGGAAGATTGCCATCAGTTCCAGAAGGTTGATGTGCATCTTCTTCTGTTGTGTCGTCCATAGTCCCTGCACTGTGTAGTGTAGTACATGAGCTCCCCATCCCTGGAGAGACGCGTCCGCTGTCAGTACTATTTGTGGAACAGGCTCTTGGAACGGTCGCCCCTTGCAAAGGTTTTGTGGATTCCACCAATGCAGAGAGTTGTATGCCCGACCGCTCACCAACACTAGGTCTTTCAACTGTCCTTGAGCCTGATTCCACTGACGTGCTAGGCACTCCTGAAGTGGGCGCATATGTAATCTCGCGTGCGGGACTATGAAGATGCAGGAGGCCATCATGCCTATCAACTGCATAAACACTCGCGCTGGAAGCGAGTGATTGGGTTTGAACTTGGAGATCAGCAGTTGTATGCTGTTGATCCTCACTAAACTTGGCTGAGCTGAGGCCGCCAGAGTGTCTATAGTCGCGCCCAGGTACTGTTGTACGTGTGCGGGCTGGAGATGGGACTTTGGGTAATTTAGTGAGAATCCCAGACTGTGAAGAAGGTGAATGGTGCGGGACATATGGCTTGCACATTGCTGGGCCGACTTCGCTTGAACGAGCCAGTCGTCTAGGTAGGGGTAGACGTGTATATGCTGCCTCCGTAAGTGTGCTGCCACCGTAGCTAGGCACTTCGTGAAAACCCTGGGCGCTGTTGTCACGCCGAAGGGAAGGACTTTGAACTGATAGTGCTGCCCCTGAACAGTAAACCTGAGGTATTTTTTGTGTGAGGGGTGGATGGGTATGTGGAAGTACGCATCCTTGAGGTCCAGTGATGCTAGGAAGTCTCCCTGCTTGAGAAGCGGAAGGACTTGCTGTAGAGTGAGCATGTGAAAGTGCTCTGAAAGAATGTACTGGTTCAGGGGTCTCAGGTCTAATATAGGCCTGAGCGACCCGTCCTTTTTTGGAATTAAGAAGTAGAGGGAGTAAACCCCCGTGCCCTGCTCGTGGATGGGTACGAGCTCGATAGCGCCTTTTAGAAGCATACTTTCTACCTCTTGCTGTAAGAGCGTTAAGTGCTCTGAGGACATAGGACGGTTTCTTGGTGGTATTGTGGGTGGAGTGGAAGTTAACTCCAGACAGTAACCGTGTTTTATAATATCTTTGACCCACCTGTCCGTGGTGATGGAGTTCCACGTGGACAGGAACCGTTGTAGCCTTCCCCCGACAGGTGTTATGTGGTCGGGAGGAAGGGAGAGGGCGTCACTGCTTGTTCTTGGGGGAGGACCTGGTGTTGCCGTAGCCACGTCCTCTGCCCTTGGTACTGGAGCCACGATAGCCACCTCGGGTGTTCTTATCGTAGGTGGTCTGCGTATTACCCTTGTTATATGTTTGTTGTGACCCCTGTCCTCTACCTGCCCCCTTGTTTCCGGGGCGACGAAAGGAGCCGCTCCGAAAGGACTGAGTTTGTAGGGCGCCCATGGACTTTGCAGTGTCCGTGTCCTTTTTTATCTTCTCGAGGGTGGTGTCAACCTCAGGTCCGAACAAAAAGTCGGGGTTGACGGGCTGATTAAGTATATTGTTTTGTACCTCAGGCTTGAATCCTGAGATACGTAGCCAGGCGTGACGTCGTAGGATGACGCTAGTGTTGATGGCCCTGGCAGCCGTGTCTGCAGCGTCTAGTGCACATTTAATGGCAGCATTTGTGAGTAGCTGTCCCTCTCTGATAAGGATTTCTGCACCTTCTTTGTAGGGGTCAGGGAGGTGCTGAAGAAGTTGCTCCAGTGTGTCATAGTGCGCTCTATCGTAGCGAGCGAGGAGCGCTTGAGTGTTAGCTATGCGCCATATGTTTGCAGCTTGTGCGGCAACTCGCTTGCCGGAGGTCTCTAGCACCTTGGACTCTTTGTCCGGGGGAGGAGCGTCACCCGTTGTCTGCGAGTGTGCCCTCTTGCGGGCATTCGCCACAACGATGGAGTCGAGTGGTAATTGGCCTCTGATGTAAGTAGGATCCCCAGGTGCTGATCTGTATTTTTTATCGATCCTGGGGTTTATCACTCGTGCCCTGGTGGGTTCCTTGAAAATGTCAGTGGCTGGCTTGAGGACCCCCTTCAACATTGGCAGAGTCTTTACATGTCTTTCTGAGGATGCAAAGGTGTCCATTAGAAAGTCATCTTCGATGATATCAGAGTGAAGCTGTACATCATGGTTGTTTGCCGCACGTTCAATCAGAGCGTTGAACGCCGCAGTATCCTCTGTGGGTGATGTTTTTGGCCCATATAGTTGTGTGTCCTGTGCATCAAGAGGTGCACTGGGGTCTGCAGGGTCGCCCCAAGTTTGGTCAGGGTCCTGCTGGTCATCAGGGTCCGTGTCCACATGGTAGGGGACTTGTTCATCCAAGTAGTCCCCCAATGCATCCGTGTCGGAGCGTGTGGGGGAGGCCCGGTGTGGATCCTGGTAGGGTGAATAGAAGGGTTCATACAGGAGAGGTTCTGAGTCCACAGGCAGCTTCCTCTTTAGCGGGATCCTGAAAGGTTCCAATGGCGGTTCCGAAGTTATCCTTCGGCCGTGGAGAATCATCCTGCCAGTGTCGGCGTCGATGACGTGTGACGGAGACGGCTCGACAGGTGTAACCGCAGTTTTGGTGACCTGTGTCCTGAGTTGAAACGCCTTCGGGATTGTGGGTGGAGGCAAGCCGAAGGTAATGCTGGTCGGCACCGACGAAACCGCCGGAGCCGAACCGGAACCCGACGGGTCCTGGAGGGCGTCCTTGGATCTGCAGCCTGGCATCGCGCCAGGCCGTACTCGGGGCGCCTTAGAGGTCGTGGCCCCCGCCAGGGTCGTCGAGGCGGCTGCAGATATCTTCTGCGCCCGTGGCGCATCGAGTCGAGGTGCGGAGATCACCGTCGACGTCTTCGACACGTGAGGTTTTGGTGTCGTCGAGGGAGTGCTGCGAGGCGTAGCAGGCGGGACGGCCCTCGGTGTCGGTGGCGTCGACGCCGGTAACCGGGCAGGTTTGTCGGCGCCGATGACCTTCTTCCGTTTGTCGACTCCCATGTCGCCCGTCTCGAGTTCGGCACCGAAGTCTCTCTTGGTGCGGTCGGTGCCGACCCGGTGCGCTGGCGTCGAAGGTGTTGAAGGCCTCGATCCGACTAGCGCCACTTTCAGTTTCGGTTTCGTAGGAACCTGAGCAGCTTTCGGTTTCGGTTTCGTGGAAGGGAAACCAGCTGGCTTAAGCGGTAATGGCTGCCGCTGAACGTCCGAGGCCGGGCCCGAGGGCGGGGCCGAAGGACTGCGTGATAGGTCTCGGGTAAGGCCCGAAGGCGATCCCTCGACCGGAGCCATAGTCTGTGGCGCTGGTGAAATTTCGGTCTGAACAGGTAGGCCTTGTTCATCATCGGAGCTACTCTCTTCGGCTCCTAAGGCCTCCTCGTCGTCTCCTACCTCGGTGTCGTCTTCACCTCTGTGGAAGAGTGACTCGTCGGCCTCGTCCGATCCGGGTTCGTGTTCGTGTTCGGAAACGGGACTGGAGGGTAAGACTTCTACTTCTTCGACGTCGTCAGCCTCGTCGAAGATGTCAGCTGGGGCCGGTGCCGCGTGCTGCGCTTCGAGCCTCGCCGCTCGACGATTCCGCAGAGTCTTCTTTGAACGGAACCGGGCACAGGCCATACATGTCGATTCGTCGTGGTCCGGCGAAAGGCATTTGTTGCACACCGGATGGACGTCGATGTGTGGGTACTTCGCATTGCATACCGGACACCTTTTGAATGGCGTCCTGGATTCCATCGTCGAAGTAGAGTCGATGGACAGGCAAATGCGAACAAAGTCGGTGCTGAAAGTTAGTAAACTAACAAAAAGTATCGAAACCCGATCGATAAACAGTACCGACGCGAACTAAAGGCCTTGTGGCCTCGACAAAAGTTTTTCCTAACTTGAGCTAAGATAGCACATCCGAACCCAATGGCGGAAAAAAACAATCTGAGGATGGAGAGGATGCCCATGCGCACTGTAGTCCATGGGAGGAGTCACCTATCCAAGGATACTTCGAAGACTCTTCCAGGACAACAACGTGCAAACATCCGGACCCAACACTAGGCGGCGATCTATGCACAGATATGAATTCAGCAGCCCACATGCCTCGAACTGACATGCAATTCAGCTCTGTGCTAGAGTCCTCTTTCTTGGGGAAGGAACCAGAAGATTTCTAGCAAAGTGCCACCTGAAAAATTCCCTCTTCTTTAGGTCTCGCCTGACCCAGCGCATGCGCTGGTCTGGCGAGACCTTTTTGAGAGGGCTCCAAAAAGTGCTACCAGGCCAGCCTAGAGCTACAGTGCATGTGCGCGGGCACGCGCGCCGCGATTACTTTCGCGGACGCTTGGCATAGCCAATAGGTCTCGCTTTTGGGACCTTATAAGTATTTAGTTATGCAACTGTTGCATGGCTAAACACTTATAAGGTCCCAAAGGCGAGACCTATTGGCTATGCCAATGCTTGTTTTACCTTGGCACAGAGAATACTTTGCATGTTTGGCTCCATATTTGTATACGAGTATTCCTTTTCTACAATAGGTGCTATAAAAAATAAACTAAGAAACAAAACTGACTGATGCACATCTGGATCACCTCATGAGACTTGCACTCTCTGAAAAGGTTCCAGAATACAAGAAGTTAATTGCGGACATGAAATGTAAAATTAGTGGATAAACTCTGTGCCTTGGGAAAGACTTTTTCCTCCATTAGGTCTGCCTTTGTACTTGCTGTTCTACTTTCACTAAATGCCTTCAAATAAAAATGTATTATCAAAATGTGCTCTTTGTAGTTGCATCCGATTGTGAAATACAGCATTGTCTAATGTTTTGAAAGTTTTTTTTTTTACTCTAGCTCCGCCCCCCACTGATCCCGCCCTCACTGACTCCACCCCTACCAGTGCGGCCCTCAGCCACTAACCACACTGTAATTTGGTCCCCCACAGAAAGTTTGTGAGTACCCCTGATCTAATGGGATGTTTCCTACAAAAGCCATTGAAGCCCCTATTTTACGTGTAGAATGGGCTTTAGGGGGAACGGATAGCGTTCGTTGTGCTTTGTGGTAGCAAATCTGAATGCATTTGACAATCCACCTAGCTATCCCCGACTTGGAGATGGGGTTGCCCTTGTGTGGTGGAGAGAAAGAGACAAACAGTTGTTTCGTCTTACGGAAAGGTTGTGTTCTCTTGATGTAGTAGAGTAAGGCTCGTTTGACATCTAGTGTGTGGAGAGCTCTTTCTGCAACGGTCTGTTGTTGCGAGAAGAATACTGGTAGTTCTACAGATTGGTTTAGGTGCAAGGGAGAAAAGACTTTAGGGAGGAATTTTGGGTTGGTACGGAGAACAACTTTGCTATGGTGCATTTGTAGAAAAGGTTCTTGAATGGTAAATGCTTGTATCTCACTGACCCTTCTGAGGGAAGTGATAGCTACGAGAAAAGCGGTTATCCACGTTAAAAATTGGAGTTAACATTTGTGTAGGGGTTCGAAGGGAGGCCCCATTAGTCTGGTGAGAACGATATTTAGGTTCCACACAGGTGAGGGTGGCAATCTGGGGGGAATTATTCTTTTAAGGCCTTCCATGAAGGCTTTGATGGCAGCTACTCTAAATAGTGATAGATGTTTCCTGTTTTGTAGGTAAGCTGCTATGGCTGCGAGGTGCAGGCGAATGGACGTATAGGCTAGATTGCACCTTTGTAGGTGGAGTAAGTAGCCTATGATGTGTTGAATGTTGACGTCTAGGGGATTGATGGTGTTGTGACAATAGACAACAAAACGTTTCCACTTGGTGGCGTAGCACGCCCTAGTGGTGGGTCGCCTAGCTTCTTTGATGACTTTCATACAGTCAGGGGGAAGACTGAGAATTCTAGGATTTCAGGAGCCAGATCGCAAGGTTGAGCTGAGCTGGGTCCGGGTGTCTGATCTCTCCATGGTTCTGGGTTAAGAGGTGTGGAGAGGCGTAATTTTTGGTGCGGTACTACCGATAGTTCCAGCAGTGTGGTGTACCACGGTTGTCTGGCCCAAGTTGGAGCTACTAGAATTAGTGTGAGGGAGTGTTGCTGTAGTTTGCGCACCAGTAGTGGAATGAGTGGGAGAGGTGGAAAAGCGTATGCAAATCTGCCTGACCAGTTCATCCACATCGCATTTCCTTTGGACAACGGGTGTGGATATCTGGCGACGAAGCTTGGGCATTTGGTGTTTTCGTGGTGGCGAAGAGGTCTATCTGTGGATGCCCCCACAGTCGAAAGTACGGGTGTATAGCTTGTGAGTGAAGTTCCCACTCGTGGATTTGTTGACATAGTGTTGAACTCCTGGGACATGTTGAGCTAGGAGAAAGATTTCCTGGGGTATGGCCCATCTCCATATGCTCTGTGCTAGCTGAGAGAGCGGTGGAGTGTGTGTGCCGCCTTGTTTTTGAATATAGTACATGGCTGTCATGTTGTCTGTACGGATTAGGACTGCTTTGCCTGAAATCGGTGTTTGAAAAGATTTTAGGGTTAAGAAGATTGCTAGTAACTCCAGATGGTTGATATGGAGTAACTTCTGTTGGGGTGTCCATGTGCCCTGCACGGTGAGATGTAATAGATGAGCTCCCCAGCCGGAGAGTGATGCGTCTGTTAGTACTATCTGTGGAACCGGGTCCAGGAACGATCGACCTTTGGAAAGGTTTGTGGTGGTCCACCACTGCAGAGAGCGATGGGTACAACCGTCTACCAACACCAGATCTGTTAACTGACCTTAGGCCTGGTTCCATTGGCGCGCTAAAGACTCTTGGAGAGGACGCATCTGGAGTCTTGCGTGAGGTACTATGAAGATGCAAGAGGCCATCATCCCCATTAGTTGCAAAAACACTTGAGCAGGAAGGGAGTGTTGTGCCATGAATTTCGCGCGTAGAGCCTGAATGCTTGTAATCCTGGCAGGATTGGGGTAGGCTAGCGCTTTTGAGGTGTCTATGGTGGCACCGAGGTATTGTTTTATGTGGTATGGTTGTAGATAGGACTTTCCGTGGTTTACTGTGAAGCCCAGTTGGTGAAGTAGCTGGATAGTGGCATACGTGTGTTGTGCACACTGGCTGTATGAACTGGCTTTTATTAGCCAGTCGTCTAGATTTGGGAAGAGATGGATGTGTTGTCTCCTGAGGTGTGCTGCTACTACTGCTAGGCACTTGGTGAATACTCGTGGTGCTGTTGTGACAACGAACAGGAGTACTTTGAATTGGTAGTGTTGGCCGTCCACTACAAATCTGAGGAACTTCCTGTGAGCGGTGTGCACTGGAATGCGGAAATAAGCGTCTTTCAGGTCTAAAGTGGTCAGGAAGTCATTTTGGGAAAGCAGTGGAAGTACCTGGTGAAGCGTTACCATGTGAAAATGGTCTGAGTGTATGTATTTGTTCAGGGGCCGGAGATCTAGGATGGGCCGCAGAGTTTCGTCCCTTTTTGGTATGAGAAAGTATAGGGAATAGACCCCCATATTTCTTTGGTTGGTAGGAACGTGTTCTATCGCCCTTTTCTGTAGGAGGGAGATTACCTCCTGCTTTAGTAGTGTTAGATGTTCTTGTGACATTGGGCGTTGTCTGGGTGGAATGTTTGGGGGGTAGATATTAGTTCTAGGCAGTAGCCTGACGAATTATTTGTGTTACCCATTTGTCTGAGGTGATGGTAGCCCAGACAGGGAGGAAATTTTGGAGTCTGCCGCCCAACCGAAGTGGGATGGTCTGGGGGGAGTGGAGGGAAGTCATTGGGTAGGTGCGGTGGCAGAGCAGGCGGTGTTTGTCTTGCCTCTGCCTTTGTTATGGTTTCCCCTGTAGCCGCCTCTTTGGTAGCCCCTTGTAAAGGTGGACTGGATAGGGGCCTTATATGGGGTGGAAGCGCTGTCTGAGGAGTAGCCTCTGGATGCGCTCAGAAAGGAAGAGCGGCGAAAAGAGCGCTTGGGAGGATGTGATTATAAGGCTCCCATGGATTTTTCCGTGTCGGTGTCCTTTTTCATCTTTTCTAGGGCCTCATCCACTTTTGGGCCAAAGAGATGTTCCTGGTCAAAGGGATGGTTGAGGATGGAGGCTTGTACCTCCGGTTTAAAACCGGAGATCCTTAGCCAGGCATGGCGCCGGAGGAGGACACTAGTATTAATGACCCTGGAGGCTGTGTCTGCTGCATCTAGGGCACAACGTATTGAAGTATTGGTTTTGCCCTCCTGAATTAGCTCGTTGGCCCTAGGTTTGTATTTATCAGGGAGATGTTGCATTATGGCTTCTAATTTGTAATAATGGGCCCTGTCATACCTGGTTAGTAGCGCTTCTGTATTAGCGATACGCCATATGTTGGCAGCTTGGGATGCAGTACGCTTGCCTGATGCGTCCAAGAGTTTAGACTCGGTCAGGTGGTGGTGCTTCGCCTGACGCTTGGGAGTTGGCCCTTTTACGTGCTGTGGACACTACCAGAGAATCTACTGGCCCTCTGATGTAGGAGGGATCGGTAGGGGTGGATTTGTATTTCTTTTCAATGTGCGGGTTAATGACCCTGGCTCTGACTGGGTCTTTAAAGACCTCTGGCGCATGTTTTATAACTCCCTTGCGCATAGGCAATATGGAGGTAGTCCTATGTGTGGTGTCAAACGTATCGAGGAGGAAATCCTCCTCCACGGGGTCGGTATGGATATCTACCCCGTGATAGTGTGCTGCCCTTTGTAGTAGATGGTTGCACCCCAGTGAGTCTTCTGGTGGGGAAGGTCTGGAAGGGTAGAGATCATCCTGTGGGACGTTAGGGATGTCAGGGATATTGTAATCGTCCCATGGGTCTGGGGAGCCTGTGGGAGTGGGGTCCCCTGTAGGTAAATCTTGGGGCACGTCTCCTATGCCATCATATGGGTCCTCCTGATAATCATCATCCGGAGAGGGTGTTGGGGAATGATGCGGTGGGGGCAGAGATGGTGGAGGAGGGGGAAGGTATTCTGAAAGGCGAGGTAGAGTCCTTCCTCTTTGGAGGTGGAGGCGGAGCAGGCTTTTCCAGCGGTCTTTTTGATGGAGAGCATCAAATGTCCAGTTTTAGGATCCTTGGTTAGTGTTTTTTGTAATGGATCCGGTGTAAAGAGTTCTGGTGAGGTTGGTTGGTCCGTCAGTGCCGAAGGAGTCGGGGCCCGTTGGTTTTTTGGCTTTAGCCGCGCTGGTTCGTTGTTTGGAACTATGCTTGGAAAAGTCTGATTGTTTGGTTGGCGCCGAGATGGATTTCGGCTTCAAAGTGTCGGTGGCCTTGTGTGCTTTTGTCTGTGCCGAAGATGGTGTCGGTACCGAGGAGCTGGAGCTCGACACCGAGTATTTCGGTGCGGGGCTCGGTGTCAAAGCGGAGGCCATTTTCTTTTTCGGTGTCGAAGAGTGTTTATCGGCACCGAGGGTGGGCTGGCTCGAGCCAGAGCAGCCGGAAGGCTTAATCGGCTTCTTTACCGGGCCGGAAGGTGCGGTGTGGGAATCAGTGTCTTTGGTCTTGCTTAGGCCCGGAGGCGAAGGCGTGACTGAAGCCTTTTTCGGTGCCGGTGAGGGTGTGGGGGGGGGGGGGGGGGGGGGGAGGAGGGGTAGATTAGTACTCACGACCCTCTGTGCCGGAGTGATGTCCTCCACATCTGAATCGTCAGCTTCGGCGGCGCTGACAAGTCCCTAGTCGGTGTGGTGTTCTTCTGGAGCGTCAACGCCTTCCCCGAAGAGGTCGTCTGGAATCGTCGACGAGTGTGACATGGTTCTTCTGGCCCTTCGGTCTCGAATGGTTTTCTTGGACTGGAAGGACTTACACGCCGGACAATCTCGAGCCTCGTGTTCAGGGGAGAGGCAGAGATGACATACTTCGTGGAGATCGGTGTGGGGGAATTTGGACCCACATCGAGGGCACTTCTTGAAGGGAGTCCTTTCCATTAGCCAGGACCGGAGCTTGGGTAGGCCCGAAGGTCGTCGTCAACGACTGGAATCGAAGGTTCTTGCCGATGAGAGCTGCGCCGAGTGGGGAGATCGCGATCGAAAACAATACCGCAAATTGGGGTGAGGATTGCGCGTCGATAGTCGAACTGGAAGCTGTTCGGAACCGGAGCGCGAAGATCACATCCGAGCCGGATGGCGGAAAAAAACAATCTGAGGATGGAGCCGAAGCCCATGTGCAATACGATCCAAAGGAGGAGTCACCGACTTCGTGACTTCTAAAGACTTTCCAAGAGGAAAAACAACTGCAAACATCCGGGGCCAACACCAGATGGCGATCTATGCACAAGTGTGTAATCTGCAGCTCATATGCCTCGAACCTATCATTTAACTGTACAGTAATTATAACTGTTTATAACCAACCAATTGCATTCAACTGCATTATTCTTTCAAAGTACTATTACACTTACCTGTAGCAGGCCTGGCTTGGTTCTAGAAATAAAATACAACTAAATCTTTTTATACAAAACAAATTGGTCAGAGCGTGAAATCATTTCTTGCCTGAGGGTGTAAAATAAATGCTCAACACTACCCTCTGATAAAGCCTTCTGCACGCCCACACTAACACAAATCGAGTAAGGTATTCTCTACTTTTATCCTCTATAAGCCTTTGGGGATCCACTGGATTCTGTGCACACTATACCTTACTTTGTTACAGTACATACAGAATCAGCTTCCTACATTGCTCATTTAGCTTTGGCATATAATTGAGTGAGCACCATTAGGGCAAACAAATCTATTTTGTTCTGTCAAGCCACTTGCTCTATGAGCAGGTATCTCACTCTTGCATTTGAGGCACTAAAAGTCACTGTATCATTGGAAGGTCATTTTCCTGTACTTCATTGAAAATAACAAGTGCATAAGGAAACAGAAAATGTCCCTTATTCCTTAAGAGACTTCCTGATCTTACCCCTGAATTGTCAGTCTACTCTATTTGACATGACATCTTCCTAGCTAATAGATACAACACCAGGACAATTAAACTAAACTTGCAGAGGAAGTTTCTCACAAGTCAATTGAAAATCTATTTTTATATGCACTTACTTCATTCTTATTTCTATTGTAACTATTTAACTACCCCCACCCTCCGCTCAGCAACTCCATCCCTCCAACCCCCAACACTACTCTAGGCACTATAAAGTGACCTTCAGGCAGCATACAGTGCCTTATGAATCACCAATAACCAAACTAATGCCTTCGATTAGCTTAACATACGCATAGGTCTTTTGCGTCCTGATTAATTTCAGCATTGTTAAATGGCAAACAAGTCAAACATTATACAGCAGAAATTACTTTTTACCTGTCAGCAATACGCCCAACTAGGTCAATGCAATTTTCTTGGACTTTCTCATGCCTGTTTTTCAAGATAGGTGTAAGTCTTGGAAGGAGATCTTTGATTGGTGGTGTCATCTTGTGCATGCCTATTACATAAACCAGGAATATATAATTTAACCGTTTTATTAAAAGCATGTAGGACAACATTCAATATTATGTAGTTCTTTGCAGTCCTCAAAGAGGTCATGTAATTATATTGCACTAAAACAATCTAAGAACCTCAAAACTAATGATCATAAAATATGACAATATTTTAGACATTCACTTCCCAAATTGGTGCAAATATTTATTTTCACCATACAAAAACATTAGGATTTACCATTTGCTCAGTTTGTGACATACCTATTACATTCACAATGGCTTTAAGTGCACCCAAAATGCTGCCCAATACTTCAGGATATTCTTCTCCAAGGTATTCATAAAGGACAACACCCAAATGCCCCATGAGCTTTTCCTGTCAATAGAAAATAGGAAAACGTGTAATATTAAGATTAACTTGGAAGAAAATTACCTTAATACATTTGCGTTATTTCGTAGGACAACAAACAATGCAAGTGATTACCTCTTGACAAGTCTTCATGACCACTGCTGTGCGAGAGATCAAGTCAGCTGCCTGCTGTCGTACCTTTGCAGATTTGTTGTTTAAACGCCACAGCACTGTACCACAAATCTGAGGCAAGTATGGCTTTACACGCTTCCCAAGAGCATTAACTACGGTACCAAAGCCATTTAACATCACAGAGTCCTAAGAAGAAAGAAATACTTTTAAAATCTATATACATTTGGGCAAATGTGAACAAAGGGGTAATTACCTATATAAATTAATTTATCAACCATGGCACTTTTTTTTAGGCTTTCATAATTCTTTTTAGACATTGTTAAAACAGCACTTCCTCTTTGAGCTCAGATTATAAACAAGGAAGAATTGAAAGCAGAAAAAAAGGACGAAGCAAGCTATCCTATCAGACATTCTTTCATAAGAGATTAATGTCCCAAGTGCCCCGACAATGTACCCCCACACAAACACACAACTTACCAGACAGCTCACATTTAGAAAGTAACTTGCGAGCAACTGAAATACTGGCATTAAAATAGGGACATTAAACACTGTCTCGTCACTTGGTATTTGCAAAACAGAATAGGTTTGATCAACAGTCTCGACCATAGATAAAAGGGTTTAGATGTGTGTAAGAAAGTGACTCTGTATATACTGCACCAAGGTAAGGTACAGTGTGTACAGAGTCCAACAGTCCCCAGAAGTTTGGCAGAGGTTAAAGTTAGATATAAGCTTAGAAATCGTTTTTGTCACACAGGCGATTTTTAAGGAATATTTGTAGGTTTCAAAAATCGCCACTTACAAGAATTTCTGGAAAAAACCAGGCAATGTTATCCTATAGAGGAAAGTTTGGTTATCGGAAAATCGCAGTTGTAAATACTTTTCGGGGTCAGTGCTGGGCACCAAGATCCAGCACTAGGATCTCTCCTGGTAACAGGGGAGTAATATCGTTTGTTGATCGGGTGATTTTTATTGAACATTTTAAAGTTTCAAAACTCGACACTGAGAAGAATTTCCAAGAGAAAACCAGTCAATGTTACCCTATGGAGAAAATGTAGGTTATCGGTTTTCAGGTAAGTACTCGACTGGCCGAGTTAAGGTTCTGAGCATAGACTCCGGGGTCTCCAAGGGTCAGGTAGGTACAGTTGCTATACCCTCAGCGGCACAGGGGCAGCCTGGTGCAGAGAGAGTAGGCCCAATGTTAGCCTATGGCGGGTAGGGGGCCTTTGGTTGGCGGCTGCTTGCAGGCAGGCCACACGGCTGTGGGAGCTGGGCTCCTGGTCACGTACTCGGGGCAAGTGGGGAAGTAGAATAGGACAGATGCTGCACTTCCAGGGGCACTTGGGCAGCTGGGTGCTTTTGAGCAGTCAGGCGCTCAATGTATTTCAATGGAGAAGCTGCAAGATGAACAAAGGCTGCAAGCATGGGGACGGAGATTCTTCAGGTGCGACCACCACTTCGAGAGGTAAATTGGGAAGCTGTAGTTTAGGTAGGCACCCAGGAGCTGGGCACAGGGGGCCGCAGAGCACTGGGTGCAGGGGTGTCTTTTGGCATCGGGAAATCTTGCCCTCGGCTGGTCGCGGTTGGGGGGGGTCCCTGGAGTTGAAGCTGCAGGCGTCATCAGGAGCGTCGAGGAGGGTCCTTGGGTGCTGAATTCTTGGTGACAGACGCCGGGGAAACGTCCTCATTGTCTTTGTTACATCAGGCACAGGCCAGGCCCGAGGGTGCAGAGTGTGCTGTATTCGTGGTTCCTGGCTGGCACCGGGGGTTGTTGCTTGTTTGAGCAGAACCACTGCTCGTGGGAGTCCCAGTCTGTAGATGAGAAAGGCAGTGAGGTCCTCTGGGGTTTGAGGTTGCTGACCCCTGGAGACGCAGGGGTTTAGCAGGAGCAGGTTCGAGAGTCGACAGGCCTGTAGGGCTGGGGTCAAGTCAGTTGGTGTCGTCCTCTTGTTAGCAGCTGCACGGCAAGTCTTTCTTCTTGTTCTTGTTTCGGAATATATGGAAGGAAGGTTCAGGGTGCCCCTAAATACTAAATTTAGCGGCATTACAGGTAGGTAAAGGTCAGGGACCAATGGGTCCCTTCCCTGGGGTGGGTACACCCCCTATCCTGCCACTGTCCAGTGGGAGAGGGGCAGGAGCCTAGTCCTGATTGGGTGGGGATCCCCATCCTCAAGATGGCGAGAGCCCGGAGATGTGCTTCACTTCGCCTCCCCGACCTGAGGGGTGGGGTTGGCAGAGGCTGGCACACCCCCTTTCCTCACTTGGGTTTTCCCGCCAGAGTGGGGGTCAGAACCGGTGGGGGCCAGTTGCCGAGTACAGCAAGTGGCCTGGAGAAGCTCACAAAGGCGGCATGCCTTTGAAGCTTCCCCTGCCCATCCTGGGGAGGAGGCCTAGCACCTCGCCCAGGATGTGCATTGTTGCAGGCCTACGAGAGCGGATGGCTCTCTACCCAGGGGTCCAGTAACATGTCTGCTGGGTGGCAGCCTCTCAGACCAGACGTGGATTGTAGGTTAGGTTTCAGGGGGCATCTTTAAGATGCCCTCTGTCGTGCATTTTACATAAAATCCCACACTGGCATCAGTGCAGACATTTAGGGGAACTTAAAAAACCCAGATCTTTCTGACAACTAGACAACTGTGGGAGTCCAAGGAGGTGAGGCTTGTGTTGATCCCCCAACATTTTCCCAACCAAAATCCCCTGCGAACCTCAAATTTAGCAGGGAAACAATATCACTTTTTTCCTCCAACTTGTGTGGGAAAGTTGTGGGATCACCGGGCTGATGCAAATTACCTACCAACCAGCGTTCCCCAGATCTTCCAATAAAAATTATACCTCACGCGACAGTGAAGGGCCCAAAACATACTGCAAAGACATCAAAATTGCCTATAACAAAACAACCTGGTTTTGCATGGGGGATCACCTGGGTTTTTGGCCCAGGCTTGGCAGCCATCTGGGGAAACCTACCAAACCCATACATTTCTGAAAACACCAGCGGGGAGTCCAGGAAGGTATGGCTTGGGTGGATCCCCCGTTTTCCTACCCACAATCCCCTGCAAACCTCAAATTTTGTCCTACCACACAGCGTTCCCCTTGGTCTCCCAAGTAAAATGATACCTCACTTGTGTGGGTGTCCAATGCAGAATTGACAATTGTCTTTTTTTTTAAATGTAGCGCTTACATTCGCTGTGCTATACCCTTAATCCCTGTGTTTTTGGCTCTTCCCAGTCACAGGCCCTTGCCCCACCCACACAAGCGAGGTATCCTTTTACTTGGGAGACTGAGGGGAAAGGGGTGTGGTAGGACATTTGTGCCGGTACAGTGATCGCACACAAAAATGTGGAAAATGTGTTTTTTAGTTAAATGAGGTTTGCTGGGGATTCTGGGTAGGAAAACGTTGGGGGATCCACGCAAGCCATACCTCCCCTGGACTCCCGCGGTGTCTAGTTTTCAGAAATGTGATTGTTTGGTAGGTTTCCCTAATGGCCGCCGAGCCCGGGGCCAAAAAAACAGATGACCCCCCCCCCTTGCAAAACCAGGTCATTTTGTAATAGATAGGTGGGCACCAGTGTTTAGCAAAGTGCCCACCTATCTATTAGCAAGGTGGGCACTTTGCCCACCTTGCAAAGTAATCCTGAAAGTAATCTATTGCAAATAACTTAACATTCACATTGAGCTCAATTTATTATTGTGTTTGAAATTGTGTTGACTATTGCAAAAAAACTAACTATTATCTGCAAAAGTCAATTGCATATTGCAAAGTATTTAACTAGAGCATCTCATTCTGAGAAAGTATATTTTGATACCTATTTTTGGTTCTAAAATAAAACAGCCATGTATTTTTCATACAAACCATTGGCCTAGAGTTCAGTTCTTGAGTGTGTGCGACCATTTGCTGAGTGTGTACAACAAATGCTTTACACTGTCCTCTGATACTGCCTTACTGCTCGACCAAGCTACGACTTTAGAAAGTAAGGTTATATCTAACTTGGACCTCTACCAAACCTCTGGGGACTGTGGACTCTACACACTGTACCTATTTGGGAACAGTTTATACAGAGCCACTTTCTCGCAGTTCACAAATATTTTCTAGGAGTACTATTTCTTGGCCTACTTCTGTAAAGTAGGGAGTTCACGAAAGCCGTATATCTGCACTTAATGCAAGGACATGGGTGCACATTTGAGACTTTATTTAGGTCTGGTGTTAACCATGACCTTTGGTCTTTAAGATTCTTTCTGTCTTTTGGCTAGCTTCATTGTGAGCGACA
Source organism: Triturus cristatus (assembly GCF_964204655.1). Lineage (NCBI taxonomy): Eukaryota > Metazoa > Chordata > Amphibia > Caudata > Salamandridae > Triturus > Triturus cristatus. Next base: position 694,117,200 of record NC_140584.1, on the reverse strand, counting down.
GGTTCTGTTCTTTTACAAGGAGCATATCGACAGTCATTTTATTCAGTGACGGGAACTACTGCGTCAATATGTGCTTTTTAAATCCAAAAACTATCTTTGCTTTTGCCAAGGTTTGTTATAATGGTGAGGGCCCGGCAGCTTCCACCCCAATAAGGTTTTACAAAAGCCATGCCAAAACAAGTCACGCATTGACAAAAACCTAAAGGCTGACCATTAATTTCTGACCTACTGGCTTTACTTTATTTTTGTTTCCCATAATCTTATAAAAAACTGGTTACACTGATTTTACATTATAAATATTTTAGGCCAATACTAGCATACATCAACACATTTTACTAAATGATGCTGCAGATAATAGTACCTAAAACTTTACAGTAGTTTAGCGAAATGTTTAGCATTGTTTTAAGAATATTTTATTTTGAAAGCAAAGAATCAACAATGTTGCTTTCGAGGTTCTGCAAATATTTGCATCAAATCAGATAGCATTCTGGGAGCATTATACACAGCCTCATATTGATAAACAATGAAAACGCGTGTGCACCTTTTTATACTGGAACCAGTCAGTATTGTAGTCAGAGCTTACAACATTTACTTAGAGCACGCACCCTAATAATAAAGGCTTTTAATTAATGAACCATAAATACAAGTATGAACAGCATTAACACATGGGCACAAATATTACCTTAACTGCAGACAGTGCCCTTCCCCGATCCATAATGTGGTACTGTAAACTGGCAGCCAAAGGGTTTGTGCTGCAGGGGGTTGGGCCTACTTGTCCCAAGAACAAAATGCACATGAAAACTTGTTGCCCTTGACCTTAAACAATAAGTCCCGGGCGTTGGGTTATAGGAATTCCACATCCCTGGCCCCTACAATATCTAACTCCATTCTTAGATATTGTAAGTGCCAGGGCTGGAAACTCGACAACTCAAGTTCCCCAGCTTTTCTGAACCCAGGAGTGTTTGGTACCAAACTACTCCCATCAATAAACCCACACTGATGCCAATGTGGGATTTATTGTAACATGTACCCGGACGGCACCTCAGAGGTGCCCCCTCAAAACCTACCAACCCTGGTGTTGTCACAGAATGGCTGTAGGCAGCCTGCCACCACCAGACATGTTTCCAGACTCCTATGTCTGGGACCAGAGACAAAGCACATCCTGGATGGTGTCGTTACACTTCCTCCCCCAGAATGGGCACAGAGCTTGAGCGGGAAGCTTTGTAATACAATCCCCTGTCTTTAATGCTGCTAGCAGCAGATGGCAGCCCCCGGTTTACATCCCCACTTTGGGCGGGAAGACCTAGGAAGGATAGGTTGTGTGCCCACCTCTGCCAAATCCACCCCTAAGCTGGGGGAGGTGAGGGTTAAGCTCATATTTCAGTCCCCACCATCTTGAAGATGGGGAGACCCTTCCAATCAGGGAATAGGACTATGCCCGCTCACACAGGAGGGTGACATAACTGAGGGTGTAGTCACCACAGGTAAGGTGCCCATTAGCCCTACCTGCTGCTCCCCTAAATTTAGTATTTAGGTGGCCCCCTCAGTCCTGGAAATTAGTTCCTGCCAACCTAAGAAGGACGAAGAAAACAACGGGCAGCAAAACCTTAAGACGCCTACTTACTTGGCCCCAGCCCTACCAGCTGTCTCCAGCTTCCAAGATCATGCAAAAGAAGACTGTCCTGCAGCCAGCGACTTCCAGAACCTGAGGCAAGAACTCCTGAGGACAGTGGATCTGTCCCCAAGAAACCTACACAAAGGATTCTAGTGCCCCCCGGTCATATAAGTGAACACACATTAAACACTTTCTTCTTCTTTAGGACTTCATGAAACGAGTGACAAGTCAATTTAACCCATGCTCAATTGTTCTCATTAATAAGGCGCTCATGAGATTGTCAGCCTACCTCAAACCACCTGTGAGTTTAGTATTACAGGCGTTGTAAGACCAGAGTGAAAGAAAACTTAACACATTACGCATCTTTTGGCAAAATCTATTGCCAAAACAAATAGACTTTTGAAAAAGCAGAGCCACCCACCCCAACTCCTGTCAACTTTTGTTTTATTTTTTTTCTTTTAATTTTTTTTAATTTCCTCCTCTTCTGCGTTTTCAATACATACATCTAATAGGCCATCATTCGCGTTGGGTTTTAAAGCCATCCATAGATTCAAAAAGGACTTTAACAGTACACTGCATTCTTTCATAAACTGAACTTTTGGGGTCAATGCCACAACATACCTCTGTAGTCTGTTCCTGAAAGGCATAGAGGATACCATCAATGAGCTGCTCTTCAAGCTTGTGATCAATGTCTGCTGCCCCAAGGTTTCCCATGATCTTCTCAATAGTTTCCATCACCATTTTTCTGTACTGTTCAGCTTCATCTTTTAAGTCATCTACAATTCTGGAAATTATTTCGGCAGCTCCCACTTTATTTGCAAGCTCCACTGTGGTATCAACCAACTAAAAAAACAAAGTTTTATTTCAAGACCACAAAATGGCATCATAATACGTTTGAAGACAAAATATCTCAACAGCTTTAAGCGAAGTCCAGAGTTTGTGGATAGACTATGTTGCACATAGCTAGGATTTCTACACATAGTATGTCAAATGCAAGACATAACCAAAAGGACCCTGTAGCATGCCTGTTTTACAGGTTTTCACAAAGCAGAACCCCTTTCTAGAATTTTCTTTTATATCATTATATTAAAAGTAGAATGTTGTTCAGACAAACAGCATTCACTTCTTCCCAATTGCCAACTACAGTTCTAACATCTCATGGGAAAAAAAATTGAATGACTAAAAAAAAGGTACAAAAGAGATGTCCAGATCAAACATTTAATGGATAAAAACGATGGGCCACAAAACCACCTTTAATGGATAGGCTGGCCCACAATAACAGTATAAAAAACATCTTACTGGGTTGGAGATATTGCTGTCACGCCTTATATTGTAGGATTCTAGTATGAACACCATCTACAAACCCTTTCTGGCTGGACTGTATCGCACACCAGTATGTACTTGCGTAACTTAATACAAATTTTATAAACAAGCATAAAATCACAGAAATACAGAAGTTGGCCAAAAAAACTGAACTGTTAACACTAATTCTCTTAAAAAAGGGATAATGACAAAGCAGCAAAAAAAAAAATCTATATCTCTATATCGACCCCACCAAGGACCAGAAAAGGGAATAGTCCGAGTTCCTTCCATATGTCAATTACAAAACAAAAGGAAACTGGCGGAGTAGTAGAAGGAACAGGTGAATTAAAAGAACAAAGGTAAGTCATTAATTAGTGCACCCCTCGGCACCCAGAGGGACTAAAGAAAGGAGATGGTGAAAGGCTGAGAGGGGAAAAAAACAGAAAAATAAGGCATAAACCAAAGACGCACGGAACAAATGTATGCAAATAAGGACAGAGGAAGAAAGACCCCACCAGAGATTTAAGTCTAATGCTTTTACTGTTTGCAAATTTGTATTGCATTTAGACAAAAGGGCATACAGACACTAACATTTCTCCAATGTACCACCATCATGGCTGTTGCTGCTGCCACCCTACACCCCCAGGGAGCGAGGGAGGCATGGAATGGACTGGTGGTGTACAAGACGGCTTGTCATTATCTGTAATCAAAGGGCAAGCTGGCGAGAGCTCAAGCCAGCTACATGGTTGGAGTTGAATGGAGCGTGCTAAACAGGGAATAACTTGATCGGAAATCAAATTCAAATAAACCTTAAATTAACATTTCATTTTCTACATGCAGTACTGATTGCCCAGAATAAAATATCACCATAGCTCATTCTTATACCATCATCTCCCATACATAGCAAACAATCAGCGAGTGATTGAAAGACAGTAATTTAAAACTATCAAACAATGCAACAGTGAGGCCAAGTGCAGATAGTCACCCATCATTGTCCATATATTTCACCATGTAAGGGGACAAATAACCCAATCGCTCAGGGTGACCACCACCTGCCACAACATTTCCTCTATTGCTATTAGGGCTGAAACTTAAATATTTAGATGGCAAAAAGCAGGGAAGCTCGTTTGCCAATCACAATACCACTTCCCATTTTTGAAGACTACAGTGGAAGAAACTTACAATGCTATTTGTCCACTTTAACAGCGTAACCAGTCATACCTGTCTATAGTTTCTTCGATCCAATGCCATTCTGTGTTGCCAAAAGTGCTTGAAGAAGGGTGGAAGGATTTCGGTTTTGATATAATTTGCCTCCACACCATCTGTGCCACAGCACTGCTTAACAACCTACAAAACAAAAGTCCTGTTACAGCATCCATCAACAGCAAAGAGATGTACATTTTAGCTAAATGTGCCAAGGCTGACAATCCAAGGTTTATTAATGCACTGTAGGAAAGTACCCCTTTTTGACATGGTCATCCCCACGGTTTGCCTGGTACATGATGTGAATTCGACTGGAAGTGCACTGGGTTCCTGAAAACCAGGTCCCCAGTGGCAGATCTCTTTCCCAAAAACTATACAATTGTTTTCCCCAATTGGCAATACCTTTAGTACCCTATATAAGTCCCTAATAAACAGTACCCATAGTACCCCTGGTTCCCAAGGCTTGAGGTACTAAAGAGGGTCCGCAAGACCTGCAGAACGAATTGCGCCACCCTAAAGGACCCCTAACCAAACTCATGCAGGGCTGCTATCGCCAGGTGCGTGTTTTGGAGCAGAGAAAACTGAAAACATGACCAGACACATCCTTGTGTGCCAGGACCCTAACACTGCATGTGATAATTGTAAGTCACCCCTACAGCAGGCCTTACAGCCAAAAGGCAGGGTGCTTGGTATTACATGCGAGGGCATATCAATACCATTACTGCCAGTGAAAGTGGACATGGAAGCCATTTTAGATAATGTGCTGGACACTGGTGAGAACAAGTTCCCCTGCTACATGATAGCTTCACCGGAAATAGGGATGTTTGGTATCAAACACCATATATTGATAAACAAACACGGATTCCAGTGTTGGATTTACCAATACACTCATCCAGAGAGCACCTCAGAGGTGCCCCCTGAAAACAAAACCTACCAGCCTCTGGTGCACTCGCTGACTAGTTTCTGCCAGCCTGCCAACCGAGACACTGTTCTAACCCTCTTAGGGCGAGAGCCTTTTGCTCTCAGGAGACCCAGAACAAAAGCCCTGTCTGGGAAGAGGAGAGGAAGGCCTGCAGATTAGCCTTCCTAGGACGGCAAGCTTCAGAGAACTGCCACCTTTGAAATGGGAATCTGGCTCCCCTCACATGTGAGGAAGCAGACCCCCCCCCCCCCTCCCCCGCTCCCCCCCCCCCCGCTCCCCCCCCTTTGTCCAGAGCCCCTTTGGCACCTGAGCAGGAGAGAAAATTAGCTAGTCAGGTAGGCGTGCCACCCGCAGGCTAGCATCACCCCTAAGGTGGGCACGACTTTCAGAATTAGCCATTTTTGTGATGCCATATTTAGGAATTCTGGGTCAGGGTTATGCCCACTTCCCACAGGAAGGGGGCATAGTGACCTTAAGAGTCAGTAGCCCATCAGCTACTAACCTACACTCCCCTAACGCCCCTAAATTCAGTATTTAGTGGGGCCCATGGCATCAGAACAACAGATACTGCAACCTTGAAAGACTAAGAGCGAAGAAAAGAGTTGCATCCTGCAAGAACAGAAGATTCAGCAACTGACTTGGAGCTAACTCTGCCAACCTGTCTGCTGCCTTTGTCAATTGCACCACAGTAGACTGTCCCGTAGCACCTGAATCCCCAAAGCCCTGGAGACCTGCCAGCACTTCACGCAAGAACAAGGACCTCCCGAGAAGTAGCAGACCTGCATCCTGCAGGCATCCAAAGGCCCCTGATAGGACTCCTGGACCACAGAAACCAGACATCTGAAGACACCACTGCACTGATCACCCGAAGCCCGATTTGAATAGGGCCAACGGTGTCCGCATTGTCCCCCAGCCCTCCAGAGACTGAGTCCAGTGTGGTGACACCTCACCCGCGACTGCTCCCGGTAAGAAAACCCAACATCTAAGAACACCTCTGCACCTGTCATCCCTGGGCTGTAGAGAAGGCACCAATGGTGTACCCATGTCCCCAAAGCACTGTGCGGCTTGAGCCCCTCTGTTGGTTCCTCCCAACTAGTGCCCCAGTCAAAGCCTGCAGCCTCTTTTTACCGCAACCGTTCAATAGATTAAAATTGGGCATCCGAGGCTGTTTTGTACCTCTGCACCCAGCCGCCCCAGTACCGCTGGTGGTGTTCTGATAGTGATGCCTTGGAACTTGCCCACCACTCTCCTTAACTTCTGGAGAAGGGTCCCATAAGTCGCTGTACTATACCCGAATGCCGCTTTGATGTTTCCTCCCATTGGATAACATTGCAGCCTTCAGAAATTGCACTGTGTCAACTTTTTTAAATAAGTAGAATTCCTATTTAAAACGTATTTACCTGAACGATTTTCTGCTGTCTTAACATACATAAATATTCTTGCTATTTTTATAAATTGGGGTGGATTTCCTCAAGTCGTGTGTTTCACTTACTGATTGCGTGCATTTGTACATGTCTTGCGCTCCTCTGTGTACTGTCACTTATTAGGCCACCAATATTACTTCACACCAACGGGATAACCAAGCAACTCTCCAGGAATAGACAAGTCGAACAGTTAAGGTTTACTCTGTGGCGTAACGATACCTGAGGGGGGAGGGGCAGGGTCCCAGCAAAGTACATGTAGGGCCAACTCCCGACCCTGCAGCTCAGGGCCATCACACACCGCGGGGGCTAGTGTTAAGAAGTGGAAGATGTTTTGAACCTTAAATTCCACACAAGAGTAAAATTAACAGCCTCAAAGTCTAGCTATAGATGTTCACAAAAGAACAGGACGTTACTTCACAAGTAAAATGAGCAGTTGAAAATAGGACAATGGTGGAGGAACCAAAAGGTGCGAGCCCTAGCTGGGTCCAAGATCTGACAATCAACAGACCCTATTTCTGTTCAGGAACAGTACAGTAAAAATGAGGAGCAATCCCAATGGACTCAAATTCAAGAGTTCAATGAAAGTCACACATAGCAAGGAAACCCAATAACTTCATGAATTTCTGTAGATGTCGGATCTGGTGGCTGACAACCACACACAGCAAGCCACAGTTGTGGCAATCTGAAGCCTACATGTCCATGGACTTCCAAAATAGTTTTCTATTGCACAAAGAGCCTGAGAACGCATTGGTTTACACTATTTTATAAATAACTTTAATGCACCAATATCACCTTAAGGCTGTACATGTATCAACGTTTAAATATCCATTCCCATACAGTCCCACCAGAGTAACTAGAACTACATCAGAAACTTGCCTTTAACACAATTTTCTTCATTTCTTCATCAGGACTCTGAAACTCTCTTATCAGGATCAGCATCACTTCTCTGGTATAGTAATTAGCATATTCTGCATCCATCAAGGGAATTAGGTAACCAATGGCTTTCAGGAAAGCAGCAAGACCCTATATGGAAAAAAACAGATACATTCAAGTGCCACATAAAAGCCTCCAAGGAAATGATTTAAACCAGCGTTTCCCCAAACTGTGGGTTGCAACCAGAGAGGGTTTTTAGTGGGTCGTGAAAGTGCAAGCAATAAATAAAGATGCCTTCCAAGTCTCTATTTAGCTTGTCACATTTGCTGCGCTTGAAAGACAGGTCAAATATCAGGCTATGTCTATATGTGTTTTTTAACATGGATATTGGTGCTTACAAGCCCCTCTTCACTTTGCAGTCCGGGTAAGAAAAGTAAAGTGAATAATGCAACAGTCTGGCTGGGGTAATGAGCGTGGAAAAGGAATGGCTGCAGTATTTCATTTTCTGTAACAGAACAATATGTAAATATACTGTATTCATTAAGCAGTTCGGAAAGTATAAATTAAACATGTTTTGCAATTCTGAAGTGGGACTTTAACAGGATCAAAACACTTTACTCTGTGTTGCACAAATGATAAATATTCACTAAAACAAAGCTTTCTTTACATTAAATGAATTGCCCGCCCTATGTCCATTAAAGCAAAGTGTCTCGTGAAAGTTTGTTCTTAAACTTGGGCTGTGGTTCTAAAATGTTTAGGATGAACTGGTGTAGGCAGCCATTTTGTCAAATTACCTTTCCTCTGTGCTGACGGATACCCTTCCACAGGGGCTTGAGAACAGAGTCAAACGATTCAATTCCATAAGGAGTAGCTGCCTCAGCCAAAGCTGCAATAGCCAAAGCACTGATTGTACGAACCTTCTGTTGTTCATCAACCAAACCTGCAGAACAAAATAAATTGTCTTTGTATAATAAAGCAAGATTTCCCTCGGATTTTAATTGCCCTCTTTCAAGTGACATCACAATTAAAAAGGGAGAACAGTAAAGGCCATACTTCATATGACACACAAGGGGGAAAATAGTGATCAGTATTCCAAACCAGGGGCCACCGACTGTTCAGATTTAAATAAATAAAAAATAAAAAACCTGTTCCATACCTCTCTGAAGCACCTGCTTCAAAATGCAACAAACACGCAACAAATCCCTCTACTTCAATAAAATATCTGAATGAGAGGCTGTTACATAATCATGTTTTCATATTTTCCAAAAAGGGCAGAGGCACCTTAATATAAGTACATGTACGTCTTCCAAATTAATTGCATTATACACTCAAACCGGCATAACTGGAAATTGGATGATTGCCAGTTCTCTCGGTAGGTCTATGCCAGCCCCATCTAAGCTAGTGATGCTTCAAAATCTGTGAAAACGAAAATGTTCCTATTCTTATGGGAGAATAGATTTTTAGCAGAAAAGCGCAGGGGTCCTCTGCAACGGAGGGCAAGACTGTATGCACATTCAAACTACTCTCTCAACGAGCAACTTGAAAGATTACGTTTTTAATCGGCATGAGAAAAACTCAACTGTAGTTAAACTTCCAAAATGGCCTGCATTAAAACCTACAGACCCGGTCTCCTATGTTATGAAATTCAAAGTGTGTGATCAGTTTTTTAGGGCTTCAACTTTTTAATCCAGGTGGAAGAGTTATTCCGTAATGCAGCAATGAAAATCAGTAAATATGTTCTGTGAATTCACAATACTCTTGTCTAGCAAGCTCTGCTTAATGTAGTTACAAGGCTATTCTAGGTCAGATATCCACTTATGTACACTTATTTGCTCATATTTAAAGTTTCATGGGAAGTACAAAAATACATTTCAAAAGGTGAGGCAAACTGAATGTGTCATCATCTTCTTGACTAGAAGACATATTTATAACAAATGCGGGTATTATTCAGATTGGCTTTATTTTCAAAATCAGACTTAGTAAAGGCAGGTTTGGCTCAGGTTTTATTATATTGTTCGGAAAGAAGTCAGAGCCTGGAATAGAATGGATTCGGAGACTCTATCTAAGACCCTCACCACAGTTTCCATACCCATTTCCAGTGATATGGAAGATGCTGCTTTGACATACACTAAATGGCTCAAGCAGGCCTGTGCTGACATCGCTCCCCCTAGACAAGTCGTTTTTAAAAGGACGGCGCCTTCAGCCCCCTGGTATTCGAGTGATCTCAAAATGCAAAAATGTACTTGTAAGAGATTGGAGCGCAATTGGAGGAAGGATTATACTACTAAGGAAAAAGGGCTATATCTGGCAAGCTTCGCAACTTACAAATGCATGTTAAGAGAAGCAAAACAAATTCTACGCGGCCCAGATTTTAGCAGCTAAATTTTTTTCGAAAGAGCTGTTTTCCACCATTACCAAGATAACCACAGTGGCATCGGCCCCCATCTCGTCTAGTACAGAGCTATGCGAAAAAATTGCCTCGTTTTTCACTACTAAAGTTAATAACATTTTTACCAGCCTTAGCGACTCAATCAGGTTTGAGCAGAAGTTCGAGCAAGGGACCACTGAGGGGGCCATGCCATCGGTCACCCTGGAGGCGTTTAGCCCTCTTACCTTGCAAGACACTCTGGATCTTCTGGCCAAAGCCAACTCGGGGTCCCCTCTGGACCCATGTCCATTGAGGATTGTTAAACTGGCACCGATGCCTATAGCTAGCCATCTAACGCCTATTTTTAACGGCATGTTTCAAGAAGGAACTTTTCCTAAAGTTAGAAAGGCCTCTATTCTTCCTCTGTTGAAGAAACCCAGCTTGGATCCATCGGATCCAAACAATTTCCGACCTATTTCCCGTCTTCCCCTCCCGGCCAAACTTGTGGAAAGGGCAATGAATCTACAACTCACTGCATTTGTGAAGAAATCCTCTGTGCTGGATGCTTCCCAGCACGGGTTTAGGGAGGGCCACAGCACCGAATCTGCTCTGATTGCGGCCACAGAGTAGATCAGGTCAGCGGTGGAACAAGGTGGCAGAGCAGCCTTGATCCTCCTGGATCTTTCGGCCGCTTTCAATACGGTCCACCACGGACTGCTGATGGACCGTTTGAAGAAAGGGGGTATTCAGCAAAAAGCATGGGAGCTGCTGAACCCCTTCTGTAGCCCTGGGAAATTTCTCGTCCCGTCCTTTTTCTCTGCCTTGTGGGGTCCCGCAAGGGTCCTCACTAAGTCCCACACTGTTTAATGTCTATGTAGCCTCTCTTGCTCCCATCATTAGAAGCCATGGTTTTAGTGTCACCTCGTATGCGGATGACACGCAGATCGTCGTGTCTCTATACCCTGGACTTGAATTGGGGATGGACCACAATTTCCAGACCTGTATGTCAGAGGTGGCCCGTTGGATGGCTAGCAATTGCCTTAGGTTAAACTCTAACAAAACCGAGGTAATGCTGTTTGGGAATAACCCTAGTTTCTGGACACCTTTATGGTGGCCTCAGGAATTGGGGGCCCTTCCCAGCCCGGTTAACAAAGTAAAAAATCTCGGGATGGTGTTGGACAACAAACTCACCATGGCACTACAGGTCATGGCAGTTGCTTCCAAAAAAGGCTTTATTTTAAGAATGCTGAGAAAGTTCTTGTTTCTGCTTCCTTATGAAAGCCGACTAACGGTGGTCACGGCCCTTGTAACTTCCAGGCTCGATTACTGCAATAGTCTGTATCTGAATATACAGGAAAATTTGCAGCACAGACTGCAGCTACTGCAGAATGCGGCAGCTAGGCTGCTAACTGGCATCCCAAAATTCTCACCCATATCCAAGGCCATCCGCAACCTACACTGGTTGCCAATTCAAAGCAGAGTCCAGTTTAAGTCTCTGTGCCTAGTGTTCAAGGCCTTGAATGGAGAAGGCGCTGAATACCTTACTAAACAACTCACTAGGTACGTTCCTGCCCGGCGTCTCCGTTCAGCTGAAGCCAGTCTTGTCACGGTCCCAGTCATAAAAAAAACCCGCTGGGGAGGACGCAGTTTTTCCCACGGGGCAGCCAGGCTTTGGAACGAATTGCCACTCCACCTGAGACGCATGGAGAACCTATTGCATTTCAGGAAAGCATTAAAAACCTGGCTGTTTCAGTAACTAATTCGGCTGAAGGATCATGGAGTTGTGGACAGCGCCAGGACACCTACTTGGTAATCGCGCGCTTTACAAATCACCATAACCTAACATTACTTTCAGGGCCCTAGTTTCATGGCACCAGTGGTCATCTTCTTGCATGGCTCTGCGTTCCTGGCGCGGAAAGTTGTGTACATAACTGACGTCAGCGCGCATAGGTGGCGCCTAAGTAGTCTCCGTGACATCATCTCGGCGCATAAGACGCCAGCGACTGACGTGGAGCTGCACGAAACCACCTACTAATGCGCAGGGGTACTGCTAACGAAAAAAACTTTCCAGATCCAGTCTGACGCCTGGGGATATTATAAGGTAAGGAATCTATCACCAACTAATGTCTCTTACAGATATATCGTTACAAGTAGTAACTTGTGCTTTCGGTGTCTGTCTTCATTTTTTCTAATGAAGTATCTACTGTTGGCTCGAAAAGATGCTCTTTATCAAAGGGCCGATTAAGTATGGAGGATTGTACCTCCTGCTTGAATCCAGAGATTCGAAGCCAAGCGTGTCTCCGCAACAGTATGCTAGTGTTGATCACACGAGAAGCTGTGTTCGCTGCATCTAGGGCGCATTTTATGGAAGTGTTGGTGATGAGCTTCCCTTCCTGAATGAGGTTGTTACCTTTCGTTTTATACTCCTCCGGCAAATGTTGCATGAGATTTCCAACTCACCTAAGTGGGCCCTGTCATAGCGTGCTAACAGAGCTTGAGCATTGGCAATACGCCAATAATTAAAAGCCTGTGAAGCTACTCTCTTGCCAGAGGCATCAATAAGTTTAGACTCCTTATCAGGAGGTGCGTCCCCTGTAGTTTGAGAGTTAGCTCTCTTGCGAGCGTTAAATACAACAAGAGAGTCTAAAGGCAACTTACCTTTTATGTATACAGGGTCTGTAGGAGCAGGCTTGTATTTTTTATCCACCCTAGGAGTCCGTATCCTGGCTCTAACTGGGTCCTTGAATACCTAGTCAGTACGTTTTAACATGCCCTTCAAAATGGACAAAGTGTTAGACATTTGAGAGTGTGTGAATGTTTCTACAAGGAAATCCTCTTCTAGAGGGTCTGTATGCAACTCCACCCAGTGATATTGGGCAGCCCTGTTGATAAGTTGTGCAAAGCCAATGTCATCAGGTGGGGAGGGTCTGGAAGGATACAGGTCAGGGTCATTAGGTTGATCTGGATCCTTATTATAATCATCCCAGGGATCAGTGTCATGTGGTATGTCCGGATCTTGTGGGGTATCATGATAGACAGCCCCATCCCCAAAATCGCAATTCTGTGGGTGAGGTGAAATTGGAGTTGGTGAATTTGATGGGTGTTATCTGTGAATTGGGAATAGGAGGGGGAGAGGGGTTAGTACCCATATCTCTTTTTTCCTTTAGAGGTATAGGGGCATCTTCTGAGAGGTCTAACTTCAGTTTTTTAGGAAGAGTAGCCAAAAGGTGTCCTGTTTCCGGAAAAATACGAAGTCTTTTTTGTTTTGGATCCAGAGGTGTGTCTTCAGATGGACGTTCCTTGGAAGGAGTATCTTTTACTTTAGGAGTGGATTTTGGCATTGAAGATTTGGGTTTAGTGTCTTTGGGTGGCAAGTGTTTCGAATCCGAATGCTAAGTTTTAGTCGGTTTAGGCTGTGGGGTTTTCGGAGTGGCATGTTGCGGCTCCGAACTTTTCGGTGTGGAGAGGGTGTCGGCTCAGAGCTATTAGGTGTGGAGCGTTTCTACTCCAAGGGTTTAGGCTTCGACAATTTCGGTTTCGAATCTTGTTTTGGAGGGTTTCGGCTCCGTGGTTTTCGGCGTCGAAGGTGTCTTTGGTGCCAACAGCATGGGAAGTGGCACGTTCCTCCTTATGTTTCTGTGCTGAAGGTGTTGGCTCGGCACCGGAATGGGGCCGGATCAAGACCGAGCCGGAAGGCTGCTGTTCATGCTTTATAGCCAGGCTAGAGGGCAGGGCATATAAAACTTTCTCTGTGTCGACAGGAGCCCAAAAGGGATACCGGAGCCTTATCTTTTGTTTGCGTGGGCATATGGGGGATCTGTACTCACAGTACGTTGACCCGGAGTGACGTTCAGGTCTTCCTCCATGTCAGAGTCTGCTTCGGACACGGAGACCAGTTCTTCTTCTTCGGCTTCTGCGGCAGGACGGTGTTCTAGGTCTTCGCCCAAGATGTACGGTATGGAGCTGCTGCCGCATTGCATCTCGTGGCGTCGAGACAGACTATTACGGATGGTCTTCTTCGGTTGGAATCAAGACACGCTTGGCAGGATTTTTCTTTATGTTCCGGGGATAAGCACAGGTTGCAGACCTCATCCAAGTCGGTGCGTGGAAACTTAGCACGACAACCAGGACATAGCTAGAACGGAGTCCGTTCCATCAACTGCTGGCGTGGTCGGTACCGGTAGGCCCGACTGCCCACCTCGACGTTCCCAATCGAAGTTGTACACGATACGTGTTGAATGGGAAACCGTGATCGGAAGACAATACCGTCAAGGGTAGAGGATTGCTAGTCGATGGGGGCAATACACATCCGAACCAGATGGCGTAAAAAAAAAAATCTGGGAATGGAGTCGATGCCCATGCGCACTATCACCGAAAGGAGGAGTCACCTACCTCGTGACTGCAAAGACTTCTTCGAACAAAAACGAAGTGCAAACATCAGGCCCCAACACCAGATGGCAAACTATGCTAACGCATATGCTCTACAGCTCATAGGCCTCGAACATCCATTTATGCAGACAAACTTTTGCAGAAGACAGTTCTTGGTGGTGACCACTCCTGCAGGACAAAGTACACTGTTGGAATATCAGATGCATGTGCTAGCCCCATTATGCTGAAACCACTCTCTGACAATTAGGAAGAAGCATCTTTTTAGGGAAGATGGATGGGTGGAAAGTAGTATTATCCATGTACCTTGGGTGCGATCCCTGAGACCTTCTACAAGTAAATGTAGATTTTACAAAATATTAACACAAGTTTTTTTAATAAGCAGCCTTGTAGGAAACTGGTATTTTGTTACAGTACGCCCACCTCCACCCCCTCACACATACTTTTTGCCTGGTATTTGATGCACCTTTTACTGAAGTGTACTGGGTTCCTGCCAACCAGGACCCCAGTACCAGTGTTCTTTCACTAAAACTGTACAATTGTTCCCCTTATTGGCAAAGCTATTAGCACCCTCTCCAAGTCCTTAATAGATGGTACCCCTGGTACCTTGGGCCTGAGGTACTACAGTAGGTCCCTTAGGACTGCATCAAGTATTGTGCCACCCTAAGGGACCCCTCACCAAGCATATTCAAGACTGCCATTGCAGACTGCGGATTGTGCTGCAGACAAAAGTGAAAACACGACATGTTACACATCCCTGCGTGCCATGACTTCTAACACTGCATGTAATATTTGTAAGTCATCCCTACAGCAGGCCGGACAGAGTTAAGGCAGGGTGCTAAATATTACATGCGAGGGCATACCTGCATGAGCAGATCTCCCCCATTGCTGGTCAGTCCTATTACTGCCAGTACAAGTGACCAGGGAAGTCATTTCTGATACATGGGCCGGACACTGGTGGAAACAAGTTCCCCAGCTACATGATGGCTTCACTGAAAATAGGGATGTTTGGTATCAAACAACTCGTATTGGTAAACCCACACTGATGCCAGTGACGGATTTACAAAAACATGCATTCAGATGGCACCATAGAGGTGCCCCTTCAAAACCTACCAGCCTCGTGTCCTTGCTGAATGGCTTCTGCAAGTCTGGCCCCCAGGTTGAAGTGGGCCACCAGCGTCAACAAGGTCTGCCAGCCCTCCAGAGCTAGAGTCCATCTTGGTTTCACCATTCGTGGACTCCCAGATGTCGCCTGCAGCCTCTGCACACAGGCCTCCTCAACCACGATTGCTCTTGTAAGGGTAAGGAAAAACCAGATGCCCAAGGACACCGCTGCACCAGTGGCCCCTGGGTCTTGGAGGAGAAAACCAATGGTGCCTCAACCCACCTCACCCCCCAATCCGAGAGCAAAGCTACAGCCTGCAGCCTCTCTTTTTTACAGACCGATCCCCACTGAAACGCATTGGGCTGCCGACGCAAATTTGCACCCTGCACTCAGCCGCCCTCGTGCCGCTGGTGGTGTACTGTTGGTACGGCCTTGGACCATGCCCACCATTCACCTTAACTCCTGGAGATTGGTCCTATAATTTTGATGTACTGTACCTGAATGCAGAACTTGTTCTTCCTTCAATAGGAAAACATTGCAGAAGTCAAATTGCAAGGTGTCCACTTTATAAAGTAAAAAGAGCAGGGGTGGCCGATTGCATAGGTCAAAATCAGAGTTTGGCCCAATGTGTTTCAATGGAGACTGGGGTGCTTGGAGCCACACTTCTAGCGGGTAAATAGAGCGGTTGCACGGGCCAAGTTTTGGATTTTAGGACCAGCACAGGGGGGCCAAAAAGCAGCATCAAACCTATGCCATCCGCTGCAAAGGGGTGGCCGGGTGCAGGGTGCAATTTCAACATCAGGCGGCCAATGCTTTTGAACGGCGATTCTTCTTTTGATAAACAGGCTGGGCTGCAGGCGTTGCACCGGAGGTTGCAGAAGGGACACCAACGACAGCAGAAGTAAGTAGAGATGTAGGGGATCATAGGGGGACTGTTCTTTCAGGTTACCAAGTACCAGGGGCTTCGGGTGCAGGTATGCCTTTCGACGTTGGACTCTTCTCACTGGAGTGGGTCGTGGTCAGGAGGAGCCTCTGGATTCACACTGCAGGTGCAGTCGTGGAAGTCAGGAGAGGTCAGCCAACGCTGGATTCGAGGTCAGGATTGCTGAGGAGACTTCACTGAGAAGGTGAGCTGAGCTCACACTCAGGCCGGGGGAGGGGAGGTGGACGGTCGGGTGCAGAGTGGGCAGGAGTCAGAGTTCCAGCTGGATACAGAGCCCTTGAAGTGGATTTCTTCTGGACAGGTCTGCTGTCCAAGGGTGTTTAGAGTCTTTTTCGAAAGCAGCAGTCCTCCCAGGATTTTCAGAGGTCTATGGCTGTGAGAAAGTGCCATCTTTCTTGCATGGTATGTGCCCACTTTTTGCTGAAGTACTTTGAGTGTGCCCTGGGCTCCTGCCAATCAGGTGCCCAGGGCCTATGTTCCTTCCCTAAAACTGTACTGAAACCTAAACCCAATTGGCATCTCTGGCCACAGGCCAGCCCCTGGTAAATGGTACCATAGGTACCCAGGGCACTGTGAACAGAGAAGGCCCCTATGAGCTGCAGCCCTTATTGTGTCCCCCTTGGGGACACACACACTAACTCTGCAGGTTGAGTGTCTGGGTGCAGAACCAAACCGAGACGACAGGGCACACATCCCTGTGTGCCATGCCCACAAAACACTGCCCTGGCATACATCAGCCACCCCTCTAGCTGGGTGCCCTATGCCAGTGGTGTGGGCACAGGTGCATGAGCCCTGTGCCCCTACAGTACCCAGGTTCATTCCTGGGCACTGTAAGTGCAGTGCTGCCAGTTAAGAGTACATGGTGATGGGAGAGCGTCAACACGAACTCCACAGCATCATGATGGCTGCACTGAAGACTGAAGTTTGATATCAAACTTCTCAGCACATTAAACCCGCACTGATGCCAGTGTCGGATTTAAAGTACAATGCACGACAGTAGGCATCTTAGAGATTCCCCCTGAACCTAACCTACAATCCACGTCTTGTTTGAGGGGCTGCCTAGGCTGCCACACAGCAGACATGTTGCTGGACCCCTGGGTAGAGAGCCATCCGCTCTCCTTGGCCTGCAACAATGCACATCCTGGGTGAGGTGCTAGGTCTCCTCCCCCAGGATGGGCAGGGGAAGGGGAAGCTTCAAAGGCATTCCACCTTTGTGAGCTTCTCCAAGCCCCTTTCTGTACTCAGCAACTGGCCCCTACCGGTTCTGACCCTCTCTGGTGGGACGACTGGCCGGAAACCCCAAGGAAGGAAAGGGGGTGTGCCAGCCTCTGCCAAACCCACCCCTCAGGTGGGGGAGGTGAGGTGAAGCACATCTCTGGGCTCTCGCCATCTTGAAGATGGGGAGCCCTACCCTATCAGGACTAGGCTACTGCCCCCCTCCCACAGGAGAGACGCAGGATAGGGGGTGTACCCACCCCAGGACGGGGACCCATTGGTCCCTGCCCTTCACCTACCTGTAACGCCCCTAAATCTAGTATTTAGGGGCACCCTGAACCTTCCTTCCCCAGATTCAAAACTACCAAGGGCAAGAAGAAAGAAGACCTGCCCTGCAGCTGCTGAAAAGAGGAAGACACCAACTGCTTTGGCCCCAGCCCTACCGGCCTGTCGACCCTCGAACCTGCTCCTGCTCCTGCTCCAACCCGGCATCTCTTGTGACTAGCAACTTCACCAACCCCGGAGGACCTGGCTACCTTTTGACTCCAAGCCCCTGGGACTCCCATGAGTAGAGGCTCTACTCAAAACCCATCTCTAACCCCTGGCAGCAGCCCGGAACCGCAAACCCAGCACACTCTGCACCAGCCAAGCCTGGCCAGTGCCGGAGTGAACAAAGACCCTGAGGACGACCCCACGGCGACTGTGACCCCGAGTCCGGCACCCAAGGACCTCCCACGACACTCCTGAAGAAGCCTGCAGCCTGAGAACAAGGTGCCCCACCCAACCGCGATCAACAGAGGGTAAGATTTCCCGACACCAAAAGGCACCCCTGCACGCAGCGCCCCACGGCCCCCTGTGCCCAATCCCAGGGTACCCACCTATCCTCCAACTACCCAACTTACCTCTCGAAGTGGTGGTGGCACCTGAAGAGTCCTCGTCCCCGACCTTGCAGTCTTTTTCTAAACCGGAGATTTCCCATTGAAATCCATTGAGCACCCGAAGGCTCAAAAGCCCTCTGCACCCAGCCGCCCGAGGTGCCCTGGCAGTGAAAACTCTACACCTACCTACTTCCCCTACTTGCCCTGAGTGAGTGACCAGGAGCCCAGCTCCCACAGCCGCGTGGCTTGCCAGTCAGCAGCCACCAACCAACCAAGGCCCCCCCCTATCCCTCATAGGATAACATTGGGCCTAACTCTCTCTGCACCCGGCCGCCCTAGAGCCGCTGAGGGTGAACCAGCTGTACCTACTTGACCCTGGGAGACCCCCGAGTCTGTGCCCAGAACCTCAACTCTGCCAGTCGAGTACTTACCCTTAAACCGCAAACTCTATTTTCCTCATAGGGTAACATTGACTGGCTTTTTCCTGAAATTTCTTCTAAGTGTGGACTTTTCAAATCTTAAAATATTCACCAAAAATCAGCCGAGTAACGAAAACGAAATTACTCACCTGCTCTTCGGTGAGCTCCCAGTGCTGGATCTTGGTGCCCAGCACTGACTCTGAAAAATACTTACAACTGTACTTACCCTTAACTCAATTTTCTTCCATAGGAAACCATTGATTTTTTTCTGTGAAATTTCTTTTAAGTGTCGATTTCTGCAATCTTTAAATATTCTTCAAAAATCGTATAATATCTGAAAACGTAATTAATTACCTGTTTTGGATAAAGGTCCCAGTACTGAGTCTAGGCACCCAGTACTGGATTACAAAAGTAACGAGAACATACTGGACCTGCAACTTGAATTTTCTTCCATAGGGAATCATTGACTGTTTTCTTTGAAATATTTTCAACTTTTAAAATAGCTAAATATTGTTTAAAAATCATTACTGTAATTAAGTCTACTTTCATCACTGGATTCTGAGTACTGACCCAGGACTGAACCTAGGATCCAGTCCTGGAATTCCAAAAGTAATCTAAAAAGTAATCTGTTGCAAATAACTTGAATTTACCATTGAGCTCAATGCATTGTTGTGTTTAAAAATAGAGTTGCCTACTGCAACCACTTGTAACCGTTTACAAAAGTCTATTGCATATTGCAAAAGTATTTATATGAAACATCTCATGCTGAGAAAGTATATTTTAAATACAAGTGTTGGTTCTAAAATAAAACAAGCATATATTTTGTTATATATAAACCATTGGACTAGAGTTCAGTTATTGAGTGTGTGAGACCATTTGCTGACTGAGTGTGTACATCAAATGCTTTACACGGTCCTCTGATACTGCCTTACTGCTCGACCAAGCTACCACTTTAGAGAGTAAGGTTATATCTAACTTTAACCTCTGTCAAACCCTGGGTGACTGTGGACTCTGTACACCCTGTACCTATTAAGGAACAGTATATACAGAGCCACTTTCTCACACATGGTTTTAAAAGAAACGCTGGCCCCCAGGTTAGTGGACTTATTAAACATGGTTTTCAATAGAGGGCTCGCTCTTCCAAAATCCTGGAATGATGCCACCATTAGCTTAATTTTAAAACCAGGGAAAGACCATTTAAAATGTGAATCATCCAGACCCATATCCCTCTTAAACAAGGACTATAAAATCTACACGCAGATTTTAGCAACAAGATTAGGTTACATTACAAGTCATCTAATTCATTAAGACCAGAAAGGTTTTATAGAGGGGAGATAAATGCACGACCTCACTCACCAACTGATTGAAGCGGAGTATATATCCACTCAGGAAAACACCCCCGCTTGCAGTCCTTAAATTCGATGCTGCAAAGGCATTCGATCAAGTAAATTGGATGTTCTTAAGCAAAGTAATATCCTTGTATGGATTAGGTGACAAGTTCCTAAAAGCAGTAAAAAAATATATACGCAGCCCCGATGGCAAAAATACTCCTAAATGGTAACCTCACTAAAGAATTTAAAATTAAAAGAGGCACGCGAAAAGGCTGCCCACTCTCCCCCTACTTATTTAACCTTTACAGAGAGCCACTAGTTAACTGTATAAGGTCACAAGATGTCATCTCCTTTAATTTCAAAGGATGGGTAAAAAAGGTGGCCTTATATGCAGACAACCTGATGGTATTTACATGCAATTTGAAGACATCTCTTCCAACTATCACTAAAATGTTCGGAGAGGTATTGGGGTACCAGGTTAACCACCAGAAAACAGATTATGGAATGGAACTCCCCACTATCAACTGCAATAATAAAAAGCATATTTAAGTATTTGGAGATTGAGATATTAAAAAACATTGGAGATTGCTCAAGTAAACTTCGACTTAAAAGTAAAAGAAACAAGTAAGCTGCTAAGATCCTGGAGGGGCTTACCGCTTTCATTTATGGGAAGATCCGACATCATAAAGATGGCCATATTACCTAAATTCTCCTTCGTTTTTAATGCTATCCCACTTGAATGTAAAACTCAGAAGTAAGGATAGAGTGGAAAAAGCTATGCAGGAGGAAAGGCCAAGGTGGTATCGCTAGCCCTGACTTTCTATATAATTATAGAGCCTTCCAATTCAAGAACATCAGGACTCTTAAATCACATTTGTTCTATGCTCCTTATTTTGGAGCAGTAATAGAGGACTTTTGTTTATTTAAATTTGGCCACCCAAGGTACTTTTACGAAAATAAAGCTAAAGGTCCTAGGCTATGCTTGCAAACATTGGTATCAGATAAGGAAAACACCAAATATTCCATACTACAGCAGCCTAGCACCTATCTGGAAATCACCGCGAACTCCTGAATGTTTGAAAGATGGCCTGGCAGCCCCTATAAAGAAAGCAGGTATTATAATGTGGGGACAGCTGGTTCAAGCAGGAACTCTGATAAGCTGTGATTCCCCATTCATAAGTACAGATGGGAAACTGTCTAGATTCAAATATTACCAACTCACAAGCTGGGCAAGAGGCCTAGAGAAGGTTCAAAAGGACAACACAGAGGTGGAAGAAGAGTTACAAAGCGACCCAGCGAGAAAATAAATATCTAATTGGTATTGGCTCACGATTCAAGCGGGAGAAGATCTTGTCCTACCTATAGATTTTTGGAAGAAGGGCCTCCCAACACAAGACTTGCATCAATGATAAGTATCCTTTTCTTTATTATGGAGTGCAATAGTATCTGCACCCCTACGGAAGAACCATCTCTTTACCTTACACAGGGCATACTGAACCTCAGAAAGATGAACTAAGATGAATAAGCAAGTGTTGAGAATTTGTCCAAAATGCGGTGAAGCAAAGGTGGATGACATCCATAGGTTTCGTCAGTGCCCTCAACTTTGTTTAAACTGGGCTAACGCGAGTAAGACTATAAATAAAGCTTTAGGACAAGAAATTGAGGAAAGCATAAATATCACTATTTTTGGCATGGTGGAAAACAACAAGTCCTCCTCCTTATTTAAAGAACAAACAAAAACATTTACCGTTTGTACTAATCCTGCTAGCTAGACGAGAAATATGCATAAAGTGGATACATGACTGCCCCTCAACACTAAAAGATTGGCCGATTACTGGACCAATTGAGAAAGAAAAGCAGCCGGACAAAATTTTGGGACTTATGGGACACTAATAACCCCCAAGACGGAGAACAGTGGCAGGGTAGGATGGGATGTCCGATGATTTAACACAATGCAACAAAACACATTTTGGCATGGTCACCATAGTGGCACTATGAGAGACTATCCTGGTAAATTTGGAGATCATAAGAGACAATCTTGCCAGAAGATAAGGCTTTCCCTTCTACCAGACCAGGCGAGAAAAAAATCCCTAGCCGGTAACAATCCAATGAAAGGGATTATGGTCTTTCTATATCTCAACTTCTGCACAAATGAGGGAAAAAAAAGAGAAAAAAAAAAAAGAATTGACAAGTATTATAGCGGCATATCTACTCATGCAGATATGCGCTCACCTGTGGTATATAGTGCACCCTGCCTTAAGGCTGAAAGGCCTGCTAGAGGGGTGACTCGCCTACACCTTCAGGCAGTGCTGGCTAGCATGGCACCATGGCAGAGTGCTGTGTCGACTTTGTTGTTATCTACCTCACACGGGCATGCGAGGTGCAAGGGAAGTGGCATGGTCACAGTGAGGGGGTACCAGAGGACCTTCTTCAGCTTCCAGGGCCTAGGTACCCAGGGTAACATTTACCTGGGACTTACAGGGGGCAGAAGTACCAATTTGTGATATGTTTTGGGGAAGCAGCACTGGCACAGGGGACCTAGTTGGCATGGACTCTGCTCTATAATTGAAACCACATCAAAACCATGCAATAATTGGGGGCTAACCATGTAAAAAGAGGCCCTTTCACGTAGTGTGCATTTGCAAATGTCTTGCATTCCTCTGTGTTAAGCCTAAGGCTGCTTGAACACACTACCCCCTAATAGTGTACTTTGGGATTGCATAGCAAGCTACTGTTCACTCATAAAGGACCCTGGACTGTTTACACGGTATATCAACTTTCTGATATATCTCATAAAGAGTCCGCTTCCTACATCATCTTTATTAAAAGAATTTAAATTTGGTCGAGGTTGCCCGCAAATAAGCGAATTAAGTTACATATTGGGAGAAATGCAATCCCCTTGTTTAAGTGCTCTAGGATGCTGAGCAAGGGCAGGTCTGCTGAAAGTTATCAATTATGAAGGGTCAATGATTAAATAAACAACATCTATAAAGTAAACTCTCCAAATCCTACAGTTGTTTGTGCTTAAGGAACTCTCGCAAGTGTTATTAATTTTCACATATGTACAAAGCAATGACAATTTACATAAATTAAAAAAATTGCCACATAAAAAACTTACCGTGCTCAATAATTTCAACTAAACTTCTAAGATGAGGCAAGATAGCACAGCCCATGAGAATTGCAATTTGCTGTACGATTTTGATACCAGTGTGCCTAGCCTGCCAAGACTTTTTGCTCTTACACACTGCTTTCAAGAAAGGCAAGAGAGATGGTATGCCCAGAGCAGAAGCAACAACGGCGAAAGCTCGGGCTGTTGTATTACGGACATATTCATCCATGTTGTCGATATCGGGTCGCATAGTGGAAATCATGGTGGCCAACCCAGCAGCCTAAAGGGAAAATGCAAAAATTTCAAAAAGGAAAAAAATGGGTAAAGTGAGATTGAATACATTTTAGGATATTGCCTACATATGTTGGTCAGTAAGCAGGCCTGCCTCCATACCACCATGTCCCTTCCCTTCACTAGCCTTCCACATCAAAATCCCCTGCGCCGCACATTTCCCCCCCCCGCCCCCCACGCCACCCCCTCACCCTCCAATGTGCCAACAATGTGCCAGGAACAAGGGTCTGCTTAACTAACTATTACGTCTTAATCAAACGTTGAGTAGGTATAATGGGATAGTGCAGTCTTCAAAAATTCTTAAAGGGCAAGAATGAAGGCTGTACAGTTGATCAGAAGTTGTACATCATTCCCTGTTGTGTTATTTTCTCTATTAATATAGTTTCTGCAGTGATGTTCACAGCCCGTACTGTTTATAAACCAATCCCACCAGCCAAATTGAAAAACTGTACACTGCTCAACTGGGCATGTTTTTCTAGTGTTTTATGTGGACCTGCAAAATGTGTTTTTTTGTTTTTGTTGCAACATGAACTTTGGCTTAGGGGACTTGCACATAGATATTCTGCCTTTACTTAATTCTGAAAGAATCCCATGGCGAAAAATCAAAGATGTGTTAATCAACAACTTATATAACTGGACTATATATAATCATCAAATCTGTAGGGCAAGGTATGGGGAATATAGTTCCAGCACCAGAGGTTAATTCTACATAGTGCAAGCTAAGCATTCTCGGAAAAAAAATTTGGACATATACACAGACAATGGCCATAATTAGATTTCCTAACGTTCAATAGAAGTGCCAGAGTGAAGTCTGACATGGATACAAAGAAAAGACTATAGGAGTTAGTGAAAATGGTAACACAAAGGAAGCACAATTGAGCAATTAGTACACAGAAATTAAACAATTTTTTTTTTTTTTTAAAGCAGAGATTCAGAAAACTTAACATGGTAGTAGGTCTGTCCTCCTTGAAAGTTAAACATTACACCAGTTTTTAAAGGATGTTCACGAAGATATTTCTTTGATTTAGCAGGTCTACACGAGTAGCAGCAGATGAAGCGTTTTAGTGAAATTATGACAAAATTTAGTATTGCATATAATGCTCAGCAAGTAGTCGATAAGTTAACACTCAAAAAAACAGATTTACCTTAGCCAAGTTAGAAATAATTTCTCTCCCCTCCACTCTGGCATAGTAATCTTCATCAATAAGCAGTGGTTCAATAACCACAAGAATCTACAGCGAAAAAAAAACGTAAACATTTTGCTTTTGGAGGTAGCTCATCTATAGTGTGGGTAAAAACATAATTAACCACTTACTCTACAGAGTCATCAAAAAGGAAGTTGTGTTAAGTATAAACATTTTTAAATGCTGCATTAAAGCACTAGGAAAGATAACCGGAGTCATGTCTGAAATAGTTACTGGAAAACTGCTAACTTCCACTCGATAAGACATAATGAACCAGTGTTCTATGATGGACTACATAAAACGTTTTTCAACCTAATTATTAACTAAACAAAACTGAAACATTGCTTTGGGTTCTAAAGTATAAATAAAATAATGTGGAAAAAAAGTAAAAAAACAGCATCTGCTATAAATAGGATTTGGTATTAAGAACAAATGTAACCATCTTTAAGGAGCTATGAAAAACATCAGCAAAGTAGTAATTGGTTGCCAGCCTCATCTTTAGATCATCCTCTGCAGTTTAGTCAGGGCCTAACCAGTATCATGAGAAGATTCATGACCATTCCATTTTGCAAAGCTAGCTGGACAAAATACTACCTCTGCATACCTCGATATGGAGAAAAGTACAATGTAAATATGCAGGGATGTTCCATCACATTCTCACCTTCTGAACCACCATATGCTGGTGTATATGAACAAATCCCATGTAGACGCCCCCCCCCCCCCACACAGCTACTTATACCGCACCTCCCGATCGAGATGATACTAAATCATAGGTATATATGAAAAATGTATCTACTATGGTCTGAGAAAAGAGATTTTGAAAATAAATCTGGAACGTACCAAATAACTTGGTTTTATTCAGCACTTTAGTTATTTCCAAGGGCTGTCAAGAAGAAGTAGTGCTACTACTACTACCCCATTTAAGGGTGCATAATTTAAAAAGCTTTGAAACAGAAGTCTGAGTTGCCTTACCAGGTTAACTTAATCTGGAAAAGGAACGGTAGGGAGAAAAGTGAATCGTTCATGTGACATTAAGCAACCAAACAAAGCTAATGTTTGCTCATTAGAGCAGTCACTGTATTTAAGGATCTACTAGAGCAGGGGTCCTCATAGTACGGCCCGCGGGCCGCCAGCAGCCCGGCAAGCCTTCCTTGGCGGCCCGCGGACCTTGCAGACATCATACCTGTGCAAGCACCGCCGGTTGCAGCAGCGTGGAGCTATGGGGGCCGGGGCGGGTGATTCTTTTAAAAGCCATTCACTTGTTAATAAGGCTTTGTTGTATTTCACCTCTTCTTAGCGCCCCTGCATCTCCCCTCTGAATGAGTGGAGATGCAGGGGCGCTAAAAAGAGATGAAATACAACAAAGCCTCATTAACAAGTGAATGGTCTTAAAAGACCTGTGAAGTACTTGGGTGCGGCGGCTGTGTGTTCCAGGGAAGCTGACTCCGCGCGGGGTGAGGTGCGTCTCCTATCTCTGTTTCAAGGCACGTGTTTAACATTGAATATTGCAAACTTCCATCGTCACCAGGAAGTAGCCCGTGCATTATAATCAGTGCACATATTCCGTAGTGACAAACCACCGCTTTCCGAGCCATTGCAGAGGTTGTAAAGTTTCCTCAAGCAAAATCTATCTTGGTTAATAAATTGTACAATGTTTCTAGGCCTCCTTTATGGATAAATTCATTGAATAATATCAGTAAAAGAATTGTCATAATAAATGAAATCTTCCGAATACTGTTCATAGACCAATATTAACGTAACCCAAACATATATATTTCATTCCTATTAACGACTTGCTAGCATCCACATTCATCTTCAAATGTTCATGAATGTATGTTATTTAATCCACCCTAAGGACAGCTGCTTCACGTTTCATTCGCAGTGTAAAGGAAGCTATTGTAAGTGATCAGACTCCAGAATGGTTTGGTTGTTTTATTCTGCACATAATGGTTTCCTTTTTTGTATGTCAGAAAATTGTGCCAACATCTTTTTGCCTCTCGACATGCAGCTCTGCAAGAAAACTTGTGCTTCCATTGGATTAGGGCAGTTGTGGTGTTCCCAGGATTCCCTGAGCACAAGAAAAACAAAAAATATCAAAAGACCATATGTCTGCTAACTTTAAGCGGGAAATCGGGATAGTCCAGAGCGCCTCTGGGAGCAGGTGTGCCTCAGCGGTAAAGTATCTGGGATTTACATCAGGAGTTTTGGGGTGAATTTGTTTCTACGAAAACATTGTGTGCCTTGATAGTAGGCAATTCCATGAGCAAACATTTCTCAGAGTATTGTTAACCAATATTCTTCATCTTAAATATACACAAAAGAGGTAAGGTAGGGGTATAGTACAGCTTGAGCAGAATGAGTGAGCTGCAGAGCACATGGGAGAGCCACAGATAGGAATGAGGAACTGATTGAGAGAGATAGAGAGAGGGAGGGAGAGAGGGAAGGAGAGAGAGGGAGGGAGACAGGGAGAGAGAGAGGGAGGGAGAGAGAGAGGGAGGGAGACAGGGAGAGAGAGAAGGAAGGAGAGAGAGGGAGGGAGGGAGAGGGAGGGAGGGAGAGGAGGGAAGGAGGGAAGACAGGGGGAGGGAGGGAGACAGAGAGGGAGGTAGACAAACGCAGTGAGTGAAGCAGAGGGAGAAAGAGAGAGAGGAAGAGAGACAGGGAGAGAGTGATAGAGGGAGAGTGATAGAGGGAAGGAGACAGAGCTAGATAGATAGAGATGTGTGAATGCCGGGTCTGGTGGCTCAGTGGACGAATGCGTCTGCTGCAGGGGCCTGTGTTCAACCTCATGGTCACCGTTTATTTTTTTGGCTCTAGCCCCGCCCCCTCCCCCACTGACCCCGCCCCCTCCCCCACTGACCCCGCCCCCACCGGTGCGGCCCTCAGCCACAAACCACACTGTAAATTTGGCCCCCGAGAGAAAGTTTGTGAGTACCCCTGTACTAGAGCTATCAAACTGAGTTATGAAGCATTTAGAGTAGACATTGGTAACATCAATGTGAGCTTAGCAGCCTCTCTAGGACTCTGGCATAACTGAGTTCTCAAAAAATGTAAATATGAGCACAGAGTACAAAAAAAAAAGTTTTTTTTTTACCAGCAACGCAATTTACAATGTACCTATTGTGTGAGCATAACTGACCAATCAAAAAAACAGTTCAACTGACCTTGTGGACATACGGTCGGACCAAGTCGTCTAATTTGTATAAAATTCTGTCAATAACTTTGACAAGTAAGTGACGTTCCTGATCTTCAAGTGTAGGCGACATCAGCAGAGGCAAAATCTGATTGAATAAGGGGCCAGCTCCAAACTCACGAGCTTTATCAGTGATCTGACGCAAAGCAGCCTGAAAAACAAAGGAAGATATTTTAACTCCAATAGTGAAAAAAAGACAGGAAAACAAAAAAAATGCCAGGTGGCTTACGGTAATGACTCACCTTTCTCATTGGTGGAGTGCCATTTTTGATTTTCAAAAGAAGTTTCATTATTTTTCTCTCTTTCTGCTCTTCTGGACTTAATGTTGATTCATCAACATCAACCTGTGAAATGTGGAAAACGTTATTCGCACCTTCTCATGAAAGCAGAGGTTAGCTCAGTCATGAAGAAAACAGAGAATGGTGGTGTGAACTTCTGTTTGCATGTATATTAAGTTTGTGGAGAGTCTGGTGGGGTAAATAAAGATAAGGAGCTGGGTCAGATTAAGGGCATGTTGGCAATAGGCTTATTCACGTTCCAGATACAAGTAGCGTTCTTTTGCCCTAGTCACATCTTTAGGAACTATTGTTTTCAGCTCACTCAATTAGCACAGTTAATGCTCTGAATTGGGGCAAATCTGTACAAAAACTAAAACTTACCAGCAATTTATCAAAGTACTGGATATCATCTGGTTTTAAAAACGGAAGGTTTCCAGAAGGCTGGTCATTAACACTCTTCATTGTCCTATCTTCGGTCTGCATGTGGAATCCAGTTAAACCTCCCAATGGGGTTGGTGTTGCCGTTAGTTTACGTGCTGGTGTACGAATGGGAACATATCCAGCAGGAGGAGGAAGGACCTAAGAGTGAAAATAGGTACAATTTAAGCAACTGAAGATCAAGAAATTCTGAGCAGCATATACGTTCAATCAGTATTTTTAAAGGACCAGCA
The DNA here is from genome assembly GCF_964204655.1 of Triturus cristatus. Classification (NCBI taxonomy): domain Eukaryota; kingdom Metazoa; phylum Chordata; class Amphibia; order Caudata; family Salamandridae; genus Triturus; species Triturus cristatus. The sequence continues at coordinate 694,088,490 of NC_140584.1, read as the reverse complement.
ATAGTTTGGAAACCTATGGAGTTACTTAGATATCACACAGACTGAAGACAAAATGTGTAGCTTGCTAGTGAGTTTGTTCATGGAGAAGTTGTCGGAGAAAAAAAACCTGAGCATCTGTTTTCTGAATGAAATGGAGCATTTAAAAAAAAAAAAAAAAAAAAAAAAAAAAAAACGAACAAAACACCACTAACCTAACTTTGTATACTTTCTAATAGCCAAAGCTCACGTCCACAGACATGATACACCATGCTTCCAAGTGCAAAAAGCAAGAAACTATGACTGACAATCTAGAGTTGAATAGTAAGATCCAACATGCCAGACATTAAATAGCAGAGAATCTTTCACCAGTAGCAGATGAGGGCTGCAGAATTACCCAAAATGTAACATGAGCCTACCATACAACTTTTCGTGACATCACTTTGGGAGACAAATTATATCTGATCTATGTCACTAGGCATTTTTTCACTAATGGTTGGGTTCTTGTTAAGAGACAAAAAAATAAAATCTAAACCATCTTCGCCCCAACCATGAGGAGTTTTTATTTCTCTAAATAAATTCTACAAAGGACTTAATCAAGGCCCTAACAAGACTATTAGAAATTTGCAAACATTGTCAATTAAAAAAAAAAAAACAAAACAGAATTCTAAAGGCAAGTTCTGTTGTGTGATCAGGTGTTGACCAAGTCAGTCCACTAAATGCAAAGTTGTAGATCCCACTGCTGATCCACCAATGTAGGAAGCTGGCTCTGTACATACTATACCAAAGTATGGTTTGCTGTGAACAGAGTCCGGTGGATCCCCAAAGGCTTACAGAGGTAAAAGTAGATGCCTTACTCTCTATTTGTAAAAGTGTGGACCAGCAGTAAGGATTTATCAGAGGTTAGTGTTAAGCATTTATTGTACACACTCAGGCAAGAAATGATGTCACACACTCGAAGACTGAACTCAGACCAATTGTTTGTTTCAAAAATATTTGTTGTATTTTATTTTCAGAACCAAGCACGAGTTAGTACATGTAAGTAGAATTGTAATTTTCAAGACAGCCTGTTCAACAATCAAGCTGGATGAATAATGACTTGTTACAGGTTTGTAAAATATTCAAATACAGTTGAGATTACCTTTGATGACTTTAGAGTACTTTTTGGATTATTTTTTCTACTCAGTATGATCTGTCTAGATATCACACTGGGACATTTCCCAAATAAAAGGTTGGTAAAACAGTTTATCAAAATACAGTTTATGTTTCCATACAAACACCCTGAACACTTAAGTTTTTCAGTGGAAAACAGTCAAAGCAATCCTATGGAGAAAAATGAGGTTATTGGTTTGCAGGTAAGTAAACTGTCTTGAGGGGTGAGTCTTTGGGGTTAGAACAAGGATTCCCCCAGAGTCAAGGATGCACTCAAAACGCACCCTCAGCAGCACTAGGGCAGCTTGGTGCAGAGTGCTGAGGCCCACTGTTAGCCAATGGGGGCGTAGGTTGGTGGCTGCTCTCAGGCAGGCCAAAAGGTTGAGGGAGCAAAGCTCCTGGACTTAAGCTCAGGGCAAAGGGGGATCCAAGTTAGCACACAAGGTGCGCCCACAATGGCACAGGGGCTGCTGGGCGTAGGGTGCGGTTTTGACATTGGCTGCCCTGTTTTCAATGGGAGTTGCCGGTTTTGGCTGCAGGCGCGGTCCAGGAGGTCTTCTGAGAGGAACCAACAGCTGGGCAGGTAAGTTGGAGGGCTCAGGGACGTAGCTGCACCTCAGGTAGTCTTCTCCAGGGCACACGGTGGCTTGATGCAGGGGTGTCTTTTGAGGTTAGATTTCACCTCACCAGGCCACTCGCGGTTGGGGGAGGGGTCTCCGTGCAGAGGCTGCAGATGACATCGGAAAGTCCTAGAAGGGTCAACCCCCGGTGGACTCTGAAGCGATGGAGAACCTCGTTGGAACCAGCGGGCCACTCGGACTAGGGCCGTGAGCGACAGGTGCAGTGGTGATTCCAGGCGTCTGATTTTTTGGTCTTCCCCAGGCTCGGAGTCTTTCTTTGGAGATTCTTTTGAACAGAGTTGCTGTTCACAGGAAATTTGGTCTTTGTTAAAGGCAGTCAGTCCTCTCAGGTGTTCTGGAGGTCGCAGGCTACAGGACAAGGAGACTTTTGGCACAGGAACGCTGGAAACTGCAGATGGGCCAGTAGAGCTGGGGCCAAGTCAGTTCTTCTCTGCAGTCTCCTCTTCTTCATAGGTGGCATGAATCTGTCTTCTTGATTCAGGGCTTCCCCCTAAATATGGTATTAAGGGGGGATTTTTGTGGGCTCGCCCCATGTGGGGGGAGTGGTCACAATCGCTAATCCTGATTGGAGACTGCCTGCCATCTGCAAGATGGCGCGCACTGAAGAGTGAGCTGCACCTCGCCTCCCCACCCGAGGGATGGAGTTGGCAGAGGCGAGTTCTAATTTTTCCCATCGAATAGGGGGTGAGACAGGAAGGGGGCCTGCTCCTGATAGCTGGAGAGGCTAGGGTCGCGTTGCAAAGGAAGCAAGGCCTTTGAAACTCCCCTGCCGCAGCTGGCTCTTCCTGACCTGGGAGAGGTGTGAACACCTCCGTCCAATAAAGGCTTTGTTTCTGGGCAAAGGCTCCCTCCCCTGGGGTCCAGAAACTAGTCTTGTGGTGAAGGTTGGTGTTTACCAGTCAGGGAACCCACCAGAGGCTGGTTGTTTTTCAAGGGGCATCTCGAAAATGCCTTCTGAGTGCATTGTATAATAAATCCTACACTGGTATCAGTGTGGGTTTAAGATGCTGAGAAGCTTGCTACCAAACTTCTCAGAATTCAGTAAAGCTAGTATGATGCTGTGGAGTTGGGTAATAAACTCCCAGGCCATATACTCTACATGGCTTTGCTGCACTTCCATGTCTAAGAATGGACTAAAATACTGTAGGGGTAACAGTGCTCATGCAACTGTACCCTTACCAGTGGTATAGTGCAGCCAGCCAGAGGGGTGTCTTACCTACACCATAGGCAGTGGGCTGCAGGAATTGCACACAGGTATGTCGACATCACTATTCTTTGCACCAAAACACCTAGCCTGCAATGGCAGTGTGTGTTTGCTAAGGTACAGGACCTCGAAGGGTGGCACAATTTGTGCTGCAGCCCTTAGAGGCCTTTCCTAGTCAGCATCCTTGGTACCCATGGTACTTTTTACAAGGAACTTGCATGTGGCCAGAGATGTGCCAATTAGGAGTACAGAGGATCTGCTGATCATGTAACTCTGGTACTTTTTCCCAACCTCCACCCACCAGTTGTTTATGTCCTCCCCCCCCATAACAAACAAAAAACGATAACACAAGCATTAGAACCGGCAGGAATATATTGCCAGAACTTGCTAGAACAAACGACTAGAAGACATTTTTTAATGTTAATTTGTTTTGAATAGGGTCACCCAGTTGTACATGTCTTTTAAGTTATATATACGGTAACACAAATACTTCTAACACTATTATAACTTTTCAACATGCTGCTCTGCAACACAGCTTAAAGACACTGGTAAAGTCAATAACTCTGGCTAAACACTTACATGGTCCCATAGGCAAGACATATTGGCTTCTGCTAAAACTAAAACCTGCTAAATATATCTGACCTAATACATTTGCTGTGATAAAAATTTCATTTTACTGTTCATGCAGCTACTTTAAATGTTTGGCAACTAGGCTGACAGCGAGCGGTATTTAAAAAAAAAAATCTTGGTCGAATTTTAGGTAGCCACAGTAGTACAAATCAGAATACCTAACAACAACAAAAATTGTAACGTGGCGTGGGATTCATTTTTACCCATAGGCAAAAAGATCTACAGAATTGGAGCAAAAAATACTAGCTTTTGGTCTGCAGTTTGTCTCCTAAATGAATAGTGAAGCACTGAAGTAAAACAGCAGACCATGTAATATGTAGAGCCTTGGAGGACGATGCTCTCTAGAAAACAGTCTTTGTGCACGGCTGCGTACCGTTTGATATTTTTGATAAAACCTTTTGTAGGACCGAATGTTCCATCATTTCCATTCACCTGATTAGTTGAAAGAATTTTGTTTTTATTTAACTTGTCTTTAGCTATTTCTTCATTGTTTAGCATTTGTTATTACCTTTGTACTTTGACGACTGGTCCAATTACTTCATAATTTCTCTAGGCAAGCCAACAAACTGAGAAACGGTTACCCTTAGTGAAACTAGTTTACTTTCCTGTGACCACTTACCAAAGTAGTACAACTCGTTCACAGTTAAAACTGACATTTTATCCAATACAACCTGCTTATTCAAATTCCTACATATAGCTGTGCATGACCTAAGGTCACATAAACGGCCTTAAAATGAATTACCTTATAACCTTCTGGAAACATGGCATCCAGTTCTTCATCAGAAAGTGGGCGGTTTCTTTCATCAATTTCTCTCTCCCATCTCCAAGCCTGTAGCTGCTCAGGAGTCATGCTCATCATGTGGCCTGTGCATTTGGGAAGAGGCCAAAACATGCAAACAAGTTTTTAAACCGCTGAAGGGGTGATTATAGACCGATCTTATGAGAAGAAAAAACTCAAAATAGATGAAACTAGAAAACGACATCTTTAGTCAGGAGCAAAGTAAAACATTACCCTAGTTCCAAAGGTTAAAAATAGTTTTTCATCCCAACTGGAAGATTCTCAATTAATGACAGACATTTAACTCTTTTTTTTTTTTTTACACTATCATGAAAATATTCTGTGGGGATGTATCTAAATAACATGTTAAACAGTTGAGCATCGCTAAAAAACATAGTAAAGATCAGTCTAACTAAAAAAATGGAGGCAGAATCTTTTCAAGCATATTGCATGAAATTATCTCGGTTTACAGCACTCTACTGACCTGGTGTAGGAGTTGCCATGTTCATGGCTGGAGTTCCAATTGGCGTTTTGCCAGGAGTCAAAACTGGAGTACTGCCACCCATTTGACTAGCTGGTGTTTCATCCCAACGAGATTTTCTTTTACTTGCACCAGGAGTTGGAGTTTCTCCAATCGATTCCCCTCCTCGATCTGTGCGTGGAGTCTCAGCCCAACCACTGCCATGTCCAGGTGTATCTAAAAATCAAAAATTAATTCCTTATCCTTTAAAAACCTTTTACTGTCTTTAATTTTTACAGAAGCCTACAACAACAACAAAACATGAGAAAAAGAGGTAAACAATACATGCACTAAATCAGGAAATAGCAATGTAGCAGGTTAGGCAGTAATTAATCAAAGCGCATCAAAGAAAAACATCTTGAATGATAAAAATGGGAAACTAAGGAAGACAGTAATGACAGCCACAAACAAAGAAATGAACCCATTATTGCATGAACTGTAGAAATGAGGAAGATTTTGCTTTTAGGTTCGCCTACAATACAAAACAGCCAAAGAAACAGAATGCTAGTTAACGTGATACATATACTAATTTCTAGGCACCTAAATCCGCTTTGCTAAGAGGAGGATGGGGGAATTGTTTCTACAAATCCAGTAGAAGAAATTAGAGTGATGGCTCTCACGTTGTTTTTATGTCCTTTCCCGCACAAGTGTGTCACATGTGCAATCCAGTCTGTTTAAGTAGTACATAGAGCTAGTTTCACTAACAGTCAGTGACTGAATCCTTTTGGTAATGTGTGATCCGTTGGAGTACAGATCCATAAAGCAATACCATTATTTCAATGTAAAAGTTTAGTTTAGATAAAGGGTGCAGTAGCGTTTACCACAAATCAATAGATCATAACAATCCCATTTCTATTTCGACAAATAATCTTTCCTGCCCCTTCAACACCTTTATCCTCATACCACAAATGTGACAGAGACCCTGCCACTTGGTTACAAAGTTAACAAACACCAGTATTTTATGTAGTTGTTCACTTAAGACCTTAACTTCTACGGAGTTGCACCCTCCCCTTCGAACTAGGCCCATGTTTGGGTAAGCCTGCTGGGATGCCCTGCAGCTGTGACTAACCGCAACAGAGTAAAGTACATGCCAAGGTCATCTTGTTGGACTGCAAGTCACATGGTTACTACAGCCCAGCTGCCCAGAATGAAGAAAGAGCAGCATCTTAGCCATCGAGTTGCTGCATCATGTCGCTTGTATCATCCAAACATTGTGTGAACGTCCCATGCATTTCTCTCATATCCTTCAGCCCCTGTGGGATAAGGAGTCAGACCACCGATACTCTTACCTAGTGTGATGTCTGGCTGCACTTAACAGAGGAAGACACACAATTCACAACTTTTTTTTCAGTTATCTCTAGCCTTCATGGGTGAGGGGATATTGTGGGTGAAGACCCAGGAATGTCTAAACCTATACTGACCGGTCCAGATTCAGAACATATGAAAGTGTGCTGCCACACCAGACCAGTGACCAGTAACTACTGACTGGGGGTGGGGGCTGATTTGGAAAAAAAAAAAAAAGATTCAATAGCCCAATAATTCAACGAGTCCCCTTGATGAGCATACCTGCCAGGTACAGCTAATGTAAGCACCTTGCAATCTGCAAAGTAGTAATGTGCAGATTGAAAAGCTTTACATAATTATAAGTTACACTATGGAACAACATAATATCTGAACAGAAATCAGTGAAGAGGAAACTAGTATGAAGCTTTAGCTTTCAAGTTTATGAAAAGTAGCAACGACATTCCTGAGGTTCTAAAAAATCTATTAGCTCCTCCATTAAACAGGTCCATACTGGATTGGTTTGTTTGGTAGCAATGATGCATTCCTTTTGGCTTATACTAAACACAAACACTGTCAGTTTCCATTCCTTAGTAGTCAACGAACGCAAATTAATCCAACACGGTTTAAAAATGTACATTTCAAATTGGTATAACATTGCATCATTTTTCTACTTTTCAAAGTGTTCAAGATTAAATTAGAGCAGTAAGACTCCAATTGGGCAGTTCATAGTTTAACACTTTTGCACTGTAAGAATAAAAACTTGAGTATGTGCAACACCACTGATGTAGACACATACCTCTTTCTGTTTTAGGCGTTTCATCCCAGCGGTTTTTCCGTGCACTGGAAGAAGCTCCACCATGACCAGGTGTAGCATGGCCAGGTGTGTCACCACGCCCAGGTGTTGCAGCTCCTGCGGGTGTATGGCTGGGTGTTGGATCCCAAATTTTGGAGCCTGGTGTTGCCCCAGGAGTTTCACTACCCTTTGCACGACCAGGAGTCTCATCCCAACGTAGGGAAGAAGGTGTATGGCCAGGAGTCTAAAAAAACAAACAACGAAAACAATTATATTTGTCCTTTGCTACTTCTAACTTTCCTCACTTTTTGTTTAACACAAGCTGTTTGGATCGCTCAGGGGACTTAAGTAAATATTACTTCATTTCGACTCATGAAATTATTGAAAACGTGTGGCTTAAAGTAAAATGCTTCTTTAGTGTACCACCAAGCATTGCAGACAATTCCACTGAAAGTGCTCGAGGATACAAATCACCAAGGACAATACTCCTTCCTAATAACATGCAGCATCCAATGGGTTTTGCAGTTTGCTTTAAAACAGACACGAAAAAAGCAGACAAATCACCAAAACTGCCCAGAAGGAAGTTATTTAAAAAAGGTGGCATATAAACAAAATGTTTGCGCCCATTCCCATCTTCAGATTGCCACTGCATATAATTTACATTCCACTTCTAACTTATCTTTTACCTGTTGAGTTCACTGTGTTTAATGTACTCCTGTAATGTGTGCAGCTGCAACTGCCTTTATAGACCCCTCACTTCAACTTCCTTGAGTGCCTAGAAAGTCAAGTGCCCAACAGGTGTCCACTGGTACTGATGTTCCAGAGACATATGGTAATCTGTACTTGTGTATGATCATTGCTGACTTACAAAAAAACAAAAAACACTTTCTACTCCAGTACAGTTCAGCCTCTATGTGCCACAATTCGCCGTTCAACTGAGAAAAACGTGGTTCCTATAGTTAGACTACCTTTGCTGATTCTGATCAGCCAGACCTCTACTTTATATTGTAAAGGCTCTGTAAGGACAGAAGACAAACTAAATATGCAACACCATAACTCTGGAGGAAGATTTAACGTTTTAGATAAGCAGTTAGTGGCCCTTCAGTGCAAGGATTTGTAAATCAGCTGTACTTAAAGAAGACTGAGCTAGAATAGAGGGTGTATTTTTTTTTAATTTTATCTCTAGAGAAAGTACCATGCAGGAGGCCAAGAGCATAGTCCCAGCCTCAGACTGCAGTAAGGAGGCAAGCAGGCCCTGACTGAGATGACGACCATCACATCCAGAGCTTTGCCAGGAGGATGACTGCATGGATTTAACCACTAGCCACAAAACCCTTACAGACCAGCTCATCATAAACACCAAGAATCGCTAGAGATTGAGGAGCTGCTTAAACACTTTCCAGGTCACAATCACCAGAATGACATGGCAGTCCACGGAACCCTTATAGGTCCATCACCAGATTTAGATGGGGACACATTTTCCTCTCCACCCAAATTATTGGGGTTGGGGCACACTGGCTGTGACGACTGACCTTGATTCTAGACCTATTTGAACACTAATGCCCTAAGTTTTGAAGACGAGCCATATTTAGGGGATGGGTGTTTATCCTAGTTTACAGTTACTTCAAGTTGAAGCAGCGGGGCACTTGGTGCCCAGAAACCTGAAATGGTTGACAGATGGCTGGTTACAGTTCACATGGTACTCAAGTTAGCTACCCAATAGGGAACACCATTGGGAGTGGCCACTGTATCCACTGCCTAATCAATTTCTAAACAAGAAACTGTATAGTACCATTGCTCAAGGTTGGGTAGTGCATGTTTGGACTTTATTGGGCCAGTTTTGCTGTAAACTCAGCTAAAAGGTCTCTAAAACACAAATTTGCCCAATCCTGCCCCATTCAAACACTAGAAGGCAACATATCCACAATGTATATGTCCAAAATTACTCTGGGGTTTTGGCAGCCTGGCACCTTTGTCTTTCACTTGTAGTAAAAAAATAAAAGCTATAATAAGACCCTATATGCTTTTAAGGTTCTCTGGGAACACCAGGATACTGTCCTGCAGGATAACATTGGCCATATGGCTCAATACAACACATATATAGCACTTGAATTGTATTACTAGATTTAGATTGAGGCACAAATAAGATACAAGCACCTCCTTAATTTTTGAGCGGCTCTATTTTCCATAGGAGTAATTCGATTTAATTAACATTCAGTATTTAAGTTAATGTACGGCTTACTGTCCTACTCTAAATAGATTTCTTCCACCGCAAGTCAAGTGACCAAGGACAGTAGCTTGTATAGGAGAACAAGGGTAACACTTAAATTTAGAGAACCTGGGTAATGTGATAGGTTTATATAAATAGCGATTCACAGGGAAATAAATATCTTTAGTAGTTTCACCAGCCAGGAAACACGAGTTGCATACACAAATTTGTACAGGCACTTAATGCACACAGGGTCATGGACACATTTCCACTGCAAACAATGCATTTTATTATTTAAAATATAACTCCTATCCTGATTAATTTTAATATAAAAGGAGTCTATTTACGCGTGGTAGTCTACGACGTTTTAACCTTTGCTATTCAGACGTCATCAGGACTGAGCAAGAGTACTATTCTTGTTGATTACAGTATATGATTAAGGATATTTTAAGCAATAAAATATTGTGTTTCCTATGGAAATGTGTGTCCTTGTCCCTGTGTGCATTAAGTGCCTGTAAAATATTTTGCGTATGCAACTCATGTTTCCCGGCCAGTGAAGCTACTAAAGAGATTTGTTTCCCTGTGAACCACTGTTTATATAAACAAGGACAGTAGATTGGTTATTTAACTGGTGACTCTTTAGACACTGGTAAAACACAATATCCACAAGGTACATTCGCTATTTTACCAAGAACAGAACCCAAATTTAAGACTACAAGCAAACTCCTAATCAGCATAGGTGAGCATCCACTACAATATCATCCAGTACTCCAACTAAAAACAGGGAGTGATGACCACAAATCATGAAATACTGTGTACTGAACACAGTTCAATGTTAAATAGGTTGCCATTAACTGTTCTTTAACCGTTCTTTACGACGACAGTTAGTGTGTTCACAGTCTTGACCAAGATTACCTGAAATACAAGCCACAATACACTTAAGTTTACTTTCATCCCACTCTCTAGAGCAGAGATCAAAACACCCTTGTTCCATGAGACAAAGTCCCAAACTAATTAAACAAGTAAAACAGGTTTTTTTTATTGCTGAATTGGATGTAACTGAAGGTCATGTTAGATAGTGAAGGATGAGAACAGGCAGCAAGGGTCAGACAGCAAGTCCAGGATTATGTAAATATTGTCAAATAATCTAATAGCTCCTGTAATGGGAGGTGAAGGGTGGTGTTTGAATGGTAGTGGCAATGGATAAGAGAATATCAAAGTGTCTAGGGATAAATATTCCCATACTCTAGACAGACTGGATATAAATTACACAGAAAAAGCGTATGCAATTGCTATTCATGTGGATAATCTGGTACATCTTCAGAAGGCCTGAGAGTAGCTTAGATGAAACAAAGCCAACAATAGGACTCTGAAGGAGGTTTAACTAAGGGTGAAGAGTGGCCAAGGTCAGCAACCCACATGAAGATATTCAAATGAGGATACACGAGGTGGTTGTGGCGGCACCAGTGACGGAGGCATGGTTAGGTTTGTGGTGGATGCAGAAAGAGTAGTCAACAAGTATTCTGACTGTCAAAAAAGACTAGCAACATGCAAGAAGCAGCACTTATAATTTCATCACAAAGGACTGGGTTTTAAAGTACTACAAGGACAATTTATTTTCCATCAAAATATGGTTATGATTTGAATTGAAGCGTGCAAGTGACCTGAATTTTAACATATGCTGTGCCGGGTCAGTTCTTTAATTCTTTATCTACAATACTCTAGAGGAGTGGGATGCAGGTAGTATTACTTAACAATGAAAACACAAATTATTCTTTCACATTAAAGAAAATAAGGTAATACATTAATAGCCTGACCAATTTATGTCATAACGTGTTTGGAAAACATTTAAACGTAACATTTTCGAGTTTGGTCTCAAATGACACTTAGTTATCAAAAAGCATTTAAGAATCTGGGGGAAGAATCCCCGATTAGCTATCAAAGTAAGACAAATCTAGGCTTTACGATTTTCTTGTGTTAATATTTCTGTTTAACAGTTGTGCTAAATGGGTTGGTTATGATAATGAAGCACATTTTAAATAAACAAAATTAGTAATATATTAACGGATATGCAAGGCAAAATAACCACTTGTAATTAACAGTAGAAGCTAGATTCAGTGAGTTGGAAGTAGTACAAATTGTGTTTAACAGTACAATTCTACAGCACTAAAGTATACAAAGGTTTAAATACAACGACCTCAGCTTGATCCCAGCTGGACATTTTCTTTGGGGTGGAGCCTGGCGTCCCAGGAGTTTGATCAGCTGTTTGATCCCAACGTCGTTTACGTTTTGAAGGAGGTTGGGATGCTGCCGTACCATTAACAACCTTCAGATCCCCAGCCTTGACTTTTTCTGCCAATTGTTGTTTAATTTCTCTCTGAAAAATAAATACAGGTTTTTTTCAACCTTCAATACAGGTTATAACAGGTAACAGATGTAAAAGAAGGTTAAAGTTCAGTTCCAGGCGTGTCAAATTTAATAAAATATCTATTTCTCTAGGAGACGTGTTGCTTCATAAATCTACTAGACCTGTAAAAAACACACTTGTCCCTTTGGTGGCAAGTAGTAAAGCGACAAATTATGGCAGCAATCTCATAATACATAATCTTTAGCTTATCCGATTATGCCAGGACCCCTACTATAGTATGCAGATTTACATACTTGTGCTAGAGGTAGCGTAAAGCAATAGTTCCTAGGTTGAAATGCCCTTTTCAGTCTGTGCATGTTTAAGGGGCTTTTACCAGCTCTTCTCTAATCTTTTCCCATACTAAGAAAAATTTAAAACTTTCCTGACAAGGGCAGTAGTAAAACATCCCCAGGGTTGGGAAATAAAGTGGTTGGGAGGGAAAATGAACTTGTAAACGCTCAGATTTTTGCATGAGCAAATCTACAGGTGCATACTTGCTCACGCTAAAATGCAGTTCACAAATATTTTCTAGGAGTACGCTTTCCTGGCCTACGACTAAATTCTTGTGAATTCATGAAAGACGGAAATCTGCACTAATGCAAAGACCTATACCATGGGTGCACTTTTGTGACTTTCTTTACAAATTCTGCCCCCAAAAAGGTCTGGAGTTAACCAAGACACTTTCTTTTTATTAAAATTCATTTTCTCTTCAATCGATCAGCTTCTGCTATTTTCACAAGGAGCATACTGGCACACAACGTTTTGTTCAGAGCTAGGGACTACTGTGCCAAAGTGAGCTTTGAGAGACCAAAATATATTATTGCTATTTGCCAATGTTTGCTATAATGTTGAGGGCCCAGCAGCGTCTACAACAACATTTTACAAAAACCATGTCAATCAAGACCAGCATTGACAAAACCAAAAGGCTGCCCATAAATTTCAGACCTGTCTGCTTTGCCAATGCTTGTTTATTTTCCAGTTTCCCATAACCTTGTTGGAACTGGTTGCACTGATTTTCCATTTTGAGTTTTTTTCTGGGAAATTCTAGCATGCATCTACATATTTTACAAAATGATGCATCAAAAAAATGGTACCTAAAATTCAGAGAAGTTTAGCAAAACATTTTATTTTGAAAGCAACAGATAATTAATCTTGCCGTCAAGCTTCCGTAGAGATTTGCATGTCAGAGCATTCTGTCAGCATTATATGTAGTCTCACACTGTTAGACTTTGCAAATATGTACATTTTCACTCGGGAACCACCGTCAGTAGTGCAGTCTGAGCTTACATTTCCTTAACCCTAATAAGAATGGCTTTGCATTACTGAATGGTGACAGAGCAAATCCGACAAACTATTGACGCAAGAGGCAATGCTGCCCTGATTGTTAGGATTTTTCAGCAGCATTCGATAGAGTTAATCAGGATATTCTCATTGACTGACTTTTCTCCACTGGCATTAGAGGACGAGCACTTACCCTTCTTAAATCTATAATCACCAATAGTGAACAATTTGGTGCTCTTGAAGAATTCAATTCATCCTCTTTCACCCTACCCTGCAAAGTCCCCCAGGGTTCCTCTTTAAGCACTACCCTTTTAATATCTATGTAACTCAACTAGTCAAATTGATCAAGTTGTTCGGGTTCTTGTGGGATCCTACTCAGATGACATCCAAACTTTGCTACCAGTCACCAGTGACCCAGCAGACAGCTACGCGTTTCCACAACTGTATGCTCCAGGTTGGAAAATGGATAGCCCATAATTGTTTGAAGAAAAACTGAGGTTCTGCTTTTTGGAAGGATTACTTCCCTGTAGTCTCAATCGTGGTGGTGCTAGGAACTTGGCACTCTCTAAATACCAGTTAAAAAGGTTAAGAACCTTGGTGTTGTGTTCAACAAACTGTCTTTTTAAGGCCATGCCAACTCCACCGCACCAGCTTCCTTTTATACCTTGAACCTTCTTAAAAAGATGTTACCCTTTATCTTGCGGAATCTACAGAACTGTTATATCAGCCTTCATTATTTCAAAAATCGATGAGGCATACAAGAGTCCCTGTGCTACCCCAAAGCCAGAATGTAGGGATTTTGGGACTTCCTCTTCCCTGGTTGGCTTTAACTCTTTATGCTCAACTAATGTTTGTTCCTGCCTCTTGAAATAGGATTTTGAATATCTAGACAACTTCCGATTACCTGTCATTGCATTATAGGACTTTTTGCAGCCTTGAAGAAGTCACGCTAGTGATAACACGTGTAGGCTGTACCCTCTTATGTTATATAGTCACATGAACACGTCACATGAAGATCTCTAGCAAACAGAACCTGTAACGAACATTTTGATCCTGACTTATTGGACTAAAGCTTAAATAATAGATCACATTCATGAGTGCTGTGATATCCTTTGTATTCATGTGGTGGCCTCTTTGATCCATCGCCCTTTGACACCATTAGTAAGTAGGGTGTCTAATACCAATTAGCACCACTTTAATTACTTGTTACTAATTCTATCTCTTAAATACCCACTTAAATTTGTTGCATAACATTTACTTACACACACACACACACACACACACAGAATGCTAGTTACCCTGTAGGCATCTATTAGTGAGTGGTATGTAGCGCTGTAGATTCACATACTAAGCATAAGTCTGCCATCTAATGTTGGGCTCAGATGTGCAAGTTGTTTATCGAAGAAGTGTTTCGAGTCACGAGTTATAGTGACCCCCTCCTCTAGCTTGCAGAGCGCATGGTCATAGACTACAGTGTTAGATTGTTTTCCGTTTAACAGGTGAGGATGGAGTGGAAGGATAGTGTATTATATGAAGATGAACATGTAATAATGTATACAAAGGCAATAGACAAGTCCGGAGGAGGGTGGGTGCATGTGAATCTACAGCACTACATGCCACCAACAGATTCTTACAGAGTGAGTAAGATTCTCTGTTTAGTGGCATGTGTGGCTGTAGTTATACATGCTTAACAGACTACAAAGCAGTTTCTCTAGTAAGTGGCGATTTACTTTTACAAGGTGCATTTGTTTGAAATAATATACGTAGTACTACTTGACCAACATTAGCTTGTTGCAAATAGGTCTGTCTAGTTGTCCCCATTGTTGGAAGAATGGGTGTAGGACCTGTATGTTGAGTTCCCATTCACATACTTGCTGGCGTGTCCTACTGAGAAGATCTGCCAAATCGTGATCTACTCCTGGAATGTATTGTGCACACAACTGAACGTTGTGTTTGAGATTTTTGTGCTAGGAGACAACTGTAGAGATTTCCCCCCCCCCCCCCCCCTCTATTTTTTGCAAATAAGACATTATAGTCCTGTTGACTGTTTTGATTAAGACTACTTTATGTATTAGGTGAAGAAGGAATGCCTTCATCGATAGATGAACAGCTATCAGGGCTAGGTGATTGATATATAGGAGGGATTGGCTGGGTGTCCAATGCCCAAGTACAGTCATTTTTTGTAAGTGCTCTCCCCATCCATTCATAGATACGTCCTTTGTCCTAGTTATTTACGGAATCGGGTCTATAAACTGCCGCCCCTGTAATAGATTTTTGGTGTTCCACCATTGCAGAGATTGGCAAACTGGACTGTCGATCAACACTAGATCGTCAGATTGACCATAAGCTTGAGACCATGGTTGCATTAAGCATGGTTGTAGACGGCGCATATTGAGTCTGGCATGAGGTACAATGGCTATACATGATGCCATTGTTCCTAGGAGGCGCATATCTGTTCTCACTGAAGGTCTGCACCCTGGCAGCATTTGGGTATGCTACTCCTGTTTGACAATTTAGTATAGCTCCCCAAGTAAGGCTGTGTTTTAAGAGGATACAGGTGGGATTTTACTGTATGTATTAGAAAACCAAGGTGATGTAGTAAGTTTATTGTTGTTTGTGTGTGCTGAAAACATTTGTGACATATGTTGCTTTTGATGAGCCAGTCATCTAGATATGGAAAAACGTAAGTGGGCTGCTGCTACTACTGTTAGACATTTGGTAAACACCCTGCGTACTGTGGCGAGCCCAAACTTTCTTCAAAACTAACGCAGTCATAAAGTCTACCTGTTGGAGAAGTGGTATGACGTCTTGAAGAGTGGCCTTATGAATATGTTCTGAAAGGATGTATTTGTTAGAGGTCTGAGATCTATTATGGGTCTTAGAGCTCCGTCGTTTTTGGGTATTAGAAAGTAAAGGGAATAGACTCCTGTGCCTTGTTGTTGTAATGGCACTATTTTATTGCTCCTTTGCTTAATAAAGCTTGAATTTCTTCTTGGAGTAGCTTTTGACGGTCTGTTGATAATCTGTGAATGCGAGGTGGAATGTTTGGTAGTGTTGAAGTGAGCTCTAGACAATACCCATGTTGGATAATATCAAATACCCATTGATCGGATGCAATATTTATCCATGCGGGAAGGAAGTATGGTCATCTTCCCCCGATAGGTGTTGGAGGATGGGGGTAGGATGATAGGTGAGTCAAGCTTTGGTGTTGGTTTTGTTAAAGTCTCCTTCGTCTCTATTGTGTCCTCTATAGGACCCCCTATAAGATCATCTACTAGCGGTTGTTTTAATTTGTGCTTTATTATAGAAGATGGATGTGTCAGTGGAGGTTGTTTCTGATCCTACGCGATACGACGAGCGACAAAAAGTGCCCCTTTGAGACTGTGTTTGTAGGGCTCCCATTGACTTAGCTGTCTCATTGTCTTTTTTTTAATCTTTTCTAGGAATGTATCTAACTGCGGTCCAAAAAGATGCTCTCCAAGGCCTAGTACATTTTGTTGCATCTCTGGTTTAAAACCAGATACTCTTAACCGTGCATGTCTTCATAAGACTAGTGTTTACTCCTCTAGCTGCTGTATCAGCAGCACCAAGGACACATCTTCTATTTGTATTAGAAAGAAGATTACCCTTTGATGCAGTTTGGTATGCCCTTTTTGTATGTTCTTCTGGGTGATGTTGTAAAAGTTCCTCCATTTCGTCCTAGTGTGCCCTATCATATCTTGATAATAGGCCTATTGAATTAGCAATGCTCCAAAAATTAGATGATTCAGCTGCCACTCTTAACTGCCGCATCTATACGTTTGCACTCAGTCTGGTTGTGGAGCGTCACCAGTTGCCTGAGAGTTCACTCTTTTACAAGCAGTAGCAACAACTAAAGTCTGGTGTGAGTTAACTGAATGTAAATACTGTCTGCTGCTGGAGAAGGGTTAGATTTTGTATCAACTCTAGCAGTGATAATTCTAGATGTGACCAGGATATTGAATAGATGTGCAGGATGCTTGAGCATTCCTCAACACAGGGAGATAGTGTAGATAAGTCTCAAACAAAAAATCATCCTCTTAATCTTCAGTATGAAGTATTACTGTATTGAAAATAGCTGCCCTACTTAGGTCATGATATGTAAAGGTATCATCTGGTGGACAGGGTTTAGATGGATAAAGATTGATATCAGAATGGTCTAGTGGATATGAACAAATGTTACTTACCTGTAAACTGTGGTTCTCCAGTATTGGTGTCTATCATAGATTCACATGCTTGAATATTCCCCGAAGTGGGAGTCCCACGGTACATAAAAAAAGCAATAAGATATTTATAGATATATATATTAAAATAACATACAAAGTCAAAAGTACCATAGGATAACATTGACACAGGAATGCATTGAAGAAGAAATCACTTTACTGACATATCCATGTCGTTTTTATAGTCCAAACTCCAGCCAATCAGGTGCAAACACCCTCTAGAACCTTCTCAGAAGCTCAGGCCCTCAGATTTTCGTAGCACAAGAGTGACAAAAGAGTCTATGATGAGAAGAGAGCCTCTGAGGGGAGGAAGGGTGGGTCGCATGTGAATCTATGAAAGACACCAATACTGGAGAACCACAGTTTACAGGTAAGTAACATTTGTTCTTCTCCAGTATTGGGGTGTCTTTCATAGATTCACATGCTTGATTAGAAAAGGGGTGCCGCTCGTAGGCTGTCACTGCTCACATCTCACCTGGGCTTTGTTGCTGGATTCCGCGGCTCATCAAGGACCTTTCCGAGGACGCTCTGCTGACTGAAGGGTGTTTTAACTTTGAGCATATTAATCCGGGACTGCGAGGACCAGGCTGCTTGGCGGTGTTCGCAGCTATCTCCTCTTCCTGGCCCCTCCCTTCCTTCCCAGCTGACTACATAGCACAGCCCTGTATCCGCGCGCAAGCGGGACGCGCGCGGGACATGGCCCGGGGCAAAGCCCAGGCCAAGGGCGGGCCCGTTGTAGCCCGTTTGAGACCGAGAGAGACCGGAACGGGCCACTCCTTTTTCATCTGCGGACTAAGCCGTATGTGTACATTTTACGTTATTATATTGCATGGACTATCGACCGTGGTTACTATTCATTCACTGGTCTATTTCAGGATATAGTGACGCATAACTACCACGATTGATTCACTGTGTTTTACATCACCTGAGAAATGGCATCCAAAGAGGGCAGGAACCATGTGTCCAAAGGTAATCTCACAGGCACTCTAGATCATTTTATAGTAAGAGCTAACTCGGTGATTGACCAGGGTTTTGTACTCATGGAGCGCAGAGTTTCGCAGGACCTTGCCCTAGCTAGGAGATCTTCTCTGGGCCTTCTTGCAACTGCGCGTACCCCTAATGGCATTGGTGCTAGCAATACCATTCTACCTCTCACCCAATTTGTGGATGATACCTCCGACAGTGATTCCTCGAGTGGTAACGATCTCACGACAAACTCGAGAATTTTATCCCCCCCCAGTGACCAGACAAGGACCGATCCTGCGTAAAAAAAAGGGTCATTCATGAAGGGCTGATTTCGAAGACCAAGCCCAAATCCTCTAGGGAAACCAGTACCAAGTTAGGGGGAGCTAAACCAGCAAAACAACGTACCATCGTAGTCCCAGAGGCAGATACAGTGGCTATAGAAACCCAGGGAAGCCGTTCTCCACCCCCAGTCCTTATCCCTTTCAAGTCCCTTGGGGATCCCCCTGTACAGGCACATGCTTCTTCTACCCTTTTGCCACAGACAGCTGGGGATGCAATACCATCGCAACAATTAGACTTACTGCTGCGTACCCTCTTGGGACCTTTAGAATCAAGGTTGGATGGCATGGTGACTCTTCTCAGCTTGAACATCAAATAAGGGGTTTAGTAGATGGTGCTAATAATAAACCACTCCCCCCATGTTCCTGTAAATGTGGTTGCACTGCTAGGGATGGGGGCGGTAGTGCTTGATCCTTCTGTCGTTTGTCCAGACACTCGGTCTTCCATTATTCCACCTGTCATAGTTCAGCTGGCCACAGTTACTACACATATTCTCCCACAAGTACAACATGAAGATAGGCCCCCCCAACGACCATCACACTGATTGTATTACTACAGGAACGGTCCCCCCGGTCAAAGACAGTGTAAATGGGAGGTTGGAGCGGAAGCAAATTCAGGGAGATGCTTCTAGGCTTCCCCTGAGACTAGATCTGCCCCCGGAAGCAAGCCCTTACCTGGTTGTTCTTACAGGGGTTCCTGAAATTAATGACCCCAGCACTGAAGATTATCCCAACCTGAAAAATAAGGTAATACACTGGCTTAGCACTCATAGGCCTTTGCCTCCGTATGCTAGTTGCGAGATCATTATGGTCAGAAGGGTGAGTTGGGTGGGGTGCACCCCTAAAAACATACCTGGCGATTGCATCATAGTTAATTTTCGGGACGCTAGGATAGCAGATTATATCTGTAATTGGGATACTTCTCGCCCAGATACAAAAATTGGGGTGCGCCCTCTCTCCTACTTCTATCCCAATGAACAACTGAGGACAGAAGAAACTGGCTGGACCTATATCCCGCACTTGCATAGGGGAGGTGGTGGGAAACCAAGGCAAGCCCCCTACGACTTAAAATGGTCCTATCCCGTATGCTCAAATAGGTTCAGTTGCCTAGATCAGGTTGACTTACTGGCTAGGTATAATCATGTAGCACTGGGTTCATTGGGTGGTAGTATTATAGGCCCAGAGCCTATTGAGTTAACAAGGGAAAGGATCTTGCCACCCTGCAACCAGGGGAGCCCCTCTACCTCCGTAGGGATTATTAGTAGTGTCCCCCTAGAGAATTCTACATTGACCTCTGTTCCCCAGCAACTACCAGTCATTCCAGAAAGTGCTAGTACTGCTCTTTTTCGGCCAATTGAAACATACCAGCAGTGTGGCTCTCTCCGCCAATTGGATCCCTCACCATATCCCCCGTGCTACCCACAGCGCATGAATCTAATATCATGGAATGTGGCGGGTCTGAAAAATAAGCTAGCCTGTCCAGCATGGGGTACTTTTGTTGACACCGCTCATGTGATCCTACTCCAGGAGACCTGGGCCAGGGAGGAGGCTCATAGAGTGGGGTTTGCGGCCTATAATATCTTAGCCCGATGGGGATGCAAGGGACGCCCTTCTGGTGGTTTGACAACGTGGGTCGGTGTACATCTGGGCTGTAGGGTGGAATTGATTCAGACAAACTCTGATGACATTCTATGCGTCCTTATGATATGGCCCAATTTATATAAACTGGCTCTAGTGAATGTGTATTCCCGACCTACTGCCTTGGCAAAGGAATCTAACACCATTGGGGAATTATCAGCTTTTCTTGAATCTCTAAATCGAGACATTCACTATGTGATTGCAGGAGACTTTAACTGCCATTACGAGCCTCTGCAAGGGCTGAATGAGGGGTCATTATTGGATGAAGACGAGTTTTGGGGAATCCCTCAATTTAGGTCCACTTATGCAAAGGCTTGGACCCCATTGGCCATGCAGATCATGACCCTAACCCTCCATAATTCAGTCAGGGCGGTTAATGGTCGGATGCCCTCAGATATTCCCTCCAAGTATACCTACAATAAAAAAGATCAGGAATCCCATCTAGACTACGTCATGGTTCAGACCAGGATGTGGTCAAGGATTGTGGATCTGGAGGTATTGAATAGAACGGACAGCGATCACAACGCACTGTTGAAAATGGAACTGCCCAAACTTGCGAAAGCCCACATGGAACCGACCGCTGACCCAGGCCTGGTTATTTCTAACAGGAGGATGGTAAAGTGGGCGATTCTGCGTGAGAGGAGGGATGCACTTTCTAGTTTATACACATCCATCCTTCCCTTGCTCAAAATGTCAAGTGATATCTGGGCCCAAGGGTTGTCCCTGGACACTTCGGCGAACCTGCTTATTGTCCATCAGGATCTGGTTGACTCTCTTGCAGGTATTCTTAATCCTATCATTTCTAACAGGAAGCCCAGGACTACCTCCTCGTCTTGGTACAATGCCACATGTAGGAGATCCAAATCTGATTTGATTAACGCCATTAAAATTGGCAGTGATAGGCTAACGATCCGTGCCCTTAGGCTTGCCTATAAAGAAGCACTAAAGCAGGCAAAAATAGACTGGGACTGGGAGAGATGGGAGAACTTAGCCTCTGCACTTGCCAATAAGGAACCGAAAAGATTCTGGGCTATCGTGAACTCAGGGTGTGCGGAACCCTGTAACGCAATTGAAGTTAATTTAGATGCGGGGGTGTGGGAATCCACTTTAAATCTCTATATGCAGCAACTTCCGATCTAGATCTCCTGCCTTTTCATGCACCTCCTCTTGGGGACGCCGAGGCTCTGGAATTTTCCGTAGAGGATGTTTCCATTGCCCTTGGGAAACTAGCAATGGGCAAAGCACCAGGTATCGACAAGCTACCTGGGGATATGTTCAAAGAACAGCCAAAGATATGGGCGCCGTATTTATGCGCACTTTACAACTCCATTTTGTATGGTGCAGAGGTTCCGGGCTCGTGGCTGGGAGCGGAAATTATACCAATATATAAAAAGGGTTCGCCCCTGCTCCCCGTTAACTACAGGCCCATCAGCCTCATTGATGTCCCCCCAAAAATATTTGCACGACTTATCGTTTGCAGGAGTGGACCGATGAGAATGAAATCCTTTCGCCATATCAGGCCGGCTTTAGAAGTAAAACATCCACCATGGATCAGATTTTCCGTTTAATTACGCTGTACTGGAAGACTGTGGTAATAGAGGGTGGCAGCCTCTATATGGCGTTTGTTGATTTACGTTCTGCGTTTGACACTGTCCCCAGGGGTAAACTTTGGGCTGTCCTACGAGATCTGGGAGTTCCCAATTCCCTATTGGGGATATTGGTGAGGTTACACACCCAGAACTTTGCACAGGTCAGGTGTGCAAGAGGAGGAGTTTTGTCTGCTAGGTTCACGGTGAGCAAGGGAGTCAGGCAAGGGTGTGTCCTGGCCCCTACCTTGTTCTGCTTATATGTAAATGGGTTGATATCCTACCTAGACGCAGTGCCTAATAATGATGCACCCAGGTTGGCAGGCATAATGTTTGCTGACGACACCTTGCTTTTATCTAAGTCACCCATGGGGATCCAACGCATATTGGAAGGTTTTAACAACTTCTGCTGTGAACATGGTCTACAGATAAATGTAGACAAGACTAAATACATGATTTTTAACCCTTCTTCACACACTAGACCACCCCCCACCTTAGACTCGGTTGCACTAGAGAGAGTTCATACATTTCAATACTTAGGTGTTACACTAAGTGAAAATCTCTCCTGGGCCCCCCATCTTGCCAAATCACAATTTAAATTGACCCAAATAGCGGGGGGAATATTAAAAATGTCAAATGCCTCCACTTATAAACCCATTAGCCCTGGCCTTGAAAGTTATAAAACGAGGGCTAGAGCGGCAGCACTGTACGGTGGGGAACTTTGGGGGCATGCCGTCAGACCTGGATTGACCAAAGCAGAGAATAATTTTCTGAGGCAGTTGCTCTCGCTCCCCCAAAGTACACCTCTTTTACCGCTGAGACTCGATCTGGGCATATTCCCTATCCAGGAAGAACTAGCCATCAAACCCCTTAGGTTTTGGAGGAGGATTTGGCTGACCCCCGAGCTCCTGCAGTACAGAATCGAATTACAAGAAATTCTGAGTATAGGCAAGGCAGTGCATATTCCTTGGCTCTCGTACATTAAAGATGAACGCTTGAAAATGGGCCTTATTGACATGTGGCTTAATCCAGTAACAGCCTGCAGCGAGATCTCAGGGAACCGATTTACTGAGCACTATAGATCTCGATGCTCTAATGTCTGACTGCATGATTCACAGAATGGTACCATGGTAAAATCGTTCTTAGAGATCAAATCTGTATACTTATTCGAAGATTATCTGGATGTAATTTTCCCTGTCATGGCCAGGAAGCTTTACATACAATGGAGGTTTGGCTCACTTCCTATAGCGTGCCTTACCAGTAAATGGTCCCTCTCCAGGGACTCCCATTGTCCAGGCTGCGGTACGAACAATGAGGATGAATGGCATATTTTATTTTTCTGTCCTCTTTATAGTAGAATAAGGAAGAAGTGGATTGTACCTATCTGCAGAAATTTAGGATTCAGGAAATGTTCAGATGCACTAAGGATTTTTAAATCTGATACTGCAGGTCATATTGTGTTTGCACTTTCGAATTATTTGTATGCTACTTGGATCAAAATGAGTTTTATAATTGCAAATAGTGGCTAGTAGCTCTGGTGTACACTTGATCATGAAATTGTAGTTACTGTTTTATTACTGTATTTTATATTGTATATACTATTTTATGTGCTCTTTTATGGCTGTAATTTTGCTGAAATAAAGATTCTTGAATGAATGAATAGAATAGTGAGCAGTACTCTGCAGCCTGAAGAGGTAGTATCAAAGTTGCATGAAGTACAATGACATAGCATCACAGAATCACAAAACTGATAACAACCCAAGGAGGAGGGAAGTAACAGGCTCACCTTATTTTTAAAGATTCAGAAGAACTGCTTGGCCCACTGCTGTATCTGCTTCGTTGATCGCCTCCAGGCAGTAGTGCCTCGTGAAAGTGTGCCTACTGGACCACGTAGCTGCCTGGCAGATTTGATGAATCGGCACACCAGCGAATAGGGCAGTAGAGGAGGACATCGCCCTTGTAGAATGCGCCCTCACTCCGGAAGGAAGAGGCCTGCCAGTCTTCTGATGGCAGAATGATATCGCTAAAGAAATCCAACGTGCATTTGTTGGCTTGGTAACAGAATGTCCCTTACAGGTTCGTCCATAGGCAACGAACAGTTGGTCAGATTGGCGAACAGGTGCCGTTCTGCTAATATAAAATTTGAGGAATCTCCAACTCCAAAGAATGCAGACTGTTCCGCTGGAGATTGCGGATGAGGAAAAAAAGTTTAAAATCACAGGCTCATTAAGATGAAAGTCGGACGGCACCTTCGGCATGACTGCTGGGTTAGTTCGAAGGAGAACAGTCCGATTTAAATTGGAGGAAAGGAGGCTGGATTGTGAAGGCGTGAATGTCACTCACTCGACGTGAGGAAGTCAGAGCAAGCAGGAGGGCAACCTTCCAGGTCAAGAATTTAAAATCTGCTGAGTGGATTGGCTCAAAGGGCGCCTTCATAAGTTGCGCCAATACGATGTTAAGACGCCATGTGGGCGGGGGACGCCGAATGGGTGGAAACATCCGGAACAATCCCTGAAAGAACTGTTGAATCACTCTAGACGAATAGAGAGAGAGAGGAAGAGCCGTCCTAGCGAAAACGAGAAATTGCTGCTCAAAAGACTGAGTGGAAAGAGAAAGTCCTGACTGTGCCAACTGCAAAAGAAAGGCAGAAGTTGTGCCGGAGAGGCGTGCACTGGGTGGATGTTAGCAGACGAACACCAATGGCATTAGCGTTTCCACTTTAGTTTGTAGGTCTTCACCGTGGAAGGCGACCGCGCCCTGGCAAGAACCTCTCTGCAGGCAGGCGAAATATTTAAGTGAGCAAATTCAAGGTCCTCAGGTTCCAGGCCGACAATTTGAGCGAACTGGGGTTCGGATGGCAGATCCGACCGTTGTTCATCGTGAGAAGGTCCGGTCCGGGGCGAAGAAGGATGGGCTCGCATTGCGAGAGGAGCAGTAACTCCGAAAACCATGCCTGCCGAGGCCACTGGGGAGCAATCAGGAGAATGTGGCATGGTTGTCTCCGCATTTTCCACAACACTCGAGGTACCAGCGGGATTGGCGGAAAAGCATAGGCAAATATTTTGCACCAGTCCATCGAAAAGGCATTCCCACACGACCCGCTGTGGGGAAGCCAACTTGCGTAAGACTGGCATTTGCTGTTCTGTGGAGTTGCAAAGAGATTCAAGCCCGGGTGACCACAGAGGCAGAAGACGAAGTCCAGAGTCGGCTGATGCAACTCCCACTCGTGGGTCGATGACGCGGACCTGCTGAGAGAATCCGCCAGAATGTTGGAAATGCCTGGTAGGTGGACTGCTGTTAGCGTGATCTGATGGACTATGGCCCAACCCAGATCATCTGAGCTAGCTGGGAAAGTAGCGGAGATTTGGTACCGCCCTGCTTGTTTAGATAGTGCATGCTCGTGGTGTTGTCCGTTTGAATGAGCACTGATTCCCCTTGAAGCAGAAATCGGAACGATTTGAGTGCAAGGAAGATTGCCATCAGTTCTAGCCTGTTGATGTGCCAAGAACGTTGGGACAAATTCCACTTGCCTTTGATGGACAATCCTTGAAGGTGACCACCCCACCCTTCCAGGGAGGCATCTGTGGTAAGGACGAGCTCTGGAGCCCTTGCCAAGAAGGAAGTGCCGGCTGCGATGTTGCGTGGTTGCGTCCACCAGCACAGAGCTTGTTCCATGCAATCGGTGACGAAGAACCGGTCGCTGAATGAACCGGACACCATTGCTTGTCCAGATCTTCCTGAATTGGACGACCCTTCAGTCTGCAATGTGGGATCAAAGAAATGCAGGAGGACGCCATCCCCAGAAAGGACTTAAAGATGTGGACTGAAACGGACCGTTTTGATCTGATGTGAGCTGCGAGCTGCAGGATCCGCTTCTGCCGGTCGTCGGAAACAAAAGCCATGGCCATGGAGGTATTGAGAGTAGCGTCTAGGAAAGTTCTGCGAAGAGCTGGCGTGAACTGAGATTTTTGTGTGTTGATTGACAGTCCCCGAGATTGGAACAGAGTCTGACAAAACTGAGTGTCTAAGGATGCCTGATGGTAAGACTGAGACTTGATTAGACAATCGTCCAAATATGGTAAGATTTGAATGCCTCGCAATCGTAGCTAGGCCACCGACGAGGACCTTCGTAAAGACCCGGGGGACGGAGCAGAGCCCAAAGGGCAGGACTTCGAATTGAAAGTCTCTGGCCTACACAGAAGCGCAGGTATTTTCGGTGGCGTGGTAGAATCGGCACATGGAAATAGGCATCCTGAAGATCGATTGTCGACATGAAGTCGTCTTGAACCGAAGAACTTCCCTCAGTGTAAGCATGCGGAAAGTCTGATTCTTTAGAAACTTGTTCAGAGCCCTCAGGTCGCGGATAGGGCGCCACTCTCCAGACTTCTTTAGCACGAGGAAAAAACGGGAATAGAAACCCAGCCCCCTCTGAGTCTTTGGAACCACTTCGATGGCCCCTTTTTTGAGCATTAATTTGATTTGTTGGAAAAGCTCCTTGAGATGAGCGGGAGGAGGACCGGTGGGAAGGGGGGGTGGGGAGGAGTTCAGAGGGAATTTGACGAATTCCAGAGCATAGCGTTTTGAAACAATGTCCAATACCCAACGGTCTGAAGTTATTAGCGACCAATTTAAAAAGAATTTCAAGATTCGTCCTCCAACTCTGATAAGGGGGGGGCCTTGAGAGGGGGGTGTAAGCAAAGAAAGTCATTGTTTCTTGGAAGAGGTTCCCCGATAGTTAGACTTTCCCCTGTAGGACTTGTTAGTCTGTTGTCGATAAGACTGTGGAATCTGGGAGGAAAAACGCTGATTTCCTTGATTGTATGGGCGGTATTGTGTTGATCTGCCACGAAAGGAGGAGTTGGTGCTGCGTCCGCGAGCACCCCGAAAAGGCTGTCTTTTAAACTGCAGCGTGCCAAGGGAACCAGCGGTTTCAGTGTCCTTTTTTATTGTTTGGAGTGCCTCATCCACGTGCTGGCCAAACAGCGACTCCCCATCAAAGGACGGGTCAAGAATTTCGCCTGGAATTCCTGGCGAAAAGAAGTAGAGTGAAGCCAACCCTGCCTCCTTAGAACTGCTGCCCCAGCTAGCTGGCGAAAACCAGTTGAGGCAATATCTACAGAGCAATCTATGATCTCCGAAGATGCTCTTTCTCCTTCCTGAAGAATCTTTAGAGCGTCCGCTCTAGAGGGCTCTGGGATGAGGTTTATGAAAGCAGCCATGTCGGACTACATTTGGCGGTCGTAGCGACCCAAGATGGCTAGGGAATTCACTGCTCTAACAGTTGTAGAGGCCATGGTTCAAGTTTTTTTTCCAATGGCGTCCAAGCGACGCCCATCACGGTCAGGTGGAGAGGTGAGCGGAGAAGACAGATTCCTTAAGCGACGTTGTGCCGCCTGGGTTATCACAGAATCCGCCTTTGGCTGGGATACCAGGCAAGCAGGAGAAGAGGCTGGAGCCTTATATTTCTTCTCCAACCGCGGGAGAACTGCGGGAATTGAATTTGGTGTTTTCGTCAATTTCATACCCTCGTTCCAGATTAAATAAACTATGGGCACAGCCCGAACTTGCTTCTGCGGCGGCGTTTTAAAATCATATAAAAAGCAATCCTCCTCTCTCACTACCATTGGGAGATGAAAACGCTGTGCCGCCCTTTCCATCAATTGATGGAAACCTGGGATATCAACAGGAGGAGAATTCACTGGGGACCCCGGAGACAGCGAATTTATCTGGTAATTGTCCCAATCAGCCATAGTATCATCATCACCCAGGAGTTAGTCTTCTCTAACCGGAAGGACGTCAGCGTCACCCTCTTTAGGAGGTACTAGTAAAGGGACGGATGGAGTTGGTTCCGCCGCCGGCAGAGGAGGAGCTGGAATGTTCGGAGGCGCTTCTCGTGGAGAGCCGTGGGAAGAAGGTGGAAAACGGTGGTTGTAATCCTCCAGCATAAATTGGAGATTAGAGATGAGGGATAATGGCAACTGTGCCATCGGAATCTGCACAGGAGGTTCCTCCTCTTCCTCCTGTTAATAAAGGTCCTCCTGGTCCTCATCGTCGTAATCTTGACACTTTATGAAAAGTTCCGATGGACTGCGAGCAACCCGGAATGTGTTTCATCATCCGAGCCAGAATCATCCTCATTGCCAGACAGACACACACACACACACACACACACACACAAAAACAGATAAATGAACAAGTTACAAGGAACTTTCGAAATGACTGTTCTCCGTCAACTGGACAAGACACAGAAGCCGTTGACACCAATGGGCAAAAGCAGTAGTTACCGGGCAGAAACAAGTAAGAAGAAAAAAACAGGGTAAACGCGCTTTACCAGTTAAAACACAAAAAGCAACTCAGAAAGAGACAATATTTAGAAACATTTTACAGCACACTCCCCATTTTTACTTGAGGACCAAAACCTGCGAATCATTTACCCTTTCATTGATTTGATTTACCCACTTGCAGTACATTCGCAATACATGTGCAAGTCAGTAACCACAGAGCAATACCAAGGCTACAACCATAGTTCAGATTATCAGTTTGGCTAAGATGCAAATAATGCAGGCATGAAAAATTATATACATTGCCACATTTTCATGTTTGGATCAATTTTCAATTCAACACACCTCTTCTTTTGATAAGTGTTGTTCGTACATCACATCTTTGAACGTTCTAACATTCATTGTAGGATCTGGAGTCTTGCCTCCTGCAGAAAAGAACAGCAACAATAACAAACCAATGAGCACACAGTATGTTTAAAAATAAAACACACCCTATTCTATTTTTTCTTAGCCATAATCACTTAAATTTTAGCTAGGCTTTTCAATCTCTTAAAATAATTTAAGTATCTTACTAGACATCAGTTTGCCGATCAATGTTACCTGTTAGAATACAAACATAACTACACTTTAAAGCAAAGATTTATTGCAGATAGAAACAATAAAATAGCACAAAACAGTAGTCTTGAGAGGTGATGGGTTCCTGGGTTGCTACTCCGGAATACGTACACTTGGGTGCCTCTGTCTCCATCAGCAGTTCGACTTCAAGCAGCAGAATAGAAGCCTAGAAAATTATCTCTTTACCATTAGTAACACTTTGGATAGATATGCACACTCAAACAATGCCTCACATAAGTGGAAACATTCCCAGACATTACTAATTTCAGCCTAAATATGGCTTCAAAAAGTGGAGAAACTGTTTCCGACACATCTGGTCCAAAAGGTCTTCTTTTTGTAGCTCTAGGTATGTTATGGCTTAAATTTGAACTCAAATATATTAAATTAGAGGTTACAATTATCCTCACCTCTATTTTTAAAGGTTTTCTGACTTTTTAAGCAGGCCACAATTTATCACCCATACATGTAAGCCTTAAAAGGGTGCCTTAAATGAGGGTTGCCTAAAGTATGCATTTGCTTTTTACTATATGGAAGCCATAACCAAAAGGAAAATATTATGGTAGAGCATTAAGCTACAGAAAATAAACAGGTCGCTATACAATTAGCATAGCACCTGATTTTGAAACATGTCGATGACCATGCCCAATTTCCAGTGTCATACTGACACCAGCTTTGATAGGACTTCCTTTAGATTACTTTGTCACCATAATCTACACAGGATGGTGTTGCACTGCACCCTTAAGAATGCAGACAGGACTGGCATATAGCAGTACTGCTGTGGGAAAGAAATTAAGGACAGTTAGTATGGGCCTGTGAATTCTGACAAACATCTTCATATCAATTACAATTAAGCAAGTAAAATGAAATACCCCTACTAATTCATGTTGGCTGAAATTTCTAGTTTTGGAAATAACATACGAAAAACAGACACCCTAGCTGCAAGTCAAACTCACACCAGATGAAAGCTTCAAACGTACCCCAAGCGTTCACTTGCATACTAATATTGGTAAAACAAACTCACAAGTACTGGTCTCAGACTCGTTTTTGCATGAATGTACTTCCAACATAAGCTTACAAAGTCAATAATTAGGTGTTCTCCTTTGAGGCACTGTATTTTAAAAAGTATAATACTAACAAATATTAGGAACAGTAGAATAGGCACTTATGATCCAAGATTGCATGGACCGATAACACGTTAACTCGGAGTTTCTTTGGAATGGGCTCTTATTCCCTTTTTCAACGAAAAAGGAACCTTCTTCAAAATGTTTGAGTGTAAAGCACTTCGACAGTGTGGCCCGGTCTAGTCAGTAATGGAAAAAAATACAAAATTTATGAATAACTAAGTTTGAATTATATTACACTTCTTACATGTTTATCTATAGAAATACAGACTTCAACATAAATTACCAAGTGCAAATGGATCATGGCGCTCAGGCGAAATGATCATCATCCGCCGTTGTTTTTTGTATTCATCTTCCCGATCTGCAATCTTCGGTGGACGGTGCTCAACAAAGGGATCATACTGGAAAAAAAATACATAACTTATTGGTTGACCAGTGTATTACCTGCAAAATGTTAAGACTTACTTTAAAATTCAAACATACTGAGGTGCTGGGAGGAATGATGGCAATCACATGGGGTGGTGTCCCAACGCATTGTTCTATGGGTCAATATGCCACCTCAGTTTGCACCCAGCCATAAACAAACCAGTCTTGATCCTATTCCAATCAGGGCACAATGGATCTTGGGTAGCTTGAGCCTCACTTCAGAAAAGACCCAGCCTGGCAGTTCGGTTTGGACAGTTCCTATTGGAGGGGAGTCAAGATGAATTTGCCAACAGCTGGGTCCAAACAAACGCGGCATGGTGTACAAAAATAATGGACTGGGATTCAGCCCAGAGTAATTTCCAGTGGTTTAACTTATTTCAAGCATCCCATCACTTTTTAATATACTTGGTTACTCTAAAATTCAGCGTCCTACTGCTGCACTAGGCCTCAAGTATTCAGTTTTGATCATAACAAGCTTTAAGGTTTTCCCAAACACCATTATGAAAATATTTATATACATGCACATTCTCTTGGACAAGTACAGATGCAAGAATGTAACAAACGTGTCACAGTAATAACAAGTATCACTTGCACACTTCCTAAAAACATGCACTAAATAAAACAATCAATAGCTTTTCTTCGTAACCTTAACATTTTAGGTTTGCCATCAACTCCAAGGAAAAATCTTGCTGCATATTCCATTCACCATGCATACTTCTATATTTTGACACATAGGACTAATGCAATAAATGTATGGCCCAAGTAGAAAAAAAACATTTACAACAACCTGAGCAGTCAAGCGCATACTTTCTATTAATAACGCTTTAGCAAGCACTCCGAAGATTGGAGATTCACCTGTTCTGTTGATTGTGGAATATCATTAAGTAAAGCAACAGGAGCATGGTATCCAGGCTTCTTTTGTTCAAGTAAATTAGTAGAGGAGTAGTCATCATCATCCTGTTTAAACAAAACAAAACTAAATTAGATTGCAAACAGAAACAGGACAGTAACAATTTGCTTTTGTTCTGATTAGGAACGTGCTGTCACTCAAGTTTGTGATTTCAAAAGAAAAACAGATTCAAGTGCTGGCGGTTCAGATGGGCTCTTTTTGATACTATTTTAATTAGATCACGTTCCAAGCAGGTTTCTTTGTTAAGCACGTATTTAAGCACCCCCCTTTAGCAACTTGATTCTCTTGGTAAGATCTGCTAGGCTGAATAACTGTACCTGTGCTAGGGACTTCAACT
The DNA here is from genome assembly GCF_964204655.1 of Triturus cristatus. Taxonomy (NCBI): domain Eukaryota; kingdom Metazoa; phylum Chordata; class Amphibia; order Caudata; family Salamandridae; genus Triturus; species Triturus cristatus. The sequence continues at coordinate 694,057,156 of NC_140584.1, read as the reverse complement.
GCATCACTGTTGAGAAATTCTACACCAGTCAAATAAGCGAAGAGGACCAGAAATACAAGATAGCCCACTGCAAAACCCATATTCAGGCAGTGGCCTCCCACAGACCAGAGTGAGCACCACAAAGGGAGCGTATTCAGATGAGCCACACAGACAAATTAAAAGTGGAGTCTAACCCCATCATTAAGTGAGCGAGGGCAGCAAAAAGCGCAAAGTGGAAACTTAATGTAGTGCTGTAGGCCCAAATACACCAATCAAGGTAACATTTACTAAGCACCTTAAGGCCTATCCCTAAAGTTATAGGACTGAAAACCGGAATCTGGCCTGTGACAAAGAGTCCATCTTAGAAGTTCCCAGTAAGTCCCATGAATGCCATAGCCATCAAAGAAACCGAAATAGGGTAAAATCAATAGATTCCATCACCTTAAGGTCCATGAGGAACTGGTGGGTAAGGGGACTGCTGACAACCAACAAGCACTAACGAAGGAAGATCTAAAAACATACAGCGCAAAGCTGAAGCACAATTTAAAGAAACTCAATATGAGCGCACAAAGAGCTGCTTAAAAATATTTACAACCTAAAAACTTGCCTGCAATCAGTCAAACAATGTCTGGAAGCCACTAAGGAACAGCTCAGCAGATCTGCCTCAACACACCGATTTCTACATGGCAGTTGAGCTCCTGGAATATTAGGCAAGAATGCTCCTCCATACGTGTGAGAACCAGAAACCGAAGGGGATGACATCTACATATTACAGGCATACTGAAAGGCCAGAATTCTACTTAAACATTATCAGAGCTTACAGTGAGCACGCAGCCTGGAAAAGCCCAATTGCAACCACAGTTTTACAGAAAGAATATTTCAAGACGCCACGTAGCCATGTCTTTTCATATAATGCGAGAACCAAGTTTCCTTGTTGTAGGACCGGTCAACTATGACGAGGCAAAGCAGATGAGCGCTTTGCTAAGTAACCGAAAAGCCTCTGCTAACAGATGAACGATTTCACCCTACAATTTCTTTGGCAGGGCAAGGAGCGCATAATTTCTTTGTTGGAAGGAGGACAATGTTTTTCTCAATTCTTCTGCAAGGACTGAGCCAAACGTAATCGTATGGCCAATGGAAAATGGAGTCATATCAATGTGAAGTACACTGAATATATCATCCAACAGTCAAAGTACTGGATGAGCGTGAGGTGGGTCGCTATAAACCATTGGCAATAGTAGTCTATTATTTGGGACCACTGTGATGAGACAAATAGTGGAGTGATATCAGGGAGCAAAAATCCATTTGTCCTAACCCTAATCTGTAGTCATTTGGCAAATTAAACATACTATTTTGAGTGCTAGAAGAGAATAAGGCGGCCTTGAAAGGTCTGATCTCAGTGACCATGAATAAGTGGTCTCAATAACTACAGGTCCTCAGCTTGGCTGCTGAGCCCCATCAGCTCAAGAAACAGATTATCCTGATAAGTATAAAGATGAAATCCATGCGAGCTGTGAGGAACAATCACTGATTTTTTTTTTATTTTTATAGTTTTATATAGCGTGATCTCGACCCGAACATATCAGGTATCAGAGCAATTTACATGAGCACCAGTTTTATTGCAGATGGACACGTTCGTTTTTGTTCAGCACGGGGAGATTACGCGATTTGCCCAGAATCACAGGATGTTGCGCGTCCCGGACGAGCTTGGAACCGGGTTCCCTAGGTTCGAGGTCAACCGCTCTACCCGTTAGGTTTCATCCTCTCCCCTGATGGTTAAAGAATTGGCAAAGGCACAATGAACAGCTACATTGGCAACATGTGTATTGGATATTCCAGATGCTTCTGAATAAGCTTTAAATAAGGTTCACTGTTTTCAGAATTGCAAGATTTTCATGCACTAATCCACACTTTAAACTAGAAGAGGGGGGAAATCAAAAAGAGGAAGCAGCAATTCTAAGGGGGGGGGCAAAACACATTAAACAACTAAACAACTATGTACATATACATTAGTATAGTTCATCATAGAGGAACATTTTCTCAATACTTACATCTTCCTGTTCATTTGCAGCGATGGATGTCAGATATCCAACAAACCTATTGTCACTCCCACCATAGATCTCTTGGTCAAAGTATCCAGTTGAATCAAGGCCCACTCCTTGGTCTTCTTCTGTAGTAAGAGCAACTTTTTTGCTTTGAATTTCTCGTATCTGTGCTTCAATGTCTAGTAAAGAAAACACAATTAACTGTGAATAACTGTTAAGGCAATTATTCAGCATTACATAAAGCAGAGACAATGCAAAATGCACCCCCTTTTCTAAGTGCATTAAAAGGATGCAGCTCCAAAGACGTGCTCAATGAAGGCAAATAGGAGTAAAAATAAAACCAGAGTCACTAGCACAACATACACAAAACACAGCTGTGCGATTAGGTGGACAAGGTTAATGCACTCTCAAAGGTTCACTTTTAGAGTGCCATTGCAATAAGAAGAGCATGCCATTCACTCCTGTAATGGGTTTGTTCTTTATCGAGAGGAGCTTAGGAGAGTGGAACTGGACAAACAAGGGTATCTCAAGATCAGAACGGAAGCTAAAGAAAATCAACACATACACTGAGAAAGCAGTAGATAGGGACTGCTACACATCAAATACAACCACTGTGCTCCTCTGTAGTGTCAAGCTTTTCATGTACCCTAGGTAAACTTCAACAACCACCCGAATACTGGGGTATTTCTAGAGCAGCCAGGATTGCAAAATGTAGCAAGGTGTGCTTCAATCAGATAGGAACTTACAATGATGTCAAATGTGTGAAAGTGTTCGTTCACGATTAAACGATTCAAATAGAAAGTATGGCATGCACTATATAGGCATGGAAACGCAGCTGCTGAATATTCGACAGGGTGCACAGAGGTTAGAAAAAGAACGAGAGTGGCAGAGGAATCTGAGCAATCTGAAAACATAACCCAAAAGACAATAGCATTGGAGATACAAAACCTAAAACATTTGACATTCACCAAGAACAGTAGCTATGCAACCCCACCATGCACCAGAGTCTTTGCTGATGTCCATGACCCGTTTGAACAGGAAACCTGTCTGCTACCATCATGCACTATTTTCTGAAACCAACTTGCCGGTTTTTGTTCCAGAAAGAAAATACGGGCTTGTCCCCCTCATGATTTTGACTTCAGGTATAGGAGGAATTATTTACAGGAAACCGCCCTGACATCAGTTTGGCCCCTGTTTTTTTGAGCTGTCATCACTAATCCAGTCATGGGTAAACATGAAGAGATTTCTACACAGGGGCTTTTCAATCTCTCCTCAGTTGTGATGCAAGTGCTGGCAAGGATCTAACGAAATTTAAATTATGGCAAAATCTTAGGACTCTAATAATAGAAAAGCTTTAGAAGTAGAGACCTATGCACCCAGGTCAGCCTTACACATTTGATTAATGAGGAACATAAAATGTGCATTTAGGAGACCACACAGAAAACATGGAATGATGTTTCACCCAAGTTAAGGTACATGATACAGAAAAGGTGTGTTTTGAAGCCTGATATTGTCATTGTCATACTATAGTGCTATGAAGAAAGTTAGAGGGTGAGTCTTATGCATAAAGAGATCTAGCCTGGATTACTTTTTCGCTTGGGTGGCCAGACAGCCAGTAAATTTACAGATAGTTCCAAGTGCCTTGACGATTAACGGGTCTGAAAAGGCATGGAGGGATGACCTTTATAACATTCATGGACAAAATTGTGCACAATATACAGTTTTTTTTCCAGCAAGCTCTGTTCAATTGGGAGCCAGTGTGTAGATATGCCCCTACAATACTTCAGTCAATTCATAAATATTGTAAGTGCTTGGGAAGCCGTAAGAGGTACATAGGCTGGAAACTCAACTCGAGCTCACCACCATCATGATGGCTACACTGAAACCAGGAGTCTTTGGTACCAAACCACTCCGTGAATTAAATCCACACTGATGCCAGTGTGAGATTTATTAAAACATGTACTCGGAGGGCATTTTAGAGGTGAACCCTGAACCTACCGACCTAGGTGTGGTCACTGACTGGCTTTATGCAGCCTGCCATACATAGACATGTTTCTGGACCCCTGCGTGGAGAGCCTCTGCTCTCTGGGAAGAGAAACAAGCATTTGCAATGCAATAGGTCTCGCATTTATAAGAGTTTGAGCTATTGGCATTGTAAAATTACAATGCCTTTTATTTATGTTTTGGTTTTAAAACAAATAAAAGGCATTGTCATTTACGTCAGTAGCATAAACTCGCATAAAAGCAGTGTGCGGCGTGCAGCAGAGGGCGGCGTGCAGCAGAGGGCGGCGTGCAGCAGAGGGCGGCGTGCAGCAGAGGGCGACGTACAGCAGAGGGCGACGTACAGCAGAGGGCGACGTACAGCAGAGGGCGACGTACAGCAGAGGGCGACGTACAGCAGTGCGAGGCGTGCAGCAGTGCGAGGCGTGCAGCAGTGCGAGGCGTGCAGCAGTGCGAGGCGTGCAGCAGTGCGAGGCATGCAGCAGTGCGAGGCGTGCATGTATTTAAAATCAATCATTGTGGATACAAAGCCTAAAGTGTCTTGATCGCCACAGACGGTCTGTCTATACATCCCAACTGTTTATTGTGAGCTGTAAAATAATGCACACTACGCATAGAAAGTCAGCAGAATACTGTTTTGACAGCTGATGCAAAGCTAGCGAGGTCTGTGTTCGCCCCCCCCCTCTTCCAGCCATTCTTTTTCAGCACCCAGTAACTCGCCCAGATTCCAGCAGGGCAGCACAGTGTCCCTAGTGTGGACGAGTGCAGTCCACACATCTCAATGAATGAAATTTTTATGATTGAAAACTAGCCAAGAGTGGTGTTCAACTAAACTCTGCTCCGAGAGTGGCAGGTGCGTGCTGAGGGTGTTGGTCTGATGGACTCTTCGTGATTCCAGTGTCCTGAAGGCTGCACAGCGGAGAACTGAGCTATAAACTCTTGAGCCCAGGCTGAGTTGCAGCTGCGAAGTTTCACTCCGATGCTTCGCTCTGTAATGTTCCCTGTTGCTGCAAAACACCCCGTCAAACACTCCCAAACAAATCATGTTTTTTAAATTCTTGACGTGGGATGAAATGAACCGGTGCTACAAAAGATGCCATGGGGATCATTTTAAAGGGCGCTCATAGGAGGCACAAACCACATGGGGAATTCTTCGGAACGAGACAATGTGGTCAGAACTGAGCTTTTTCTTACTCGCAGCTGTTAGATCTGTGACTGTGGCATCTGGCAGTAACCGATCGAAGCAAGAGATCTTTCTTAATACGTACTTCAATTTCCATGATAAAGAAAGGGGGGTGGGGGGTGCTCCTTGGGTCACAGTGCAAGCAACAGCTGCCATACGCACACGTCTACACACTACATTTCCATTGCAACCCCTTCTAAAAAGCACACACACCCCCCCCCCCCCCACACACACACACACACACACAGTGAGCAATCCGGGTTTCCATCCCGGAACCAACATCCCAACACCTAACAACATAAGACTTAAAAGATCTACACACCCATGTTCTTGACAGTCCTCTTGGCTTCCAAATACAGAGCTTCAACTAAATTCTGGCGTGTGCAGTATTTTTGATGGGGTGGTTTTATTATGGTTTTGGAAAGTTAGGCGAAGTAGAGGGGGAGTAAGACGCAAACAACTGACATCTGGAAACAAATAATGAACAGCGGGCTGGGGAGACCATAGGGTTGAATAAAGCAAAGAAGCAGGGAGTGGATTAAAAAGTAGAGTGGGGTAAATTAAAAATGACGTCTGAGAGCTGACTTGGGGGGGGGGGTAAAAAAAGCCTGCAGAGTACAAGAACCTAGCAGCTGCACCCATGCAGCATGTAAATACTAAAAACTGCAGTACGGGATGCCTTTTTGTTCCCGTCCATGTGCAGTACACGTCATGGCAAAAGTTACGTATGCGTGTACGGTCTGCGGTAAAAAAAAGTGTAGACTTAAAAAATATCGGAAACCACGCGCTGAGACTGGGTTTTTGGGTTCGAGACATTGCTACTCAAAGCTGCAATGCTTGGGAAGGGGACAGGTCAGAAGTTGGAGAGAAAAAAAAGTGACTGCAGTGAAAGAACTGCCACCGCAAGCAGTACTTTATCCGTGGAACCTGGACGAAGATGCGAAGATTGAAGCCAGGAGGAAGACTGAGGTGGAGCGGAGGCTCTGACAATAGGAAGCAAGGTAGTTAGTAACTTTGAGACAGCAAGTGATGAGTGAACAGACGTGAGTCTTCGGTGCAGTGCGTGCGGAGCAGGGGAGCGAGCGTGCCTGTGTGCTGGCTGGGGAGACTGTATCCGTCTAGGCTGGATGGCTGTATGACCATGGTCATTTCAGTGCCACGCTAATTGCGTGTAAAAAAAAAACACAAGAAAAACAAGCCCGGCAGGGCGCGGCGCGCGCTTGGGGACGGGGAGCGCATTCCAGGCGGGGGAGCGGACCCTTTGAAGTGCTCCCAAAAGCAGAGTGCATGGCAGCACGATGCGCGTGATTGTGCGCGTGCTAGCCATCCAATCCGCTTTTTGGGAGCACTTTTCAAACCCGCTCTCTATAGTCTCGCTTTGCGATCGCTTACGCGACAGCAAGGTCGAGACCTAAAAATGCATATCCTGGGAAGAGGTGTCACACCTCCTCCCCCAGGATGGGCCCAGTGCTCGAAGGAGAAGCTTCAAAGGCCTGCCACCTTTGTAATGCACCCTCCCAGACTCTGCTGCTAGCAGAAGAGGATAGGCCCTGGTTTACACCCCCACTTTGGGCAAGAAACCTTATAAAGGCTAGGAGGTGTGCCCATCTTTGCCAATTCCATCCCTCAGGTGGTGGAGGTGAAGTTAAGCACACTTTTCCATCCCCTCTATCTTGAAGCTAAGGGGACTCCTCAAATCAGGGCTAGTTCTAATATCCCCTACCACAGAAGGTTGGTAGAATAGCGGGAATTGTCACCCCAGGTAAGGTGCTCATTGACCCTACCTACTGCTCCCCTAAAGCACCTACATTTAGTATTTGGGTGGTTCCCCTAGACCAGGAAACTAGTTACCTGCGACCTAGGACGGACGAAGACGCTGTGCAGCAAAGCCTTTAGACGACAGACATACCTCTAGCCCTACCTGCCTGTCTCCAGCTTCTAAGAACCTGCAAGAAGACAGACACCTGTGCTGCAGCCAGCGACTTCCAGAAACTCCAGGAAGACTGCCTGAACTTTCAAAAATGACCAGAACTCCCGAGGACATCTGTTCTGTCCCCAAGATTCCAACACAAAGAATTTCGGTGCCCTGCGGATCCCAGATTCCTGCCCACTCTGCATCAAACACCTACAGCCCATGTCCAGGTGCCCCCCGCCCTCAACCCAGAGCAGGTTCCCCAGTGAGCCGGATATAAAGTCCAGCATTGGCTGACCCCTCCTGGACTCCACGATGCCACCTGCACCCTGAATCCAGAGCGCCCCCAGACTGCAACCACTCCAGAAAGAAGACTCAAATTTCTAGCACCACCACTGCACTTGAAGTCCCTGAGCCTTGGTGTGCTTAATCGAAAGTGCCCCTACGACCCCCTATACTTATCTCTGCTGTCAGTCTCCCTCCAGCAACATCCAGTGTGACGCCTGCAGCCTGTTTGTCGAAAGCAGAATCACTGAAAAGCATTGGCCGACAAAAGCTGAAATGGCACCCTGCACCCAGCCATCCCCTTGCTGCTGCTGGTGGTGTATATTTAAAGCTGCTTTGTGCCCCCCGTGCCTAACCTAACCCCCATAGCTTGTCCCCTGCGACAGATTCTTACCTGCCAGCATTGTGGTTTTGAGTGCCCGCAGTCTCCTTTGAAATACATTGGGCCAAACAACGATTTTGACCTGGGCACCTGCTGGAACAGTTTTGGTACTCATCTGACCTGCTGACCTTTGGTCCCAAAGACTGGAATTGTAAGTGTTGTACTAACGTATTAATCCGCGTTACTGCTTTCCATTTTAAGATAACATAGAACTGTTCAGAAATTGCCAACTTTTTATGTAAAAAGTATTTTTTTGTTAAAAACGTACTTACCTTATAGCGAAGATCTTGGTCTTAAAATAAAACAAAAACAAGGAATATTTTTATAAAAATTGGTGTGGATCTCATTTTTGAGCCATGTGTACATTATTGATCAATGCTGTGCAATAAGTGTCTTACAGTCCTCTGTGTTAGATCAAAAGGCTGCTCGCCCACACTACCACTAATAGAGCACTTTGGGTTTATCATTGAGCCCTGTACACTTTTGGGGAACCCCTGGACTCTCTGCACGGTATTACCACCTAGTGGCATACCATATACAGAGCTAGTTTCCTACACTCCCCACACAATCACCACAACAAGGACTATCCTATGTACTGACCTCTAAAAACAAATATAGGCAGCTCCTTGCTTCCCTTAATCACAACCTGCAAAGTATCTTCTACCATCTACTCCACCATGAAGAGACCCACAATTTCCACCAGTCTATACCACGACTATCATACTATCCCTCACTGTAACATGTTCTCAGATGAAGCCAGCCACATCCCCACCCTTCTTCAACCTCTAACTTGGTGACTTAGCCTCAACCTCACTGCCTTTAACCCATTCAGGGAATCTTATTCCTCTATCCCAGTGACATGTCAAGTAGAAAAACTATCATATGCATGGTGCACATGGCACCCCCACACCACTCAATTCACACATACCTCTGCGGCCCACCAAACAGAAGCGTGCATAGATGCGATCTTTGTCCCAGCTACGGACTGTTCTGAGATTTTAGACGTACGCATTTTGCCCAGAGGCATTTCCGACCACTCTCCAATACTCCTCAGCACAGGGGCTCCCCCTCCTTCGGCCCGCCAAACATGGAGGATGAATGCCTGGTTCCTCCAAGATCGAACCTTAAAAAAAGTGGTGGGGAAGGAGCTTAAACAATACTTCACTACTAATGAGTGTTCTGTAGCCTCCCCGGGTACCCTATGGGAGGCAGGGAAGGAGACCATACGGGAGTCGCTAAAGGGGCAGCTAAAGATCCAGAGGCAAGTGCAATTGCAGGAGATCTCATCCAAGGAGGCGCAGGCACTCCGTTTGGAACAGCTACTATCCACATCAGAAGATGCCGCCCAAGCCCGACAACTTGCCCACCTTCTGGACGACATTAGACAACTATACCTGGACGCTGCCAAGCGCCTATGGAGATCCTCTGTGGCGAAAATCTATGGTTGGGGGGGGATACAAATAGTACGATCCTGCACAGGCTGGCCACATACCCCAGGGCAAATTGTATTATCCCAGAGGTGGCTGACGAGGCTGGAGCGGTGCACCGTACCCCTCTGGCGATGGCGAACACCTTCGCGGCCTACTACCGGAGACTATACACAGCGCAAACCCCCGAGCTGTCACTCTCAGCCCTCCTTGAGCGGGGTAGGGTACTCACCCTAAGCTAGAAATGGCCGCTCAGAAAGACCTGGACCGCTCCATTTCACGCAAAGAAAATTGAAGAAGCGATCACCCTCACCTCCTCGGGTAAGACCCCGGGCCCCGATGGCCTTCCTCAGGAGTATTATGCGGCGTACCGAGACACGCTAATGCCCCATCTGGCCGGCTTATTCCACAAAGCCGTGGAGAGAGGTTCCTTTCTGCAGGAAACTGACATCGTCACCATCGTGGTTCTCCAGAAATCCCAGCTCCCCTCTCGTAGATGCGGACTATCGTCCATTTCCCTCCTCAACACCGAAATTAAGACGTTAACCACCATTCTGGCTCAACGATTAAACTCTACTTAACCCTGCTGGTCCACCCGGACCAATATGGGTTCATGCCTCAGCGTGGGACTCGCCATTGCCTCCGGATGCTGCAGCTGGCTATAGCCCACCGGTACAGGCTTACCCCGTACTTGGCACTTTTGTCCGTGGACTTCGAAAAAGTATTTGATTCGGTGGACTGGACATATTGGCTGGATGTGCTGGCCAAGATGGGGTTCGGGCCTCAATTCAGATCCGTGGTTCGTGTTCTTTACGCCCACCGAGAGCTGGTCAACGGGATGCTGTCGGAGGCCTTTCCCATTGCCAGGGGCACTAGGCAGGGTTGCCCCTCTCCCCATTGTTATTTGCCCTGGTGATGGAGCCCTTGGCTTCTCTAGTGCGTACTGAGGAACGCATCCGTGGCTGGGAGTGGCCTAACATCGATACGGACAAGATAGCATTATATGCGGACGACGTCCTGGTCTTCCTGGCTGACCCAGCCTCCTCCGGGCCATACTGCCCCCAGACCTTACATTATTTTGAGCAGGCCACTGGTCTGCGGCTAAACCCTGGGAAATCAGTTCTGGTCCCCCTGCATCTCTCTAGGGATTGCTTTGAGTGGCAATCCACCATACCACTTCGGCGACAATCCTTTAAATACTTGGGCATATGGATTACCCTCCTCCCCGAGCTGGGCTGGGCTCTCGATGTAGCCCCATTGGTTAAGAAGGCCAAGGAAGATCTCCTTAAATGGAAAGCGCTACCTCTGAACCCCCTGGGGAGCGTGGCCCTATTTAAAATGATGATCCTACCCAGCTTTATGTTCTCCAAAATACCCCTTTATGCTTTCCCAGGACTTGGTTCCGGAAACTGGACAGTTTAACTACCAGGTTTCTCTGGGGCGGAGGGAGGGCGCGCCTGGCACTGTCCACATGCCAGATTCCCTCCTTTGATGGGGGTACGGGGAGGACACACTTATACCTTTATTTTCTGGCTGTACGTCTCATGGTGGTCCACGACTGGTTCAATGGGGGCTGGTCTGACCCGGCCTATAGGCTGGAGCTGAGCGAACTAGGTTTAACTAAAATCCAGGCCATGATGTACGGGGGGGGCCTTTGGTAAGGTTCTTGGTGTTCCACCACTTCAGAGAGCGATGAGTACGACCGTCTACCAACACCAGATCTGTTAACTGACCTGGAGCCTGGTTCCATTGGCGTGCTAAGCACTCTTGGAGAGGACGCATCTGGAGTCTTGCATGAGGCACTATGAATATGCAAGAGGCCATCATCCCTATGAGTTGCATGAACACTCGCGCTGGAAGAGTGTGCTGCGGTTGGAATTTGGTGAGAAGAGTTTGCATGCTTTCTATACTGGCGGGACTGGGACAGGCTAGCGCCCTTGAGGTGTCTATTGTGGCACCGAGGTATTGTGTGTGTGGGACGGTTGCAGATGGGACATGGCATGGTTTACTGTGAACCCCAGTTCGTGAAGTTGTTGAATAGTGGTGTGAGTGTGTTGTACAAACTGATTGTATGAGCTGGCTTTTATGAGCCAGTCGCCCAGATATGGGAAGACGTGTATGTGCTGTCTTCTTAGGTGTGCTGCCACCACCGCTAGGCACTTGGTAAACACTTGTGGTGGTGCGGCCGAATGGGAGTACTTTGAATTGATAGTGATGACCGTCCACTACCAATCAGAGATATTTCCTGTGAGCGTTGTGAATGGGAATGTGGAAATAGGCATCCTTGAGGTCTAGGGTAGCAAGGAAGTCGCCCTGTCAAAGCAGAGGAAGGACCTGCTGGAGTTTGACCATGTGGAAATGGTCAGAGTATGTATAGGTTTAGGGGTCTGAGGTCTAAAATAGGCCTGAGAGAGCCGTCCTTTTTTGGAATGAGAAAATACAGGGAGTAAACTCCTTTGTTTTGTTGGTGCAGGGGAACTGGTTCTATTGCACTTTTTTGTAGGAGGGAGATTACCTCCTGCTTTAGCAGTAACAAATGTTCTCGTGACATTGGACGCTGTTTGGGTGGTATGTTGGGGGGGGGGGGGGTAGATGTTAGTTCGAGAGAGTAGCCTGATTGAATTATCTGTTGCACCTACCTGTCTGAAGTGATGTTGGCCCAGACAGGAAGGAATTGTTGGAGTGGAATGGTCTGGGGGAAGTGGAGGGAAGTCATTGGGTGGGGGTGGAGGCAGAGCGGGAGTTGTTGGTTTTGCCTTTGCCGTTGTTCCCCCTGTAACCACCTCTTTGGTAACCTCTAGTAAAGGTGGATTGGGTGGGAGCCTTGTAAGAAGTGGAGGGGCTATCCGAGGAGTAGCATCTGTGGGCGCTTCTGAAGGATGAGCGACGAAAGGAACGTCTGGGAGCTTGCGACTGCAAGGCTCCCATAGATTTGGCTGCGTCGGTATCTTTTTTCATTTTTTCAAGGGATACGTCCACATTAGGGCCAAATAAGTGTTGCTCATCGAATGGCTGATTGAGTATGCCTACGTAGAAGTACACTGGTGTTTATTGCCCTCGAGGCGGTATCTGCTACCTTTTTTTACCTTCCTGTATGAGTTCATTGGCCCTATTTTTATACCTGTATGGGAGGTGCTGCATCATGGACTCAAGCTCATCATAATGTGCCCTGTCATATCTAGCTAACAGCGCTTGGGTATTGGCAATGAGCCATGTGTTTGCCGCCTGTGACACCGTTTGCTTGCCAGAGGCGTCCAGGAGTTTAGATCCCTTGTCTGGTGGTGGGGCGTCACCTGAGGATTGGGAATTGGCTCTCTTTCGGACATTGGAAACTACAAGGGAGTCTAGAGGGAGGGAGCCTTTAATGTAGGCTGGATCAGTAGGGGCAGCCTTATACTTTCTCTATTCTAGGGTTGATGGCTCGAGCCCTGACCGGGTCTTTAAAGTCCTCTGGTGCATGCTTAATGACCCCTTTAAGCATGGGTAGAATTGAGGTGGACCTTTGTGTGGTGTCAAAAGTGTCCATGAGAAAATCTTCCTCCACGGGGTCTGTGTGTAGGGCAACCCCGTGGTACTGGGCAGCTCTGTGGAGGAGCTAGTTCAAGCAGATAGTGTCCTCTGGAACGGAAGGCCTGGAGGGATAAATGTCCTCTTGTGGGGTGTAAGGGATGTCTGGGATACTATAATCATCCCAGGGGTCTGGAGAGCCAGTAGGAGTAGGGTCCCCTAGTGGTTGATCCTCCGCACCTCCCCCTGCATCTTCTGAGGTGTTATCATCATCATCATCATCATCATCATCATCATCTACTGGAGTGGTGTAGGAGAGCGGTGTGGTGGAGGAGGAAGAAGAGGAGAAGGGATCCTTAATGGAGAGGTAGCAAAGTCTCTTTTTAGGTGGTGGAGCCGGTGCAGGCGTATCTAGCGGTCTCTTCATGATGCTAAGTATTAAGTGACCAGTCTTAGGATCCTTCATAAGAGTTTTTTGGGTAGGATCTGGGCGAAACAGTTCTTCTGTGGGAGGCAGATCCTTCGGTGCCGACTGTTGGTGCCGTAGGCTTTTTCGCCACCAACTCGGTAGCGGTTCTGGGTTTGGAACCGTGCGGTTTTGCAGTGTCTTTGGCCGATGGAACACGTTTCCTCAGTTCCGAGGTCTTTTTCGGCTTCGAAGCATGGGAGTCTGGGCCCTTCAGTGGCAGTTTTTGGGTCGGCTCCGAGTGTGTTGTCGGTGTCGAAGAGCCTATGCCAGTCTTCGACGCGGAGTGATTGGATGTCGAAGCAGCAGTCAGTGTGGAGGAGGAAGAGGACGACTTCTTTTTCGGCACCGAGGGTAGGCTGACTCGAGCCAGAGTCACCTGAAGGCTTAGTAGGCTTCTTTACCGGGCCCGAAGGCGGGGCATGGGAAGCAGGCTCCCAGTGTGCACCTGGGCCTGAAGGTGGAACCGAAGCCTTTTTAGATGGTGTCGGGGGGGGGGGGGGGGCCTTCCTCAACCCACCCCAGCTCTAACACATTGATGCCCTCTTGGAAGATGTCGTCGGGGATCGAAGATGACGAGCAAGCCATGGTTCTTCTAGCTCGTCGGTCCCGAATAGTCTTCTTGGACTGGAAGGAGGCGCAAGCTGGACAGTGTCTGGCCTCGTGCTCCGGTGAGAGGCAGAGGTTGCACACCTCATGCAGGACCGTGTGGGGAAACTTCGACCCACATTTAGGACACTTCTTGAATGGCATCCTCTCCATGAGCCAGAAGATGAGGCCCAGGTAGGCCCGAAGGCCTTCGTCGACGACTGGAATCGAAGACTTCGAAGTTGTTGAGAGTCGCGTGGAATTGGAAAACGCGATCGAGACAATACCGTCGAAAAGGGAAGGATTGCGCGCCGAAAGAGAAAACCGGTAACAGTCCTGAACTGGAGCACGAGAAACACACCAGGGCCCGATGGCGGAAAAAACAATTGAGGATGGAGCCGATGCCCATGAGCACTATGATCCAAAGGAGGAGTCACCTACTTCGTGACTTTCAAAGACTTTCCAAGACAAAAACAAGTGCAAACATCCGGGCCCAACACCAGATGGCGATCTATGCATAGTGTGTAATGTGCAGCTCATATGCCTCGAACATTGTGTTATCGGTGTTAAGGTAAGTAATTGGTAGTCTGAGTTGAGATTCTGGGGGTAGACTCCTGGGTCCCCCATGGGCAGGGATGCACCCTTGTTACACCCTCAGCAGCACTAGGGCGGCAGAGTGCTGAGGCCCAATGTCATCCAATGGGGGATAGGGTGCCTCCGGTTGGTGGCTGCTGACAAGCAGGCCACTTGGTTGTGGGACCAAAGCTCCTAGACTTTAGTTCAGGGCATGCAGGCGTCGGCTGGAGGTTTGAGGCAGGTCAGGGGTCACCAGATCTCGGGTTAGGATCGCTGGGGGGTGGGCCTTCTCGTGCTGTTTGCCCACTCTAGCTCGGGCCTAGGACGGCAGGTGTAGAGTGGGCAGATTTGTGATGTCTGGCAGGAGCCAAAGGTCGGAGATTAACAAATCTGGTGTTCATGGGAAGTACAGTCTTTGTGTTTGAACGCAAGCAGGTCCTCCAGGGTTTTCAAGGTACAGGACCTCTAAGGGTGGCACAGTAAGTGCTGCAGCCCTTAGAGGCCTTCTCTGGTCACAGTACCCTGGGGACCTGTGATGCCATAAACGAGGGGCTGACCTGTGGCCAGAGATGCCAATTGGGTTTAGGCTTCAATGCAGTTTTAGGGAAAGAACATAAGCCCTTGGTACCTGATAAGCAGGAGTCCAGGGCACACTAGGTCAAAGCACATCAGCAATAAGTGGGAGCAACCAAGCAGAAACCGGGCACTTTCTCACTTGTGCACACTATACCTTACTTTGGTATAGTATATACAGAGCCAGGTTCCTACAATTCCTACAAGCAGGCCCTCCAATCTCAGTATTTGTAGAAGACCAACGCACACAAAAAACAGTAAGCTACCAAAAGGGCAATTGACTAAAGGAATAAAGATCTATAAGGCAGCCCAAAATGAACGCTTCAAAACTAAGAAAATAAGTCAAAACCTAGTACTCTCAGGAGCCCCCCCCCACCCCCTTCCACTGGTCCAATAAGTAACAGAACCTACCCAACACCAACACTTCAAGAACAGATGCAAAATGAACACAAAAAAGTTCTACCAGTGGAAACATCTGGCCCAGGAACAGAGTGCACCCGTTTATACAACAAATGTCCTGGCATGTGGACTTGCATTGTCCCTTAAGTCAACAAAACAACAAAAATCCAGCAGCTAGCTGGCAAATCCACCCGCTTGACAGTGAAGCAGTGGCAACAAGTCAAAAAACAAATTCCATTGGGACCCCTGCCACAAATAGGCCAATGAATAGAAGACTCTACATGGACCTCTCAAGAACATCCCTCAAACACTCACGGCAATGATTTAGCAGAGGCAACAGCTAGTCTTGAGGTAAAGAGGTCATCCTGTGAAATTACGAAGAGATTTGAGAGCGCTCCTATATTGATAACTAGCATGAATGCGAACTTGGCCCCCAAAACAAATTGGCCAAATCATCAATCTGGAATCACTTTCCAAATAATGCCCCAGAACATTAAAGTTAATGAGGAGCAGATCACGATCACAAGCGAAACCGCACGGACTACTAGTGACAAATTGCAAATCCATAGACCTGGGACCATCGGTTCAGCAATACCAGAGGGCTATAATGCACAGGGCAAGAGCGAGCAAGGTATTCTGTCCAGACTACATATCGAAAGGCCAATTTGACATTTTAAACTGAGGCAATACAGGGCTCGAAAAATCTGAAAAAATTGTACTAGTCCTGCAGGTCTAGTACCTTGAAAAATCTCCTCGACCTAACAGTAACCTACTTGACCTCCGTCTCTGAAAGCGGAGCAAATGTGACAAGACAACAAGATTTAAAGGCATCTTTTTTGCTCATTTGCTTTGTGAGCAATAAAAAGGCCTTTAAACCTGGTTATCTTGTCACATTTGCTACGTTTTCAAAGACAGAGGACAAAAGTTAGTATGTTTTCCTACTCGCCAGAAAGGGCGAGTAGGACCTAAAAATAGCTCAACCTCATTAAATTTACCTCGCAAATGCGAGCGGTTGAGTGGATTTGGCGAGCCCTGCAATATTTTGAAGCTCACTTCCCTGATCCCATCCTTGGGGAACAACAAAGGATATCCTAGCAATTGAGTTCCTAAGCCCCGGTCCAGGGAATCTTAGTGAACATACCAGAGTCACTTGGAGCTCTGAAGAACTGGCACAGAAGGGAATGAGGGAGGTGGAAACCTTCAAGAACTGGGACATCTAAATATCTGTTCAAGACTTTTGGGTACCCCCATCCACTTGAACAAACCTACAGTTAAGAACCCAGGTCAAGCATAACGACGAAGAGTTTATCGGTATTGAGGTACGATGGGAGTAAATCTGGCCAGAGATATTAACCCGATACCCACTCAACACAAGATCATCGAACCACAATGGGGTTGGTTAGCAGGGACACTAAATACGACAAGGAGAAAGTAAAAGCAATTAGGGAGAAAATTCACTATGAGAGCATCTCAAACTTCTTCACTCAAGCAACTGAACCCCTTAAACATGGGCATCGAAAAGAAGGCCTCCCAATTCATCTATTAACATGTATCAAAATGGAGGTCAAAGTAGTCATGGGCAAACACAAGGGTTTGCAATTTGTGGAATCCTAGCTGGAAACAGATGGCCTCCTTCTCACCATTGTAATAGAGAACATATACATTCACCCTAGCAAAAAACCTTAAGATTGGAGTTCACAAAAATCCTGACAAAAAAGCTCATGAGCTGAGTGAGGGAATCTCTCCCTCAGTCACGGGGATTTTAACATGCGGCTGTTGGGCTGCACCAACTGAGGTTTTGGCAGCACAAGACCAATTTTGGGCATACAGTACTTTGAAAGCCGAAAACGGCATCAAATGACAAGAAACGCCAGCTGTCGTCAGGCTACCTTGAGCATTTTGGGCTTAGGGTCCTGAACAGTCATTCGCTTGCGACAAACCCCTGGGGATTTCAGATCACTCTAAAGCAGGAGCATCCCTGATAGACTACACCTTGATGAACTCACTTCTAATGCAACATGTAATCCAGTTTGCTCTTGGAGAGAAGATCTACAGTGATCACAGTCCACAGGATATAGTTCTATCAATCATTCAAGGAGAACATGAGCCCTCAGCCAATCAGGCAACTACATCTTACATAATTAGTACTAAGAGGATTAAATGGACGCCCACTTCCTGGCCAAAATTCCTTCTGGGTGCGAAGGAATTACTTAACACCTCAGACATAATGCATGATCCCATGAGGAGCTGGGAACACTTTACAACCTTATAGGCGGGCCTTTTTGCAACAACAGTAGCCTTTCGGAGCCAAGGCCATGGGTAGAACGACACCCTCATAGCACTTTGAGGAGAAATTACATTAGGGAAATAGCAAGGTGAGTAAACCAACTCTAGAGAGCATTGAGGAAAGCCCTGCGTCATTTAAACCTCTGGTATCATTTAAGGAAAATAAAAAGGCATAAAAAGCCGAAATGGGAGCTCTTGAGAATCAAAAATGAAGCTTTCTGGGTAAAACTGCTTTGTGAAGCAAAAAAAAAAAAAAACCCTAACTCAGCCAACTTCTGGCGGTCAATAAATAGCATCAACAATCCCCTGACCGACAGTGGCAAGTTCAAACACATCAGAAGCTTCCCGGGCCAGCTTCCTAATCGCACACTAACAGGCTGGGCAAAACTCACTTAAAGATAATGTGACATTCAACTCCAGAACCACAAGGAATAAGCCTGAAACAAGAGCCTCAGCTTGCGTCCTATGTAGGCACCACGGCTTGCGATAAAGGGCATTAATGGCCAAACATGGATAAAGAACAACATACAAGGATAAATAGAGCAGTAGTCCCAAACACAAACTCACCAACTAGGTCAAGCAGTGCTACCTAGAGTCCTCAGTTCTCTCACTACATGGAAAGCCAGATAGAGCTCACGTTAATAACTAGCGCACAGACCACCCAGAAGCAAATTTTTAAAATGCGCTGGAATAGCCCCCAGGCGGAAATGGGATTTCCCCTAGCAATCTCCAAGGAAGAACCATCTTACTGGGCAAAGAAGTTAGAGCCACTCTTCATTGTTGCCCTATCCAGCGGAAGAGTCCCTGCCTCATGGAATGGCTCACTGATCTCACCAATATTCAATGGAGGGCGGTGGGGGTTAGGGACACAATACAAGCAAGAGAATAACCGTCTAGGGACATTACTTGACAATCAAGCAAAATACTTTGCAGGGACCATTCCGGAAGGACAGCAGATGTGGGCTGAGGAACATCACATAATCCCACTAAACCAGACTGGCTTTACCAAACAAACAGGGTCTATAACCAACAGCATTTGACAGGGTGAGCCAAAGCAAATTACGGTCAATACTTGTAGGTGGGAATATGCCCGGCAGCCTTTAAAGGGCACTGTTGCATACAGAAACATGAATCAGGATAAAACTGTGGTCTGGCTCCTGTTAGTCCAGGCGTATACCAACAACAGAAGGATTAAACAAGCATTTGCAATGCAATAGGTCTCGCCTTTGCAAGAGTTTGAGCTATTGGCATTGTAAATGACAATACGTTTATTTTTGTGTTTTGAAAACCTGCAAGCAGTGCTTAAACACACACTTTGTACTTCTAGTCGTTGCTTAAGCAAGGTTGGCAGTAACTGCGCCTCTGTTACTGCCAGCTATTAGTACAAATTGCGTTTACGAACCGCTTACAGGTTTTCAAAACACATAAATGAAAGGCATTGTTATTTACAATGACAATAGCTCAAACTCAAGGCGAGACCTATTGCATTGCACATGCTTGTTATCTTTCCAGGGATTCTTGTCACAGCTGCAAACAGGCAAACAGCAAAAGTGAACAGTAGCTAGGGGGTTGCATTATGTAAAAAAAAAAAAAAAAAAAAAAAACTGATGTAATCTAACATCTAGTATTTGTATTTACCACAAAATAAACGGAGGTAAAAGCATGGAATGTTCTCGATGAAAGCACAAGTGTAATCCTAATCCTGGATCTAATCACTAACCTTTGGTCTGGAGTAGAGCTCTACTCACCATAAAGCACTTCAGTGCCTTGTCCGGATTAGTAAACGCTATATAAATGAAATTACAATACAATAGAATGCAAAGCATATAGTCGTGCCAGTCATGATCCAAGTTGCCCAGGTGCAATATTGTTGTGTGCGCATGGCACCGGCAGGTGCATAGAAGGACAACCTAGAGTCACAAAGAAACACACTGAAGATGCATGATCAGTCTGCTCTTGAAGTGCACACTGGGGTTCTAGATTCAAGGTTGGGTGGGATGTGAGGGGGCCGCAAGCAACATGTACAGATCCTTGCTTCAACACTGGATGGGTTCAGGATTCAATATGAAAGTTTCATTTTTAAAGCTACACATAATGACCACTAATCTTCATTGAGAACAAAAATGCAAGACATTTAGAGTGTATTTATCAGAAACTGCTGCCATGGCAGTGGGATTTGGAATTAGTCACTACATAGGATCTAATAGTACAGGCAAACTTTCAGCGTTCTTTGAAATGCAAGGCAGGTTAATTTAGTGTTTTATACGCGCACTGCATACAATTTTTTTAAATTTGAACTAAGAACAAGCTAGGCACTTAGAAAAACGTTTATTTATCTTCCATTTCTGGTGTTTATTATAAGTTTTTTTCTCCCTTTTTCAAGAGGTTGTGATTGGAAGGTCAGTCAAAAAAGGCTGGAAAAAAGTTTGTGCCATACCAAATAAACTTTATCGGCAGGCTTTGACAGTATGCCAAATAAAAGGCTGCATAGGCTCACCCCTAGTGCTTTGAGCGCAACCACCCCTGTTTAAATGCAGCCCTTATTTTATTCTGAAGATCACACCTTTTTGATTGCCCCGTCAGCCTTTTCTCTTTGCGCACTCCCCCTTTTAACTCGCTCATCACAAACAGAAGGCCCGCTCTTGCACCTTGAAAACAAGACTCTTACAAAACCAAGCCATATGGCATCTGCAGGACTATGGTGTGCGCCTACTTAAGTGCTTTATTAAGTCACCTCAATGGTTGAGTAAACGCTTTGTGAAAACAAAGCCCGGGGCCTTGTCTTTCAGAGAAAAGGACCAAAGGCAGAGCGGTGAAAAGATTTCTTGCAGAGAGAATGAGTTCGCATGATGTGAAAACATGAAGTAGGGGATGTTTTTTTGAGGTTGTTGGACAGAAGCTTTCACCTTTTTTATTTTTATTTTTTATCGCTCTGATAGAAAATGCACCATGCTACAGTAAATGTATGCTTATGCTATTGCAAACCCGCGTTTCCCCAGACAGAGCAACGTGGCCTGGGGCGGCTAGTGACCACATGCACACAGTTGTACGATAGACTTTTCTGAAGCAAAAAAAAAATAATTCTATCGGCTTTCGAAACTGTTTGCACTTTACAACAGCAGCAATATGTTGTGTTGATTCATTAAAGAGTTTTAAGACCACTGTACTCTACATAGTTTTGCAATGATGCAAAATGGGGGCAAATGGATTTTGCGTCATTGTTGCTGCTGGCATAATAGTAAACGGAGACATTTTTTCCACCAAACTTTTTAAAAATCAAGGCAGATCTCAGTCATTGTGTGAAACTCAGAGTGCACCATATTACTTAAAACGTGTACCACTGGACTGAAGGAGGGAAGCACATGACAACATAGGCGTGCATTGTTTTCTTCATTTTACATTTGAGGTAAGCAGGAAACTTAATGAAAACCCCACTTGGTTCTTTTTGTCCCGATGCAAAAAAAAAGTGTTTGCGAGTTGTAGTTTCAGCCAGAGGCAGTGCCGAGCTGAACATTCCTCTAAGCCAGGAGGCACCAAAGATATTTGCACGAGAAGGGGTCCGCACTGGCAGCTGGACTGATAATTAACTACCACAATGTTATGTTAGAGACATTTATAGAGCGCAACTGTTAGCAAAAAGGTGTCCTGGCACTTAGAGAAGTCCTAAAGAGGGAACGAGAGGAGTTAAAAAAAAAAAAAAAGAAAAATTTATATATATATATATATATATATATATATATATATATATATATATATATATATACACACATATATATATATATATATATATATATATATATATACATATATATATATATATATATATATATACATACATACATACATACATACACATACTCACTGAAAAAAACATAGGTTTCACACATGTTATAGTTAGCTGGACATTTTACTGATAAAAAACCAATGAAATTCCCCCGTTATAGTTACTGTAGGCAACTATAACTCACGCGACCGCAATCCTCTGCTGATGCTAATACTGTATTTAGACACTTATTTGCCCATGTCTTCTTCCATTAAATTTTAGCTATACATATATTACAAATATTTTTTTTTCATAACGACACATGTCATCAGCAGAGGATTACGGTCGCGTGAGTTATAGTTGCCTACAGTAACTATAACGGGGGAATTTCATTGGTTTTTTATCAGTAAAATGTCCAGCTAACTATAACATGTGTGAAACCTATGGTTTTCAGTGAATTTGCAAGGTTTTTTAAATGCTAATTCCTAACTAGAACGTGTGTGAAACCTATGGTTTTTTCAGTGAATTTGTACCGTTTTTTAAATGCTAAGTTACTTTACGCCATTTGTGGCGTGCGCGCCCACTTAACGCAGTTCGTTCCGTGCGCGTTCGCGCATCGCGTGCCCACGTTACGCTAGATGGGCCATGAACGCACGATGCGCTTCGCGCACCGTGCGCACATGGAGGACATATGATGAGCATCGTTGTGACAGGTAAAATATATGTTTTGTTTAGCTCTAATAAGCCATGCACAAAAGGTGCCCTTCGGGCACCTTTTGCACACGGGGTGGGGAGAATGTGGATATTTTTTTATTTTTTATTATTTCTTACCGTACGCGTACGGTAAGCGTAATCGGCGAAATTTTCGAAAAAATTAAAATTGCTTTTTTTCACTTGGGGGATCGTTGGGGACTCCCTCGACATGGCTAGGTGCTTGGGAGCTGTGTAAACAGCCCCTTTACATGTTTTTGCACTTGGTTTTTCAACCCCCTGTCAGAGTGCGAGAGAGAAAATGGCGGCCGCCGCTTCCTGGTTTCGACCGATTCGAATGTTTACTAAGATCTAAGGGCCAATCAGAATCGCGCTCGCGCACGCCACCGTACGCGTACGGTAAGCGCACCGTAAGCTGGCTCAGATATATATATTGATTTAAAGGCTATTTTCTCAGAATCTACTGAACAGATTTACACCAAACCTACAAAAGGCACTTCCTTGACCTGAGGACTACCTCTCTGCCAAATTTCAAGTAATTCTGTTCAGCCGTTCGGGCTGTAGCTGTGTCTAAAGGTCCTATGGAAAAATGCATGGGAAAAACGCGTTTTGGGACCCCCCTTTTATCTCAGCCCCCGCTTGACGAATCCCCCCGAGACTTTCAGGGTAGGAGCGGAGCGTAGCGCCCCACCTATTTTGAAAACTTCGCGAGGATTCGTCAACCGGCGCCAAAGTTATTCAAAATAGAATGTTGCGGATTTCCTATGGAAACGTGGTCCTAACTATAACTACCTACTGGCGACCGCCAGTAGGTAATATATATATATATATATATATATATATATATATATATATATATATATATATATATATATATATATATATATATATATATATATATATATATATATATAGAATAGGGAATAGGACGGATCAGTAGTTGAAAAGAAATGTTTTCAATGGCTTTCGGAATGGAAGCAGAGCGGTCGTACTTCTCAGAGATAAAGGAAGAGCATTCCATGCCCTGGCTGCGTTGACCACAAAGCCTCTACCACCCCAATTGGCCTTCTTCACAATAAACTGAGGGCTTGATTTTTACACGCCCCTGTCAAAAGCATCTGCCTGAAATAAATCAACACTGTGCGCTGCCGGGGAGGAGGGGATACGAGTCATTCAACTGCCCCTCCCGCGTGTAGAAAGTGTACTCTGATTGCAGGGACCCTCCGCAATATTTACGGTCTCATTAAAAAGCGAAGGTGGTGGCGACGTCTCCTGAAGTCCTTCAGACCGGGTCATATATGCAAACCACCTCTGTCCCTGTGAGAAATATCACAGATGAGGTGGTTGTGCGTTTGCTATTAGTCAGAGGCAAGCAAGAAAAATAACCTGTTTTACACCAGTAACAAAACCTCTCACAATAACGAAGGGAGTGGGGGTAGGGTAAGAAGGCCCGTCTTTTCCTCTCGTCTGGTACCTTTCCCCCACTTTGGCCAAACATTGCCTCTCCCTGAGGACTGGAGAATGGTTCTCAGTTTAACTTAATGTACAATAATCTAATGGTCTGTTCCTCCCCTCCCCTCCCCCTTTTTCACTCTCAGTTGAATCCCCGGTGACAGTTTACTTGTCTTTGCAGGCACTTGGGTGACAAATGTTTAAGGGAGTGGGGACAATAGGCAAGAACAAGGGGCAGTTCATTGAACTGACAGTGACCATACGGTAAATGGAGCACAGAAAATCACCCGTGTATCTGTTCTTTCCCCTCCCAAATGCATAAAAAAAATTAACGATTTACATAAAAAGTGGCACCGTTGGGGGTAATGTCAACTTATCAATGGTTGCCTCGTGGTCTCGGGTAGTTTTAAAAGTGGAATGCATTAAGTTTCCCCTGGATGCATTTTTGACAGGCTGAAGTAAGCGAGAGTATTCAGTAACTGAAGGCCACTTCAGTGTAAACACCCCATCCACTTCTCTGGTTACACGCCTCTGCCGTCCCCTCATACAGCACCACGCAAACTATCTGTAATTGTTGTCAATTTTCTATCATGTTCCCGCTGGGCTTCGGGGGCACCGAATCTTATCCTCTCGATGACAGAGCTCGCCTGAGTGATTTCATGCTCTTAGCATTTCAGTTCACGGGAATTAAGGCAAAATGTCCTTCCAGCTGAAGGTAGCTGCTATTTTTGTGACTGTGCGGCTGAGACTGTTATTGGAAGTAAATGAAGAGATGCAGGTGCTCACCAGCACCGGCCCACTGGGGGGGGGGGGGGGCCTGATGGCCGCTGCTTGAAAAGAAAATGCACATGTTCCCCGAGTCCAGCAGCAGCAGCGAGACAAGGATTTATGTCGCTCTCAGAACTCGGGCCTTTCAGACTGCTACATTTAATCACACGTACAGAAAGCAGAGCAAATGTTAAAGATGTTGCATATAAAAGGCAGGGGGCTGATCTCTTTACCATACCAGCATGCTGTGGGAATATGGCAACAGAAGTGAACTTTCATCTTAATAGGAGCAATTTGAAAAGGATTATGGGCTGTGCCAGAACCATGCCTTCGGAGAGCTTTTCATGTGCAGCGCAAAACAGGTCTATTCCCTTCAGTGTTTTCATATCTGATTCATTCTCCTTTGTTGGGAGTTGATAACCTTACATGCATGTATATTCCCCTTGCACGATTCGCTTTCACTTCCGTTCCGTCGCAAAACGATTTCTTGTCTTTACGGGGCCATGTGTTTGAAACACATGGCCCCATAAAGATAAAAAACCTTTTGCGACGCACTGAAGGCAGACAAGCCAGTCCAAGCGGGACGGCTCAAAAAGCCAAAAGTGAACCTCACAAAGAGCTCTTTCCCAATGATTGGCCACCGTTTAGCATAAATGGTGACGCCGGCCAATGGAAAAGAGGGACGGGGTTTAAAGCCCTTTAGAGAAAATACCCAAAAACATTCAATCTCGCCAGCCCACGCCAGCCAAGACCTAAAAAGGGATATGGGTGTGCCCTGACTCTCTTTAATATGTTCCTTTCAGATCTAAAATGAAGTTAACAGCCACACACCAAAATTGGGAAGACTCGCGGTATCAAATCTGATGTACGTGGATGACTTAGTTCTGGTTAGAAGGACAAAAGTGGGGCTGCACCGGATCCTGGATGCAACCCTGGAATATTCCAACAATAACTGTTTGACTATTAATATGAAAAAGACCCAAACACTTAGATTCCAAAGGAAAAAGTTGAAAAACCATAAATGGTACCTGGACACTGATAAGGTGAAACAAACCAATGTGTACAATCTGCGGGCGTATATATATCCTGCACAAATTAGGTTGGAGTTCAGCCTGGTGGAAAAAGCCATGAGCAGACCAGCAGCTTTGGTGAGCTGCTTCCAAAGCCTCAAACTTGCTAAGGAAGGCTCCTTGGGTCATCAGCTCTGGTTGAAAATACAGGGGAGGGATAGATCACCCATGAGAACTTACCTACAAAGGTTAATTGTCACCCTGGACCTTTCATCCGCTTGGGCCCTAAACCTGAGCCGCAGCGAGCTGAAAAGAATATTAAAATCAAATACCAAAGTATTGTACCTATTGGATGGAGGACAAGCAGTCACTGGCAAGACAGAACCATGGGTGGCTAGCTCTCTAATTACATGGAGCTATCTATCCCCTTAAGGTATCTAGCAACACATTACAGCATCCACACAAAGTAAGTTTCTAAAATACAGACTGGGGATAATGTCAGTATCAGCACATTGCCCGCCTTGGAGAAGAAAGGGTGCAGCCTCTGCAATGAAGCACTTGAGGAAATCATTCACAAGTTCTCTGCAAAGCCACTACAGATAAACGCAGGAAGATCATATGCAAAGAGTTCACCAAGAGAGGGATAAGATTATGCAGAGAAGGCTGCTGTGCTGTGTCTTAACCCTACGGACCTCAAACTTAACTGTGCGCTGGTAAAACTTCAGGATTGAGGTGAAATGGGTAATGGCCACAGAACGTAAAGGAGCAGACTAAATCTAGCTAGCAAGATACGGCATAACTATTGGAGACCCACTTGCACACTCCGAGGAGACAAGCGGGGTCACTATAGAGCTCTGTTAGGTCCTTCATATCGATACTACAAAATGTAAAACAGTCTGGGAAGCAACTTGCTACCCACTCTTATATTTCAAGACTTGGGCTTAGATGAATGGTCAGGAAGGTCTGTCAAAAATTGTTGGTTCTATTTGGCTCTTATTTTGAGTCTACTGGTAGGCTAGCATTTTGAAATCAGTATTATAAGAACTGAATTTCTAATTGAAAATGTGTTGACTGTTTTTATGCTAGCTTTAATAATGAGCAAGGAAGAATGCAGATTTTTACTGTGGAACAAAATTTTATCGAATCATGAATTTGTATTGCAATGGTTTTAATTGACTACACAAATAAATTCAACTTGAAACTTCATCATTAGAAAGTTGTTTTATTTGAGAAGTACTGTAATGGTGGTCCTACTTCTGAAATGCGTCCTTTGAATGTAAACCTATAACAAGCATTTGCAGTGCAATAGGTCTCGCATTTACTAGAGTTTGAGCAGTTGACGCTGCAAATGACAATGTCTTTTACCCCAGTGTATTTAAATTTTTTAGTGGCTTTATTTGATGTGGAGTGGAATTATGTGGGTTGATTTGGAATTGTTGGTTGTGGAATTGTGTGATGTGTAGTTGAAGAAAGCTGGCTCTGTATATACTATACCAAAATGAGGTATAGTGTGCACAGAGTCAAGTGAACACCAAATGTAGGCAGAGGTAAACCTAGATAGCACCTTACTCTGTTTGAGAGAGTGTGGGCGAGCAGTAATGCTTTATCAGAGGGTAGTGTTAAGCACGTGTTGTACACACTCAGGCAGCAAATGATGTCACACACTCAAAGACTGAACTCGGACCAATTTTGTTTGTATAAAAATATTATGTTATTCAATTTCTAGAACCAAGCCAAGCCTGGCATAGGTAGGTGAAATAAATGCTTTGCAAAAGATTAAGCAGTGTTTACAAGTGAGCGCAAGCTCAAATTCAGTTGTTTGAGATACAGATAAGTCAAGGTATTGAAATTAATGTACAGATTACTTTGTTACTTTTTCGATTACATTTGAAGTAACTTTTTCTACTCAGTGTGATATGCCTAAATATCACAATGGGACATTTCCTAGTGAAAAGGTAAGTAAAATCAGTTTTTCACAAATGTAATTTTTCAGGTTTCCATACAAATCGACTCCACACTTTGAGAAAAACAGTCAATAGGTGCCTACGGAGGGAAAAAAAGTTTATGGTTACCAGGTAAGTAATCGGTCTTTGGGGTTGAGTTTCTAGGGTTAGAACAAGGGTTCCCCCGGGGTCAAGGATGCAGTCTTGTTACACCCTCAGCGGCACTCGGACGGCTGGGTGCTGAGTTCCAATGGGATTTAGGGGTCCTCCGATTGGTGGCTGCTTACGAGCAGGCCACTGGGTTGTGGTAGCAAAGCTCCTGGTGTTAGGCTCAGGGCAAAGCAGGATCCTGTTTAGCACAAAAAGTGCACCTGCAGCAGCAGCTGGTTGCTGTTTTGCCGTCAGGTGCCAAGGTTGGTTTCAATGGGGATTGGGAGGGGGGCATATGCCTTACTCTGGTTGGCTGGGTCACCCCACCTCCCCCATCTGCAAGATGGCGGAAACTAAGTTGTGCTTTCCCTCGGCTCCCCCACCTGAGGGGTAGGGTTGGCAAAGGTGGGCTTACCTCCCTTCCTCACTTGCTTTTCCCGCCGGTTCTCCCGTCCAAAGTGGGGGTCAGAAGCAGTGGGGACCAGTTGCTGGAAGCAGCAAATGGCCTGGGGAGCCTCACAAAGGCAGCAAGCCTTTGAAGCTTCCCCTTCGTGGACCCTGCCCATCCTGGGGGAAGAGGCTTGGCACCTGGTCCCAGGATGTGCATTGCTTCAGGCACTCGAGAGCAGCAGGCTCTCAACCCAGGGGTCCAGAAACATGTCTGGTGGTGGCTGATCTCCAGCTGCCCCTCAGCCTGGACACTAGTTTTACATCATTTTTTTACAGGGGGCATCTCTAAGATGCCCTGGGTGTGCATTTTTCATTAAATCCCACACTGGCATCAGTGTGGGTTTAATGTGCTGAGAAGTTTGATACCAAAACTTCAGTTTTCATAAAAGCCATTATGGTACTGTGGAGTTCGTAATGACAAACTCCCAGCACCATATACTCTTAATGGTATTACTGCACTTACAATGTCTAGGAATGGACTTAAACACTGTAGGGGTACAGGGATCATGTACCTGTACCCTTACCACTGGTATACTGCACCTAGCTAGAGGGGTGGCTGATCTATGCCAGGGCAGTGGGTTGAAGGCATGGAACACCAGGATGTGTGCCATGTTGACTCTTCACTTTGTTGTGCACCAAAACACAAAGGCTGCAAAGGCACTGTGTGAGTGTAAAGGTACAGGGCCTCTAAGGGTGGCACAATCAGTGCTGCAGCTCTTAGAGGCCTTTCCTGGTCACAGAGCCCTGGGTACTTCCGTTACCATTTACCATGGGCTGACCTGTGGCCACAGAGTGCCAATTGGGTTTGGTCTTCAATGCACTTTTAGGGAGAGAACACCAGCCCTGGGTACCCGATTGGCAGGAGCCCAGGACACACTCCGTGAAAGTACATCAGCAGTTGAGCAAAAAGTGGGGGCAACCATGAAGAAAGTCACAGTAGTGTATTTGTGTAGTGGAATCATGTGGCATGGGGAATAGATGGGGTGAGCTACACAGAAAAGGAAGGAAGGAAAAAGGCGAGGGATAGGCAAGTTGTGCACAAAGTGGTGAATGAACTCCAGACAGAGAAGAAGAAAGAGTATGTGCGAAAGAGAGAACGGGGCGGCGAGCAGGCCACAGACGCATAAAGAGGGTGAGCCTGTGTATGCAGAAGACACCCTAAGAAGAGAAGGAGAGCACTGGTTTGAGGGATGGAAATCTTGAAACGGCACGGGAAAGAAACTGTGCTCAAAGACCTGAAGTGAACCATATGAGAGAGGCGGGGAAAGTGCGCGAGACAGCAAGAGAGGTGTGTTTGAGAGAGAGAGAGAGAGAGAGAGAGATGATTGGGGGCTTACGTTAATGAGCTGTAAAAACGAAATTGTACTGTGCTGAAGCCACAAATAGGACAACTCTCTTTTTAGGATGAGTGTTACCTGTTCAGTTAACTAACCACTAAGCCCTAGACCAACCTAATCAATAAACTTTCAACATACTTTACCTTCATAAGAGTGTCAGCAAGCATGTTGGATCGGATTGGGACAAAAAAATAGGCTCTGGCACCAAAATTAAAGTGGGGCATTAGTGAATCACATTGCTAAAAACATGACCCACATTTCCATATCAGGGTAGGTTTGACCTTGCAAAACCACCCTGTATGGGTGTTTTGCAAGGTATGGGAGTGCATGCATTTGTGGAAGCTCCAGACAAAGTTTGTGGTAATATGGAAATCGACAGACCATAACACAATACTACAAATTGACAAAAAACAGCCCACACACTGGCCTGTCGGACCAGCCCTTCTGGGATTGCCAGATTGCCTACAGGTCAGTCCGACCCTGTCAGCATGCTTCCATTCCCAGCTAAGGTCATCGAGAAGATAGTCACCAGACAGCTCACCCGCTACCTCGAAGATAACACCATCCTGGACCCCTCCCAGTCAGGATTCCGCAGCAACCACAGCACCGAGACCGCCCTCATCGCCGCCACAGACGACATCAGGATCCTGCTGGACAACGGCGACCCTCATTCTCCTGGACCTCTCTGCCGCCTTCGACACAGTCTGCCACCACACACTACGCACACGCCTCCACGACGCAGGGATCCGAGACAAGGCCCTGAATTGGACCACCTCCTTCCTCTCCGGCAGAACCCAGAGCGTCCGCCTCCCCTCATTCCGATCCGAAGTCTCCGAGATCTGCGGCGTACCCAAGGGATCTTCCCTCAGCCAGACACTGTTCAACATCTACATGGCTCCACTCGCACGGATCTCCCGACAGCACGACCTCAACATAATCTCCTATACCGACGACTCAACTGATCGTCCCCCTCACCAAGGACCCCCTCACCGCTAAATCCAACCTTCACAAAGGAATGAAAGCAGTCGCCGACTGGATGAAGTGCAGCAGACTTAAGCTGAACACAGACAAGACGGAGATCCTCATCCTCGGCTCCAACCCACCAGCCTGGGATGACTCCTGGTGGCCCTCGTCACTAGGGGCACCCCCGACACCAACCGACCACGCACGCAACCTAGGAGTCATCCTCGACTCAACGCTCACCATGACCAAGCAAGTCAACGCAGTCTCCTCCTCCTGCTTCAACACCCTCCGCAAGATCTACAGGTGGATCCCGACAGACACGAGAAGAACTGTCACCCAGGCCCTCATCAGTAGACTACTACGTTAACGCCCTCTACGCAGGAGCCCCGACAAAGCTCATCAAACGACTGCAAAGATTCCAAAACGCCTCTGCATGCCTAATCCTCGACATTCCATGCCACAGCCACATCACCCCCCACCTGAAAAACCTGCACTGGCTCCCCGTCGACAAGAAAGTCTCCTTCAAACTCCTGATCCACGCACACGAGGCACTCCACAAGACCGGCCCAGCCTACCTCAACAGTTGACTCCTTCTACATTCCCAACTGTCACCTCCGCTCCGCCGACCTCTCCCTGGACACCGTCCCGCGCATCCGGAGAACCACCACCGGAGGCAGATCCTTCTCCCACCGCGCAGCCAAGATCTGGAACAGCCTTCCCCTCAACCTACGACAGTCCCAAGACCTGCTGACCTTCAGTAGACGACTCATGACCTGGCTATTCGACCAGTGGCGGCAGCCCCCCACCTCCTCTCCCTCAGCGCCTTGAGAACCTCGCGGGTAAGTAGTGCGCTTTACAAATCTTGTGATTGATTGTTATAAGTCAAATTTTCTGCCGGACACCCTCCAAGGGCTTAGGGTGGCAATGCTAAGTATCTGAGGTGGAACACACCGGGGTATGGCCAGTGTCCAAATATAAAAGCCACAGGCTTTGTGCGAGTCCAAAAGTACTTCCACGGGCAAAGGGTATGTTACTAGAAATTTAAATCCTTCAAAAGCAGTGCAGCGTTGCATATTGACTTCCTAGATGGGAGAGAAGAATGTGAGAAAGCACTTTATGCTTCAGATAAGGGTGCTACCGAACTCTCGGTTGTCATCTAACATTCCTAAATGGAAACAGATTCGGCTCCAAGCAAGGTTCTCGCTGGGACTGGACGCGCATTCTGACGCGTTATTAAAGGTTCTTGCTATAACACAAAGAGATGACCAAACCATGCCTTGGTGGAAAGGCACCCGGAAATGAATTTTGCAAAGCCTCACTGCTAACGTGTTGCCATATATGCTTTTAATTTAACGGGACTCTCTTATCAACCTGGATAACAAAGACAGAATAGACGGCATGGAGATTAAAAAAAGTGACAGCTACCCAGCATGCACAGACACCAACATAAATAACTATTGCATGGAGGATTGAGCGCTGCACGTTATTGATCAAAAGGGGCAAGAGGGTGCAAGTACAGGCTGAAATTCTAGGAGGGATAAGTGAAATAAGCAAATGCTAAAAGGATAGGGCAAAATTAAATGCTACAAGAAAACAGTGGTTTATTAAATGGTTATACATGTGGATTATCAACATTAATTGACCTTTCTGTGCTAGACAGCGAATGAAGGATGGGGCGCGGTTAACAAAGGAAGGCACGTCCATGGAGGGCTCTTTCATGGGGTTAAATTAATGGCGCAGGAGCAGTCGCTCTTATCTATGTAGATTAAATAAAAGCAGTAAGAAGAAAGTGAAAAGAAGGAGATGGAGCGATTGGACACCCGCAGAAGCAGTATCCTCACAACCATGGCGGGATCGGCATGGGAGCGGCAGCAGTGAAACAAAGACCAGAAGGGCGACCAAGATTGTGGGCAGAGAGACCTGACACACTAAGGAGGTGGTCTCAGGCTGCTTTCAGGAACTCTCTCCCCATTACTTTGTGCCTGCCAAGCGCTACAGCTCAAAACACATAGGAAAGCGCGCACAAGGTTTATAAAAAAAGGCAAGCTTTCCATACTCACAGTAGAAAAAGTGAAGGCACCTTCAATTGGTCACTGGCAATCTACTTGTTCATTAGCAGTGGAGACTAGAAACTTTTACCCCAGTATCTTATTGGTTATATAATTATTTACCTCTCGCTCATTGGTTAACACATTCACCAGAAATGTAACCACTAAATGGCCATGTTCTTTGTTAGAAGCGTGATTTCAATGGCAAATTCGAAGGTGGAGGTTCTTTATTGGATGCCAGCCAATATCATAGACTGGCTTTAGCAATGGTAGCGTGAACGACTACCAGCAGTTGCGCAAATGAAAATCATGTATTCAGGGAACACACTAATTGGGGAGATACCGGTATTTCACAGAAAAGGGCAGAGTAATGGTGAATGGTTTAATGGCAGAAAAACAAACAATATTGGAAAAATACCCTTTTGTGAGCCGTGTCAAAAAAAAAAAAAAAATTTTTTTTTAAAAAGGCACTGCTGCCAAGCACGCCACCAACGTAGCACGGGTTACTAAAAGCATACAATATTTAAAACAAGCAGCCGCCCTTTTTTCGTCTGATTTGCATTGGAAAATATACTCTAAAGAAATATGAAGTAGTGCTAAGCACTAGTTTATGTCAATGGAGCAATCTGTAGATGCTACATGGGCGTCCCCATACAACCACCCTCTGGTTTTGATGCAAATCCCGGTCTACTAACAACTGTAGACATGGATTTTCTCAAAAAATGTATGCCTCCTTGAGGCAGGTGTACAATGTGAGAATGTTTCTCCTTTCTCAAAACTTGTCTAACTTTGCATGTGTGCTCCACTGTACAGCACACAGAAAGTGGGAAAATTGTTATGTCAAAGCATAGTATTTTGTAATGGAAGGCTACTCTTCCATTACATAATCTATGCTTTACATCAAGCACACACTCTTGCTCTACTGTGTGAGTGTGTGCGCTTTAGCAAAAGGCAGCCTTAAGTGCGCCATTGCAGGGGGGGGGGGGGGGGGGGGGGAGAGAGAGAATAGTGCCACACAGAGTACATATGGTGCTTTTCCGCTATCTTCCTTTCATGCAACGCAGCACACCTCAGGACCTATAGTTGTGGTGTTGTATTGGGAGAAACATAGCAACAGTTGTGAGAAAGTGGCTCTGTATATACTGTTCCTTAATAGGTACAGGGTGTACAGAGTCCACAAACCCCAAGGGTTTAACAGAGGTTAAAGTTAGATATAACCTTACTCTCCAAAGTGGTAGCCTGGTCGAGCAGTAAGACAGTATCAGAGGACGTGTAAAGCGTTTGTTGTACACACTCAGTCAGCAAATAGTTCCACACACTCAATAACTGAACTCTAGGCCAATGGTTTGTATATAAAAAAAAATATGCTTGTTTTATTTTAGAACCAACACTTGGAATTAAAATATACTTTCTCGACAGGAGATGTTTCATAAAAATACTTTTGTATATGCAATAGACTTTTTAGTAAACAGTTACATGTAGTTGCAGTAGGCAACTCTAATTCTAAACACAATACATTGAGCTCAATGATAAATTCAAGTTATATGCAACAGATTACTTTTTAGATTACTTTTGTAATTCCAGGCCTGGATCCTAGATCCAGTCCTGGGTCAGTTCTCAGAATCAGCTGTTGAAAGTCGACTTTGGTACTGTAATGATTTTTAACTAATATTTAGCTATTTCAAAAGTTAGCACTTAGAAAATATTTCAGAGCAAACAATCAATGATTCCCTGTGGAAGAAAATGTATGTTACAGGTATAGTAGGTTATCGTTACTTTTGTAATCCAGTACTGGGTGCCTAGACTCAGTACTGGAACCTTTATCCAAAATAGGTAAGTAATTACGTTTTCAGAAGTTATACGATTTTTGACGAATATTTAGAAATTGCAGAAATCAACACTTAGAAGAAATATCACAGAAAAACAGGAGTTAAAGATAAGTATAGTTGTGGGTACTTTTCAGAGTCAGTGCTGGGCACCAAGATCCAGCACTGGGAGCTCACCTAAGAGCAGGTGAGTAAATTCGTTTTTGTCACTCGGCTGATTTTTGGTGATTATTTGAAGATTTGAAAAGTCCACACTTACAAGAAATTTCAGGAAAAAGCCAGCCAATGTTACCCTATGAGGAAAATAGAGTTTGCGGTTTAAGGGTAAGTACTCGACTGGCGATGTTGAGGTTCTGGGCACAGACTCAGGGGTCTCCCAGGGTCAGTTAGGTATAGTGGTTTCACCCTCAGCGGCGCTAGGGCGGCCGGGAGCAGAGAGAGTTAGGCCCAATGTTATCCTATGAGGGATAGGGGGGCCTGGGTTGGTAGCTGCTGTCGGGCAAGCCACGCGGCTGTGGGAGCTGGGCTCCTGGTCATTTACTCAGGGCAAGTGGGGAAGTAGGTTAGAGTAGAGTTTTCACTGCCAGGGCCACTCGGGCGGCTGGGTGCAAGGTGCTTTTGAACCGTCGGGTGCTCAATTGATTTCTATGGGAAATCTCCGGTTTGGAAAAAGACTGCAGGCTCGGGGACGAGGACTCTTCAGGTGCCACCACCACTTCGAGGGGTAAGTTGGGTAGTTGGAGGATAGGTAGGTACCCCGGGATTGGACACAGAGGGCCGTGGGGCACCGGGTGCAGGGGTGCCTTTTGAGGTCGGAAAATCTTACCCTCTGTTGATCGCGGTTGGGGTGGCACTCTGTTCTGAGGCTGCAGGCTTCTTCAGGATAGTCGAGGGGGGTCCTTGGGTGCCGGACTCGGGGTCACAGTCGCCGTGGGGTCGTCCTCGTGGGTTTAGTTCACTCCGGCACCGGCCAGGCTTGGCGGGTGCAGAGTGGGCTGGGATCGGGGTTCCGGGCTGCTGCCAGGGGTGAAAGGTAGGTTCTGAGTAGAGCCTCTACTCATGGGAGTCCCAGGGGATCAGAGTTCAAAGGTAGCCAGGTCCTCCGGGGTTTCTGAGGTTGCTGGCCACAAGAGATGCCGGGTTTGGAGCAGGAGCAAGTCCGAGGTCGACAGGCCGGTAGGGCTGGGGCCAAAGCAGTTTGTGTCTTCCTCTTCTTAGCAGCTGCAGGGCAGGTCTTCTTTTCTTCTCGCTCTTCTTGTAGTTTCGGAATCTGGGGAAGGAAGGTTCAGGTCACCCCTAAATACTAGATTTAGGGGCGTTACAGGTAGGTGAAGGCCAGGGACCAATGGGTCCTTGTCCTGGGGTGGGTACACCCCCTATCCTGCCTCTCTCCTGTGGGAGGGGGGCAGTAGCCTAATCCTGATAGGGTAGGGCCTCCCATCTTCAAGATGGCGAGAGCCCGGATATGTGCTTCACCTCGCCTCCCCCACCTGAGGGGTGGGGTGGGCAGGCTGGCACATCCCCTGTCCTTGTATGGGGTTTCCGGTCAAGCTTCCCGCCAGAGCCTGGGGAAACTCCTAGAGGCGGCAGGCCTTTGAAGCTTCCCTTTGCTCATCCTGGGGGAGGAGATCCATCACCTCACCCAGGATGTGCATTGTTGCAGGCCCAGGAGAGCAGGGGCTCTCCCACCCAGGGGTCCAGCAACTTGTCTGCTGTGTGGCAGCCTGGGCAGCCTCAGAGCAGACGTGGATTGTAGGTTAGTTGTAAGGGGGCATCTCTAAGATGCCCTCTGGGGTGCTTGGTACATTAAATCCCACACTGGCATCAGTGTGGGTTTAATGTGCTGAGAAGTTTGATACCAAACTTCCCAGTCTTTAGTGTTGCCATTATGGTGCTGTGGAGCCGGTGTTTGACGAGCTCTCAGCACCATGTACTCTTAAATGGCAACACTGCACTTACAGTGCCTGGGAATGGACCTGGGTACTGTTGGGGCACAGGGCTCCTGCTCCTGTGCCCACACCATGGGCATAAGGCACCCAGCCAGAGGGGTGACTGATGTATGCCTTTGCAGTGTAGGTGTTGGGCATGGCACACAGATGTGGGCCATGTCGACTCTTCATTTTGTCCTGCACCCAGACACTCAGCCTGCAAAGGCAGTGTGTGCGTGTAAGGGTACAGGGCCCCTAAGGGTGGCACAATGAGTGCTGCAGCCCTTAGGGGTCTTCCCTGGTCACAAGGCCCTGGGTACCTAGGGTACCATTTACCAGGGGCTGACATGTGGCCAGGGTTTGCCAATTTGGAGTTTGTGTGTTTTAAGGAAGGAACATGGGCCCTGAGCACCTGGTTGGCAGGAGCCAAGGGTACACTCAGTCAAAATACATTCAGCAATTTAGCAAAAAGTGGGGGCATACCATGCAAGAAAGAGGGCACTTTCTCACAACAGTACTCTATCTTTGTACACATTTTTCAACGTCCAGCCTATCCTGTGTGTAATATATGTTTACACAGCAGCAATGTATGCATTTTTTTAGCTGTTCACTTACATGTTTAGTGTCTTTTGTCATAGGCAGGTACGTCACAGAACTGTAAATATACACGTTACACTTCCCCAGTGTACCAACCAAGATTTAGATTTTTAACCCTCTAATTTGGCACACAAACATCAGAAGTGATCATATTATGCATCTTAGTTTGCATACCAGATCAATGTGCTTCATACATATTAGTTTATCTTCCATTTACAGTGTGTGCCTTATATTATATTTTTTGCGACTGCCCTGGTTGACAAGATTCTCATCCAGCTCAAAAAGCTGTAGCAGTATATTGCGATTATACAAGGAAGCTTAAAATAAATAAACGTACATATCTGGGACCAATTATTTTAGAGGGGCTAGATAAAAAAATCGAGACCTTCTCCAACTTCATTACAGGCGACTTGTGAGTAAAACAGTCACCGGCAATGAAGAACTGACACAGCCGCTCAACTGTAAGAAACGATTACTATTGAGCCAGATGTCATAAAACCTGCTGCAAATGGCAGCAGCCGCTGTGAAGGGCATGTCATACAGTATATTTGAAGTTGCACTTAATTATTTTTTTTTTAAGCATAGCTTTTAGGTTGTTTCCAGGCCAGATACATTTTGAGCAGAGGAATGATTTTCAAATATTCATAGTTAATGATACCTTTTTAGGTCTCGCAGACCTGCGTTACAGCGCATGCAAGACATATTGTGGGTGAGTATATTTCAGAAGGGGGCTTGAAGCCCCACCCCTCATTTTCATTGGGTAGCGTCAGCATTTATGGTAAACGGTGGCTTCCCATTGAAAACGAGGCTTCTTAGTTACCACCATTTCTCTTTTTTGGACGGCCCATCCGGACTGGGTCTCCTGCTTCACGGCTGTCTTGAAGCAATTTCTTATCTCAAAGAGGCTGTTATGTAAACAACCCCCGAGATCCAGTCCTGATGGGCCTCCCAAAAAGGAGACAGGGCGCCCTGTGTTTATTTTTGCATCGCGCTTTCGAAAGTGAAAGCACCATGCAAATATAAACAGCGCTTGTTCTGGTATGCACTGGCTTTATCACTTTCGGTTTTGGGTTGTTTCCACTCTCCCCTTGTTAATGGGAAGTGCGGTTTTGTCGCTTAAGAAAATGTACAATTGTGTGTTTCAGATTCTGCGTGGATTTGTGCATTTTTGGTCAAACGCGCAACTGATTGTAAAAAACAAAAATTAGAGGCCTCCTGAAACTTGTAATGTACTTCGCTCTACTCTAAAAGCGCTGTAACACCTCTGGGCAAACTGCGCGCTATATACAAACGTTTAAATAAACGAGAGCGTTCATTGCTGTAGGAGTTGAGAGTGCAAAGAGGGCTGGTGGGCTGGGGTGCCACGCACGGTAAGTGGACGTGGGGGTGATCGAATAAGAGAGGGGGAAACATATACTCTGCCACGAAGAAACAGTGTTAATGGAAACACGCATGTTAAGTTTCCATTTAATTATATGGGAAAACGCTGAGAGAACGGTTTGAAGCGCTATAAAGCGCTGTACGTGCCGAGACCCACCACAAAAACAGAAAGGCGCACAGCAGACAAGAGACAGTGCCTGGCCTGGAGATACTGCCTAGGGGTCTGTGGGGGCTTTTCCAAGCTGGGCGTCAGTGGTAACTGATGGAGCGAGCCATCCCACAGCCCTGTGCTTTCTATCGCTTGCATGGATTCATTCGGTCTCTTTCTGATGAGCTATATTTGGAAATCTCCATGAAATGTGGAGCAGTGTAACATACAGGGGAATATTCTAGCGCTCATAAAATCACGGACGCAGGGTTGGCTTGTTTCACGCTCAAACGGTTTAATGAGTGATTGTTTACATTTGTCAATGGGCAGTGTGTCCCATGCAATAAATCTTGGAAATGTGATATAAAGTAAATTATTAAGGCATCGAGTGAGACCGTGTTAAAATACACACATGCCGTCAAAGCAAGGTCTGCCTCAAAGACTGTACGAGTAGGTAATTTATTTCTAAAAACACTCACAGTAAAATCCACCAATGGGCATCCTGCAGCAGGGGCAGGTGGGGGAGGGCCCGTGCTTCTCGCTGGGGAAGCCTGGGTATACTGCAGGGGGAGAGAGAGCCCTTGCCCCCTCATCACCAGAGGGCAGTCTGCGCATCCATTGTGGAGAACTTCTGCATCTCACTGTGCCAGTATCCGGCATTCAGAGTGTGCACTGAGCAACGACCTGCTACTATACCGGTATAGTCTTTGACAAACGTGTATTCTCTGATCGCTCAACCGGTCATTATTAAGGCCTCGTAGCGCTGTGTAAGTGCCACCCACACAGTTACATGGTTTAGAGTCAGAGTCATACTGGGATACGTTTCATTCGTCGAGCTTTGCATGTATGAGGTTAGTGTCCGGGGAGTGGCGGGAGGGAGGGTGTGTGGCTTTTCTGTTTTATCTCCATTTAGTAAGATCAGCAAGTCATTAACTTTTGTGCATCAAAAGCTTTTCCCAGGGTTGACTAGTGCACACAACAACAGGTGCATCACGGGCTGCATCAATGCAAGATTCCATCAAACCTAGAACAAGCCTTTCCATCCCCCATACAATTGTGGAGGGCCGTTGACAGTCAGTGTTTGTATAGGAAGTAAGGCTCTGATCTCCGGATGACCTTACCCCCCCCCCTCCCCGAGGGACATACTCTGCGTGCCACTGACTCCCTCCCCAGGAACATCACACCCTTACATACATGTCTCCCAACGAAGTTTTGAAGAATAACATTTGCCCCGTCAACCCCATTCCCTTTCCCGTATTTCAACATGATGTGATGCCATTCGCCGCTCTGCTGCTCTTCTCCTTCCTGATGTGTACGTGCTGAGGCCACAAACGCACACCACTGGAACTTCTCCACGGTAGGGAACTAGAGACTGTGCGGCCTCAAGGGTGAGCTGGCCTCCAAACATGTTTTCACACAGAAGAGCTATCCGAGATTTTCTTTTTTGATTAGGTTATGTTAATTTTGACTTGGAGTGCTTAATACCTGCGGGTCTTGAAGCGCTTCAAGACAGCGGAAGTTCCAAGGAGAGTTGTATCACAGAGGCGTGTTATGCCCAGGCTTCTGTGAATAGAAGGGTCTTAATTTTTTTCCTGAATGGAAGAAGGCGGCTTTCAGAACGAAGTTGCACAGGTACTGTTCCAAAGTTGCGGCATGAGGACCGAGAAGGCTGGGCCGCCTTTGGTGGTGTAATTGAATCGTGCGCATTTTAGAAGGCCCTCTGTAGAGGACCTTAGTGAGTGGCAGGGGGCGTATTTCTTCAAGCGTTCCTTGATGTAATTGGGTGCCTGACCTAATAGGGCCTTATGCGTAATGCAAAGGCCTTTGAATTTGGCCCTCTGCTTTATGGGCAGCCAGTGTAGTTGTTGCAGTAGGGGTGATGCCCTAGTGCGCCTAGGTAGCTTGAAGATTAGCCTGGTATCATTCATCACCACCTGGAGTTTGCCCAACAGTGAGTCTGGTAGTCCGATGTAAAGAGAGTTCCCATAGTCAAGACGGGCCAAGATCAGGGCAGCCACCACTGTCCTCATGGTTGAGAAGGAGAGGATGGGGGAAGAGTCTCCTCAACTGCCTGAGTAGGCTCACACAATTTCCAAACACGGTGGAGACTTGATTGGCCAATGAAAGTTTGGCATCTATTTTGATTCCCAGACTCTTTACCACCGGAGCTGGGTCTGGAATATCACCCAGCTAGTGCGGCCAGTAGTGGGAATTCCAAGGTTTGCTATCATTGGTGACGGCCAGGACCTCAGGTTTGTCCCGATTGATCTTGAGTGAATTGGCAGTCATCCAGTTTACCACAAATCGTAGCACGTCTTCCACCCGGGTGTGGGCCTGTGGGGTGTTTTCTATTTGTAGAATGCTTTGCATGTCGTCCACATAGTTAAATACATGGCAGTCCATCTATGTTAGGTCCTTTATCAAAGGTCTGAGGTATATGTTAAACAGGGGGGGGGGGGGGGGGGAAAGAGTGCCAACCCTTGTGGGACTCCGCAGGGAATGGACCCCCTTCTCTGACACCCAGTCGCCCATCTGAATTGTTTGGGTGCAGTTGGTCAGGAATGAAGTAATGCAAAAACAGTTGATGGACAGAATGCAGAACAATGTCATACATTCACCCCAGTACAGAGATCTGGGCCTAAATCCATCGTTGTTTTGCTCACCATGCCATTCCAGTTTGAACCCAGCCATATGCAAATCAGTCTTGACCCTGTGCCTCATGGGAACAGTCCAGCCCGAACTGCCAAGCCAGGTCCTCCCTGGACTGGAAACAAGCATCCTAGGACCAGTTTCAGATTAAGTAATCCATTGGAGGATTGGCCCACCAATACCAATGTCTTGTATTCTTTCCAGGAGTTGGGAGTGGTTGACTGTGTCGAACGCTGCCGACAGGTCTAAAAGGACTAAGACACAAGGCTTCTTGTTATCTGCTGTTATCCTGATATAAAGTACTGACAACATCACCAATTCAGTGCTTTGGTGAGCTCTGAAGCCAGCCTGCCTCTCTCCAAGGAGGTGATAGTTCTCCATGAACCTGGATAGAGTTTCCAGGACATGTTGTTCCATGATTTTTGCCAGGAAAGGTAGTTGGGATATCGGTCTGTAATTTTTCATATTGGAAATGTCAGCTCCTGTCTTCTTGAGTAGAGGGATTACGGAGGATTCTTTAAAATACCTGGGGACCTTCCCGGTTTCCAGCGAGAGGTTCAGCATACTGAGGATTTCTCCCTCAAATCGATGGAAAAGCAAGTTTAAAGATCTAGATGGGCAGGGATCTGCGGGTGAGCCAGGTTTGATTTTGATTGCAATGCGTCGCAGGGTCTCTAGGTCAAGAGTTTGAAAGGAAGAGATCAGCTCTACCCTATTTCCCCGTGTCTCTGCCACCTCATTGAGGGATTGCTTGAAGAGGGATTTGTCGATGTCAGCCAGGATATCTTGTACTTTATTGGAGAGGTAGGATAAGAATTTATTGCATTGTTCCTGGCTGGACGGCGCATCCAGCGACTGTTTTTGACTCAGATCCTTGAGGATTTAAAATGTTTCTTTCTGTTTGTTAGTTGCCACCAAGGTCCTATTTTCATAGTATTAAGCTTTCCTGCTAAGAAGCGTTCTTTCGCCCTGTATATACGAGAGCCTGTGGCTCATAAGCTTTACAGCACTGTCTTTCGTGGTGGCAAAGCATACGTTTCAGAGCCCTGAGCTCCTCCGTGAACCAAGGTGCACCCTTGCTTCCAATTCTTATTTTCTTGACTGGGGCTAATTTATTAATGGCAGATGATAGCTGGCTGGAGATGGATTCAGTCCACTCTTCAATATCAGCGGTCTCCGGCCTCCTGACGGGGTGTATATATATCCCTCATGGTTCTACTCAACATAGCATCCGTAGCTGTAAATACACAAAAATGTGACGGGATGTCCTCACACACCACCAGGTGGGAGGAAGGAGCAGACTGGATCAGGTTTCTCGAGAGGAACGCACCTTGACAAAAGTGTGACTACAGGGGTTCCTGAGCCCTTCCTTTATGGGGCCTGGATGACCAGATAATGGGGTACATATGGGACAAATAGAAAGGGTGGCCTGTGTCAACCTCTTTCACCAAATGGGCACTTCCTTTAATGGTAACTAGATACTCTCGTCTTTGGTGATTTACATGCACTTCCCTGCCTGTCCCAGAAGGCAGTCACTCTTGGGGACACCCACATGTCACTCCGCAGGTCTCCATCACCATGTTGTGCTTTCAGAGGCCAGACTGTTAGCAAGTCAAGTAAGGGCCACGCTTCCAGAATCCAGCACATGCCGATCAGCAAAACTATATTTATGCTCGGGAAAGGTAGCTAATCAGCAACAGGAGGACGTGCAGCGAAACGAACCGTCCAGAACTAGGTAAGATCCAGTGACCGGAAAGTAAATTAGAGGAGCTGGTTGGATGGGGGTGGTGAACATACTGGATCATGCCTCTAATCAGTGCGG
This sequence comes from Triturus cristatus, assembly GCF_964204655.1. NCBI lineage: Eukaryota > Metazoa > Chordata > Amphibia > Caudata > Salamandridae > Triturus > Triturus cristatus. The sequence goes on along the minus strand of NC_140584.1, from coordinate 694,014,602 downwards.
TGTGGGGAGACCTCATTAGAGGTGTACCAGCGCTAGGTACAGGTGTCCACCGGCTTCAATGTAGTTATCAAACCAGACGATTTTAAGCTATTAGTATTGGAAATAATGCCTTGTATTTGTATTTTAAAACCCAAAATATAAATAGAAGGCATTGTCATTTACAATGACAATAGCTCAAAACCGTGTCAATGCAAAACCTATTGCATTGCAAATGCTTATTTATCCAGGAGAAAGAAAATGACCAACACGTGGTTCGCGATTAAAATGGTGCCAACAAGGGGAGCGTTTTGAAACGCTGACCAAAATGTCAAAACAAATACACAATCCAAGGTAAAAGTGATGCAAGATAAGAATCAGAAAGAAGACAAATAAAAATATATTATAATCAAAATTAGCAGACGTAAATTGTGTTACTTTTACCCTGGATCGTGCATTTGTTGTGACATTATGTGAGTTTCAAAACACTCCTTGTTGGCCCTGAAGAAGAGGAAATTGTACCATACTAGTCGCGAAACACGTGTTGGACATTTTCTGTCTCATGGATTAAAAAAAAGACAATTAAACAACTATGAATATTTGAAAAGCATTCCTCTGCTCAAGACTTAAACATTTTCTGGCCTGGAAACAGCCTGTCCGTCTTTAGTTTATGTGATAAGCGCTAGGGGAGATAATCGCTATATTTGTTTCATAGGCCCATTAGCCTAACAAGTTGAGCCCCTCACTCCTCCCCCTCCCGCCTATATATTAGCTAGACAATGGCTTTTCATTCTTCTGTTTTTCTAGCTAGATGATCAGTGATGGGCAGAAAGGAAAGGCTTATTTACACATTTATTTTTTCACCACTATAGGTAATTATAGGGAAAATATAACTTGGCTGCATGTTTCTAGCATTCTAAGCTACAGCATTTATATTTAAAAAACCTGGCTTGTACTAAACTCATATCTTATTCAAACAGATATCTAACTGCACTTAAGCATGCTTAAATTTGCACTGGTGATCCTAAATGTATTCATTGTGTTTACAAAACATTCTGTTTCTTTCCAAAGAAAGAGTACCACCCCAGGGATATAAGGATCTGTGGGAAGGGTTATGGTGTGACTGAGTACAATAAGGAATACAGTACCCTCTGCTTCTATCCATGACAGCATATTGCACTGGGCAATGGTTTGTTGGCTATCTTGCACTGTGAATGGGGGAGTTTTCTGATCACATCCTACATTAGCCTAAAAATGAGTCAGTGTAAGGATGGTTTGGCCAGACCTTTGGTTTTCAATTTTCTCCTTTTATAAATTTCCCTTTCATGTATTTGCATCTCTTCTTTTAATTTTGTTTAGGAGGATACTGCAGCCCTCCAGGCAGTGCCTTTGGGTCGCTGACTTGACGCTTATTCCATCAGCAGTGGGCTACATCCCTCGTGATAATTCTTACACACTACTCATTCTTCCCAGACTACACTCTTTGGGTCCAGCAACTCCACCGCAGCTTCACGGAAGTAAAACAAATCCTCAGGGAGCGTGAACTAAATTACCCCGTGCAGTTCCAGGAACACTTGAGTAGTGGCAGAAGGAAAAACCTGGCACTTTACTACGGCCGAGGCAGTGTGGGAGAGGCTGGAAGACTGGCAATTTTTTTCTTTGTTTTAAAACACGAAACCACACAGAATAATCGACCCCGCCATTCACACAACACATCAACCCCTTCGGACCAAGTGACTGACTAAGATGGAATAAGCAGTTGCCAGACACAGCAACAAGAGCCTAACTCCACAGGGACACATGAGCGTCGTCGTGATTGGTTTGGGGGTCAGGGTAGAGTCACTCACTAACATGAACATTCTTTCTCTACTGCCAGTGGGACTCCGGGGCCATGGACTTCTCCAGAAGCTATCCCTATGCCAGAGAGGACCATCCAGCTGCCAATGGTACAATCGGTGGGGGAGGGCCCTAAACAGGAGAGGTAATGGCCCATGGCCATTGTCCTCTATGGGTTAAGTTTGTCAATGGGAGACAGGCACTCTGGAAGGTTGGGGTGGCTGACAGTTTCCGACCAGTTATGCAGGGGTTGGGGGAGGGAGGGGGGCTTTGTGGGGTTATGTTCATTACTGATAGCTACCTTAAACTGAGCAGTTTAGTTCCAGAGCACACTCTAACTACAAAGAGGTAGCATTGGGCCTTCCTTTTACTAAGACACTGACACGATTTCAGATCCCTCCCCCGGGGTGCTCTGTCCCACAGCCTTGGCCATGACCGGAACACACCCACACAGACTAATTCACATACAACTACGGCCAGCACGATAGCTGTTCCAAGCATCATGTTATTATACTAGAACGTCAACAGTCTGGGAGACAAAATTAAAAGGGGAGTGGTATATCAATATCTTAAACGCCACTCCCCAAATGTGGTTCTCCTCTAAAAGCCGCACCCCCAGAGAAACACCTACCGAGCACTGGACAGGTGGGGAAATAAAATGATGGTCCACACGGGCTATACTACAGGCTCTAGGGTAGCAGCCTTCCTGGTGTGCAAGTCTCTACCATTTACCATACAAAAAAACCCAGCCCAATACCCACAGGAGATATGTTGCACCTTCTGGGAGATGGGAAGGTAAAACGCTTCATATAAATTTCAGTGTACGTTCCTCCGAGATTGCACGAAGCTACATTCTCCAACCTCTGAGCCCTCCTCCTCTGTCTCCCAAACAGTGAATCACTGACGGGCGGTGATTTTAACACTACACTTTGCAACTCAGTGGACCACGACCCCCCCAGACAGGTGGGGTCTTCCCATTGTACCTTAGCAGATTTCCTGGCGGGCCTGGAGCTGGTTGACACATGGCACACTCACAACCCCACAATACAACAGTACACATTACATTCAGGAGCACACTACGGTCTCTCACAGATTGACCACATTCTTACTATGAGACACCAACTCCATCTCTTCTGCAACACTTCTCATCTGGCATGGGGCATCACTGACCATTACCCTGTCTGGGCGATCTATGGTCTTCCAGACAGACGAGATCACAAACGCATTGTATTCAGTCCTTGTTGTCTCAAATTACCCCACATCCGTGCTGGTCTCCGTCAAACCATGGAAAATGTTTTCACAGAGAACAAGGGCTCGGTGGACTCCCCAAAAAAACTTGCGGGGGGGGCTTACAAAGTCATCATCAAGGGCCAAGGCCTTTCATTGATCACAGGCCACAATAAAGACAAAAGGGCCCAGTTGGGAACACTTTAGAGTGAGCTCCATGAGTTAGAAACCAAACTATATGGTGCAGGGGCGATCATCATAACTTTTCTATAAAGCAGAAGGAATATAGAGACTTTGCATCGGAGACTGCTAGGGCTCACCATTGTGCAGCCCTCATGTTGTCACTTGACGCACGTATGGCATTCGATACGGTCAAATGGCCCTTCAGGTTTGAGGAGGTGACCAGGATGGGCTTTGGCCCACATTTTGCGATATGGATATGACGCCTCTACACTGAACCCCTGGCCCGAGTGATGGTAAACAGAGGTGCATCTGCCGCCTTCCGTCTCCAATGTGGTACCACACGAGGGTGTCCACTATCACCCTTGATATCTGCCCTTGTGTTAAAGTCTCTACCGGCCTGGATCAGGCAGAACCCCCTAGTTCGAAGGCTAGAATTAACAGACAAGTGGGAAGACAAAATCTTTCTATGCTGATGACATTTTACGTCTCAGACCCAACCTTCACTCTCGATAGAATCACACAGATACTGGCACTGTTTGGTCGATACTCAGGCTACACCATCAATTGGAATAAGTCTCTGATCTACCTCCTTCATGGAGCTGCACCATGACTAACTACCCTGTGATTGATTCCGATAACTAGGGATGTGACTGCTGACACAGGTACAAAGATGAGTGACAGAGTGCATGTATGATGACATATTGATTGCCTAAGTCCATCAATAACACAGAAAGCACTTTTCATAAAGCAAACCCATTGGCTGGCCAAGGCTTGTTTAGGTCTGTTTTTGTGAGAGGCTTGAAAAAGTAATGGGTGAGCGGTAAAAGTGAGCTCTTGGCTAGGAAAGCTCACCGGTGAGCAATAGAAGCAGCATTCTTACTGGCGTCATGTTGGAAGGAAGCTCAACAGTACTCGGTAAAATAATGCTACTGCACAACATCTAGGATTCTGCAGCCTGGCTTAAAACAGAACGCTAACCTTATGGAATTGTGCATGCGTGTAATTTCATTCTTCAGCAGTGTTTATATTTAAATAGCGTCCTGACAAGGGATGGGTTTTGTGAACATGGTGGATATACTACGCTGGACACGCACACACAAAAAACGCAAATACTAGGATGAGACTTCTGTCTCTCGATCAGGACCCCCCCCCCCCTCCCCGACTCTTTTGAAAGAAAAGAACCAAGAGTTCTTTTGGAAGCTTTAATCTGCCAGAATATAGAACATTACAGCCTTCATTCAATAGAGAAGAGAAAAAGAGAATGTCCCCCCATTTACTTCCTAATATTCTGGTAATGATATGTCTAAATACGGGATTTCCTTTTGAAGAACTGCAATCTACCTGTTCTGAATCTGGGCCGAGACTGAAAGGTTCAAATAGCTGGATTATCCATTAATTTACAAGTTATTGATGTTCTTTTAAGAGAATGGACCAGCAGGATAACATCATAGTCCCATGCCCAAACTTTATATTTTGGGGAAAGGAAGAAAAAAATTAAATTAAAAAAAAAAAAAAAAGACCAATCCTGCCCCGAAAAGCAGGGCTCGAATATCCACACCCTATGGCCTGCCAGATTTAATCAGGATGAGCCATTTTTAGAGCTTACTCACCAGCAGACAACAGGTGTTCTGCTTGCTCACAAAGAATGAATGGGCAATAAAGATGCCTTTAAATCTTATCTTGTCACTTTTGCTCAGCTTTCAGAGAGAGGTCAAAAAAGTCAGTTTGTCTTCCTACATTAACTTTCCTCTGTGACTAAAAGCTAGAGGATTTTGTAAAGTGAACTGTGTTACAAGCACACTGTGCAAAGCATCGGAAATCAAAGGCTGTAAGATTTCAGGCTTTTTCCCCAAACAACTCTGAAATAGCTAATAAGTGAACTGTTCATAACTAGTGAAATATATTTGAAATGTTTGAAGACAAAATTTGGGTAATTCTGTGATGAAAAAAACCAAAAGATTTCTACAGGACCAAAACAAATCAGAACACTTTACTCGGTCAAAATTTTAAATATTTTTGCAGAAATCCAATTTCCCAAAATTGTTTACAAGCGATGCAGTTTTATCAGTAAAACTACATGTTAGTGGGAAGGTTTTGTGGCCATTTCAATGGAAAATGTGGTATCTGTAAATGACAGTGCACTACCACATCATACGTTAATATATTTATGAAAGTGAATTTTAAACATGAGCTGGGAAATATTCCTGCTCCTGCCCACATTATAATGCTATTAGGTAACTAAGAGGCAAACCAGGGATAATGTGTATACTATACATGGCCTTGATACCTATTATACATGAAATAAACGTTTAATCTAGTAAATAATATTTTTTTTGTACAGCAGACATAAAGAATGTGCATATTTGACGGTGCTCTCTTAAATGATAATGAAGAAAAAGGCAGCTCTGTAAGGCAAAATATTTTCTTAGGATCACACAATTTGAGACCGGTTCACGGGTCAGGTACATTAGTTGGGTTGAGCAGATTATTCAAAATCACTAGACTTGCAGGCCTAGTAACATTTTTATGATTTTCAAGCCCTGAAAGGCATATGTGGAAATTAACCTGGCTATGAGAGCTGCTTTATATTGTGCATATACAATCCTGTCTTTGCTGTCTGATTTCAAGGAATTATTTACAGCAATCCAAGAAGAAGACTGCTATTCATAAAAGCAAAGTCTGGAGAGGGACGTGGAGTTAAAGTTGGACATTTCATTTGATGTTATAAGAAGGAACCATTATCGCAAAAATAAAAATTAATTTAAGGATTGGCATACAGATTATGCTCAAAAGAACACAGCCCGGCATATGCCTTTTGAGGCACTAAACTGTATAGCGTTGAGTTAGATGAGAAACTTCATAGGATCTTCAAAGTAAATTAACTCTATCCCTGCTTTAGAAGTATCCAGTCTTCTTCAGCATCACTTTATAAACACCTCAAGACCTGGCTCTTCGATCGACCCGTCTCCCCTCTCCCAGCGCCTTGAGACACTAACGGGTGAGTAGCGCGCTCTATAAACCTCTGATTGATTGAAATAAATCTTCATTCAGACAACCTCATAGAGGACAATCTAATCAAGTTGCGAAGAAGCGAAGGGTAACTCTTTCAAGACCTAATATGACCACAAAGGCAAATCATCCCTGAAAGGTAAGACACAGAGGCCCTGACTATTCCAGAGATTATTACGTATGACAGTTGAAAGAAGGATGGCACATTTTCTTGAGTAGGTGCAATCTTCCGACTCCTGGGTTCTGAGGATAGTGAGAAGAGGTTATCTAATACAGTTCCTTGCAACTCCAATGCAAACTGTGACCACTCCCAACCAAGATCCAGCGCACAAAAAGAAGTGGAACGCCATGAAATCATCGATTCAGGCTCCACTAGAGAAAAAAGCAATAAAAGTGGTCTGAGGCACATACTCCAGTATTTTCCTAGTCCCAAATCCGACAGGGGGATTTTGTCTCATGAGACACGAGGAACGTCTAAAGGTGGATAAAGAAAAGATCAATTTCAAAGTAGAAACATTACAGAAGAATATGCCTCTTCACCTGTAGGAGTTCCAAAGACAAGACTGGACCTAAAGGATGCATATTTCTATATCCCATTTGTAGTAAAGCATTACCAATATATCAAATTCTCTAGTTTTGAGATACATGTAAATTCGAGGAGTTGCAATATGGAAATCTGCCCCGAAAGTATTCGCCAAACTGTTCGCTCTTTTTGTTGACTTTTAATCTTCAAGTTCTACATATGTTTTCATAGTTGGATGACTAACTCCTAATAGCCAATTTGGAAGAAGAAGCGTTTAAAGTGTTAAAGGTAACGTAAGATTGCCTGAGACATCATGGCTTGATTTTGAATAATGCAAGATGTCAACTAATCCCAGCACAGGCAAGAATTTTCATAGGGACCCATTTCAAATAGGCCATAGTGGATCTTGCAGAGGACTTATGAGAAACATTCATAGAAACCCTGCACTATTTTATTAAGCTGAAGGAAGCAACAGCAAGACTGAGGGTGTATGGCAGAGGTCTTTAAACTCTAGCGTAAAAAAAAAACGGATGCTCAGGCAGCGCAAGCCACTCCTAAATAAGCTCCAAAATATTCTGTATGTTTTTAGGTCTTTCACCATCAGGTAGCTACATATAAAATAATGGGCAGACAATGAAAAATACATTTTAAAAAAATGTATTGCTCAGTGGGAAGTGCACGGAGGTACATTATGAAACCTATGTTGGTTAATGCACTGCAGAGGTCTGTGTGTAACCAGAGAATTAAATCTTAGTTGATGCAGTGAATGGTGACTTGTGTATTTTTAGTGCTACGAGTTCACAGCCTTTGGTAGAAAGCACTGAATATGCAAGTCATTATTTTATACTTGCATTACACACAGTATAAGATAGACTGTTACAAAATGTGCACCTAGTTTTAAAATAAAACTGGTGCTTTCAAAATGTAGATTTTGGAAATACCAGAGCATATGTAATGTATTTTTTTTACATAACTGTCCCTTCAACACCTCCTTAGGGGTACTAAGTACTGTGTAAATACAATTATGATAAAAGAACATACTTCACAGCTCAGTTGTTAATTCTTTGCACTACCACTCTATAAAAACAAATCTTTGCCATCACAAAGTTTGGAGTGATTTGATCAATTAAAGCCACACCTGGCTTCCAAGCACCCTTTACACTTGCAGATTAACTAACGGCACACATATACATCTCATTCAGGCAAGTAGATACTCTGGCATGATTGCTCAGGCTCCCTAAGCTGCCCCTACTGGAACTTCTACTCACGGCGTGCTTGTTCCTGTGCCCCGTCATCGTTGCTGCTCCTGCTGTGTCCCCACCCCCCCTCCCGCCGCCGCGTCTGAGAACTCCGTGGCCGCAGTGTGGAGGGAGGGCGAGAGAGGACTACAACATCCAGGCTCCCCGACTCCTATACCCCGGAAGCAGCGTCACCTCTCCAGCGCCGGGAGGCGCTTTAAATTCAGCTCCACACCCGGTGGAGCGGGTGTGATTGCTCAGGCTCCCTAAGCTGCCCCTACTGGAACTTCTACTCACGGCGTGCTTGTTCCTGTGCCCAGTCATCGTTGCTGCTCCTGCTGTGTCCCCCCCCCCCCTCCCGCCGCCGCGTCTGAGAACTCCGTGGCCGCAGTGTGGAGGGAGGGCGAGAGAGGACTACAACATCCAGGCTCCCCGACTCCTATACCCCAGAAGCAGCGTCACCTCTCCAGCGCCGGGAGGCGCTTTAAATTCAGCCCCACACCCGGTGGAGCGGGTGTGATTGCTCAGGCTCCCTAAGCTGCCCCTACTGGAACTTCTACTCACGGCGTGCTTGTTCCTGTGCCCAGTCATCGTTGCTGCTCCTGCTGTGCCCCCCCCCCTCCCGCCGCCGCGTCTGAGAACTCCGTGGCCGCAGTGTGGAGGGAGGGCGAGAGAGGACTACAACATCAAGGCTCCCCGGCTCCTATACCCCGGAAGCAGCGTCACCTCTCCAGCGCCGGAAGTCGCTTTAAATTCAGCCCCACACCCAGTGGAGCGGGTGTGATTGCTCAGGCTCCCTAAGCTGCCCCTACTGGAACTTCTACTCACGGCGTGCTTGTTCCTGTGCCCAGTCATCGTTGCTGCTCCTGCTGTGTCCCCCCCACCCCTCCCGCCGCGTCTGAGAACTCCGTGGCCGCAGTGTGGAGGGAGGGCGAGAGAGGACTACAACATCCAGGCTCCCCGACTCCTATACCCCGGAAGCAGCGTCACCTCTCCAGCGCCGGGAGGCGCTTTAAATTCAGCCCCACACCCGGTGGAGCGGGTGTGATTGCTCAGGCTCCCTAAGCTGCCCCTACTGGAACTTCTACTCACGGTGTGCTTGTTCCTGTGCCCAGTCATCGTTGCTGCTCCTGCTGTGTCCCCCCCCCCCCTCCCGCCGCCGCGTCTGAGAACTCCGTGGCCGCAGTGTGGAGGGAGGGCGAGAGAGGACTACAACATCAAGGCTCCCCGGCTCCTATACCCCGGAAGCAGCGTCACCTCTCCAGCGCTGGGAGGCGCTTTAAATTCAGCCCCACACCCGGTGGAGCGGGTGTGATTGCTCAGGCTCCCTAAGCTGCCCCTACTGGAACTTCTACTCACGGCGTGCTTGTTCCTGTGCCCAGTCATCGTTGCTGCTCCTGCTGTGTCCCCCCCCCTCCCGCCGCCGCGTCTGAGAACTCCGTGGCCGCAGTGTGGAGGGAGGGCGAGAGAGGACTACAACATCCAGGCTCCCCGGCTCCTATACCCCGGAAGCAGCGTCACCTCTCCAGCGCCGGAAGTCGCTTTAAATTCAGCCCCACACCCAGTGGAGCGGGTGTGATTGCTCAGGCTCCCTAAGCTGCCCCTACTGGAACTTCTACTCACGGCGTGCTTGTTCCTGTGCCCCGTCATCGTTGCTGCTCCTGCTGTGTCCCCCCCCCCCTCCCGCCGCCGCGTCTGAGAACTCCGTGGCCGCAGTGTGGAGGGAGGGCGAGAGAGGACTACAACAGCCAGGCTCCCTGGCTCCTATACACCGGAAGCAGCGTCACCTCTCCAGCGCCGGGAGGCGCTTTCAATTCAGCCCCACACCCCGCATCGCGGGCTCGCGTCGGGCTAAGCCCGGGCAAAGGGCGGGCCGTCTGTGGCCGTCCGGGGCCAGACGAGGCCGGGACGGGCCACATCTATTGGTTTACATCCTCAAGACGAGAAGTAAGAATTTGGTACTGTGACTTGGACAAACCATTTGCTTTTGATTTCTCCTACTGTAACATCTTTTATTGACTTCCCGATAGCTGCGTGACCGCAATGTCAGAAACTCCGTCTACACGCCTAAGTAAAGGCAAGAAAACATTGGCGGGAGGCCACCGTAGAGGGACATTAGACCATTTTCTGTCTAAAGCTGCTTTGAAGTTAGATCATGAGATAGCTGACACTGAACGTCGTCTGTCTTTAGATTTACACTCCAACAAACACTCATCCTTGGGCTCTATTCAAACAGCGCTTTCTCCACCATCACAATGTACTGAAAACAACTCTATTAGCGACCCGGGCTTTCCTCTTCTTCTACAAGATCAGTTGCCAACTATGGAATCTCCCAGGGGGTCCGCTATTACCATCCCTAACTCGGACCCTTCACTAGACTATTCTGGAAGAGGTTTTACCAAATTTGCCACCTAAACCCAGGATCAAGAAAAATTGTAATTCACACAAAACATCTAGGCTAGGGGCCACATCAAAGAGAAAGCGGGGTGGAGAGGGTACTAAAGGCAGCCGCACTAATACACCTAGACTTTACTTAAATCCTTTACTAGAAAAAAACACCCAAACCCCTCCCGTGTCTGACTTGACCCAGGGACTAGTAGAAAAAATAGAACATCTTGTAAAATCTCTACTACTGCCTCTCTCTGAGAGAATTAAGAAGTTAAATGAACAACTGGACTCCCTAGCAGATGCATCCTCAACGAATTGTAAACTACTGAAGGATCTGGCTACTACTCAATCTCATATTATTGGAGGCCAGAAATCCTCCAATTTTATCATTATAGGAGATAACCTACCGCCACTTACAGCTAACTTATTGCACCCGGTTAACATCGCAAGCGTGCCTGCGACAACAGGCGCGTTGAGACAATTAGCTCACTCTAACACATTAGGATGCAAAAATACAACTACCATCAGGGCACCCCCTTTCAGTAGGCCTACGACAGGAAAGGGTCAGCACATCGACTTGCCACCTGAGGCGGCCCCATACGTTATTGTACTCACAGGGGTCCCAGAGCTGACAGCGGGAAAGAAGGAGGGGCTCACAGAACTCAAAAACAAGCAATTATTGGTTAAGGAAGAATAGACCTTTGCCCGCTACTATTAACGGTGAAATGTTATTCGTGAGAAGACTGGCCTGGGTAGGGTACAGACCCAAAGACAGAGGGGGATATTTTAATCATTAACTTTAAAGATCAAAGGGTAGTCACTCATATAGTAGATTGGTACTTTGAGAGAGGAGGGGTAGGAATATCAACCCGTGATCTGAGTTATTTCTACCCTCAATCGCTCCTTACGCCCTGTAACAACAGATCCACCTGCGTGACATCAAAAAACTTTAGACACGTCCCCCCAATTCAATACCCCAGGACAACTAGCCACTGGGTAGATCCCCATCCTCTTCCACTTCATCTAGATCGGCCTTCTCCCCACCAACAGCAGAGTACACATAATGCTCTTCAGTATCCACCATGGTCTATTCCTCTAACCAATCATTTCGAGGCATTAACAGACCTAGATGACCTGGATTGACAGATGATAAACAACTTGGAAGTTCTTTTTCACGTAACTTCTACTATGGCACCCAACGTTCATTCTAGAACTACATGCTTAGGTAGGGATGCCTACAATCACTGGGACGAGGGAACCATAATCAAAGAGGCAGCCAACGACCAGGCCCAAATCGATTCTGATAAAACACACACAGACTACCTCCCAATCTGATTGTTTAAGAAACTTAATTTCTACTCCCCGTTCAGCCGTCACACTTAGAGACAGTATTGTTAACGACTCCTCCTCCCCCCCCCCCCCCCCCCCCCCCCCCCAGGAGGGCAAAGGCTACCCAAAGTATATCATGGAATGTTGCAGGTCTCCTAAACAAAGTGTCACAAAAACCATGGCTAGATATAGTCACCAGTCATAGCATCATCTGTCTTCAGGAAACGTGGGCTGTAGATGAACTGCATATATCTGGATACCAGACCTTTCATGCACCCGCACGAATAAGCTCACAGGGGAGAAATAAAGGAGGCTTGTGTATATAGGTCTCTATTACAGAGGGCATAAAAATAATCAGATATTCGACTACTATTATCAGATCTTAACAATTAGATGGGGCCATGTAAAGTTCCTGACCCTTATTAACTTTTATAACAATATCCTAATAAATAGTTTAGAAAGCGTGATCGATAAACTTATGCATACTGTTAACAACATTAAGACCCAGTATGAAGATGAGATGGCTCTGATCTGGTTGGGCGACTTTAACTGCACTCTGTCCACTTGGTCCCAAGGGCATTTGCGGCCTTGGTGCACACAAGGATGACAATCCAACCCATTTCATCCATTCGAAACTGGGAAATACTTTTAATAATATGATTTTTCATTTTAATCTCTCCTATATTAATGAGTTATGCATTCCAAATATTCCTTTTCAGCCAACTTTTCATGGGCGGGGATGCAGCTCAACTATTGATTTTACTCTTATATCCACATCTAACACAGGGTTAGTACTCACATGGGAAACACATGATGCTATTTTTAGCGACCACTATCCAATTCTTTTTAACTTAAAAATTAAAGGCCGTCATCAGACCCCAGTGGACAAGTTCATGTACCAGTCTACTATTAACCTAGCTACTAAAAATGGTTATTCCATAAAATGGGACAGGGTAGACCCTGTAGATTTCCTACACAACTTAATAGTAATTACTCAAGAGGATATGTCTGCCTGTCAGAAACCGAGGAGTCATCACATATTATGAGCTAGTTTCTAAAAATACAATTCGAACTTAAAAAACTGCTAACAAGAGAGTACCGACCTAACACCAATAATAGTCATGGTTGATTTGATAAAAGCTGCACAAAAGCACTTAAAGCTCAAAAAAGGGCACTGCATGCAACAACAAAATGCCCTCTGGAGATTCGCAAAGCCAGAAAACTATCAGCTGGCTGTAAAATCAAGGAAATTAGCCCTGAGGAAAGAGGCATGGTCGGCCCTACTTGAAGCCTCCAAATCCAAGGATAACACAGCTTTTTGGAAAGCGGTAAATGCCCCTTACCTACAGAACAAACAGACAGACATCATAGATACAGCCATTAATGGGGAAATCTGGGTTAACCACTTTAAACACCTATATGACAAAGCCAATAATTTTGACCATGCTAACCCCACGATTGACAGGACAGGTACCCAACACCCTATAAATTTACCGAACATATTCCCGCTAGGTATCATTTTTACTTGTCAGGAGGTCACTAATGCAATTAAAGATAGCCCTTCAGGTAAAGCACCGGGCCCGGACGGAGTCCCGATAGACGTCTACAAAGCTAAGATTGATCTTTGGCCTCCCTTGTTAACCAAGGTCTTAAACCATTCTAATCGACATGGGTTTTTATCGTCCTGGTCCGAAGCTATAGTTGTCCAAATTTTTAAGAAAGGTGACAGAAATGACCCCACCTGCTACCGGCCAATATAATTATTAGATGCATTAATGAAGGTAGCGGGCCGGGTAATTTTAAACAGGATACAATTTTGGGCAGAAGAGAATAACGTAGTATCAAATTTACAGTACGGATTCAGTCAGGGCAAAGGCACCATAGAGCAGGGTCTAAACTTGGCCTTAGTCTTATCCAAGTACACTCAGGCAAAAAAGGGAAATCTTTGTTACTTTCGTGGACCTGAGCTCCGCTTTCGATTGTGTGGACCACGAGAAATTATGGTCCACATTATCTGAAATGGGCATAGATTTTAACATTCTCCAATTCATAAAAGCATTGTATAAGGATGCAGGTGCCAGGGTACGTTATGGCAATAAGGGTGAGTGCTCTGACAAATTACCCATTAAGAGAGGGGTGCGACAGGGGTGCATTTTAGCGCCCCTTCTTTTCACCCTATATATAAATGCCATCGGTCAACACTTAAAGGAGTCACAGTACGATTACCCAACTATCCTGGGAACATCCGCACCATTGTTCCTCTACGCTGACGATGCTGCCATTATGTCCCGAACCAGGATTGGCCTACAGAGGGCCGTCCTGAAATTTGCAAACTATATGAGAGAAAGAGGGCTAAAAATGAACATTACAAAAACATACCATGGCCTGTGGTCCCGGAACAAAGAAAGCACCTTGTCCAATTTTCCTGGACGATAAGAGGATCGAGACCACGAATCGATTTTCCTACCTTGGAATAAATTTTGATAGGAAGGGAAACTGGCACGCAGCAATTAATGCCAGACATCTAGCCTTCACTCGAGCAATAGGCGCCCTGAAAAATGTTGCGGCCAAACTAGGTGGAAGACCCGTGAAAGAATTGATCTCTATTTAAAAGCAAAATCTGGGTTACCCCTGAGACTTCACTAAACAGATCTAATTATAGACTGTCTCAAACTTGATGGAACAAATAATATTAAATGGCTCACCCATGTAAAGAACATGTTAACAGACCTTGGACATCCAGAGTTTTTTGTGAGGCCATCAAGTATGGAAATGGTGTCCAGAAAGTCGTTAAGAGAGCTGGCTCTCAACCATCTAACAAATACCAGGTGGAATCTGGAAAAAACTAAAAACACAGTCATTGAATACCAGCAAATAACTGTACATGAAGGGCTCCAAGGGTACCTGTCGATCCAGCCAAGCTGTTATGCACGAATGTTATTGACCCGTTTTAGGTTTGGCAATTTTTTTCGTATGATCACTTTTCCTGTCTGCAATAATTGGTCAAATGAAACTTTAGTATGCCCCTGTGACGATATCTCTGCTCAATCAAATATCCACTGTGTTTTATCAGATGCCTAGGGGGGCTTTTCTGAAACCAATTTTAAAGGCTTGGGGTATCCGCACTTGCAGACCAGCTATGATTAGGCTACTACAGCTAGAAAATGAATTCATCATCTCTGCTGTAACTAGCTTCTTAAAACTGGTCATCAAGTTTCGGAACTCAATGCAATCACCTTGACTACTAACCCTACATTTTAGCCTAAGTTGTTTTGTGAGGAATACAAGTTATTTCTTAAATGCACTTTTATGACTTATATATGACAGTTATATTA
Organism: Triturus cristatus; assembly: GCF_964204655.1. Classification (NCBI taxonomy): domain Eukaryota; kingdom Metazoa; phylum Chordata; class Amphibia; order Caudata; family Salamandridae; genus Triturus; species Triturus cristatus. The sequence goes on along the minus strand of NC_140584.1, from coordinate 693,999,558 downwards.
ATAATACCTCTAATTCAGGTGACTGTTTTGTACTGCACTCAATGTTTATTGTACATTTTAATGTATGCTTTTATGATTTTTATCTGAAAATCGAATAAAGCTTTCTTGATTCTGATTCTACTCTGGCATGAAAGCTTTTCACAGTACAGGAGACTGAATTAATTAAACTTCAGCTGAAGCATTTTAACGATCGAAATTAGCCGTCCCGGGACGATTTTCACCTTGTAACTTTGGCTAGAATATTTATAGAACTGTATGCCATATAATGCAAGCCTCCTGAGCTGAGAGCAATACAAGATGGCATTTTGTTGAGCACTAACCCAGAACGTCTTAAGGTTTCTTCTTTGCCTCATAGTGTACACGTAATTTAACTTAAACTTTTTTAAACATTACAGAAATCAGGGTGCGAAATTTCAAATTAAGGTTTTGGTCACAAGGTTTTGGAAGCAGTGATGCCATAACCGAAGACTTAGTTTCATGCCTGTAATACTTATTTTCACTATTAAAGGGTTGGTGTATCCCAAATACATACAACTCTTGTATGTGTAATTTCTTTCGGCCTATGCGCTTTTGGTATTCCTCACATCTACTGACAAAGATGTGGGGATAACACCCTGGTTACTAACCAGTAATCTTCATTATCCTTAGTGCCTAACGTCCAGTTCTTATAGCCCGCCCTACCTCCATTGAATTCCAGGCTTAATTGTCGCTTGGTAAGTTCAGGAAGGCTGGTGATTAGGATATGCCAACACCACTTAGTTGGACATGTCTATGGCATTTGCACTTCTAATTCTGTGTGTTGTCCTGGCCTGTACTGGAATCCACCCCACATGTAAATTACTGAAACAGAGGCGTAAGTATTCAGGGCATATGTTCACTTTCTTGCCCCTCTGACCAACTCCAAGAGTAATATTTTTGCAGTTATACTTAACTCAATCTCCCACCAAATGGTTTCTGCCCGCAGACAGGCACATACCAAAAGCAAATGTGAGCCACTGGTATAAATGGCAACTCTTTTTCAGCTCATCTGCTTCTTTAGAAACATGTACCAACAACTTGCAAATTAGTCTAGGACAGGACCTACCACCCTCCCCAATCCTGGGCTACTAGCCTTCCAAAGAGGATCACAATTTGCACCACTGCTAAGGTCCAATTACCGTCAAACATGTCTAGCGTTGCATGTGCTCCCATGGAGACGTGTATTATAGAGCTGGTTCAAATTGTCCATCTGGAGGATGGTCCATTCTGTATAGAGGAGCTAATAATGAAAGCAAGCAGATACAAATAGCCCTGACTGATGTAGATAAAAACATTTTAACCATTCATTTTTTTTTTTTTACTATTCCCATAGTGGGGCTTCTCTGACTTCTTGTACAAATTGTCTACACGTTGCCTCAGAGCAGGGTGGGTAACATATTTAAAAAAAAATAAAAAGTACAACGTTCTGGTTGAGTGCGTGATATTTGAAAAAATTATGAACTTAGTTACTATTAAGACGTTTGAAGCAAGGGTAATTTGCTGCTAACCACAGCTGTACGTTCCAAAGGAGTTTAATCTGATGAGTAATGTTATTCGAGGTGCATGCGATGAAAACTAAACACTGTCCTGAACGCTTAACACAAGAAAACATATTGCAGTTAAAAGAAAACACAAAAATCTTACAATCTACTTGGCTTGTAAAAAAAAAAAAATATATAACCATTCTATAAAACAATCTGTTTTCTAAAAGAATCTCCAAAACAAGTATTCACTTTAAGTAGAACATGCACAAACACCCACCACGCCACAACAGAATAGAAAGGTTATGAAAGTGAAGCGTCCTTCTCAAAGAGCATATCGGTTGGTACTTCAAATCAAAACAGAGTAGGAGCTACGTACATCATCTAACGTTGGCATTGGACACAGACGTATTGCCAAAACCCAACCATTTTTAGGCTTTTAATAACGCAGAACACCACACATTTTCGAGCACTATCTTTAAACAACTAAGAGAGCGCTTTAAACTGCAACACTCAACGCACAGCTTAATTCCAATAAACAGGGCAACGAGACTTCGTGTGGTCCTCAGTTTGTTTACAATACGGGCCGCAGAGTGGAAAAAGAAACAAAACCTCGTTCCATCCAGCACACAATGCTAAGGGCAGACGAGAGGGACTGTGAATGCCAACGAAGGTACATAAATACGGTAGAGGCATACCACTACCCACAAAACACCCAGGCCCAAAATCCCCCGACGGCGCCCTAAGGGAGACGGCCCGACCCATAAGCACAAGGTGCACGACTGCACCCTTGACCATGGCATTTCCACTTCGAATTTCAGCGGAAGATTTCCGTAGCCCCTCCGCCTTTTCTTACCTTCGTGGGTCTTGGCGATCTTCGCCATCTTGCCGGACGGTATCTGTGTGCTGGTTCTACGCAGGGGCGATCTTCTACTGTTTCCGGTAGTGCGCAGTGTGGATGGTGGAACACGCGTGCGTACTCAACAGCTCTAGAAAAAGAGTGTTAAATTCATGTGGGACGCAAGAGCTTCAAATGATATGTTGTACGCATGCTCGATAGCAGGTGAATCTGACCGCCATCTTAGAATGGTGTTGCACTTTACTGTTTGGCTAATAGCGGGTGCTTCCACCTGTTTTAAACTAAGTTTAGTATTCAAATTAAAACAAAATAATTTTGAATACTTGCAGATGCTTTTCGGGTGCACCATCACCTTCATGGTCATTCAATGTATTACGTTCAGATTTCTGAGACCAAAAACTGAAGTTCACCTAGAGATAAAAGAGGGACTACAATTTCAGACGTGTCCTCCATGTAATCTCATTTTCTAACAAAGAACTAGAACGCTAACTTTAACTGTGGAGGATAGAATAGACTGTATAGATTTATTGTTTGATTAATTAAAATCAGTTACAATCTCTTAAAATCTAACAGTAGTAATAACAATATCATTTAAATCAACGAGTTAAATAGCAATCGCCTACGTATGTGAAAGTATATCTAACATTGCTGTAACCAGGCAATCATTTTTTTCCAGAGATTCAACCCAGACATATTTGTATAAAAAAATGTTCAATATCTATTAGCGAACAAAGATGCCTTCTGCTTGTAGTGAACAAATAATCTCAGTATTGCCTGAGGACATCGCGCAATAAGAACAACCACACCAAATATTTGCACTTAGCATAAAAGGTCACTTTATTAGGCCAGGCAACATAAATTAGAATCTTGCTACAATAAACATTCTTGAAACAAAACCCTATTGTCATTACTCTTGAAACTTTTTGCTATCCAACCAAATATTCCCCACAAGACTTCTCATCAAAAATACCCCATGAAATGCAGAATCCCAATCAACCTTTCCAACGCCCCTCCCCCACCCCAGAGGGAAGGATAAGCCCGCTCCAGACCATCCAACCCCCAAGTATTAACGCCACCCAGGAAAACCAGAGAGTTTTCCTGTTTCCCCCCCACTTTAAACAAAAATTATGTTTGCTGCCACAACCTTAGTGGATATTAAAGGAACACCAAAGATTCTCGCCCCAAAAATCCACCAATAGATCTCTCAACTCCATTAAATAGTATAGACTCCAACGGAACGGGTTTAAAGAATGCAGGAAAAATTGGCGCTCAAAGGATAGACGTATACATATCAATTGCACAAAATTATAAGTAAGGTGCAAACTGTAAGGGGAAAACCTACAACCCCTTAATTGGTGCAGGAAAATCCTAACACTCAATAGAAACTGACATAGAACAGTGCACACAAATTATATCACACATGGTAAAATCATATTTTGCGAAAAAGACAAGATGAATCCAACGAAGATATCAATTCTTCTTTAATATGTTGAGTATAAACGACCAGCCGACACGTGTTTCATCAGAGAGAAAAGAAACTCTGAATCTTCAGGGCTGGAAAGATATAAAATCATGACTAAACTCAAAGTCTTAAATCACAATCAAATATTCAGAAACCAGCACCAAAACCCTAATCTTACGTACAACCCTCACAAAAAGGGGAAGACCCAGCAAGGACATAATCATGATCAAGGACATCATTGTACATGCATTCGTTATATTAAAAAAATATAGTTAACAACAAAATCATAAAGGAAAAACATCACAATATAATCACCTCAATTCACAACGTGAAAAGAAACAAACCACATATCACATCAAATGTGAAAAAAATATAAGAAGGGGAAAAAAAGAAGAAAGCCATACGTCTCAGAAAACACCCAAAGTAAAATAACACTCCAAAGCCACTGTGCAATAGAAAAAATAAGAGAGAGAGAATCAATAGTTGCACCACCATGGCGCAAATCAGAAAACAGATAAAAAAGGTGGGAGCATGAACAGATTCGTTAGATACCTGTAGATAATATCCAACACAGAAGATATTGAGGACAAAGCTTGGTATCCAGCGAGAGTCTCAATCAGACACGACAATGAAAATCTGTCAAGTACAAATCACTAAATCAGATGAAAAGCGGATTTAGAACTACATGAGCCCATTTTGGACTTGATTAATCTCTCCCTCAGTGAGGGCGTGGTCCCGCCATCCTGGAAGCAAGCTGTGGTCAGCCCTATTCTGAAGAAACCCAACTCTGACCCCTTGCTCCCGGAGAATTACCGGCCCATCTCCCTCCTGCCTTGGACCGCCAAGGTCACTGAGGCACACGTGAATTCCATCCTGTCTGCCCACCTCTCTCGTAATAACATTCTTGACGAGAGTCAAAATGGTTTCCGCGCTCAACACAGCACTGAAACTGCCTTGCTCTTTATGACCGAGCATCTGCGGTCAGTGCTGGATGCGGGGCAGACTGCGGCGCTCCTACTGTTAGACCTGAGCGCCGCGTTTGACACGGTGTCTCATGACATTTTGATGCGGCGCTCGGAGGAAGTGGGTATTGGGGGGAAGGCTCTTCAGTGGTTCCGCTCCTTCCTCTCGGACCGGTTTTTCAAAGTAGCCATTCCACCTGGCCAGTCCTCTTTCCATTCTTTGGAACTGGGAGTCCCTCAGGGCTCTGCTTTAAGCCCCTTTGTAACGCCCTGAACGTCTCAGGATCGTTTAACAGACACGATAATGAGAACGCAACCACTTGTGAAGGTTAGTTATTTTAATGAAGGCAAAAATAATACAAGGAATAAACAAAGGTTATAGTCACTGGAATCCTCCAGGCTAAGTACGTTACCAGCCCACAGCACAGATGGTCCTAACCGTCCTCTGCATATACGCCGATCCCGGCGTATGCCAACAGAGGGCAGAAATGAAATGGCCGACAATGCCAATCGGTAGGCTGTGAGGGGCACGAAGAGTGTTGGGGAGAATCGAGGAGTCAGGGAAACACCCAGCCGGGGTCTCTACCTGAAGGGAGCAGCCGCTCAACCTCTTCCTCAGACTGCACCGGGACGCGGAGTCACCTCCTGGTGATGCGTCACCGATACCCCAATCACAAGCAAAGAAGACTGAACCGAGAGCAGCCGCTCGATCGATCCTGTGGACTTCCGAGTCTGTAACGCGGCAAACACCTCCTGGTGTGCGTTACAGCTGGCAGTCCCTGTATCTCTGGTCGGGCTGGGAGTTACGACTCCAACCAGCAAAAGCGCCTCTGCGCTTTGACTCAGCCGAGTCAAAAAGCGAAGCTCAATGGTTATCCGGTAGAGCTTCCGGGTCCTTCACAGGTGACGATGGGGCAAGACACGGCCCAGGGAGTAACGACTCGACCTACCTCCGTTCTTGCCTTACTGGAGCACCACTCCGGAACACTGCTCTTCACTAAGCAGGTACGTCGGTGTAAACACAATATCCGACAGCGTTGTACCTCCCGGTTCCTCCCTTTATAGGGCGTGTTTTCCTTGAGTTATGTAACAGCTCTCCTGTTTACATAAGGGCGTGTGTTCCTTGAGTTATGTAACAGCTCTCCTGTTTACATAAGGGCGTGTTTCCTTGAGTTATGTAACAGCTCTCCTGTTTACATTAGGGCGTGTTTTCCTTGAGTTATGTAACAGCTCTCCTGTTTACATAAGGGCGTGTTTTCCTTGAGTTATGTAACAGCTCTCCTGTTTACATAACCTCTCAACCGCTAAGCATCCTGGGAGATGTAGTCCATTTTCGCTGGTTACCGTTTTCCTCCCCTCGCATGACAGGAATTCTTGACAGTACATCCTCCCTCTCAGCGGCTCCCCACGGGTCCAGCGCTGGCAGGAAAACGCCGATGGAACAAGGAGACCAAGCGCGGAGCATGAACCCCTTCAGCCGGTTCCCATGATTGCTCCTCCGGGCCATAGCCTTTCCACGCAACCAGGTACCACAGCTTCCCCCTGTGCCATTTGGACGCCCGTATGCCCGACACTTCATACTCCACCTCCGACTCCACGCATACCGGCCTAGGTGTCCCAGACGGCTTGGAGGGTGCTGGTTTGAGCAATGATACATGAAAGACAGGGTGTATCCGCAATGACTGGGGCAAGCACACCTTCACGTTCACGGGACCCATACACTTGGTAATTCGATAGGGGCCCATGTACTTGGGATGGAACACACTGTTCTTTTGAAACCTCATGTTTCTTGTGGATATCCAGACGTAGTCTCCAGTGCGGTACAGTGGCCCGGGCCTTCTCTTCCTGTCTGCCGCAGCCTTGTATCTTCTCTTGGCCTCTATTAGGACAGCCCTTGAGCGCATCAACGTGTCTTTTATGTGTGCCACCCTGTCCGCTGTGGCGGGAATCCTGTCCTCTCTGAACGGATGTAGAAATGGCAAGAACCTGGGATGTTGGCCATAGTTGCTATAGAACGGAGATGACTGTGTGGAGCTGTGAGTGGCGTTGTTATAGGCTATCTCTGCAACCCATAGCAAGTCGACCCATTCTTCCCTGCCCTGGTCCACAAAACATCGCAGATACTGTTTGAGCGTTTGGTTCAGGCGCTCGGTTTGGCCGTCCGTTTGAGGGTGGTAGCTGGTGGACAGGGCGGTCTTAACATGCAGCGCAGTGCACCAAGTCTTCCAGAATTGCGCAGTAAACTGCGACCCCCGGTCCGACACGATCACCCCAGGTAATCCATGCAGTCGTACCACATTCTTTAGGAGTAGTGACGCCAATTCCCCGGCCGTAGGGACTCTCTTGCAGGGGATGAAGTGCCCCATTTTCGTCAAGTAATCCACCACCACCAGTATTGCCGTCATCCCCTGGTCTACCGGTAGGCCCACCACGAAGTCCAGTGATATGCTATCCCATGGTCTATCCGGGGTCGGAAGTGGATGTAAGAGCCCTTGGGTTCGGCCATGGTCGGCCTTCATGGTAGCACACGTAGGACACTCCTGTCCCCACCTCCTGACATCCACTCTCATGGTTGGCCACCAGAAATGCCGTCCCATGCTAGCCACCGTTTTTTCAAAGCCCAAATGACCTGCGCATGGAGAGTCATGGCACCAGATGAATGCTTGTTTCCTTAGCCTAGGCGTGGGTATCAATAGGCACCTGCCCTTCAGGGGTATCCCGTCCTTCAGCTGCCATTCTCTGTGACTGAGGAGCCACCTCCGCCATGTGAATGACCTGATCCCTCTCTTTATTCCCCTCAGGAAAGTATCCGGTTGGATAACCCCCAATACCATCCTCGGGGAAATGATGGAATGCTCGGTCGCAGGCAATGGTTCCTTAACTGCAGATTGACGGGACAGGGCGTCCGCCTTCGGGTTTTCCGTCCCCGGCCGATATGTGATGCGGACGTTGAACCCCGCAAAGAAGATCATCCACCGCAGCTGTCTGGGAGAAAGGTGTCTTGTGGCCGTCATGAACTGTAGGTTCCGATGGTCCGTGTACACCGATACCACATGTCTTGCCCCCATCAACCAATGCCTCCATTCGGTGAAGGCGTCCTTGATTGCGAGAAGCTCCTTCTCCGCAATATGGTAGTTGCGTTCGGCGTCGTTGAGTTTGGGACATGTACGCAACGGGATGAAGCACCCCTGTGTCGTGGTTGCGTTGGGACAAGATAGCCCCCAGCGCCACATCCGATGCGTCCGCTTCCACCACGTAGGGGAGATCCGGATCGGGGTGAGCCAACACCGGCGCCTTACCAAAGGCGCTTTTCAGGGCCTCAAAGGCTTTGTTCGCTTCAGGGGACCAGACAAACTCCTTGGACTTCCTCAGTAGCTGTGTGATTGGGGCCACCAATCCTGAAAATCCATCTATAAACCGCCTGTAAAAGTTGGCGAAGCCAATGAAACTTTGGACGTCCTTCACGCTTTGGGGCACCGGCCATTCTTTCACCGCCTTGATCTTTCGTTCTGCCATCTCCTGTCCCTCTGGACTCAGCATCACTCCGAGGAATTCCACGGATGTGACGTGGAAGTCACACTTGCTGAGTTTACAAAACAGCATGTTTTCCCTCAGCTTTTGGAGCACAGCCTTGACGTGGTGTACGTGCTCCTCCACACTGGACGAATAGATGAGGATGTCGTCGATATATACGACCACGTAGATATCCAACTCCTCTCGGAATACCTCATTCAAAAAGTACTGAAAGGCTGCCGGGGCGTTGCACAGACCGAACGGCATGACGAGGTACTCAAAAAGGCCGAACCTGGTCTTAAAGGCGGTCTTCCACTCGTCTCCGTCCCTCATGCGCACCAGATGGTATGCCCCTTTCAAATCCAACTTGGTGTAGATACGAGCTTTCTTGACCTGTTCCAGAAGTACACTGATGAGAGGCAAGGGGTACCGATTCTTTACGGTTATCGCATTCAATGCCCTAAAGTCCACACAGGCTCTCAGCTCCCCATTAGCCTTCGGGATGAAGAAGAGTGGCGAGGCGGCCGGAGACGTGGACGGGCGGATGAATCCTAGCTTGAGGAGTTTATCCAGGTACCCCCGGAGATGCACGTTTTCAGGCTCCGTCAGGGCATACAGCCTGCCGCTGGGAACGCTGGCCCCTGGCACCAGGTCGATCTGGCAGTCAAACTGTCTATGTGGTGGTAGCACTTCCGCCTTCACCTCATCAAATACATCCTCAAAACTGTGATAAGCCTGGGGGAGAGCCACATCTTTTTCTGCCGCTGTAGCCACCGTCTGACTCCCGCTCTCATCTGCGTCAAGGGATTCCGTTCTTATTCCACAATGCAGGATGCAATACGGTGACGTCAGTTCGATGCGATGTGTTGGCCAATCCACAGAGGGGTTGTGTTTCTGTAGCCACGGCAATCCCAATATGACGCCATATTGGGGCGCTCGGATGATGTTAAAATCGATTTGTTCCAAATGGTTCCTCCCACATCTCATCGGAAGGACCCCCGTGTGCTGCCCGATGGGCCCCGTCACCAATCGCCTTCCGTCTACAGCATAGACGTTTTCGGGTACAGCTTTGGGAAGAAGCACTAGCCCTAGCCTGCATGCCTCGTTGTGGTCCATAAACATGCCAGTGGCCCCTGAATCCACCATGGCCACAACGGGTATCCACTGGTCATGCACTCCCACGTGCACTGTGAGAAACAGGTGTCGTTGTCCCTTAGTGACCGAGTTGGAAAGTGAAGGGATGGATGAGTGACTCCGAGATGCCCCTTCTTTGGTCTGGGAGTCCTCTAGTTTTCCGCCGGTACGTCCACCACGGCTGTTACCGACCGGTTGGCCCGATAACGTGACGTCTTCGGTTTGGCAGGGCATTCACGTACGTAGTGGCCTTTTTTGCCACAATATAGGCACAATCCTTGTTTACGGCGTGACTCTTTCTCCGTGGCTGTGAGGCTCGCTCGTATTGCGCCGATGTCCATGGGTTCTCCCTTGGATGCGGTGGAAGTTTCAGGACTTCCCACTGTCACATAGGATGGAAGGGAGTTTCCTTTTCTCCCATGATCCCCCTTTCTTTCACTTAGCCTATATTCCAGCCGTAATACCAGGTTGATAAGGCCCTCACATGTCTTGGGTTGTGGGTCAATATGAGCCACGGCGTCCTTGAGCTCATCGCACAGCCCGTGATGGAAGAGCGCCGTCTGTTTAGCAACAGGCCACTTGGTTTCCGCAACCAGCCTTCGGAACGCGTTGAGATACTGCACCAGGTCGTTGGATCCCTGTCTCAACTCAAGCATTTCAGGGTCCGCCGTGTACGAGTCAGCCCTTCTGTCGAAGACTTTCAGGAATTCCTCGCGAAAAGCACCCCAATCACATAAGATGGGGTCGTCCCTGCTCACCAGGGGTACGGCCCATTGTGCCGCGTTTCCAGCCAAATAGGATATAAGGAAAGCCACACGAGCCTGACTCGTGGGGAACGCCCTTGGTTTGCACGATAAATGTAGCGCCACTTGTGTGAGGAATACCTGCACTGTGTTAGGATCCCCACTGTACCTCTCTGGTGTTGCCAAGGGGACGGCTACCGGCATTTCCACTACTACCGCAGGGGTCTGGTTCGTGAGGGAGGTGCTGGGCGTGAGCGGGTCCAATTGGATAGCATCCAGTCTGGCTTTTACATCGGCTGTTTCTTGCCTGGATGCAGCCAATTCAATTTGCACGGTCGCTAAAGCAGCCAGCACATCATCAAGTGTTGCCATGTCTGTTATCGACCGGGAGACAGTTAGTGTTATTAAGGTCGGATATTTTGTAACGCCCTGAACGTCTCAGGATCGTTTAACAGACACGATAATGAGAACGCAACCACTTGTGAAGGTTAGTTATTTTAATGAAGGCAAAAATAATACAAGGAATAAACAAAGGTTATAGTCACTGGAATCCTCCAGGCTAAGTACGTTACCAGCCCACAGCACGGATGGTCCTAACCGTCCTCTGCATATACGCCGATCCCGGCGTATGCCAACAGAGGGCAGAAATGAAATGGCCGACAATGCCAATCGGTAGGCTGTGAGGGGCACGAAGAGTGTTGGGGAGAATCGAGGAGTCAGGGAAACACCCAGCCGGGGTCTCTACCTGAAGGGAGCAGCCGCTCAACCTCTTCCTCAGACTGCACCGGGACGCGGAGTCACCTCCTGGTGATGCGTCACCGATACCCCAATCACAAGCAAAGAAGACTGAACCGAGAGCAGCCGCTCGATTGATCCTGTGGACTTCCGAGTCTGTAACGCGGCAAACACCTCCTGGTGTGCGTTACAGCTGGCAGTCCCTGTATCTCTGGTCGGGCTGGGAGTTACGACTCCAACCAGCAAAAGCGCCTCTGCGCTTTGACTCAGCCGAGTCAAAAAGCGAAGCTCAATGGTTATCCGGTAGAGCTTCCGGGTCCTTCACAGGTGACGATGGGGCAAGACACGGCCCAGGGAGTAACGACTCGACCTACCTCCGTTCTTGCCTTACTGGAGCACCACTCCGGAACACTGCTCTTCACTAAGCAGGTACGTCGGTGTAAACACAATATCCGACAGCGTTGTACCTCCCGGTTCCTCCCTTTATAGGGCGTGTTTTCCTTGAGTTATGTAACAGCTCTCCTGTTTACATAAGGGCGTGTGTTCCTTGAGTTATGTAACAGCTCTCCTGTTTACATAAGGGCGTGTTTCCTTGAGTTATGTAACAGCTCTCCTGTTTACATTAGGGCGTGTTTTCCTTGAGTTATGTAACAGCTCTCCTGTTTACATAAGGGCGTGTTTTCCTTGAGTTATGTAACAGCTCTCCTGTTTACATAACCTCTCAACCGCTAAGCATCCTGGGAGATGTAGTCCATTTTCGCTGGTTACCGTTTTCCTCCCCTCGCATGACAGGAATTCTTGACACCCACATTGTTCAACTTGTATGTGAAACCGCTGGCTGCTGTCGTCAGGCAATGTGGCCTTACCATGACATCGTATGCCGATGACACGCAGCTGGCGGTGACACTCAGTGGGGATCCTGAGGTGACTGCGCCCAGGTTCCGTGCAGGACTTATAGCTGTGGCTAGCTGGATGGGTAGCAACTGCCTACAGCTCAATGCTAAGAAAACCGAGGTCCTGGTTGTAGGGAAGCAGGCGGAACTCTGGGGAGACCAGTGGTGGCCTTCCGAACTGGGGGTGTCCCCCATCCCAGCGGCCGAAGTTAAAAATCTGGGGGTTTGGCTGGATTCTAACCTTTCTTATACCAGCCATACAAAGAAGACAGCAGCTACCTGCTTTGGTATTCTGCGAGGACTGAGGCCAGTCCTCAAATTCTTTGACCCTCCCACTCGGCAACTGGTGGTTCAGGCCTCTATCCTTTCCCGGCTGGACTACGGGAGTGCCTTGCTACTTGGAGTCAACCAGGCTGAGGCTACTAGGCTTCAGAGGGTGCAGAACGCTGCTGCACGGGCCATTGTTGGCCTTCCGAGACGATGTTCTGTCTGTGCTGTTCTGACCTCCCTTCACTGGCTTCCGGTCAGACAGAGAATCAAATTTAAGGCTCTCTGTCTGACATTTAAGATTCTGAAGCTTTCCTCTCCCCCTGCTTTGGCGGGCCTTATTTCTTCATACGTCCCCACGCGGTCCCTCAGGTCTGAATCTTACCATCTGGCGATTAAGCCTAGGTTCAGGCTGAGTAGGATGGGAGGACGCTCCTTCCGTGTTCTGGCGGCTGATCTATGGAATTCCCTTCCTTTACATATTCGCGCCCTAAATAGTCTGACTCTTTTTAGACGCGCCATTAAAACCCACCTGTTTGCCTCCGCTAATTGATTTCTCTTCTCCTCAGCTTTGACCTGTTGTGTTGTGTACCTGATCAGGCGCCGGGACGCCCCTTCGCTGGGGCAGCTGTGCGCCTAATAAAAGTTATTAACATAACATAACATAACATAACATGCTACGAAACATCAACTCACATCCGATTGACAAATACTCCACCAATTATAAGTTTCCACAATAAATCACATCTTACCTCTAGTATTTCGAGGTATCAGGACGGAATCACGCCACTAAGATAAAACCCATATAGGGTGTATTATATATCACAATCCTTATTGCAAGACGAAATGTCCCTAAGGGAAACAGGATAGAGTAATAAGATACACACAAAGGGGGAAAAATTAGCCGTAATAAGTATAAAGTGACCCGAACAATTAGTGACATGACCCATGCCTACTCACAAAACCAACGATTATACTCACAGAAGTAACTTGAAATAATCTGGAGGAGGGGGGAAAAAAGGGGGGGAGACACGTGTGTTGTGTCAAACGTACCCCCATAAAAGACTGTACAAAAGAAAAGAAAAACACAACGATCACAGTTACATGTTGGAATTTCTCGTCCAAGAATTTCTACACAAAGAATGCAGAACCACATCTATCACAATGTCCACACCTCACCATTATTCAAACTGTCAACTTACTAAGTTGCGTAGAGAAAGTGTGCTCCGGCGGTCCCGATACGATCACTCGTGCAAAAACCCGGCGTTCCGGAAGTGCACTTGTACTTCCGTCTGCGGAAAACAACTAGACCGAGTCAACTGGTGAACGTATTCGCGGCATCAAAACGTCACGGATAAGTGGCGACCTGAGCAAAATCAACAGACTGATCAAATGAACAAAACGAGAAGCACACCACATGAAAAGCAACTCATGTCACTATGTGCTACCAAAATGCCATCACGTATGTTGTTAGGTGCATCGTGCACACACCAACTCTAAAATCAAAACAAACAAAAACAATATCTTAAATCCTCCTGCAATAAACCAATACTCTCAATAAAAATTTATATCAACGGCAACATGATCACGAAAAACTCCATATTCAATTGTATAGTCTCACCTCTATTCAGTAAACTCATTTAGAGGAGCAAAAAGGCAGAACTAATACGACTAAAAGTGGCCAAAAAAAGTAAAAGACAGAAAAGGTGAATAAAGATGTAAAGCTAAATTAGGCAGCAAAAGTGAGAACTCAGAGAACGAAAGTAGAGGCAAAGACCATGGTGCCCATAACATCGTGACAGTAAAAGTAATGAGAAGTTACAACAGTAATAAGATGTAAAGGCATGATTAGCATAATATTAAAATTGACCATCATCAGGGCAATATTACAATCGTCACAAATCAAATACAGATGCAATAGTGTAAAATCATATACATCAGTGAGATAGGATGAACGGCAGATTCACAAAATTTACAGTGAAAGACAACATTCAATGAGGGAAAGTGGAGACAAAAACTATGGTGTCATTAACAACTCAACAATAAAAAATGGTATGTTATTACACCAGTACAAGGAGAACTGTACCTAATTGACAATGTATTAACATTCACAGGGGCAATAGTGTAGTCATCCTAAATCCAAGTCAAATATAGTAGTGCATAATCATATACATCGATGCAAATTCAGATTTAAATAGTAGAATTCAAAACTTTACCCAGGTAAATGAAAAGCCACTATCTCGCATGATATATACATGTGCCAGCGCATCATGTTGGTTGCCAAGATTACAAACACAGACGTTGTAATAATGTAATAGAGGCAGTCACCAAATATATTAATTCCCCAAAAAGTATTGCATCTCAGAATCACAGTTGAGCCCATGTTCGACTGAATGTAAACGCATGATCCACATAGCTTCAGTTCGTCTAAGGTGTAGTTCTCTGTTGCCACCTCTCGGGTTTGGATTAACAGTATCAATCCCAAAAAAGCTGAACGTCTTATGGGGACGCAGAATGTATCGCAACTGGATATCTGACATCCTGCTGGTATAATGCTCTCACATGTTCACCAATTCTTTCTTTCAATGGTCTGATCGTGCTACCAACATACTGTTTACCACAGACACACTCGATAACATAAATTACAAATTTTGTTTTACAATTAATGTTGGATCTAATAAGGTAAGATTTGTGGTTGTGACCATTGAAAGTTTTGATGTTACTCTTGGCCCATTTGCACATAGTGCAACATCCACATTTGATGAAACCAAGGGTATGTGGTGTAATCCAGGTAACTGTTCGATTCGATATTGGGACTGTGGGGCTGAGTCTAGAGCGTAGTGTCCTGCCACGTTTAAACGTAATCTGAGGCTGATTAGTGATAAAACCAGCCAAAGATTTATCAGCTTGAAGAATACCCCAATGCTTATTGAGGCTCTTTCTCAGGATGTTACTGAGATCATTAAAGTCAGTTACCAAACGGGGCACAAGGTCTGTGGTACAAGGCTTACTCTTGTTCCGTAAGGTGTCATCTCTTCTTACATGCGAGATTCGATTTTCAGCTCTTTTAAGACATTCAGATGAGTAACCCCAATCTCTGAACCTAGTTTTCATGTCGTTGATGCATTTCTGGAATTCAAGTTCCTCGCTGCAGTTGCGTCTGGCTCTGATAAACTCCCCATATGGAATAGATCTAATTTGGTGTACAGGGTGAGAGCTGTCCGCATGAAGCACTGCATTGCAAGACGTGCTTTTGCGGAACAAGCGACTGTTGAGTACATCATCTTTGATATACAGTTCAATATCAAGGAAACTAATGTTGGTGTGACTAGATTCCATAGTGAACTGCATGCCAAAATCATTTGTATTCAAGTAAAGACAAAATTGGTCCAAATCAGATTGTGAACCAGACCATAACAAAAGGCAGTCGTCAATATATCGGCCCCAAAAGATCACATGATCAATCCAAAAGGCACCCTTTGTACCCCAAATCCAGTCTTTTTCAAGGCAGCCCATGAACAGATTTGCAAATGATGGAGAAAATTTTGATCCCATCACAACACCTCTTATTTGCTTATACCAGTGGTTGTCAAACAGAAAGACATTATTGGCGAGAATCAGGTGCATCATGGTGATTAACATTTCGTTTTGCATCCATTGTGCCGCTGGTCTGTTGTTCAAAAACCTAGTTACTGCTTGTATGCCCAATTCGGGTTGTATATTAGTATATAAAGATACAACATCGAAGCTGGCTAGAATCCTTCCTGGTTGCCAGTGCACATCGGTCAAAAGACTCAAAATATGTTTAGAATCCTGAATATATGAGGCCAGATTACGAACCAAAGGACCCAAAAAGATGTCTACATATTCAGAAAGTTTCTCAGTAGGGCCACCAATACCTGAAACAATCGGTCTGCCCGGAGGAAAAGGTAGACGCTTGTGAATTTTGGGCAGAGTATACAGTACCGGAAATGTGGCTCTAAAGATTTTCAAATAAGCATATTCATCATCATTAAGGAGGCCTTTAGAGTGCCAATCTGTGAGATGTTTTTTGATAAGTATGCTCAAGGAACCAATAGGGTTATATTCTAACGGTAAATAGCAAGTTGTGTCTTCTAGTTGGGACATGATCTCAAGATTATAGTCTGATTTGTTCATGAGGACTACGTTCCCTCCCTTATCAGCTTCTCTAATTAGTAAATCTGGGTCATTACTAAGAGTTTTCAGAGCCAAACGTTCCCCTTTACCCAGATTGTCTTGAAAAAATCTTTTACCGGGCGATCGCTTATTGTCATGTGTGTTAAGATCTTCCAACACATGTTTATGAAACAAGTCGATTGCATTGCCACCTGATAAAGTAGGGACCCACTTTGATTTGTTCTTGAGGCCACTTGAGATCGACAAATCCATGTCTATATCAATTTCTTCAAGAAGGCGTGCCATAGTATAGGGAGATTGCTCAACATCTGTCAAAGAAAGTAAAAGTTTTGTGGCTTGTATATCTTGAATACTAGGAACACCATACGCATCACTCATGGTGGTATTAGTAATATCTTTATTCAAGGCTGGATTACAGGCAAACATTTTTTTCAATTTAAGTACTCTGATGTATTTAAACAAATCAATTTTCATTTTACAAAGATCTCCTGAGTCTCGTGGATTGAAATTCAGACCTCTACTCAAAAGTGAGATCATATCTGGTGTAAGAGTTTTAGATGACAAATTGACGACCTGCACATTGCATGTGACTGTGTCTACTTGTTCTTCTCGTTGCCGAACCTGAGTTTCTTTTTGTAATCCTCTTTGTTTTCCCCTATTGCCTCCACGGGTTTTAGATCCGGACCTGGACGTGTACCCTGTGTTCTGTTGCCCCTGCGTATGGTCAGAACCTCTCGTAAAAAAGAGGACACAACCTGTCTGGTGCCTGAGTTGCTCTCTAATTCACTATCGCTTGAGACAGGAGCACTCAAAGAAGTAGAGCCTGATGAGACTGAGATGGTATCGGCTCTAGGGGTGAAGTCTGATTTGGTGCCTGGTTGGATCAGAGAATCATACTTTTTAGCATAAGTAAAAATTCTCCCTGTTTTGTAATCCAACTCATCACATCTTAATTGTCTAGACTTCCTATCTTTAATATCCTTCTGATGGTTCATAAGGATATCTTCCAAAATTGCATAATTTTTGTCAGTGGCCTCCGGGAGGTTGAGTTCCCTGATCTCTTTTTCCAGGATGTCAATCTCAATTTGTAACCTGCCTACCTCCCTCTCTGCACTTTCAATCAGAATATTCATAAGAGTATGTGAGTTGCTCGTCAGTGCCTCTTCCCATTTTGCCAAGAGATCCTCATCTAACTTGTCGTATGTGGGCAAAATCTGGGATCGTAAACCTCTAGGTATATGATTAAGTTTGACATATTGTTTAAGGGTGGCTCCATCCCACCATCTAGCATTTTCGGTTTTCTTAAGTCTCTCCAGTTTAAGAAACTTATCCTTAAGGCCTTCTTTTCGTTTAGCAGTACCACTAGTAGAAGGGTTATTGGATTGGTTACCTGTAGCCAAATTACCAAACAGCTCATCGGCTTCTCTATCTCTATCCATTATGGCAGAGCAGGAAAATTGCAATGTGTTATAAAGATTAATACGTTATGGCTGCCCTTCCTGACGCATTTAATAGTATGCCTGGCCCATTTGTGACAAGTGCACCCCGTCTTCCCTGAAAAGATGATATTCTGCACCTGTGATATTATCATGAGCTAAAAACTTTATCTCCATTGCAGGACAAAAAATGTTCATTTCCCGATTGAGTTTCCTGCAAGCCCTTTCCATCGCCATGTGGTTACGAGCTCCCCTCCAATGGTGCCTGTAAATAAATTCAGTCCAAGTCAGAGTTGTACCTACCCAGTTATTCTTGAGCACCGCCAAGTCCACTTTCATTTTCTTCAAAAGGGATAAACCGGCTAATGCCACAAGATCGTTTTCCCCCAAATGGATAATTAATAAATCAGGGAAACCTCGAGCAGAAGACAGCTCAGAGAGCATAGGAAATAAATCATCCCACTTCATCCGCCCTTTCCCCCGCCATACAACTTCATGTCCCTTGCTAGGCAAACCAAGAGCGCGGCCATAAATCTGCTGTTGGGCGAAGCTCGCTGACCACTTTACAAATGAATGGCCCACTATCTATGTCCGCCTCTTTGATGATAATGAACTTTTAACACGACCTAGCGGGAAAAAAACAAAATTAGTCCACATAGTAAATAACATCTCATTTCCTTACATAACGTGTGCAGCAATCAGATTTCCATCTCCCAATCTTTTTAATGTCATCCAAACCCCAACCCAATCTGTAGGCTTCAGTTGCTGCCCCTATCCGAAAAGAGTGAGTCCCAAAAAGTGCAGGTTTTTTTCCTAACAATGACAAAGTTTTACGTAAAACTGCCAATAGTTGTCCACTAGTAATTTTACTCCCATTCTTGTGAATGAATATGTCCCCACGTTGTAGGCCTAAGGAAACAAAAAATGACTCCCATTCCTTCACTGGACAACAATCCTGCACTCCGCTACTCTTTAAAAAGATACAAGTGCCTCTACCCAGCTGCTCAGTTTTTGACTTCCTCAAAAGAATCCTAACCTTCCCACCTTGCACTTGAATATCCTCGACCTGCATGCCCTTCTGATCCCGCAGACCTAACAACTCGGAAACTCTAAAAGCGCCAAAAAACAGCCAAATCATACAAAGTCTAAAACGTGAAACCTCCCACAAATCATAACAGCACACTGTTAACTGCTTTAAAATTTGATGCAAAATGTGAAAAGTAATTGGCTCACGTAACTCCAAAGAAAAAGAACGTTCCCTCCCCAGACCCTTCAACATACGCCTTAATAAAACATCCCCCGTAAACTCCTGTCCCCACCACAACTGACTATAAAACGAAATGCAGGCCAATTTTCCCTAGATTGTTGTATGAGATAACCCCAAATTGACCAAATGCAAAACAAACCGTAACATAACCTCTCTGATACCCTCTGTAGAAAGAACCATTTTGTGAAACTTAAAATAACTTAAAAACTCCAACCAGGCATGATTATAACTGCGTCTAGTAGAAGGGGCTATAGAATTTTCCACCAGATCAACGATTCTCATTCCCCCAGCACCCAGATGTCTTTCGGGATCGAAGTTTTGCAGCCATCCGCCCCCGGCGCCAAACTGCAAAATTTCTGCCAATTGAATCGAGACAGAGCATCCGCAATTGAGTTATTAACACCTGGAATGTGTCTCGCTCGAAACACAATGTTTAATCTGAGACTTTGCAGCATAAAAACACGCAACAGGTATAATACACGCAAATCTTTTGCCTTTTGCTTGTTAATTAGCTCCACAACAGCCATATAGTCAGTATGACAAAAGAACATTCCTATCATTAAACTCCTCCCCCCAAACTAAAACAGCCACTATGAGAGGGAACAATTCAAGAAAGGCTATGCTTCGGCCCTGTTGTAGCCAATGTGGAGGCCATTTCTCCGCACACCAATGACCCTCCCAAAAAATGCCGAAGCCATGCGCTCCCGAAGCGTCTGAAATAATCTGAAAATGCCAGATGGTGTCATCCTCCACACAATATAGAGAGACTCCATTAAAATCCTTCAAAAATTGCAGCCAAATTAGTAAATCCTCCTTAATCTGCTTGGTGAGCCTAATCCTGTGATGAGGAAGAAATGCCCCAGACATCGCCATCCCCAAGCGTCTACAGAAGGTCCTGCCAGCACGCACCACGCGACAAGCAATATTCAAATAGCCCAAAAGACGCTGAACCTGCCTGAGCTGAACTTTTTTCTTGTCTGTGTCAATTTCAATACCTAAGTATGTAAGTTTGGTACCTGGACCCTCAGTTTTTTCCCGAGCCAAAGGAACGCCAAACTCCTCAGCCAATTGTTGGAAAATGTTCAGGCATCTGTGGCACTGATGTGACTGAGCTTTGCCAATAAACAAGAAATCATCTAAATAGTGACATACCTGTTTGTGACCACTTTTTTCCGAAAAACACCACTGAAGAAAATTACTGAACATTTCAAAGAGTGCACATGACACCGAGCAACCCATTGGGAGGACTCTGTCTATGTAAAAAGAATCATTGAAAAACATGCCCAACAGCTCAAAATCTGATGGGTGAATGGGCAGTAAACAAAACGCTGACTGGATATCACATTTAGCCAGTTCCGCACCACTCCCAGCTGTGCATACCATCCTCAGGGCATCATCAACAGATGTATAAGACACATTGGAGTCTGACGGGTAAATTAAGTCATTAATAGACTGGCCCTCCGGCCATGATAAGTGATGGATTATTCTAAATTCACCTGCAAAATTTTTGGGAACCAAACCCAACGGAGATATCATCAAATTCTTCAAAGGACAGTGCTTAAATGGACCTGCTATCCTGCCCTCTTGTATCTCCAAATCCAATTTCTTCTGCACCACTTGAGGCAACTCCTTCACCGATTTTAAATTGTCAGACCATCTATTATAACGGGGACCCTGATAACCTATCTTAAAACCCTCCTTGAAACCCCAATAGAGTTTTGAAGCTGATTCCGTATCAGGATACCTTTCCAACCACTGTGTCAAGACCGATAACTTAATTGGGGTATGAGCCCTTTGAGATAAACTGCGGAAAAGCTCCCCTGCCGCATGGTGATTTTCCCTGATCCCCAAACCTTTGGTTGGCAAAACACAGATGATGGCATGTTTCCCACCACACTGTGAACATTTGTGCTTAAACCTGCAAAATTGCCTGATGCAGGAACCTCGATTAAAGTTCCAACAGGATCCCGTAACTGGTAGTTGTCCTCTTCCCACAACACCCGCCCCAAATTGGGTGGGGCGAGGCAGAAAGGGCCGATAAGTAATTGGGAGCCCGCTTGCAGTATGCGTTGTCGCAGGCGTCTGAGACGAGGACATCCACTGAAGCCACAGTTCCTGATCCACATCCCCCCAAGGCATATCATGGAAAAGACTTACTCTAGCCCTAAACTCCTCATCATTGTTGAGCCATGCGAACCCCACGGACTGTAAATGTGCTTTGCGTATGATATCAATATACTTAAACATTGCAACAGCCCTGTCCTGATGTTTTTCACAATAGACGCTTGCATAAATAAAAAATGCTGCCGTCCAATTTTCGATATATTTTGGAACCCTAGGACGCCTCGAAAGCTCCCACTCTTCTTCCTTGGACCCCTCCTTTGCTTGAATATCCCTATGAAGGAGCTTGAATACGTCTACAAATCCGTGGTCCCAAATCCTCTTCTTAGTTTTCTCAGCCAAATGCGTACCCAGGGGCATGGACAAACCCATGTAAGGTAATTTTTTATGCATGGGGTGAACGGCACCTGAAACTTGCCCAGATGAGGATTCAGACCCATCCAAAACCTGTTTATCAGTGCTAACCTGTTTATCAATGCTTGGCGCCTTATTTGATCCCACAGCACCTGAACCCACTCCCACCTGTTCTGCAGATTTACCAACCGCCTCCCCCGCAACCCGAACCTTCCTTCACTAAGTCAACACCCACCCCCATTGAATGTACACCCGGTTTGTCTGTCAAAGGTTGCGGCCACGAAGACCACCACTGAGGCCTACCTGATGTCAATTGAGTAGCCCGCTTCTGGAACTCCTGAGGATCCTCTCGCCGTTGTTGCCCCCGAAGCCGTTCCTGCCCCGCTATCTTGCCCACTCGTGACCTCTGAAAAATACTAGCAACAACAGTTGACCCCGACCCCTTTGTAACCGCTACTTGTTCTTGACGCATAACTCTTGCAGCAAAAATCCCTTCATCAAATAGAAAACCTAAATGTATATTTTCGTCCACCAAACCTTGACCAGCATATTCATCAGGTATGATCAAATCATTATTACTTCCACTCGGCATTTTCCCGTCTCCCACCCCGCCATCATAACAATCCCAATAGGTCACAGCAAAATCCGCCTTTGATCCGCTCTGTGACATAACACCCTTACCAACAGCCGCGCCATGCTTCGCCTTCTTGTACTTGGACACGCCCGCCGCCATCTGCGGGACCTTGTAAGATGAAGACTTCCAGCCGCTCGTGCCAGACGCTGCTACCAACTTACCACCATCCCGAAACTGCGTGGCACTGCCCGTTGCCGAAGATGGAGTGGCATGATCCAGACAGATCCATTGCCCTCGACTTGGCCCTAATGCAGAGTCAAAAGAAAACTGTGAGAAACAAGGAGGAGAACGAGATTCCTGAAAAATAGATTCAAATCCTGAAGAATAACCAGGAGGTTCAGAATGTGATGTAGGGTATATATTGTGAGACAATGAGTCAGCACCATTCAATTCCTGAACCTCCTCAAACGCTGAGTCTGTTAAATCAACAGCTAAAGTATTGATATTGTCTTGTAAATATGAGTTGACATACTCCCCAGGCGGGCCCCTAGGCACCGGGGCCAAAAGCACCTCAGGGACAGCTCCCTCCCCTGCAGTACCATGCTCCGGAGCGAAATTATCGTTCGTACGATTGTGCTTTTCCGCTGCCAAAATTTGCACCCCCTCACTGTCATCACCACTGTCACTAGAATAATCCACCAAAACAGCAGAGCGTCCCTCAAAAGACACAGGAGGCGGAATATTAATGGAAGACATTCCTTGAAAATTAGCAATGTTTGTGAGCACCATGCCAACGACGTGCGCTCTCTTAAAAGCTGATGTAGGTGCCGGCAAAACCAAATCTTCCTTTACCCCAATGTCATAATAACCCCCGCCTCCCCCTGCTTGACAAGGAACTTGTTGTAGTAAAGCTTCTGGAGGTAGTACCACCCCTGCCCTCTACTCTCCTCCTAGCACGCCCCATGCGGAGAGAAGATACCGCCCTCAACTGACCTGAAGACTTGTCAGGAAGCGAGTGACATCTGGTAGCCTGTGACCTGCTGGCTCCGCTGCGGCGCGCCACACGACCTCTATGTTGCAGCGTCGATGTTTCCACCTCAGCATGACCCACAGCCCCTTGCGACCGGCTCTTCACAGGTAAACAAGCTGCCACTGCTTTAGAAACTCCTTGAGCTGCCATCCTCTTCGGGCGTCTCCCCACCACCGCTAAAACTGTTGAAACACCAGGCTGCAATAGGTCCTCACGACCTGCATCATAAATAATGCGCAATGCCTCCTTCACAGCCTCTGACTCTGCCATCCTGAAGCAAAGCCTGAAGAAAAAACACACCAAAACTAGCAGAAAATGAGGAAAATTGGCAAGGCATGTGTTAAAAAAAAGGACAGCCTCCCAATCTCCTCACAGAAAAAAACACAGTTTTCCCTAACTGCTGCCTGCTCTGCTCGTGCTGCTAAGCCTCCACCGTGCGAAATTCCCCAAGGGGACAGCTGCTCGTGCAACGATCCCCTTGGGACCGGATGTATGATATTACAACGCGGGTTTTTACCACGCGTGCAGTTACATCGCATGCGTTACAACGCATGCGATGTTACAACGCTATGCCATTAGAACGCAAGTCTTTACATCGACTTGCGCTAGATGGCGTGCTGACATTAAAAAAGTGTAATTTACTATTCCAACTCCAGTCCACTTAACAGTAGGGAAGGTGTTGGGATAGTAAACTACACTATTTGTAATGTAAGCACGCCATCTAGCGCAAGTCGATGTACAGACTTGCGTTCTAATGGCATAGCGTTGTAACATCGCATGCGTTGTAACGCATGCGATGTAACTGCACAGCGTGGTAATAACCGCGTTGTGATGGCTGTTCCCCCTTGGGACCCCATAGTCATAGCCAATAGCGTTCCATTTAACTAACTCATCTCACAAGGCCAAATCTCTGCATCTATTAGCTTATAGCCAAAGCTCCTTTGCAGTAGGATATGTGCAAAGCATTCACAATAAGTTAAATAAGAGTTTAAAATCATCATGGTGAGTTTAAACACATAAGAGGTAACATGCCGTACGCCGGCATAGGTTACGGAAACAGTAGAACGCTGAAAATATGGTCCATCAGTGGTTCTCCAACACCAAAGACAACAGAAGATAAAGTGCTGAAGTGCTTCTGCTGACGGCTGTGTGGAACAGAAGGGTGTGCACAACCTTGCCAATGCAAATCCTGGTTATACCTTTTTTCTGTTTATGTTATTACGAGTTGAATTTGAGAACATTAAGGATGCATACATGCTACCAGACACCTCTTTTTGCCCTTGATTCTTGTACTTTAAAGTAAAGGAGAAACCCGGCTTAAATCAAGAGATACCTCTGCCACATTGGCTACCAATTCCAAATTCTTGGGTTTCTTTCTCAAAACAAAGCTGAAAGCCTCAAAAAGTAAAAATATACCACCTGTTCCCAAGATTTAAAACTGCAATTGAGGCTATTGTAATCTCTTAACTTGACTATAGCTCTGCCCTCCACACCAGCCACAAAAAACAAAGGCTATCCCAGGTTACAGCTGATCTTCATGCCAATGCCTGATTTCTCACAAACATTAAGGCCCAGATGTACGACCCTTTTTTGCGGCCGCAAACGGGAGATTCTGATGGAGCAGGGTTTTTCCTTTAAAACCAAAATATCTGTTTCATTTTCGTATATTTGTATTAAAAGTACTACAGATTAATCATTAACTACTAAAGATTCGTAAAGTTTGGTCTAACCAACCATACTAACAGAAGAATTACACGTGGGAATGCTATTGCATGGCTTAAATAATAAGTGAACTAAGTTGGTGAGCAAACTGACAGAAATAGATGTTGCTTTTGTGATGTTATTATGTTTTGCGCTTATAATTAATATGCATTAATGGCTTCTGATGTCGCAAATGGGTAGATAAATACACACACATAAGGGTATTAGCAGGGGAATAACACTGTTTAATCATTTCCGTGCAGTAATTATGTTTTGTGTCTCCTTTTACTTAAGTTGACCATTGTGGCCTGTGAAAACATGGCTACCATCCGCAGCCTGCTTTGCGTAGATGGAAATTTTGCAAGGAAGCTTCGCGCTGCCTGTGACCTTGCCTACTCGACAAAAATGAAAAGTCATGAACATGACGACAATTCCAGGACGGATGCCAAAGAGCCCCTGAACATGAAATATGTTACAAATGCGCATGCTGAACTTATGAACTGATGATCCCACCACTGGGATACAAATTATCTAAAAAAGACATCCGTAGAAGTATCGAATTAGTCATGGACAACTAATTTCTCTATTCATTATTTGGGGAAATCTTAGTGTGAGAAAAACTTGCATAGTAACACAAATGTACCAAGATGACATTATTTCCGCCATTTCATCCGTTCTGCACAATAAATTGTAACTTTATAGAATGTAAATTTTAGTATAAATATTAGTAGACTAGAGAGGTCTAGCGCCACTTCTTCCCGAACTGATGATCCGAGGTCCCTATGCTGACGGAGAGGACGGAGACTCCACATGACGGCAAGACACTCTGTTTCTTCTACTGAGGACCGGTTCTGACTTAGGATCTGACATTTAGACAGAATAGGTAAATATGAGAGAAATGAATTTGCATTTAATTGGCTTTTCCTACAATTTTAGATAAACGAACATTTCTGTTTGAATCTCTGTGTCGGGTGGTTATTTTCTTGTCATGATTAATGAATTTATTTGCATATGGAGTGAAATGTTTTCGCTAGATTTATAAGCAACTAGTTGGTCGCATTGACCTCAAAGTACATGCGGATTGGTTAGGTATCAGAAAGTGTTTCCCCTTTACAGTAACGGATAGGGTGGTAGGATGAATGTTGGTGTAATGGGCCCCACCAGCTTGTGATGTGTGTGTGCGTGTGTGACTGTGAGATCACTCCGTTCGTGGAAGTAGAGGGGATTCGGAAGCTCCGATCTGCACCAATTCTTCAGTTTGCGGCCGCAAAAAAGGGTTATAGCATTTGCGACTCTCGCTATTAGGAAGGGGCGTCCCTTCCTAATTGCGAGTCAACATGCTATGTACTGTTTTGCGGCTGCATTTGCAGCCGCAAAACACTTGCATTTTACCACCTACTTCAAGTATGTGGTAAACCACTCGCAATGGGGAAGGGGTCCCCAGGGGACCCGTTCCCCTTTGTGAGTATGTGGGAAAATATTTTTTAAGAGCAGGTAGTGGTCCCAGAGACCACTGCCTGCCCTTAAAAAATGAAACTGAAAAGTTTCATTTTTCTTTTATAAATGCATCCCGTTTTCCTTTAAGGAAAACGGGATGCATTTAAAATGAAAAGCTGCTTTATTAAAAAGCAGTCCCAGACATGGTGGTCTGCTGAGCCCAGCAGGCCACCATCCCTGGGAGAGCTGGCATTTACAATGGGCTCGCAAATTGCGAGAGGCTCATTAATATTTATGAGCCTCATAATTTGCGACCCCATTGGGAATCGCAAAACAGTGTAAACACACTGTTGTACATTTCAGTTAGCGACTCGCAATGTGGCGCAAATTGCGAGGCGCTAAATGAAAGGGTCGTACATCTGGCCCAATGACACAGGACACCATCACCCCTGCATTTGCTACCTTAAATAGTTCACAATTAATAATTTTTCTCTGTCAGACTAACATACAGAGCTCTGAACTGTCAAAGTACGTCTCCTAGGAACTATTCACATCTGGATCCTCATGTCCCCTTTACTGCAAAAACAGAACATCTCCCTACTTTGCACATTTTAAGAAGAACACACTTTGCAGATCCTTCTCTAGCAACACTCCTAGAATCTGGAAATCCCTGTCTTTTCATTTCAAAAAGTGCACTTCTTTTTAGAGATTTAAATCCCTAAGAACCGGGTCTTTCGGAAACATTTGCACCTGACTGTCTAATTTCACAATTTGTCTGCACTATCTCAATGAAGCTCACTGCTCTCAATCTGCCGACTACTTGGAGGAGTTAGCCTCTTGACTCTTCTCTCACTAAGTCTACTTCCGCACTCTATATTGATTTATTTGTTTTTAAAGTTTCATTATCTGGAGGCAGAGCGTGACTGACATTGAAGATGGCTGCCATTGCGTGCCCTGCTTTAACCTTACCGTCTACCTCCTCTGTAGTGGCAACCTGGATATCGGAATTAGAGGCCACTCACATGGATTCACCGCAGATCTGCTGTATGAGATGTTGGATCAATATTGCACTCCACCAATGGGGATATTGATCCCTAGTCACTTCCAGAAATTCAGAGGTGTGAAGTAGTAGTGTGCCCTTGATACAGACCCATGACAGAAACTTGAAGGACAAAGCCGCACTGTGGTGACATATAATTACAGAGTCAGATGCGCCCCAAAGCACCAAAAATAACTTACTTGGTGTGTCGAGGGCAAGGAGTGCACAGAGAACCCAAATGCGCATTGTGGTCTGCAGTACTGCTGGTGGCCCAGCCTCCACTCTAGCGCACTACAGCTGAAATTGGGACCACAAAGATTTACCTGCACTGCGTTTTGCGAGAGGCCCACAGAATAATCCATGCTGGCAAAGCCACCCAACTGTAAAGGTGAATGACTAGAGGAGATGAACGGCAGTACTGACTGACATTGGATAAAAGTGATTTTTAAGTGGATATTTCTAGACAACAGAGACCTAGGTGAAAGGCTTGCCACATTGGACAAAAACTCACAAGTGCAAAGATAGGTATGGTGATTGGACAACCTGACTCCAACCCGGTTGCATGACACCCCGCTGAAATATAGTGTTTGGGTAATTTGGTATTAACTGGTTGGAAGCTGTGTCTTAGGTTTGACAGTAAGTGTTGATGCTACTGGGACTGGTGCATGTTGCTTGTGCACATTAGAGACTGCAGAGCTAAGTAAAGGCACTTCTCTTGTCCCATGACAAGTGCAGCAGTTGTTGAGATGTGGATGAATGTGTGAAACTCGTACGCGGTGCTCTTCCTTGCAGCATGAATAGTGACTCACTCTGCCCTACGGTCCTCGCTATAGAAACCCTCCATCCGTCCCCACCAACAAACAAGGATAATACATCTGGATAGCTCTTCAGAAACCCTCAAGACAGTTGTACTTTAATGAAGCCCTTACTGAATGTGTGCAAAATGGCCATTCACTTAAAGACAGAAATAACGTGGCTCAGATAACTTTGGAAATATTTATGCAGGAACTGATGAGTATCAAAACCTCCAATGCCACAGTCCAGGGGAGTGCTGAAGACATGATTGCATAGATTAAATAGATCTGCACAGATGTCCCCACAATCCAGTACCAACTGGACTCACTAGAGAGGCGCATTGGTGCTCCAGAAAAAAGCATGAACCACGTAGCTCAGTCACTGGATTTTGGAGAAGAGGTCTGGAGACTACAAAGAAAAATAGTCGACTTGAAAATAGAAGCAGAAGAGACAATGTTAGGATTTTGGGTGTGCCCATGGAAGAATAACAAAATAATGTGATGTTGTTGCTGAAGTCTTTCCTCTAATTTCTGTAGGAATAGAGTTCCTTACCACCCCTTGAGTTCCAAAGGGTCTGCAGGATTGCACCCAGACAAGTTACCACAAGGGACTCTACAAGATCTATCTTTGCTTGCTTGCTGCAACACAGGCACGCTAGGCAGATAATACCGATGGCCAAGAAACATAATGGCGAGTTCCTCTGAAAAAACAACAAGGTGTTTACCTCTGCTGACTTCTTACAAGACATTATCATCATCAGAAAGACGTTTCTAGCTCTTCACCCACAGCACATGAAGAACAACATTTGCTATGGACTTCTAGAATCAGCAATGATGCTGATCACAGTGGACAGCAAGAACAGACACTTTTAGGTCCTGGAGATGCTGGTGTTATTACTGGAATCACTGGATGTTGTTGAGATGGATATCTCTCAACCTCTAGAGAGGCCTCATTGGGGATCCCTTCCACCACAAGCTGATGTACAGGATCTGGATGGCAAGGAGGATGATATCCCATGCGAATGCAAATGAGTAGGAACACCCATGAGATGATGGACCGGGATCAACAGGCTGCCTATTGGATCTGCAAACAGAGACAGATATAAATCCTGATCATCTCGTAAATGCTGAACTTGGTGCCACACAATAACCATGGACAACTGTCCCTCCATAGACTCATGATGCAGATACATATAACCTAGGGGGCGTAGCTCTACTATATCATAATGTCTCATGTTACCACGATGTCTCGATATTGAGAAATGTGCATAGTTAGGGATTGAACAGTAATTGGTTCTCTCTATGCAAACTAGTATCACTTCAGGATCTGCTATGGACCCTGCTATATTGTTCTGAACATAATTTCTTTCAAGGATATTCATCTTCCTATGTTTGCCTTGGGGGAGAAGGGCACTTGGTCACTCTAGTGAGGGAATTCCTGACTTGGGTCATATGGAGTGCTTCGTTGAAAATCTTACCTTTGATATACAGGGCAGCAAGTCCTAGGTGCTTAGCTTGTCTGTTTAAAGGTAGTTGTTTGACTGTACATTTGGCTGTGCTATATTGAACACCAGAAAATATTCCCAAAATTCCCAATGGTAAGTATAACCCTCCTGTGTGGCTTAACTCTGAGACCTAAGCTTCGGCTAAACCCATACCCCAGACACAATCACAATACATGCCATTATTGTACAGGCGATTTTCTGTAGGAACACTCATGACCACACCCAAGGACCTTACAGTTGTATCATGGAACGTAAACCAATGCTCTATATTAAGAATAAATACTGACCTGCTTAGCTACCGAATCACCTGATACAGCTCTGATCCAGGAAACTCACTGTTCACCATCTGAATCCACAAACATAAATGGGGACTAGGTGGTCAGGATCCTGTTTGTGTGTAATACTTTGGTCTTGAAATCCTCATCAAGCATATCACAGTATAAGAAAATAGGCATGGTAGTACTGTTCAGAAAATCGTTGTCCATCTCTGTAATGAATGTATGGTCAGAAAGGGCACAGCTTAGTCAATTAAATTTAGAGGTGTTAATTTCAAATTTCCCAAGTAAAAAGACAGGCACAGCAGGGCGCGGGGTGAGATAACAGATGAGTACAGAACCCATAAAAGGATCAAACCCTGTTGGTGCAGCTTTCTGTGTTTTTAATCAGTCACATGGCTTTTTCTCCTGAAAATATTTTTGGACATTGAGTTGTCAAATGAATTGTTAAGCTCCTAAATTGCTTAATGCAGATCCTTAATTCCAGTGACCCTGATGTCAATATCAGAAATCTAGATGTTCTCTGGATATCGCATTAACCGGTCTAAGTGCAAGGTTCTGCTGATGACCAAATTCACTAGGGGTTCTTTGGGCATCTTAGTCGAGCAGGGACTATCGCACATGATGTCTGAAAATTACTCTTCTTGAATACAGAAAACATCTGCTGAGTTGTTTGGGTGGTCCTGCCTGCAGTTATTGTCTCTGGGCAGAGTGCAGAGAGTGAAAATTAGTGTAGCACCAAGGTCTAATTAAATATTTGCAGTGCTTCCTCTGCTTGTCCCTAGGAAACTTCAAACCAACATGGACACGATGATCAGAAACTTAATATGGGGCACATGAAGGCCTAGGTAGAAACTACATAACCTATACACAACAGCATCATCAAACGGCCTCTGCCTGCCCCCTATGGGAGCCTATTATTTGTCTCACCAAGTGGCATTCGTTTCAAGATTGCATACACCCTGCATCTACAGACCGATTTAGATGACCATAGAAAAATTACTATTTTCTGTCAATGAAGACTCAAACATTCAATACAGGAAGTACAGGGAGACAGTTAAGGTGTATAACCCTATTATCCACTCCAGCAAACAGGCATGACTCACAGCACAGAAATGAATAAAAAATGTAGAGGGTTGGGACCCACTGCGTTCCATAACTAAAGGCATGGTGACTAGGTGTGTGTGGTGTTGCAGGTACCTACCCTAGTGAAAACTAAACTTTCAAAGATTGGAGAAAGGGTTGTGCTAGGTCCTGAACAACCAATCTAAATTTCCGGTAGAACTTACTTGTTTACAAAAATATTTTTATATGTGCCTCATGCTAGTGATGGTTTTTCATTTAATCCACACCTAGATTAGCTGTTAAAAGACTGCAGGCTTAAATCTCAACCACTGCCCACCAATGTAGGAGGCTGGCTTAGTATATGGTGCACACTTAATTAAGTGAAGCACCTTGCACTAATCCAGACAACCCTTATGGTGATTTTAGTGGTCTTAGACAACCATGGAAAGCTCACTAACTTGTAGCTGTGTAGAGCAGCTTTCAGGCTTAGTCCAGAAGGTGTGGTAAGCAGCTTGTTTTACCAGAACTAATCATATAGTGTAAGTTAAACGAAAAGGAACCACACAGTGTAGTTATAAAAAATAGTTATATTTATTATGCACACTCACTAACACATTGGTATATCTCCTACCAGGAGATATGAACACAATACACACCATATTTCAAAAGGAAACAGGTAAGTAAGCACAGATACACAGTGGTCTCTAGGGGGAGACCAAACCATATACTAAAGAAGTGGAATGTGAACTGCGACCGAAGTCGAGACTTGAACCAGAAGACTCAGAAGAGCTGGGGACCCAAGGAACCACCCGAGGTAAGTATCCAGGAACCCCACGGAGGCCATGTGCAGAGTGGAAATACAGTTGCATACTCAATGCAAGTCAATGGGGAAGTCGCTGTTGCATTTTTGAAGAAGAAGGACTCTTCCCAGTTGACCCTAAAGAAACACCCTGGAAGATGGAAGGTTGAAGAGTCACCCCACCCGTGGATACACCAGGAACCTGGATGCCTACACCATGAAAGCCGGGTGAATAGGTACGAAGTGGCTTTGGAAACAGCCGTAGACCGCAAAGGAGGGCTTCAGTGAAGATGCCGCTGGCAAAGAAGGTGAAAGAGTACGGTGGAATCCAAGAATGGATTCTTGAAGAGAAGTACTTGCAAGCAGGGGGGACAGAATCTATGCCACTCAGGAGTGACCAGGAGGCACGGAAGACGAATGACTACCAGTGACGGAAGATGCAGGAAAGTTGACTGTGACCTTGTCGCTGCAGCTATGAGCACCAGGTGACACTGTGAAAGACCAGGAGCCATTCACGAGCTGTCCCACATCGGAAGTCGAGAACCAAGGGGTCGGTGTCCGACGGGAGCACCAACAAGCCTTGGAAGCAGCAACAGACGTGGACCAGCAAGGTCCAAGGGACTCACCAAATGCAGGAGAGTCAGAGCAGGCCCAAGCAAGCAGGGGAGCCCACTGATGCCAAAGAAAACCTTCAAGAGGACCCGCAGGCCGAAGGCACAGGAGTCACTAGAGGACCTCGAGCAGCTCACCAAAGATGCAGGCCCACGGTGCAGAGGATGCGGTGAGGATGAAGATCTTGGTAGCAAGAGATGCTGGAGCTTCTTGCAGCCCGAAGATCTCTGGATCACAGAGACAACAAGCCTTGGCAACACCAAGTCGACGCGGTGCGCAGGGGTTCTGTTCCAGCGGTTCCGACGAGGGATACTGGCCTCAAACGTGATGACAAGACTGTGCAGGCCTCAAGGGAGTTGCAGAATCACCATCTGTGTTGCTGGGCCTTTCGGAGTCCATGGTACCTCAGGAGAAACAGACCGGTCAGCTTTGCTGCGGTGCCTGTAGATGCAGGGGAGTGACTCCTTCACTCCAAGGGAGAATACTTTGGGTGTCTTTGAAGCCCACAGGCCTGGAGAAGAACCTGGATGAAGCAAAGATGAAGCAGAAGACTGGCAGGACAACAAGACCAGGAATGCAGGAGTCTTCCCAGATGCAGTCTCGATTTCAGGCAAAGTCCAAGGTGCCTAGATGGGTGAAGTTGAAGTTGTTTTAGATCTACATCTTGTCCCACAACGAATCTGATGAGTCACCCAGAGGTAAGCCCTAAATACCCCTGGGAAAGGGTTGGGATGATTCAGGGATCCCTCCCACAGGAGGGGCTGGACAGAGGGGAGGATACTCCTATGTCCTTTGTCCATTTTCCCACCAGAGCTGGTTCCAAATGGACTATGCAAGGAAGGCACCAAAGGTGCCCTTCAAAGCAGTTTGGTGGCGCTGGCAAGTGCCCCCACTCCGGCCCAATACACTAAGTCCTGTCTGGGAGGTGGTTACACCTCCCTGTGACAGAAAACAAATTGTTCTACCTTCTCCTGCTCAAGCTCAGCTCAGCCGCAGAAGGGCAGAACCGTGTCTGTGGTCAGCAGTAGCACTAGCTTGCTGTTACACCCTGAAAGGCTGGTACCAGGAATCAGAGGGGCTCCCTAGGGGAGGCCCCCAGTACATGGGATCCTACATCCAACACTGGAATCGGTGTTGGGATAGGATTCCAACATGTTTGATACCAAACATGATCAGTTTCGGTGCAGCCAATATATAGTTAGACATCTCGTAATTGACTTGATGTCCACTATATGTATTACATGGTTGACCGCACTTACAAAGCCTGGAGAATCGACTCCAGAGTTTTTAGGGGGTGTCCTGCTCATGCAGGGCACCCTGGTACTTATAACCTAGCACCCTGCCTTCAGGATTGAAAGAACTGCCTTAGGGGTGACTTATGGTTTTAAATGAAGTGACCTCAGATATAAGGAAACTTATATCTGTTGTGAATGGTGCTAGCACCTGCTCACACAGGCTGCAATGGCATGCCTGTCGTCATAGTTTGAGTGGTCTCCCATGGGTGGCATAATACATACTGCAGCCCATGGGAGACCCCTGGTGTACCTATGCCCTGGTTACCTAGGGAGTTAAAAGGGGACATCAGTAGCCAATTGGTCGATGGGGAGACCTGTTTAGCACCGGGACACTCTCACTGAGTAGCTGTGCGCTCTATAAATATCTTCATTCATTCATTCAATTTGGGAAGGTACCAAAGTACTTACCACAGTCCAATTTAGGGAGAAAGCACAGTGATGGGGGTCCTGATTAGCAGGATCCCAGTCAGACTAGCCCAAAACACACTGACACCAGGCAAAAAGTGAGGGTAACCATGGCAGAAAAATCCTACCTTCCTACAGTGGACGATAAATAGGTGTTGAGTTTTAGCTTGCTGGCGGCTTCTTGAAGTTGGCTTGTATGTAAAATTTCATCTTTGGGCTTTGGTTTTAGCCATGACCTTCGACAGGGATGCCCAGTCCACTCGGGCTAATGTCGTCTCCCAACAAACCCAGCTCTTCCTCTCTGTCAGGGGGTACATAGTCACTGAGGTAATTGTTTTGGTGCTGTTTGTCGAGATTTTAGGCTTGGTAAAGTGCTGAATGATAATTGTGGAAGACAGACATGATGTCACCTCGCACCTGCGTAGCCAGTTTGTCAACGCCCTACACTTAATTGGGGTGTTGAGGCCCTGGACATTTAGGGAGATAGCGTGTAAGGTCGTCATGGTTGGATGTGTGAGATAATCCCATCATCAGGGAAGTGCATCAACAAATGTGGAAAAAAACAATAAAATTAACAATAAGTAACTAAACAAGGATACAGAGAAGAACACACTAGGTGTCCTGCCCGGCCCCAATGGAATAAGTGACCCTGCAAGCAACCCCCAATAAATGCAAATTACAGCAAAAAGGTGATTGTAGGACAGTAATCCAAGAGGTGGGGGGCTAGCTCCAGACAAAATATGATCACCCCTTCCCCATTCACTTACGTACCATCATAGTAGGTTAGGGTGAATCAAGGTCTGTTAAGACAAGCATGTTTTTGCTCAACACCTCCAAGTGGCTGTAAAAACATGGTCCACATGCCACCAAGAGAGGTCTGGCTGGAGTATCATCGTTGGAGGAGGATTGTCTAAATTCATTTCCAGGCTAGATGTTTCTGTTTGCGTGTTTTCTTATTTGTTGATCGAGTTTTCTGGAATCGCCAGCCTCCCCTCTGTGTTACACACTAGTCACACACGAGTCTTAGTTATGGTCCTTAAACCCTCTATTAAAACCGTTCTCGATCTTTAATACACAACACACTACATTTCCCAGAAAGCAGTAGGGCGAGGGAGGGAGTTGTGTGCGCTCACAGTGATCACCTGATGGACAGGGCGGTTAAATACCGACTTGATGCGCATGGCAGTGCTTGACAATCCTTCCCTGTGTTGGACCACGCCTCCCGCAGCTGTTCTGTGGATTGCTGATTGCTGTTGGCTTTCGCGCTTCCCGTTTGCCTGACTGTGTGGGTGCTCATTCCCTCGGAGTTCTCCTCACGGTCTTCCTGCATCCTTTCCTAACCTCATTTGGATTCCCCTGACTCCTGGCAGAAGTACGCTCACCCTCGCCTTGGAGACGAACTTCCTTTCCTCCTCCCCTGTTGGTTCGTCGGACTCTTTCCTCACGCATCAGGCGGGCGTCTTCAAGGAGGACCGGAGTTGTATCCTGCACTGCGGCGTCTCGTCGCAGGTAACGCGGCTGTCTTCGGCCCGCTTCCCCCACTCCCTTGGCGGTATCTCGTGTCTCCTTCCGCTGTGGATTATCTTCACCTGTTGACTGCTACCAGGCTCCTGCTATGTTGGACGTGGCATCTACATCTATGGCATCACGGTGAGTCTGAGAGAGCACACAATCCCGGGGGGAGGGGTGAGGAAGCAGTTGCTAAAGGACTTAATCAATCAGAGGGGGGGTTTTAGGGGGTATTCGCTAGATAGGGAATCCCTGCCCTTTCACTCCACTCACCTGTTGTTTTCTTTTCTTTTCCTTAGACACCGTCTCTTTCCTGACCGCCCCTTTACCCGTTCCCGGGGAGTTGAGACTTCATATCATCTGGAAGCTTGGTGGTCCTTCATTGTCTCCTCCCTCCTGTTGGGGCCAGTGCTCGGTCCTTGACTTTTGTCAGGGCGGGTCCGGCTCTGAGGGGAGTGGGGAGAATTTTCTTCGCTCCTGAGGTTTTGTATCCTTTACCTAAAACTCATTACCTGACACTCTGTACACCAGCGATAGTTTATTTCTCGAGGAGCATTGGCATTGGGAGGAGGAAGGATTGTGAGAAGTTGGCTGGGTATATGCTGTCCACTAGTTAAAGTGGGCACCCTGTACCAGTCCAAACAACCCTTATTGATGATTAGGTTAAAGACAACCTTTATTGAAAGCTATCCTAGTGGTAGCTATGGAGAGCAGGCTTCAGGCTAAGTCTCAAAGGAATGTAAAGCAGCTTGGTTTACCAGATTATAACCTCCTGAATGACCAAGTGGAAGGAGAACCACACAAGGTATATATACAAAATATATGTATTTATTACTAAACACTCTCTACTAACCTCTTTATGAGATTAGAGAACAAGGTACACAATATTAACACACTAGAACAACAGTAAATAGCACAATACACAGTGGGCCCCAGGGGGAGACCAAACCATATATTAAGAAAGTGGTATAACAACCACGACTTGACTAGACACAGTGCCTAGAGCATGTAGAATCGCAGGGACCCCAAGGAACCACCCAAGGTAGTGATACAGGGGACCCACGGGGGACGCATGCAGTGTGACAACACAGCCGCGAGCTTGGTGCAATCCTATGGGAAAGTCACGGTTGGAATTTTAAAGCTTAAGGAAACTTAGGAGAGGACTTTGAGCAAACCCTTTCAAACTTAGAAGATTTTAAGGCCAGCACCCATGAGAGCACTGGAGTATTTGTGTTACCTAACCCAGGGAAGCCGGGTGCATAGATGTCAAATGATGTCGGGAATCTTCATCGTTTTCAATGGCGTGATGCTGCAAAGTGTTGCTGTCGGGAAGATGAGAAGTGTCCGGTGTGATCCAAGCCTGGATCAGAGCTGAGAAGAACCTGAAAACAGAGGGAACAGAGTCTGGGTCACTTCAGGTTGACCAGGGGCTCAGTAGACGAATGCCCACCAATGTCAGGTGTTTCAGGTGCAAAGAGGTGAAGCTTAGCTCTGCAGCCATGGGGACCAGGAGACGTCGATGACTACCAAAGCCCGCAGGCGAGCTGTCCCACGAAGGATATCCAGTGCTGGGGGGTCAGTGTTGGGATTGGAGACCAACAAGCCTTGGCAACTGCAACCCACGCAGTCAGAGAAAAGATGCTTCGGTGTGGACCAGCAAGGCCCTGTGGACTCCCCAAGCGATGGAGAGTCAGGCCACGTCTGGAGCAACCAGGAAATTCCACTGAAAGTTAAAGTAAACTTCTCAGGGACCCACAGATCGAAAGACCAGGGATCGCAAAGGGACCTCGAGAGGAATCACAAAATACCAGCCCACAGAACACTCGTGGAGTGTAGGTCGGTAATCTTTGGTGGAATCACTGCTCGGGGTGTGGACTACAAGTACCCCAAAGCACAGCCTCAGGGATCGCCAACAAGCATATGCTGCTGCAAATGTACACGGTGTCCAGGGGTGTGGGTTGCACAGTCCCCACGAGGGCTGCGGTTCTCAGGTTTGCTGAGAGCACTGGTCGGTCTCGGGAAGCTTAGGAACCCACCTCCTGTGTTGCAAAATCTTCGGAGTCCTTCAGGAGCTGCGTAGATGCAAACCGGTCAAATGCGCCTTTGGTGCCTGCCTTGCAAGGGAGTAACTCCTTTACTCCAAGGGTGATTCTTCTGTCATCCAACGTAGTGTAGATAGTTGAAGTACTTGGTTTCTGTAGCAGAGCTTTGTCCAGGTAAATCTAAAGTCCTGTAGCCAGGGGTTCCGACTTTATACCCAAGGAAGAGATGGGGCAAACTCTGGGGAAACACCTATGGGAGGGTCAGGACAGAGGGGTGGCTACACCCATTTTCTTTGTCCAGTTTTGCACCAGAGCAGGGGTTGATAGCCACTGCAACCTGTTTGAGCTGGACTATGCACAGGGACACCAAATGTGCCCCCAGTGCAGACATCAAAGCACTCTTGGAGTGCACCCACCCAGCCCCAATACACCAAAGCCTGTCTGGGAGGTGTTCACACCTCCTGTGACAGGAAACCTATTGTCCAGCCATCCCCTGACAGAGCTTCATCCAGCAGCAGGAGGCAGACTCGTGTCTGTGGCTGGCAGCATCCATTTTGTGAAGCCAGGGTCTGTGAAGTTGGTACCGGGTGTAAAGGTGCAGTCATATTTATCCTTCTACTAGGGTGGAATCATACCTCTCACACCAGTTACTGGTGTGGAGGTATGATTTCAAGGTGTTTGACACCAAACACAACATGTTTCCATGCAGCCATTTTAAAGTTAGCATTTACCACAAGGTTATAATGCACTTTAGAGTATATGGTAGGCTGCATCTCCAAAACCCCCGGAATATAGGTTCCGAAAGCTGCATAGGGGCTCTGCTCATGCTTGGGCACCCTCTCACATAAAACCCAACACCCTGCCTTCAGGATTGATAAGGCCTGCCACAGGGGTGACTGATAGGTTTATATGTGCAGTGATATGGATAGATATAGTGAACCTATATCTAAGTAAGGTGTGCATGCACAACCTTACACAGGCTGCTGTAGCAGACCTGTTGTGTCATTTTGAATGGTCTCCCAGGGGTGGCATAATACATGCTGCAGCCCCTGAGAGGTCTCTAGGGTACCTATGCCCTGGGTATATAGTATACCATATACTAGGGACTTATAAGGGTACCCCAGAATCCAATCTGTGGTGTACCTAAAGTACATGTAATCAATTTAGAGAGAAAGCAGCTAGGCTGGGGTCCTGGATAGCAGGATCGCAGCCAGACTAAGTCGAAAACAGTGAAACATCAGCAAAAAGTGGGGTAACTATAAGAAGCAGATCCTACTCTCCTACACAACCTCCCCCAAACGTAAGGACATTGAACTAACCTTGACCAGTTGAGTCTTCATGTTCTAAGTGGAAATATCTGGAGAGTCCATCTGCATTTGCATGGTTACTCCCAGGTCTATGTTCCACTGTATAGTCCATCCCTGTAGGGAAATGGACCACCTCAAACGTTTGAGGTTTTCATCCTTCATCTGTTTGTGCCATAAGAGGGGCTTATGGTCTGTCTGAACAATGAAGTGAGTGCCAAACCAGTAAGGGCTCAGTTTCTTCATAGCCCAAACCACAGCAAAGCCCTCCCTCTCGATAGCTGACCAACATTTCTCTCTGGGGGTCAGCCTTCTGCTAATAAAAGCTACAGGCTGATCCTGACCCTCATCATTCAATTGTGATAACACAGCCCCTACCCCCAACTCAGATGCATCTGTTTGGACAATGAATTGTTTGGAGTAGTCAGGACTTTGCAGAATGGGAACAGTGCACATGGCCTGCTTCAGGTCATCAAATGCCTTTTGACAGCTGTCTGTCCACTGAACGTTCTTTGGCCTTTTCTTAGAAGTTAAGTCATTCAAAGGGGTTATTATGGATCCATAACCTTTGACAAATCTCCTATAGTACCCAGTCAGGCCCAAGAAAGCTGTGACCTGAGTCTGGGTGGTTGGAGCAACCCAGTCCATGATGGTCTGCATGTTGCTCTGCAATGGTTGAACCTGGCCTCCACCCACAAGGTGGCCCAGGTATACAACCTGACTCTGCCCTATCTGGCACTTCGTGGCATTGATAGGCCTGCTTTCTGCTGGGCCTCCAAAACATTTCTCAGGTGGACCAGGTGATCCTCCCAGGTGGAGCAAAAGACAGCAATAGCATCTAGATATGCTGCACTATAGGCTTCCAGGCCTGTAAGGACTTTGTTCACCAACCTGTGAAAAGTGGCAGGTGCATTCTTCAAACCAAAGGGCATCAACACAAATTGGTAGTGCCCACTAGGGGTAGAAAATGCTGTCCTTGGCTTTGCATCATCAGCTGGTCTGATCTGCCAGTAGCCAGCTATTAGGTCAAATGTGCTCAGAAACTTGGCTGAGGCCAAAGTATCTATAAGCTCATCTGCCCTAGGGATTGGATGGGCATCAGTCCTAGTGACTGCATTGAGACCTCTGTAGTCAACACACAACCGTATCTCTCTCTTACCATCTTTGGTGTGAGGTTTGGGTACCAAGACTACTGGACTAGCCCAAGGGCTATATGAGGATTCAATCACACCCAAATCCAACATCTTCGGTACTTCAGTCCTGATACAGTCCCTGACGTGGTCAGGTTGCCTGTAAATCGTATTTTTAACAGGCAGACTGTCCCCAGTGTCCACTTCATGAGTGCACCAGGTAGTCTGACTTGGAGTCAGTGAAAACCTATATCTAAACTGATTGAGAACTTTTCTGCAATCAGTTTGTTGCTGGACAGTGAGGCTGCCTGCCAAGGCTACACCATCTACTGAACCATCATCAGGGTTCTGTGAGAGCAGGTCAGGGAGTGGATCACTCTCTTCCTCCTGTCCCTCATCGGTAGCCATGAGCAAGCGCATGTCAGCCCTGTCAACATATGGTTTGAGCCTGTTGACATGGAGCACCCTATGGGGGTTCCTGGGAGTTCCAAGGTCCATCAGGTAGGTAATCTCTCCCTTCTGCTCAATTATGGTATGGGAGCCACTCCACTTATCTTGGGGGCTGCTGGGGCCACAGGCACCAACACCCATACTTTCTGTCCTGGCAGGTAAACAGTCAGCACAGCCTCTTGGTCATGCCAGGCCTCTTGCAATTCCTGGCTAGCCCCAAGGTTTTTATTTGCCTTCTCCATGTACTCAGCCATCCTGGAGCGGAGACCAAGTACATAGTCCACAATATCCTGTTTAGGAAGTTTGAGAGGTAACTCCCATCCCTCCTTCACTAGACACTAAGGACCCCTAACTGGATGTCCAAATAGAAGTTCAAATGGGCTGTAACCAACCCCCTTCTGTGGAACTTCTCTGTAGGCAAAGAGAAGGCAGGGCAAACGTATGTCCCATCTGCGCCTAAGATTTTCTGGGAGACCTTTAATCATGCCCTTGAGGGTTTTATTGAACATTTCAACTAACCCATTGCATTGTGGGTGATAAGGGGTGGTAAATTTGTAATTTACTCCACACTCCTTCCACATAGCAGTCAAGTAACTAGACATGAAGTTTGCCTCTATGTCTGATACTATCTCCTTAGGGAATCCCACTCTGGAAAAGATTCCCAGGAGGGCTCTTGCCACCACAGGAGCTGTGGTGGTTCTAAGGGGAATTGCCTCTGGATACCTAGTGGTATGGTCCACCACCACCAGTATAAATCTGTGCCCAGATGCAGTTTGAGGATCCATGGGACCAACTATATCAATCCCAACCCTCTCAAAGGGAACCCCCACCACAGGTAGTGGTATCAGGGGGGCCTTTGTTGAGGCACCTGCCTTACCACTGGCTTGACAGGTGACACAGGAGCGACAAAACTCCTTGGTGTCTTCAGACATGTGAGGCCAATGAAAGTGAGGGACAATCCTGTTCCAAGTCTTGTTTTGGCATAGGTGACCTGCTAAAGGGATGTCATGTGCTAGTGTCAATAGGAAGCCCCTAAACTTCAGAGGTATAACCTACTGGTGGTACCAGGTTTGGGGTTTCTACTCTCTGAGTAAAGGAATCCCTCATCCCAGTAGATCCTATGGGATCCACTAGCACGCCCATTAGCCTCAGCAGCAGCTAGCTGTCTGAGGGGTTCAAGAGAGGGGCAGCTCAGCTGCTCCTGGCTCAGATATGCCCTGGAAGGGCCCCCTATCCCCAAGAAGTCAACCTGATCAGGTTCAAGCTCATCTGGGACTGTTCCTTCTTCAGGACTAACATCATCTTCCTCAAGAGACTGATCTGGATTGTGAGTCAGGGGGGAAGACACTGCCTTACCTCTACTGCTCCTTTTCTTGGAAGGCGCCTGGTCCATTTTTCCAGGATCCAGGGCCTGTTCAGTGTTAGACATTTTTGCCTGTGACCTGGTCATAGCAAACACAACTGCAGGGATTCCCAACATATATGCATGAGTCCTGAGCTCCACTTCAGCCCAAGCTGAAGTTTCTAAATCATTCCCCAACAAGCATTCAACAGGGAGGTCTGCACTTACCACAACCTTCTTAGGGCCAGTTACCCCTCCCCAGGTGAAATTAACAACTGCCAGGGAATGGTCTGTCCTGACACTGCTAGCATTGGACACTTGGTACATCTCACCAAGTATTATTTGCTCAAGAGCCACAAGATCTTTTGTCACCATGATGACACTTGCTCCTGTGTCCCTGAATGCCAAGGCCTCTTTTCCATTTATCAAAGGCTGCTGTCTGTATTTGCCCAGATTACTGGGACTGACAAATAAGGAGCCCATATCCATGCCTCCATCACAGATCAGTACAGCCTGAGTAGGAACTCTGACTAGGCCAGCGTCCATTTCAGATCCCAAGGTTAACCCTACTACACCCTTATTCTGGGTACCACCACTTGGAGCTGAACTAGGGGGAACAGTTGCCTTAGGGGTAATGGTGGCTGGAGTTGAGTCCTTGGATTTGGTACAATCACTTGACCAATGGGTCTTCTGTTTACAGATTTGACACCATAGCTTCTTCTTGCCTTTTCCCTTGTTGGATTGTGACTCCCCACCAGATGCAGATTTTTGGGGCCCTTGAGAAGACTTCTGGTCCTTACCCTTCTCCCCACCCTTATCAGAGTTTTTAGAATCCTGCTTCTTGGAGCCACCACCTTGGTTATGAACCTTCTGCCTCACCCTGGTTCTGACCCATTTGTCTGCCTTCTGTCCCAATGCTTGGGGAGAGGTCAGATCAGAGTCCACCAGGTACCGATGCAACAACTGATTTTGACAATTATTAAGGATCTGCTCCTCGTAATTAAATTGTACAATCCTTTAAAATCACACACTTTACTGCCAAGTAACCATCCTTCCAGAGCCTTAGTAGCACAATCTACAAAGTCAACCCAGTCTTGAGTCTGTGCCTTTTGGGAATCTCTGAACTTTAACCTGCATTGTTCAGTGGTTAAGCCAAACCGATCAATCAGAGCACTCTTCAAGACTGTATAATTATCAGCATCCTCTTCTCCAACAGTAAGGAGCTTGTCTCTACCTCTGCAAAGGAGAGCCACAAGATTGCTGCCCACTGCTCCTGAGGGATCCTCTGTACTTTACAGGCCCTCTCCAGTGCAGTTATCCATTTGTGGATGTCATCCCCACTCTGGTACGGAGGGACAATCTTGTTCAGGTTCCCATGGTCATGTGTATGTTCTCTACCTCTAGGGACACTGTTTCTGCCACCATGGGGCTCTAGCCCCAACTTTTTAGAAGCTTTCAGAAGCTCTTGATTCTGAGCTTAGCTCTCTCAAACTCAAGCAATTGGCACTTCTTCTCATAAGAGGACTCCCTTTTATGAGAAGATGTCCTATGAGAAATAGAGATCCCTACAGAAATACCAGAATGATTAGATTCCTGAGAAGGAGATCTGGATCTTCTTGGTAAACTGTTAACCCTTCTAGGTGGGGTAAATAGAGGGCCACTGAGGCCTTCGCCCTCACCTTCAGGAAGAATTGGATTGCCCAGGTTAGAATCATCTTGATCCTCCTGGTCCGCATCAGAGTCTAGGTCCTGGATGTTTTCACTTCCTGGCCTTTCCTCTTCTGCCGTCCCACCCAACTTGCCTGTCTCATCAGACCCTGGGGTCTTTCTGAGGTCATCTTAAAGCAAAGCCTCTATGAAGCTTTGAGTTCTGGGGTTTTCCCCTGTCTTCAGTTTCCTAGCTGTACACATACTCTTCAATTCTTGGATTGCGATATGGTTGTACTTAGTGGTCAGAGCCCCACTGGCTTCTGCCCTAGCAACTACTGTTGTGTGGTGTTGAACCTACCTAACTTAGTGGGAACTACTAAACTCTCTTGAGTTGGAGAAAGGGTGTGCTAAACCCTTAGCTTACCCAACTTTAAGTTCAGTAGAACCTACTTTATTCTAGTCTTGATTATATATATCTATGCACCTATAGTGGTTTTCAGTTATTCACTCAATAAGATTATCTGGTAAAGCAATAGCAAGCTTGAATCCCAACCGCTGCACACCAATGTGAGAAGTTGGCCTGGTATATGCTGTCCACTAGTTAAAGTGGGCACCCTGTACCAGTCCAAACGACCCTTATTGATGATTAGGTTAAAGACAACCTTTCTTGAAAGCTATCCTAGTGGTAGCTATGGAGAGCAGCCTTCAGGCTAAGTCTCGAAGGAATGTAAAGCAGCTTGGTTTACCAGATTATAACCTCCTGATTGAC
Source organism: Triturus cristatus (assembly GCF_964204655.1). NCBI lineage: Eukaryota > Metazoa > Chordata > Amphibia > Caudata > Salamandridae > Triturus > Triturus cristatus. The sequence continues at coordinate 693,955,428 of NC_140584.1, read as the reverse complement.
CAAATGAAGGAGAACCACACAAGGTATATATATAAAATATATGTATTTATTACTAAACACTCTTTACTAACCTCTTTATGAGATTAGAGAACAGGGTACACAATATTAACACACTTGAACGACAGTAAATAGCACAATACACAGTGGGCCCCAAGGGGAGACCAAACCATATATTAAGAAAGTGGTAGAACAACCACGACTTGACTAGACACAGTGCCTAGAGCACGTAGAATTGCTGGGACCCCAAGGAACCACCCAAGGTAGTGACTCAGGGGACCCAGGGGGGACGCGTGCAGTGTGAGAACACAGCCGCGAGCTCCGTACAATCCAATGGGAAAGTCGCGGCTGGAATTTTAAAGCTAAGGACACTTAGGAGAGGACTTTGAGCAAACCCTTTCAGACTTAGAAGGTTTTAAGGCCAGCACCCATGTGAGTGATAGAGCGCCACGTTATTCTGAAAATTGTAGGAGTGCACCATATTCACTGTTAGTCCGCACCCACATATGTTAAATGACTCATAGTAATGTGTGATTAGAAATGTAACCATACCTTTCATGAAGAGCAATTTCGTAGTTCACTGCAAATGTATTTTAGTCAATGCATAATGATTGTTTTTCATGTAATGTGATGCACTAGGTTTAACCGTGCACCATATTAAAGTCTGCACATGTAGGTTGCTTATTCATATATGAAGTGTAGATACAACAGGGTTCAGCACTATTAAAAGAGAGTCCACTATATTGAAAGGAATGTCCAAGACGTAGATATAATTTTCCAAAAGAAATTCTTTTCTTTATTTCATACTTTCACAGGCATGGAGTATCACAGCCTCAATAACATGAGAAAGCCATAGCCGACGCGTTTGGTCTCTTATAAAGAGACTTCTTCAGAGCTATTGGAAAGACATACAAAATATAATTTAATTCCCAAAACACTAACATGTATACAAATACAAAGTCAAAACATTTAAAAACCATGAGTCTGGCAGAAAATGTTACTGAATATATGCCATATATAATAAATGGCCAGTGATAAGTTCACATTTTAAGAAAAAGGGCCTATATAACAGAAAAGTATATACATTATTATATACATATTAAATGCACATCAATCTATATTTACCTCACCATATATACATTAAATGCAGTGTTGAAGAAAAACACATCGTATAAACATTATATCTCTATAGTAATTCATATTATATCATTCAAAATACAACATCATAAAACCAATGTCGGTTATACAAATACATTAACAGCAAAACTCATGATGCGAGAAGTTTTAAGGAATTCCAAAGAAAGAGAGCAAAACCTAAAACCAACACATTATAATGTATATTTCCAAACGATACTGCAACTTCAAAATGTTGCCTGGGATACATCTGTTAGCTCTGCTAAATGAGAGCATTATTAATGGTCCCTGAGCTGATTACAAAGAGCCATATCCCACATAAAATACACAAATATTTTTATAGCTGCTTAATCTTAATTTGTCGTAAACGCATCTCACTAACTTTCATTATACGTTAGAAAAGAATGTAATTGGCCATACAAAACTCACCAAAGAAAAAGTTGAAGTAGCCTATTTCATTGAGTTTCTTTGGTCAAAGAACAATTCGTTTGTCTAGGTGAGGACATATATAAACCTCCGTTCTGTAATATTTAATACCTATCAGAAGATTATAAAAATAAGATATATTGATAATAATCAAATTATTGACTACTTGTGGAAGATAACAAGTGAACATCATATGCAGATATTGAATTATGAAAAACAACTCAGATGGTCTCGAGTGTTGCGTACACACGAGGCAATACTTATTAAGAAAGAAGACTGCCCTGAAAAGATGAAGCGTAAGCATAGTAGTCATATTTAAAAAGTAAATTCAGCAACCAGCCAAAGCAGTCAGAAATATTGCACACGCACCATGTGACACTTCTTGAATCATTACTGTAAATCTATGCTCTTGAGAATAAAGGATGAAATTAACTCATGTAAATTAGACCATAACACCCTACTTGCTAATAAGGAAATCAGACTACCAATCGATATGCAAGAAAAGAGTGTTATATCCTAAGTAAACTCACCCAAATGGCATAATAGCCCGTGTCTCTAGCTCTTTTCAGTCTCGGTAGATAAACCGGACACTTAGGCAATAGCGTTTTTAAACCCCCCGCTCCATAATATGCAACACCTGTCAAAAGATATAAATGAAAATCAACGACAGCCAAGAAACATGGAAAGCCTCAAATAAACACGGCGGCCATCTTAAGATGACAGGATATAGACTAATATCCATTGGTGACCATTAAGATAACATCACCCAGTGATATATGTCACTATAATCTAACGAAAAAGCAAAATAAATATATTAATCTTGTGCATGCTTAGGAACCCAAAAATAATATGGTTCAAAAAGTATAAAGATAGTCATGTTCGGCATCAAAATCCCCTAAACAATAAACACCTTGGTTTCATGGCCAGAGTATTATATCTCAAATAACCTCATCCAGACGGCATTGTCTCTTGGTCTCTTCAATCTCGGGTAGTGAACCGAGCATCTGAACGTTAGCGTATTTAAACCCCCACCGTTCCGTAATGAGCAACACCTGTCAAAAGATGAAAATCAACGACGGCCTTGAGCGCGGAAATCACAAGTAAACGCGGCGGCCATCTTAAAATGACAGGATATACATTCATATACATTGTTGTACACTCCGATATCATCACCCGATAGTGCGATTCGCATCGAACAAAGGCAAAGCAAGAATATATAGATCCTGAGCGCATTTGAGAACCTTTTCATACATTGAACAAATGAATAAAATAGTTCACAATGAGGGTCAAGTTCGACTAACAAATACCACCTATACAATAGGCACCCTAGATTATCATGGCTAAATTTGAACGGCACACAGAGAGTAAATCTACCATAAAATTGGCAAAGCCCATATTAAAGGATAAATAAACACAGTATGGACCATCCTCTGCTCATAAATGAGATCCATGTATAAACATTAAGAATACATCACCAGCATTCAAGACATAAAGTTACATATCAAAAGCTTCAATTATGAAGCACAAATATCTCAATATTGCATGACCTCATAAATTTGAATGAGACCAATGAATAGTATGGTTCACAAAATAACTCGTAGGTCTTGATACGAGTCTAACACGCCACCATCACAACAAGCAACCTCAAATAGTGACAATCAGCTTGAACGGTGCACATGGACAAAAAATGTATGGCGACGGATATGCAGCGCAAGTATCTCAATATTCCATGCGCGCATAGATATTAATACGACCAATCATACTGGCATTGAAAACATGTCCTGTTGTTCCACAGTGAGACTTGTGAGGGGTCTAACCTCTCGCAATAGACGAAGTATATGAAGATCATTTCTGAATGGCGGGTCTTGTAAAAGAGAAGGACATAGAATCATCCAATGTCTCACTAATTATCTGCAGAGATCACTATAGATAGTATGACAGGATAGATTGTAATTAGAACAAAATTTCTTATATTCATAAACAGCATGCAATATATCACTAAGTTCCGATGGTAAATATCAAAGCAATCTCACAATGTGTGGTACATTCTATGTGCTACTCCCATCAATGAATTAACATCATCAGCATCTTAATTTCTTAATTTCATCACAAAAAATGATGTAATTCATCATTAATATTAAGTCCAAACTTATTTGACCTAAGACGGCAAATCCAGGATGCCTCACGCTGTCTAAGTAGCAATTCTCTATTGCCTCCTCTCTCTGGCATCTTAACATGATCAATGCCACAGAAGGTGATGTTCTTATCGTTTGGATGGTCATGATGTATATGTAAAGCAATGGGATATTTTGTGTCGCAATTTCTTATTGCTCGCACATGTTCTTGAATTTGCAGTTTCAAACTACGAATACTGCTGCCAACGTATACCTTATCACAGGAACATGTTATCATATATACAGTGAATGTCGTATTACAGTTGATGAAGCAGTTTATAATAAACTCCCTCGATTGGCTACTCCTGAATTTTTTAAGCTTGTTTAGACCATGTTTACATATGGAGCAACTTTCACACGTGTAGAAACCTATTGGTTTTTCTGGTAACTATGTGGGATTAGGAGTTTGCGCACCTTTGATATAGCTAGGGCTAAGTATATCTTTAAAGGTCCTGTTTTTACGATAAACTACTCTAGGTTTATTTGATACTATATTTGCTGGAAAGCTTTCAACCTCCAGCAAATTCCAATTTTTTCTCAAGATGTTGTAAATATGGTTACTAAAGATGTTGTATTCAGTAATGAATAAAACCTCAGAGGGTTGTTTTTTAGCACATTGTTTGTTCTTATTACTAATCGTCAACATCTCCTTTCTGTTCAGAGACAGGGCTCGTTTCTCTGCATTGTCCAGACATGACTGATCATAACCTCTCTTTGAGAAATTATTTTTGATTTGAAGAATATTCTTGGTAAAGTCTTTATCCATGCTACAATTGCATCTAGCGCGTACCATTTCACCATATGGTATGGCTTTAATGGTGGATTGAGGATGAGCACTTGTAGCATGTAGGTAGCTGTTACAGGATGTCTTTTTCCTATACATGTCACTATGTATCTTAGTACCGCTTGTGAACAGTTTCAAGTCAAGAAACTCAATGCTGACCTCAGAGTGTTGGATGGTTAATTTGACATTAAAACTATTTGTGTTCAGATAATCATGGTACATATTCAAACTCTCAACCGTTCCATGCCAAATCATAAAAATGTCGTCACTATACCGTCCATAAAAAATTATACTGTCACTCCATCTATGAGCCCCTGGACCCCAGACATGCTGCACCTCATACAGTCCCATGAAAAGGTTAGCATAAGAAGGAGCAAATCTGGAGCCCATGGCCGTACCCTGTACCTGAAGAAACCATTTGCTGTCGTGCAGGAAGGCATTTTGTGTCAGGATCATTTCTGTCATTTCGAGCAGCATGTGAGTATGCTCAAGGTATTGAGCACCCCGCTTAAATAAAAAATGTTTAAGAGCTCTCATCCCTTCCTGCATATGAATGCAGGTGTATAGACTTTCTACGTCCATGGTCACAAAGAGTAGATTGTCCAAATACCATTGAAAATCCTCTAATTTGCATAGAAGATCTGAGCTATCCCTCAAATACAATGGTAGGTTTTTCACAATAGGTTGAAGGAAACCGTCAACATATTAGGCAATATGTTCAGTGGGACCACCATTTCCAGAAATAATGGGCCTCCCTGGTGGAAAGGGGCCTCCCTTATGAATTTTAGGTAGCATGTAAATGCAAGGTAGTCTGGAATGGTGGGCCTGTAAGAATTTGTATTCTTGGGTTGATAGCAAGCAGGATTCATGCCAATCCCACAGTTTAGAGTTAACATTACTCTCAATCTGGGTAGATGGATTGGTGATCAATCTCTTGTAACATGAAACGTCATTAAGCTGTCTGTCTATCTCTTTCAGATAATCATTGGTGTTCATAAGGACAATATTCCTGCCCTTATCAGCTTCTCTGATAACCAAATTTTTGTCATCTCGGAGAGTCTGTAGAAGTTTATAATCCTCAGCACTAAGATTACTATTGTGCGTACAGACTCTTCTTTTATGATGTAGATCCTCTAATTCATGAAGATCACTAGTGACCTTTTTATAGAAGGTATCAATAGCTGACTCCCTGATCTGTGGTGGTATAAATTTAGAGTTTGGACGTAAACCGCTGTCTATAGTGTAATCTTGTGAAACACCCAAGTTATTTGCCACCTGCATGACATTACCAACCTCATCCTCATCATACAATGATGCAAGAAGATGTGTATTATATATATCAGCAATAGAAAATTCAGAATTTTCATTCATATTAGACAGGGGAACACGTCCTGGCTAGCCTCAAGGTTTTTATTTGCCTTCTTCATGTACTCAGCCATCCTGGAGCGGAGACCAAGTACATAGTCCACAATATCCTGTTTAGGAAGTTTGAGAGGTAACTCCCATCCCTCCTTCACTAGACACTAAGGACCCCTAACTGGATGTCCAAACAGAAGTTCAAATGGGCTGTAACCAACCCCCTTCTGTGGAACTTCTCTGTAGGCAAAGAGAAGGCAGGGCAAACGTATGTCCCATCTGCGCCTAAGCTTTTCTGGGAGACCTTTAATCATGCCCTTGAGGGTTTTATTGAACCTTTCAACTAACCCATTGCATTGTGGGTGATAAGGGGTGGTAAATTTGTAATTTACTCCACACTCCTTCCACATAGCAGTCAAGTAACTAGACATGAAGTTTGCCTCTATGTCTGATACTATCTCCTTAGGGAATCCCACTCTGGAAAAGATTCCCAGGAGGGCTCTTGCCACCACAGGAGCTGTGGTGGTTCTAAGGGGAATTGCCTCTGGATACCTAGTGGCATGGTCCACCACCACCAGTATAAATCTGTGCCCAGATGCAGTTTGAGGATCCATGGGACCAACTATATCAATCCCAACCCTCTCAAAGGGAACCCCCACCACAGGTAGTGGTATCAGGGGGGCGTTTGTTGAGGCACCTGCCTTACCACTGGCTTGACAGGTGACACAGGAGCGACAAAACTCCTTGGTGTCTTCAGACATGTGAGGCCAATGAAAGTGAGGGACAATCCTGTTCCAAGTCTTGTTTTGGCATAGGTGACCTGCTAAAGGGATGTCATGTGCTAGTGTCAATAGGAAGCCCCTAAACTTCAGAGGTATAACCTACTGGTGGTACCAGGCTTGGGGTTTCTACTCTCTGAGTAAAGGAATCCCTCATCCCAGTAGATCCTATGGGATCCACTAGCACGCCCATCAGCCTCAGCAGCAGCTAGCTGTCTGAGGGGTTCAAGAGAGGGGCAGCTCAGCTGCTCCTGGCTCAGATCTGCCCTGGAAGGGCCCCCTATCCCCAAGAAGTCAACCTGATCAGGTTCAAGCTCATCTGGGACTGTTCCTTCTTCAGGACTAAGATCATCTTCCTCAAGAGACTGATCTGGATTGTGAGTCAGGGGGGAAGACACTGCCTTACCTCTACTGCTCCTTTTCTTGGAAGGCGCCTGGTCCATTTTTCCAGGATCCAGGGCCTGTTCAGTGTTAGACATTTTTGCCTGTGACCTGGTCATAGCAAACACAACTGCAGGGATTCCCAACATATATGCATGAGTCCTGAGCTCCACTTCAGACCAAGCTGAAGTTTCTAAATCATTCCCCAACAAGCATTCAACAGGGAGGTCTGCACTTACCACAACCTTCTTAGGGCCAGTTACCCCTCCCCAGGTGAAATTAACAACTGCCAGGGAATGGTCTGTCCTGACACTGCTAGCAATGGACACTTGGTACATCTCACCAAGTATTATTTGCTCAAGAGCCACAAGATCTTTTGTCACCATGATGACACTTGCTCCTGTGTCCCTGAATGCCAAGGCCTCTTTTCCATTTATCAAAGGCTGCTGTCTGTATTTGCCCAGATTACTGCGACTGACAAATAAGGAGCCCATATCCATGCCTCCATCACAGATCAGTACAGCCTGAGTAGGAACTCTGACTAGGCCAGCGTCCATCTCAGATCCCAAGGTTAACCCTACTGCACCCTTATTCTGGGTACCACCACTTGGAGCTGAACTAGGGGGAACAGTTGCCTTAGGGGTAATGGTGGCTGGAGTTGAGTCCTTGGATTTGGTACAATCACTTGACCAATGGGTCTTCTGTTTACAGATTTGACACCATAGCTTCTTCTTGCCTTTTCCCTTGTTGGATTGTGACTCCCCACCAGATGCAGATTTTTGGGGCCCTTGAGAAGACTTCTGGTCCTTACCCTTCTCCCCACCCTTATCAGAGTTTTTAGAATCCTGCTTCTTGGAGCCACCACCTTGGTTATGAACCTTCTGCCTCACCCTGGTTCTGACCCATTTGTCTGCCTTCTGTCCCAATTCTTGGGGAGAGGTCAGATCAGAGTCCACCAGGTACCGATGCAACAACTGATTTTGACAATTATTAAGGATCTGCTCCTCGTAATTAAATTGTACAATCCTTTAAAATCACACACTTTACTGCCAAGTAACCATTCTTCCAGAGCCTTAGTAGCACAATCTACAAAGTCAACCCAGTCTTGAGTCTGTGCCTTTTGGGAATCTCTGAACTTTAACCTGTATTGTTCATTGGTTAAGCCAAACCCATCAATCAGAGCACTCTTCAAGACTGTATAATTATCAGCATCCTCTTCTCCAACAGTAAGGAGCTTGTCTCTACCTCTGCAAAGGAGAGCCACAAGATTGCTGCCCACTGCTCCTGAGGGACCCTCTGTACTTTACAGGCCCTCTCCAGTGCAGTTATCCATTTGTGGATGTCATCCCCACTCTGGTACGGAGGGACAATCTTGTTCAGGTTCCCATGGTCATGTGTATGTTCTCTACCTCTAGGGACACTGTTTCTGCCACCATGGGGCTCTAGCCCCAACTTTTTAGAAGCTTTCAGAAGCTCTTGATTCTGAGCTTAGCTCTCTCAAACTCAAGCAGTTGGCACTTCTTCTCATAAGAGGACTCCCTTTTATGAGAAGATGTCCTATGAGAAATAGAGATCCCTACAGAAATACCAGAATGATTAGATTCCTGAGAAGGAGATCTGGATCTTCTTGGTAAACTGTTAACCCTTCTAGGTGGGGTAAAGAGAGGGCCACTGAGGCCTTCGCCCTCACCTTCAGGAAGAATTGGATTGCCCAGGTTAGAATCATCTTGATCCTCCTGGTCAGCATCAGAGTCTAGGTCCTGGATGTTTTCACTTCCTGGCCTTTCCTCTTCTGCCGTCCCACCCAACTTGCCTGTCTCATCAGACTCTGGGGTCTTTCTGAGGTCATCTTAAAGCAAAGCCTATATGAAGCGTTGAGTTCTGGGGTTTTCCCCTGTATTCAGTTTCCTAGCTGTACACATACTCTTCAATTCTTGGATTGCGATATGGTCGTACTTAGTGGTCAGAGCCCCACTGGCTTCTGCCCTAGCAACTACTGTTGTGTGGTGTTGAACCTACCTAACTTAGTGGGAACTACTAAACTCTCTTGAGTTGGAGAAAGGGTGTGCTAAACCCTTAGCTTACCCAACTTTAAGTTCAGTAGAACCTACTTTATTCTAGTCTTGATTATATATATCTATGCACCTATAGTGGTTTTCAGTTATTCACTCAATAAGATTATCTGGTAAAGCAATAGCAAGCTTGAATCCCAACCGCTGCACACCAATGTGAGAAGTTGGCCTGGTATATGCTGTCCACTAGTTGAAGTGGGCACCCTGTACCAGTCCAAACGACCCTTATTGATGATTAGGTTAAAGACAACCTTTATTGAAAGCTATCCTAGTGGTAGCTATGGAGAGCAGCCTTCAGGCTAAGTCTCGAAGGAATGTAAAGCAGCTTGGTTTACCAGATTATAACCTCCTGATTGACCAAATGAAGGAGAACCACACAAGGTATATATATAAAATATATGTATTTATTACTAAACACTCTCTACTAACCTCTTTATGAGATTAGAGAACAGGGTACACAATATTAACACACTTGAACGACAGTAAATAGCACAATACACAGTGGGCCCCAAGGGGAGACCAAACCATATATTAAGAAAGTGGTAGAACAACCACGACTTGACTAGACACAGTGCCTAGAGCACGTAGAATGGCTGGGACCCCAAGGAACCACCCAAGGTAGTGACTCAGGGGACCCACGGGGGACGCGTGCAGTGTGAGAACACAGCCGCGAGCTCCGTACAATCCAATGGGAAAGTCGCGGCTGGAATTTTAAAGCTAAGGACACTTAGGAGAGGACTTTGAGCAAACCCTTTCAGACTTAGAAGGTTTTAAGGCCAGCACCCATGTGGGTGATAGAGCGCCACGTTATTCTGAAAATTGTAGGAGTGCACCATATTCACTGTTAGTCCGCACCCACATATGTTAAATGACTCATAGTAATGTGTGATTAGAAATGTAACCATGCCTTTCATGAAGAGCAATTTCGTAGTTCACTGCAAATGTATTTTAGTCAATGCATAATGATTGTTTTTCATGTAATGTGATGCACTAGGTTTAACCGTGCACCATATTAAAGTCTGCACATGTAGGTTGCTTATTCATATATGAAGTGTAGATACAACAGGGTTCAGCACTATTAAAAGAGAGTCCACTATATTGGAAGGAATGTCCAAGACGTAGATATATTTTTCCAAAAGAAATTCTTTTCTTTATTTCATACTTTCACAGGCATGGAGTATCACAGCCTCAATAACATGAGAAAGCCATAGCCGACGCGTTTCGTCTCTTATAAAGAGACTTCTTCAGGGCTATTGGAAAAACATACAAAATATAATTTAATTCCCAAAACACTAACATGTATACAAATACAAAGTCAAAACATTTAAAAACCATGAGTCTGGCAGAAAATGTTACTGAATATATGCCATATATAATAAATGGCCAGTGATAAGTTCACATTTTAAGAAAAAGGGCCTATATAACAGAAAAGTATATACATTATTATATACATATTAAATGCACATCAATCTATATTTACCTCACCATATATACATTAAATGCAGTGTTCAAGAAAAACACATCGTATAAACATTATATCTCTATAGTAATTCATATTATATCATTCAAAATACAACATCATAAAACCAATGTCGGTTATACAAATACATTAACAGCAAAACTCATGATGCGAGAATTTTTAAGGAATTCCAAAGAAAGAGAGCAAAACCTAAAACCAACACATTATAATGTATATTTCCAAACGATACTGCAACTTCAAAATGTTGCCTGGGATACATCTGTTAGCTCTGCTAAATGAGAGCATTATTAATGGTCCCTGAGCTGATTACAAAGAGCCATATCCCACATAAAATACACAAATATTTTTATAGCTGCTTAATCTTAATTTGTCGTAAACGCATCTCACCAACTTTCATTATACGTTAGAAAAGAATGTAATTGGCCATATAAAACTCACCAAAGAAAAAGTTGAAGTAGCCTATTTCATTGAGTTTCTTTGGTCAAAGAACAATTCGTTTGTCTAGGTGAGGACATATATAAACCTCCGTTCTGTAATATTTAATACCTATCAGAAGATTATAAAAATAAGATATTTTGATAATAATCAAATTATTGACTACTTGTGGAAGATAAGAAGTGAGCATCATATGCAGATATTGAATTATGAAAAACAACTCAGATGGTCTCGAGTGTTGCGTACACACGAGGCAATGCTTATTAAGAAAGAAGACTGCCCTGAAAAGATGAAGCGTAAGCATAGTAGTCATATTTAAAAAGTAAATTCAGCAACCAGCCAAAGCAGTCAGAAATATTGCACACGCACCATGTGACACTTCTTGAATCATTACTGTAAATCTATGCTCTTGAGAATAAAGGATGAAATTAACTCATGTAAATTAGACCATAACACCCTACTTGCTAATAAGGAAATCAGACTACCAATCGATATGCAAGAAAAGAGTGTTATATCCTAAGTAAACTCACCCAAATGGCATAATAGCCCGTGTCTCTAGCTCTTTTCAGTCTCTGTAGATAAACCGGACACTTAGGCAATAGCGTTTTTAAACCCCCCGCTCCATAATATGCAACAACTGTCAAAAGATATAAATGAAAATCAACGACAGCCAAGAAACATGGAAAGCCTCAAATAAACAAGGCGGCCATCTTAAGATGACAGGATATAGTCTAATATCCATTGGTGACCATTAAGATAACATCACCCAGTGATATATGTCACTATAATCGAACGAAAAAGCAACATAAATATATTAATCTTGTGCATGCTTAGGAACCCATAAATAATATGGTTCAAAAAGTATAAAGATAGTCATGTTCGGCATCAAAAATCCCCTAAAGAATAAACACCTTGGTTTCATGGCCAGAGTATTATATCTCAAATAACCTCACCCAGACGGCATGGTCTCTTGGTCTCTTCAATCTCGGGTAGTGAACCGAGCATCTGAACGTTAGCGTATTTAAACCCCCACCGTTCCGTAATGAGCAACACCTGTCAAAAGATGAAAATCAACGACGGCCTTGAGCGCGGAAATCACAAGTAAACGCGGCGGCCATCTTAAAATGACAGGATATACATTCATATACATTGTTGTACACTCCGATAGCATCACCCGATAGTGCGATTCGCATCGAACAAAGGCAAAGCAAGAATATATAGATCCTGAGCGCATTTGAGAACCTTTTCATACATTGAACAAATGAATAAAATAGTTCACAATGTGGGTCAAGTTCCCTATAGAATTACAAATTAAAATCTCTGGTAATAAACCGAGCTCCTGAACGTTAGCGTATTTAAACCCCCCCGTTCCGTAATAAGCAGCACCTGTCAGAAGATGAAAATCAACGACGGCCTTGAGCGCGGAAATCACAAGTAAACGCGGCGGCCATCTTAAGACGACAGGATATACATTCATATGCATTGATATACACTCAGATAGCATCACCCGATAATGCGAATCGCATCGAACAAAGGCAAAGTAAGAATATATAAATCTTGTGCACATTGGAGAACCTTTTCATACATTGAACAAGTGAATAAAATAGTTCACAATGTGGGTCAAGTTCGACTAACAAATACCACCTATACAATAGGCACCCTAGATTATCATGGCTAAATTTGAACGGCACTCATGACCATCCAAATGATAAGAACATCACCTTCTGTGGCATTGATCATGTTAAGATGCCAGAGAGAGGAGGCAATAGAGAATTGCTACTTAGACAGCGTGAGGCATCCTGGATTTGCCGTCTTAGGTCAAATAAGTTTGGACTTAATATTAATGATTAATTACATCATTTTTTGTGATGAAATTAAGATGCTGATGATGTTACTTCATTGATGGGAGTAGCACATAGAATGTACCACACATTGTGAGATTGCTTTGATATTTACCATCGGAACTTAGTGATATATTGCATGCTGTATATGAATATAAGAAATGTTGTTCTAATTACAATCCATCCTGTCATACTATCTATAGTGATCTCTGCAGATAATTAGTGAGACATTGGATGATTCTATGTCCTTCTCTTTTACAAGACCCGCCATTCAGAAATGATCTTCATATACTTCGTCTATTGCGAGAGGTTAGACCCCTCACAAGTCTCACTGTGGAACAACAGGACATGTTTTCAATGCCAGTATGATTGGTCGTATTAATATCTATGCGCATGGAATATTGAGATACTTGCGCTGCATATCCGTTGCCATACATTCTTTGTCCATGTGCACCGTTCAAGATGATTGTCACTATTTGAGGGTGCTTGTTGTGATGGTGGCGTGTTAGACTTGTATCTAGACCTACGAGGTATTTTGTGAACCATACAATTCATTGGTCTCATTAAAATTTATGAGGTCATGCAATATTGAGATATTTGTGCTTCATACTTGAAGCTTTTGATATGTAACTTTATGTCTTGAATGCTGGTGATGTATTCTTAATGTTTATGAGCAGAGGATGGTCCATACTGTGTTTATTTACCCTTTAATATGGGCTTTGCCAATTTTATAGTAGATTTACTCTCTGTGTGCCGTTCAAATTTAGCCATGATAATCTAGGGCGCCTATTGTATAGGTGGTATTTGTTAGTCGAACTTGACCCACATTGTGAACTATTTTATTCACTTGTTCAATGTATGAAAAGGTTCTCTAATGTGCACAAGATTTATATATTCTTACTTTGCCTTTGTTCGATGCGATTCGCATTATCGGGTGATGCTATCTGAGTGTATATCAATGCATATGAATGTATATCCTGTCGTCTTAAGATGGCCGCCGCGTTTACTTGTGATTTCCGCGCTCAAGGCCGTCGTTGATTTTCATCTTCTGACAGGTGCTGCTTATTACGGAACGGGGGGGTTTAAATACGCTAACGTTCAGGTGCTCGGTTTACTACCAGAGATTTTAATTTATAATTCTATAGTGAACTTGACCCACATTGTGAACTATTTTATTCATTTGTTCAATGTATGAAAAGGTTCTCAAATGCGCTCAGGATCTATATATTCTTGCTTTGCCTTTGTTCGATGCGATTCGCACTATTGGGTGATGCTATCGGAGTGTACAACAATGTATATGAATGAATATCCTGTCGTTTTAAGATGGCCGCCGCGTTTACTTGTGATTTCCGCGCTCAAGGCCATTGTTGATTTTCATCTTTTGATAGGTGTTGCTCATTACGGAACGGTGGGGTTTTAAATACGCTAACGTTCAGATGCTCGGTTCACTACCCGAGATTGAAGAGACCAAGAGACACGGGCTACCATGCCGTCTGGGTGAGGTTATTTGAGATATAATACTCTGGCCATGATACCAAGGTGTTTATTGTTTAGGGGATGTTTGATGCCGAACATGACTATCTTTATACTTTTTAAACCATATTATTTATGGGTTCCTAAGCATGCACAAGATTAATACATTTATTTTGCTTTTTTGTTAGATTATAGTGACATATATCACTGGGTGATGTTATCTTAACGGTCACCAATGGATTTTAGTCTATATCCTGTCATCTTAAGATGGCCGCCGTGTTTATTTGCGCTTTCCATGTTTCTTGGCTGTCGTTGATTTTCATTTACATCTTTTGACAGGTGTTGCATATTATGGAGCGGGGGGTTTCAAAACGCTATTGCCTAAGTGTCCGGTTTATCTACCGAGACTGAAAAGAGCTATAGACACGGGCTATTATGCCGTTTGGGTGAGTTTACTTAGGATATAACACTCTTTTCTTGCATATCGATTGGTAGTCTGATTTCCTTATTAGCAAGTAGGGTATTATGGTCTAATTTACATGAGTTCATTTCATCCTTTATTCTCAAGAGCATAGATTTACAGTAATGATTCAAGAAGTGTCACATGGTGCGTGTGCAATATTTCTGACTGCTTTGGCTGCTTGCTGAATTTACTTTTTAAATATGACTACTATGCTTACGCTTCATCTTTTCAGGGCAGTCTTCTTTCTTAATAAGCATTGCCTCGTGTGTACGCAACACTCGAGACCATCTGAGTTGTTTTTCATAATTCAATATCTGCATATGATGCTCACTTCTTATCTTCCCCAAGTAGTCATTAATTTGATTATTATCAATATATCTTATTTTTATAATCTTCTAATAGGTATTAAATATTACAGAACGGAGGTTTATATATGTCCTCACCTAGACAAACTAATTGTTCTTTGACCGAAGAAACTCAATGAAATAGGCTACTTCGACTTTTTCTTTGGTGAGTTTTATATGGCCAATCTTTTCTAACGTATAATGAAAGTTAGTGAGATGCGTTTACGACAAATTAAGATTTTGCGCATCATGCCTGTTTCAGAAATAATAGGTTATTAGATATCTATTGATGTTTTGTGTTTATGATATTAAGCAGCTATAAAAATATTTGTGTATTTAATGTGGGATATGGCTCTTTGTAATCAGCTCAGGGACCATTAATAATGCTCTCATTTAGCAGAGCTAACAGATGTATCCCAGGCAACATTTTGAAGTTGCAGTATCGTTTGGAAATATATATTATAATGTGTTGGTTTTAGGTTTTGCTCTCTTTCTTTGGAATTCCTTAAAAATTCTCGCATCATGAGTTTTGCTGTCAATGTATTTGTATAACCAACATTGGTTTTATGATGTTGTATTTTGAATGATATAATATGAATTACTATAGAGATATAACGTTTATACGATGTGTTTTTCTTGAACGCTGCATTTAATATATATATGGTGAGGTAAATATAGATTGATATGCATGTATATAATAATGTATATACTTTTCTGTTATATAGGCCCTTTTTCTTAAAATGTGAACTTATCACTGGCCATTTATTATATATGGCATATATTCAGTAACATTTTCTGCCAGACTCATGATTTTTAAATATTTTGACTTTATATTTGTATACATGTTAGCGTTTTGGGAATTAAATTATATTTTGTATGTTTTTCCAATAGCCCTGAAGAAGTCTCTTTATAAGAGACGAAACGCGTCGGCTATGGCTTTCTCATGTTATTGAGGCTGTGATACTCCATGCCTGTGAAAGTATGAAATAAAGAAAATAATTTCTTTTGGAAAATTATATCTACGTCTTGGACATTCCTTTCAATATAGTGGACTCTCTTTTAATAGTGCTGAACCCTGTTGTATCTATGTTTATGATAGGACTTGTTCCTGTTTGAGGAGCTCAGAGGGAAGTGTTCCTCGGTTCGTTGCACTATAGAATTACATATTAAAAACACTATTCATTTGTCAGGTGCGGTACTATAGCCTTCACCCTCTTCCTATTTGTTTAAAAAATTCACATATAAAGTGTAATGATGTTAATGCTAATAGTGAGATTTTCGAAGTGTGTGTGTTTAAATTGTGTCAAGGCCTGATCTCATATACGTTTAAAGAGAAAGGCCTGTTCATTTCTTATGTTAGCAAAATATTGTAGGCCGAAAATTATTTCCCTTGGTAAGGCTTTGGGTTTCAGGACGTTAGAAAATCTCAGAGAAGTGGAAGGTTTCTCGTTCCCATGTTTCTGTTGCAGGTGCAAAGACACTTAGCTCGTTAGAGAGACCAACCCTTTGTTCTAGGAGTTAGGATGGTACGAGAAGGGATGATACTTTCGGCAGAAAAGGTGCCTGGGACCCAAGGACGAGTAAACCGTTGTTGGAAGGGAGACAAGTTTCACTGGAAAAGTACTGGAAGAAGACTTGGTTGAAGAGGTGTGCTGGAGGGCGTGTTCTACGTTTTTGGGATTTTGAATTAGGGACAGTGCCCCGTGGGTTGAGCAGTTGAGGTTTAGATGGGGAGCTAGAAGGAGCATCTTAGAGCGAGCTCTGACTAAGTGAGTGCATTCCTAAGGAAGTCTTCACTTCTGACACGTTTTTACTCTTGCCTGGGATAATGCTAAGTAGGGATGTCACCTTAGAGATAGAGTAGGGAGACTAACTGGCTTCCTTTTTAGGTAAATGAATTCTAATGTAGAGATTGGAGTGATTATCGCTTGTCTGATGTTATTGGAGCTGACTATTCTTCTTATTCTGAGTCGAATGAGACTCCTGCGCAGGATATTTTTTGAATTAGTGCCCATTTATTTTCTTAACCTCATGCTGAGGTGTTTGTATGTGCATTTATTTTTGGCTTTGTAATAAATCCCTAAAATGTGAGATTCGGAGTCAGTGGACCTTTGGAGTTAAGATTTGATTTTGTTGATTATGTACTAAAAATTGAATTTCCTCCCCTCTACACTATTTAGCAGATAAAAAGATCCTGGCGACCAGAGAGGATTCTTGGTGATGGTAAGGTAGATAAGAATCCGGCATTATCAGTTGGTAGCAGATTAAGGTTGGTTATCTCTGATAGTGAGGGGAGATCTAGATCAAGATAAGAGACTCTAGAGGCCCATAGAATTCGAGTGATGGTGACCCATCGGATGGTGAGCAGCAGACGAGGGCAGTTGATGGAGACTGACGGAGAGTAGCAGGGTGGCGGAAAGCAGCAGTTCGTGGTGGAGTGAGTATGAATACGGTGATGTTTTGTAGGTTGCGGTGTTGATATGATTGTGTGATGTCTTGCAGAGTTGGAATGAGAGTTGAGTGATTGTGAGATCAGGCTGTGAGCGCGCGCAGCCCGGGGATTCTTAAACTCGACGAGTAGTCTGAGAAGTTTTGGTGTAGAAGACACCCAAGGTAGATTTTGTTGACCAGTGAAAGTGAATCGTGAGACGTCATCGATTACCCAGACCGAGATAGGGGGAGCGAATGCGTGAGTGCGTGTGTGGGTTGTTGTATGTGGAACATTGAGCGTTTGAAGCCTATCAGTTTAAGCGATTGTCCGGTCATTTCGCAGACAGACAGTTGCAAGGTTTGAGGTCAACAATTTCGAGAGACTGTCAAAGGCAGTCAGAGAAGTGATTGTCCGGTCGTTTCGTGGACAGCTAATTACTTCAAAGAGTGATTGGGATGAATGCAAGAGTGAGACACGAATTGTGAAGGAGGGGAACTGCTGCGAGCGGAGGAAGTGTGACGTCAGAAGGTGTCGCGCTGCGATAGGTCGGTTGGTGTGAGTCAAGCTGCTATTGGTGGATTGACATCAGGAAGTGAACGAAAACTTTGTGCGCAATCAAAAATTTGTTCATCATGAAATGTTTTAAGGTTTTCCGAGAATTGTGTAGAGGTGACAAACATATGGTTACTCGAGGGGGAGAAGAAGCCTCTCCCTAGGATACTCCAGTGCATTATATTGCAAAGAATGTGGGATTGCAATTATAATTTGGCTTGAAAACTGGCATAAAATGACTCTTGGTGAGGGAGAACTGATTTTCCCACGATATGGTACTTTCAGGTTGAATGTGTTGTATCAGTTGAAATCTGTAATGTCTTCTTTGCGACCTCTGCCTAGACCAACCCAGTTTGAGGCATTACATGCATGGATCAGAGCAGCGTATGACAGGAAAAGAGACAGAAGTCAAAAAAGAGTGAAGAAGTCAATCAGGGCATTCCAGGATGCGAGGTGGGATGCGCTAGAGAAGAGGTGGACAGTAGAAACAATTGAGGGGGATAGGTTGTACCCACTATTATAGAAAACAGACAGTGCGAAGGCAAAGAGCGTAGATGAGGATGATAGTGATACGGATGACAGCTTGTTGTCGGAAAGACCGCCTCCGTTCAATTCAGATTCCTACGAAGGAAAGTCAGCTCCAGTGGAAGGGACTAGTGGACTACAGACTCAGTCAGATGTGAGAGTAGTAGGGAAAATCTCGACAGGAACGGAGGACGTGAGAATTCAGTATGCAGCGAGTACCGAGGATGCGAGAGGTGTGAGGTTACCGGATGCGTTAAAAGTACTGGTTACCATTGGACCCATTGTTTCAGTCTACAACCCAGACCACAAAAGAGTTGGTAGTCTAGCACAGTCAGCTGCTGGATCAAGGGAAACGGGACAGTTAGAGAGATGGAACAGGCTCAGAGACCTACAGAATGGAGTACGCCACCAGCCACCGCAGACTCCTCTAGGGGACAGGTGGATGTGAGACTGATAAGACCAAGGTCTCTGGCCGAGTCAAGATCAGATTTGAGAATGTGGGTACCGCCTGCGAGGAATCAGAGTGAGAGAACCGCAGGGAATGATGAGCAGGATAATTCACGAAACCGACCAGTCTCTAGGAACATAACCGAAGAGAGTAGATCTCGAGATCAGAGCTGCGAGTACGATGAATGGAATGGTGGAGCTTGTCGAGAAAAATTGAAGTGCGCCATGAAAGCGAGGATGTTAGATGTAGTGAGATTGAAAGCAGAGGTAGACGAAATCATAAATGGAAATTTGCCTCTTGAAAAGGTTGACATTTATGAACAAGATGAGTTACGCTTTGTAGCGAAGGATGTGACTAACAAGGCAAGAGCTGCACATGAGAAACTGACAGAACTGGCTAAGAAGTATGAGGTGGATCTGTCTAAAATGAAGGCATTGCAGGGAAACCATAGGTTGCAATATGGTGACTAAAGAACTGGAAGAGAAAAGGGTCATAGGGATGAGAACACACATCAGAGATTTGATTATAGCGATGCGTGCATGGATCATGCTTGATAAATGGGAGGAAAGATGGTCCAAGAAGAAGAATTCCAAAAAGATAGGAGGAGAGACGCCAACTCCAGGTGGAGGGACGGTAGGCATAGGGAATTTCACTTTACGAGAGGTACAGAATGGAGGGTATGTGCATGTGCCTTGGAGTAGGGTGTAATGAATCTGAGAGCTTTCTGCAGGAGCGTCAGGAACCAGTAGAGTATGCCTCAATCTTCCCCTGTGGTTCTCCGACTCTATCAAACACTAGAGTTTCGGATGACACACCAGGGGAAAACAGGGAAACAAAACAAGGGAAGAAGGGGGTCCGGTTTATGGATGGTTGAATGGATGGTTGAATGGATGGTTGAAGAGGACTTCGAGAGATGGCAATACTCCGCTGTAATATAAAGAGTGGGTTAACCATGAACAACATACAGCCCCTTCATGTCTAAAGGAAGTACATTCTGTATTATTGCCTACCAAAGTACAGGTACTTCGGATGTGGAACAGGATTGGGCAATACTCCGCAAAGTTCAGGTACTTCGAATGTGGAACAGGATTAGTTGATGGCTTCACTCTGGAACATTCTATATCACAAGCAACAGAGGGTTATTACTAACTCTTCCTAAATGTATGCATTTTCCCTCTTCCCACTATGCTAAACTCACAGGTTCTTTGGAAGGGTTCTCCTGAGAAGGGTGGAGTTGTGGTGTGGCTAGTGTTGCACTTCAATGGTTATACGTAATCCTAGGAAAGAAACATCACAAATTACGCCCCCCTCTTTACTGTCCAGATGAGAACAAAATTAAGCAGCGCACAGCGCTGTTACCGTTTTCTTCTGTCGCTGAAGAGATTGTGGCACGGTGGTTCACGCTAGATATCCCTTCTGCCCATGGGGCGACAGAACCATGCTAGCAGTAGACTACCAGGATACAGCGCGGAAGAACGAGCGCATCCAAATCCACTTCAACACGCAACAAACCACCCCTAAACAGGACCCACAAGTATAGGGAGGGTGAAGGACTAACTTACTAACGTAAACCAGAAAAAGGGGAAGGTAGGGGTGCTGCCTAAGAGCAGACAAAGACCACCAAACAAGGAGCTAGGCAAAGGTTTATACGGAAACGAAGGATTGGCGCAGACACACTCACTCAGATGACGGGGATGTGAGTGGATCCGCGGTGCAGCAGGAAATTCGTGGGAGCGGCGAAACAGGGAGATGAGACTCTTGAGACACCAGGAACCATGCAGCTCAAAGTAAAAGCGAACGAACTGCAACGGCGTCGCAAACGCCCACAACACTGCCGCTGAGACTTTCACTATACTCGCTAGCACAACTATACCGGACTACGGAGCCTCCGGGACAGGAAACAGTAAATCACAAAACGGAAGTCAGGCAATGGGAGCCAAAGACGGAAACAGGGCTTGGAGCTAGAACGCTAAGCGCGTTCGTCCGCGTTTCAAGTCCTTATATACTGGACCTTCGCACCCGTCCGTTCTCGAGGCATGACATAGGGGTGATTTGGCTGCATTTACAAATCATTTCCCTCGGCTGAGGGAGATGCCTGTAGAGTGGTAAAAGCAGTTTGATCGCTTTGTCAAGATCTCAAAAGTGTTGTGGATTGATTTGAACACTTTGTTCGACATCATGGTTCCAGGGGACTTATGGTCTGCATGTAAGATTGCTGTTGATTGGCCGACTTCAGAGCCAGAAAGGAATCCTATCACGAATGGCCCGTCACCCATAGTTATGAAAAGTTTGAGCAAGTGATCACGTGGTTAAAATTGAAAATTTCGCCTCAGAATATTGATTGGGTTAAGATAGATCGGACAGTCCAAGAAACAAAAGAGACGGTGCACGAGTACTATGAACGCCTTTTGCAGGCCTTCAAACAGTACAGTGGATTAGATACCTTAGATTCAAAAGACATGGGACAGTTTGTTTCGAAGTATGTGTTGGGTTTGAGACCAGAAGTTAGTCTCATGATACAGCAACATCTGATCTGTTGGCAGAACAAGCCTGTGGATGAGATCCTGTGGTACGAATGATACTGCAGTGATGAGGTAGATTCAAAGAATAGAAAGTTGAAAGACAAATTGATGCTTGTCCAGATGCAAACGGCTCAAGTTCAGCCTAGCAGAGGGATGTTAGGAAGGAGAAAGGGAAATAACCAAGTAGAAAACCAGAATGTCCCAAGGTCAGGGAAGACCAAAGTCAGTTGATCCCAAGACAGGAGTGGATGTGGTGACATTGAAGAAGACCACTGCGTGTCATCTTTGTCACCAGATTGGACATTGGACGCGCGAGTGCCCCTTGAATCCGATTAACCAAGTGCAACAGGAAGTAGAGATAGTTCAGATACCTGTACCTGAGGCAGTCCCTACAGTGACTAGACCAAGGTCGATGAAAGGGGGGACGTTCAGTCTGCAGGTACAAATTCCCCAGCCACCTAGGGTTCAATATGTTCAGCAAGGAACTCAGACTTATCAACAGATGCCCTTGTTCGAAGGGTATGAGGAGTTCAGCCCAGACCCGTTGGCATGACGGTGCCTGAGAGGGGAGGAAGACTGCACACTTGGAGCAGTCTTGGAGGTAGACTAGAGGGGACCATTTGTAGAAGTAGATGTTGATGGTCACCCTACCACCTTCTTGGTTGACACTGGTGCTACCCGGTCTACTGTGAGATCCGCAGTAGTCCCTAACCTACCCCTCTTGGGACAGTCGATCCAAGTTGTTGGAGTAGCAAACAAGAAAATGACCAGTCCACTGACAGAGCCAATTCATGTGAGAATAGGAACTTTCCGAGATCGACACCAGTTTGTGGTGCGTGACTTGAGTTCAGTTTGCCTGTTAGGAAGAGATCTGTTGTGCAAATTAAATTGTACCATCTACTGCACACCGAAGGGAGTTGAAGTACAGACGAAGGATGATGATGCGACCTTTAAAGTTGCAAATCAGCACTTGTGCATAGAAATGTACCCAGCACTGACAGTGGAGGAACTTCCACTTAACTTGAGAGATTCAGTGTCACATGAGGTGTGGGACTTCACTGGAGAAGAGATTGTGTTGATCAAAAGTGTAGAGCCAGTGAAGATTCAGGTCAAGCAGAATGTGGAATTTCCTACGACGCCCCAGTACAATTTGTCACCTGACACTATTGCAGGGATCAAGCCTGTAATTGAGTCTATGATCAAGCAGGGAATTCTGAAGGAGATCATGGGTAGCCCATGTAATTCACCTATCATGGGATTACAGAAACCGAGTGGGAAATTCAGGATCGTGCAGGACCTGCGAAAGGTCAACACGATAGTTGTTCCATGCTGTCCAGTGGTACAGAATCCATCTGTGATTCTATTTCAGATTCCATGTGAAGCTGAGTGGTTTACAGTGATTGATCTGTGTCAAGCATTCTTCTCGATTCCACTCCATGAGGAGAGCAAATTTCTTTTTGCTTTCTGGCTGGAAAATCGTGTGTTAACGTGGTGTCGTATCCCTGTGAGAAAGTGCCATCTTTCTTACAT
Organism: Triturus cristatus; assembly: GCF_964204655.1. Lineage (NCBI taxonomy): Eukaryota > Metazoa > Chordata > Amphibia > Caudata > Salamandridae > Triturus > Triturus cristatus. The sequence goes on along the minus strand of NC_140584.1, from coordinate 693,932,281 downwards.
GGTATGTCCCCACTTTTTGCTGAAATGCTGAATGTACAAAAAGAAAGTTGGAAGGTGCACTCATTCCGAAGTCACTGCAGGCAACGTAAAGAATTATTCCATGACTGTTTCCCTTTATTCAATGGATTTAAAAACTGGCACACAGCCAACGCGTTTCGTTCCGCGACTCCTATCTTGTTCTATTGGGAAAATACCCATAGGGGTGTGTATGTTATAAAAATCCAGTCACATAGGGCATAAGGTAAGCCTCAATTTGTGGTACATGCAGAAGTATTGCTGCCGGTTATCATGCTATGCAGATCCTGCCACGCATCGGCTTACGTATCGATTCCCCACTGTACTGCTGACTGGTGAATACAGATTATTTTCCGATGCTGCTCAATATATAAGAAGTTCTCACGCCCGTTAATTTGGAGCCGTAAGAAATCCTGTGCATTTAATCTTAAGGAAGGTGTATCGTATTGTTACACAGAGTACACAACCAATATTTAACATTATGAGATACGCTTCTGCATATACTACAAAATTGAGGCTTACCTTATGCCCTATGGGACGTCCCCCCGGCAACTGTGATCCCGAATCAGGCACCCAAGGACCCACCTCGACGCTCCTGACGACGCCGGCAGCCTCAGAACCAGGGACTCCCCCCAACCGCGATCAACAGAGGGTAAGATTTCCCGACACCAAAAGGCACCCCTGCACCCGGCGCCCTGCGACCCCCTGTGCCTAACTCCTGGATACCTACCTATCCTCCAACTACCCAACTTACCTCTCGAAGTGGTGGTCGCACCTGAAGAATCTTCGTCCCCGAGCTTGCAGCCTTTGTTCGTTCTTGAGCTTCTCCATTGCAATCCATTGAACGCCCGATGGCTCAAAAGCACCCTGCACCCAGCCGCCCGAGTGCCCCTGGCAGTGCAACCTCTACTCCTATCTACTTCCCCATTTGCCCTGAGCAAGTGACCAGGAGCCCAGCTCCCACAGACGCGTGGCCTGCTAGCCAGCAGCCACCAACCAAGGGCCCCCTGCCTTCCATAGGATAACATTGGGCCTAACTCACTCTGCACCCAGCTGCCCCTGTGCCGCTGAGGGTGTAACAACTGTACTTACCTGACCCTGGGAAACCCCTGAGTCTATGCCCAGAACCTTAACTCTGCCAGTCGAGTACTTACCCAAAAGCGGATAACTCACTTTTCATCCATAGGGTAACATTGGCTGGTTTCACTTGAAATTTCTTCTAAGTGTGGAGTTTCTAAACTTTAAAATATTCACCTAAAATCAACCGAGTAACGAAAACGGAAATACTCACCTGCTATTAGGAGAGATCCCAGTGCTGGATCTTGGTGCCCAGCACTGACCCTGAAAAGTAATTACAAACCATACTTACCGCTAATTCAATTTTCTTCCTTAGGAAACCATTGACTGATTTTCTGTGAAATTTCTTGTCGATTTTTGCAAACTACAAATATTCTTTAACAATCGTACCAACTGTGAAAACGTAATTACTTACCTGTTTTAGATAGATGTCCCAGTACTGAGCCTAGGAGCCCAGCACTGGATTACAAAAGTAACGAGAACATACTTTACCGGTAACTTGAACTTTCTCCTATAGGAAACCATTGACTGTATTCTGTGAAATTTATTTTGTGTCGATTTTGCAAACTTACAAATATTCGTTAAAAATCACCTGTATAACCTAAACGCATTCTATCAACTGCTTACAGGTGGTATACTAGTGCTGGATCCAGGATCCAACACTAAACCCGAAAAAGTAACCATAACCCCACTTACCTGCTAAGTGAATTTCCTCCCATAGGATAACATTGGTAATTTGAGTAGAAAAAGTTTCTAAGTGTCAACTTTAAAATACTAAAATATTGCTTGAAAATCACAACAGTAACTAAAACGTATTTACTCCCTTGGTTCCAAGAACTGTCCCAGGACTGAATCTAGGATCCAGTCCTGGAGTTAGAAAAGTAATCCTAAAAGTAATCAATTGCATTTAACTTAAAATTCCCATTGAGCTCAATGTATTATTGTGTTTGAAATTGTGTTGCCTATTGCAACAAACTGTAACTATTCCATTCAAAAGTCAATTGCCTTTTGCAAAGTATTTAACTAAAGCATCTCATTCTGAGAAAGTATATTTTGATATCTATTGTTGGTTCTAAAATAAAACAACCATATAATTTTATATACAAACCATTGGCCTAGAGTTCAGTTCTTGAGTGTGTGGGACCATTTGCTGACTGAGTGTGTACAACAAATGCTTTACACTGTCCTCTGATACTGCCTTATTGCTCGACCAAGCTACCACTTTAGAGAGTAAGGTTATATCTAACTTTAACCTCTGCCAAACCTCTGGGGACTGTGGACTCTGTACACACTGTACCTATTTGGGAACAGTATATACAGAGCCACTTCCCTACAATCCCTCAGGGGTACACAGAGAGTCCATCGATCTTTAATCAGATCTTGAAGAAGAATCTTGAGAGTCTCGTGTTGTCATAGAACTCCGTTCTGGTGGATTACATCGATGACATGCTCATTGCCTCAGAAACAGAAGACGCTTGCAGGATTGATACCATCGCTTTACTGATTCATTTGGCAGAGAATGGACATAAAGTGTCCCCAAACAAATTGCAGTACTGCCTGAGTGAAGTGCAGTATTAGGGTCACAGAATTGAGAAGGGCAAGAGGAAGGTGTCACCAGATCGCATTGAGGCAATTATGAACATGCCTGTGCCTACCACACAGGGAGAGGTTAGGATGTTCCTGGTGATGGTTGGCTATTGTCGCCAGTGGATTCCCAACTTCTCCTTTGAAGCGAAGCCTTTACAGCGGCTGACGCACAAGAATGTGAGTGATCCGGTACCATGGGACAACAACTGTTTAATGTTGTTTTTAAGGCTGAGAGAGGCTATGTGTCGTGCTCCAGCTTTGGGAATGCCTGATTACAACAAGGCTTTCTCGATGTTCTGTTGCGAGAGAGAAGGTTGCGCATTGTCAGTTTTGACTCAGAATCATGGAGGTATCCATAGACCAGTTGCCTACTTTTCTGCTACTTTAGATCCAGTAGCTTCTGCGTTGCCCGAATGTCTGAAATCCGTTGCTACAACAGGTGTCAGTATTGAAAGGTGTGAGAGTATTGTCATGGGACATCCACCTACAGTTTATGAGCCACACTCTGTTGAACTGTTGATGACGAGGACTAAAACACAGCACCTCACAAATAACAGATTAACACGCTAAGAGCAAGTTATACTTGAGGCAGAAAATGTGACTTTGAAGAGGTGTTCTGTTTTGAATCCTGCGACATTGATGCCCATTCCAAATGCAGATGATGAAGATTGTGAGCTCCATGACTGTCTCGATGTGACTGAACTATGCACCAAACCGAGACCAGACATTGTTGATGAACCAGTCCCCAATCCTGATGACATTTTCTTTGTGGATTGTTCATGCTTGAGGGACAATGTTGGTCGATTAAAAACAGCGTTTGCTGTATGTACCATCACTGGAGTTATTAAAGCTGCTTGTTTAGAGGGAGTACACTCCGAAAGGGAAGCTGAAATTTTGCTTTGACCCGTGCCTGTTTGGCTGCTGATCAGATTTGGATAACAATCTACACTGACAGTCAGTACGGGTTTGGTGTGGTCCATGACTTCGGGCAGGTATGGTCACAGAGAGGTTTCATGACATCTTCAGGTCCGCCCATCAGAAATGGGGAATACGTGAGACAATTGCTGGAAGCATTACAGTGTCCCAAGGAAATTGCGGTTATCAAATGTTCTGCTCATGGGAGAGGGACTGATTTTGTTTTATTGGGTAATAACTATGCAGATGAGGTTGCCCGTTTCTGCGCAGAACAAGGATGCATATTTACAGGAGGTTACACTGGAGAAAGCCAAGAAAGAACCAAGCTCAGCATGATGTTAGCCATGGCAGACACTTGGGAGGAACTAAAGCGCTTGCAGGATGAGGTTACTGACCAAGAACGAGATGGCTGGATAAGGTCAGGATGTGAGAAAGGAGACGTGGATGTGTGGGTCTCGAGTGATGGTCGAGGTGTGTTGCCGGAAAGTTTGTTGAGCCCAATGGCAAGATTGATACATGGTGCCGTACATCTTGGCAGGGACGCAATGGTGCGAGTGTTCATGGTACAATCCGAAGTTTTGTGCGGTTGCTGAAGCTGTATGCCAGAGGTGTGTCACGTGTCAACAGATAAATGCAGGAAAGAAGACTGCTGTAACTTTGAGTCACATTGGAAGGTCAGGAGGGCCTTTCAATAGAATGCAGTTGGATTTCATTGAGATGCCAAAGTGTAATGGACCGAGGTACATCTTAGTTGTGGTATGTGTTTTCTCAACGTGGGTGGAGGCTTACCCAACACGTAGATGTGACACACTCACTGCAGCTAAGCTTTTGTTGAGGGAGCTTATCGCGAGGTTCGGTTTCCCGACCTCTTTGGAATCAGATAGAGGGACACATTTCCACAGTGAGATCATGAAATTGGTCTGTGCTACCTTGAATGTGAATCAGAGGTTACATTGCAGCTACCGGCCAGAGGCTTCTGGGATTGTGGAGCAGGTTAATGGGACTTTTAAAGCACGGATGGCAAAAGTGTGCACTTCGACATCTTTGAAATGGCCTGATGCACTGCCCTTGGTACTTATGAGTTTGCGCAGTGTTCCAGATAGGAGGACTGGTTTATCACCACAAGAGATCCTGATGGGGAGGGCAATGCGACTGCCAGCCATACCTGCGACTGCTCTAATTAGCATCACTGATGACTTAATTCTCGATTACTGCAAGGGACTGGCTGATGTAGTCCGTTCTGTGTCTCAGCAGGTGCAATCAACAACTGTTCCAGCCTCAAGTGACCTGTGCCACGACCTGTGTCCGGGAGACTGGGTGCTTGTTCGCAAACACGTGAGGAAGAGTTGCCTGGATGTTCGTTGGCGTGGCCCGTACCAGGTAATACTGGTCACGAACATGGCAGTGAAGTGTGGAGGGTTGCCAAACTGGGTGTATGCCTCCCATACCCGCAGAGTTCCAGCAGCCTTGGAAGAAACAGCCCCTCTTGTGAATGAAAATCCAGCTGAGGTGGCAGGGCCATCTGAGAGGGCAAGTCAAGCTATGAGGGTTGCTGACGCAGTTGGTTGTGCACTGGATCGAGCTGAAAGGGGTTGTGTCAATCAAAGCCCTGAATTTGACTCGGACAAAGAAAGTATTGCTGTGGGAGGAGTAGAGTCAAATCTAGCCGAAGAAGGAAGTAGTGCACAGGGTACCCAGAGGGAGAGCAGAAGTGCCACGAGAGCAGAAGAGGTTTGGACCGTGAGCCATAGGCGGCTGAACCTGAGGTTGGCACCTGAAAGAGATCTTGCCCCAGTTTCTGAAACGTCTGAATCTGAACAGAGTGACAAAGAGCAAGCTGGAGGTGGTCTGAGAAGATCCAGGAGAACAAGAGTGCCGTGTCAAAGATATGCCTTACCAGAGGGAACATACGCTGTGACTGATGCCAGGAGTGGTGAGCTCGGGGAGGCTGAGGTCCTTGATGTTGGTCAGTGAGTTTCCGAACTTGAAAGTTGATGTGTTGCTGTTGGTCCCAGGAGTGGAGATTGAAGGAATACTGACTCTCACTATTCCGAATCCTCCACATCTAAGCAGAATTTGTGATCTAATCCTGGAGAGACTGGTTTTTCCAACATTTGGTTATGTGCCACCGCGCCAGGAATTAGTGTGGCTTCGTCTTGAACTTTTGCTGCATGTTTTAGAGATTCAGGGAGCTGATCTTATTTTGGACTGAAAGTGAACTTTGTTGTAAATAAAGGTCTATAAAGAAGATAACCTAGGCCCGAGTGGAAGAAGAATAAACGTCGATGAAAGAGGGCTACGGAAGTCTTTTTGTGGACTGTGTAAATAAGGAATTGAAATTACAAAGGGATTTCCAGCTCTTGAAGTGTTGTTCGAACTGGTTAGCAAGCGACATCTGGAGGAGAAAAGAGACACTTAATTGTTTGCTGCTGTAACCAAGAACTTTGAGAACTTTGTGAGATCATGGATGCTGGAAATACTCATCGTAGATCCAAATTAGTAGTAGGTACATTTGTAGGTGGAGTGATAGTCTCTATAATCATTATAGTTGTAGCTTCATATATTGTTTCGCATGAACAAGAAGCAGAGGTACAGGGGACACCTACACCTACCACTCCTAGCCAAAAGGAGGTCACCATAGAAGCTGAAAGAGCTTCACTAATCAAAGAGAGTCATAGATTTCACATAGATTTGTCTAGAGGTGATTTTAAGCTTAATGTGTATGCGAAGCTACTATATGAGTATGTGGATGCGGTGGATGCGATGGATGCGAGAGACTGTTACGTGTGCATGTAGTTACCTGCCTCAGTGGACGAGGGTATTAGATATCATCATCTTCCACTGACGTATGGAATTTCTTGTAGTTTGTTGCTCAGTATCTTTTATGAAAGAGGTCAGTTTGAGTATTTCTTTTCCAATTACAATGCAGTGATTCCTGAGGTCCCAGCTTACAAGCATTTGAATAAGTATGATTATTATAAGTCAGAAGACAGACTTCGGAAGTATTTTATACCGTCTTTGGGATTGGATACGGCTTATTCTCATCGGCATCATTTGACCTGTTCATTGTCAGATGTAGAGAGGAAATTCGTAGATCAGGTAGAAGTTAGATATAGAAAATTAACACAGACTCGAGATACAGGAGACAGACCAGTAGATTGGACTGATGAAGAAAGGTTACATAGAGTCAAAGGGATTTATGGTCCTATACCATTGGACAAGGAGCAGAGAGGAAAGTTGTGTGTGAGACGTTATCAGACTTATTATGAAAAGGTTCCGGAGGGACAGAGTACGTGTGACCATGTTTTCACCATGGAAGATTCTGCTAAGAACTTTTTGCAAGGCTCTGTACAAGTGATTCCAACTGTGTATTTTGTGTGTGGAAAGAACGCCTATGTCAGGATGCCTGCGAATTGGTATGGTACGTGCTATTTGGGAATCATTTTTCTGAAGTTTACCATGCAGAGGATTTGGAGCTTTTGGAGAATGGACAGCATTTGAGAATGAAGAGAGCCTAGAATGCAGGAGCAGTGATTGGAGATATTTTTGGAGCAATGATACCAAATTTGGGTGTGGTTTTGAACGATGTGAAGATCAGAAGATTGGCGACTGTGGTTGATGAGTTGTCGATGAATACAGCAAAGTCACTGTTACTTGTGGATGGAGAGATGTTATTGATAAGGATAATGGTTTTGCAGAACCGACTTGCTTTAGATGTATTAATAGCAAAAGAGGGCGGAGTCTGTAAATTATTGAAAGTTCAGGAATGCTGTACGTATATCCCAGATAACAGCAAGGATCTGGAGAAATATATAAGTGATGAAGTGCACCTTCCCCCTTTTTTTCCTTATGAACTCTCATGTTTAAATAGCATCTTTCAACAGCAGATGCTGGAAGACGTTGCACTCACTCTAAATTTGCATAAATATTTGAACTTAAGTGCTTGACCTTGGTCTGCTGTTGGTTGCTTTTTCGTTACAAATATATAAGTAACATTACCACGATCCATCATGAGATAGAGGATTTGACCGAAGAGGGTGTGTGGGAAAAGATTGGTAAAGGATTTGGTCATGTGGGAAGTTGGTTTGTTAGCTTAGGGAAGGGGTTCCTTGGCTTTGTGTTAAAACCACTTATCATTGTTGTGGTTTGTGTGGTTTGTTTGTGGGGATTCATCAGAGCTTATAAGTGGTATAGGGGAAACAGAGTTGAGAGAGCTCTCAGAGCGAGTGAAAGGCGAATGGCCAGACTGCAGGACAGTCAATATCAGAACCTTAAGAATAGAGAGAGACTCCAACGGGGGAGGATGGCAACAAGTACTGTTTAGGTTGGTTCTTTCTCCAAGGGAATTGTGTAATGGTGTGATGACACTAGTCATCAAAGAGGGGAACTGATAGAGTGCCACGTTATTCTGCAAATTGTAGGGGTGCACCATAATCACTGTTAGTCCGCACCCACATATGTTAAATGACTCATAGTAATGTGTGATTAGAAATGTAACCATGCCTTTCATAAAGAGCAATTTCGTAGTTCACTGCAAATGTATAACGCATAATGATTGGTTTTCATGTACTGTGATGCATTAGGTTTAACCATGCACCATATTAAAGTCTGCACATGTAGGTTGCTTATTCATATATAAAGTGTAAAGACGTTAATGCTTATAGTGTGATTTTCGAAGTGTGTGTGTTTAAAGAGAAAGGCCTGTTCATTTCTTATGTGAGCTAAATATTGTAGGCCAAAAATGATTTCCCTTGGTAAGGCTTTGGGTTTCAGGACGTTAGAAAATCTCAGAGAAGTGGAAAGTTTCTCGTTCACATGTTTCTGTTGCAGGTGCAAGGACACTTAGCTCGTTAGAGAGACTAACCCTTTGTTCTAGGAGTTAGGATGGTACGAGAAGCCAATATGGAAGTATACTGGAATGTAGGGATGATACTTTCGGCAGAGAAGGTGCCTGGGAACCAAGGACGAGTAAACCGTAGTTGGAAGGGAGACAAGTTTCACTGGAAAAGTAATGGAAGAAGACCTAGTTGAAGAGGTGTGCCGGAGGGCGTGTTCTTTGTTTTTGGGATTTTGAATTAGGGACAGTGCCCCGTGGGTTGAGCAGTTGAGGTTTAGCGAGCTCTGACTAAGTGAGTGAATTCCTAAGGAAGTCTTCACTTCTGACACCTTTTTACTCTTGCCTGGGATAATGCTAAGTAGGGATGTCACCTTAGAGATAGAGTAGGGATAGACTAACTGGCTTCCTTTTTAGGTTAATGAATTCTAATGTAGAGATTGGAGTGATTATCGCTTGTCTGATGTTATTGGAGCTGACTATTCTTCTTATTCTGAGTCGAATGAGACTCCTGCGCATGATATTTTTTGAATTAGTGCCCATTTATTTTCTTAACCTCATGCTGAGGTGTTTGTATGTGCATTTATTTTTTGCTTTGTAATAAATCCCTAAAATGTGAGATTCGGAGTCAGTGGTCCTTTGGAGTTAAGATTTGATTTTGTTGATTATGTACTAAAAATTGAATTTCCTCCCCTCTACACTATTTAGCAGATAAAAAGATCCTAACGACCAGAGAGGATTCTTTGTGATGGTAAGGTAGATAAGAATCCGGCTTTATCATGAGCACCGGAGTACTCGTGTTACCTAACCCAGGGACGCCGGGTGCATAGGTGTCAAATGATGTCAGGAATCTTCATCGCTTTCAATGGCGTGATGCTGCAAATGCTGCTGTCGGGAAGATGAGAAGTGTCCAGTGTGATCCAAGCCTGGATCAGAGCTGAGAAGAACCTGAAAGCAGAGGGGACAGAGTCTGGGTCACTTCAGTGTGACCAGGGGCTCGGTAGACGTATGCCCACCGATTACGGGTGTTTCAAGTGCGAAGAGGTGAAGCTTGACTCTGCAGCCACGGGGACCAGGAGACGTCGACGACAACCAAATTCCGCAGGCGAGCTCTCCCACGAAGAATGTCGAGTACTGAGGGGTCAATGTCCGTATTGGAGACCAACAAGCCTTGGCAACTGCAACCCATGCGGTCAGAGAAAAGATGCTTTGGTGTGGACCAGCAAGGTCCTGTGGACTCCCCAAGCGATGGAGAGTCAGGGCACCTTTGGAGCAACCAGGAAAGCCCACAGAAAGTTAAAGTACCCTTCTCAGCTCAGAGACCCACAGGTCGACGGATTAGGGATTGCGAAGGGACCTCGAGAGGAATCACAAAATACCAGCCCACGGAACACTCGTGGAGGGTAGGCCGGTTATCTTCGGTGGAATCACTGCTCGGGGTGTGGACTACAAGTAGGGATCTCTAAAAAGCATATGCTGCTGCAAATGTGCACAGTGTTCAGGGGTACGGGTTGCACAGTCCCCACGAGGGCTGCGGGTCTCAGGTTTGCTGAGAGCACTGGTCGGCCTCGGGGAAGCTTAAGAACCCACCTCCTCTGTTGCAAAATCTTCGGAGTCCGTCAGGAGCTGCGAATATGCAAACCTGTCAGATGCGTATTTGGTGCCTGCGTTGCAGGGGAGTAACTCCTTTACTCCAAGGGAGATCCTTCAGTAATCCAATGTAGTGTAGATAGTTGAAGTACTTGGTTTCTGTAGCACAGTTTCATCCAGGTAAATCTAAAGTCCTGTAGCCAGGGGTTCCTACTTTATACCCAAGGAAGGGGTGGGACAAACTCTGGGGACCCACCTATGGGAGGGTCAGGACAGAGGGGTGGCTACACCCATATCCTTTGTCCAGTTTCGTTCCAGAGCAGGGGCTGATAGCCCCTGCAACCGGTTTGAGCTGGACTAGGCACAGGGACACCAAATGTGCCCCCAGTGCAGACATCAAAGCACTCTTAGAGTGCACCCACCCAGCCCCAATACACTAAAGCCTGCCTGGGAGGTGGTCACACCTCCCTGTGACAGGAAACCTATTGTCCAGCCATCCTCTGCTGGAGTTTTGTCCAGCAGCAGGAGGGCAGACTCGTGTCTGTGGCTGGCAGCATCCATTTTGTGATGCTAGGGTCTGTGAAGTTGGTACCGGGTGTACGGGTGCTTTCATATTTCTCCCTCCACTAGGGTGGAATCATACCTCCCACACCAGTTATTGGCGTGGAGGTATGATTCCAAGGTGTTTGACACCAAACACAACATGTTTCCATGCAGCTGTTTTAAAGTTAGCATTTACTGCAAGGTTATAATGCACTTAAGAGTATATGGTAGGCTGCATCACCAACAACCCCGGAATATAAGTTCCGAAAGCTGCAGAGGGGCTCTGCTCATGCAGGGGCACCATCTCACATAAAACCCAGCACCCTGCCTTCAGGATTGATAAGGCCTGCCACAGGGGTGACTGATAGGTTTATATGTGCAGTGATATGGATAAATATAGGGAACCTATATCTAAGTAATGGGTGCATGCACCACCTTACAGAGTCTGCAGCCCCGGAGAGGCCTCTGGGGTACCTATGCCCTAGGTATATAGTATACCATATACTAGGGACTTATAAGGGTACCCCAGAATCCAATCTGTGGTGTACCTAAAGTACATGCAATCAATTTAGAGAGAAAGCAGCTAGGCTGGGGTCCTGGATAGCAGGATTCTAGCCAAGTCGAAAACAGTGAAACAGCAGCAAAAAGTGGGGGTAACTATAAGAAGCAGATCCTACTCTCCTACAGGGATCCCCATATTTTCTCGTTCCTCCATTGGTGTACGGGTGACAATCCTCTTTTCCTGGAAGCTGACTTGGAGGCTAAGTGGAAAGTCCCACTGGTAGGAGATCTTGTGGGTATGGAGATGTTGGGTGACTTCTTTGAACTCCTTGCGACGGGCTATAGTGTGAGCAGAAATATCTTGGTCTATGGCGTCTCCTCAAAACATTATTGGTTCCAGCTGTCTGGCTGCCTGCATCAACCGTTCTTTCATATGAAAGTAGTGAACTCTGGTGAGGGTGTCTGGTGGCAGAATCTTCTGCTGCTGGAACGCTGAAACACACTGGGAGCGCGGTCGAGGATCACTGGTTGATAATCTGGCAGATGTAACAGATAGATACAGAGGGCCTGGACATGTGAGTCAAGTTCCGCCTGCGAGACAGATGCAGCTATACCCTTAATTTTTTTGGTTTGAATCAGGTTATTGTTTTTCAAACAGGAGTATAAACAAAGGGGTTAACATTTAAGTACCACTATTTGCCAAAGATATGTCAGTGTTACATGAAACAACACATTAAGTTAGGAAAATTATACAATATATGTTTGATTTATAAATGGCATATGCCTCAATGAGCATGTGTAGGAGTACGTGTGTAGACCATGGCTATAGAAATCACAAAATGTAGGAGCCGTTACTTGGTGCTCATATAGTGCCCGATACAGGGCTTAGTACATGTGTGGTTGGTGTGGGCGAAAACCTGCAATGAAATCATCGACAACAATGGTCATCAAAGAGAAGGAGGGGTGGGGGGTTGAAGGACAAAAACTAGGGGAATAACTGCCCGACTCGGGTGTCACCGGCTCACCTCACCCAATTTCCAAAAGTATACAAGTGCATGCAGAACACCCTTTTGTGACCCATTAAGTCCTGGATTGTGTGAGGGGCAAGCAAAGTGCCACCATGTAGAAAAGTGCCCCTTTTTGCATGGTTAACCCCTAAACTTGTGTATGCTGGGATCCTGCTAACCAGGCCCCATTACCTGTGTTTTTTCCCAAAACTGTACCTTTGTACCCACAATTGGCACACCTCTGGGCCACATGTAAGTCCCTTGTAAAAGGTCCCCCTGGTATTAAGGGCTTTGTGACCAGAGATAGCCTCTGAGGGTTGCAGCATATATTATGCCACCCTCAGATACCCCTCACCTTAGCAACCCCACCCTGCCATTGCAGACTGATGTTTTGGTGCAAACCAAATTAAAGAGTCAACATGGCACACACCCATGTGTGCCATGCCCACCAACACCGTCTGTGGCATTGGTAAGTCACCCCTCTAGCAAGCCTTCCAGCCCTAAAGGCAGGGTGCTCCATATCATAGGTGAGGGCATAGCTGCATGAGCATTATGCTCCTACAGTGCTATTCACAGACATTGTAAGTGCAGTAGAGCCATTTTGAATACATGGGCTGGGAGTTTGTCAACACAAACTCCCCAGCCTTATAGTGGCTTTACTGAAGTCTGGGGAGTTTGCTATCAAACTTCCCAGCACATTAAACCCAAACTGATGCAGGGTTGGTTTTAATGAAAAGGGAAAACAGAGGGAATCTTAGAGATGCCCCCTGAAAAACAACCAACTCTGGTGTGGGTTTTGAGTGGCTCAGGAAGAGGCTTATGCCCTCCTTCCACTAGAGGGTGTCACACTAGGGGTGTAGACATCTCAGGGAAGAGACCCATTGGTCTCAACCTGCACACCTCTGTAACGCCCCTAAATCTAGTATCTAGGGGCACCCCTGAACCTTGCCTCTTCATATTTGATGTGACAAGAAGAAGACGGACCGAAGAGCCGTGCTGCAGAAGAGGACGACGACGACAACTGCTTTGGCCCCAGCTCTACCGGCCTGTCTCCTGCTCTGAACCCCTGTGAGCTAAACCCAGCAGTGTCCTGCAGCCAGCAGCCTCCAAGAACCCCAGGGATCTGCCCTGCCTTCACAAAGAACAGTTATTTCCTGTGCACACCAGATTTGTCCAACACCAACCCAAGCCAGGACTCTAGACCCAGTTGGATCCGCAAGTCCTCACCACTCTACACCCGACGCCCATGGCCCTAGTTTGAGTGGCCCAACATCCCAGTGAGGTCCCCCCTGTAATCCTGACCTGTGATCCAGCATTGGCCGACCTCCACCGACCTTCTCCTTGACGCTCCGGCCACATCCTGAAGGATCCCCCCAACCGGAACCGGTGAGAAGAACCCGAAACGAAAGGACACCCGTGCACCCACAGCTCCTGAGTCCTAAAGTGCCTGACCGATGGAGTCCTGGTATCCAGTAACTCTTCATCTTAATCCTCCAGTCGGTGGTTCCCTTCTTTCAGTCTTCTGGCTCAAGCCTGCAGTACTTTTCTGCGTGCAACATCCTCCATTAAAATGCATTTGGCTCCCGACACATACTGAGCACCTTGCACCCGGCCGCCCCTGCACCGCTGGTGTTGTGGACTTGGCACTAACCTGGGACCCCCTTTGCCCTGACCTTAACCCTAGGAGCTTGACTCCTGAGACCAGGTGGCCTGCCCATGTGCGGTCCTCAACCAAGGAACCCGCTAGCCCCATTGGTTAACATTGGCACCCTGCACTCTGCACCCTTGCCAACCTAGTGCCGATGGTGGTGCCCCTTGAGTGCCAACCTGAACCTTAGGGAACCTGGGTTCTAACCACCAAACTCCAATCCTAAAACCGTTTTACTCACCTGTAAATGTAACACTTCGTTTTCTCCATAGGACTGAATGTTGGGTTTTCTCAGAAAATTCTTCTAAGTGTTGAACTGTCTTGTACTGCACAAAACGGAATCTATTGCCTTCTCAAGGTTTAACCTGCTTGCAAATGTCCTGTGTTGCTTAAACTGTGTTAGAAGTGTGTTTCATGCCAAAGTAGAACAGTAATGGAAAAGTAATTACAAGCATTTTTTAACAGTTTACAAATCGTTTTCTCAATTGAAAAAGTAATATGAATGTTCCTACAAAACCAGCGTTCACTGTATTTTGAAAAGTCACATTGTATGAAGAGTTTAACTTACCTGCTACTAAGTAAATCTTTGTTCTAGAAATAAAACCCCAAAATATCAACTTTGTATACAATCAGTTATTCTGGATTCAGTCTTTGAGTGTGTGATATCATTTGTTGCCTGAGTGTGTACAACAAATGCTTAACACTACCCTCCTAATAAGCCTGACTGCTCAACCACACTACCACAAAAAAAAACTAAGATATTATCTACTTTAGCCCCTGCTATACCTCTGGGGATCCACTGGACTCTGTGCATAAAGGGCCATATGTAGGTAGAATGGAATTTGCGAATCGGAAATTGCGATTTTTCGCGAATCGTATTTTCCGAATCGCAAATAGCTATGTAGGTAGATTTTAGCGATTAATTAGCGATTAGCAAAAATTCGCAGAATTATTTTGCGATTACCCTAATAGCGATTCCTTATTTCCGAAAACGCTATTAAGGAATCGCAAATCTGGGAATCTGCAATTCAGGTGCAGAATGATGACATCACAACCAGGAAGTGTGACTGCCCATGCTGCACCTGATTGCCAGCAGCTGTGTGTGAGTCAGTAGCTGTTTGAGAGCCTGTGTGGAGAGGAGAACAGTGCAGCTCTGCATTTGAAAACCAGCCAAATGGATTCCCAGGGGACTGAAAAGCAGCATGAGGAACCAGCAAGGAAGAGGAAACAGAAATTCAGTGAGAGGGAGCTGGAGGTCCTCACACAGGAGGTGGCCAGCAACCATGATCTCCTATTTGGGAAAAGTTCCCTGAGAGTACCTGAGGCCAGAAAGCGCAAGATTTGGAGTGACATCCAAGAGAAAGTCAATGCCATTGGTGTCACACACCGGAGTGTGGAGGACCTACGTAAAAGATGGTATGACATGCGGCAGAGGTCAAAGGAGAGGGTGGCAACAAGACTGGCAGAGGCAAAAAAAAACGGTGGGGGCCCTTCCACTGCAACCGAACCGACGCCCCTGGAGGAGCTGGTGGAGGGCACACTGCAGCGTGAGAGCGTGAGTGGAGTGGCTGACCTGGACAGCTCAGAACACACAGACACCAGACAAGGTAAGGTGCATGGCAAACCCCCTGCTACATCCCCAAACCACCCACATCCCCCTAAAGGCAACCTGACTGCACCTCCAGTAAATGTCACACAGCACACACAGAAATGCATTATGGGAAACGTAGTCACATGCACTGATAACTGTGCCAGTGAGACACAGACAGGTGGAATAGGAAGGACTCCATCATGCAGAGATAGAAAAAGACCGATAGTACCCATGAGATTTTATTGCTTGAAACTAATGCATGACAAATACCACACAGGACACAGTACTAATGTGTGTCATTTAATCCACAGCACCACCACCAACACAGGATAGTGAGGCTGAATGTGAGCCAACAGCTGAGATGGAGGACCAGGCATGCCAGAAGGATCAGGGCGCAGCCACAACTGCCGACACAGCACCATGCAGGCGTCGCATAATTGTCCCACCACTACCACTGTTGGAGACACAGGCACCAGACACAGCAGAGGAGCAACAGCCAGTGCACAGGCAGCGTGCAGGACTGCAACAAACACAGTCCCCTGAACAATCAAGAGTAGGGAGAGGGATGAGACGCAGGGAACGGCCGTCCACCAGCACTGCTCCTGTTGAAGAGGACACGGTGTTCTCGGGCCTGGAGGGCAGCATGCTGAAGCAGCAGCGCCTGCAAGTGAAGGGAATCAGGTCAATACAACGGCAGCTGACAGCACATAACCACAACAAGACCGAGTTGCGCGCAGGAGTAATGGCCATGACTGGTGCATTGGAGGGACTGTGCAGGGAGATAGCGAGGGACAGGGCAGCGCCGCGCCGGGACAGACATCGCCTTCACACACGGCTGGACCTATACACAAGGGCTGTGAACCGCCACACAACCGCCACATCCCTGCTGGCCAGAAGATGTGTTGGCATGCAGCGCGAGATGGCCCACTGCTGCCAGGTCGTGGGCAGTGTCTTGGTGCAGGTCACACATGCGGTGGACCAGATGTGCGCAACCGCCACAGGTGGCATAGGTGCACTTGCAGCCACGGACACTGATGGACAATCGAGCAGGAGCAGCATCACTCCCCCAATACCACAGGAAAGACGCAGGAGTGCACGACAGAGCACAGTGGAGGATGAGTCAAGGGAGGGCACAGCGCGCACACAGCGAGGCGCACCAGGCCGTGCACGTAGGAGGTGAAGGGACACAAGGGACTAATGGCCATGTGTGATGCAACACAGTCCATGTAGACTCAGTGTCTGTTGTTATTCTTTGCACTGTGACACAAACAAGTGCATGCAGGGACTTTGACGTCACAACGTGAGATCACTCAATGCCTGATAACACAGAAATAAAAATCCCTGTCAGTCACCAATCAGTTTCATTGTGTCATCATTACTCACTTAGAAGTAGTTTTGGGTAATCTCATCACGTCTCATACGTCCGGCAGCTGCACCAGCACCTCCTGCGGGAGCGCGATGTGGTGCTGGTCCATCCTCATCTGATGATTCAGAGTCTGTCAGGTCCACTGGGGTTCCTTTCTTGGTAGCGATGTTGTGTAGCATTGCACAGGCAACCACTATTTTGCAACACGTCTCAGGGCTGTACTGTAGCGCTCCACCACTCTTATGGAGGCATCGAAAACGGCTCTTTAGGATTCCAAAGGTCCTCTCAATGGCACAGCGTGTAGCTCTGTGTGCGCTGTTGTACCCCCTCTCACCTGCAGTTGATGGATTCAGGTACGGTGTGAGGATGTAGTCTCGTACAGCATACGCACTGTCACCTGCGGGGCATAAGCAGATTAATGTTCAATAGTGTCCTGCCACTGCATCACTCTACTGCCTCTGTGCGTGTTTAACATGCATTTACCTAGCAGATAGCCCTCTCCAGAATCACCATTTGTGAGTCTGCGATGTAATGCACAGTGGCGAAACATGAATGAGTCGTGTGTGCTTCCAGGGTATTTGGCCACAATATCAGTGATTATGTGTTGGGCATTGCACACTACCTGGATGTTCAGGGAATGATATGACTTTCTGTTGCGAAATACATACTCATTATGTGATGGGGGTGAAATAGCGATATGTGTCCCATCTATGCAGCCAATGACATGGGGGAATTGTGCAATTTGGTAGAAATCTTGCTTGGTCTGATCCAGTGCCTGTGCTGTGCTAGGAAATTGTATGTGGTGATGCAGCCTCTGTACCATTGCATCCAGGAAAGCGTGGAAGAAGCGCGATAGTGCACTTTGGGAGACACCTCCTGCTGTGGCAATGACCCCCTGGAAACTACCTGATGCCAGGAGGTGCAGTGAGCACAGCACCTGTACATGGGTGGGAATGGAGTGTGCCCTGCGTGTGGGGTGGTCAAGTATGGGTGTCAGTTCAGCAATTAAATCCAGGATGCTGTCTGGGTGCAGCCTGTAGTTGACATGGATCTCCTCATCGGTCACTTGGAAGAGGGTGATGCGTGCTCTGTAGATCCTTTCCTGGCGTCTCCTTCTCTGTGTGGCATCCCTGATTCGCAGCCTCCTGGCTATCACGTACAGCCCAGCCATGGTGGAAAGGCCCTGTGGCATTGTGGGCCTGTTTAAATAGGTTGCAGTTGGTTACCACCTGTTCAGTGTTGATGGTAATTGGGAAGTGCAAAATTGCGAATTTTGCAGAATCGCTATTTGCGAATTTTCTGAACATGTCATTTTGCGAAATCGCTATTTGCGAGTTCGGTAACAGCGATTTCCGCAAATACTGGTGCGCAGACTGCGATTACGCTGATTTATTCGCAGACTCCACTTTACGCAAAATAGCTAATCGCTAAATTAGCGATTCGCACTGTTCTTCTGCGAATACCTTTCCTACATGGCTCAAGTATGTTTTGCGATCGCAAACACCCAGATTCCTGCGAATCGCACTGTTTGCGATCGCAAAACTGTTTCCTACATATGGCCCAAAATACCTTACTTTGGTATAGTATATACAGAGCCAGCTTCCTACACACCGCTGCGTCCCGTGTGTGCGACCTGTTATGTTAAGGCACTATATCTGTCTATCTGTCTCTCTTGCTCAGTCTATGGTATTTGAGTGGTCAGAGTCAGGTTGTTGGCCAGTTGGAAGCATTGAAATATAGTGTCCCCGTTCGCAGCAATAGGGATATTACAAAGTCCCAGGGTGTCTTCCTTATGCAGCGATCTGCTTTCAGCTTGGGCCCAGACCAGGAGCGACTCCCTCCAAGCTAGCAAAGGAGGTGGCTAAGGCGACTACCAGCATCTGGTGATTAAACGTTGGCCATCAGTAGCTTGAAATCAAGAAAGCGAGAAGTGCCCTCTGCCCCTCACTCCTACAATATAGACCCAGGATACATGTCTCCCACGTATGGGATACCGTGCATCCCGTACATGCTGACATGGTGACGCAGGGATTTTGCAAACCATTTTGTGAGGTGTCTCCCTGTTCCAACTTTATCGCTCCATGCAGAATCCAAATGCCCATTTGTGGCATATAGTATCAATCACTCTACATACGGGTACTCCTTGTGCTGGCAGGAGTGAGGGGGAGGACCCCATTGGTCCAACTTCTGCTTTCAGGTTTCCCTGTATCATGCCGTCATTAGAGCCCCATTCAGCCTCAAAGGTAGATAGGCTCCAGACCGATTATCCTCTGGGAGTTAGAGTGGTGCCCTCTAGTTTTCGCTTGATTGAATAGACCACTGGTGCATTGGAGTTCAGATCCATAGGGGGTGGGTGGAGCAACACGGACACCTCAATCAGAATAGGGCTTCCAGCCCCCTCGCTTCAACACAGGCAAAAGGCCTCCTTTGGGCTGCCTCACACATGGCCATCACCCATTGTGCCCGTTGGACCGTCGGTGGCCTCCCCCACTGCGTACCTGGTCTGCGACGGAGCTCACAGGAAGGGGTTTGAGGGGGCCATTGTGACGCTTCATGTAGTCCTGCGGCTACTTCGAGGTAAAGCTGTCTCCCATTGGGAAGCCTCGCGGTGCTCACCTCCATCCATCACTGTTTTGTATACTTTAGTGCATCGCCCTAAGTAGGACAGGTTTGCCCAGATGCGGATCCCATGCACACTATGCAAAACAGGGTCAAGAATGAATTACATATGGCTGGGTCCCAACTGAGGTGGCATGGTGTGCAAAACACCGTGGATTGGGATGTGGGGCCGACCATCCATTATTTTTTATGTATATTTTAGTGATACTACATTTTATTCACTTCTATCCTAACTGATCCCCTTCTTCCTTTACCCCTTTGGCTCGCCATGAAGTAGAGGATGGACGGGGCTGGCATGTTATCTATAAGATTGTGATGTGTAGCACTTGCATTGTCTCGCTTTATTTTCTCAACTGTACTTAGTTAAAATATGTATGAAAATGTTGGGAACTATTTATGACAGGACTACACATTAAGAACTCCGCAAAGAGTGCCTTACTCAATCTGAAGCTACTCAACAAAATAAAACCCTTCATCCCAACCAAAGACCTCAAACAAGCCACCCAATCACTGGTGCTATCTAGACACGACTATGGGAATGCAACCTTCACTGGTACAACAAAATCTCACCTAGCTCCCCTCAAAACAACTCTCAATGCAGCAGCCAGAATGGTCACTGGAGTTAGGAAATACGATCACATCTCACCAGCACTCAGAGATCTAAAATGGCTCCCAGTCGAATTGCGTGCCAGCTTCAGAACTGCTTGCCTCACGCACAAAGCCCTGCACACAGGAAAACCTGACTATCTGGCCGCCAAACTCAAGAGGGCCGGTCAGACAAGGAGCCTCAGGAGCTCCAATACCCTACTACTCATCCCTATGAAAACACGGAAACAAAAAACCGCAGCAAGGTCCTTCGCCGGATTCGCTCCCAAAATCTGGAACTCCATCCCAGCAGATATCAGGACTATCCCGTCCTTCACAAAATTAAAAAAACACCTAAAAGAACTCTTCCTCAACCGCTCCCTCCTGAACAGATAGCCGCCGCCTTAACGCAATTCCATTCTCACCGTAGCTCCCCGACATTGTATCACTAAGACCTACCTCCTCCTCCCTCTTGGCCCCTACCTGTTCCCTCCCCCCTCATAGAGGTTCAACCCAAGACAACGTGCACTATCTCAGGACCTACGTACTACCTCAATGCTGCACAGCACACTTTGACTTCCGAACCAATATGTATACTACTGCTCTATAGTATGACTCTTGCACTTAAACTGCTGTAAAGTGCTCCGATACCCCGGGTCCGGCCAGTGCTATATAAAACTCCTTAATAAATCAATAAATAAATATTGGATTTCGCTACTGTATACATGGGAACTCTCAATAAATATTGTTTTTGAAAAACGTTTTCGCCTGAAGTACAATTACTTTATCTAGGTTCTCACCTCTCCTACTTTCTCCTCATTTGCATTGAGCTTAACAACGTCTGTATATTGCTATAGCTAGCTATACGTGCTTGGGACGCGCTATATGATTTTTTTCAACTATGTCCCGTTATCCTATATTAGAAGATTAGATAATTATTCGAAGTTAGCTGTTTAGCCCGGTTATCTGATGATCCGCTTTCGATTTCTCACTATGTAATGCCCCTTGGTGCGGCCCCCCCACCCCAAAAGAACCCGGGCTGGAAGGGGCGGGGTTAAGGGGAGCGTAGGCAGGGAACTGGCTGGGCAGCAGATTATGACACTGGGTTCAGCCCAGCCATAGATTTAGGCCAGGAATTTGGCTGGAGGTGGTGGGGTATTTAAGCAGAAGCGCGGGTCGCAACACCCTCTTTCTCCTGGGAATGTTACGAAGAAGACCCACCCACCCGCTGAGAAATTCAAAAGTGGAGAGCAGGGTACACTTAGGAAAAGTCAGTTGCAGGGGCAGAGGAGACATACAGGAGGGTGTGTTACTAGCAGAGGATAGTAATCCTACTTAAACTTAACATCTGCCGAACAAGAACAGGCCACAAACAGGTAACAGTCAGGACCCAGGGGGTACTGGCAAGCTACCGCAAATGGCCTTGGGGGTTGAACCAGAAGAAAATAGTCATGGGCGGAGCCTGTGGCCCGGAAGAAGTTGGGAGGCGTGATGGCAGCGGAAGTGTAAGGTCACACGGTCAGGTTGGAAGAAGGCGCTTAACCGGAAGGAAATGCATGGTGGTACCTACCGGAAGTGAAAGGTCACCCGGTCGAGTTGGAAGCAGATGCTTACCCGGAAGCAAAGGTGGTTGCACCGGAAGTGAAAAGGTCACCCGGTTGGGTTGGAAGCAAAAGCTTACCCGGAATGGAATGTGTGGGGCACCGGAAGTGAAAAGTCACCCGGTCGGGTTGGAAGCAGATGCTTACCCGGAATGAAACGTGTGGATGCACTGGAAGTGAAAGGTCACCCGGTGGGGAAGTGAATGATGGCCGGCACTGAACGTAGGACACAGTGCTTCTGGCTATGGTACAGAGGTCACAGGCTTTCAAATAAATTGAAGTAAGGCATGTGGAAGGATCGCTTGCAAGTTTAAACTGCCTAATAAACTGCGGCCTCAATTCTGCCATAATGGGAAATTGGCGTGGTCTAAGTTTGTGGGATCAGGGTGGGGCGACCAGGTGGGGGGTGCCTTCACTAAGCTCTGGAACTCGGTTGGGTGGAATCCAAGCGATACACAAGTATATAAAAACACACTTAATAAAAAAAAAATTCATTCCCACTGAGCATAGGTGAAATGTAATATATCCCAGGGTACTACTATCCAGAAACGGTTGCTAACTTACACTATCGCTCCCCTAATGGACAGAACAGCCTGAACCCGTTCTTGGGGTTACATTCTTATGTAAACTTGCAGCTAGATCTCGTGACTAGCTAAGCCTTGAGGGGGCGGTGCTAACAAAGAGATGAACACAGGACTCGGAACCGCAAAACCCCGTTTAGCTCGTGCCCCCATTGCATGCTTCATAAGCAGCCATATTAGAAAAGGTATTTACAAGTAAATCAAGTACCAGTTCTAACAAAAAAACGCATATTTGTATCATACCTCCAAAGGAACTATATTGCTGTAAACGTTTCTAAAATTGATCTGTCCTGTTCGTGTCATACCGTATCGTTGAACATGCAAAAGATTTTAATATTTTTAAAATACCACTTACCCAAATTAGTCGATATTACAAACGCAACATCCAGCAGTAAATACATGCTTGCGATGCTGTTGCTACGCACTGGAGTGCGCAGACAGCTGTCGTAATAAAGTATCGAAAATAATATAAGATGGAATCCTATATTCTCTGCAGGGCGGGCCTGTTAGCCGCGCCCCTTTCCATTCATAGCCGTCCCTTCGGGGCGGGGTCGCCTCCTCCTCGGGAATGAGTGACTTCACACTCATTTGAAGAATACTATCGGCCGTGAGCGGGCACCATGGCGAAGAGCGGCCGGGCGTTAAGGAGAGTGATCACCGGCTTGGCCGAGTGCCCGGCTCACGGCAGGGTGACGGCTGTGCGGCGCGCCTCCGTTACCGGGTATTGTGATAATTCTCGGCGCTTATAGCCGAGCCTTTGTTAGTAGAAACTGTGTGGTGTAATTATACTGACACCTCCTTGTCTCGTGACTGTAATAGAGCCTCTCGCTGTGCGTGAGATTGCACTGTCCAAGCTGGTTTTTAATGCGGGCCCGGAGGTATTTCATGTTAGTCGGAGACGCTATACTGTCTAAGTATACATTTGTTATCGGCGCTCTCTTGATTGGGGGAGGGTGCACGCCACATATGAATTGATAGTCGCGCTCTTCACAGACCGGTGTACTTTATGGGGGGGGGGGGGGGGTAAAGAGTCTCGCTTTAATCGGAGGTGCGGGTAACTGAAACTTTTAAACGAGACCCGTGAGGGGGCTGGTATGGAAAAGTGGCCATGAATATGCCAAGGCATAGCTTTTGACAGTTGACGTTGTCATGTTACCAGAGATGCGTGTCCTGTTGCATTGACAGTACACACTCGCAGAACTAGGGGCTGGGGTAACAACCTTGGCCCTCAGGTCTTGATGTATTTTTTTTTTTTTTTTTTTATTTCAGAAATATTTTGTTAGGCATTTTTCAAAAAACAAACGGCAAAAGAAACAGTGCTATGATACAGGGGTTACATTTACCAGCGACAGCTTTCACTTGGAAAATCGGCGGAGTCCGTGCTGTTGCTAATGTTTCTTCCATATTTTTTTGGTTGTGTCTCTGGCTGGTGGGCTTTACGTGGCTTTCGAAGGACTGGTTTGTGTGTTGCCCGACGCGCGATGTGTTAAGGGCGACCAGATGATTCCCTGTCACTGGAACGCAATTTATCGAGCTCTAGGTTTCGAGTTAACATATCCGTGCCTCCATTTTAATTGAGCCAGTTGGCCCAACACACCTGGCGAAAATGATGGGTATAAGCCAAGTCCACGAATAGTCAAGTGGTGTTCCTGTGATATGGAACCACCTGGTCACTCTGGGTATGTGCATGGATAGCTGTGATTAATGTGTTCTGTTGGTGGTGTTTGTTGCCTAAAACAACGGTTGTGTGAGCCTCAATTTAAAAGTAACAGCACGAACAGTGCAGCTGCGGTAATTGTGCATTTGGCCAGTGTTTCCCAAACTAATCTCGGCCCACTGGTGGTTCCCAAGCCGGTTTTTGTTGGTTAGCAAAAGTCCAAGAAATAAATAAAAATTCATTCAAATGTTGTATTTCTCTTGTCACATTTGCTGTACTTTAAAGACAGAGGCCAAATGTCAGGCTATGTCTTCTAACAAATTGCTGCTTATTTTTAACATGGGGGGGGGGTTAACACTTTGCAGCCAGGGAACCAAAGTAACGTCAATTATGTTACACACTCGCTGGGATACGGGTAATGTGAAGGAAAGGCTTTCAGATGCCATTTTTTTTTGTAACACAACAAAATGTAAATACCTGTAAATGGTCTGTCGAGACATTTAGTTGGTGGTGCACAAATAAATATTCAGTCACCATTCCCACACGTTGTCATTTGTGTGCAGTATAGTTTTATCAGTAAACTGTATGTCTGTGCACATTTATTGGCCATTTCAATACATGTGCTGCCTCGAAATGACAGTGGGCTACTATATGATGCTTTAGTTGCATTCAAAAATGGCCCGCCTCATGTTCATTGAAGCTATGTGGATCTAGAAAGCTTGTCGTTTTGAAAATTGGGTCGTTATTATAAAAGGTTTGAAAAGCACTGATGTATGCAGTCGAAAGTTTGTTGATGCTCATCCATGTAAAACAACTGAGCTGTTTGGGATGGGTTTGGATGGTAGTGTTTTTAATGTTTGTTATTGCGCGGAGG
Organism: Triturus cristatus; assembly: GCF_964204655.1. Classification (NCBI taxonomy): domain Eukaryota; kingdom Metazoa; phylum Chordata; class Amphibia; order Caudata; family Salamandridae; genus Triturus; species Triturus cristatus. Next base: position 693,907,690 of record NC_140584.1, on the reverse strand, counting down.
GGAGCGCTGTTGAAGTTTGTGATACCCATCTATAAAGGGATATCGGCACATTGTTGAATGTGTGATGGGTGTTCCGTCGGTCTTCCTCACTCTACAACTTTCCTCTTCAGGGGTCACAATTGGACCAGGCCCTCTACCTTCTGGTGACTGTTGAAGCATCTCAATTTAGAATCTTATGGTTGAGGGTTAAGGGGAGAGCAGTGACCTCTGTTTTACTTGTAATACAGGAGAAAGCGCTTTATGACAGGCCCCACGTTATTAAAGTAGACGTGTAAAAAGCTGTCCTCTTGTTCTTTAGTATGTTTTGTCCACATGCTTTCCATTTTTCGATAGGCTGAATGTAATCCGTGTTTGGAGAGGGCATTGGATACTTTGGGTTGTCTGAAGCAGTGCAAATCTGAGTTTGGAGAGCATGGAATAAATGCTTAGGGTACACCATTTGTTCAGAAGGGAGAAAAGCCAGACATGGCTTTATCAGTCAAAACAGCGAAAGAGGGACTGGGAGCTCCCCTAAGGTCCAGCGTACATGCGCCTTGAATCAACATATAAACAAGAGGTTTGCAGCTCCTATAATATGAGGAAAAAGTAGGGGGAGGGAAGGAAACCTTATGATGAAAACAGGTTGGAGGGATATAACAAATCAGATGAAAATGTCCTCACACTCCCTGCTGGGTGTCATGCTTCATCATAGGGCAGCTCCTCAGGACAGTGTTGCAATGCCCAATGGGCCCCTCGAGGGGACTCTTTGCTGGAGATCTTTTAAAGACGAGAGCCTTGATGAATAGTGTGAAGGTGATAAATGTGTAAATTGGTGATAAAGTGAGTTAAAAATGACTATATAAGTACCCTATTCATTAAGCTGCTGTCTTGTCGATAATAAAAACAATATGAGGCGGTGTAGCAGATAAGCGTCCTTCACAGTTCAAATAATAACCTGGAATCACTCTGTGCACCAGTGGAATTGGCCCAACTCTGTCAGGAAGAAGGGAGACTTGGGCGAGCGTGGTGCGCTGTAGCACTGTGCGGCGGAATGACTTCCAACCGCGCTGTGGCACGTGAGATGGCACCTGTCTGACCTGGGCACCTGTCTGACCTGGGCACCTGTCTGACCTGGGCACCTGTCTGACCTGGGCACCTGTCTGACCTGGGCACCTGTGACGGCCCGGCAGCAATTGCTCATTGCCAGACATCGGGACCTCGTGCTGCCTTGCACCGCTGGTGCTGATAGCCTGGCCCTGGGGGTATAAAGCACCTGTGGGAGGCGACAACTTCCTGGAACAAGCAGTGCAGCCTACACTGACTCAGGCAAGAACCAGAGGAGCCAGCGCCATCTGAGACACCCAGCAAACTAGCTCTTCTGGGTGAGCGGGGTTGCCCACTGACCTACGTGAGCCCCACTGCCACTCGCGCTTGTTTGATCTTCAATGCACTGCAGAACACAGTGGGATGACACTGGCCTGGAGTACATGGGCATCATGGGTGGCCACAAGCCAACCAGGGACACCCAGACAGGAGACACCCTAGAGGCCTTAGGTGACCCACAGTATATGTATGCGTGCCCCCCCCTTCCCCACCGCTCCCCCCGCCCCCTGCCTCCCGTATATATTGGACCAGATACTAAATGCTATGAATGCCTCACACAAACTGCTAGAGAGCAACATAGACAAGGTTATTGTGGACCTTTGGACATTCTGAGATGACCATTACAAATTGGCAGATAGGGTGAAATGCAACAAGGATGCCCTTGAGGAGGTGGGATCCAGTGTCAGGGCTATAGGACAAGGTAGTCAAACTCCTCTGCAGAGTAGACCTGCTGGACCAGTGGAAGCGGGATGCAGAGGAATGGCACCACTGGAACAATGTTAGACGAGCTGGGCTGCCTGAAAAAGTGTAGTGGTGGGACATGGTGGTCTTCCTCGAAATCTAACTGATCAAAGAGGTTGCTTTCCAGAGTCTCTTGCTGTTTTTTTGTCCCTGGAGAGGGCAAACGCAGGTCCTGCGTAACCGCTTCCTCCAGCACTGCGCCCTGTAGTACCCCCCACCCCCCTGCCTGCTGAATTCACAGGGATGGAGACCTGATTTTACAAAAAGCCCATGAGGCCTGATTACACCTAGAAAATGCACTGGCGAGTATACATAGCTGCCACTCACGTAGAAGGGCACGCGGGCGAATTATTGGCATGGGTGACCTGCCTGTAATCCAGGAGAAACCTCATTACCCAAGTCGCCGAGCCAATGGGAGAAATGATCTACTTGCAAATCTGTATTCATGAAGTTTTCATGGGGCACTATTGGTAGTTGTACAGGGCCAGTGATCCTATGGCCGGAAACATTCTGGCTGTTTTCCTAGACGGGGGGCAGCGCTGCAGGAAGATCGAGAGGGGCTGGGCACATCAATTTCAGAGTCCGAAATAAATCAGAGAGGCCATCAAAGGCTTGGCAACAAGGTAAGAAACCAAAGACAGATGGCCTTCCAGCCGAATTCTACCAGACCAATTCCGATCCCCTGGTTGTAAGACTGGCTGAAATGTATGCCAATATGCTAGAACGCAGGCACCTCCTAGACAAGCCCAGAGAGGAACTAATAGTTTTAATTCCTAAGTCACTTGGTGACACCACCGATGCAACTGCGTTTCGCTCACTCTATGCTGAACTTTGACTATAGAATGCTTAGCAAAAATCCGGTACAACCCCACCTGGTGCATGAGTACCAAAATGATTTCATCTGCAAATGTAACACGTCCCGCAACATCTTGTGCCTTTATCGCATGCTGTATAAAACGATTAAGGCTCAGTTCTCCGAAGCCCTGGTCCTCTCTATTGAAATACAGAAGGCCTTTGATACTCTTAGGTGAGATTACCTGTGTGCAGTCATGACCAGGATGTCCCTAGGGGAGAGTTGGAATAAATGGATCACATTGCTGTATGCAATTGTGCGTGGATAATTTAATCTCTGACCACTTTGAGGTCTGTCAGCGCACAAGGCAAAGGTGCCCCCTCTCTCCCATGCTCTTCGCGCTGGTAGTTAAACTGTTTGCTTGCTTCCTGGGATTGGCGTGCAGAGACAGGGGTATTCCACTGCATGATTGGGAATGTATCTGTGCACTGTGCATGGATGACATGTTGATCTTTTTGAGAAATCCCCAAACAGGAGTCCAGTGGGGCATCACTATGTGAGACAACTTCAGACAGATCTCTGGCCTCATTACGAATTGGCGAAATCCTACACATTCCTGGTCTCCCAGAATGCACAATCCCTCTGGAGCAGTTCATGGCCCTTGGTTTACAATGGGAGCCAAGGGTCCTCAAATACTTGGGGATCCGAGTATATCACTCGGACGCTGATTTCCGACAGGGTGATCTTGGAATCATAATAAGGGGCCTCATCGAAAGCATTGCCTTTTAGCGTTTAGTGCAGCTTCCTGTCATGGCCCGGATAGCACTGACCAAAATGGTGATCTTCCATAGAGATCTTTACTATTTCCAGGGCTACGGGGAATTATGCGATTGTACGGCCACTGCTTTTTTTCCTCATAGTCAAGGATTTGCCCCGTAATCCATTAGCTGCAGGTTTTAACAAAAAATATTGTTTCTATCTCAAACAGACCAAACGTTACAAAAAAAAACCCCACAGCTATACCTGTTCGCGTTCATTGGAAGACCCTTCGCAAAGGTTACATGTCATCATCCAGTTGCTTATTTGTACATTTGGCTGGCAAACTGGTACTAAGGAGGTGAAATATTTGCCCAGACAATATTATCATGTGTAAAAGTTAAACAAATAACGAATGAATTATAGAAAAAAAGTGCACCATTATGCCGCATAATTTGCCTTTCTTGCTACATAACTTGTGCAACCCTGTTGTGTAATTTGGTGCCTTCTTGCCACACAATTCCAGTGGCCCTGACTATTTTGTGAGCCCCCCCCCCCCCTCACTCCAATTCATATACTGGGAGAGTTAATCTGGGATGGGCAACGCACCAGGGTATCACTGCGTTCACTTCAGAGTTTCACGACCACAGGCGGCCCAGACGAAACTGTACTACCTCACTACGCAGCTGTACCACCCACTGGCTGGGTGGCGGGGCTAAACTTGGCATAGGTGGGTGAATTCAGAGCCCCGAGCAGGGAGGGAGGGCTAGAAGCTATGTTACTGGGATTTAACTCAACCTACTGTGCAAACTGCAGTTGCTCTGTATTTCTCTTTGCTATTGGGGGGGAGGAGCACGCTGTCATATAGGGACTGCCGCTCTACATGCCTCTGCAGCGCTGTTAATGGGCCTGCTGACAGTTCAAGGGGGCTAATTCACTTCCCGCCGACTGGCAAATTGAATGGAGGTGGGAATGGCAACATTAGAGAACTGCTATTCAGAGGGCTCTTTCTACATGCTGAATGTGACTTACCTGGCACTGAATTCTTAACCTATGGGGCATTGACTGGGCACTTTGGAACCAGAGCCCCCAATGTGCGATCTCCTGCAGACCTTGCTTACCTTTGGGAGAGGCAGGCACCTAGTTTCCTGGTTATACAAAACTGCACTGGCTATGAGTGTAGATGACTTGCAGCTTTAAAGGTTAAGTGGCAGAACTATATTGGTAGATCCTTCACTGGAAAGGAGAGATGCCAGACCCTGAAGCACATTTGCACAAAAGCGTAACTAGAGTTCCAAGTACACCCAGTTCAACTACTTAAACTGTACATATCTCACACCCTATAGACTGAATGTCATGTTACAGTTTGGGTTCAGATCACCTTGCAGTTTGAAGACCGCTATGTTACACATCATATGTGGTCAAGAGGGTATCACCTATGAAGATGACCCCTGCCTCCTGAATATTGCTCAGCTGCCTTCTACACAGTCGGCCACCCCTCCCTTTTCAACACCCTAGAGCCACAAATGGGATTTGCCACCAGTGTCATTCACTGGTTCTCCTACTTTCGCAACCAACACCAGCTTATTCACATGGACACCCCCAGATCCCAAAAGATTCCCATCACCTGTGAAGTATTCCTGGGTTCGTTCCATACTGTCTCCTGCCATCTTCAACCTCTACATGGTGCCACTTGGTGCTCTACTCACAGATAAACGCATCAAGATTGACCAAACTGCTGATGATTCACAACTCTACGTAAAAGTCTTTTCTGCTTCAGACACCAAACGCCTCCAACACTGCCTGGAAGAGTTCCTGGCGTTTGTCCGTTGCTTACCTGATTCTCAACGCAACCAGGACAGAGTTCTTATTTGCCAAGAACAAGAAACCACACATCTGGCTTAGTGACTTGAATCTTGACTACTTCAGACTCCCGACTTTCACCAAATCCCAAGTTACTTGGATTCACCCTGGATCTCAACATCACCCCCAAAGGAACATATTGCCAGGAAAAAAAAAAAACAAGCCAGCCTGTTAGTAGCTCTCTCTTCTGAAAGAAGTGAGGCCATTTCTTCCAGAAAGTGACTTCAGAACTGCTGTTCAAGCCCTTGTACTCTTGCATCTGGATAATTAAAATGTGCTGCTCCATGGCCTTCCGGACTCCACACTGGCCCCTCTTAAGCATCCTTCATGTCGCAGCACATCTCATCCAGGGTCTGAGGAATTATGTTCACTTAATCCCCATTATGATGGAACTCCATTAGCTCCACTTACCGGCCTACACCATCTTCAAACCACCTTTCTCATTTAAGTTATCCTGCCAGCACCCCTGCTTATCTTACAGGCACGGACCCCACAAATGGCTGTTCTCAGCACACTCCTAGCTAAGATGCCATCATACTGCAGATTGATAAGTGTGAAAATGTATGCTACTGTCCGTAAATTATACTAGGTATTTTTATTTACTCCACATATAATTCGTGCGCTACTGCCTTGCTAACTCTGTTCAGCGTTATGTACATTTATACTGCATCTACCTCAAAACTGTATTGTCAGCATAGACTGATGTCTTCCGTATACTTCGCTTACAAACTTTCACTGTGTACTTATATTTACTGCAAATGCAGCCTGGTGTAATGTCTGCGTTCCCGTAGTAATTGAATTATAATCTCGGGGCTTCTTCTGAAATATGTGCAAGAACGAGCCTATCCTCTGCTCACACTCTTTCACCGCGGCACTGTTGGACGACCAAAGTACAAGGGGAACGCAGATATCGCATCGGGCTTATTTTTTATCAAGTGCCAAACATACCACCGCAGGGATGGCAATGCAGGTTTTGTTTAGCCTGATTTTATAGATTTGTAGTTTTCTAATGGCTACCGTGCTTATGTGAAAATAAATGAATAGCCATGAAAAAAACACCACTGGATTAAAAGTGAGGTTTGACCTCCTGCTGTTTCCGATTTACTCGTTGGGGTGTAGGGTGGGGTCCTCTGTCTCATAATCTACCCGTCTGATATGCGAAAAGGGTGCTTGGTTTGGTTGCTTGCCACGTTCATATTGCACGTACGTAATGATGTGTGGGCTGCGGCTGGTCATATTGTACGTATTCAAGGATTGTTGTTGCCACCACCCTTGCCTTTGCTGTGTGTGCGGTAAAACTTTGCACTGATGATGTTGGTTGTTTCTTACCAGTTGTGTTCGTCTTAATTTTGAACAAACGTTTTAACATGCAAGCCCAAGTTACGTGTTTTAATCGGTGCTTCTTTTAAGGTGTTTGAACGTTTGCCCTGATCTTGAGTGTGCTGCTGGCACAGAATGTGCTGCAGAGTTCGCCCCCCCCCCCCTGGATGTTAAAGGCCTGCATAGATCAGGCGAGGTTATGACATTTTATTTTTATTTATTTTCCCTCGTGACTGCAGCCAGTTATTTTTAGTATCTGTAGAGGCAACAAATATGTTATCTATTAACAAGCTGTGCAAGGCATGCATTCCCGCCATAGAAAAGAACTGAAGCCTGAAAGTTTTTCTTAAGTGGTGTTTTGTACCTGACATTCCTTTTACCACCGTTATCGTTTCAGACATTTACCTTCTTGTGGTATTCTGATGAGCAGGTGCTCCGCTTCACAGGCGTTCCTCCCTAGTCCTATTGCCTCGGAAAGAACATTATTCAGCTTTTCTGCGCCATTCTCGAACAAAAGAAAAGAGTATGCGGAGAGAAGAATTCTCGGGTTTGTATGCTTTTTAAAATAAAGTAAACATCAAGTGTTTTCTAGAAAACAATAACCAGATAAGTTTGTCTTGTCGGATTTGATAAGCAGGTGTACCCATGCAAAAAATAAAATAAAAAATCTTGTTCCTTAACCCAACCTGGCATCATCACCAACATAGGAATTCTAGAACAGCCCTTTTTCAATAATGACTGGTTGTGTGTTGGTAACAACCGTGACATTGTTTGTTAATCTTGCCAGGACCACAGCAGTACAACTGCCACCAAGTAGAATAACTTTTATCAATAGCCTTCCCTGAAATTTCAGTAGGTCTCTACAGTATCATTCCACCCGTGAGGCTACAGCTTACACAAGATGTAATACAATGTTCAAGTCTCTCACCGACTGTCTCTTGTGTCAAGATAGACCCAAACAGAGAATGCGGAGGTGGGGTGCAAGTGCAGTGATGTGGTAAATGAGTGAGACCACACACAAATTGCATACGGTGGAAGGAGGACATGTGGTTGACACAGGGGAGGCAAAAGATGCAGACTTGGTTGGGGGGAGTACATGATGAGGGTAATGGGAAGAGACTGTGGGGTAGGTAGAGAATGTGGATGTAGCCAGGATCAGGTTTGGATTTGCAGTATAGTTAAACAATTTGAAGCGTAGACTTTGCTAAAGTTCACATAGAATTAGAAAGTTACAAACATTGACTCGTCGTTGTATATTGCATACTTGTGAAGTTGTACCTTAACAGGCACAATCCTCTTTATTTGGTTGCACCTTGCAGATCCTTTCTAACTTGTACCTCCTCAGTAGAAAGCTACTGAATGGGTACTAAATAAACATTCGTGCACCAGTTGTGTGTTTTCAACCACTGCTTCATAATCACATAGTTTTACAACATATCAACCTGCCGTTTTGGGGCATTTCTGATAGCTTTAATATTACATAAAGTAAGTCTCTGCCTTGTGTGCCACTTCAAGTCTGTTAACTGGATAATGTCACTGTATCTCAGCCTGCACTTAAATACTCTATCCACATTATAGCATGCATGTTCTACTTAGAATACACTTCTCTGTAGAAAAAATAGCTTGAAGCTGGACTCTGGCCACCTGCCCCCATTTCTGATGTTATTTGTATAATCTTCGACTTTTCATCCTTTTCCAGGCATTTATGTGGCTGGTGCTTAACTGACATCCCCTGAGCATGTGTGTGACACCTCCAATAAAGGTGTTTCCCAGTTTACTTGGTAAAATGTGTCCTTGTATGCTTTGTTAAAGATACTTGTTTGTTTTGCTTTCTATCAACTTTGAGGATTAGAATTCAATCACAATGACCAAAAGTTTGCACATCATGTTGTGTGGATTTCCTTTTTTCGTTTTACTCACTTGACAGTACTTGAAGCTTCATGGGCATGTGATGTGGGCACTAAAACTAAGCATCCAGCTATACAAGATGTGAAGCTGGCCGTTTTGATTAGCGAGCTAGAATGTGCTGCCTACATTAATACCCGTCTGGTTGACTCCTGTGTGGTTTGTGCTGTAGCTGCTTCTGTAACCTTTGAAGCTGCAGTGTAACAAGATGCATTACTTCTTCACAGCTTTGTGTAGAAACAGTTCTCTGTCAAGAGGAACTACTGCCACTTTCACCATCTTGGTGAGACACAATAATCATTGGCACCTTCTACAGTCCCATTATAACCCTATGGGCAACAGGTGTTTGCTGTTACATGCCAGTCCTATAGGTCTTCCTCTCTCGGGTAATCACAGCGTCGGGGTCTGTGCCTGTCGGGGCTCTATACTGGTCTTCTTGGGATCGAGTTGTACAAAGGCTGAGCTATCGCGAAAGCCTTCTTTCTTGTGTGACGGTTGTCTTACACTTGATCTGCAAGTTTAATCTTCTGTAAATCCACATGTGAACTCTACATCCTGTGATCCTCTTTGTTCATAAGTGCAGTCTTCCTACCAAACTTCGTCGAGTTGGGCAGTTTTATTAGCAGCAAAGAAGCAAGTTACAGCTGTCAATAAGAAAATAAAGATCCGCCAGTTTCCTCTAACAGCTGCTAGAACAGGAAAGAGAAGGCTGCAGTTCAGTTATGTTTGTTGTAGTTTGACCCCGACACACTTACAAAAAGTCAAAAATACTGGTTAATCACAACAACGGTCAAATAACAGAAGACTTTACTTGAATTTAGCAAATAAAATGACATTTCTCATTGATGTTGACTAGCTGTGTAGGTTTCACTTTCCAGTTTGAGCGGCCTGAGAAGCATTGACTCGCTTTAGAACAGTGGGGCAGCACGTGGAACAAAGTAGCAGACTGAATTACCTTCTCCTCAGCTCCAACCAGGCCAGGCAAACAAAAATAAGATGTGTTTTCTGGTTAAGTTAACACAATCGATGCATGCTCGTATGCATTTGTCTTCCATATGCCTTCATATTGATAGACTGGTCAAGTGAACCTTAAAGGAAGGAATTTCAACCGAGGGTTAAGCTCTATCCAACTTACGCTTGCGTGTTAAATTAAGACTTCTTAGTGAATTGATTGACGGTATCTTTACATAGCTAAAAAAATCTGCTTCTTATTTCGGGCCTGTAATGATACAGGCACCTCTAGCGCAAAAGTTAAATGTACCAGTTCTCCAAGCATCCTTATGATGTACTGAATTTGAGTGATTTAAAAAAAATATGGATTTCTCGTTTAGTGTTGTATCATTTTGTATTACAGCGTTATAGACTGCTGCAAATGGTAGGTACACTGGTTGTTAAAGGCCATGAAACTGAATTTTTAACAAGGAAAGGACATTTAACAACTGGTATGGTCCGAGGCAGAAGGCCTATAGATAATATCAAGCACCCCCTGCAATACATTATAAACATATTGCAAATAACCAAGAAGTCCTGTGACTATACAGAGGAGCAAGGCCGAAGGCAGAATTTCTTTAGGTGAGAATGGAAATTAAAGGTGTCTTGCAAAATCCTTCTAATGTACGGCGTATAGGATTTGATTCCTTAATACATGGTCACACCATCACCATCTGACACACGTCTAAAATTCTTAATGACTGGATCCTTGATGCTAATTGCAGACAAGAGGGTGAAAAAAATCAAACTGTACTGAAAAATCAAATGCACCAACAAAGGAGTTGGTAATCTTTGCAATAAAGGTATTGGACTCAGTTTATTGTAAGTCAGGTTAAATAAATGCTATGGATAAGGTTGTGTAGAAACATTCAGTGATTCTATCTTTTCTATTATGTCCTGTAGCATGCAAGAAAATATGTTGCCCAAATAGCTCTTTTCTGCTGATCACTATTTTGTTTTAGAGAAGCATATCCGAAAAAGGAAAAGCAAGTTTCACACCGGTCAACCATGTGCCTTAAAAATGGAGGTGAAATCAGGCGTTTAAGAGGATGATCCCATCAAGGCCAATGGGGAAATAATCACTTTTTTTTTTTTGGAAGTTCATGATCTAGGTTTAAAAAGCGGATGACTTAATTAAACTCTCTGGAGGTATTTCGTATGTAATGGTTCTACTTGAACTGCCTTTCACCTTGGTTGCTGGATCTGGCCACAGGCGTTGTGATGTCTGAACTCCACTGTAATCACTTATTACAGCGGAGCAGCTCCATCATTTCTTTATTACAGGTAGGTAGAAATGTCACAACTCGCCTGTCATAAGGAAATTAGATGCAGGCTTTAATAAAGGGCATGCAGCCTCCCATTTATTAAAATGCTATTACGTAATTTTACTCCCGAAGGGTAAAATATCCTACAGTGAAAAGGGAGAAAAAGGCTAACATTGGAATGTTAGAGCAGATTGTTGTTCTTTAACAATCCAATTGTCTTAAACATTTTAGCTATATAGATCTCTTTTTAAAATGGATTACAAGCCGCTTTGGCACAAGTCAAATTTTAGATTATAGTGCAGATCTGCATGATGCACTAGAGCATTATACAGAGCTGTAATCTAATTAAACTTTGAGGCGAACACCTCCCTAGGGTTAAAATGTTCTGTGGAGAGGTACCATGTTATCCTTGCCACTACTCTCCCTCTATGAAAAGCCAAGTGTGGGGTTTCCCAGAAGAGAAAGGACACAGGAAGTGCCTCGTCCTAAAGGTGATTTCACAAAATATCCAGCAACAAAACTGAAGTTCATAAACTTGAAAGAGCGGAAGTGTGCCATTCTAACAAGACTTGTAGTGAGACAGACCAGTTCTGCTAGATAAGAGCCAGTGACCTACCTTGATAAACAGTACTTTAGTGCTGCAGAAAAGAAAACATCATGTCACATAACAAAAAAATCGCAAGCAAATAACTGCACACACTCAGTCTAAGGTAAAGGGTCATGAATTGTTAAAGGACCCCTAGTTTTCAAATCTGCCTCCAGCAGATGGAAAAAATACTTAGAGGGCTGGAAATTCTTCACGTTTAGGCTTGTACAGGTCTTTCCCTGATGTCTCCCGTCTGTGCCAGGGGTCCCTGGATGAACGATCTGCTGTTTGGCGGGAGAATTGCACCTAGTCGTGTTTGTCCATCCTCTTTCCCCACAGTTTAAACAAGTAAAGTTTAATGGAGGTATGTCTGAAGATTAGGGACGTTCATACCACTGCAGACATTTTGTAGTGGGAAAAATCTTCCTTATTCATATTGCCAATGTTATTAGACTGTCGGTGTCAATGATTCATACAGTGCTTTATTGCATGTTGGCTGTTGTAACATTCATGTGGATGTCCTATATCATGTCATGAGTGATGTAGTATGTGGGGTAGTTAGCAGTTCTTAGCAATGGCACGAGTTATAGTTACTAGCGAACTATAATTACTGAGGGATTTTTTTTTTTTTAGTTTAAAAAGTTGCGTTGTCACAATTTTCATCTAACTATGTTACTTCGACCTTTTTTTTTTTTATGTCGAGCCTAGAGGCAGTGCGTTCTGAGGCATGCTGTAATGCCTCTGTGGCGTTGGATCACGCCCTCCGCTTTCAATCTTTTTGTTTAATGTCCTTTTCTAAATTGCTTTCATTTTATAGGTGAAACACTCCTCTTTGTCCCTCCTTTGTGTTTTTCATTTTTCTGATGACTGCCCCTTTTACACGTGGCCTTACTTTTGGGTTTATTTATAGTTCGGTGCTATATTTTATTTTTTGCATTCAGTGGTCCAGCGACATTTCTTGCTTGCCCTCAGCCTCCTGTTACCTTTGTGCGTGTCTGTAATCTGTTCCTGTCTGAGCGCTGCCTTTGCTCCCGCCCATCCCATTGTTCATGTTCACCACCTCCATTGATTTTTGCAGTTTTATATAGTGCGAACTCTACCCGCAGGTATCGGAGCACTTTACATGAGCATCAGTTGCGTTACATATGGACACATTCTTTTTAGGCACTGGGAGAATAAGGGATTTACCCAGAATCACAGGATGTTTGAGCCTCCCACCGGACTTGAACCTGGTTCCTCAGCTTACTCTCCCAGTGCCTAAAAAGAATGTGTCCATATGTAACGCAACTGATGCTCATGTAAAGTCTGTATTCTAGCTGGTAAGCCACAATCTCTCCCGGCAGTGTGTTTTGTAGTGTCTGCTTTTTTTTTTTTTACTATAGTCGTTTGGTGCTGATCTTTCTGCTGTGGTTGTGTTTGCATTTCGGGTGGGCATGTCTCTGCTTTTCTGTGGTCAGGCTTCCCCAGTTCTGAGATCGGCAACTCTTAATGTTGTGCCGCATCTCACTGGAAAATGTTGGCATCTTTGTGTTTTTGGTCTTCTGTTCCCCATTTCACGCCATGCCCAGTGTGTGCTCATCTCTTGGGGGTCTGTTTAGCTGTTGTGTCTGATGTGCTGGCCTCTGTGCTGCACCAAGGAGCAGCATGGCGTGGACAGCGCTACCAAAGTACGTCCCATGTGTGGGTCAGTGTGCCCATACACACTACCTGACACACAACAGAATTGTACTGCGGTGTTCTCAGTAACTGCTGATCACCATCTAAAGCAAAATCTTACATATCAAAATTACGTAGACTGCTTGCCAAGAGTAAGTCGGGTACCCTTGCAAGGCAAGCAGTGTGTAAGGCCACATGGCCTCCACAGTACTTCTTTCCTTTCCAGTACTTCCTCAGGGTCTACAGATCTACACACAACCAGTACTTCCTCGCTGTCTGTAAACCTGTACATGGTCTCTTTTATGTGCCTTTGTAGCTGAGTGATGGAGTGCCCAGGTGTAGACTTGCATCCTTATCTGACATCTCTTCAGATTATGGATTCCTTCTCGTACACCCGTCTCTAGCCTGACCAGCAGCAGTACCTTCTTTGCTGTCCACACATTTGCCAAACACTACGTAGCGGGCAATGTTGTGGTCACATGGCTGTGATATCACAAACTCATCCATGGGGCAACAGCACAATCCCTTGGCATAGATGCACTGTAGCTGATACAAGGACTGCCGCAGTAGGCTCAGTGCCAACTCGTACTGCCTCCCCACAGCGTTCATTCAAGCAAAGTACAATACATGCATATACACGGATATAGATGCGAACTATACCTACACACACACACATCCTCCATCACCCTCACCCCATCTGCAAAGGCTACTCTGTACATGCATTGACATCACAGTATGTAACATACATCCATTTCTTGTTTATTCTGGTTAGTTTACCCCAGGTCTTTATGCATCTTTGTCTTCCTTATAGAAAAAAAAGGTGAAACATGCACACAGTAAGTGCTCTCCAATGTAAGGGGTAATACACACTGAGAATGTTTTTTTAGAAGTCAAAAGTTCACAAAGTAGAATCACAGAAATTGCCAACACGTGTTTCGCGCCAGCTGCGCGTCTTCAGGGCTGTTATACAAACAAAATTAATAGACTCAGAATTAGCTATTCCATCTTAACCTTATATCCATGAACATACATTTAAATAATAATGATAATACAGTTAGGTACTATAGCCTACAGTAATATTTCCTGAAACGGTAAATACAAGAACACAAACATTAGGGGTAAAAAAGGGAAAAAAGTGAAAAAGATAAAAATTGGAGAGAAATAGGAATACCAGGCCTGACATGTTATTATACAGTCTTGTATCTTAATTTACTAATTTACTAATGTATACATCCAAGACTCTGCACTACCTTAACAATGAGATTTAATGTAATATAACACAGGAGCTAAGGTTACCTCTTCTTCTATTATGGATATCTTTTTTTATTTTATGAGAATCTTCACAAGTGATGCGATATCCCACTATTGTGGATCCATTCCCTAAAGATAGAGTTGATTCATTATTGGTAAATTTTAAGATTCAGATCCTAGTCACTAAAGGTTTATCCAAGAAAGAGTATATAATCTCACCTTATTAATAACAGTATCCCGCTAAATCTTGTGATAAGATTTAATTTGTTTGATAATTCTGTTGCCGATCCATGATTATATCTATACATATATATAGATATATACACACACACACACTGAGTGTATGAAAAGGCAGATCATTGTATCTGCAATCACAGCGTGGGACATGAAGACCCGAGACCGATCATAGCAGGAGTGGCGGAGTCAAAGGCTGAAAGAGGTGAGGCCAAGAGTACTATGCTCCAATGAGGGAAGATCCACCTAACTTTAAACATGAGCCCCCAGGCAGAACACTATCCATGTGAAGCGGGCACTGAGGAAAGCCGCAAGGCTGAAATGTGAGAGCTAATGTATCATGGTTTTTCTCATCGCTTTGGATTATCAAGAGCGAATACGAGAAATATATTCTCCCGTAATCTTAGTAAAAATTCCTACGACTTTCTTGACACTGAGCTCTAAAACTCTTGTTCGCTGCCGGGTTTCAGTATGAGTTAAATTACACTGCTGTTGGTTCTGTGTGTGGGCAGATAAAGAAACAAAAACCATGAGTCTTACAAAAACCCCCGTAACCAGTACAGCTGCTCCTCATAGTCACGGGACAGTTACTAAGCTCATCATTCCTACTCTCTCTCAATCTATCACGCCTGGCATCTACGGCAGATTAAGATAACCTAACGCGACCCTCTCTATCAGAAATACCTTATTAGTTTGGAATTCTTCCAATGTCAGTAATGGCCGGAGGGGGACTGCATCTTCCTCTTGCCGGTATTTAATGTAATTGTGAATGTCTGCTTCGCGTAATTAACCCGGAAGTGCTAGATCCCACTTCCTGATCCCAGGATTCATGTGAATTGTAGTATGAGTCACGCTAAACTCATTTATGCGCTAACTTCATACCAATGTTGCTTATTCAAACCGATTAAGCAAAAAACGAAATTATAAATCGCCTCTAATCCGAAATGTACTTTCTCCAAACTGTGGACAATTGAAAAACAGTCGAAGAGATATTACATTTTGCATAGGTGACAGAGTAGAATCACCAAAATTACATTATTCATGGACTATATTAACTGCTTATACTACTATTTCTATAGTCCTTATTTTGATGGAAGTCATATAGTAGAAGTATATTCTAGAGCACCAAATGCAAAACGGTAGTCGGTGGTAATCCATTGCAGTCTAACAGTCATTTCATTTTTCGTAATGTGCGGGTGTGTGAAAGAAAATCATGAACTGTATTAACATCTGCTTCTACTATTTCTAAAGTCCATATTTTTATAAAGTTGTAATTATAGTCAATTGACGAAGTCAGAGTTCATATGGTCGATGTATGCTCTACACTAATCTAGAGCAAAGAAACAAATGTGATTGATAATCAAAGGCAGTCCTCACATTATCAACAACTTAAAAAAATAAATATTAGTTGATATATCAAGTTGTATTTCAGAGGGAGCACCAGGGTATATCTTCATTGAGTGCAACGATATAGCTCTTAGTACGGAACACCCATCTCTGTTCACATCGGAAGAGGACTCGTTTTAAGGGGCCCATGTTCACATCATATTTGGGTTTGTCAACGATGACCCACCTAAGATCATCTTCTGAATGGGCCATTTCCAAGTAGTGTCTGGTCATACATGTATTGGATTTTTTGCCTCTAAATGCACTCCGGTGTTCTACTATCCTGTGTTTTACTTTCCGAGTGGTCATGCCAATGTATTGAAGCGAACATGGACATGTTATCATATAGATAACGCCACTCGTATTGCAGTTGGTATGATTAAGTAACCAAGGTGTCTCCAAAGCCATATCCAACTGTGTCGTATGTTGTGTGAAAGGACACACAGAACAGGTACCACACGGAAAATGTCCAGTGACTGGGGAACTATTCCTATTTTTTTATTTTTTTTTATTAGCAGGGCAGAGACATAGAAGAAAGTAAAAGATACAAATAAAGATACTGTTTTGTAATAATGCATCCACTCCTATATTTATCCATTATTTATATTTTCATATAGATCCTATGGAAAGTCTATTAGTTACCGACAGAGAAAGAGTTATACATATCTTATATACTAATGCTCTATTCGAGTAAATACTCATTCTTAACAACGGGGACACGTATCATTTTCCCGTTTCCCTATTTGTATAATTTTTCTGGAGTATAATACAGATTAAATATGGTTTTATAGTGTTGATTTAAGGTTAGCAGAGAGAAAATTCCTTTTTGCTAACTCCAATGTCCGATCTATATCAATTTCCTCATCTTCTAATTTCTCTACCCATTTATCCTCCGTTTTTCCAATATCATCTGGCAGATTTCTCAGCAAAATATTATAATATTCCCCAATCCGAGTTTTCCCTCCAAGCTAATCCTAAAGCTGGTATAACATCCAGATTAAAGATTTCTTGCAAAGGTGTTTTCAGCCAGCTACAAATTTGAATATATTTAAATTGAGATTGTGCATCTATTCCTTTAAGTCTAACCAACTCCGAAAATTTTATAATCTTGAGTTTATCATTATACAAATGGCTAATTCTGTCAATCCCACCCCTAGCCCAACCTCTTGCCATTGGATCATCCATCCCATCTGGAAACATTGATGAACCCCATAATGGAGTATATCTATTATATTTTGTAATTTTTAATACCCTCGTGATTTTCCTCCATACCCCCAGGCAGATTTTAAACACTTAAATCTGTTTTTTTTGTAGTAGCTAGGTTCAATTTTCCTTAAACATACCTGAAGCCTCATTGCCAATAGCTAAGTGATAAATTGATGGCAAATCATTCTCGTTGACATTCTTGTCATTTAGTAAGGGGGCCATTTGTTGTAAAAAAAACTGCCCAATAATACATTTGTAGGTTTGGTGGTGCCCACCCACCTCTGTCTTGGAAGTGTTAAATGCTTAAATGATCGTCTTATTTTCTAGAATTGCCATACAAAGTTAGAGAACATTGCCTCCATTTTCCGGCTAATAAACCCTGGTATTTCCAATGGTATTGAGCGAAATAAATATAAGATTTTCGGGAAAGCCTTCATTTTTAAAACATTGATCCTCCCCACAATAGTTAACTGAATTTTATCTATCCGCCTTAAGTCTTTCCCAATTTCATTGAGTATTTGTTCAAGATTGTTTGTCCATATTTTATCTACATCCATACCTATCTTTATCCCCAGATACGTTGCATGTGGAGTTTGTCGTTTATCAGAAATATTACATTTATTAGAGCAAATAATTTGTGTCTTAGTTCTAATAAGTAGATATCCAGATCTATTTCCATACTCCTCCGCCATCCTTTCAATTTCTCTTATTGCTGTCTCTGGATCAGACGTCGTGATGGCTATATCGTCTGCATACGCCAGTACTTTTGTTTCATACCCACTAGTTTTCATAGGCATGATATTGACATTTCTGAGTAGTTGTTCAATAAAGGGATCTAGATAGAGGGCAAAGAGAATCGGAGAGCATGGGCATCCTTGCCTTGTTCCTCTAGCTATTTTTAGGATTGTTGAAGTATTACCCATAATCTGTAGTTTGGCTTTTGGGTTGAAATACATTGCTCGAATAGCTGTTAAAAGTCGTGGTCCAAACCCTCTTGCCAATAGAACATCCCATAGATATTGCCAGGCCACACGATCGAACACTATTTTTATGCTTGTGGCACGCACTTTGCAACAAAGTGATTATGTCTCAGATTGAATTTTGTTGGAATAATGAGGTTTGGTTTATTATATATTTTTCAATGCAAAAGAGCAGGAACAATTTTGTATATTGTTGATACTTGGTATTGAAAGTTTACATTGTCTCTTGTTGCCTCATTGAAAAGAATTAACATTCTAAAATGGTGCTCATGTTAATCTCCTTGAAACACTGTTTTGTTTCACTGTCATACCTGTCACTTGTTTGCACAGTTAAATGAACTTTGGTTCATGCTGCTGTGAAATCTTTCTGTCCCGTGAGCAAGGGGAAGTGTTCCCTGAAATGTGTTGGCCGTTTTGGCTGCAGCACAATAAATCTTACCTGAAACACCCACACAGGCTCTTGTGGTTTCGTGTTCTTCGTAGTTGGAACGCGACGTGCTTTTGAGACCGTGAAAGACTGATTATGTGTCACTAAAATCAAAAGGTCTTTGCTGAATCCAGATCTAATGAAAGGGACAGAAATGGTCCGGTTTAAACCATCTTCACTTTGGATTCAGGCGGGTGGACCAGGTAGATTTTAAATGCATTTATTACGACTTCTCCTTGTTGGGAGGATACATCTTGGAGACCATTTCCATCACACTCATCTGAGCAGTGTGATGGTACGAGATTCATTACTCAGACCACCTTTACGCACAAGCCACCACAGAGAAACCTCCACAACAGGTTAAAAGAAATTGAGAGCTTCCTAAACAGAACCTCTAAACTTACTGTAACCCTAAACCAAACTCTGTATAGAGCTTTCACTGTAACAGTTCCCCCCCCCTACACTTACCCTATACTCTTTAATACTGGATATTATTTTATTTTTATCCATTGTGTTGTTGAGCACCATTAGTTCCTTTATTTCAGTGTTTCATCTTATATATGTCGTTATCCCGCATACCATCACCCCGCATTTTTCACAACGCAAATGCAATTACTATCTGATACTACGAAATACCATTACTCCGCATATGACTTTACTACGCATGCCTTAACAATGCGTGGTGAAGGCATAAACTGTTTAAAAGTGCTGTACCGTAATAAATAAATATATATTTTCACTGAAAAAAAACATAGGTTTCAGAGGCGTTCTAGTTAGCTGGACATTTCCCTTGTACAAAACCCTAGAAATTCCCCTGTTATAGTTAGTTCAGCTAACTATACCTCGCGACCCCGAAATGCACTGCTGATGACGTCACATATTACACTCATGACATGGTCAGTGACATCACTGATGACCTCTCAGATGACATCACTGATGACCTCATCCATTGAGTATGTGTTTCTGAACAGTTTTATTATGTTTAATATATATATAGGGAAAAGCCTGTTGAAGACTAAGTGGGTGTACAAGTGTGTGAATGGATGATTTTCTAGGTGCGTAACTGACTCTATGTGAGTCATTAAATGTATCTTACTGCAGACTAGTGACTAAACTGTGTGAATGTCTGTGTCTGTGTGTTGGTGTATAAGTGGCATTTTACAGGAAACAGTGGTCCCTGAAAGCAACAAGAGTTTAGTGGTTCAATGAATATAGCCTCAATCGGTTCTATATTACAGCCAGTGTCCAGCCGGACAAAGGCAACTTTAATATACAAAATATAGTAATAATAAGCAACCAGATGCAAGTTCAATCTCAGTGGGATACAAGCCTGTATCCTACAACTTACATATCGCATGGAAAACCAAGTGCGAAAAAGACTTTTAGGCAATTTACAAGGATGTTTCAAGCAGTAAATACTTCAAATAGTGAAACATCTAATACATAGGTCACCTTCACAAAAAATTACATATAGGACATAAAATGTGTAAGGTGGACAACTGTGTCGACGGCGTTTCGATCCTTATCAGGGGGATATCGGATCATCAGGACTAATTAAATAAAATTGCCCGTATAAATATGCGGGAATAGGTGGTCACCCAGGCATCGGGGGACACGGAAGAAAAGATGGGTCCCCGGTGTTTCAGGCTCGAGGGAATATACTGGGCGGCGGCACGGAATTAACCGGAGAGGAGTTTGGACCACAATAAGGAATCCTCCTCGTGAGTTCGGGAGGGGGGTGTTCCGTGGCCGCAGTCGATGTAGAAAGTTTGAGTGTATAAGTGGCTGCATGGTTTTGTGAATAGCTATGAGTGTCTGTATGGGTTATTGATTGGTTGTCTGATTTTTTTCTATGGGTGCCTGAGTGTTTGTGTGGGTAGGGTGTGTGTGACTGACTAGATGTGAGTGGGTGATTCAGTGAGTGCATAGTTTTAGGAGTGCATCTGTGACGGAGTGTATGGTTGGGTGAGTGTACGTATGGGTGTGTTAGTGATTGAATGTATATCTCAGTTGTACATGTGTCAGTAACTACATATGTGAAACGCAGTGTGTATGTGTGTAAGAGTATATAACTATCTATATGTGAGAGTGTGATTTTGGGAGTGGCCGTATGCGCCCCAGTGCAATGATATCTGTGTCATGTGCGGTTTATTTTTCTGCAGGAAGACAGAATTTGTTAGTATTTTTATGAGTAAGTGAACTTGAGTGTTGAACTGTATAGGTGAGTAAATTGGACTGTGATTAATTACTTGCATGACTGACTAGATGTGTCAGTACCTCAATGGATGATTGGCGGTGTGTCTATATAGGTATATAAATGCACAGAGTGACTAAGTATGAGTGACTGTACAAGTGAGTGAGTGGACATGTATGTAGACCTAAAAGTCAATGAGTGGGTGTGTATTTATTGGAGTATCTATGGTTGTCAAAATGGCCGTTTGAAATTTTGAGTCGGTGTATCAAAGGTTATATTAGGGTGTGAGAAGATGTACTAATTTATCATATGGATGATGTCATCAGTGATGTCACTGACCATGTCATGAGTGATGCAATATGTGACGTCATCAGCAGTGCATTGCGGGGGCGCTAGTTATAGTTAGCTGAACTAACTATAACAGGGGAATTTTTAGGGTTTTGTACAAGGGAAATGTCCAGCTAACTATAACGCCCCTGAAACCTATGGTTTTTTTCAGTGAATTTCAAAGGTTTTTTAAATGCCAATTCCTAACTATAACTTATCTCTAAAGATATCATGAAAAGCATTATTTTTTAAAAGTAGGGAGCACATTAGTTTTGTGGAAAAGCATCTTTGTGATTGGTTAAGAAAAAGCAGTTTCAACGTGTACATATCATAGGATAAAATTTGCTCAGCTCAACCACACCTGCTACTTGCATTTGGAAGGCACTGTTCGAACTTAAAACAATCGTCAACTTTTAACCTGCACGTGTCGTTAAATATTAAAGAAAATGTTACAAAAAAGTTTTAAAAAATCGAACTTTTAACCTGCACGTGTTGTAGAATGTTCTATAAGTTTGTTGATAGAATACGTTGCACTTCTGACTTCTATGTGTTGTTGAATATTAAAAAAACGGTTCATATGGAAAATTAAAAAGAAACCAATCTAAGTTTTGAAACCTAAAAGAATCAAGGAACTATTCTAATTTATTCTTTACATGTATTTATGTGTGCAGCAACAAAATTAGACGCAACAGCACCAGGAAGAGGAAGAAGCAGGGAGTGAGGGGATGAGGGGAGATGGGCAGAATGACACACATGCACAATTAAGTACAACACACATAGACTAACAATGGCCAAAATGAAACACACCAACAAGGTGCACAAGTCACACAACCCGCCAACATCACACCACTGAACGAGCAGAGAAGTGAAAACCACGCTGCATTCATACAGGATGTGTACAAAGGCCAGTCGTTGGTGTTGTGGGATGTCTGCGACCGTGGTCATCATGGATGAGATGCCCATCGTGTGGCACATGGTCGAGTTCACTGTGTGTTATGTTGCCAAACTGCTGCTCCTCCCTCCCACGAGCCCCCACAATTTTGTACGGTGCGCTGTTGTATCTCGTGCACTCGTACAGCACACCATTGTAATGCCTTTTTGCGCATGTCCCGCTACGTTCCAACTACAACATCACAGTGCCGTTTGGAGGTGGTGCATGCCACTTTACAACATCGACTGCTGCGGCTCTTGTAGCAGGCCACACCAGAACACAGAGACCCACTTACCGCACTTCCCGTACACGGACATGTCCGAGACACCCCGTTCCCCTTGACGGATTGGCACGCCCCTGCACTGACCTATGAACCCCAGACCAGCACACGCCAGTTGTGTATGCAGGAGGATGCGTGCATCGCTACACATCCAGGCTCACTGCCAACGCTGAGGTGACGGCACACTGTGATGTTGCAGGGCTCGTGCCTATAATGCTAAGACAATGACCACGGGGACACACTAAGATGTGGGTTTGCGGGGCATTGGCGGTCCTGGAGTTGTTGAGATAAGTCTTCTGGCCCTCATGGGTATCCCTGTATCATGCTCATTGACTCTATGGCACCTGTGGGTGTTCTGGTGTGGCTCTTGGCTGTGTTCCCTTTCATGGTGCAGGTAGTTGTCCTGCTTAACACCAGCAGAAAGCAGGTGTAAAATCCCTGGTGCTTAAGTGTCTTCTCGCCGGAATTTGTTTCGCATTGCAATTGATGTGAAAGTTGTGATGTGATTTTTTTTTTTTTTCGTGTGCAGAACAATATACGAACTGAGCAGTGTATCTCGTCAAGATCCAGCACCTGACGCACTATTCCCAATCAATATAAATACAATTAGATTTCTTAATAGATTTTGTGTGTACACTGTAAGTGCAGCCAATACCTCAGTGCAATTCAATACAAGATTTTAGTATTTAGAATAAATCGGAAAGGTGCACCTCGTGTCTTTTTGCACGGGAACGGCTACTCTCCATTTCATTATCAGCACTTTAACGGAAGTAAAGTTGAGATAAATCTAACACACTATTCAGAAGTTGGTGCAAACTGCAGTTATCACCAGTATTCCAGCGATAAGTGCCCCAAAATTTAACACCATGGTGGACTCCATCAAATAACAGTAATAAGAACAAGAAAGAGTCACAGCAGTTAGGAGAACAACCAAAAACATTATTCTTTTTTCAAACGTTATTTTTTATAATAATAAATAAATATATAAACGATAAACTATTTTCAAACTTTATTTTTTTATTAGCATAAATATAAACAATAAACTAATAAACAAAATGTAACAATAATACAAAACAACGAGGCGGAACACTCCTGTGGGGACCATGGATGTCGACGACAGACATTGAAAATCAGAAAGATTGTTAAAAAAAAACCAACATGGTATTCTCAACAAAATACCACAAGAAACATATCAGACATATAAAATGCATACAGATAACAACTTTATAAGTTTAACTTACAAAAACTGTAAATGTTGCAGCTTTAAAATATTTACCGAATCTGAGATTATTTTTTTTTGCAGAAGGCACCACGCCCACAACGTTTTTCTTCAGTGGTGAGGACATTTTTTTACTTTTCCCAAGGGGCAAACAAAGACCAATGCCACCTTCGTCACTCGCAAGATTTGCCAAAGAGTTCTGTTACGAGGGGATCCTAACAAATACTTGTGCGGCACAGCAAGTATGATGAAACGCCCAAGGACCCTTCATCCAAACAATCTTGCACGAGTAGAGTGCAAACAGATGAGAAACACTCCTGTTCAGTATCTGTAAAAAAGAATCACAAATAAATGTATATTAATAACTTTCAAATTTATACTATTCCATTACTGTACAAACACATTTTATATAAAAACTGAGTAAAACTATAGCTTGAACCACAAGTGTGACGATCGTTAAAACACTACATGCATAGTGCATACTACTTTGAAGCAGTTCATGCCCTAAAGCCTACCTCACTAAAAGACTACTTGCTAACTGACTAAATGATTACAGTACTATAAGGAGACACACTGGGTGAGTGACAGGGTGTTTGCTAGAAGAGTATGAATACTAACTAGGAAATAGAAGGTGTGAAACACAACTGTGTAGGTGATTAGAGGACTGCATCCATATTGCATAGGCATTTAAAGCAGTCCATGCGCTAAGGCCTGGCTCACTGCATGACTACTTGGGTACTGATTGAATGATTAGAGTACAGCAAGGAGAGTG
Source organism: Triturus cristatus (assembly GCF_964204655.1). NCBI lineage: Eukaryota > Metazoa > Chordata > Amphibia > Caudata > Salamandridae > Triturus > Triturus cristatus. Next base: position 693,883,525 of record NC_140584.1, on the reverse strand, counting down.
CCTAGGTGAATTTATAAGTGCTAGGCTTTTCGCACAGGGAATGGATTAGTACTTGGTACTGAATTGTCACTAGAGGAGTGCAAAGGCAGTGACAAGTGCTGGACTGTATGGATACTGACTAGGAAATTGAAAGTGTGAAAGACAAGTGTCTAGGTGGTTAGACTGCGTGCATAGGGGTTTGAAGCAGTCCATGTGCTAAGGCCTGGCTCAGTGTATGAATACTTGGGCACTGACTGAATGATTAGAGTACTGCAAAGATGGTATACTGGTGAATTTATAAGTGTTTGGGTTTTAGCACAGTGAATGGATTAGTACATGGTGCTGAATGGGTCACTAGAGGACTGCAAAGGGAGTGACGGTATTTCCTGGAAGTGTATGGATACTGACTAGGGAATTGAAGTTGTGAAAGACAATTGTGTAGGTGGTTAGAGGACTGCATGCATAGTGGATAAGGGTTTGAAGCAGTCCATATACTAAGGCCTGGGTCACTGGATGAGTACTTGGGTACTGACTGAATGATTAGAGTACTGCAAGGAGAGTGCCTGGGTGAATTTATTAGGGTTTGGCGCTGTGAATGGATTAGTACATGATGCTGAATGGGTCACTAGAGGAGTGCAAGGGCAGTGACAGGGTGTTTGCTGGAAGTGAATGGATACTGACTGGGGAATTGAAGGTGTGAAAGACGAGTGTGTAGGTGGGTAGAGGACTGCATGCATAGTGGATAGGGGTTTGAAGAAGTCCATGTGCTAAGACCTGGCTCAGTGCATGAATACTTAGGCAGTGACTGAATCATTAGAGTACTGGAAAGAGAGTGTCTTGGTGAATTTATAAGTGTTTGGGTTTTGGCACAGTGAATGGATTAGTACATGCTGTTGAATGGGTCTCTAGAGGACTGCAAAGGAAGTGACAGGATGTTTCCTGGAAGTGTATGGATACTGACTAGGGAATTGAAGGTGTAAAAGACAAGTGTATAGTATGTTAGAACACTACATGCATACTGTATAGACATTTGAAGCAATCTATTTGGTACTTAGAAACTGACTAAATAATCAGACTACTTCTAGGACAGTGCTTAGGTAAAACATTTAAATGGTACATGGTACTGCACCTTAGTGTCAAACCCTGACTCATTTTATCAATGCACAAGCAAAGACTAGCTTCTAATGCTACTAAAACTTGACAACATGAGAGGTTTTAAATTAGTTATCTGTCAGCAAATACACGATGTTACCAAATGCTTCTCTCAGTGGTCCCAAATACACACAAACTCAGTGTGATTCTAGACCAGCACCACTATCCCTATGAGTTTACCTAAACTCATTCACTACAGTGCAAGTGGTAAGGGAACTGCACACAATCTACATATTTCACAACTGCAATTTACTGTCAATGCCTGACTCATATAATGAAAGCATAAGCCATAACTGTCTTCTAATGCTACTAAAACTTGACAGCATGAGAGGTTTTAAATTGGTTATCTGTCAGCAAATACACGATGTTACCAAACACTTCTCTCACAGTGGTTCCCAAATGCACACAGACTCTGTGATTCTAGACAACAACCACTATACCTAGCAGATTACCAAAAATCATTCACTACTGTGGAAGTGATAAGTGAACTGCACACAATCTTCATATTTCAGGACTGCATTTTTGTGTCAAAGCCGGACTCATTTAATCAAAGCATAAGTTGGCAGGGTATGCTCAGACGTGAGTCCCTTGCTCACTTTGCCACTGGATTCAAGCAAGCCTGGCTGAAGATGGCTGAAATGCCAGAAACCGTTCCTAGGAAGCTTGTTTCCGGTCCAGGGAGGACATGGCTTGGCAGTTCGGGCTGGACTGTTCCCATGAGACAGTGTCAGACTGATTTGCATATGGCCATGTCTGAACTGGGGTGGCAGAGTGGGCTAAAGAACGGTGATGGATTAAACCCAGATCAGTTGACTGGGGGTGAGTGCTTGCAATGTTCAACACTCCGTCCATTTCTTTTGGTTTTTGCTCAGTGTGATTCTAGACAACAACCACTATACCTAGCAGATTACCAAAAATCATTCACTGTGAAAGTGATAAGGGAACTGCACACAATCTTCATATTTCAGGACTGCACTTTTGTGTCAAAGCCGGACTCATTTAATCAAAGCATAAGCAAAGACTGGCGTCTAATGCTACTAAAACTTCACAACATAACCAAACCGATCTGTCAGCAAATACATGTCACCAAATGCTTCTCTCACACTGATCCCAAATACACACTAACTCACACTGTGATTCTAGACGAGCACCACTATCCCTAGGAGTTTACCAAAACTCATTCACTACAGTGCAAGTGGTAAGGGAACTGCACACAATCTACATATTTCAGGACTGCACTTTTCTGTCAAAGCCTGACTCATTTAATGAAATCATAAGCCATAACTGTCTTCTAATGCTACTAAAACTTCACAACATGACAAGTTAAAACAATTATCTGTCAGCAAATACACAATGTTACCAAATGCTTCTCTCAGTGGTTCCCAAATGCACGCACTCACTGTGTGATTCTAGACACACAACACTATCCCTTGCACTATACCAAAACACATTTCTTCATCTAGAAGTAGTACTACATTTTAGTATAGAAACATAACATAACTCATTTCACAAATTCATAAACAATGACTGGTTTCTAATTCTACCAAAATATAAAAACAGCACAGTTATCTGTCTGCAAACACATGAAAAACACAAATGCTTATCACAGAATGGTTTCTACATGCACACACATTGTAGAGAAAAAAAGTACTCCCTACACTTTAGCAGGAGGAATACATTCGTCTGATTAAAATCAAAATAGTCTACATACATCCCCTCACAATTAAATAACTCATCTTTCAAGTTCTTTTGTAGATTAAGAAGTATATCAATCACTCGCCATATTTTCTTTTACAGAATCTCTGCATTGTGCACCTCTCAGCGAAAACAAAGAATGGAAAAGTTTCCCTTTAATTTTCCACACATATACATGTAAACATCAAATCACAATCCTTCACACAAACTCAAAAGCAAACACACATTTCTATTGGTTAAACATTTCAACCCTTTCCAACTGAAATACATTTCAACCCTTTCCCCAATCTGCCTTCTGCCTGTTACCATAGAAACAGGCCATGGAACACTGCACTGAGCTCACAGGTCACAAGTTCAGCACACAATGTTGCTAATCAAGACAGGAAGTGTGCTTGACTTTTCAACGTATCGGCTTATCATATATAATGTTCCTTACAATCTGTTTTTGTTAACCAATAAGAATCATACCTTTAAAAAACAAAAAGAAATATACACCCTACCTTTCAGTGTAGAAAGTAGTCATACGACCAATGATTTCTTGTGTTTTTTCAAAAAACATTGCTGTGGATCCGCGCACCCAACGCATGAGAATCTGTGCACCCAACGCGTTAGGATGCGCGCACCGTGTGCGCATTTCGCTGTTTTTTAAAATAAAATTACGGGGATCCCAGGGGGTCCTTCTGGGACCCCCTAAGCACCTCTAGAGGGTCAGAGTATTTCCACTCTGCCCACTTTATATGTTTTACACACTTATTCCCCTTGCTTCTTCAGCCTCGCTTCTACCGAGGCAGAAAATGGCCGCCAACAGTTCCTGGTTTCGAATGTAGAGAGACACTCGACGGCCAATTAGCATTCAGCGCGCGATCAGGAGGGTGCGCGCTCGGTTCGGGGAGGGTGCGCTTACGGTGCGGGTAGGGTCCGCGGATCCTCCCCGGCCATAGATATCACTAATTTTTTTACCCTAATTTTCTTAGGAACTACTGAACAGATTCACACAATTTATGCAAAAGGCACGAGTCTGAACTGGGGACTACCGCTTTGCCAAATTTGGTGTCATTCCGTTCAGCGGTTCGGGCTGTAGCTGCGACAACAGATCTTATGGAAATTGCATGGGGAAAACGCTTTTTGGGACCCCCCCTTTTTTCTCGGCCACCGCTTGACCAATCACCACAAAACTTTCAGGGTAGGAGCGGAGCTGGCCAAAAGTTTGGAAAATTTCGCGAAGATTCGTTAATCGGCGCCAGACTTATTGGGAATAGAATGTTGCGGATTTCCTATGGAAAATAGGTCCTAACTATAACTATCTACTGGTGACCGCCAGTAGATAATATATAATATATATTTATAATTTTTTTAATATATATTTGTTATAGATCTATCTCCAAATAAACCCCACCACCCCAAAACCTTAACGCACACTGAATCCTAAAAATACCCCCTGCACCCCAAAACCCTATCCCACCCTGACCCCTAAAATTACCCAGCACCTCTAAACCTAAAGGCACCCTGACCCCAAAAATACCGCAGCACCCCAAAACTCATCCTGAACCCTAAAAAATACCCCCTATACCCCAAAGCCCTATCCCACCCTGAACCCTAAAATTACCCAGCACCTCTAAACCTAAAGGCACCCTGACCCCAAAAATACCCCAGCACCCCAAAACCTAAACCCACCCTGACTCCTAAAAATACCGCAGCACCCCAAAACCCAATCCCACCCTGACCCCTAAAATTACCTCCGCATTCCAGAACCTAAACTCACCCTGAACCCCAAAAATACCCCAGCTCACCAAAACCTAAACCTACCCTGAAACCTAAAATTACCCCCTACACCCCAAAACCCTAACCCACCCTGACCCCTAAAAATACCCCAGCACCCCAAAACCTAAACCTAGCCTGAAACCTAAATACCCCCTACAGCCCAAAACCCTATCCCACCCTGACCCCTAAAAATTACCCCAGCACCCCAAAACCTAAATGCACCCTGACCCCTAAAAATACCCCAAAACCCACACAACCCCAAAAATTTCCCCTGCACCCCAAAACCCTAACCCACCCTGACCCCTAAATACCCTAACACCCCAAAACCTAAATGCACCTTGAACCCCAAAAATACCCCAGCAACCCAAAACCTAAACACACCCTGAACCCTAAAAATACCCCAGTACCCCAAAACCTAAACCCACCCTAAAAATACCCCCATAACATTTACCCCCTACACCCCAAACCCTATACTTACCTTATACTTGCATATAAAATAACATGCTTTTACCATTCATGCATTTACAACGAATTTCGTTGTAAAAGCATGCGTGGTAAAAACATATAAAATGTAATGCCATGCGTTGTAAGGTCATTGCGGAGTAATGGTATTTGCGTTGTCATGGTGTGCGGGGTGATGGTATGCGAGGTAATTAATTAAATTTTTTTAAACCATTTTAAAGATTTTGCTGTAACTATTCTTTTTTTCTCTAGTGGTTCCGTTGTAGAACCACTTTTCCCTGTACTCTGTTCTCTGTAAAGATATTGTTCTGTAAAAGTGACATGGTGTGCTAAGGTGCTAATAATTGAGTAGATTCTTCATCACCGACTCAGGGACTATGAGGTTTATGAAGGAATCGTTTCAATCCTTTTCACAAAAGCCAACTGTCAACTTAGCTATATGTTTTTTAAGGCTTCCCGTATTTAGATATTTAGAACCTTGTCCTCTTTTGGGCAGTTAAGCATCACATCAGAGGGTGAACTTCAACCTATTTTTGTTATTCTTTTATGTATGTTATTCCTGTAGTTTGAAACTAGCCCAAAGTAAAGAGAGCGCTGTACAGGATCGAAGACCAGCATAAAATCGAGTGATGGAGGTATCTGAGTGGTGGGTGGTTAATGTGTTGTGGCGTAATGGTCTTTAAAGGGTGAGGAGTCATTTCTTTCCTCAACTGGAGCAGCATTAGGGAGATGTTGATGGATATGAGGATGTTGCAGATCCTACGTACAGTCTTTTTCCTTTTTTTTTTTTTTTTTTTTTTTACACTGCTTAGTCTGCAGTCTGATGATGTCCTGACTGCAGGTGTACTGAGAACCACCAGAGAAACTGGTTGTGATGGTTTCAAAATGATGCCGCTGATTTTATAACCTAGTGTTGGCTGGCAGTGGGAGCCAAAAGACTTCCCTCCGGATGGTGGCGATGTTGTCATATTTCTTCAGGCCCTGGATACCAATGTGGTGCCTGGAAGGCTCTGACAAGGGAATTCTCAACATGCCGATGTGAGGGTGTGTGGGCTCGAACAGCAGTTATAAAGCTACTTTCTGGAAGAAACTGTTTCACTTTCTTCAGAAGCGAGAGCTGGTCCAAGGCCAGATTTGTTGTTTTATTTTATGTTTCTTGAGGTTGCTGTCCAGGACGAATCCTAATGACTTAGCATTCCATAAAGGTTGGGGTTCAGTCCTTTATGGGTTCTGGTCATTGTCTTTTTCTTGCTTGTTCTTAGCAAATGATAATAGGAATTCTGTTTTGTTGGATTGAACTCTCACGTAGGCGCTACACAGCCAGTTCACATTGAGAGCTGCGTGATCTATTCAATGTTTGAGGCTCTGGATGTCTGAAGCGAAGAGATTTTCAAGTAGATTTGTGTATAATTGGCATATTGGTGAATCATGATGCTTTAACTGCAAGTAGAACAAGAAGTGGCTCCATGTGGAGATTGAATATAACAGTAGAGCGTATGAAACTCTGAAGGGTCTCCGCAGGTGATAAGGGTCTTTTATTGGGCATGCCGATGCTCAGTTGAACAAACGGGTGTTGGTTTGAAAGGTAGAAGGAGCACTGGTAAAGGACCTTGCCGATTAATCCCTTTCAAGACTCAAGGTTGCATAGGAGGAGAGGCAGGGAAATGATACCAGCCCTGGCAAACTGCTCGGCCGGTCCCCCTGAAGGGGAGGGTGGGGGTGCGGCTGAGCTGTTTCCAGGGCCTTTTTTGTCCGATATTTTTACCAGGGGCCTGCAATATTAATCCCCTGTAACAAACTGCCCCCACCCTGGCGGCCCACCGGGGAAATGCCCAGTGCCTGCTACGGCCAGTCCGGCCCTGAGGAGAGGGTGGGATGTTAGACTATGTCGAAGGCAGCTGAGAAGTCCAGCTATATCAGGAGGCAGGGACCACCTTCATCTGTGGTCATGAGCACATCATCTACGATGTGCAAGGTAACAGTCTCTGCTGCAGCGTGGTCAGAATCCAGAGTGGTAGCTGGACAGGAGGTGGTTATCATTGAGTTGAGCATAGACTGTTTTTTCAGTGATCTTGCAGATGAATGGTAGATGATGGATGGGCTCTCAGTTGGCAAGGTCATTGTGTTGTTGGAGTGGGATAAACTCTCCTGTCTTGAGAGATTTTGAGAAGATTCATTGAGTGTTGGAGGAATTGACAATGGAGATGAACTCACCTCTACTCACCATAGAACTTTTAGGAAGTACAAGGGTTCACTATCTTTTATTTGAGTAAGTTGAGTATGTCTGTGAGGGATAGACCTTTGAAGGCTGACCATTTCGGTTTCATTGACAATACACATTTTATAGCGAACTATAGGCATGCCGACATTTTCCGGAAGCCTAGTTTATGCACCATGCCGTGTGGGATTTTGACAAGTAATGTATTTCTTTGTAAAGCAAGCTTCCTTGTTGTGGGATACCACACTTTAAATATTCCTGGCTGAGATTCACTACCCCAGTGATGTGAAGTGCAAGCCTCTTTCCTCTTTCTTCCCCCTCGCCCTCCATCTCCATATTCATTGATTGCCTCCCACCGATATTAATAGGATCATGCAGCCTCTTTCGTATGGGAACCAGTATGCAGTGACACACATACAAAGTCCTACACATAAAATGTCGTTATCCTAAGAAATCTATGAAAAGGCCACTTGAGTAGATGGCACACATGTATCCTAGGATAGATTCTGGCGAAGGGATAAGGTTATCCGAAATGCATTGGGAAAACAACTTCGAAGATTATTGTTTTTTTGTTAATACGATATATGATGTCCGTAATGATCACAAGTTTTTGTTCTGTACATGTCTGACAAGATGATCACGGAAAGGAATCCGTAATAAAAAAGATTAATGTTTTGAGACCTTGTGTAAATAATATATTTTGAACATTGAAGCATTGTTGATTATTCTGATTTTTAAAACTGAGCAGATAGTTATTTGCATCCCCAGCTGTGCGGAAAGGGGCAAGTGAATGTTTACACTTGCATTTACTTTTAAGTTCACACAGGGGCCGGCTACCTCTTTCCCACCCAGCACCCTAAATTGATCTACAGAGTACACAGGTTAAGCTGATTTTCACGTAGATAGGGGCAAGTGAACGTTTACACTTGCATTTACATTTCAGTTCATACATGTATCCTACCCATAACTCACCAGCATCTTATCCATTTTGCACATTTATGCTCTCGAGTATTGAAAGCCAGTTATGCCCCTGATTATTCCTTTAATATTCCCAGGTTGCTAACACAGGACAAATATGGGTTCAGAGAAGCTGAAAGATGTGAAATCTGGCAAAGGATTTCATGTACAGAAGCAGTCAATGCCAGGTCTAGGCTGGAATTTTACACTAATTTGTGGTCAAATAAACCATCATACAAGTGAAAGCTTTTTTTTCTGTATTTTTGGAAGAATACAGGTCCTATATCAAGGATAGTGGCTATAGTAATTAAGGACATATAAAGCATCTTAAAACAGCAAACCGGTGCATCCATTGGGGGATACTACTGAAGAAGCTATAGGAAAATATAATGGCTCATTGGGCTTAAAACACTATTGTAAAACCTTATAAGAAAGAGGGCTCAGGAATAGCGGTAGCCGGGCTCAGGGACAGAAATTTAGGGCGTTGAAGAGCTATATAAATCTAGGCAAAACCAGGATATAGCCTTAATAGACCTTCAGAAGATAGGGAATTAACTGCTATGATTTGGGTTATTTCTCAATACAAGAACCTGCCTTGGTGCCCCTCGCTTTTTGGGTCAGGAGACATCCAGCCTTGAACTCTAGCACATCGGCCCATTCATGGGCATCTTTCCCCATAGTAGCCCACCCGTGTTGGATAAAACACCCAACAAAAAAGTCTGTATGATGACATCTGTACTATTTTGTGACTTGGATGAAGGGGTGAATGGAGGAGTGGGATACGTGCATCTAATTTGAGAAAACACTCCGTTTACCTCAAATAAGGGAACACAAGCTCAGTAAAACCCTTTTTAAAATGTTTGTGAAACTGATTAAAAACTCTAGATAGCTTTGGAAGTCATTTAGATATGCTTTGATTTTACAGGTGAATATTTGCAGAGCAAAACCCGTCTATTTGAATTGGCGGAATAAGCCGCCATCGTCAAAGCAAGTTTGCATTTTTTTTCACACATACAATACTCCCAGGCAAAGACACCAGATGAAGCCTTGATATTTAGGGCTGTTGATTGAGTTATGAACGAGCACAAGTGATGCTAATGAAAGTCGTACCCTGCAGGATGCACTCGTGGTATTTTTTTTTTTTTTTTTAGCAAATGTTAAAGTGAAAAAAATAAAAACTACAACTCTTACAAGGTTTCAATGTGTTCTTTATTTTCAGGTATTCCATGCAGGAAATGTATGATGTGGTGGCGATTGTTGATCAGTACAAACATTTTGTGCCCTGGTGTAAAAAATCTGATGTTATATCGAAGAGAAGTGGCTACCTCAAAGCACATCTGGAGATCGGATTTTCCCCTGTGGTGGAGAAGTATACATCAGTCGTTACTCTAGTAAGACCACACTTAGTTAAGGTAATTTTACTTCTACTTTGTTTTCACCTTTGTTTCAGTTAATTTGTGAATATGGTTTTGTTGTCTTATTGAAACGTATATTGTATGGAAATAGCCTAAGGCTTATCTGTCGTAAGTTATCCAGTTTCTTTTTGCTTCCTTGGGCCATAATGGAAAGTTTTTAAAATTCAGTAGGTCCATGGAGTGCCTTGTTCCATCATCCGCTGCGCCATAGTAGCACCTTCTGCCACAAGGCTGTACTTTGTGTTTTATTATTCATTCTCGTTTTATGTATTTTAATGCATTATTTAAAAAAATAAGAGGAGCTCTAGGTCAACCCACTTTATCCATTGATCTTTCCACTTCTTCATTGTTTGCTCAAAAAAGGTAATACTGATTCTGTCAGAGAATGATTGTTTATAGATAACATATGGGGCCCTTTGTACCTATGGTGGCTGTTCGCGGGCATCGCTTGATTTTCGTGTGCGAGTGTAATGACAGTAAGAAGTCTTAATGAGCTGTTTAAAAAATCTGTATCTGATAAGTAGTGTTATAATTCTTCCACTTTATCAATTTTATTTTCTAAATAAAGTTACATTTGACCGTTTTGTAGTGTAATTTCACTTGATTCACACCTCCTGCCCCGTGTCATGTTTAGATAACTGGCTTCTCTTCTCACTGGTACAGCATCTTGCAGCAGTGTCTTAATCTTTCTGCTCCAACCTATTGTATGTAAGTTTACTTGCTATTTTCGCTTAAATGTGGTTAGTTGGCATATTGCTGTAAAGTGTAATACCAGGTGCTGACATACTGCCAACTCCTGTACAGGTGCAGTAGGGTTTTCATTCGACCAAAGGCTCCCAGCTGTTTATGCCATGCACTGTTTTGTATTCACTTAATACTGATTCCAGCCCAAGTGAGTCCAATCAGAAATTCATGCCACATGCAAGGATAGGCTACCTGCTGTATGGGGAAGACAGGCCACCATCTAGTTTTCAAAACTCCTCTAGTGTTTTATTTTTGTGATGTGTGTGCACTGACATTCTGAATGAACGCTTTATATTGTGTGGAAGGGGTAAATTGCAGAAGCTAACGTGCACTGTATGGATACAGATGTTTTCCGTGATCGTTTGCTTTGAGGATACATGTTGCAGTTGATTACGCATGAACCACCCATCAGTTAAGTTCGTAAGAAAGGTACCATTGCCCCATGCACATTTTACCATAGACGCTGTGATCCCTGCCAGATGGTACCTAAAGTCCAGGGAGATTGGTCTCTGCTAACATCCAGGCAGTGATTGAAGATATAACTTGGGACTAATCCTCATCAGGACTACCTTGCGCCTTTCTGATGTTAAGGCTGCGTTAGCATTACCTAACCAACACATAGCCCTTTGAGACCAACCTCTCAAAAGCTCATTATCCACGTTTACTTTCTTCATCTTTGCCTCTTCTGCCATGTCAAGAATCCTTGCCAATGGCCCCAAAACATCCAATAGTCTATCTCGACATTGTTTTAGCGCTTTCTCAAGCCCCTTCCGTGGATCACGCCCCATTCTAAAAAGAAAACCGATTAAATCGGGGTCAAGTTCCGGAGTCAAACAACATTTTCCCTCAACTGGACGTGAACATTCTGCTTTCATGACCGCCCTGCCTTCTTTCTCTAAAGGCCTTCTAATCCATAGTTAAACTCCGCAACATGAGGCAAATACCACCAGTCTGCGCTCCTAGGATGTCTTATTAGTTAGGGGCTGAACATATCCTCTCCTTGAGGATCCTTTACTATTTCCTTCTCTTTTATCTCTTTATCGATGTCACATCCATCATCATCATAGTAATCATCCAAAACTAAGTCATCTTCCTTCTCCTCCCTTTCATTACCTCTGCCCTCATCTTGAGACTCATCCATTTCTCGTGTGCCGCTTTGGACACCCTCATTTGTGCCGCGAAGGACACCTTTTCCTTTTGTGGCGCTAGGCTCACAATTCCCATCCTTCGTAAATTTAACTCCTACCTCTATATTTTTTTAATTTGCCATAAACTCTACTTCCAGATGATTCATCTTCATCTAACAACCAAAATTCATCATCTAAACCCTCTTCTGCTTACCTTTTTCTCTTCATTACACTCTTAAAAACTTCCTTCATTGAGCTTTTAATCTCTTCCTGAACTAATTTTCTCCAATCCGCATTTCCTGCTCCTGAAGCTTGAGCAACCTCCATATTCTCCATGACTCTTATTAAACACCACAAAACACTTAAATTCTTCAAATATCCTTTCCCTGTTCACTTTTACGTAACCACTGACCTTTAAATGCCCTTTAAATGTAAAAACTCCCACTTGTTACAATTTTAATTCTTCTTCTGCCTCTGAACAGCTGTTCTGACTGAAACTTCCGAGCTCGAGCGCGTCAACCGATGCATATACAGTGCATTGGTTAGCGCACTAGACTTCTTTAAAGATGGCCGCGATTCGCCCCCACGCACGTACGCGTGATGGCGCACCTCGGCCCTCCTCCACTGTGCTCCGAGCCCTCCAGCTATCACGCCTCGGTGATTTCTTTTAAAACTCTTCGCGAGCCGCAAATCAATTGCAAGCTCACGGTGCAACGTTTAAAAACTGTATAGTCTTTACTTCTCCCTTTTTAAAAAAAATCTTTTTTTTATTCTTTTTTTTTTAATTGCTAACATTTATCAAATCCTCCTAATAAGCAGCCTTGGTAGCTTGGCACGAGCAGACAGGCTCATCTCAAAAGTAGTGTGTAAAGCATTTTTGAACACATACAGTAATACAATAAAAACACTACAAATGGACACCACAGCAGTTTAGAAAAATAGGTAATTATCTAAACCAAAACAAGACCAAACAACAAATCCACAATACAGTAATAACAAGCATTGACATAGCCAATAGGTCTTGCCTTTGGGACCTTATAAGCGTTTAGGTATGCAGCACATTATCCTATGTATTGTGTTGCTAGGTATTGAATAACTGTACAATTACTTTGCTCTAAAACCCTGCCATTCAGTGACCAAGTAGAATCATGCTTGCATGCAGGAGAGAAAGTCTCCAATCTTCCTAGCATTAACATATTTGTAACAGAGTCTCGGCATCGGAGCAACATCCTGTGATTCTGGGCAAATCGCTTAATCTCCCACTGTCTTTGTCACAATGATGCACCAGGCGGAGATGCTTTTGAATGAGTAAAAGGATACAAAAAGGGCAAGAAAGGGACTTGCTAACATAAGCAAGAGTCTGGTGCTATTTTAGATTTTTTTTTAAATGTATTTAAGGGAGGTATGCTGCCTGCTGCTGCATAAATACACCCCACAAATGAAGAGGCGGGTGGAAGAGCACTCCAGGCTGGCAATCTTAGCAGAAACTACAAAAACTGGAGCAGAGGCTTACACGGCAAGCCCCTGTCGTTGATATCGTGATATTTGCCTTCCTCGATGTGCCTAGCGACTCAAGCGACATGCCACTACTGAGGCCACTTAAATTACAAATTGTCCGGGGTTAAATGGGGCGGTTCCAGGATCTCGGACCTAGTAATAATTAAACGGGTTTCCATCAGGCCCCATATCATTGCCCGTTACCTTTACTGGTAAAAACACTGATCGAAATTAAAGTAAAATACGGTAAAGTAATTCAGTCAGCGATTTACTTCCTGCTTCTTTTTATATATTTAAGTAGTCTTGCATTTCCTAAAATTGTTAGCTATTTATTTTAATGGCACTTGTTGGTGTGTTATATATCCGGGTGCAATAATGGAAAGCTGAGACGCACCAAACTGCAGATTGAATGGCACAGTATGGGAATCACAGAAATGTACTTCACATGTTTAAATCATGCCCTTAATTACATAGGCCATTCCCCTTTTAGAAACAAACACCCCTTGCTCTCTGTATCCCTTTTAAAGCCCGGTGCCGGTTTGCCTGCCGTCCAGGGTGCAGGTGACATGGCGACACCGATTCGCCGTTCAGGCCAAACTACTATTTTTGAGGTGGAGTGGACTGTTTGGAAAAGCTGTGTAGATGCACTCACTAAAACCATCCCAATACTGTGTGCTGCACTCTCACTGGCTTAGAACCCCTAGTGTAAATATTTCCACCACATTTTCGTTGTGGCCTGTGAAAGCAGGACTACGCTTGTAACTGATATTGCCAAACTACAGTAATCCCTGTACACCACAGCATTCCGTGGAGTGTACAGATGCAATGCTCACCTTGAAGGTGCGATTTATTTATTTATTATTTTTTTCCGGGCAGAGGGCAAAGCCCTATTTCTTTCAGCCTCTGCTGGTTAGGCCTGACGTGTATTAAAAGAAAATCACGTTTTAACAGATAAGTATGATTCATTCCTACCGAGCTAGAATCCCTCCCCGCGGCTTTAAACATTCCCCATGTATCACAGACATAGATGAACAAGTGCATCCCTGTCATTTAGTGACCAAGTAGAAGCATGCTTGCATGAAGTCTCCAATCTTCCCAGCATTAGCAGATTTGTAACAGAGTCTCGGCATCAGAGCAACATCCTGTGATTCTGGGCAAATCGCTTAATCTCCCACTGTCTTTGTCACAATGATCTGATACACGGGCAGACTGTAACCTCCTCCCTCGCCTTAGCTCCCGATAACAACCAATGCATGTGCTTACCTTGTTTAGGATAAAAATTAGGAAAGCATCCTTTAACATTGATTTAAAAAGAAAAAAAAAAGCCCCCCCAAAAATATGAAAAGTAATCTGGCTCGCGTGTCAAGTGCTGCTGTGTTCTCGGTCCAATTTCAAATAATTTAGAAAATGTATTACATTTACCTTAATAAATTGATCTTAACCCCGCCGTGAACGGTTCCAAAAGCCCCTGATACATCTGGCAGAAAGCGAAGCCAACGTGAGTGAAGTCACTTAAAAGGAAGCTTTTCCTGGAAATGGTACAAAGGTGCCCATGATAAGTAAACGCTGCAGGCCTCTTGCTTCTACTTACCGGAGGCAAACAGGAAATTACAGTGAAAGATTGCTGCAAGGCTAATCGGCAACAAGAAACAAATTGCGCCCGGGCATTGTAACGTATTTGGCTATACAACGGCCTAGAAAAAATGCTTCGGTGCTGAGAGCTCGTCAGCCGCCCTGTGTGCGACTTTCCCACCCACACCAGACGACCGGAATACAACAATGGCTTCCACAAATTCGCATTGATGCGATCACGGACAAAAAAACATTGCCTTTGTATGCGCGGACACGAAGGAACTATGAATATTTCATGCAAAATGAATATTTAAGCAGGGACCGTCAGTCGAGTGCAATGATGAAACAGACGTATTGCAGGTAAGGCGGCTGTTGACAGCAGCAATTCTAAGTCCTGTTGTTTCAAAGCGCGCGCACTGACAAAGCCCCTGATTATGCCCGTACAGGCGCATGGACAGATTTACGACAGCTCAGTAAATGGCACACACCGGCTTTATGGGGGGAGAAAGACTGCTTGTAAACCAAGCGAGACCTCAGCCCGGAGAAAGCCAAAGCAGGAAGAAATAAATGGGACCACAATGAAAGCCGCGGCCGCGAAAGAGAGAGGTGACACAAAACAGATGTCAGCCTGCGCACCCGCTGCTGGCTCCTGAGAGCATAACTGGGAGTGAACATTTTACTAAAAGCTGGGACATCCACACGCCTTTGGCCAATTTGCGTGCTAAAGCCAGACGCAAAGGCCAATGGCGTGTGAACACCACATGCACAAGTTTCTCCTGAAGCTGAACTGATTCCAAGAGGCCGATTTCCTATGCAGCACATGCGCTGCCATAGGCTCAACCTGAAAATGGCTTGCAGATGGTAGAAATAGTTCTGTTCAAAGCACATTGCAGATGTGACACTGCTTGGATGCATCACACAAACCAACAAAACGGGCCGCATGGAAGGTGATGAGTTGGTTCCTTACACTAAGGGAAGGTGATGCGTCGATTCCTTGCTCCGTGTGGAGGTGATTCGTCTTTTTCTTACTGCATCCCCTAACTGCGACAGACTTGGTGCTTCGATGCGGGACGATGCGTGGATTCTTGCAGCCGCACAGCAGGGCTTGCATTGGAATCGGTGCGGTGATCTTGGACTTCAGAGATCGTTGCACTCGATGCGGTGTGTGGCAATTTCTCGAGCTGCGGCAGGCACTGCGATGATTTCTTCGGCAATGCGTCGGAAACGGGTACTGATGAGTCACGCTTCTGTGTTGGGTTGATTTCTTTTTTTTTTTTTTTTTTTTTTTTTCCAGCTCCCAGCCAAAAACAGTCTCCAGAGGTCCAGAACAACAACAGGCACTTCTTTGCAGGTCAGTACTCCCAGCAAGGAAGTTCTGGGGAGCTGGTGGTGACGTCTTTGTGTCCCTGATACTTCAGAACAGGAGGCAAGCTCAGTTTCAAGCCCTTGGAGATCTTTTTCAAGCAGGGGACACATCAAACAGCAAAGTCCTTTTCTCCTTTTCCTGGCAGCAAGTAGCCACTGCAGGCCAACCCCAGACAGCAAACAGTACAGGGGCAGTATTCCTCCTCAGCTTCTCCAGCTCTTCTCCTTGGCAAAGGGTCCTCTTGATTTCCCAGAAGTGATCTAAAGTTCTGGGCCCCAATATTTATACTATAAAATCCTTTGTTCTCTAGTGGCAGAGAAGCCCTGTGCTCAGTCAAAACCAGTTCTGTCCTCTCTAGTGCAGCTTCCTGGCGGGATGTGCAGACAGCATTGTGGAAGGCAGACCAGGCCCATTCAGGTGAAAGGAAATCTCCTCTGCCTACTCTAAATGCATCCCAGGTCTATTCAGCCCAGCCCTGACTCCTCAGGCTCTCTGGAGCCACTGCTCCTCTCCAGGCCCTGTCATCCAAACCCAGACATGCAATACACAAACCTAGTAGAGCCACACTGGGTGGCTAGACGAGAAAATATCTACTTCCTAAAAGTGATATTTTCAAACACAGAATGTAAAAATCATCCTCACTAAAAGATGCATTTTAACATTCTGAGTTTAGGCATACTAAACTTTATTTTCCTACCTTGTTCCCAGGGGTAGTTCTGTTTATAAGATGTTCTACACAACCCCCCCCCTCCTCTGCCCCCCCCCCCCCCCCCCATTCTATCCTATGGGAACAGGTAGCCTTGCAATAGTGAAACACAATTGGCAGTAATTCACTATCAAGGCATGCCACACACACCAGGGCATGTCCTACCTTTCACATACACTGAACCCTGCCCACAGGGATAACTTGTGCCTACCTTAGGGGTGACTAACATGTAAGAAAAGGGAAGGTTAGGGCCTGGCCTGTATTTCCTTCCAGGGTTGCTCTATCTAGGTGCCGTTGCTGAGAATGATGGTCTTGTGGGCTCCTGGACTGTGTTTATTGGTGTGTGGTCCCTATCACGGTATTGATAAGACGACAAATGCAATATTTCCTTTCCTGTATGGCAGCGACTAGCGAGCTGTATGTTCCACGCTAATGATGCTACCTGGCAAGGTTGATTTTTTTGTATTGTATAATGTTCCATCATTATAACTTCAATAAGTGTATGTCATAGATCCGCGCTAACGGCGTGAAGCTACGAACACACGCTGCCTGCCTCCGGGTTGTTGGCTAAATAGCTGTGTACACTTGGATGGCACAATAAAGGTTTTTGGAAGAAAAAAAAAAGGTTAGGGCCTGGCTAGTGGGTGCACTTGCCAAGTCGACATGGCAGTACCAGACTGCGCAGAGGCTCTGCAATGGCAGGCCTGAGTTGAATTTACAGGCTGCTTATGTTGGTTGCACAATCAGTGCAGACCACTAGCCGCATTTGACTTACAGGCCCTGGGCACACACCGTACACTGTACTAGGGACTGACTAGTAAATCAAATATGCTAATCCTGGTATCACCAATTCATAACAATTTACAAAGGGAGCACTTGCCCTTTGGCACTGAACAGCAGTGGCAAAGTGCTGAAGCATCTAGACCAACTAAACGTCTAACACACAGCAAAAACACAGGATGTCAAGGTAAAAAATACAGGGGAAACCCACGCCAATTATGCAAGGTCTAACAGCAGTGTGCACTATATCTAAGGTGTGGGCATATCTGCATGAGCATATATAACCCTACAATATTTAAGTCTATTCTTAATATTGTTAAATGCCAGGTAAGCCATAGAGTACATGGGTCAGAAACTCGACAACTCCAGTTCCCCAGCACTATGATGGCTTCACTGAACCCAGGAATGTTTGGTACCAAACAACTCCTCTTAATAAACCCACAATGATGCCACTGTTGGATTCATTAAAACATGTATTCAGAGGGCACCTCCGAGGTCCCACCTGGAAACCTACCAACCCTGGTGTGGTCGCAGACTGGCTGTAGGCAGCCTTCCTCCACCAGACATGTTTCTGGACACCTGGGTCGAGGGCCTCTGCTCTCTGAGGCCAGAAACAAAGCCCATCCTGGGCAGAGGGTTCACATTTCCTCCCTCAAGATGAACACAGTGTTCGAGAGGGAAGCTTTAAAGGCTTTGCCACCTTTGTAATGCAACCACAACCTCTGCTGCTAGCAGCAGATGGCTGCCCACAGTTCGAACCCCCATTTTTGGCAGGTGAACTGGCGGGAAAACTAAGTGAGAAGAGGAGGTGCGAGTCCCCCCCCTCCTCCGCTCTGCTCGCCAACTCTGCCCCTCAGGTCCTGCAGAAGTAAAGTATATATTTCAGTGCCCACCATCTTAAAGATGGTGGGACTTTTCCAATTTGGGCTAGGGCTAAGCCTCCCTTCCACATGAGGGTGGCATAATAGTGTAGACACCCCTGGTAAGGCCCTACCTGTCGCTCCCCTAAAATGCCCCTAAATCTAGTATTTAGGTGGCAGGCACTGAAAGCAGATTCCTGATGACCTACAAAGCACGGACAACGAAGAACCGCACCAGCAAGAAAGAAGGACCAGTGACTGACTTTGCACCATCCCTGCTGGTCTGTCTGCTGCCTTTCACTCTTTCTAAACTAAGTCGACTCATTCTGCAAGCCCAGCGACCTCCAAAAAGCCTTGGAGGTTTGCCTTCCATAAAGATTAAAAAACTCCAGTGGACAGCTTACCTGTTCAAGAAGAAACCAACGTTAAAACCGAAGAGCTCTGCCCTGAGGAACCACGAAACCGCCTCTGGACCCACCTCTGCACCAGATGCCCACAACCAGAGTCAAAGGAGCCCAGCGGTCCTAAATAGGTTCCCCATCGTTTAGGAGTCCATCCTGGGCTGACTCCTGCCGGACTCTACCTCGCTGCCCGCAGCCTCAATCCAAAGACTACCCCTTACCACGACCTGCCCGGTAAGCTGTTCTAATGCAAAAGGACACCCCTGTAACTGAAACCCCAGGGCATTTGGGAGCTTGACCAACAGTGTCCCTATGTACCCTAGCATCATGACTTACCTGCGCAGCTGTGGGTTTTCTTCGTTCATTCTCCTGGCCCGAGCCTGCAGTTTTTCTCCAGTTGATCCCCCATTGATTTGCATTGGGCACCCAAAGCACTCTGCACCTGGCCGCCCCTGTGCCGCTGTGGGTGTACGTCTGGTGCAGCCTTCCGTGTGACCCCCTCCCCCCCATCCCAATCTCGCTGCTAACCATAACTCCCGTGGATTGACACCTAACTCCGCTTTACTTCAATCACCTCCAGTCTCCATTGGTTAACATTGGGCCTCTGACTCCGAATTAGTCGTCTGCACCCTGCTGTCCGTATGCAGCTGGTAGGGCAGTCTTCCTGCTAACTTGAAGCTTGCCTGGTGTTGGCCACGTACCCCGAAGACTGGATTTATAAGTCGTGTACTTTCCTTCAAAACGGAATTCTTGTTTTCCCTCCATAGTGCAATTTTCTAGTTCAGCAATATTATCTTAAGTGTCCACTTTGTAAAGTGAAATGTGTTTTTCTTGAAAAACTAACTTAACCTTGTACATCTAGAAAGAAGCTTATTTTTATACAATTTGTTGTTGATCTTCTTTTTGAGTCTTGTCATTTATTAGTCCCTGTGTGTGTAACCAATATCTTGCACACCTCTGTGTTAGGCCTAAGGCTGCTCAACCACACTACCACAAATGGAGCACTTTGGGTTTACATTGAGCACTGTAAATTTCTGGGGGAATCTCTTGACTTCTTAAACAATATAACCAATAATTGGTATATCACATAAGGAGCCTGCTTCCTACAGTCACACAGTGACATACCTTTTTATTTCTTTTTGGAACCTAAACTACCACATGACAAACCATTTGACATTCTTTCCCTGCGTGGGAATGGAAAAACACTTGCCCATCATACTTTCTTGTTTGTTTTTTTTTTAACCAATTTATAAACCATAGTGTACTTTAGCAGGATCCTGGATCAGATCCTAAACCTACCAAAACAAATTACTTTTTTAAAATCGGGAAAATGCTGTCAGGAGGCAGCTTTTTCATTTTTTTTGTTTTATTTTTTAAATGTAAAGCAAATAGTCAGTCACAAAGTACACTTGATGGAATACCTCATTCAAAAGCAGCTTTATGGAGAGAAACGCCCGAAAGGGAATGGAGCTCTGCTGTTTACCCTTTTAAATCTGAACGATTCTGTAAACTGCAGCAGTTTTGTTTTCTTGCGTTATCTCTATGTATATAGCGTTCAGTAAGCTAGTGGGGGGGACGGGGGAGATTGATTTTCTCTTTTTTTTTTTTTAGATATTTATTTGATGGGCTTAATTTGGTTCCGTTTGCAAGAAAACTGCAAAAACGTGTTTTGCAAAAATAATACTGCTAATTCACTAGAGCATTTTTGAGTACTCGAAACAGTACTTTAGGAGTACTTTTACATATTCTTTACATGCCTGGCTGCATTGGTCCGAAAAAGTCTAACTTCCTTTTAGTAAAAGCACCTAGAAGGTACAGTCCTTTGTGTTTGTATTGATTGTAAATGAATATTGACATTTTAATATCATGTTAGATGTTTTGAGGCCAATTTACAAAGGCGTATAAGGTGCACTTAAGAGTATTACGGAATGCCTTTGTGAGTGGACCCACTGACTTCAACATGTAGTCTTTCAATATGGTGAAATTCAACACCTACAGCTCAACAAAAATGATGGTGTATTTAAGTGCAGTTTGACATTTTTGTACGGAGATACGTATGTACCGTTTAAGGTTTTTGAACTTTTTGTAGTTTGGGTTTGAGCCTTTTTTTGTAAAAGACTTTGTTTCAATCTGTTAGAAAATATTATCCCAGATTCTGCTAGGTTTTAGGAATCAAAGTGGCTGCCTCCAACATATGCTGTATAAATTCCCCATTAGCACATTATTTTTTGTTTGGGCTGTTGATCTACTGATAGTTATACTTTCTGCTTTTGCAGATCAAGTGCCATCATTTCAATACCTTCATTCACTAGAGTACACACAGAACTAACTATATGGGTTTTACAATATTCTTCATTCGTTTCAGGCATCCTGCACGGATGGGAAATTGTTTAATCACCTTGAAACAGAATGGCGTTTTAGCCCTGGAATCCCGGGGTATCCTAGAACATGCACCTTGGATTTTTCAGTAAGTTTGTCCAAAACACCTTTTGTTTGGTTGGGTTGATTGATACTGCTTAAAATGTGGGTTTGGGGTTTTTAAGCATCTGACGTATCTGCTGTCTAATGTAGCAATATCCTATGAAAAGTATGCAAATCCTATACAGTTTAATCAAGTTGATTTTAACTTCATATTCTTGAAATTGTTTTCTCTGCATGATATGACCTTGAGAAATTCCAGTATTCCGGATTTGGTGCAGATGCATTCAAGAAGCATTTTTTGTGCTGCTTCCGAGGAGCAGAGCTGTGAATCCTTCTTTAGTGCTACTCACTGACTTCAGGATACGTTAGAATGTTCTAGCTTCAGCTGTTTTACAGATACATTTCTGATCTGAGTTTTTACGAAGTCTGTTATGGGTTTCACTCGACAAACACGAGGTTTCTTTGTTTCATAAAGTTTTCCTTACCTCTAGTTAATAAAACCGCTATGGCATCATTGGCACCCCACTTTTGTGCTACACATGTATTCTGCCTTTTGTCCGGAAGGCCACCTGACCTCTACCTTATGCATCTTAAATTTGTAGCTATGGAGTCAGGACATAAGCAGTAAACAATCACTGACATTTTAATAGTCTTGGCACTGGTAAATAAAACTGGCACAAATCTTTTTAGGCTTTTAGTTTGGTCTGAATTTTCATGGCTTCACTTTTCAGAACCAAAAGGTTGATCTCTGACACAGTTTCTGAGCCTGCACATCAATTGGCTGTAAACCTGTCCTTGAGGATGTGATCTGGGAAAACTGAACATTGATCCCCGAGAGGGTGTAGGATGGAGGGGTTAACCTGTTTTAAAACTCACTGTGGGCGTCACCTCTGGCACCTGCAACTCTCTGCAACAAGGGGCAGTCACTCAGTTCTATATTTCTTTTTTATTTATGAATGCTGGACAAGAGTATCCTGAGAGTCACACAAGTATGCAGAAATGCGTACCTTTTGTATTTAGATATGGCAGAAGAACTCCGTAAACCAAATGAGGTTATACATTTGGCTGTCCCAGATGTTATCAGATGATACAGTAGACTTGTCTGGAGCAAGCTGAATTGCCACATTTCTATTTGGGACAATATAATCTAGGATGATAAAAAAAAAAAAAAAAAAAAACTACTTTCAGAAATATATATATATATATATATATATATATATGTATATATGTATAATTAGTGCCTCCTATCTACAAACTCTCCTCCTTTATCAGCAGCACATCAGGGACAATACAGCACCGAATACGTAGATACTACCAGCAAAGATGCAAAAAAAAAAAAGGCTTGGCAGAGAACTGAAAGGAAACTAAAGGACTGATTGTACTTTTTCAGTGCAGACCAAACAGCAGTAAAGTCCTAAGTCCTCAGACAAATTTAATGCTCACGTTGTACTGTCCTTTCCCTCCTCCCTGCCCATATACTTTTCATTTATGGTATGAAATCATAAGGTAAGTAAGAAGCAAGCTATCAGCCAGTCTTCAAACTTCGTGATGCTCCATGAAATTTCAAAATGGCCTTGGATTTGAAACGGTGCTTATATAAAGCAAGTCATCCGTAAGGAGCC
Source organism: Triturus cristatus (assembly GCF_964204655.1). NCBI lineage: Eukaryota > Metazoa > Chordata > Amphibia > Caudata > Salamandridae > Triturus > Triturus cristatus. The sequence continues at coordinate 693,860,790 of NC_140584.1, read as the reverse complement.
TATAATGGCTGATCAAAATGTAGACAACAAATTGCCACCGGAAGGGGAACAAAATTAGTGCCCAAAGATCACCCGAGTTCTAGATTTGCGACTACCTGGAACCATAGCCTGAAGCCACTGGGCCATCCATTCAATCCACCTAAGTCGGTTGATACCTCAAGACACAAAGACAAAGCTGTGTGGTCCTGCTACGCATTAAGCATGCCAACAGCCTATGGATGAAGGGTGGTGGTTCAATTGCTTGACTCTACTCTACGTCTCTGCTATTCCTTCAACTTTGGTCAACCGAGCTGCAGACCACTAACTGAAGGCAGTGTTAATACTCTTCGCCCCACCGTGCCTAAGAACGCAATTCCAGATTGTTTTTGCCACCATTGGCTCCCTGGCAAGGCGACAAACACACGTAGTCAAGCAGCGTGGGTGGAAGTTAGAGGTGTGTTGCTGAATGCAGCGAAGATAGAAGAATAGCCACATGAATCTTTGTAGAGGAGGACTCTTAAGTGTAAAGAAAAATGCCCTGTACCATGTGGTAAATGGTCATGGTTACATTGCTTTTCTTGATTATAGGTATGATTCCTGGACTGGTAGGTACTGCGGGCAGTGGAAAATGAGCTCAGTCATATATGGGCGAAAACTTTGATTAAGCATGCTTAGGTAAAGGCGAAATATTGAAAACTGAAATAAAATATTTTATAGTGAGTAGGACTGGTTTAAGTGAAGCTTGAAAAGTGAGGCTCTGAGCAAGTTCAGTTTAAGATGTTCTTGCATGTATGACTACGGTGGATGGACTTTTCACTATAATTTGGGTTGGAAATGATTCACATGAAGTTGCTGGAATGTTAGCTATAGTCAGACACGGCAAGCAATGAAATAAATAGCTAGTTCTGTAGTAGGGGATCTCTGTGTATAGTCATAATCTATGAATAGTCCCGCCCATGTGCGGGGACCCCGGAGCAATCAAAATATCTCTTAAGCTGTCCTGCATTTGCAAACCTGCAAAGACACTTAAGAGACAGACAAAAATTATACAGCCTAATAACACGGCTGCACTGGCCAGCACTTCCTCTGAAGTGAACACAAAAGCCAAAATAAAGTTTAAATGTCATTTTTATTCACATCTGACATGTTCCTTTATTGTATCACACTCCCTTCACCGTTATCCCTTTAAACAATAGAGAGGAAGGGGTGGACAGACAAGCCCTATAGGCTGTCATTATGTGTCTGCTAAAGGGATACCGTGCCTTTAAGAAACTCTCCAGAGACCCCCGGTATCCCAGGATGCACAGCCCAAGCAAGTTACTTTCAGTTCTTTTTTCCGGCTCCTGCTTGCAGGACCCTGGAGCTTGAGCTCTACCCTTTTGGGTGGATAGTTGGATAAAATTTGATCTTTTTGGATAAATACTTTACTCACTCGACGTCTAGTGCCTTCCTCTACTGCATCCTGCAATTTGGGGCAGTTTGGCCATTTTTAACATGGCTTTATTTGCTAAGTGCCCTGAATGTGGGAGGAAGAAGGCCAAGACGGACCCACATGATGTCTGCATCCTCTGCTTGTCATCCTCACATGTCCCTGCTGCGTGTGCCATCTCCAGGAGGACCCTGAGGGACAGGAAGAAGATTTGCCTCCAGGGACAAGAGGAGCGGAGGACAGGTGGGACTTCGGGGCACGGAGGATCTCTCCCCCCCCCCCCCCCCCCTCTGCCCATGCTTCAGCCACTGGAGGGACCTCCGGGCAGAAAAAGGGGCAGAAACGGCGCCTACCGGCTGGTAGGTCGCGTTCGACGTCGAAGGCGACGACGGCGAGGGATAAAGCTACAGTATGTTCGCCGTCGATCCAGGGCTCTGGATCTCGGCGTTCGACGTCGAGAGAGGGGCCGGCGGGACCCGGGACCGGGTCGCCGTCGAAGATTCCGCAGTCGACACACCATCGACGTCGTACCAAGCCCCCTGGCCAGCCATCGACTCTTGGCTCGACGCCGAGACATCGGCGACTGCCGTCGAGGGGCAGGTCGCCGTCGAGGGGCAGGTCGCCGTCGAGGGGCAGGTCGCTGTTGAGGCGAAGGAGATCGCCGCGAAGACGGTCGACGTCGAGAGGCAGTTCGTCGGGGAGGGGGGGGGGGCGGCGACGATCGGCGAAGAGACACCGTACGAGGTCGACGTTCAGTTCGACGTCGAGGACAACTGATAACACGTCTTCGGTGATCACTATCTCCAGTCGTGGATCTAGGAGAAGACGGCGCTCCCCCTCGTGCGTTTCGACAGGGGACAGGCCCGCCAAGAGGAGAAGGGTGGACGACAGTCCGGACAGTGCTGGTCTGGGTTCTCCTGCACAGAGTGATGGAGCGCCGCAGTCTCTCTCGGCTGCTGCCTCAGCGTCCTCCTACACCACCACCACCGCCGCCGCCTCCTCCTCCAACGCCTCCTCCTCCTCCGCCGCCTCCTCCTCCTCCTCAGAGACCTACGCCTCCGATGCCACAGCTCCCGGCGACTCCTAAGGCTCCACGAAGACCGAGGTCTCGCTCTCGACGGAGGTCACGGAGTAGGCGCAGATCGTCCACTCGCACCAGGCACGGACGGCGGAGATATAGATCTCATTCCAAAGGCACGAGAACGGACTCTTCTGGCACTGGAAGTTTCTCTCCCTCGCTGTCGGAGACACCGCCTACCCGAATCTCGCCGGTGGATGATGTTGCCACGTTCCAGGAGGTGCTAATGAAAGGGCGGCGAAATTGGGGATCTCGGTAGCAGTCCCGGTTCCCACTACCTCTGTGATCTTTGAGACATTGCACAAGGCTCATCTGTCACGCCCCCTCCTTCCTTTGGTCCCGGGGTTGGAGGAGCCAGCCATGGAGGTCTTCTTGACGCCAGCCGTGGTGAAGTCGGCTCCCTCAAGGTTGCAGAAAAAGTATAGGGCCCCTGATTCTGACCCGGCGTTCCTCAGGGTGGACCCTCCCCCGGACTCTGTCATTGTGGTTGCGGCTCGTAAACAACACTCCACGACGCCCTCTTCCACGGCTCCTCCGGATAAGGAGAGTCGCAAGATGGACTCCTTGGGGAGGAGTGTGTGCTCCACGTCGGCCACCACGATGAAGGCTGCTAGCGCCTCCGCTCTGTTGGGTCGATATGACCGGTCACTCTGACTCCTTGCAACAGTTTGCTGCCTCCCTGCCTAGGGATAAAAGGGAGGACTTCCAGGAGGTTCTGAACGAGGGCATGATGGTCTCCAACCAGATCATCAGTGCTGCGGGGGATGTGTCGTTGCTGGCAGCCCATGGGTACTGTCACGGGGTACACATGAGGAGGCATTCCTGGCTGAGGCTCACCTCTCTGAAGCCTGAGGCGCAGCAGAAGATTGCCAATTTGCCTTACTCCGGCACGACGCTGTTCGGGTCTCATGCGGATGACGAGATGGCCCGCTTGAAGGCCGAAGCGGAAACCCTGAAAGCCGTGGGGTTGGAAAGACCCAAGGAGCAGAAGAGGTCGTTCCGCTCCTATGGCAGGCGCTATTCGAAACAACGAGGTCAAGGGCGTCAGTCTGGTCACCAACAACAGCAACAGTTCCCCAGGCAGTCCTTTCAAAAGCGCCAGAGGGGCAGAGGACAGCATCAATCCTCGTCGGGGAACAAAGGCCCGGCCGGGTCGAAGCCCTGAAGGATCACTTCCCCCTCATCCGTTACCCGCTCCGGTGGGGGGGGGGGGGGGGGAAGTATTCAACACTACCTGGCAGAGTGGAGGACAATAACTCAGGACAAGTGGGTGCTGAATATTGTTTGCAATGGATACAGTCTTCGTTTCACCAGCCCGCCTCCACAGATTCCACCAGTGCGCTCTCCCTTCATGGTACGGGAGCTCCAGGGGGAGGCGGACGTCCTGTTAAGGAAGAAGGCGATAGAAGCTGTTCCTTTGAGGCAAAGAGGAACAGGCCTTTACTCCCGGTTCTTTCTCGTCAGAAAAAAGGACAAAAAAAAGTTCAGGCCTATTCTAGATCTGCGTCAAGCAAACAAGTGGATCCGCAGAGAAGTTCCATATGTTGTCCCTGCATCAGATTTACCCTCAGTTGCATCGAGGAGATTGGCTGTGCGCCATAGATCTGCAGGACGCTTACTTTCATGTGCCGATCGCACAAAAGCATCGCAAGTTTCTGAGGTTTCTGGTAGGCAACAACCATTACCAGTATACAGTACTCCCGTTTGGTCTGAAGTCTGCCCCACGGACGTTCTCCAAGTGCATGGCAGTGGTGGCAGCACACTTGCGGAAGAACAAAGTGTTTGTGTATCCATACTTGGACGATTGGCTGATCAAGGCTTCCACGTTCCGGGCAGCACAGTGTCACTTCAACAGGACAGCTGCCTTGCTTCATCGCCTGGGGCTGCACATCAACATGTCAAAGTCAGTACCGATTCCTGTGCAGTGTCTCCAGTACTTGGGGGCCTCAGTCAATACCTTGAACGCAAGCGTGTGTCCTTCGGAGGAGACGCTTATCGATCCGTGGGAAGGCCCTGCACCTCCTCTCAGCCCACTCTCCTACAGTGAGGACGGTGTCTTCCTTACTGGGGTCGATGGCTTCCTGCATCTTTCTCACCCCCAATGCACGTCTGCATATGAGGCCTCTGCAGGAATGTCTGGAGGATCAATGGGACCAGAGGCGGGGGCGTTGGGAGGACAAGATTCATCTGTCCCAACACGCTCTCCAATCTCTGAAATGGTGGTGCTCCTCAGAGAATGTTTGCAAGGGGACTCCTTTCCACAAGGATATTCCGGTCCAGACCATAGTGACCGATGTGTCTCTCCAGGGCTGGGGAGCGCATTCGGGCCCTCTTCAGATTCAGGGGATATGGTCGCAGACGGAGATGACTTACCACATCAACTTTTTGGAACTCAGAGCAGTACCCTTGGCCCTGAAGGCGTTCCATCCCTCCTTCACCACGAACTCCCTGCTTGTTCAGACGCACAATACTACTACCATGTACTACCTCAACAAGCAGGGGGGCTCCCGGTCACGCACGCTGTCTCGGGAGGCACAGACTATCTGAAATTGGCTGGTGGCCAGGAACCTGACGATCACGGCAACCCATCTGCCAGGAGTGCAGAATGCCCAGGCCGATGCACTCAGCAGGCTCGTTCAAGAAAATCACAAGTGGGTGCTAAACGACGACTTGCTCAGAGACGTCTTCGCAGAATGGGGCACTCCGGATATCGATCTGTTCGCTACGGCAGAAAACAGCAAATGCCGCGACTTCGCGTCCAGGTACTACCAACCAGGGACACTGGGGAATCCCCTATGGATCAGCTGGTCCAACAGCTTTCTCTACGCCTTTCCACCCATTCCCCTGATTCCGGCGGTGCTGATCAAGCTGTCGCAATCCAGAGCCAGGATGATCCTGATTGCTCCGGAGTGGCCGAGGCAATGGTGGTTCACCGACCTTCTTCACCGGTCTGTTCTGCCACACCGGCGCCTGCCGTGTCGGCCGGACCTTCTCACGAAGTTCGGAGGACAGATGGTCCACCCCAATCTCTCGTCCTTGAGTTTGGCAGCATGGCTCCTGAGCTAGTACAGTATGGACACTTGAACCTACCTCAGGACTGTATGGAGATCTTGAAAGAGGCGAAGAGACAGTCTACGAGGACTTCTTACGCCTATAAGTGGAAGAGATTCTGCTTATGGTGCAAGGCAAAGGACATTGACCCTACATCCTGTAAAGAAGATGTTATTTTGCCTAATCTGCTGCAGTTAGCTCAATCTGGGCTTAATTTTCAGTCTATTAAAGTTCATCTCGCAGCTTTGACTGCGTACAGAAAGGGCCCTTCCCAAACCACATTTTTTCAAATCCCTGTGATTAAAGATTTTTTGGAGGGTTTGCGTAAGGTGTTTCCCCCTGTTAGACTACCTTCTCCGCCATGGGAATTGAACGTGGTGTTGTCCAGATTGATGAGGGAGCCTTTTGAACCTATTCATAAGGCTTCTTTGCAGCATTTGTCCTGGAAGGCTGCTTTCCTTGTGGCCATTACATCGGCCAGGAGGGTAAGTGAGATTCAGGCTCTGTGTTGTCAAGAGCCGTATACTGTATTCCATGCGTCTAAAGTAGTGATGCGTACTCATCCTAAATTTTTGCCTAAGGTGATATCTGATTTCCATGTAAATCAAATGATAACTTTGCCTACATTTTTTCAGCATCCCTCCTCTCCAGCGGAGAGGTCTCTGCATTCACTAGATGTGCGTAGGGTGTTGAAATTCTATCTAAGACAAAAGACATCCGCAGGTCGGATCAACTGTTTGTAAATTATGGTTCAGTAAGAACTGGTCTAGCTACCTCGAAGCAGTCCATCTCCAGATGGATTGTGTCCTGTATTCAGCTTTATCAGAAAGCTAATAAGACGTTGGGCGGTAAGCCTACAGCGCATTCGACTAGGGGCAAAGCAGCTACTACAGCTTTGCTTAGGAATGTTCCAATTGCTGACATTTGTAAGGCTGCCACCTGGAAGTCGGTCCATACGTTTACAAAGCATTACTGCCTGGACTCTTATGCTAGGGCGGATGCGCAGGTTGGACAGGCTTCGCTGAGGAATTTGTTTGCACAGTGATTTGTTGGTGTTTGGTTCTTACTCCACCGCTGTTTGTTGGTTGGGATGGGCTTGCCATTCTATTCATAGATTGACTATACACAGAGATCCCCTACTACAGAAGGAGTAGTTTCTTACCTGTAACTCCAGTTTTGTAGTAGGGGTATCTCTGTTATAGTCATAAGCGACCCTCCCTCCTCCCCGGTGGAGTAATTCTGACAGTATCAGGCCTGTTGTTTTACACCTTCAAAAAGAACTGAAAGTAACTTGCTTGGGCTGTGCATCCTGGGATACCGGGGGTCTCTAGAGTTTCTTAAAGGCACGGTATCTCTTTAGCAGACACATAATGACAGCCTATAGGGCTTGTCTGTCCACCCCTTCCTGTCTATTGTTTAAAGGGATTTTGGTGAAGGGAGTGTGATACAATAAAGGAACATGTCAGATGTGAATAAAAATGACATTTAAACTTTATTTTGGCTTTTGTGTTCACTTCAGAGGAAGTGCTGGCCAGTGCAGCCGTGTTATTAGGCTGTATTTTTGTCTGTCTCTTAAGTGTCTTTGCAGGTTTGCAAATGCAGGACAGCTTAAGAGATATTTTGATTGCTCCGGGGTCCCCGCACATGGGCGGGACTATTCATAGATTATGACTATAACAGAGATACCCCTACTACAGAACTGGAGTTACAGGTAAGAAACTACTCCTTTTCTCCTTATGGTAAAGAAAACTTAAAATGCAGAGTTCCTTATGAATGACCAAAACCCATTCAAGGGGATTCGCAAAAGGAAAATCAGATTATTTTTCAAAATTTGTCAGACAAGTCTGCCATACGGTGGTCTTCCCCTAAACATTTTGCCATTCCCCCTCCGTTTTTGCGGATCTTGTTTTTGCTGGTTTTAAGGCTCTGCACACTTTACCACTGCTAACAAGTGCTTAAGTGTATGTGCTCACTCCTTTAAACATGGCAACGCTGCCTTATCCCCAATTGGCATATTTAATTTACTAATAAGTCCCTAGTAAAGTGGTACTACAAGTAGCTAGGGCCTGTAAATTAAATGCTCCTAGTGGCCCTGCACCACTGATTGTGCCATCTATTTAAATAGCCCGTTCAACCTGTCTCAGGCCTGTCATTGAAGCCTGTGTATGCAGTTTAAACTGCCATTTCGATCTGGCAAAATGGACCTTTTGTCAGGCCCAAACCTTCATTTTTAATAAATGTGTAAACCCTGGTGTAGACTCCCAACAGCCCAAAGGGCAGGGTTCAGTGTATTTATAAAGTAGGACATGTACTTTTAATTTTACATGTCCTGGTAGTAAAACCTCTAAGTAATTTTTTCACTATTGCAAAATCTACCTCTCCTATTGATTACATTGAAGTTACCTTATGACATGTAATAAGTTGTAATTTCCAAAGGAGAGAAGGTAACCAGTTCATGTTGGGTGTCTTTGGAATTGAAAGGAAAAATCCTGACTTACGGTGCAATCGGACCTTAATTTACAAGTGCCACTGTTAGCTAGTTGGTCGTTTAGTGCCCGTAGCCTGTCTCTGGTCACATGATTGGGTGTAGCTGACAGGCTGTGTAGTCCTCCTAGATGGCTGCACACAATATAGAGCTTAGGTGTGCCTGGATGGACCATCACTGGCAGGATGGAGTTGTACTTAAACTTGAATAGGCTGGGTTGTGCCTACACACAAAGGGCTGCACACCCCATGTAGTTTGTCTGGAGGCAGGGCAGAGAAGACTGGATTCCTGGGGACTTCAAAGGGAAACCTCTTAAAGCTTCTCCTCCACTTCGAAGGCACAGCTGGGAATAAATACACAGATACTATTCTTTAGTACACTTTTGGACCTGTAGGAAGGACTGCCAATCTGCCGGCCTGGTGCACTACTGTCTTTCTGTGCTGCTATCCTGCTGTTCCTTTGTTGCACGGTGCAACCCCAAGCAGAATAGATTCTGCTGCGTGGTTCGGATCAGTCGCAAAGGCTCACATCACAGCCCATTGCCGCATTGGTGCTGCACCAGATGCAGCTTCTCAGGCCCCCACGGAACTGCCACCTTGCCCTGACTGTGCAGCGTATCTTCGACTCTGAATTTCACAGTGCCAGGCCTAGTTAATGGGATTTTTTATGGCTAACTCGCACCACAGCCTCAACAGTTTCTACTGCGCGAATTATCTTTGCGAATCCTGGCAACGCTCTGCAAACCAGGATTTAAGGTACTCTGTTCAGTGGACCTAACGGAGTCCCAGCAGTTGGACAGCGCTCTATTGTGGTTGGCCTGAACTCATGACCATCTTGGTCTGCCATGACCAGATATCCACAGATGGTGCTTTACGCCCTTTGCCACTATTTTTACTAAAATATTTAAAATGTAATAACTCTGGTTTCACTGATGGGATTTTTTTTTTGTTTTGGTCTTGTTTTAGTTAGTAAATCTATTTTTCTAAATTGGTGTGGGACATTCCAGTTGAAGGAGTATTTGTGTCATCTGCATAGTTGTCAGTAAGGTGAATGAGTGCCGCACCCGTAAGGTCATCAAAGGTTCAAATAAAATTTGTGTGAAGAAAGTTCACTAATTTTTAGTCGTGCAATGAGGTATGGTCCTCTGATCCTGTATGTCCAATATAATGACTCTCTTTTCCCCACTGGGAAACGTCCCTCAAGTACACTGTATGTGTCCGACTGGAAATCAACTTAAATAGAGGTTTTGTTGCCAAGGCTTTTTCATTTGTCATTATGATTCTCGTGGTTATTTAACAAATTAAACCAATCATTCATGTCATAATATGCTTTGAAGAAGCATCATGCATGAGGTACATGTACGAATGAAGACAGATGGTCGGTTCACGAGAACTTTCAAGGATTATACCCCCTGAAGAAGGGCATTATCATGCCCCAAATGCATTGGGATGATCTGTACCTCACCTTTACCTTTAAAAACCCAATTATGGCATGGCATGGAACCATTCCGTCGGCTGCCACGTGGTTGAAGGCCCTTTGCAAAGCTGGACTGCTCATGAGATGCAGCCAAGCCCAAAAAGTATTACAAAATGTAAAAATGATAAAATAATGAAGCAATACCATTAAGAAATGTTCCACATTATGCTGCATAATTTACTTTTTCCAGACGCATAATTTACTCAACCCAGATGCATAATTTGGCCCTCTTCTGCCGCATATTTCCAGTGGCTCTGGGCATAACACTGTCCCAGACTTCCTACTTCGACCAAAATCAAGCTGATGGAATCCTTCTGTTATAGGGCACATCAGGCAGTCCACTTAGGGTTGTGACTGGCCTGGTAGTGCACCATGCCTTCTTCCATAGCTAATTTGCTGTCTGTCCTGGTGCAAAATGGGCCTCTGGTTAGGGTATGGGATCTCCCAGGTCTGAGGGAAGCTGAGGTTGCATATCTAAGGTAGCAGGGGCTTTGAAATCCCTGGCCTTGGTATGCAGAGTCACTAGCTATCCTGCAGGAGGAGGTGTGGACACCTTTGTCGAAATCGGGGATTATTCCTGTCCTCAAAGCACTAGAAACTAGTCTGTAGTGGCAGGCTGCTCAATCCAAGTAAGCCAGCACACTTGAGGACTAGTAGGTTTTCAGGGGGCACTTTTTAGGTGCCCTCTTGGGGTGTATCATAATAAATCTAACAATGGCATCAGTGTGGATTTATTAAGACAAGGTGCTTTGTACCTTTCTGACCAGTGTCCTCCTAAAACATTCAAGTAAATTCTTCTAACAACCTCTGCCACTCCAGTAAGAAGAATCATCAACGATTCCTTAACCACTGGAATATTTCCAGAACTCAGAGTCACACATACGCCCTTAACTGAAGAAAACAAACGTGAACCCGCTGAACCCTGACAACTACAGACCCATTACAAATGGACCTTTCCTGGGCGTACTGATAGAAAGAGCAGCGTTTGCCCAGATGTCACAATTCATTTTTTATTTTAAACCTTTTTATTGGCATTTTCTTTAAGTACATCTATCAGTATTGGCGACAGTGGCATAAGATATATCACATACATTTCACACCTTAACATGAGGCCGATTAACATCGTGGTTGAAAGCCTCCTGTACAGTCCCAGAATTGGTGATATTTTTTAGGAGCAAGTGGTGAGGTAGTATCGGCCTTCGTGTAAGGCAGTCTACGTTGTGTGTAGGGAAGTGAGACGTACTCTCTGTTAGCACTATGTCGTAAGGGTTGTTTTGTGTCACTAGTAATATGAACTTAAACTCGGGAGGTAGAACTGGGGTACACTGTCTTATATTGCTCCCTTTGGTGGTAGCCGCCTGAATGTTGCAGTATGATATGGTGGCTAGTTAGGCATGCGCAGGTGAGGGGGGGTCACATATGTGGTAGTGTAGCTATGGCCCACTCGTGTTTGGCCGTTGTAACTCACCGGGCATCTGGCCCCACAGAGTTACCCTGAGTTGCCGCAGAGGTCGTGTGTGCCCTAGGAGAACTGGTAGTTGGAGACCCCGGCGCCGTCAGTGTTTCCTGTATAAAGGAATGGAGTATCATGGCCCATGGCATAGAGATCGGATGCTTACGGTTCCCTTAACCTCCTTTGAACGGAGCACTTCCTCTTCTGCTGTGCACCACTTAACTGCTCCCACCCATGCCGCTAGAGGGGTACCTTCCAGTGCTTTCCAATGCATGGTTATGCATCGTTTAGCCAGTAGGAGGACCAAGGACGCAAAGCACATTTCCACTTTCATGTTTTTGCAGAGTTTGCAGACAGTGCTAGCCTCCCATGTGTATAGGTCTGGGATTCCCGTGACTGTCCTGAGAGTGGTGTGAACTGTGTCCAAGTAGTTGCGTAGCGTTGGACAATCCCATAGCATGTGCTGGAATGAGACATTGGGCTCTGGACATCTGGGACAAGTGAAGGAGCTATCGGGGGAAGTACTTTTGTAGTTTTTCGCGAGTAAGGTATGCCGGGTGCAGAATGTAAAGCTGTATGTTTTTAAAGCGATCGTTACGGGACACTTTTTTGGGGAATTCTAAGGCGCGAACCCATTCCTTATCATGAAGTGGCCCACGAAAGTCAGTTACCCATTTTTCCAGGAGGGCTGCAAGGGTGGGTTGCTTAAGGGTCCGTATGGCTTTATATATCTAAGTGGCGCCCGGGGCCCATCTGCAGTAACACGTGAAGTGCCGGGTGCGTGGGAGGTTCAGTATCTATTGTATGCCACAATTTGCAGCGGTCTTCCATAAGCTGCCTATATAAGAGAAATTGTCCTCTAGGAAGGTCGAATTCTTCCATGAGTGTCTTGAAGGTCTGTAGCTGTCCGTTGAGGTATAGTGTGCCCACGTCTGTCAATGAAAGTTCAGTCCATGTGTGGAGTATACGCTCTGTGTAGTGTGCCCGACCCTTGGGAAAACCCAACAGTGGCAGGAGAGGAGTACAGGGGTGCCGCGCTGTCCATTCTGTGGATGCGTCAGGCAGAAATGTGCGGTCATCACCTGGAGTAGTCTGGGGTGGCATCGCCCCTGGCAGTAGCAGTCGGTTGATGACTGGGATCTGGATTTGCCCGGCTGTTGTGAACAGTTCCCCCTGTGCCCGGCCCACTGTCCAACGTGATACCCATTGCAATTGGGCGGCTAGAAAGTATGCCTCTAAGGATGGGGCAGCTAGTCCCCCCCCCCCCCCCCCCCCGATAGAGGGGCAGCTTGGCGAGGGCAATGCGCCTGCGTCCAGATCCCCATATGAGGGTCCCAAGGAGGGTGTCAAGCTCTCTAAAAAAGGAGCGTGGGGGGGACCACCGGAAGATTAGAGAAGGAATATAATAGCCGCGGAACGAGGATCATTTTAGCGACTGCTATTTTCCCCGTGACAGCCAGTGGGAGATCTTTCCAAAAGTGCATGTAGGATCTAATGCGAGCCATCGCCCTGCGGTAATTGCCCTCGTAGATGTCCTGAGGCGTGTAATATAGCCGGACTCCCAGGTATCGGACCGCCTGGGGGCTCCAGGAGATGTTGACTTTACCCAGTCTTATTGGGCAGTGGGGTACAGCTTGTACCAGGGGATATATCGGATGTCACAATTCATTGAAGAGTGCCATACTTTCAGACTTCCAAACAGGATCCCATCCGGGAAGAGGCACAGAATTTTCCCTCCTTGCCATCTGAGATGACCTGAAGAGCACACTTGACCGCAACGGGGTTGCTGCGCTACTAGTCTTGGACCTCCCCGCTGCCTTTGACACGGTTGACCAGGACGCTCTGAAACACTCTACGAAGCCGGCATAGAGGGAACTGCTCTAGACTGGATCGCAGCCTACCTTCGAAACACAACTAATGTCATCCATACCCCACCTTTCTCGTCCAAACCATACTCCACAAAAGCAGGGGTCCCTCAAGGCTCTATCATCGCGCCCATGCTTTTCAACATCTACATGAATTCATTACCGGTACTGAATTTTAATTGAATTTTATTGAATTTGATTTAGACCTCAATTGGGCTCATCAAATACATGATTAGAAAATGATAAAACAGTTGTATTATTCAATATTAAAACCATTTTAAACTACGTTTAAAAAGCTTATACAAGTTATAACAAGTAAATTCACATGGCAGAGATTTACAAAACTCAATTAAACTTCTTGCAGATCTGAGGTTATGTTTCAAACAAATAGGCCTTGTATGCCGGCGCCGGGCCTCTACCACGAGATCATGCTGTCCTCCATTACATATATCACAAGTTTCTGTAGAATTATCCGATTTGTCCCATTTAAAGGTCACATTCTTTAAGGGTAGAATCCCTAGCCTTATTAAAATTATGGTACGCCTGACCCTATGCTCTAATGAAAAACGTATATACTTTTGTGGTGTTTTATATTGTTGACTAGCTGCAAAGTGTGCATAGTGTTTTAACTGAGAACAATGGTCTAAATCTAGCTCCTAGCTTATTCTTGAGGTCAGGTTCTTTAGATAAAGCTTCAGATGTAAAGCGGTCATAGATTTCAATAGTGCAACTTTTCAACCAGACTGAATTAGTGCAGTATTTAAGTTCTTATTAAAAGTATGCTGGGGTGCATCGTCTCTGAAAAGTTTCTGATTTCAGGACATACCTTATGGCTTTTGCATGCACGCTATCTATAGATGGCTCTAGGCGAATCGCTTTAACGGGTACTGACTGATTTAACAATATACGTAGTAGAGCACCTTTTTTTACATTCCGTCATGAGCACGTGCTCAGGAAATCACTCTGCTGCAGACAGCAGATGGATTTCCCTTTTTTTTTTTTTTGCCTGGGGAGGTGGGGAAGAGCTTCCCCCAACCTCCCCAGGCATATTTTGGGATTTCACTGTAATGACAATTGCGCGCATGGGCGTGATCGTCATTGCAACAAAATCGAAACAAACTTGGTTTCAGTTTCTCCGTTTCGGTGCTTGTGGGGCTAGATGGGAGAGGTATAATTGGAAAGGGGAGCGTCCCCCTGGAGCTGCCCTTTGGGCAAGGGATTTTGCTCCGCCCATTGCGTTTTGGGCACACCAGTAGCCCCCAATCTGACCCCCTGGGTGGGCAGAAATCCCACTTACTATACAAAAATTTACTTAGGGTGGGGGCTGCCCAAAACGTGAATGCCAGTGCCCCCACCATTATAGCCTTTCTCCCCCCTTGGGGGGGGGGGGGGGGGGGGGGAGGGCAGTAGCCCCCAATTTCACGCCCCCCCCTCCCCTGGGGGAGGGGGGCAAAAAGCTCACTAGACGCCAGGGATTTATTTTGGGCAAATTAAAATTAGGGTCGGGGCTGGCCAAAACGGGCTTGCGCATTAACCAACACCCCCCCCCCCCCCCCAAACAAATTAGTCTTTCTGCCACACTAGCACCAGGGATTTTTCCCCCCGTAATTTTACTTGGGAGGGGGCTGTCCAAAACAGACATGCCAATGCCCCAACCCCCCCCCCCCCACCAAAATTACAGCCTCCCCACCCCATAAAATTACTGCCCCCCCCCCCCCCCCCTACCGAGGGCAAAAAGCCCACTAGACGCCAGGGATTTGTTTTGACAAATTGAAATTGGGGTGGGGGCTGCCTAAAATGCGCATGTTAATGCCAGTCACACCCCTACCAAAAAGAGTCTTTCTGCCCCACCTCCTCCCCCAGAAAGCCCACTAGAAACCAGGGATTTTTTTTGTATTCATATCGGGGTGGGGGCTGCCCAAAATTGGCATGACAATAACCCCCAATCCCCCCCCCCCCCCTCCCCGAGAAATTCCAGTCTTTCTGTATCTGGGTGGGCAGTAGCCCCGATCTGCCCCCGGGTGTGGGGGGGGGGGGGGGGGGGGGGGGGTCAGAAAGCCCACTATGTGCCAGTGATTACTCTGGCTTTTTTATGCATGGGGGCTGCCCGGAATGGGTATACTAATGCTCCCACCCCGAAATAAATTGCAGTCTTTCTACCCCCCCCCCCCACTCCCCCTGGGCAGCAGAAAGCCCACAAGGCACAGACTTATTTTTAGCAATGTGCCTTCCTGTGTATTTTGGGCCCGAGCGCAGCCGGCTCATAGGGAAACCTAGCAAACCTGTACATTTTTGAAAACTATACACCCAGGGGAATCCAGGATGGGGTGACTTGTGGGTCTCACCAGGTTCTGTTACCCAGAATCCCTTGCAAACCACAAACTTCGTAAAATAAAACATTTTCCTCCCAATTCTGCTGTGGGAACGTTCTGGAATCGGCGTGGATCCACAAATTTACTTCTACACCGCATTCCCCGAGGTCTACCGATCAAAATGGTACCTCACTCGCGTGGGTGGGTCAACGACTCGCGACAGGCAAGGTCCCAAAACCTAGTGAGGCGACATCAAAATTACCTATCACAAACAAACCTGGTTTTCAAGGGGGTCCCATGAGTTTCTGGCCCCAGGCTCAGCAGCCATCTAGGGAAACCTACCAAACGCACACATTTCTGAAAACTAGACACCCGGGGTATTCCAGGGAGGTATGGCTTGCGTGGATTCCCCATAATTTTCTTACCCACCACAGAAATGTCAGGAAAATTTGTTTTTTTTTAAATTGAGGTTTGCAAGTGAGTCTAGGTAACAGAACCTGGTGAGAGCCACACAAGTCACCCCATCCTGGATTCCCCTGGGTGTCTAGTTTTCAAAAATGTATAGGTTTGCTAGGTTTTCCCTAGGTGCCGGCAGAGAAAGGGTTCAAAATCTACAGCTAGGCACTTTCCAAAAAACGGTCAGTTTTCACTGTAAAAATAAAGTGTCCATGTTGCGTTTTCGACCGTTTCTTGTTGCGGGCACTAGGCCTACCCACACAAGTGAGGTACCATTTTTATCGGGAGACTTGGGGTAACAGAATTGTAGAGCAACTGTTATTACCTATTGACTTTCGATGCATTTCTGCCTTCCAAATGAAAGACAATATGTAAAACAAAAAAAAGTCATTTTGAAAAATGACCTACAAGTCTCATGCTAGTATGGGTACTCACAACTTCAGAAATTTGCAAATATCTACTGTTTCTAAACTCTGTATTTTGTTCCAATTTCAGAAATACGTAGGTGTCTTTCGTACCGATTTTTCCATGTATATATTTTCCCAAATTAATTGCTATATACCTGGAACATAATAAAAAAAAACATTGCAGTACTAGCGACCTGTATACAGCCTCATTTACGGGCACTCATTCACCCAGACCAATCAGGCTTTATGCCAGGGCGAAACACGGCAATGAATATTAGATGATTGCACGGCATACTGGCCAGTGGGCCCTACATCCACGAGGATGCAGTTATCTCGCTGGATGCAAGTATGGCTTTTGACCGAGTGGAGTGGCCCTTTGTCTTTGCAGTGCTTGCGCGTTTGGGTTTCGGGCCCAAATTTTGTGCATGGGTGCAGTTGCTATATACAGGACCTCTGGCGCAGGTGGCAGTGAACGGACGACTATCAGGAGACTTTGCGCTGGGACGGGTGACTAGACAAGGGTGCCCTCTCTCCCCACTGCTATTCCCCCTGGTGCTGGAACCGTTGGCGGCATGGATAAGGCAGGATCCAGTTATAACAGGACTAAAGTGGACGGAGAGCTGGGACGACTGTATCTCGCTATACGCGGATGATATCTTGGTATACCTGACGCGACCGGAGCGGTCCATAGGTAGCCTACTGACATTTACGAATCCTATGGTAGACTCTCCGGTTACTCGATCAACTGGGCGAAATCAGTGCTTTACGTCTTACATGGACCCACACCACAGTTACCCAGAGGAGTGACGATATCAGTGGCAGAGGATGGTTTCAAATATCTCGTCCTAAACATCACACCTGATCCGGCACTATTCTTTGAACGCACCTACTTCCGCCCCTGAGAAGACTACGAAGCGATGTCAAGCACTGGCACTCCCTTCCACTGACGTTACTAGGGAGAGCAGCTTTGTTCAAAATGATGGCTTTTCCTCGATTCCTCTACGCACTGCAAAACACGCCCATATCGATCCCAGACTCCTACTTTAAATCAGTGGAGGCGGAGGTGGGCTGTCTGCTGTGGGAGGGTAAGCCTCACCGCATAGCTCTCTGTAAACTGGTGCGGAGTTGGTATGATGGTGGAATCGCCCTGCCCAACATACGTCTATACTATTGGGCCTCCCAGCTCATTATAATTAATCAATGGCTACACGCACCACAAGACGACCCGGCTCTACGAATGGATAGGCACATGCTGGGATTGAAGGGAGTCCTCCGAGCCTTGTACGATAAATCCTGGAAAAATAAGCTAACAGGCCCCACAGCACACACCGTACAGATATGGTACACGGCGCAGCGCAGGCTGGGTTGGGAGGGGGTGATCACTCAGCAGATGCCGCTGTGGGTCTCCCCCAAGATAGACATGATACACCTAAGTAAAGGATTTGCGGGGTGGTACCTCATGGGCATGTCCAGGGTCGGAGACCTCTGGAAACTGGGTGGGGTGATCCTGTTTGAGCAGTTGCAGACAGAGTATCGGATGGAACGGCCTGAGCGTTTCAGATTTCTGCAAATACAAAATGCACTAAGGAAAGCCATACCTAAGGGGACTGTCCTACCCGAATCCTCCCCACTTGAGGATTGTTTGCTCACAGACCACCTAGCCAAGAAAGCTATATCGTTGACATATCGTAAACTGGTGAACCATCAAAAAGACCCCACAGGGATCCTTAAAAGGAACTGGGAGGCAGAGGTGGGGGAAATGGACGAACAAGAGTGGCAGGAGGCGCTGGTGGCACTGCGGGAGGTGGCGATCCCATCCAAACTAAAGCTGGTGCAACTTAAAATACTACACCGGATATACTACACTAGATCCACACTTCATAAAATAGGGAGGGCAGATACTCCGCTCTGCCTATGAGGGTGCGGCCTCCAGGGCACCTTCTATCCTACCATATGGGACTGCCCTGACATCACTATATACTGGAGGGAGGTTATGGCAACGGTATCCCTGGTTACCGGTCACGATGTCCCCCCCTGATGTGTTTGCTGAATGTGTGGGACGCTACCGATCTTAACCACGCCGACCAAACCTGGGTGGCCATGGGACTAGCATTAGCAAAGAGGAATATTGCACAACACTGGGGGGGCGCAGTCAACCCCCCCCCCCTCCCACGCGTGGTGGTGTGACCTGGATGGTGCCATGATTGCGGAAAAGGTGGTATTTTTTAACAGGGGTTGCCCCCGGAAATGGCAGCGGGTTTGGGGAAAATGGAATACATTCTGGGGTAATATATGTGAACCCCCTCTGCCGGACTCAGTCAGAACTGAGCGAATAGAATATGGGCATCATTACACTATAAGGGATGGTGGAACCAGGGAATGGGAAAAGCTCTACGATGCAACATGAGGTGTATGAAAAGGTTGCGCATAACTGTACTATTAAGAATGTTACAACTTGAACAATCTGATTGCAAACTGTCTTGAGAGTGAAGCCTGTATTGACAAAAGGTGTACAATTACTGTTAATAAAAATTGTTTAAAAAAAAAAACACATTGCACGACGCTGCTCAGTTATTGGCTCTGGATTTGTCGGGTTCTTGGTGAACCCTCAAGTCCTATATATCCCCACAACCAGAAAGGTCTAGTGGATATAACGGTATATTGTTTTCAAACAGCTGTCACAATTAGAATAAGTTGCAGGTGAAAACGTGGTCACAAATAGCTGTCTTTTTTTTTTTTCCAACTAATTTTCAATTTTTCCTATATTTAACAGTTGGTTTCTATAAAGAAACCTTGAAGAATATACACCAATGACCCCTTGCCGAATTCAGAATTTTGTCTACTTTCTAAAATGTATAGCTTTCCAGGATCCGTTATTGCTTACATACCCATTTCTACCCTTAACTGGAAGGAGGTTGTAAGCACAAAGCATAGCAAAAATAGGCTAGGTCACAGAAAAATGCCAAAATTGTGTAAAACACTTTGGTTTTCTGACAAGTCTGCTTGTCCCTGAAAGCTGGGAAGATGGTGATTTCAGCACCACAAACCCTTTTTTGATACCATTTGCAGCGGAAAAAACCAGACGCTTTCATCTGTAGCCCTTTTTTCCCCATTCTCCCCCCCCCCCCCCCCCCACCCCCACACACCAAAAAAAATTGCTGTATTTTGGGTAATTTCTGGGATCCAGAAACCCTGGGAACCTTTAGAATCCCCATGATGTTGGGTGGGGGGGGGGGCGACGCACGTGAGGGGGGGGAGGCCAGGCAAGGCAGCAAAGGGGTTAAATGTAACCATGGAAATGGCTGTATAGTCGGTACAACACGAAAAATCATTTATGCCTCTGTTCGGTTGTTGGATCTGAGTAGCGCGTCTTTTTGGAGAACCTTCAAACCCTACATACCAACCACCATATCCAGAAGGGTCAGTCGGACTTAACCGTATATTGCTATTGTAACTCACCCATTATGACAAAAAATGACAGATGAAAACATTATCCCCAATCCCTATTTTTTCCCCACTTGATTTCATTATTTTTTATTTCAACGATTAGTTTCTTTGGGAAAACCTTGAGGAATCTATGCAATTGACCACATGCTGAGCTCCGAATTTTGTCTGTTTTACTCAGTTACTAGATTTCTGAGAGAGCCCATGTGTTTCACACCTGTTTCCACATCAAACTGCAAATAGATTGCAACCACAAAAATTTGGAAAGGGAGCATACTTGAATTATGTTTTTCCTGATCGCACTGATAGAGGCAGGAAAACCGCTCAAGCTATTGCTCTCACCCGGAGGGAGCAGCATGTTCTGTTCCTCAACGGAACACAAATCTGCTCCAAAGTGGCGAAAGCTTTTTCAAAGCTCCTGCCCACTTGAAGCAGATTGTGTCTGTTCCCATGTGGCGGGTGTGTTGTAAATACTACGCCAGGCGGGAGCAAACAAGTTTCCCTGCCTCCGCAGGAATAGATACCGCTGTGTCCTGGGGGTGGGCTCCCCGGGACATAGAATGTGAGCCAGCCCCAAGGCCAAAAATACTCAGAGGGGAGGGGGTTGTCACCCAACTGCCTCTTTCTACAGTTAGCATGCTAGGGAGATGGGGTCCCCAGTGTCTTTTCGAAGTCTCATGGCCCCCTTCCCTTTTTTGGTGCATTTCTGCCCCGGGGCCATGGGAGGGGGGGCCTTGTGGTCCCCCTGCCCTTAAGGAATGCGGCCCAGGAGTGGGATATCCCCCGGGGCCTATAATAGCTCACTGAGGGGAGCCGTGTGTCCTCTCTCCGTATATTGGGTTAATTGGGCCGGGGGGGTTGGGGTCCCTGGGGCGGAAACCTTTTAAGGAAGGGGGTTTATGACACACTCCCCTAATGAATACATAGAGTCCCAGGAGGATAGCATCCCCAGGGCTAAATATGGCCTAGGAAGGGGGTTTCTTGACCTCCCCATAATGTGTAAATTGGGCCATGTGGCTCAACAAGATGGGTCGCGTCGGCCCCCTCCACTTTTATTTAAATGTTGGCCCTGGGGAAGGACTCCCTTGGGCTCAGGAGGGGGTATATGCGTGCCCCTTTCCATTATTAATTACTTTGCACAGGGAATGGGATCCTCAGGCACTTCTAAGGCTCGAGGAAGGGGGCGGAGCACACAGCCCCTCCTCACCTTTTATAATGTAATGAGACTCCAGGGGATAGGGTCTCTGGGGCCTTAAAAGGTTGGGGGGCACACTGACCTCCCTTCCCCCTTTGAGGAAAAAAAAACTCCCTGCAGGATGGGTTTCTTGGGGCTAAAGTAGGCTCAGGGAGAGGGAAGAATGTATAACCTGTTTAATACCTCTACACAGCCATGATGCATTAGAAGCACATGCGTTTTGTAAACACTTGCACTCATTAGCTGCTCATAGTCTGGACAAAATAAGGTAGGAAAGTAATATGATAGTTACCCACTACTTTGTAAACTATAAAATAAACTAGCACACCTATTGAAAGTAATCCGTGATGTCATAAATGTCATAGAACATGTCATGAGTGATGCGATGTGCATGGTGGGGGTGCAAGTTCTAGTTAGCTATGATAAGGAGTTGGTGGATTTCAGTGTGTTTAAAAAAAAAAAAAAAATACATTTATTCAAAACTTAAGTTATCATTGACATATTCACCTAACTATAACATTACTTTAACCTTTGTTTTTTTCTGTAAATTAATTTGTGTACATTCACCTGTACAATATAAATTGAGTACTGGACCCCTAATCTTTCTTTTTTCACACCAACAGGTCTCGTTTGAATTCCGGTCATTAATACACTCTCAACTAGCTACCGTATTTTTTGATGAGGTTGTTAAACAGATGGTCACAGCCTTTGAAAGAAGAGCATCCAAACTCTATGGCCCAGAGACTGTAATCCCACGTGAATTAATGCATCATGAAGTGCACCACACGTGAAGCTTGATGAAAAACTGAACTTGTCTATATCAGTCATATCTAAATACTGTATTTATATGAACTTTTGTTTCTTTAGGCGTTCACACACCTTGCGGGGGGATTACTTTTTATATGATTATAGTTTGTTTATAGCTTATCATTGGTTGTAAAAACCAAGCACATGCACAGATATATTATGCACCATGTACAAATGTATTTTAGATTAAGAAATGTCACATGTTTTTGTGTGTATATAACTGCATTGGCTTCGTGCATGCAGTTGTAAAATTGTGGCAGCTACTTATATACTGCGAGTTAAGATTTAACACATTCTTCTCTGTAATTTTGCCAAATTTAAAATTTGGCTATTCACTTGAATTCTTCTCAAGAAACTTACTGCCTTTGTTACAGTAACTGTAATAGTTATCAAAACCCTTTTGCCTACTTGATGATGTACTAATTTTAAGTTATTAGAATTTAGATTCTTAATATGCTCCTATTTATTATCTGTGCGTTTTAATGGCTTTGTGTTGATAAATGCTAGACTACATGTGAGCAGTGAGCCATCAGAAGAACAGATGTTTACGGATGCACCTCTCTACTTCTCTTTATGCACTGACATGTCCCGGGGTTCTCTGAAGGAGCGACTGTAATTCACTAATCTCCTTGATTATTAGTTATGCCAGACGGTCGGAATACCTTCTTACGGGAATATGGTAATGTCGGAAAATGCGCTTTGCATTTATTGAAAGGGGGGGAAAAAAAACCTTGAACTGGAGATCAAAGCATCTCACTAAAACTGACCAGTTAATGTTACGTATGTGCTTGAAGTTTTTAGTTTTGTTTTACATAATACTTTATATATCAGGATTTTACAGTTTGCCAATGTGATGGCCCTTGTGTGTTGCAGCTGTGAAAGAGGTTACAAATATAATAAATATACGCATCTTTTGTCAAAGTAACGCTTCTACCCAACGCCAGAAGCCTTTTGATTTGCCCAACCTCGCTTTATTTTCTCTTGTGATAGGCCTTGACGTGCAGTGAGTACTTTTTTTTTTTTAAGCAGATGATTCATCATAATGAACATATTACGTGGAATGGAAGCAGTTTATTCGTAGTGGTCCAGAGCTTCCACCAAAACATTGGTGCTTATCGTCTGACATTAAAGGGAATGGTTGAGTTATCAATTAACTTCAAGAAGTTAATTTGTTTTATGAGGAATGCTTCTTTTTTTTCTTTTGTAACTACATTTCAAACTTTCTAAACAATTTGCGTGAGCCAAACCTTTTTCCTCATATTTTTTATCGCCCACAAAATAAAAAATAGATTTGAGTGTTTTTAAAGCAATAAAAATCTATTTAAAAAGTGTATTTAAGTGTTTTTTTCTTTTTGTGAAATGTTTGTTTTTCTAGGCTGGTGCTCTCTGATTATGTTAACTGTAATCTTTAAGCAATCATTGTTTTAGAATTTTTGTTTATATATATTTTTTTTTTAGTTCAGTTACACCATTTTGGGGGCGTGGCTTTGAAGCCAAGAATGGCGGACGCATGAGCCTGCTGCTCCCCACCGGCCCGACCATGATCTTGCGACTTCTGGCAGTGGAGAGGGTGACGAGAATCGTACATACTATAGCTCCCCTCTAGAACATGTAGGGCTGCCATAAAGGAGAATCGGAGCCATGAAAACTGATACGGCAGCTGCTGCAGGCCTATGATCAGTGACGAGCCGCAGCGACCAACCTGGTGGGCCCATATGGTGGAACTGTACCACCCTAGAAGATGAACAGCCGTGGAACCTTGGGTGGCTGGGTGCAGGTGGTGGGCAGTGGAGGACCGGTGCCCCCCAGGAGGAACTGGGGATAGCCATGCCCCAATTCTGACACCGCATGGCCCGTGGAGAGAGCTGAGTTTGCCAGACAGCCGTTGGCATTGCTGTGTCACTGAGGACCTCGGCTACTAACGCGAGCAGGATGAGACCGCTGAGGCCCCGCCTGCACCTGTCTCCCTGTGACTGCCGGCGAGGCTGAGGTGATGCCCCGGCTTGGTGCGGCCCCTCTTGGTTCGATGCGACACAGGCCTCTGCTGGCTGCTTCTGCGGGTGAGCTACTGGTAGGCCACGGAGGTCCAGGTCGGAGGTGGCGAAAGCTGATCTGTCTGCTGAGACTCCAGGCTTTTTGGATTGTGACTCCCTGCTATACTCTGGTGGGCTGTAGGACTTGGGTGATACTCTGCTAGAGGCTCCAATGTGGGAGCAAGCAGCTGCTCCCTGCTCATAGGAACCCTCTAGAGCTGTGGCACAGGGAGTCTTTGCACCCCTGGAGTTAGGCACTTGCGGGGACGTTTTAGGAATATGCAGAGCCTGTGAGCATTTGGGCCCTGAACCGGGGCCCAGTGGTGACTTGGAGGCTACTTTGTGAATGGGTGAGTCGTAGGTGGCCCTCTTCCCTATGCTTGCCCCCTCCAGGCCAACCCCAGTTTTTGCAGGGAAGCTTAGAACTGTGGCCTTAACCAGGCCCATGGAGGGCTGAGTCCTGAGGGTTGTTGAATCTGGAGGGTGGCTGGGGTGGAGAAGCCACAGCAGAAGGCACTGACACAGCAGGCCCAGCTTGACTGGCTTGCTGATTGATCCCAACCTTGCCTTCTTTTGGCCTGCAGCATGCACCTGTCTGGAGCGGTGAGGCGGGCCTGCCTGGCTCCTGGAAGTAGGTCCCCCCCCCTCACGGATCGTGGTGGGATGCCTGGATAGTGGAGGGAACTGGTGTTCGGGAGCTGGCCATACACTGCCTCCCTGCCATTGGCCTGAATCTCTTGCCACAGTAGGCTACCTGCTTATTTCTAGTTGCACAATTGGTGGGTACGGGAATGGGGACTGGGTACATTAGAACACCAGCAACCAGATACTTCTGATCTTAACCCTGAGGTGCCAACCATGGAAACGTATGGATAGACTACACAGTTGGACTTTGGGAAGCCCAGGGTAAGGACGACTGGAGTGGCTACAGACCAAGGAGAGGACTTTCCTGGCCAGAAGCCCCAGTGGGAACCAACCCAGTTCAACATCAATTGGCAAAGATATTAGAGGCCATCGCGGATACTGAGTCTACTCTCCACCAGGATATTGGCACTGTATCAGTAGGCCTGGGGTTGCTTCGTACTGAACACAGTAAATTGGTGGAGAGAGTGGGCATTGCGGAAACTTCCATTGCGGATCTCCAACTTATGAAACAAGCGCTGGCTCATACAGTCTAGGAGCTCATGGATCAGGTTTGTACTCTAGAACGCATGGCAGATGATGCCCAAGGTCACAACAGGAGGAACAATATTTGGGTGGTTGGTTGGTCTGCCAGGGGGAAAGAGGACAAATGACATGCTGCCCTTCTTTGAAACCTTGTTCCGCACAGTGGTGGCCCCAGAGGATCGCCCTGATTTTTATACTCTCAAAAGGACCCATCGGGTCCCTGCCTGTCAACCCATGCCAGGTCGACTGCTCCACCTGGTGGTGGCAAGATTCTTACACTTTAGTAACAGAGATACCCTTCTAAATAAAGCAAGAGTTAAAGGTCCATTTATTATATTTGTATTATTGCGTTTTCCAAATAAAACAAAACATAACAAAGCATGAATACACATTGCATAGCCTTCCACATTGTCCATGTAGGGTAAGCATATAACCGAGTGACTATCTTGGTCGAATCTAGACATCTGTGCAAACTGACTAGGGGCATAGAGAAGTCAGAGGCAGTAGTACAGTTCACATGGTTACACATACTTGGAACAAACAGTGTATCTGTCAAGGCTCTACCCCGGGTCCTTATGACGACAGAATTCCGCCCTCCTCCTCTCCCTCCAGACCATAATATTTAATCCATGGGGCCCAAATTTTCTGTACCTTTTTAGGACAGCCCGGGCCCTATATACCACCTATTCCGCAGCCATGTAGAAGTTGAGACTTGCCCTCCATTCGGTAATAGTGGGTATTTAGCTATATCCTGTTTGGCTACTACCAACCCCAAGTTTGCGCCTTGGGATGTCTACCTCTGTTGGAATTCCCAAAAGGAGAAATCGTGGCTCCAGTTCTATTTGGACTTCCAATATACGATTGAGCGCCTCACAATTGATCCCAATAGGTCTGTATTTCAGTGCACCCCCAGAGGGTATGTATAAACGTCCCAGGCTCAGTATGACATTGAAGACACCCCAGGCCCTTCCTATTGTATGCAATTTGACTATAAAAATATGTGCGCTGTAATATTTTGTATTGGATGAGGCGTAACCTTAATTTTATTGTCCCTTCACGTGGATGCATGAGGGTGGCCTCCCAATCAATATCCTCAAACTTACTGGTGACAGTTTCCCATTTTGCACAAAGTGGGCCCAGTCTATTGGGCAGGTTATTAAGTAATGTTTTGCAGGTAAAGGAAATAGCTTTTGCTGGGATTTCCTCTTGGAGGAGACTACCTTCTAGCGGGGCATTTTCCGGTAGCGTTGTACCATCCAACCCCCTCTGCCACCCAAGCATGTTGCAAACGAAGGTACGCGTATGTCTGAGTGTCATGTAGTTGATATCTAGCTTGGAGCATGTGGAAAGAGGCCAACACTCCATGTTCCAGGACATTGACAATTTTAGAGATCCCTATTAGGTCCCAATGCCTAAAGCCACTCAATTTTCCAATCTTTCAGCCTAGTTCCCTCCCAGAGTGGGGTTTCCCTGGTGCATTTTTGGTCCCACTTCATTTGTCGCTCTGTACTCTTCCATGCTTCCAATGTTCTCTGGGTCGCCTGGAGCAGTCTACTTACCGCCTTACCTCCATAAAGATAATGAAGTTGGTAGTGGTCCCTAAACTGCAGCCTTTCGAGCCTATATATGTCGAATGATCCCCAGATGCATGGATCCATTAATTAATGGCAATAAGGTGAGTCGCTCTATAATAGGACCTAATGTCTGGCAGAGCCAAACCCCCATTATAGAGATTCCGCTGCAGTATTGAAAGTGCAATATGTGGATGGGCCCCCGTCCCAGAGGAGTAAGTGTAGCTCCCTATCAATGCCCTTAAATATCAGATCCTTAATCTTAGTATTTTGCAATATGTAGAGCAACTGCGGGAGTGTTACCATTTTACATATAGCAGCCCTGCCCACAATGGTTAAGGGAAGCTTCCGCCATCTCCTAACCTCTTCCTCAAAGTTTGAGAAGACCCGCCGAATATTGAGAACCAGACTGGTGTTCACATCCAAAGTAATGTAAAGACCATGGTACGTAAATCCTTCTGTGGACCAGTGGAAACAGCTAGGGAAAGTCCGAGTTGACACCATCCCACCCACTGGGTATAGGGTGGACTTGGACCAGTTAATCCTATATCGCTTGTGGTACCCATAGTTTTCAACTATTGGCAGGATTTGAGGGAGTGTCTCCGTCGGATTTGTCACATACAGGAAAATATCCTCTGCATATAACCATATGCATTCCTCCGCTATCTATCGGGAATCACTTACGAAGCCACCCAGCCCTGGGGAGGCCCTAACGACACAGGCCAGGGGTTCCAAAATAAGTGCTAAACAGTAGAGGGAAGAGTGGACAACCCTGCCTAGTCCCCCGTTGAATCGGCCAGGTGTCAGAAAGAGCACCATTGACCCTAACTCTGGCCTCAGGTGCATTGCATAACCAGGCCACCCATTCCTGGAATCCGGGACCAAAGCCAAACATCTCTAAAGCATGTCTCATGAATGGCCAATGGATGGTGGCCAATGCTTTTTCCGCGTCTAGGGAGAGCAGCAGGTGAGCCTCCTCTTGGTCCCTTACCACATCCATCCAATTGGCTACTTGTCGTAGGTTGTAACGTGTGACACGTTTTGGCATGAAGCCCGTCTAGTCTCCATGTATCGGGGAGGTAGGTGCAGAGCCAGCAGGGAGCCATATGATTTAAAAAAATTCCCCCGAAAGGCCATAAGGACCCGGGGTTTTCCCTGCCTTTAGTCGACCGATGGCCTCCGTGACCTCTGCCAGAGTGATATCCTCATCGAGCCTGTCCCACTCTTCGGGGGCAAAATAGGGGAGCACAACCTTCTCAGGGTATTGGGCTATTTATGCAGCCCAGATGCAAGCCATCTAGACACAAAGCTTCGAGTAGTATCGAGCAAATGCCTCCACAATGTCCTGATGTGCGGTGTGAATACTGTCCTGTTTTTTGATAGACGAGACCCACCTTGACTCTTGCTCCCTCCTGCCCAACCACGCTAACAATTTACCTGCTCGGTCTCCAGTCTGTCTGTTGGACTGCGAGTTGATGCGCCAGAGTCTCTTTAGTAACGAGTGCTTGATATTCCCGTTTAGTAATGTCTATTTGACTGAGGGTATGTTCGCTTAGGGGAGGGACACTCCCTTTTTCAAGTTTCAGCAGCCTGCGTTCCAGCACCAGCGTCTCCTGAAGTTTCCTTTTTTTGTGGGCTATATTTTGGGCTCTAACACATATCAGTCTTAAAGGCCTCCCAGAGAGTAACCGCCGATTGCACGGAGCACTAATTTTCTTTAAAATAGAGGTCAGTGTCTACTCCAATTTCTACAGCAACCTTTTCTTCCCTCAGTGTCTAAGCGTTTAGCCTCCATGTCGTGCCCTGACTTCTCAGTCTTCCCTCTCCCTCCCACCCCCCCCTCCACCCACAGGTACAACGTGAATGATCTGAGATTCCCCTGGCTAAGTAATCCACCTCCTCGACCTCGTCAATCTCACCTGCTGGGGCATAAGGATAGTCCAACCTAGAAAACACCCTGTGTGCCCCAGAAAATTAAGAGTATGCACGCGTGGATGGATGATGGTCAGTGAGCCTGAGGGCCGCCTGGAACTTAGCAAATGCTATGGCCTCTTGCTGCCTCGGTCGCGTCAGTGTGCAATCCAGGACTGGAACACTAACGTCATTGAAGTCGCCTCTTATCAGATGTGTTGCGGGCCAGACTGCAGCAGGAGTTCAGACCTTTTATCCAGTGTACGCTGCTAGAGACGTGAGGGTGCATAAACATGGACTATTAACCAACATTTGTGATTCCAAGTACCCTGGGCTGCCACATATGTGCCGTCTGGGTCTCTTCCCCCCCCCCCCCGTCGAGTAACCCGGAGGGGGGGGGGGGGGGTGGTGACTGCTTGATTAGAATCGCTACTCGCCTCGATCCTCTGGTGAATCCCGCATGTGCCAAGGTAAGTTATTGTCCCCTGCCCAGGAAATCGCAGTGTGACACCATGAGGTGAGTTTCCTCAAAGTATGATGTCCAGTATAAGTATTTTAATATATTTTGAAACCTACCCCCTTTTGATTTCATTGCCTAGTCCATTGACGTTCCACGTCAGCACTGAGTGCACATTGATAGCCATTGTGTAAGATAAGTTAGAGCTTCCCGCTTCCGTCTAGCCCCCCCCCCCACACCGCCCATGTAATGCCAGATCACTTCAATGTCAGTATTCATGCACGTTTTCAAAACAGAACTAACCCCCCCCCCCCCCCCCCCCCCCCCCCCCCAAACACGTAGTCCAGAACAGTTAAGTGTCCATCGTGTCCCCTTCCCCACACTCTGTGCAGGTATCCCCACCACCCTCAAACTAGTCAACATGACCACACTGGTGCAGGTAAACCACCCAGAGGTCTGTAGCCCACCCCCCACACACTCAACTATATAGCACTACAAAAAAAGACAACCCACTGTATACTTCCCTTCCTTGCAGCAAAGCTTCCGAATGTCCTCTATGATAACGCAGCATCTCCAGGAGGGCGTCTGGCCCCACCTCATTATTCCTTGCCATTATTTAGCGGCTGCAACAAGCTAGAGTCCCCACCCAAGGGGCCTGGGCCCAAAGCCTCCAACTGCTGAATATTCTCCAGAAGAGGGTGTGTATCATCCGAAATCCGGGAGTCGTGCTTCTCCGATTGATCAGAGTCTCCATGGCCACTGGACTTCAGAGAAGTACTTGACGCGCATTCCAGGGCTGTGTTGTCGTCTGAGTCTGATATAGTAGCTTTTTGGTCTCTGAGCATCAGGGATCTCCCCGGCATAGTCCTGACAGAAGTTTGGCGCTTGAGCATTCGTCTCCGTCTCTTTACTTGAGGTCGCTCCCAGCCAGGGCTTGGTTGCTTAGTAGCAGACAGGAGAGCAGGGGAAGGTGACCCACGTCTTAATTGAGGCCGTTCCTCAATCCAGGACCACACTGCCTCTGGTGTCTGGAAGAACTGCGTGGTACCCTGAAAGATAACCTTAAGTTTGGCCGGGAACAGCAACATGCACTTTTATAGGGTCAAAGGTGCTCCGTTGTTTTTGAACATCTTGCAGATATTCAGGGAACGCAATCACTCTTGTGTTATCATATTTGATCTCCCCCTTCTTCCGTAACTCCCTGAGTATTAGATCCCTGTCCTGAAAATTCAAGAATCGAGCTATCAGCAGCCGGGGGGGTGAGGGGGGGAGGCGGCTCCCGGCTGTGGTTTAACCCCAGGCACCCTATGTGCCCTTTCTATGACCAAGCATGAGGAGAATTGCGCCTCAGGAAGGGCATCTTTCAGGAAAGTCAGAAGAAAATGCCCTGGGTCTGAACGCTCTGCGTTTTCCGGAAAACCTATAAATCACATTGTTTCTACGGGCCCTATTTTCGGTGTCGACTCTCCAGGTCACGTCTTTCACTGCCGCCTGAAGATCCGTTGTGTCTTTACGCGTGGTTCGCTAAGTGTCCTCGAGCTCTGAGACGCGTTGTTCAACTTCGGTGACTCTCTCGGAAACCTTGCGCAGGTCTTGGCGCAGAAAGGAAAGCTCCGTCTGCACCTCTGCCATCTTGCCCTCCAGGCTTTCCTGAGAAGCGCGGATCGCCTGCAGGATCTCATCTGTGTCCGGGCGGGGGGCCCGGCCACCCTCTGCGGGCGTAGAAAGAACTTTCACAAAGCGGTCCAGCTTCCCCAGTTTGGCTGTCTTGGGTTCCTTGTCCTTTGCCATCGTGACTGGGCTATAGGCAGTCCGACACCGCTTGTTTTCTGTAGGTTAGGCTACCGACACGGAGTCTTTCGCTCCTGGCCCCCTCCACTCGCCCCCAGAGAAGGATCCCACAAGTCAGCTGCCGGGTGCATCGACGCTTGGAAGGAGGGCAGTGCACGGCGCCACTGTCTCTCACTGTGGCCAAGGGGCGTGCGCTTGATGACTATGCGCCACTCATCACCGCCTTATGTTGGCCTTGCCTTGGATCCTGGTCGGAGACTCCGGGGCTGGGGCGCTCCGGCAAAGGGAGAGCACCTCTGTGTGGGCCCCCGCTTCTTAAGTCGCAGCGGCCGTCCGCATCAGCAGCGGGAGTCCTCGGGGGGGGGGGGGGGAGGGGAGGGGGGGGGGGGACAGGGGAGAGAAACGAGAAACCGCCAGTGCGTCATCGCTGCAGGGGGGGCAGAGTGGATCTCGGCACTTGCCCCGCCGGGTGAGTGTTCCACCGCTCTGGCCCACAGCTTCCTTCAGTCTGCCCCGGCCGCCATTTTGGGAGCTGCGTGCCGAAAAGGCTCCCATTGCAGCCACTAAAGCACCACAAAACTCTCCCTTGGGCACACCACTGCTTGCCTGTGCTGACCGACCACTGGCATGGTTGAAAGAAGACAAGGAGGAACAGGATTCGGATCTGGGCCAGCGGATCTTGCAGAAAGCGCTGCTACCTGGCCATGCTGTTGGCCACGCCCCTTCTAAAGGCCCATTCATGATCGACCACAGCAGGGTATCAATCTTCCCTGACTACCCCAAAGGTGCAGCGGGGACATGCTTCGTTTATGGAAGTAAAAAGGCGCTACGGGACTAAGGCCTACAATACTCTCTAATGTTCCTGGCTAGACTGCATAATTCTAGACAGGAAAAACACACTTCTGTGAAGAGCCTGAGATGGCCTTGGAGTGGGTTGAAGCATATAAATCAGGGGTTATGTCCTGATAGAGACTCTTCTACAGGAAGTTGAGGCTTTCCTGCCAAGAAGCGGCCCTGAAAGAGGCCCAAAAGCAGGCCATCTAAGAAGCCGAGCCCATTCCAAACAGAAAGAAAGAGCTGCTGCTCTCCAGACGGTGGCCGACATCATGAAACCTAGAGAGGCCGGATCAGAGGCTGGTTCACCCTCCGGGAAAGGGATTGGGGACTCCAAGTCAGACTCTTCTTGAGCAAACCCTGTTCTGTTGCCACAGGTTACCCCCAGGACAGCAGACGATCTCTGAATAAGCAGCCCTATTAGATGGCGTGGAGCACCACTGTGAACTGATACGATCGCAAATGTCGCAAGGACAGCAGGCTAGAGTCATTTGTACTCGGGCTGGCATGTCCCCCACAACACAAACAGCAGTCTACCCCCATTTAGAAGTCTGCACCTAGATTCGGTGGGGGCCTTCTGCTGAGACTGATGTACTAATTGCAGTTTGGGTGGCTAGCTGTTGCCAGGCTGCTCTGGGGAAAGGAAGTTCGGCTTTGCCAGGGGGTGGGGTGGGGTGGGGGGGGGGGGGGGGGGGTTCTTTTGTATGCTATGTTGCAGGAGAGGTGCTATTGTGTTCCAGGGAGGTAGGGGCGGCTGGGGGTTGGGTAGGGCACTGGGAGTTGGGTAGGGCACTGGGATCAAAGTTGATTTTGTTTGGATGTCATCTACACATCACAAACTGAAATTTATGACATGGAATATCAGAGGGATGGGGACAGCCACAAAACGGCATAATATACATCACTACGTATGTAGGGGGGGGGGGGGGCGCAGATTACTCTATTACAAGAGACCCATCTCTCACACAGTGAAATAGAGACATTACGTAGAAGGCAGTTCTTTGCGACAACATACTCTGCATAAGCCAGGGGGGGGTGTTAATTTGGGTACGTGCAGAGGTAGCCTTGGAGCCCATCCACACATTAATAGACAAAGAGGACAGATACGTATTCCTGAAGGGGAAGACTTCAGGCGAGAGACTACACTAGGCAGTGTATATGCCCCTAATTAGGAACATGCCCCATTCCTCCATGGCCTTTCAGCACACACAGCGGAAGTAGCGGTGTCAGAGGTTATCAGTTGGGGATGTCTCAACTGTGTTAGTAACATCTCATTGGACTGGTTTCCACTGCTGGGAGCCCTGGCTTACCAGACTCTCAATGCTCCATCCTATCCCTTAATCCTGTCAGTTAGTGGATATTTGGACGCAACACCTGGAAGACGGAGACTACTCGTACTACCACTGGATACACCAGTTACACACCAGGATAGACATTTATTTTCAACCCTGGCCTGGGCCACGCTATCACCCACACTGAGGTCCTGGGCCATACCTTCTCTGATCAGTCCCTTATTGATGGCCTTTCAACCTGCAGGAACACGTTCCTTGGTCCAACTGTGGTGGCTTAGCTTGCAGATGCTGGAAGACCCCTGTTTTAAGGAGTCCTTAGGCTCTGCCTTAGATGTATATTTTGCCACAAACGCGCATATAGCTTTCACAGTGCTGGTGTAATGGGAAGCTTTCAAGGTGGTAAGAAGGGAGTGTTGCCTGGGACAACCATTTGGAGTACAGCGAGAGCTCTACCAGGAAGTAAGGGAATTGAAAAATAAATTACACAAACTAGACAACACACAGGGCCAGGACATTGCTCAACAAGGGCTACGGAAGGAAACACAAACCTTGTACTTTCAAGCCCTTGAGAAGCTGAGGTGTTACGATTACCAGGGGTTTCTTGCTAAGGTGCATGAGAGGTCTGGCCGCCTGTTAGCATGGCTGATTAAACTGGAAATACGGGGCTCCCTGATTACGCATATACGGACAGGAATGAACCAATCAATCCATGACCGAGAGGGCATTAACACCCGGTTATGTGACTATTATGAAACCTGTATATGGCCCTTCCGCAGGTGGAACAAAGTGCTATCTTGTCCCAGCTGCACCTTGTTGTGAGAAGCTGGGTTTCTGTTGCAGTAACCCCCCCCCCCCCCCCCACACACACACACTTTTTGCCAGACTACTGATGCACTTTGACTTGCTGTGCCCTTGGTCTCTGCCAATCAGGTTTCCAGAGCCTGTGTTCTCTTCCCAAAAGTAACACAAACCCAATTGGCATCTCTGGCCACAGGTCAGCCCCTGGTAAATGGTATCACAGGTACCCAGGGCACTGTGACCAGGGAAGACCTTTAAGGGTTGCAGCACTTATAGTGCCACCATATATATATATATATATATATATATATATATATATATATATATATGTGTGTGTGTATATGTATATATATATATATATACTCTCTCTCCCCCCCCCCCCCCCCGCAGGCTGTGTTTTTTGGTGCAGAACAAAGTGAGTCAACATGGCACAAATCCTTGTGTGCCATGCCTACGACCCACTGTCCTGGCATAAATCAGTCACCCCTCTAGCAAGGTGCCCTATACCAGTGGTGAGGGTACAGGTCCATGAGCCCTGTACCCCTAAAGTGTCCAGGTCCATGTTTAGACATTGTAAGGTCAGTGCTGCCATTAAGAGTATATGGTGCTGAGAGTTTGTCATTACGAACTCCACACCATCATAATGACTACACTGAAAACGGAGAAGTTTTGGATCTAACTTCTCAGCACATTAAACCCACACTGATGCCAGTGGGGTATTTAATGAAAAATGAACTCAGCAGGCATCTTAGAGCTGCCCCCTGAAAAACGACCAGACTCTGGTGGGTTCCCTGACTTCTACACACCAGCCTGCCACCACGAGACATGTTGCTGGACCCCTAGGGTGGAAGCCTTCGCTCCCTGAGCCCAGAAACAAAGCATTTCCTGGGCAGAGGTGTTCACACCTCCCCCAGGCCAGAAAGGGCCATCTGTGGCAGGGGAGCTTTAAAGGCCTGGCAGCCTTTGTAATGCGACACCCAGCCTCTCCGTCTATCGGGAGCTGGTAAGAAGATCCGACCCTAAAAGGCACCCCTGCACCTGACGCCCAACGGCCTTGGGTGGCCCAACTAACCCCAAAGATCTTAACTTACCTCTCCAAGTGGTGGTCGCACCCAGAAGACCTTCATCTCCGATTCTGCAGTGCTTTTGCAAACAGGAGACTCCCCAGTGAAAGTTACAGGGCTTCCAACAGAGCTCTGAGACAGAGCTCTGAGGCGGATGCCGGGAGCGAGATAGATTTTAGATATATTTTTAAAATTGTATTGTATTGCATCGTGATTTCCTGTGTATTTTTAGAAGGAACCTCACCTCATTGCTCCCTTGTAATTCCCCTCACCACGCAGCCGAGTCAGGCGCTGCAGTGGGTGGAAGGAGAAGCGCAGTTACCCCCGGGCACCGCCCACTCACCTAGGCCACGCCCCCTTGACTATTTTAGGCGCGCATTTCGGCCAGCGTTTTCATTAGACAGAGCTCTGAGGCGGATGCCGGGAGCGAGATAGATTTTAGATATATTTTTAAAATTGTATTGTATTGCATCGTGATTTCCTGTGTATTTTTAGAAGGAACCTCACCTCATTGCTCCCTTGTAATTCCCCTCACCACGCAGCCGAGTCAGGCGCTGCAGTGGGTGGAAGGAGAAGCGCCGTGACCCCCGGGCACCGCCCACTCACCTAGGCCACGCTCCCCTATCTGCTATATATAAGGATGTGCTGTTTCCGGAAGCGCAGCGGACGGGCGCGCCAGCGGTGCGCCAAAGGCAAGCCCGTCTGCGCCCGTCCGCGACCAACCGGGACCAGGGGCCACAATCCCTGGCCCCCCACTTACCGCAGGTCAGGACGTATAGCTCATCAGACATCCATAACGTAGGGGCTATGGTGGCTGTTCACTGCGCACACATCTATTCACCAGCTACCCGGAAAAAAGCTTCAATATAGAGAGGCAATCAAGGCCTATAGAGATGGGGTAAGGACGGCCCAGGCTGCCTACTTCGCAGATAAAATTATGGAAGCTAAATCCAAACCCAAGGAAATCTTTCACTTGGTAAAAAAATGCAGTAGATTAAACACAGCCATACCCCTGCCAAAAACGCAAGATCAGTGCAACGAGCTAGCGGAATTCTTCCATAATAAAGTTTCCCAGATTTATTCTTCTTTTTCCGACAGTAGCCTCAAATTCTGGAGGAGCTAAGCAAACACTCTCGAGACACTCCACTCTCCCAGACCAACCAACTCTTGAACATTTCCCACCTCTAGACCTCGACACCTTGACTAAACTGGCTTGGCAAGTCAAATCTGGCTCTCCACTTGACCCAGCTCCACCGGAGATCATGTTGCGGGCAAGTCAAACCACTCTGCCCGTAATCTTGGATCTATTAAATTCCTCCATCTCATCTTGCATAGTGCCCACTGTATGGAAAAGAGCCATGGTACGGGCACTGTTAAAAAAACCGAATCTTGACCCAGAAGATCACGCCAGTTATCGCCCAATCTCATTGCTCCATTGGGCAAGTAAGATCTTGGAAAAACAAATAAATACCCAGCTAATTCAGTTCCTTGAGAACAACCTGCTATTAGACACGACCCAGACAGGCTTTAGACCCAAGCACGGAACTGAAACTGCGCTGTTGGCAGTCACCGAAGAGTCACGGAGGATACTGGATCAAGGCGGATCAGTGGCAGTGATCCTCTTTGACCTAAGTGCAGCCTTCGACACGGTCAGTTACACCACCTTACTGAACCGTCTCCTCAACATCGGGGTAACAGGCAATGCACTGAGGTGGCTTGATTCTTACCTGACTAACAGATCTTTCCAGATCTTTGATGGGGACACAGTGTCAGTCAGCAAATCACTGAGTTGTGGGGTTCCGCAGGGCTCCTCCTTGAGCCCTGCGTTGTTCAACATATACATGAGACCACTGGCTGGGGTCGTCGAACCGCACGGTATTAAGATCATATCATACGCGGACGATACCCAGCTAGTGGTTTCATTGACGCAGGAGGGCAACAGGCAAACCCCGCTAGGCCTGATGAAATGTCTAGAGGAGGTTAAAGGGTGGATGACAGCTTTCTCCTTAAAGCTCAACGGGGATAAAACTGAGCTTATGCTCCTGGGCCCAGTGTCGCCAGTGCCATTTATCTCCTTATGGCCTTCTTGCCTGGGCACTCCCCCTTCCCCCAAAGAAAGTGTAAAGAGCCTGGGAATTTGGTTGGACAAAAGTCTTACATTTACCCCCCAGGCCACTAAGCTATCTGCCACATGCTTCGGCCTGCTCAGAACACTCAGGAAAGTTTTGCCCCTTTTACCAATGGAGGCCAAACAGGTGGCAGTACAAGGCCTGATACAGTCCCGGCTGGATTTTAATAACGCTCTCTACGTGGGAGCTCCTGAGATGACCCTACGGAAGCTACAGGTGGTGCAGAACTGCGCAGCCCGTACCCTGCTTAAGATCCCACGTACGCAGTCAGCCAGACTTGGACTAAAAAGTCTACACTGGCTGCCGGTGAAGCAGAGAGTGGCTTTTAAGGCATTGTGTATTTCACATCGAGCCTTCTGGAAAACAGGTCCAGCAATAAATGACAACCTAGTCACCCGCTACCACCCAAGCAGAAATCTTCGCTCCACGGAGGCTTTCTTGGCCGTGGTGCCGAAAGTTAAGAGAGCTAGAACTGGAGGCAGGATGTTCACCCTGAACGCCTCAAAACTGTGGAACTCACTTCCTCTACAACTCCGGTCCAACCCTAACTTGCTCTCCTTTCGCAAACAATTGAAGACCCTTCTGTTTGCCAGGTCCAACGAGTCCTAAACTTCTGCTGCACCGCCCAGCCCTGTCTACATACCTAGCGCTTGGACGCCCGTGGGGCAGCAATCGCGCTATACAAATCGATATACAATACAATGCCAAAAGAGCACTCTGCACTTGGCTGCCCCAGTGCCGCTGAGGGTGCATCTTTTGTGCTGGCCTAAACCCCCATTTTCCCTGAGGTTAAGTCCAGGAGCTTTGCTCCCACAACCCAGTGACCTGCTCATCAACAGCCACTGATCGGAGACCTCCTATCCCCGATTGGATGACATTTGGCCACAGCACTTAGCGCCCAGCTGCCCTAGTTCCGCTGAGGGTGTAACAAGAGTGCATCCTTGATCCTGGGGGGACCCCTGAGTCGAACCCCAGAACACCAACTCCCACAACAAAGTAGTTACCTTAAAACCGATAACACTATTTTCCTCCATAGGATAATATTGACTGTTTTTCTATGAAAAGTTTCTAAGTGTGGAGTTGGAAAACCTAAAGAAATTCTGTACAATTGTACTAACAAAAACGCTTTTACTTACCTCTTTACAGGAAATATCCCAGTGCAGTATCCAGGCATACTGCTCTGAGAAAGAAAAGTAATCTCAAAAATAACATACTTTCTATACGATTTTTAGTAAAATTACAGGTAAATCTACTGTATTCTGAAAAGCATTGCATTATCAGTAACACTACTGTAATCCAATCAAAGTACATTTACAATTGCAATTCAAACTATTTACTAACTGCATTACTACTATAAAGTATTTATTGCTTACCTGCGCCAGGCTTGCTTGGTTCCAGAAAATAAAATAACTAAAAGAATATTTGTATACAAAAACAATTGGTCTGAAGTTCAGTCTTTGAGTGTGTGAATTCCTTTGCTGACTTAGTGCGTAAAACAAATGCTTAACACTGTCCTCTGATAAAGCCTTACTGCTCGATCACACTACCACAAATAGAAAGTAAGGTGCTATCTAACTTTACCTCTGCCTACCTTTGGGGATCCATGGGACTCTGCACACTATACCTCACTTTAGTATAGTATATAGAGCCAGCTTCCTACTTGTAACACTAGATCCACAAGTAAAGGCAACACTAGGTTGTCCCATCGAGACATCCAGTTGGCAATCAAGAGTATGGCCACAGTAAGACCCCAGGCCCAGATAGTCTACCTGCGGAATTTTTTTCTGTTTATGCTCTGAAGCTGGCTCCCCATTTGGAGACCATATATGTAGACTTGGGCGACTCCCCACATCTGTTGAAGATGCACTGGTGGTGCCTCCCCCCAACGACCCTGAAGGGGGCTAGGGGGCTCGGGGTCTCTGATTTTCGACCTCTCTCCATGCTCAACCTGGGTTTTAAGATACTGAGCAAGATATTGGCGCCACGTTTAATGCCCCATATGTCCACACATCCATATAGACCAAAACTGCTCTATTCCGGCACGAACTTCCTCCAACAACTTGTGTAGAATGTACTCAGTGCTGTACCACCCCCGATATGAGGCTTATTCCTGGGGCAGCCCTTCTGTCAATAGATCTTGCAGGCCTTCAATACTGTTAGATGGGGAATTTTTATTTTATACCAGGAGCACATGCGTCTGGGTGATGACTGGGTAAAGCGGGTGAGAACTTTACGAACACCCCACAGCCAGGGTCAAGACTGGTAAAGTAGTCTCTGCACGATATTGAATATTCTGTGGCACCCGACAGGGATGCCTGCTGTCACCTCTTTTATTTGCTCTGGCGATGGAGCCACAGGCAGCATTGTTTTTCCAGGGAGGCAAGGGAGTGGGGTTAACAGTGGGAGGCCATGACCATATTGTTTCGCTTTATACAGATGACCTCCAGATTTACCTTAATGATGCAGTACGTGGCTCGGAAGTACCATTGGACTTACTAACCAGATTCAAACATGTATCTGATTTACAGGTCAACAGGAACCATTTATTCCCAGTGTCACCGACTAGCCCCTGCCTTAAAGGCCTCCCACCTGATCTCAACTGGGCTTCCTCCACTTTTCAATACATAGGGATACATGTCTTTCACTCACTGGAAGATTTACGGGAGGGGAATCTCGGAAGGGCATTCTGATCTCTTCAAGCCTGTGTCCCATTCTGGTGTTTCCTGCATCTTCTGATCATGGCCCGAATTTCATTGTCAAAGATGGTCATGCAACAGCATTTGCTATATTTCTTTGTCAATCTCCCGAAAGGGGAACCTGCAGGGTGATTCGGACACCTTGACTCTATTCCAAGACCTCATAAGTGACGGGGTGTCGTGGTCACACTTCAGCGTCATATGGAGGAAGGTGGCCAGGGAGTACCAAATTTTGAACGGTACTTCCTGGCCTCACAATTGCAGTGGCCGCACAATGGCTAGAGGGTATACGCCCTGAAGGAACGATACAACAGTGGTGATCCCCCACCAATCCCTGTTAAAGACCACCACCCTGCAGTGTCGGAGACACTGCGTGGCGAAGCAGCCAGACATTCCCCTATACGCCCAGCTCTGCCCCTGATTTGCTTTGACAAAGGGCAACCCCAGAAAGACATTTACACCTGAGCAGTTGTCATCCTGGATTTAGGTGGGACTAGAAACGGTGGGGAACTTCTACCAACAGTCTGTCCTACACCCCTCTGCACCCCCAATCCAGACAGCAACAATGGTTCAAACCAAGTAGTGAGGCAGACGGATGGACACAGACGCACACATTTGTTTTCTGATATCAACTGACTCGTGACCTAGATGCTGTGTTGATCTATACATCTGAGGAGCGGTGGGCTCCCTGCTCCAAGGTCCACCCCCTGAACTGCTCCCTTTTTCCATACCCCTGACGAGAATCCATACTAATGCACCTCTCTGCATGGTGAGCAAGTTACTTACCTTCGGTAACAATATATCTGTAAGATACATAGGTCAGTTATAGATTCCCTACCTTAGAATTACCTCCAGACGTCAGACTGGATCTGTAAAGTTTTTCTTCAGCAATACTCCTGCGTGTCGGAAGGTGGCGTCAGTCCCCTCTGTGTCTGTTGTCGGCGTTGTGGTCACCGGGATGATGCCGCAGTAGCTACCTAGATGCCACCCTCACGCGCCGTCAGTTCTGTACACGACTTTCCATGCCAGAAGCGCGGAGCCATGCAAGACACGGACCACTGGTGCACAAAACTAGGGCCCGGAAAGGATGTTCTTAACCCTAGAAGTCAGTTCGCAGAACGGGGAGGATGGGTGGGGTGGTAAGGTATCTATAACTAACCTATGTTTCTTACAGATATATCGTTACCGAAGGTAAGTAACTTGTTCATCTGAAAGAAACAGTTTGTTATAGATTCCTTACCTTAGAGAGATACCCAAGCAATACCAACCCTGAAGGTGGGTCTGCGAACCAAGTTCACACCAGAAAGTCCTGGAGAACAGAACGGCCAAAGAAGCTGTCTCGCCAGACTTACCTGTCCAGGCAGTAGTGTCTCGTAAACGGGTGCAGCGATGCCCACATAGCTGCCTGACAGATGTCATTTAGGGGGAATACTTGTCCCAGAGCAGTAGTAGCAGCAGTCGCCCTGGTGGAAT
Organism: Triturus cristatus; assembly: GCF_964204655.1. Lineage (NCBI taxonomy): Eukaryota > Metazoa > Chordata > Amphibia > Caudata > Salamandridae > Triturus > Triturus cristatus. Next base: position 693,820,137 of record NC_140584.1, on the reverse strand, counting down.
GGGCGTGCAGCCCCACTGGAGGCTCCTTCTTAGCTAAAGAATAGCAGGCTTTGATGCACAACATGACCCACCTGGAGATGGTTCATTTGTGCACAGCCCGACCTTTCTTAGCGCCCACGTAACCAAAAAAAGAGCTGGTGGGGGGCGTGGCCAGGCGCCATGAGGAATGGCCGCCTGATCCCGGAGCTCCGCCGGAGCCGTCGGTGTCCCTTGAAATCCGGCACAGATCCGCGCTGAGGGGAGCGCCCTCGGGATTACCCAGCTTCCCCCGGCCCAGTGCCCTACAATAGTGAAACCGGGACCTCCTGCGATCACCGCACGGCTCGGGAGGGCGGCCGCGACGGGCGACGGCACCCAGGCGCCTCGCCCCTGGAGCTCCCTGGCCGCTCCCAACGCCACTCGAGGCCCCGGCTTCTGGCCTACACAACTGCGTGGTCGGAGGGGCGCCGGAGGACGCGGCCTCGCCTGCGGTGGCGGGCCGCTGCTGGACCCGGGCGCCTGTCTACCCCGCTGGCATGATACAGACGGCTAGAGGACTGACGTGCTAATACAACCGGGGCTGAAGCCGGGGAACTCCCTGGCCGGAGAGAGGCGGCCATTTCGGGCTGAGCTGCAGCAGAAGCGAGGAGGATCGGCTGGGGCTGTGGGTGTGCCCTGCATCACTCGCCAGGTGGGGCCAGCGCTCGTGGCTGGAGATAGACTGGACGCCTGAGAGCCGGAGGTGTGGGACGGCGCGGCTCGCACCCGGGGCCTGGGCTGCTAGTTTGCGGCGGGGGCCGCCTTCCCTGAGCTGATCCCTGGAGAGCGCCGGTGAGCCGCGGACACGCCACGGACACGACATAAGAGTAGTATCGGAGCTGGCGCGGACCAGCGGGCGTTCGGGTGTTGCGGCGGGCGGTGGCGCATTCGGCCCACGAGGTGCCCGGAACGCCATGCGGCCTAAAGGTGGCACCGCGACCCAGACCAACAAGCTGGATCAGTATACAATCGCCAAGGCGCCGCTGCAGACGGAAGGGGCTGCGAAAGAGGCTGCAGGTCCGGCGGAGCCCTCCTTGACGTCCATAATGGCCGCGATCCAAACCCTAGGTGCAACCTTGGAGACCAAAATGGACAAGATCACCATAGAGGTGAACCTGCTCCGAGCCGACCTGGGGAAAACCACGGTCCGGTCCAAGACCAATGAAGTTGACATAAAGGCCTTGCAGGACTCGGAGAAGCGGCTTGAGGGCAGGGTAAATGAGCTTGTCCACCAGCACCGGCTGCTGGCCCTACGGCTTGACGACCAGGAAGGCAGGGTCCGGAGGAGCAACATCCGTGTTGTAGGTGTGGCGGAAGGACTTGAAGGGGAATGTATGGAGCTCTTTCTAGAGGACCTGATCCTCAAGCACCTGAAACCCAAGCGCCTCTCGAAGCTCTTCACAATCGAGCAGGCACATAGGGCTCCGATCCCACGACCCAAACCTGGGGCCCTGCCGCGGACAATTATAGCGAAAGTACTGAATTACCGGGACCGCGATGCTATTCTCCAGGCGGCAAGACAGCACGGTGATCCGCAGTATGAGGGGCCACGGTCCGGTTCTTTCCCGATTTCACGCTCCAGGTCCAGCAGGAAAGACGCTCCTTTCAAGGGGTCAAGGCGGCGTTGCGCGAACGTGGGATCAGATACATGATGTTCTTTCCTGCCAAACTGAAGGTTATAGCTGGTGGCAGATCCCTCTTCTTCACCTCGCCGGCGGCGGTGCAGGAGTGGCTGGACGCGGGTGAGACGGCAGAGGCTTCCCGGAGAGACGACGATCGATGGCGGGGCGTGGGGATCCCCGCCCCAGGGTCAGCGGCAGGCCGAGCGGAAGGTGGTGAGCTGAGTCAGCGGTCCTGGCGTTCCAGGTCGAACAGTCCCCGTTGGGACTCACCCAGAGACGGTGCAGCGAGATGAGAACACGAGAGCGGTGATGAGAAGACGTCGGACAGTAAAGTATACCACCTGTGGGGGTTTTTGACTATGAGACTTGCTGGCCCTTGAGGCAGTTTGATTGCCTGCCCACCTCTGGGGCTGGCTCCAGTTTATATGCGGCACTATGGGCCTACGGGGCAGAACGAACTGGGGCACCACTGACGGGCGGTCAGGAGGGGGCTGGCCCACGAACTTCCCCAGTAGAGTTCCTCGGTGGGGTCCACCGGGGCAGGGTTGGGCGACAGGCGCTCTGCTAATTGGGGTGGTGGGTAGTTTGGAGCCCACAGAGCAGGGGGCAGGGGGGGGGGGGGTTGTTTTTGCAGGAGGGGGCAGGGATGTTGGGGTCAGACTTGAAGGGGAGGGGGTGGCCTGAATGGTTGGCCAAATTTGTAGTCTTTTGCACTTTATGCCATTGTGGGGTGGGAACCAGGGAGGGGTGGGAGTTGGGGATCCTGTTCGGTCACACGATCTATGTCCGCACGTATGAAGCTGGGGTGGTGGGACGAAGCACCCTAACAAGGAATAGATATGGCTAGGAGGTGGGAAAAAAGTTTGAAGGTCCTTAGTTGGAATGTCAATGGTTTGGGGGGACAGACTCAAGCGCACTATAGTCCTACAATTTCTCAAACGACACCAGCCAGATGTGGTGCTCATGCAAGAAACACACTTGCTGGGGAATGTCTGTCGGGCCTTGAATAGATATGGCTACACTCTAGCCGCACACTCAGGTTTCACCTCCGGATCGAGGGGGGTGGGGATACTCCTGCGTCGCTCGCTGCCCCTCCACATAGACCTCACCAAGACCGACCCACAGGGCCGCTTCACGGCTGTATCCGGGCGTTGGGAGGGCCGGACGCTTAATCTACTCTCAATCTACGTCCCGCCAGGCCTCCAGGCCCGGGCCTTCGCAGACCTGGGCACATTTCTCCTTTCTCTTCCTGAAGGTCAGCTAGTGCTGGGAGGGGACTTTAACACAGTGGCGTCGGGAACCAGAGATAGGCAGCCCCCCAGGGACCTACCCCAGGGGCAGAGGTGGTTGGCGGACTTCCTTGAGGCCTTCGGGCTCACGGACGTTTGGCGCCTGCTTCGTCCCAATGACAGCCGCTTTACTTTGTTTTCGGGGGCGCATCACTCCTTTTCACGACTGGATTACATCCTTACCCTGCTGCGGCCAGATATGGTGGTACGGGAGGCAGAGCTCCTCCCTAGGGGCATTTCCGACCACTCACCGGTCCTTACACATATCACATTTGGGGATAGACGGGAGGGCTGTATAGCACCAATAAACGCCTGGCACCTAAAACACGAGGTCACTAGGAAACACATCTCCACCTCAATCTCACGCTACTTCGAAGAGAATGACGGGTCGGTAAACTCCCCTGTCACCCTGTGGGAGGCATTTAAACCCGTGATACGGGGTGAGGCGCTTTCGGCTATAGCGGCTAGGCGGCGGGAGCGACGCCAGCAGGTCACTACACTGGAGGCAGAGTTGGAGGAACTGGAGAGGGAGGCGCCGTCTAGCGGAGACCGGGAGGCCAGGCACAAAATGCAATTAAAGGCGGCTGAGTACAAAGCGCTGGTGACCCAAGAAGCTCAGACTTTGGCTCGGCACAAGCTTGGTAGAATATACGACCAGGGCGACAAAGCTGGGAAACTTATCGCCTGGCTCGAGAGGAAACAACAGGCCGGCAGGGTGGTGCCGGAGTTGCGCACCGAGTCAGGGAGAGTGATCACAGAGCCCCGGGAAATAGTCCAACAATTTGCTAGTCACTACCAGCAGATCTACAGGAGGGAGTCGGACCGGCCGGAGGAGGACTCCATGAGCCTCCTTACTGACATATGCCTTCCCACCCTCTCGGATGCAGACCGGGAAGCTCTGGACTGCCCGATCACCGAGGCGGAGCTGCAGCGAGCGATAGGGGACCTCCGCCCGGGTAAGGCTCTCGGGCCCAATGGCATTCCCATAGAGATTTACAAACTCCAGCCGGACATCACTAGTAAGCACCTAAAACTCATGTTCGATCACAGCAGAGAAGTGGGGCTGCTGCCCCGGGATCAGCGTATAGCGACCATAGTGGCAATACCGAAAGAGGGGAAATCCAAAGACTCATGTGCATCGTACAGACCAATCTCGCTTCTAAACGCGGAGCCCAAAATACTGGCGAAGACGCTGGCCAATAGGCTTCAGTCGGTGCTTCCTTCATTGATCCACCCAGACCAGTCGGGGTTCATGCCCCACCGTAACACGGCCCTAAACATCAAGAGATTGAATGGTGTACTAGGGCAGCGCCACAGACTTCAGGAGGACGCGGTGGTGGTCTCTCTGGACGCCACTATGGCATTCGACACCCTGGAATGGCCGTATATGTTCGCAGTCCTGCGTAAACTGGGCTTTGGGCCTCATTTCATTGCCTGGGTGCGTCTGATGTATGCTGAACCCCTGGCGCAGGTGCTGGTAAACAACAAGCTGTCTGAAGTCTTCACGCTGGCAAGAGGGACTCGGCAGGGCTGCCCCCTCTCTCCCCTTCTTTTCGCCCTCTCCCTGGAGCCACTCGCGGCCTGGATAAGGCAGGATGCCGCCTTAAAGGGCATAGCATGGGAGGAGGGGTGGGAGGATAGAATATCCCTCTATGCTGATGACATACTCCTTTACCTCTCTAAGCCGCGAGGGTCGATAATTGTGGCACTCGACATACTGGCCAGTTTTGGGCGCAATTCTGGATTTCGGGTCAATTGGGCCAAATCACATCTGTTTGTCCTGCGTGGGGACCCTTCACGGCTCCCTGACACGTGTCCTATCACGGTGGCAGAGGACGGGTTCAAGTACCTGGGAGTATACGTCACCGGTAATAAAGCTCTGCTCTACGAGCACAACCTCAAGCCGCCGCTGCTCCGGCTCCAGAGTGAGGCAAAATCTTGGCAGCACCTGCCACTGTCCTTGCTGGGCCGGGCAGCCTTATTTAAGATGCTAGCGCTTCCGCGGTTTCTCTACGCGCTACAAAACTACCCGGACTTGGTTCCGAACAGCTACTTCCTAGCTATTGAAGCCGCATTGCGCAACCTCCTCTGGGCTGGGTCACCCCGAATATCACTGGCCAAGCTCACACTGGGATGGTACGATGGCGGTATAGCTCTCCCCAACATCCGCAAATATTATTGGGCGGCCCACCTATGCGCGATTAACCAGGGGACGTACGGAGACGGGAACGATCCAGCCTACTGTATGGACAGATGGTTGCTTCCCGGGGGGAACTATGAAATAGCACTTTACTCGACACGAGGTAGGCGCCGACTCACCGGACCCACACTCCACTCGGTGCAGATATGGCACATCGCTCAGAAGAAGCTCGGCTGGTCCGGGGTCCTCACGATGGCCACGCCACTTTGGGCCTCTGAAACACTGGGTAATCTGGGACGCACCAAGGGGTTCCGCAATTGGGACTTGATCGGCATCTCTCAAATTAAAGACATCTGGGGCCCTACAGGGATCCGCACGTTCGCCCAAATGCAAGAAGCATATGAGCTGGCGGACACCGAATATTTTAGATACGTCACTCCCTACAGGCTAATATCCCTACGGAGGTCAAACTGCCACCAGCCTCCCCGCTTGAAGATAGGTTGCTGGATGGACACCTCACGGAACACACCATATCCCTCACCTACAAGAAGCTTATCAATAACCCCCCAGATATGCTCATTCCCCTTAAAGACAAATGGGTCGCCGAAGGGCTAGAGATAGATGACGAGGAGTGGCTTTACGCCTTGGCTTCCCCGCGGGAGGTCGCGATATCAGCCCGACTGCGGCTTATTCAGCTGAAGACTTTTCACAGAGTCTATATCTCCTGCACGAGACTCCACACAATGGGGAGGGTGGACACAGCACACTGTAGGAGGGGTTGTGGGGGCACGGGTACCTTTTTTCATGTGTTATGGGGCTGCCCGAAGATTCAGAGGTACTGGCGAAGAGTGGTGCGGTGTATGGAGGAGGTGTGGGAAGTGGAGATTCGCCCGGAGGCTAAGAGGTGCCTCCTCAATATATAGGAGCCAACGGACCTGCCACCAAAAGGGAGGCTCTGGGTGACGCTCGGACAAATGGTAGCGAAGAGGAATATAGCCAGGCTCTGGGGAAGTCCTATTCCACCCAAACTGTCAGAATGGAAAGTGATATGGACTGGTGCATGCTGCAGGAAAAGACTGTGTACGTGGCGAGAGGGTGCCCCCGTAAGTGGGTCGAGGTGTGGTCCAGGTGGAATGATTTTAGGGGGGGCATTTGCGAGCCTCTTTCCGTCGCGCAGGATGACCGGAGATGTGTAGAATCCCACCGCTCTTGTTGCTCTGAATGCTGGGAGAGAGAAGCGGATGCCGCAGCTCCGGGACGTGGAATGCATACGGTACGCACAGTGTTGACCGGTAGTTAGGGGGGAGGGAGGGGGGGGGGGGGGGGGGGGAGGGGGGAGGGGGGGGGGGGGGGAGTTTGATTGTTCCACACCTATATGCCTGTTGAGGCACCATGCCTTTGCTGTATAGTTGTTTTAAGAGAAATTGAGACCTGCAATATCCTTCTTTAAAACTTGGTACAATTGCATCCATTAATGCCGCCGTACCCCCGGGTTGACGGCACAGGGCTGTGTGATTTAGCGACATACAAGGTATATCCTCCGCGGACGGCCCGCAGGGTTGTAGGCTGTCAGCTGTGTACTTGTATCTCTGAATTAAGGTCTTTCAACAAAAAAAAAAAAAACAAAAAAAAAAAAAAAAAAAAAGAGCTGGTCGTCCACCCGGAATTGTTTTGTATGATCCAAGAAGAAAGAAAGCGCACGTTTTGGATCCAGACGGTGGAGCCTCTCTTCCTCTTTCGAAGGAGGCGGAAAGAAGATAGGCAAGGTGATGGTTTAGTCAATATGGAAAGAAGTAACCACCTTGGGAAGAAAAGGAGGTCGAGTTCTGAAGACGACCATGTCCGGATGGACAGACAGAAATGGAGGCTTGGAAGATAGAGCTTGTAGTTCACTCACCCTGCTCGCAGAGGTGATGGCCACCAGAAAAGCAGTTTTCAAAGTGAGAAGTCTCAGAGGACAGTTATGTAACGGCTCAAAGGGAGCGCACATAAGATATGTCAGAACCAAGTTCAATTCCCACTGGGGCATTATGAAGGGAACAGGAAGAAACAGAGGAGTAATGCCCTTATGAAATCTATTTACAACAGGGGACTTGAAAAGAGAAGGCTTATCAGGGAGCCTGAGGAAGGCTGAGATGTAGCCATTAAGAGTGCCCAGAGCATAGCCCTGCTGGGCAAAAGAAAGTAGTAACAAGAGGACCTCAGAAAGAGGGGCAGAAAGGGGATCCACAGCCTTTGCTGTGCACCATGCCACAAATGTATTCCATCTGCAGGTGTATACCGTTTTAGTGGAGGGACGCCTGGCTGCCAAGATTACATCACATACTTTGGGAGGCAGGTCAAACGACATCAACTGCCGCCGCTCATTCTCCACGCAAGGAGGTGGTGGCTGGACACGTTTGGGTGGAGGACCGTCCCCTGCTGCTGCAACAGAAGATCCTCCCGAAGGGGCAGTCGGATCGGAGGATTGATGGCCATGTTGAACAGCTCAGGATATCAGACACTTTGTGCCCAATCTGGAGCAACAAGAATGACTTTTGCCCGGTCACGCTTGATCTTCTTTAGCACTCTGGGCAGAAGTGGTATAGGTGGAAAGGGGTATAGAAGACCACAACTCCACTTGCGACAAAAAGCATTGCCTAGCGAGTGCCGCCTTGGAAATTGCAACGCGCAGAATTGCTGACATTGCAAGTTCTCTTTGGTGGCGAATAGATCTAACCAAGGCTCTCCCCACTGCTGAAAAAGACCTTGCACCACCTCCGAGTGACGACGTCATTTGTGATCCATCATGCATCTGGGGCCAAGTTCATCCGCCCTAGCGTTCAGTGAACCTGCCAGGTGTTGAACCACCAGGGATATGCCCCGATGTTCCAGCCATGTCCAGAGGTGGAGGGCCTCTTGACCTAGGGTCCACGACCCTACCCCCGCCTTGTTTGTTGCAGTACCACATGGTAGTTGTGTTGGCTGTGAACACCTGCACTACTCTTCCCTGGACAGAGGAAGTGAAGGGTTTCAGTGCAAGACAGATCGCCCAAAGCTCCAGAAGGCTGATGTGGAGCCGCCAGAAACCAGAGGGCTCTGATCTCCCCCTCTCCCATGTGGCTACCCCATCCCAGAAGGGAAGCGTCTGTCACCACTGTGTGTTCTGGTTGGGGAAGGGAGAGGGATCTGCCGTTGACCCAATCCTGCAATTGGCGTGCAGTGCCCTCTGAGATCTGGACGCAATCTGACAGATTTCCGTGATGCTGCGCCCACTGGAACTTCAGGTCCCACTGCAGAGGCCGCATATGCCACCTGGCATGATCGACCAGCAGGACGCCATGAAGCCCAGCAGCCTCAGGGTCATCCCTACCGAAACCTGGGATAGGGGCTGAAATCATAGCCTGAAAATCCCAAATTCACTGTTTGGGAGGATAAACCTCAAACTGTGTCGTGTCCAGAAATACTACGATGAAGAGGAGCTTCTGAGAGGGGGTCAGGTGCGACTTTGGCACGTTGCTGGAGAACCCCAGCGAATGCAGGTCAGCCATAGTCTGGAGGTGGGAGGCGACAGCCTGGGGCAAGCCCACCTTCAACAGCCAGTCATCGAGATAGGGGGAAGACTGGAACTCCTAATCTGCGCAGATGAGCTGCGACCACGGCCATCCCTTTTGTGAACACCCGAGGGGTGCTGGTAAGGCCAAAGGGGAGCACGGTAAACTGAAACAGACGTGATGGTGTGCCAGTGGGGGAGGTGAGGGCAGATCCTGACGCCCACTGGTGTTGGGTAGTCCTGAAATGTCGGACTAGGAAGGGTTGGCGGCTGCTGCAGAGGGGGCTGTGGTGGACTGGCCCGGTCGCTGCCCCCCAGAGCCACGCCGGTAGTTCCCATGTCCCTGGCCGCGCTGTGGCTGAACAGCTTGCGCTGGTCTGTGGTCCTGGGCGGGATGTAGCGGGGCACCCCTTTCGTAGCCACAAAAGGGGCGAAAGGCAGACTGCGCACGGCGGGTGGTGGAGTGGCCCAAGGTCCTGGCCGTAGCCCTAGAGTCCTTAAAGCACTCTAGCGCATTGTCCGCCTTGTTGCCGAAAGGACGACGGCCATCAAAGGGCATGTCCTTAAGGGTGGATTAGACATTCCCGGAAGAAGCAGTCAAACGCAACCAGGCGTAGCGTCTAAGGACTACTGACGTTGAGATCATCCTGTCAAGTGTGTTGGCGGTATCTAGCCCACAGCGGATGGTAAACTTCGCTGCGTCTCTCCCCTCAGCAACTGCACGGGAGAGTATGGCCTGGGCCTCCTCCACGCAGTGAGGCAGCACCTGCGCCACCGTATCCCACACAGAGTGGGTATAACGGCCCAATAGACTTGCAGTGTTTACCGACCACAGTCGAAAGCAGGAGGAAAAAATACATTTTCTTTCCAAGGTGGTCCTGCTTTTTGGATTCCCTTTCCGGTGGTGCGGTAGGGAAGGCGCCTTTGGAAGTGGAGGCTTGATCCACCAAGCTCTCTGGGGTGGGGTGTTGGGAGAGGAAAGTGGGGTCGCCCAGGGCCTGGCGGTAGCATTGGGCAATCATCCTATCCACAGGAGCCACTGTGTTGGGCCTGGACCAGGTGTCCAAAAGGTGTCCTGATCCTTTAGTACCCTTTATTAAAGAACCGGAGAGAGAAAATTGGCCTCATCAGATCAAATGAAGGGTTTTCTATAAGGAGAGAGAACTCTGGCACATCAAAGATGAAACACATTTTACTGGCACTTTCTCTTAGGGCAAAGATGCTCACCCGTTAGTTGGGCCCAGGGCACCAATATGTGGGAAACGTCCAGATTGTTGAACTCAGATTTGTCGAAGCAATAATGCTAACATCGGAGTTTTTAGCCCTAGGTATTTTTAACGCAGGCCCTACTGGTATTAGAAAAAATCATCTCCAAATTTAGATGCCATAACTCACAAACAGAATAACTAGTAGGTCCCAAAGTGTGACATACAGCACTGGTATGATGCTGTGAACATTAACAGGCTTCAGTTCTACCATATTTGGGAAAAGCAAAACTTGCCCAAATTAGTCCAGCAAGCTAATTTACTATTGCAACTCTTATCCCAGAATATTTTAGAGAAAGTTAATTAGTAACCAAATAGGGTACATTATCATTTAAATGTTGCGAGTTTGCTTTTCATCACAGTCCACAGTGCTATTCCACTGGAGGAGGGAGGGGTCACGGCTGAAGGTAAAATCATTGGAATACTAATCGGCTGGGGTCACAGATCATAAGCCCAGCATGGCTAGACATACATAATACGAGGATTATGTTCTCTTAGTGAAATGGGGATCTACAATGGGAGTGGGGGTCCAGCTGAAGCCTAGCTTTTGTCTAGCCAGCAAACTAGGTTTTGTTTTCGAGACAGATGGGAATTTTTAGGGACTCAATCATTTGATAGCTTAAAATGGTGAATCCAAATTCCTGTGGCACCCCGAATCTAACATATAGTGTGATGGTGGAAATGGAACGGAGTAAGTCATTGAACTTAAATCCATTTTACGAAAGGAAACTCTTAAACCACAGCAGTCTAAAAGGGGGAAGTAGAGAATGACACCTTCTAAGGTAATTTAAATCAAAAGGTCAGTTGCTTAAATTAAGGAAACTGGGAAAGCTCTGATGATACTGAAAACTGATACTGCTGTTATGACCTTGGTAGAACCTGCTGGCAGCACCAAAGGCACCTTTTATATTGGTGTACTTCCAGCCACAAACATCAGGACGCTCGGTGAGGTTGCCAAAATGGAATATGAAAATTTGCATCTTCCAAAATCAAGTTTGAAGGAATTCATTTGAAAGACAGATGTCAGAAATTAGATTAATTCAAAAGACGAATGTCAGAAATTATATGAATACACCAATTCTTATACACCACTAAAAAGTTGAAACACTGCTTAAACTTCAACAATATTACTGGTTTACAGCACCTAGCTTCAAGGGGTTTAATATCTTAAGTAAAGGATCCAGGAACTTCAATTGTGAATCAGTAGGGATTACAAAGGGAGTGGGAAGGGCTGTCTGAAATAGTGATTTCACACTGAAGGAACCATAAGAATTTGAGGCAGAGGGTCCATATCCCACTCCCCTCAAACCCTGTAACTTCCTGTCAAGGGATAGCCTTTGTGTGCATTTCATTTAGCTTTTTCTGCTCGGATGTGAGATCAGCAGCACAAAAAACTTCAGTGAACCTCTGTTGCTTCCTCAATTTGACTACTAGAGGGTTTACTCGATCTTCACTGGTGGTTACAGAAAGCTTGAGACCCTTGAAGAAACTTAGTTTCCTTATCTTCTAAGAACGATAGATTCATCTGCAAAGGATCTGGTGGCTGTGAGGGCACTTGGTGAAAATCTGTAAGTGAGATATGTCCCCAGGCTGCTTAATAGAGAGGTTCCTTAGCATCAGTAATGGAGGAGAGAGCGGGCTTGGCGGGGGGGGGGGGGGGGGGGGGGGTTCAAGTGCTTATCCTCTCCACATTATTTAGTTGCAGCTCAAAATGGCAATAATATTTGCATGACGTTCTTGAAAGCTATTCCGATACCATCTAAAGCAAGTCAAAATACTTTATTTGACTAACAAAGCCATGAAAGGACGACAATATAAAAACATGCAGCTAAACACAAGCAGTACAAATAATATATCAATGGAATAAGAGACACCATAAAAACAGTTCAGCACTAACAATTTATCAAAGCCCTTATTTCTTTGCGAATAGTAAGGGAATGAGATATGTAACCAATTCTAGAATGCCAAATAAATTCAGTGTTCAGACACTGCATGAATTTAAGACTCAGTCATCCGTAAAATGGGGTGTAAAAATTGCATGGCGCTGGGGGTAATGTAAAAACTATAGAAAAACATAAAATGGATAAGAGATTGCTGGCTGGTATAAGTCTTGCATTTGGTGAGGCTAGAGTTATTGGCATTATAAATGGCATTTTTTTTTTTACCTAGCCATGTTGCTGTGACCTCATTTGGTCATATATGGTACAGCACCCTGCAACATGGCTAGGTAAAAAAATAAATAAACAATGGCATTTATAATGCCAATAACTCTAGCCCCACCAAAAGCGAGACTGATTGCATTTCCAATGCAATAGGCCTCGCATTCGTTAAAGTTAGAGCTGTTGGTGTTGAAAACGACAGTGTTTCTACTTTTGCTTTCTTATACCATTGGCAATGGTGCCATGCAAATATAATAACTCCACTCAAATAAAAAAAAAACGTTAAAAGGAATATGCTGCTTACCAGTATGCACCTGTTCTTGGCATGTAGAGCTGCAGATCTACACACTATGCATAGCTCACCATCTGGTGTTGGGCCCAGATGTTTGCACTTGTTTTTGTCTTGGAAAGTCTTTGGAAGTCACGATGTATGTGACTCCTCCTTTGGATCATAGTGCGCATGGGCATCGGCTCCATCCTCAGATTTTTGCCAGCAGGGAAATGATGGAGCTTTGTAAGAAACAGGAAAGATGCCCATGTATGCTGTATCTAAGTAAGATAATACTGGAACAGATAAAGGTAGCCGGGGAGGCGGGTGGGCGTGTGTAGATCTGCAGCTCTACATGTCAAGAACAGATGCATACTGGTAAGTAGCATATTCCGTTCGAGGCATATGAGCTGCAGATTACACTCTGTGCATAGATTGTAAAGCAGTATCCACCCTTAGCGGCGACCACCAGTATCTGTTGCAGTAGTTTGAAATAGTGTTTCGAGTACAGCCTGGCCCACACTAGCTTGTTGTTTAGTTTGCATATCGACACAATAGTGTTTTGTGAATGTGTGCGGTGTAGAACATGTAGCTTCTCTGCAGATATCGTCTAAGGGAATGTTCCCTAAAAATGCCATTGAAGTCCCTATCTTTCGTGTAGAGTGGGCTTTAGGAGGAACAGATAATGTATGTTTTGCTTTGTGGTAACAAATTTGTATGCATTTGACAATCCACCTAGCTTTCCCAGATTTTGATATGGGGTTGCCCTTGTGTGGTGGTGAGAAAGACACAAATAGTTGTTTGGTCTTACGAAAAGGTTGTGTGCTCTCTTATGTAGTACAGCAGTGCTCTTTTGACATCTAAGGCGTGAAGAGCTCTTTCTGAGACTGTTTGTGGCTGCGAGAAGAATACAGGCAGCTCCACAGATTGATTGATGTGGAAGGGAGAATTGAATTTAGTGAGGAATTTAGGATTAGTTCAGAGAACAACCTTATTATGATGCATCTGCAGAAAGGGTTCCTGAATGGTTAGTGCTTGCAGTGCGCTAACTCTTCGTAGAGAAGTAATGGCTACTAGGAAAGCAGTTTTCCATGTTAAGAATTGTAGCTCACATTTATGTAGAGGTTCAAATGGAGGCCCCATTAGTCTTGTGAGAACGATGTTTAAATTCCACACAGGCGAAGGTGGTACTCTGGGGGGAATTATTCTTTTGAATCCCTCCATAAATGCCTTTATGGCAGGTACTCTGAATAGTGAGAGATGTTGTCTATTTTGTAGATATGCTGCTATAGCAGCAAGATGCAGTCTGATAGACGTGTAGGCTAAGTTGCATCTTAGGAGGTGTAGTAAGTAGCCTATGATGTGTTGGATAGACACATCTAGGGGATCAGTGTTGTTATGACAGTATACTACAAATCGTTTTCACTTGGCTGCATAGCATGCTCTAGTGGTAGGCCGTCTAGCTTCTTTAATGAAGTTCATACAGTCAGGAGGAAGGTTAAGGTAACCGAATTCTAGGACTTCAGGAGCCAGACTGCTAGGTTGAGCTGAGCTAGGTCTGGGTGTTGGATCTCTCTATGGTTCTGTGTTAAGAGACGTGGAGAGAGGTGTAATTTTTGGTGCGGAACTACAGAGAGTTCCAGCAATGTGGTGTACCATGGTTGTCTGGCCCAAGTTGAAGCAACTAGGATGAGCTTTAAGGAGTGTTGCTGTAGTTTGCGCATCACTAGTGGAATGAGTGGGAGAGGCGGAAAAGCGTACGCAAATCTGCCTGACCAGTCCATCCATATCACATTGCCTTTGAACAATGGGTGAGGATACCTGGCGGCGAAGCTTGGGCATTTGGCGTTTTCTTGGGTGGCGAAGAGGTCTATCTGTGGTTGCCCCCACATCTGAAAACATTTGAAGAACTTGCGGATGAAGTTCCCACTCGTGGATTTGTTGTTTGACGGCTCAACAGATTGGCTATTGTGTTGTGGACTCCTGGGACATGTTGGGCTAGGAGAAAGATGTTCTGAGGTATAGCCCACCTCCATATGCTCTGTGCGAGCTGCAGACAGCTTTGCCTGATATGTGTTTTCGAAATGCTTTTAAGGCGAGGAATACGGCTAGTAACTCCAGGTGGTTGATGTGGAGTAACTTTTGTTGAGGTGTCCACCTGCCCTGCATGGTGCGATGTAGTAGGTGAGCTCCCCAGCCAGAGAGCTATGCGTCCGCCGTCAGAACTATTTGAGGAATCGGCTGTCGGAACGGTCGCCCTTTGGTAAGGTTCTTGGTGTTCCACCACTGCAGAGAGCGATGGGTACGACCGTCTACCAACACCCGATCTGACAGCTGACCTTGAGCCTGGTTCTATTGGTGTGCTAAGTACTCTTGGAGAGGACGCATCTGGAGTCTTGCATGAGGCACTATGAATATGCAAGAGGCCATCATCCCTATGAGTTGCATGAACCCTCGAGCTGGAAGAGAGTGTTGCGGTTGGAATTTGGTGAGAAGAGCTTGTATGCTTGCTATCCTGGTGGGACTGGGATGGGCTAGCGCTCTTGAGGGGTCTATTGTGGCACCAAGGTATTGTTGCATGTAGGACGGTTGCAGCTGGGACTTGGCGTGGTTTATTGTGAACCCCAGGTCGTGAAGTTGTTGAATGGTGGCGCAAGTGTGTTGTACACACTGATTGTATGAGCTGGCTTTTATGAGCCAGTCATCTAGATATGGGAAGAGGTGGATGTGCTGTCTTCTTAGGTGTGCTGCCACCACAGCTAGGCACTTGGTAAACACTCTTGATGCTGTGGTGACTCTGAATGGGAGTACTTTGAATTGATAGTGTTGACCGTCCACTATGAATCTGAGATATTTTCTGTGAGCGCTGTGAATGGGAATGTGGAAATAGGCATCCTTGAGGTCTAGGGTAGTAAGGAAGTTGCCCTGTGAAAGCAGAGGAAGGACCTGCTGAAGTGATCATGTATAGGTTTAAGGGTCTGAGGTCTAAAATAGGCCTGAGAGCCATCCTTTTTTGGTATGAGAAAATAGAGGGAGTAAACAGTTGGTGCAGGGGAACTGGTTCTATTGCACTTTTTGTAGGCGGGAGATTACCTCCTGCTTTAGCAGTAACAGATGTTCTTGGGACATTGGACGCTGTTTGGGTGGTATGTTTGGAAGAGTAGATGTTAGTTCAAGACAGTAGCCTGATTGAATTATCTGTTGCACCCACCTGTCTGAAGTGATGTTTTCCCAGGCAGGGAGGAATTGGTAAAGTCTTCCCCCGACTGGAGTGGAATGGTCTGGGGGAAGTGGAGGGAAGTCATGGGGTGGAGGCAGAGCGGGAGTTGTTATTTTTGCCTCTGCGGTTATTCCTTCGGTAATCACCCCTTTGGTAACCTCTAGTAAAGGTGGATTGGGTGGTAGCCTTGTAAGAAGTGGAGGGGCTATCAGAGGAGTAGCCTCTGTGGGTGCTTCTGAAGGATGAGCGACGAAAAGACCATCTGGGAGCTTGCGACTGCAAGGCTTCCATAGATTTGGCTGGGTCTGTATCCTTTTTCATTTCCTCAAGTGATACGTCCACATTGGGGCCAAATAGGTGTTGCTCATCGAATGGCTGATAGAGTATGGAACTCTGGACTTCAGGTTTAAAACCTGAGATGCGTAACGAAGTAGCCTGTGCAAAAGGATACTGGTGTTTATTGCCCTTGAGGCGGTATCTGCCACATCTAAGGCACAACGGATAGAGGTGTTAGTGATGGTTTTACCTTCCTGTATGAGTTAATTGGCCCTGTTTTTATACCTGTCAGGGAGGTGCTGCATTATGGACTCAAGTTCATCATAATGTGCCCGGTCATACCTGGCGAAGAGCGCTTGGGTATTAGCAATGCGCCATATGTTTGCTGCCTGTGATGCTGTGCGTTTGACAGACGTCCAGAAGTTTAGATTCCTTATCTGGTGGTGGTGCGTCACCTGATGTTTGGGAATTGGCTCTCTTCCTTGCATTAGAGACTACCAAGGAGTCTAGTGGTGCGGAGCCCTCAATGTATGCTGGATCAGTAGGAGCAGCCTTATACTTTTTTTCTATTCTCGGGTTGATGGCTCGAGCCCTGATGGGGTCTTTAAAGATCTCTGGTGCATGCTTAATGCCCCCTTTAAGCATGGGTAAAATTGAGGTGGACCTTTGTTTGGTGTCCATGAGAAAATCTTCCTCTACTGGGTCTGTATGAAGGGCAACCCCGTGGTACTGGGCAGCTCTGTGAAGGAGCTGGTTGAAGCAGATATTGTCCTCAGGAGGGGAAGGCTTGGAGGAGTAGATATCATCCTGTGGGGTGTAAGGGACGTCTGGGACAATGTAATCATCCCAGGGGTCTGGGGAGCCGGTAGGGTTCCCCCTAGGGATTGATCGTCCGCACCTCCCCTTGCATCATCTGAGGTGTTATCATCATCCACTGGGGTAGGTGATGGTGCAGGAGAGCGGTGTGGTGGGGGTAGGAGGAAGAAGAGAAGGGATCCTTAATGGAGAGGTAGCAAAGTCTCTATTTTTCGGTGGTGGTGCCGGTGCAGGCACTTCTAGGGGTCTTTTCTTGATACTAAGCATTAAGTGACCAGTCTTAGGATCCTTCACAAGTGTCTTTTGGGTAGGATCTGAACGAAACAGTTCTTCTGTGGGAAGCAGATCCTTCGGAGTCGACGGCTTCGGTGCCGTAAGTTTTTTTGGTGTCGACTCGGTAGCAGTTCTAGGTTTGGAAGCGTGCAGTTTTGTAGTGTCTTTGTCCGATGGAACCTGTTGTTTTTTCGGTTCCGAGGTCTTTGGCTTTGAAGAATGAGAGTTGGGGCCCTTTGGTGGGCATTTCTTGATCGGCTCCGAAGGTGTTGTTGGTGCCGAGGAACCGGTACTAGCCTTCGACGCAGAGTGCTTAGATGTCGAAGCAGCGGTCAGCGTGGATGAGGACGAAGTCTTCTTTTTCGTCCCAGAGTATGTTTTTCGGCACCGAGTGTAGGCTGACTCGAGCCAGAGACCCCTGAAGGCTTAGTAGGCTTCTTTACCGGGCCCAAAGGCGGGGCATGGGAAGCAGTGTCTCGGTGTACACCTGGGCTCGAAGGTGAAGGTGGTACGAAGCCTTTTTTGATAGTGTCGAGGGGGGGTTTGGGTCGGGGGTCGACGTCTGTACTCACAGCCCTCTGAGCTGGAGTGATGTCCTCGACGTCATCTGCTTCGGAGGCGCTGATGATGCCTTCTTCGACCAGACCTTGCTCCGGGACATCGACGCCTTCTTGAAAGATGTCGTCGGGGATCGAAGATGAGGAGCGAGCCATTGTTCTTCTAGCTAGTCGGCCCTGGATCGTCTTCTTGGAGTGGAAGGAGGCGCAAGCTGGACAGTCTCTGGCCTCGTGCTCCGGTGAGAGGCAGAGGTTACACACCTCATGCAGGTCCGTGTGGGGAAACTTCGACCCACATCGAGGACACTGTTTGAATGGCGTCCTTTCCAAGAGCCGGAGATGAGGCCCAGGTAGGCCCGAAGGCCTTCGTCGACGACCGGAATCAAAGACTTTGAAGTTGAAGGGTCGCGTGGATTGGGAAAACGCGATCGAAACAATACCGTTGAGAAAGGAAGGATTGCACGTCAAAAGTGAAAACCGTTAACGGTTCCGAACCGGAACGCGAAAATACATCCGAGCCCGATGGCAGATAAAAACAATCTGAGGATGGAGCCAATGCCCATTATGATCCAAAGCAGGAGTCACATACCTCGTGACTTCCAAAGACTTTCCAAGACAAAAACAAGTGCAAACATCCAGGCCCAACACCAGATGGCAATCTATGCATAGTGTGTAATCTGAAGCTCATATACCTCGAACACATTATTTTCAACGCCATCAGATCTAACTTTAACAAATGCAAGACCTAATGCATTGCAAATACTTGTTTCTTTTAGTTGCCAGGTCCGTAAGTCCACTCCCCGCTCGTGTCCCTTCAGGTGTTGTTCCACATCTCAGTGCCACCCCAAATGCTATTAGACTCCGGTTCTACTTGGACTGGGGGGTCAGAGGGCTTGGGATCATCGATATGTATGGTAATCTCGCCTGTTCTGCAGCGCAATAGCCTCCCCACGGTGTGTTGGGCCACTCAGGGCAGGTACACCATCTTGCCTCAGGCATGGGGACTTGTCTCTTGCTTGAGACAAACACAAGGTTAAGGAAAAGACCAGGACACACAGAACCCAAAGCAAGGGTACTGCTGTCACCAAGCAACACTGGTCGTCTAAATAAAGCCTTATTACAAGCTCCTGAAAACTGACTACGGACCCAGGACCAAAGCTGTGTTTGCAATCTCAAAGCCATCTCAGAGCCTGCACCACGTCACAAAACACTTAACTGTTGCACAAACTCTATTATCTTTTCCTCAATTACCCCTCAACTACAGTATTGGATCACTACTGAACATAAGCACTCCAGGTGTTCAAATACTAGTTTGCCGGACCTGGTGCGTTCTCTCTTAGAAGTTGAATTAAATCTGCCCAATTTGACAAGAATAACAGAGGTTCTATGTAGAAACATAATAGACATTATGCCAAATGTATTTGGCAATACAGGATACCCTCATCTCCAGATCACACATCTCATTGGGAATCTGCTAAATTAGATCCTGAATTTCCAACAGGAACCTGGGTGTGCTGGAAGGAGCATCTAACCGCCCTATAAAAATTGGGGACA
Organism: Triturus cristatus; assembly: GCF_964204655.1. Taxonomy (NCBI): domain Eukaryota; kingdom Metazoa; phylum Chordata; class Amphibia; order Caudata; family Salamandridae; genus Triturus; species Triturus cristatus. The sequence continues at coordinate 693,801,148 of NC_140584.1, read as the reverse complement.
CTTTCTTCCCCCCTGTGATCGTAGTCACACTGTGCAACCCTTTAATTTTGGAGCTTAGGCGTTGTCTGACCTGAAGGCTTTTATAACCGGTTTAGTGCCAAATCCATATTGGAGTCATACATTTTGATTGTTGGCCCTCAAACACACCATCAACAGGATGTTCATAACGTATTGAAACTACTACTTTCATTTATCTTGATTAGAAAATTGTTATTTTGTATAGATCACGCGTTATGTGCGAGGTGAAAGAGGAACAAACTTTTTTTGGGGGCGACGAGCCCATTTAAAAATCGACCCATCTGCTCTCACTATGCTCGATGAAGGTAGGGGTGGGTAAGATCTGTCTTGGTTGAGGCTCTCAATGCTGGTCGAATCCCCACCCACAGCATCGCTATTTGAGCACTGTGGTCCATTTACCCCGCCAGAGAACGGAGGAACTCCTACTAGTTCACATTAGGAGCAAAAACACCAGCTACCAGCAGGTCTATTCAGTTCATCCTACCTACACCTTCACGCATCTACAGCGTATCCAACAGTTCCACTGGCCTCACATTTATCAAGGCACGCATGGCATAGATCGGGTACCAGTGCAGAACGTCTGATCTCTCAATCTCTTCCCCCAGCTTGTTGCCTTCTACTTTCAATGAGGTCCTGTGTATAGATTTAGAACTGCGGGTTTTAGACCAGTACTGCCCAGTAAGAGCTCTGGGTGTTCAGATGGCATGTTTAATTTTACTCCAGATCTGTAAGCACATACCAGTAATTTTCTCAATAGGTTGGCTGTATGCTCTATTTAGATGTGTTTAAATGATCAACATGGTTAAAATTTACTACTGGTACAGCAAGTACCTTCTTGACACTCTCTATAGTTAGAATGGAGAAATGTTTGAGGTTCTAACCCCGTCCCAGCAGGAGCATAGATGCTTATTTTGTTATGTGGGACATCTATGTTTCCATCTGTGCGTTACTTCTGATTTTACCACAGAGATGTTAAAACTATTGGCTTTGCAAATGCTTGTTTGTGTCAATGCTAAACATCACTGGCAAAAAGCATTTGCAGAACTCCTCTATCTCTGCATCTCAAACAAAGCATGGTGCGTCCCTCTAGCTCCAAAGCATTCTCAGCATCTGTAACCTCTTGAATTAGAGCGTGGGGAGTCAAACTTGAGTGGTTCACTAAAAGGTTTACTACAATGCTTGCCACCAACTCAGTGAAGTTTCTCTTCCTCTCAAGTGGGGTGGTCTACCTTCCAGAGCCTGTAGCTCAGGGGTCTCCAGCTTTCTCTGTAACAAAAGCTATTTATGATCAATGGAAATCTTCCTGAGCTACTAATATTATAAGCAATGTAATAGTTATCACATCAGGCAAGATTGCATTAGTGGCCACAGGTGCAAAGATTACCAGCAGTGATCAATCCAGTGCATCAAGCATTGTTGCCAGCAGTAATATAAAAATGGTCTGTCAATGTGGAACACCTTAACGTAATACACGACAGTCATTACTGCAAAGACCCTAGCACCAAGTTATTATTAGGAATAAGTCTCACCAACACCTTTTGATTTTTATCACTCAATTATCAACTTTAAGTATATTTTGGATATTCAACCATTTTTCTCAAAACATCAGCTTATGAGCTCTGAGAATACACACATTTTCCTCTCAACTACATGCTTTTTAATTTTGGTATACAAATAGAAGTCAACTAAGGAAAAGCTTTTAATTTTCTAGACTAGTATGCACACAGGAGAGCTACTTACAAGTAACTGTAGAGCTACCAGTAGCTCACGAGCTACTGGTTGGAAAAGCCTGCTGCAGCTGTTCTCGGGTTTCACAACATCATGCAGTACACGAAGAGGGCTGAACTCCGGGTGTAGAAAGAATTTATGCACTTCAACTTGTAATGATTATCAGGTGTCTTCCTAAGGAGACACTAGTTTCCCTATTCTTTTCAATTAGTAGCTCTATACAGGTTAGTTGCAAATCTGCTGCTGTTCTACAGGGAACTACATTTGGCAGGTTTACACCCAAAAAAGTATGAACATCTTAGAGTGTATTTTTGTTTTATAGTTGAGCCTCTTCACCCCCTCCCACAATTACAGTTACAAGTATAATATATAGGAACACACACCTGCAACAGGCATGTCACTCCACCCTTAGTTTAAGCATCCACGATTACAACCAGGTGGACTGTATAACAGCAAGTGCACCTGGGGCACAATAGGCTTGTGCACCAAGAGCACTTAAGTATTACAGAAGGGGCCGCAGACGCATGTACAGCCCCTTCCGTAATACTGAGTGTGCTAGCGCAAATGTAGCACCAGCGCCATCTTAAGAGGACATTAATTTATTTATATGGGGGTGTGGCCCCATGCAAATGAGGAAATCACTTTGCCTCTGCTCCCTCGTTCATAATACAGCACGGGCACAGAGTCAAAGAGGCCTTTATGAGGCACCCTGAAAATGCGCCACAAAAGGGTGGTGCTCTTTCAGTGTGCCTCCTAATGGCAGCCTTCTTGGGGTGAAGAAAATAGACATTCCCCTGCAAGTGGATGCAGTCACTCACTGGACCTCCCTGCAAGATCTCTCTCTCCTTTTGAAAGTGCAGGCGGTATGCTGCCTGCAATGCGAAACACAGAACAGCTTTGAAGCAGCCACTCTGTATTTCACTTGCATGCGCTGGTACAGCTGCCCTGGGGGCAGCACATTCTTTGTAATACAGTGCACTGTCCTTTTTTACACACCGTTTAAAAAGTGCACTATGGCACAAACCGATAATGCCACGTATGTATAATACGGCCCCAGGTGCATTTCTATTCAGACACTCAACAGTATGAACTGCAACCATAGCCATTAGTTACACTGTATATCTGGTGTCCAATTAAACGTATTTGTAGTTCCCCAACCCTGTATGCATCCATTGTTGCCACTTTGAGGACTGGTCCTGCCTTTATTCATGAAGCTGTGTACTCCCAACTTCAATTCTTCTTGTACCTTACTTTGCAACAACCACAAGGTCCTTACCATCCCCCAGTGACTGAGAGCACTAGTTTGTTAACCACTTTATCGGTCAAATTTGCTGGTGTTCACAGGGGATTGCAGGATGTCATCTATCACAACATTTTCATCACAATTCTCTTTGTAAGAGGCTGTACTATTTGTTCGAGGCAAACTTGCTCCTAAAACACTAGTAGTTTATTTTGTGTTGAGGCTGCCACTACTGCGTTACTGTCCTGCTCTACTCCCAAGAAAATCTATTGTTTGAACAGGATGGATTTTACTGCTGACTGGGAACCCCAACTAGGATAGTTGTTGCATTACTTGGTTTGTGCTTGTTGGACACTGTTGGAACAAGGTTCCCTTTGCCAGCAAATCGTCTGGGTATGGGCACATCTGAATTGTAGGTCATCTTAAATGTGGAGTCACCACAACCAGATATCTTGAAAAAGATAGTGGGTGCAGATTTCATGCTGAAAGGTAGCATATTTAAATGATCGTGAATAACCTCAAGGACAAACCCTAGATATTTTGATACTCCTCAGCATGTTACACTAGGAGTCTATGAGATCAACAGTTATCAAGATATCACCATTTCTGAGAACAGGCTGTTTTGTTCTCAGAAATGGGCGTGTTCACCAGTTCTAGGCAATAATCACAACTTAATATATTTTTTGCAGGTTCTTCCTTGTCATTCCATCTTTGTGACACATAGTCCCCCCAGGCAGGTCAACCGCCAAGTGTTGTGCAACTGGAGGGGACGAATCGGGCTTTTGTTTGATTGGCCATTACTGCTTGAAGTTTGTGATCTTTTGCCTTTCTCACAAGAATTATCTTTGCTGACTGGGATATTGCCACCAATATCTATCATAGTTCCATTCTGCCCTCTTGGGATTGAAGAATAAGGATGGAACCCTGGTCCTCTTTGGCTTCAAGAGCCTCAAGTCCACACCACCTGAGTTTCTGTTATTTTATAGGTTTTCAGCAGTGAATAGCAATAGAGTCACCACAACCAGATATCTTGAAAAAGATAGTGGGTGCAGATTTCATGCTGAAAGGTAGCATATTTAAATGATCGTGAATAACCTCAAGGACAAACCCTAGATATTTTGATACTCCTCAGCATGTTACACTAGGAGTCTATGAGATCAACAGTTATCAAGATAACAGCCTGTTCTCAGAAATGGTGATTTGTTGTATTTGCATCTAGAACTTTAATTGCGGAACGGGTCACTCCAATCTTATTTTAATAGCAGGTCTCTGGTTCCTTTTCAGCTGCCCCTTGTGCAGTAACCCTTCATCCTCTTGTTGCAGCAGTGGATTGAGGTTTTTGTGTGGTTGCATTGTGGGCGTGTTCACCAGTTCTAGGCAATAATCACAACTTAATATATTTTTTGCAGGTTCTTCCTTGTCATTCCATCTTTGTGACACATAGTCCCCCAGGCAGGTCAACCGCCAAGTGTTGTGCAACTGGAGGGGACGAATCGGGCTTTTGTTTGATTGGCCATTACTGCTTGAAGTTTGTGATCTTCTGCCTTTCTCAAAAGAATTATCTTTGCTGACTGGGATATTGCCACCAATATCTATCGTAGTTCCATTCTGCCCTCTTGGGATTGAAGAATAAGGATGGAACCATGGTCCTCTTTGGCTTCAAGAGCCTCAAGTCCACACCACCTGAGTTTCTGCTATTTTATAGGTTTTCAGCAGTGAATAGCACGTCAATGACTATGAACTAAACTTCTGGCTTAGATGTAGATACTTGCAGCAATGCAAGGCTTCGTCACACAGGGTGCCTGGACATGTATTTGTTTGCAAAGTCTAATGAAGGAAGACTTATGGCAAGTCTTAACAAATCTCCCCCTAAGGCTCCTCCCTCCCACACCAAGAATACATTGTGCACTCTTCTTGCTCTTTTCTGGGAAGTGTTGCATGAACTTCCCCATCTCTACTTTCCATGCAGCAAGGAATATAGCATTTGTAGTACAACACTTTTATTCAGCAGCTCTTTCAAAGACTTTCCCCACTGCATCTAGCCTCTTCCTTATGAGGCACACTGCCCAAGGATGGTAAACTATTAGACTCTTTCCATGCCATATCCACTATTAAGGAATCCGTCTCCACATGGTGCAAGATAAACAAAAGGTTCTTGTGGCTAACGTTTTGAATTAGTTTCCATTCTGCGTCACTGCTTTGGGATTAGCTAGATTTTTTATAGCTTCCTTCCCTTGTTAAAGGCTCAGTAACACAATGGGAATTACTTGTCCCTTGCAGCGTTAAGAGTCACTAGTAAATAAGGGCTCCCTACTATTCCTCCATCTAGACCTTATGTGTCTGCTGTAGAGATGGGCAAGACAACAAATTAACAGTGATAGCCGAGCCAAAGGTCTGGCTCAGCCGTTACAGCCTGTGCACGAGTCAAGCCCCGAAATGTTTGCTACCACAACCATACAACAAACATCAGGTAAGATGATTAAATCTCTTCAAAAATTGAAAATAAGTATGCATCCTAAACGTTTGGAGCCTAGACATTAATACATCACGTTTTAGCACTGCACCGAGAAGTATTAACAGTGATTTTTAAACAAACCATTAGTCAACTAAGAGGCAGAACAGCTGTCATGTAAACCCTACATATGGCCCAGATGATTAACCCCTTCAGCGCTGCGCGGATTTCCGCGCAGTGCTGAAGGTTCTGAGCGCGGGCGGGGCCATGACGGAACGGTTCCGTCATAAGCACAGCCCAACCGATGTGCATGACGGAACCGTTCCGTCATAAGCGTCGAAGGGGTTAAAGAGCAACTTTATAGTCTATTAGATCAAACAGTTTTTTTTCCTTTTGTTTTTTTTTACAACTAGTATTTTTGATTCGCGACTCGAAAGTGCTTTCATACACAATGAAAAAGATATGGTGAAATAAAATATTTTCTTAAGCTCAGAATTTAAGTAGGGAAGCTGTGATTTACGCAGGATTTTTGGAACTTAGTACAAATCAGTCACTCAACATCAATTTCTCTTTGCTTTTTTGCGTTAAGGCTTTGTTTGTACCTCTGCAGTTGTTATATTTACGAGAGCACTGCTTGCATTATGCAAGGCCACATTCATTTTTATAGGCAAAGGGAGAACCACACGATGTTGATCCAATGTGCAGAATTGAACCCGATTCCCCGGCGCCAAAGTCAGGAGCTTTGGCCACAACGCCATGTCCTGGGAGAGGAAGGTAGACAGATGCTACTTGAAAACTTGGCTTGTCAAGGGCTCGAGGTTCCAACAGGATCTCGAGCAGAGCCAGTGTTCAGGCTTGAGATTTTAGTGGATCACCCACCTCTTATCTTCTGCTGCTCTGTGTCCTATACAACCAAATCACGTGTCAGTAAAGGTCTTGACAGTTAAGATCCTACCACATATTCTGTCACAGCATTATCTTCCTTGTATTTATAATATGCAACCTCCTCTAAAGCAAAGGCTAATTTGGACCATCCGCACTATGGGCCTGTCCATATTCTATCGCAAGTGTTCGTGGCCAGGGGTCCCTTGATCCTCTTCCAAGTACAACTTGTCTAAAAACCAAGCTCTGTTTGGGGGTCATTTATGTTTCTCCGAGTAATTTGTAGCCACTTAATGTCTTATTTTCCTGCAACAGCACTGCCATTTCAGACTGGTGACACCAATTTTATTCTTTCAACACCGAAGACTTTTCTTTCATTGATCTTAAAAAATATATATCTCTGGTGATGGAAGAGCGTATGTCTCACAACAGTCGGTCGAATTGGAGTTAATTTTATGTGGATGCATAACTGAAGTTAATGGACTTTCCTTTTAATGGCTTTCTAGATTGCAGAGGTTTTTGATGTCAGAAACACGTATGCGCTTGAAATTCAAGGCATCTATTCCCAAGGCTTGTCGTCCGGATGCATTGCATGCATTTATTTTTGTATATGTTGCTTAAAGTTTCCGGGTGAACGTTTCGCGTATCTCCACATTATAGGACATTGTGCCTTCTACACGGAGTCTTAGAGAGCAGACCCTTGTTTCTTCAGTGCTATCAACCCATCAGAGAACCCCAACTCAGTCATGGCTGCTTCTTTATCCTGTGCCATATTTTGGGAACAGGGTCAAGACAGATTTGCATATAGGTGGGTCCAAACTGGGGCGGAATAGTGAGCAAAAGAGGGATGGATTAAACCCGGGTCTGTGACTGGGGGTGAGAGGTTGAAAAGTTTCAGCATTCCACCCATCATCTTAATATTTTTGCTACATTTTGTGACACATCACAAAATAAAATCATGGACAGTATTGAAACTATTCAAACAGTTTGGACCTAGCCATATGTAAATCAGTCTAGTCCCTGCTCTCCATGGGAACAGTCCAGCCCGAACTGTCAAGCCAGATCCTCCCTGGACCAGAAACCAGCATCCTGGGACCACTTTCCGGGTATTACCCTTCATCAGCCAGGCTAGCTTGAATCCAGTGGCACAGCGAGCTAGGGACACAAGTGTGATGGGTATGCCCAAACTTGGGTCTCTGGCAGTTCAGGCTGGACTATTCCCATGAGGAGCAGAATCAAGACTGTTTTGCATATGGTGGAGTCCAAACTGGGTGGCGCAGTGAGCAAATGAAAAATGAATTTAGCCCAGATCTCTTGACGGGGGAAGGAGGATGAATGCTTGATTTATTCAGCATTCTGTACATCAATTGTTGCCGCTCCATATTGCGTGACACAGCATGGTGAAGCAGTACTGCTTTTCTTTGTTTTGGCATTACTGGTTTAAATAAAGAGAACGCAGCACAGGGCATCTGCTTGTAATTACGGGTATGCATATATTATGAATGGTATGCTAGGTATCAGGTGCAATTTCTTTCGATGAAAAGAAGGAATATGCTACTTACCAGTATGCATCTGTTCTTGGCATGTAGAGCTGCAGAGTTGTACACTTAGCATAGATCGCCATCTGGTGTTGGGCCCGGATGTTTGCAGTTTGTTTTTCTTCTTGGACAGTCTTTGGAAGTCACGAGTTTGGTGACTCCTCCTTCGGTCCGTACTGCGCATGGGCTTCGGCTCCATCCTCAGATTGTTTTTCGCCAACAGGGAAATGATGGAGCTTGGTAATCACAGTGAGAAACCCATGTGTGTAGTATCTAAATAAGATGTACTGGAACGGATACAGGTAGCCGGGGAGGCGGGTGGGCGTGTACAACTCTGCAGCTCTACATGCCAAGAACAGATGCATACTGGTAAGTAGCATATTCCGTTCGAGGCATATGAGCTGCAGATTGTACACTTAGCATAGATTATATAGCAGTACCCAACCTTAGCGGCGACCACCGGTATCCACTGCAGTGGTTTGAAATAGTGTCTTTAGTACAGCCTGGCCCACTCTAGCTTGCTGCTTGGATTGCACATCTACACAGTAATGTTTTGTGAAGGTGTGCGGTGTAGACCATGTGGCTGCTTTGCAGATGTCATCTAAGGGTATATTCCCTAGAAAGGCCATAGAAGCCCCTAACTTTCTTGTAGCATGGGCTTTAGGCGGAACAGATAATGTTCTTTTTGCCTTTTGATAGCAAATCTGTATGCATTTTACAATCCACCTAGCTATCCCTGATTTAGAAATGGGGTTGCCTTTATGTGGTGGAGAGAAGGAGACGAACAATTGTTTAGTCTTCCTGAAGGGTTGCGTTCTTTGTATGTAGTATAGCAAGGCCCTTTTTACATCGAGTGTGTGTAAGGCTCTTTCTGCAACAGATTGAGGTTGCGAGAAGAAGACCGGTAATTCCACCGATTGATTGAGATGGAAGGGGGAAATGACCTTGGGCAGGAACTTCGGATTTGTGCGAAGTATGACCTTGCTGTGATGTATTTGTATGAAGGGTTCCTGTATAGTGAACGCTTGTATTTCACCAACCCTTCTAAGGGAAGTGATAGCTACGAGAAAAGCTGTTTTCCAGGTGAGAAACTGTAGCTCGCATTTATGCATTGGTTCGAAGGGCGGACCCATTAGTCGTGTAAGAACTAAATTTAGATTCCATACAGGGGAAGGTGGTGCCCTGGGAGGAATTACTCGTTTAAGGCCTTCCATGAAGGCTTTAATAGCGGGCACTCTGAAAAGAGATAAATGCTGTCTGTTTTGTAGGTAAGCAGCGATCGCTGCTAGGTGTAGGCGTATGGATGAATATGCCAGGTTACACCTGTGGAGATGGAGCAGATAGCATATGATGTGCTGTATGGATGCATCTAAAGGGTTGATTGTATTGTTACGGCAGTAAATAACAAATCTTTTCCACTTTGCGGCATAACATGCTCTAGTGGTAGGACGTCTGGCTTCCATGATGATGTTCATGCAATCAGGGGGAAGGTTAAGGTATCCGAATTCTAGGATTTCAGGAGCCAGATCGCCAGGTTGAGCTGAGCTGGGTCCGGGTGCCTGATTTCTCCATGGTTCTGGGTTAGGAGGCATGGGGATAGGTGCAGTTTTTGATGTGGTACCACTGATAGTTGTAGTAGCGTGGTGTACCACGGCTGCCTGGCCCACGTCGGAGCTACCAGAATGAGTGTGAGGGAGTGCTGTTGTAGCTTCCTGACCACTAATGGAATTAGTGGGAGACGTGGAAAGGCGTATGCAAATCTGCCTGACCAGTTCATCCACATCGCATTGCCCTTGGACAATGGGTGTGGGTATCTGGCGGCGAAGCTTGGGCATTTTTTGTTTTCGTGGGTGGCGAAGAGGTCTATCTGAGGATGCCCCCACTGTTTGAAGAATGGCTGAAGAACTTGCGGATGCAGTTCCCATTCGTGTAGTTGTTGCGTTTGTCTGCTGAGCAGATCTGCCATGGTGTTTTGTACGCCTGGAACGTGTTGTGCCAGGAGAAAGATGTTTTGGGGAATTGCCCATCTCCATATGCTCTGGGCTAAGCGGGAGAGCTGGGGAGAGTGTGTCCCCCCCCTGTTTTTGGATATAATACATTGCAGTCATGTTGTCTGTGCGAATGAGGACTGCTTTGCCCGAAATCTGTTTTTGGAAAGATTTTAGGGCTAGAAAGATCGCCAAGAGCTCCAGATGGTTGATGTGGAGCAATTTTTGCTGTGGCGTCCATAGACCTTGCATTGTGAGGTGTAGGAGGTGCGCTCCCCAGCCGGAGAGCGATGCGTCCGCTGTTAGAATCACCTGAGGAACCGGGTCCAGGAACGGCCGCCCTTTGGAAAGGTTTGTGGTGTTCCACCACTGCAGAGAGTGATGTGTGCGGCCGTCCACCAACACCAGATCCGTCAGCTGACCCTGGGCCTGGTTCCACTGTTGTGCTAGGCACTCCTGAAGTGGACGCATGTGTAGTCTTGCATGGGGCACTATAAAGATGCAAGACGCCATCATTCCTATGAGCTTCATGAACACTCTTGCTGGAAGAGAGTGTTGGGGAAGGAATGTTTTTCGTAAGGCTTGAATGCTTGTGATTCTGGCTGTGTTTGGATAGGCAATACCTTTGGAGGTGTCTATAGTGGCCCCGAGATATTGCTTTGTGTGAGATGGTATGAGGTGGGACTTTTGGTAGTTCACCGTGAAGCCTAGCTGGTGGAGCAGTTGGATGGTGCTGTTTGTATGCTGCACGCATTGGTGGTAAGACGCGGCTTTTATCAGCCAGTCGTCTAAGTAAGGGAAGACGTGAATGTGTTGACGTCTGAGGTGTGCTGCTACTACCGCTACGCATTTGGTAAACACCCGTGGTGCGGTGGTGACCCCGAAGGGGAGAACTGTGAATTGGTAATGTTGCCCGTCCACCACGAACCTGAGGTATTTCCTGTGAGAGGGGTGTATTGGAATGTGAAAGTATGCGTCTTTCAGATCCAATGTTGTGAGAAAGTCTCCCTGACAGAGGAGTGGGAGGACTTGTTGTAGGGTGACCATATGGAAATGGTCTGAATGTATGTAGGCATTTAGAGGCCGGAGGTCCAGAATGGGCCTGAGGGTCCCGTCTTTCTTTGGTATTAGGAAATATAGGGAGTAAACCCCTAGATTTTGCTGATTGGTGGGGACCTGCTCTATAGCGTGTTTTTGGAGGAGGGAGAGTACCTCCTGTTTGAGCAGTGTGGAATGTTCTTGAGACATTGGGCGGTGCCTTGGTGGGATATTGGGTGGGGTAGATGTTAGCTCGAGACAGTACCCTGACCGAATGATTTGGGTCACCCATTTGTCCGATGTTATGGACTCCCATGCGTGGATAAAGTTTTGTAGTCTGCCCCCGACCGGAGTGGAATGGTCTGGGGGGAGCGGAGGGAAGTCATTGTGTGGGCGGGGTGGCAGAACGGGTGTTAGTTTTGCCCCTGCCCTTATTGTTGTTGCCTCTGTAACCACCCCTTTGGTTGCCCTTTGAAAAGGTATTTTGAGGAGGGGATTTGTAGGAGGTAGAGGTGCTATCGGTGGAGAAGCCTCTGCCTGTGCCACGAAAGGAGGAGCGTCGAAAGGAACGTTTAGACGCTTGTGTTTGGAGTGCCCCCATAGACTTTGCTGTGTCTGTGTCCTTTTTCATCTTTTCCAACGCTTCGTCTACCTTGGGCCCAAAGAGCGTTTGTTGGTCAAAGGGGTGATTGAGTATGGACGCCTGGACTTCAGGCTTAAACCCTGAGATCCTGAGCCAGGCATGGCGACGAAGCAGGACACTGGTATTTATGGCTCTAGAAGCAGTGTCGGCTGCATCGAGGGCACACTTAATGGAGGTGTTTGTAATGAGTTTACCCTCCTGTATTAGCTCATGAGCCCTACGCTTGTGTTTCTCGGGGAGGTGCTGCATAAGAGCCTCAAGTTCATCGTAGTGTGCTCTGTCATAGCGCGCAAGTAGCGCTTGTGTATTTGCAATGCGCCACATGTTTGCAGCTTGAGAGGCGGTGCGCTTGCCAGACGCGTCTAGGAGTTTGGATTCCTTGTCTGGCGGTGGGGCTTCTCCTGAGGACTGGGAGTTAGCCTGCTTTCTAGCTGTAGAGACAACTAGGGAATCTAAGGGAGCAGGGCCCTTAATGTATGCAGGGTCTGTGGGTGCAGCCTTATACTTTTTCTCTATTCTAGGGTTTAGTACCCTGGCCCTGACAGGGTCTTTGAACACCTCTGCGGCATGCTTGGTGACACCCTTAAGCATGGGTAAGATGGAGGTGGATTTGTCCTGTATGTCGAATGTATCCAGTAAGAAGTCGTCTTCCACTGGTTCAGTGTGCATGTCCACCCCATGGTAGTGTGCTGCTCTCTGCACTAAATGATGGAACCCTAAGGAGTCCTCTGGAGGAGACGGCCTGGATGGGTATAGGTCGTCCTGAGGAATATCGGGTACATCAGGGTTATTGTAATCCTCCCACGGGTCTGGGGTCCCTGGTGGAGTGGGATCCATGGGGGCATCCGCCGGATAATTGTCCGGGTCCCGTCGTCCGGATCTGGGGACGGGGCCGGAGAGTAGTGAGGTAAGGGTGGCGGAGACCTGGGAGGGGGTGGAGGAGGTGGAGGAGGTAGGGGAGGTGGTAGTGGGGAGGGCACTCTGAGGGGAGAAGTAGCAGAGTCCTTCCGTTTGGGTGGTGGAGGAGGAGCCGGAGTATCAAGGCGTCTTTTCTTGATAATTAAAGTCAATAGTCCAGTCTTTGGATCTTTGGACAGAGTCTTTTGTAGAGGGTCTGGTGTAAACAGAGCCAGTGGCGTCGAATCGTCCGTCGGCACCGGTGATTTCGGAACCGAGGACTTCGATGGTTTGTGTGTGCCATGCTTTTTTGGGGCCTCCTGTTTTTTCGGCGAAGGAGTTTTCGGCGCCGGAGCGTCGGTGCCGACAGATTTGTGTTTGGTCGGCACCGAGAGTCCAGGCTTCGGCACCGGTGGCTTCGGAGTCGAGCTGGATATTGCTTTCTTCGGTGCCGGATGCTGTTTTTCGGCACCGGGCGTCGGCTGGCTCGATCCCGAGCTGCCGTGAGACTTTGGATGCTTCGACACCGAGCCCGAAGGTGGGGTGATCGAAGCTTTGGTCTTGGTTTTGCCCAGGCCGGCAGGCGAGGGAGTAACCTGAGTCTCTTTGGTTTTGGGCGCGGGGGTGGGAGGGGGCACAGTACTCTGCCCGCTGCGCCAGTGTGATGTCCTCCACGTCGGAGTCGTCGGCTTCGGAAGCGCTGACGACGTCTTCTTCCTGCTCGGTGTGTGTTTGCCCCGAAGCTTCGGCGCCGTCTCCGAAGATGTCCGGTGGAGCTGCAGACGATGAGTGCGCCATGGTGCGTCGAGCTTTTCGATCCCGGATGGTTTTCTTCGATCGAAAAGACTTACAGGCGGGGCAGTCTCTGGCCTCGTGTTCTGGAGAGAGGCAAAGATTACACACCTGATGGAGGTCGGTGTGGGGAAATTTAGACCCACATTTTGGGCACTTTTTGAACGGAGTCCTTTCCATCGGCCGGGACCGGAGTCGAGGAGGGCCCGAAGGCCGGTGCCGATGTACGGGATGGAGAAAAGTGCCGCTTCGAGAGATGAAGATGATGATGAAGAAACTCGAAGAGACGAGGATTTTCCGTCGAGGCTGGAACCGTAGAAGTTCGAAGCCGGAGCACGAAGTATCACATCCGAGCCCGATGGCGGAAAAAAACAATCTGAGGATGGAGCCGAAGCCCATGCGCAGTACGGACCGAAGGAGGAGTCACCAAACTCGTGACTTCCAAAGACTGTCCAAGAAGAAAAACAAACTGCAAACATCCGGGCCCAACACCAGATGGCGATCTATGCTAAGTGTACAATCTGCAGCTCATATGCCTCGAACAGATAAGTTTTAAAATGAGTACTCTCCATAATGTATTAACCCACAACGGTGTCAAGGGGACCCATAAAACAGTCGCCCTTGAAACATACATTATCAGACTTAGACCTCATATAGACAAAGACCTCTAAAAAACAAAAACGCTGGTGCTTTCATTAATATGTCCTTCAACATTACTTTCCTTAATAGGAAAGCAATCAATGATATCTTGCAGGGGGACTAGCCCCCAAATGGCTCTCCTAGCTTCTAAACTCACAGGTTGGAAAACATTTCATTGGAAGATGGCAGTCACACAGTAGGCATTATGGTCCTATGCTAAATGTCAAGCGAACTCTACCTATGGTCAAAGCAAAACAGGACTGTTTATTCCAAAGAAAATATACAATTCCTGCCATTGCCACTAGATAGCAGATAATGCAGATGAGGTGAATTTCGAATAGGGTCACGCAACAAAAAGAACACATTGACAGCAGCAAATCAGAAAGCCGAACTGAAAGCCAAAGATCAAAACAAATTATAGTGTTGTCAGACCTTATGTCAGAAAATAAAGAGGAAGGGTTTGACTGCATTTAAGTAAAAACATTCTGGCACAAAAGGCTCGGGTGGTTCTGCTTTATTTCTCAAAATCTCCGAGCCATGAATAGGGCGGCAGAACTTCTGAACACTATGGGGAGAAGGAGAGGGCCCAAAAAATAGGGGGGGGGGGGGGGGGGGCGGCAGAAACGAAAGGAAAAGGAGAGAGGGGTGCCAAAGACTAGGAAAGCGAGGGGGGGGCGAAGAAGAGGAAAGGGAAAGATGAGGGCAAATTAGGGTGAAGGAGGGGGCAAATTAGGGTGAAGGAGGGGGCCAGAGATAGGGAGAGAGGGGGCCAGAGATAGGGAGAGAGGGGGCCAGAGATAGGGAGAGAGGGGGCCAGAGATAGGGAGAGAGGGGGCCAGAGATAGGGAGAGAGGGGGCCAGAGATAGGGAAAGAGGGGGGCAGAGATAGGGAAAGAGGGGGGCAGAGATAGGGAAAGAGGGGGGCAGAGATAGGGAAAGAGGGGGCAAAAAGAGGGAAAGAGGGGGCAAAAAGAGGGAAAGAGGGGGCAAAAAGAGGGAAAGAGGGGGCAAAGATAGGGAAAGAGGGGGCAAAGATAGGGAAAGAGGGGGGCAAAGATAGGGAAAGAGGGGGGCAAAGATAGGGAAAGAGGGGGGCAAAGATAGGGAAAGAGGGGGGCAAAGATAGGGAAGGAGAGGGGGCAAGATAGGGAAGGAGAAGGGGCAAAGATAGGGAAGGAGAAGGGGCAAAGATAGGGAAGGAGAAGGGGCAAAGATAGGGAAGGAGAGGGAGGCTGAGAATGGAGGGGGGGGGAGTGAAAGAGTGGTGGGCTGGCCCTCTGACCAAAGGTAGTTGGTTAATTAAATGTATGGTATTACTCCCCCTTTTACTATCCACCACCAATATATGGTTTAATGCGGATACAGAGCACTTCAGGTCTTCCATCACAATCTTTGCCAGCGTTTAATGCTGCCCCCCCCCCTTTCTAAGAGACTGGTCTGCCTATCAGTTTAGGCTAGGAGAGCTTTTGTCTTTGAAAAATTACTCCTAAAGCAGACTTTAGTCAGTTATTCCCCTTATCTGAAGGTTTACATTAGATTATTCATGATTTGCTTGTCTGAAGTAAGCTGCTGGTACAGGCATCAGGATAAACAAAAATCAAGTGAAAGACTTCTGCTCAAGCTAGTCAACATTGGAATTTGCACCGCAGTTCATAGGGCAGAAATAATTTATTGCAGGAAACTTAGAGTTTTAATTGGTTCATTCTATTTGTGCATTCACGCTTGGTGATCTTTTGTGGGGTTTAGAACTATACAAATACTGGATGATAAGTAGCACCAGAAACTTGTTTACCAGGTTTGAAAGTCAAGACCACTCCCACAACAGTGCAATAAAATGATGTTCATTAATATTGTTGCAAGTATAGGTTCTACATCGGGAAATAATTTCACAACTTGAAGAACAATCCATTTTATTACACAAGTTTTTACATAATTGTATTATAACAGATTGGGCATACTTCATACACTCATCGTTTTCCAAAAAGACATCTCCTGCAGTTACCTACTCTTTTGCAAAGACGGGCACCCTAAAAGGGTACTTCAATATGGTAAACTGTTAGTTACAATGAATACAATAATATTTCAATGTCTCACAGCCAGATCTCGGGAATGTACAGAGGATTTAAAAATAAAAAATACATTACCTGCAGGTACAGACATGGCAGCAGTACACAGTTCCATAATATCAGTTGGCTTCTGGCAACTATTTGTTACAGTCTCACATTGTGGCCATTCTCCCCAACGGTCTTCTCTGAAGAATTATTTCTCTGTTGCAACACAGGTGTGCGTCAACTGTCACAGTTTAAAACTATGCACAAAGCATGCTGAAATTAGAACATGCCGCCTCCCATTCCTCCACCCATTCCACCCATTCCACCCATTCCACCCATGCCAGGATCTTTTTCTTCTTTAGGAATATCCGTCACAACAGCTTCTGCAGTTGTTAAAAGGGAAGCGACTCCTGCTGCATCTACCAGGGCAGTTCTTACAACCTGCAAAAAGCAAGATGGTAGTTAGTTTAACTGTGTGATGCACAGACCACTATAAATGATGCATGTATTGACTATGCCAGATGCAAAAGATTACCTTTGTGGGGTCAATGATTCCTTTCTCTACCATATTTACAAACTCTCCAAGCATGGCATCATAACCAATATCTAGAGGACTCTGCATGATCTTTTCTACAATCAATGATCCTTCAACACCTGCATTTGCTGCAATTGTCATCGCTGGGATTTTAAGGGACTTCTTTATTATCTCAATTCCTGTAGAAAGAAGAAACCGTTTTGGGTATCAGTCAATATTAGTGCATCACTGCAGGTACTTTATATTTGGCAATGTAAATCCTGGGTTGGGATAATCAACCTAAACTAAAGATAAGCAAGTCATGCAGCATAAGTTTACTGTACTGGCCTACTATGTCATATGGAGGCCTGCCTGCATGAAACAAGAAAAAGGCAAATAAATTGCATTTATAATATCATACCCTAAAAGCTACAGCATGTTTGATGAACCTCACTTAAGTCTACAGACTAGTTACTGCTTTAGTACAAGCGAAAAGGTTAGCAAATACACTTCCCTTAGGACCACCCAACCCCAGTACCCCATGCTTCTGTAGCATCATACTTCATTAAATATCATCCCTAAGAGTTTGTGGAAAATTGAGCCATGAAACCCTTTGAACCTCAACTTATAAAAATGTACCCAAAAATTTATAATGAGGGCAGAGGTTACCGGGGACCATGGTGCCCCATTCCCTCTATGCTCATGTAAGATGTGAATTCAGTTAAAAACACTGAATCAGATAAATCAATTCAAATTCCTTCGATTTACACTATGGGATTATTAGCAATTTGTTGAGTGCAAGGAAGGGAGAAGAGAAACTTTCAGCACATGCCCTCCATAGCTAATTATCTGCATTTTCAGACTAGCCAGTTTGCCAGATGGACCTCGGGCATACCTGTAGATGGCTTCAGTTTAATACCCAGCATAGTTATGAGACAGTCATGTTACCATTCTGAGCAACCTAAGCCCTTGGGGCAACATGAAGTATGAATGTCCAGTAAGATCTGGAATTCTAAACCCACAGAGACTCCAACCATTTACAAAAATACAATACCTTTTAAGAGTCTAGTTCTCTTCTGGCCGTGAAGTACAATACTCAACAGCCATCTAACATGTCTAGCAATCATCAAAATAAACAAGTCTCAAAGTTACCAATGCTTAGGTCGATGGATACTATTCTGTACTTTTCATATAAGACAATTGACATGAAGGCCGTTGACTCCCCACATACTTCAGGCCGAATTTCTGATATCAGGGGATACAGTCCGATTTTCTGTTTGAGCTCTGCCTTTTTGGTAGCTGGGTAGGGTAGCAAGGAATCCCTCCTCAGTTCACAAATTAATCCATTAGCACGTCATAACCCCATCACAGATACTGGTGCACATTTAGTTTATATTGGGATACCAATGCACTTAACTTTGAGACACCTGTTTAGGTTTCTCCTCTATAACCTTTCGCTCCTTTTTTCTATTCTGGGGCCAAAGCAGTCCCTTCCCTTCCTCCACTTCATAAGAAACCACAGGTCTAACATAATTTGTTTTGAGTATTTATATAGCACTCCAATCTTATACCTTCTAGCCCTGCTTTCATGAAGGTTTGCTGTGTGTAGGTTAAAGAGGACCAGTACATGGGTACTAGAAAGCAGCAGTGGTGGAGGAGGAAGAAGCTGGTGGAAGCTCTTCCTATATCACCACAAGGGCATGGATAGGAATCCGAATTGTGAAGGACAAAGACAATCCAGTCCCAACTACTTGATAATAGCACAACGATACACATCATGGGAAACCAGACATGGTTCACCCTGCTAAAGCCTTCTACATGAATAGTTTTGCCAGTGATCTGCTGTGAGAGTCAAACTGGTGTGTAGTCTGAAATTGGGCCATTCAGATTTGGCAGAGGACCTTAAAAGGAGTTCACTATAGTGGGAGTCCAATATAGATGGTGGTGTAGTAGTTGTCCAGGCTTTAAATTGTGACCTCAAACACCGCAGCGTTTGTGTAGGATTGGTGGTTTGGGAGGAGGAGGGGGGAGGGGGGGGGGGGGGGTTTAAGTGTTAAGAAACCATGCTGCCTATCCCGCCCTATCCACTCCAAACCCAATCCACTCCAAGCCCTCCTCAGATGCTGCAAGTGACAAAAAATGATTTTACCACTGTACTTACTTGAATAAACTTCAGCTTCTGAGCCGATAAATTCTCGGAAGTTACACCTTTTTTGTATGTGGAGTCAGAGGAATAGGAGAACCTGTGAATGGCAGCTAATGAATCTTGCATATCTAAACATTAAAAATAATCTTGGATAGAGCTTCCGTCAGGTAATATTTTCTTAAAATTTGCCTAATCAGCAGTTGCCAAGTTCTATACCATGTGCAGATTATGGGCAGCATCTTCTTATGATCGATCCTTACTGGGTTTCAACTTACTGCTCAGTACATAAATATGCTAGAGGTGTGTTCCTTAAAAGTTCCCTGAAATAGAAGTCAACTTCCCAAAGAAGCATTTGCAACCCATTCAACAATGTTTGCGAATACAGAGTCCTTGGAGACAGAGTATGCACTACAGCTTGCACACATAGTATGGAGATGCATGAACGCACTAGCGATCTGTTTGGTGCCTTGTATTTGCCCACAACAGGGAGAATCCATTAGCTCTATTTTAGGAAACAAATTGAAAGTTTGGAAGATGTTAACTCTAATACCAGGCTACTTATTTACAATAGTAAGTGCTACCTGCTAGTCAACATTTACCTAGTCATTCTTGGGTGGATACCGAGTTTAACGCATTTCTCGCAAGTTTAAGGCTGTAATCTAACCACTGGCAAAAGCTTGTGAACCAAACAGTTTCTACGGAGAGTAAATACTTGGATATTCACTTGCAAGTTGTTGCTATAAGGGTATGCTGTTTCTAAGCCGCACCAAACAGGCCATGCACGAGTGGCCTCTCCACCCCATTTTAGTGACATTTCCCCAAAAAGAAAGTAAATATCCTGCCATCAGATTCCAAGTAAAATATTATAAATGTATACATGTTGAGTGTACACATGCCAGGCTGTGATATACGTTCTCTTTGTGATTGGGCGGATATTACTAGGCTCTCTCTAACCGGATTTGCCTCAAACATAAAAAGGGACCCAGGCAAAACGTTACATCAGCTGTTTTAAAACGCGTGGTCTGGGGGCCCTTAGGAATCTATGACTGCTTAGACAATCAAATATTAACAAATGAATAAAGTATATATAAAAAAAAAAGAAGCAAAAAAATGTAAAACTGAAAAAGTTAAAACACCCTATAAATGTAAACGAATTGAAAGCTGGAGGCTAAAAATTAAGATGGTATCTTCAGATTGATTTATGGGAGCTGCGCAAGTGTATCAAACCGAATATAGTATCGACAATGGGTTGAATAAATTGAATGTTGAAAATCTCCAACTTTCCCATTTAAAGGAATATGCTGATTTTTGATTGATACGTTTGTGAATTAAATAAAATACGAATCTTTTCGGTTGATAAAGATTTATGTGATTATTTTGCAGTTCAAATAATCGTAATTGCTTAGACTGGGCACCCCCGCTTCTAATAATGACTCGGTGGGTCTGCTCAGATTCCAATAATGATTCAACGGGGGCTCCTGGATTCCAGTAATTATGAAGTGGGAGTCCACAGAACTCAAAAGGTTAAGAACCACTGCGTTATAGAAAACATATGGGTAGTTCTGAAGCTCTGACAAGCGATACCTGGAATGTAAACATGGTTAAAAGGCTAACAAATGTTTATGCAGCATCAGTTTTCTGGGGTGTTTATGCACCATCCTGACTTGATTAAAATATTTTTAAAGTGCAAACGATTGCCCAAAGGCATCTTGGTGTTACCGAAGACAGGAAAGTATGACAAAGATACTAAACTTAAGATATTTGGTCACATCCAGGATAAAAGCCAAGACTTTAAACCCTTCTTAAATTTAAGGAGAGAAGTAGCCGTTTTCAGATCAAGGGGTAAACGATTCCAGTTTAAGGCCGAACAGCAGGTCAGACTCTTGCCTCCCCAGGTTCCTAGTTTGTGGGAGGGAACTGACGGGACACGAGAGAGACTGGCACGGAGAGTCCTACTAGGGGAATACCAACTAAACCTGTTCTTCAGGTAAGCTGGACCAAAGCCCTGAAGAGCCTTATAAGTGTGCAAAGGCCCTTAGAGATTATACGTTTTCTAATTGGCAACCAATGAAGATTTCCATAAAGCCCATTGCAGTAGTCCATCCTCGTAGCACTAAAGCAATAAGGCAAATGCTACTTACCAGTATGCATCTGTTCTTGGCATGTAGAGCTGCAGATCTACACACTGTGCATAGATCGCCATCTGGTGTTGGGCCCGGATGTTTGCAGTTGTTTTCCCTCTTGGAAAGTCTTTGGAAGTCACGAGGTATGTGACTCCTCCATTGGATCGTATTGCACATGGGCTTCGGCTCCATCCTCAGATTGTTTTTCGCCAGCAGGGAAATGATGGAGCGTAGAAAGAAACAGTGAAGATGCCCATGTGTGTTGTATCTAAATAAGATAAACTGGAACAGATAAAGGTAGCCGGGTGAGCGTGTGTAGATCTGCCAAGAAAAGATGCATACTAGTAAGTAGCATTTGCCGTTCAAGGCATACGAACTGCAGATTACACACTGCATAGATTATATAGCAGTACCCATCTTTAGCGGCGACCACCAGTATCCGTTGCAGTGGTTTCAAACAATGTCTTGAGTACAGCCTGGCCCACACTAGCTTGTAGCTTAGTTTGCACATCTACACAATAGTGTTTAGTGAAAGTGTGCGGTGTTGACCATGTAGCTGCTTTGCAGATATCATCTAAGGGGATGTTCCCTAAGAATGCCATGGAAGCCCCTATCTTTCATGTAGAGTGGGCTTTAGGGGGGGAACAGATAGCGCTCGTTTTGCTTTGTGGTAGCAAATCGGAATACATTTGACAATATACCTAGCTATCCCATATTTGGAGATGGGGTATCCTTTATGTGGTGGTGAGAAGGAAACAAACAGTGGTTTGGTTTTACGAAAAGGTTGTGTTCTCTCGATGTAGTAAGGCTCGTTTGACATCTAGTGTGTGGAGAGCTCTTTCTGCAACGGTTTGTGGTTGCGAGAAGAATACAGGTAGTTCTACAGATTGGTTTAAGTGAAAGGGAGAAATGACTTTAGGGAGGAATTTTGGATTAGTACGGAGAACAACCTTGTTATGGTGCATTTGCAGAAAGGGTTCTTGAATGGTGACTGCTTGTAGCTCACTGACCCTTCTGAGGGAAGTGATGGCTACAAGGAAAGCAGTTTTCCATGTTAGGAATTGAAGTTCACATTTGTGTAGAGGTTCAAAGGGTGGCCCCATTAGTCTAATGAGAACGATGTTTAGGTTCCACACAGGTGAGGGTGGCAATCTGGGTGGAATTATTCTTTTGAGGCCTTCCATGAAGGCTTTTATGGCAGGTACTCGAAAAAGTGATAGATGTTGCCTGTTTTGTAGGTAAGCTGCTATGGCGGCAAGGTGCAGTCTAATGGACGTGTAGGCTAGATTGCATCACTGTAAGTGTAGTAAATAGCATATGATGTGTTGAATGGACACAGTTTCCACTTGGCTGCGTAGCAAGCTCTAGTGGTAGGTCGTCTAGCTTCTCTAATTAGGTTCATACAGTCTGGGGGGAGATTTAGGTAACCAAATTCTAGGATTTCAGGAGCCAGATCGCAAGGTTGAGCTGAGCTGGGTCCAGGTGTCTGATCTCTCCATGGTTCTGGGTTAAGAGGTGTGGAGAGAGGTGCAACTTTTTGTGCGGTACTACAGATAGTTCCAGCAGTGTGGTGTACCACGGTTGTCTGGCCCAAGTCGGAGTTACTAGGATTAGTGTGAGGGAATGTTGTTGTAGTTTGCGCACCACTAATGGAAAGAGTGGGAGAGGCGGAAAAGCGTACGCAAATCAGCTTGACCAGTTCATCCATATCGCATTGCCTTTGGACAATGGGTGTGGATACCTGGCGGCGAAACTTGGGCATTTGGAGTTTTCTTGGGTGGCGAAGAGGTCTATCTGTGGATGCCCCCACATTTGAAAGTATGGGTGAAGAACTTGTGGATGGAGTTCCCACTCGTGGATCTGTTGAGTTTGTCTGCTCAGGAGATCAGCTATAGTGTTTGACTCCTGGGACATGTTGGGCTAGGAGAAAGATTTTTCGGGGTATGGCCCATCTCCATATGCTCTGTGTTAGCCGAGAGAGCTGTGGAGTGTGCGCCTCCTTGTTTTTGTATATAGTACATGGCTGTCATGTCTGTTCGGACCAGGACTGCTTTGCGTTTAAAAAGATTTTAGGGCTAAAAATATGGCTAGTAACTCCAAATGGTTGATGTGGAGTAACTTTTGTTGAGGTGTCCACCTGCCCTGCATGGTGTGATGCAGGGCCGGACTGGGAACTAAAATCGGCCCTGTCAAACTACTCGGCCGGCTCCCCCTGGGGGGCAGAGGGGGTGCGGCCGAGCTGTTTGAAAGTGCCGGTTTCGGCCGATTTTGTTACCGGGGGACCGCTATTGCCGGCCCCCGGTAATAAAAACGGCCCCCCGGGGGCCCAAAACCAGACCCCACCCTGACGGCCTACCGGGAAAAAGCCCGGTGCCCACTACGGGCAGTCCGGCCCTGATATGATGTAGTAGGTGAGCTCCCCAGCCGGAGAGCGATGCGTCTGCTGTTAGTACTATCTGAGGAACCGGGTCCATGAACGGTCTCCCTTTAAGGTTTTTGGTGGTCCACCACTGCAGAGCGATGGGTACGACTGTCTACCAACACCAGATCTGTCAACTGACCCTGGGCCTGGTTCCATTGGCGCGCTAAGCACTCTTGCAGAGGACATAACTGGAGTCTTGCATGAGGTACTATGAATATGCAAGAGGCCATCATTCCCATCAGTTGCATGAACACTCGAGCTGGAAGAGTGTTGTGGCTGAAATTTGGCGCGTAGAGCCTGAATGCTTGTTATCCTGGCAGGACTGGGGTAGGCTAGCGCTCTTGAGGTGTCTATGGTGGCACCGAGGTATTGTTTTATGTGGGAGGGTTGCAGATGGGACTTTGCGTGGTTTACTGTGAAGCCCAGTTCGTGAAGTAGCTGGATAGTGGCGTGCGTGTGTTGTACACACTGGTTGTATGAGCTGGCTTTTATTAGCCAGTCGTCTAGGTATGGGAAGACATGGATGTGTTGTCTTCGCAGGTATGCAGCCACTACTGCTAAGCACTTGGTAAATACTCGTGGTGCTGTGGTGACTCCGAATGGGAGCACTTTGAATTGATAGTGTTGGCCATCCACCACAAATCTGAGGAACTTCCTGTGAGCATTGTGAACAGGAATGTGGAAATAGGCGTCCTTGAGGTCTAGGGTGGCAAGGAAGTCGTTTTGGGAGAGCAGGGGAATTACCTGCTGGAGTGTGACCATGTGAAAATGGTCTGAGTGGATATATTGGTTCAGGGGCCTGAGGTCTAGGATGGGCCTTAGCGTGTCGTCCCTTTTTGGTATGAGAAAATATAGGGAGTAGACCGCCTATATTTTGTTGGTTGATAGGAACTAGTTCTATTGCCCCCTTTTGTAGGAGGGAGATTACCTCCTGCTTTAGTAGTGTTAAATGTTCTTGTGACATTGGGCGTCGTTTGGGTGGAATGTTTGAGGGGGTAGATATTAGTTCGAGGCAATAGCCTGACCGAATTATTTGTGTTACCCATTTGTCTGAGGTAATGGTAGTCCAGACAGGAAGGAAATTGTGGAGTCTGTCCCCAACCAGAGTGGCATGGTCTGGGGGGAGTGGAGGGAAGTCATTGGGTAGGGGTGGAGGCAGAGCGGGAGGTGTTTGTCTTGCCTTTATTATTGTTGCGCCTCTGTAGGCGCCTCTTTGGAATCCCTTGTAAAAGTGGATTGGGTAGGGGCTTTATAGGAAATGGAAGCAGTGTCAGAGGAGTAGCCTCTGGATGTGCTTCGAAAGGAAGAGCGGCGAAAAGAACGCCTGGGAGGGTGTGATTGTAAGGCTCCCATAGATTGCCGTATCTGTGTCTTTCTTCATTTTTTCCAGGGCCTCATCTACTTTTGGAGCGAACAGATGTTCCTGGTCAAAAGGGTGGTTCAGGATGGAAGCTCGCACCTCTGGTTTGAAACCTGAAATCCTTCGCCAGGCATGGCGACGGAGGAGGACGCTGGTGTTAATTGCCTTAGAGGCGGTGTCAGCTGCATCTAGGGCACAGCAGATGGAGGTATTGGTGACGGTTTTGCCCTCCTGAATTAACTCATTGGCTCTATTTTTATATTTGTCAGGGAGGTGTTGCATTATGGCTTCTAGTTCGTCATAATGTGCCCGGTCATATCTTGCGAGAAGCGCTTGTGTATTTGCAATGCGCCATATGTTGGCAGCCCGGGATGCAGTGCGCTTGCCAGATGCATCCTAGAGTTTTGACTCTTTATCAGGTGGTGGTGCCTCGCCTGATGCTTGGGAGTTTGCTTGCTTTCGTGCTGTAGACACTACTAGGGAATCTAGTGGTGCTGGCCCTCTGATGTAGGCGGGATCTGTAGGGGCGGCTTTATATTTTTTGTCTATGCGAGGGTTGATGACCCTGGCTCTGACTGGATCTTTAAAGACCTCCGGCGCGTGCTTGATAACTCCTTTGAGCATGGGCAGGATGGAGGTGGCCCTGTGTGTCGAGTCGAAAGTATCAAGGAGGAAGTCCTCCTCCACGGGGTCGGTATGGAGATCCACACCGTGGTCGTGTGCAGCCCTCTGGAGTAGGCGGTTGAACCCCAATGAGTCTTCTGGTGGGGATGGTCTCGAAGGGTAGAGATCATCCTGCGGGACGTTAGGAATGTCAGGAATGTTCTAGTCGTCCCATGGGGCTGGGGAGCCTGTAGGAGTAGGTCCCCTGTAGGTTGGTCATGGGGCTCGTCCCCTATCAAATGTCCAGTCTTAGGATCTTTGACCAGTGTTTTTTTGCAATGGATCAGGCTTAAAAGGTTCAGAGAGTGGCCTGTCCATCGGCGCCGAAGGCATCGGGCCGCAGGTTTTTTTGTTTTGGAGTCTGCACTAGTCCACTGTTTTGAACTATGCGGCTTTGAAAGGGCTGGTTGGTTACTCGGCTCCGAGATGGTTTTCGGCTCTGAGATATGGGTGTCGGTGGCCTTATGTTTTTTGCTCGGTTCCGGGGACGGTGTCGGTACCGAGGAGCTGGTGCTGGTTTTCGGTGCCGAGTGCTTCGGTATGGAGCTCGGTGCCGAGGAGGAGGCCATTTTCTTTTTTGGCGTTGGTGCGGAGGAGTGTTTCTCGCCACAGACGGTGGGCTGGCTCGAGCCCGAGCCGCCGGAAGGCTTAATAGGCTTCTTTACCGGTCCCGAATGTGCGCTGTGGGAAACAGTGTTCTTGGTCGTGCCTAGGCTCGGAGGCGAAGGTGTGACCGAAGCCTTTTTGGATGCCACGGAGGGTGTGGGTGGATTTCGGTACACACGACCCTCTGTGCCGGAGTGATGTCCTCTACATCTGAATCGCCGGCTTCGGTGGTGCTGACAAGGCCCTCGTCGGTGTGTTGTCCTTCTGGAGCGTCGCCACATTCTCCGAAGAGGTCGTCTGGGAAAGACGACGAGCGTGCCATAGTTCTTCGTGCCCTTCGGTCTCGAATGGTTTTCTTGGACCGGAAGGATTTGCACGCCGGACAGTCTCGAGCCTCGTGTTCAGGGGAGAGGCAGAGGTTGCATACTTCGTGGAGATCGGTGTGGGGGAATTTGGACCTACATCGAGGACGCTTCTTGAAGGGAGTCCTTTCCATTAGCCAGGACTGGAGCTTAGGTAGGCCCGAAGGCCGTCGACGACGACTGGAATCGAAGGTCTTGATCGATGTGAGCCGCGTCAAGTGTGGAGATCGCAATCAAAAACAATACCGCGAAGCAGGGGGAAGGATTGCGCGTCGATTGGAGAACTAGAAACTGTTCGGAACCGGAGCGCGAAGATCACATCCGAGACTGATGGCGGAAAAAAAACAATCTGAGGATGGAGCCGAAGCCCATGCGCAATACGATCCAAAGGAGGAGTCCCATACCTCGTGACTTCCAAAGACTTTCCAAAAGGAAAAACAACTGAAAACATCCGGGCCAAACACCAGATGGCAATCTATGCAGAGTGCGTAATCTGCAGCTCATATGCCTCGAACCAACAGTTTGCAGCATGTCTGAGGGCAAAGAATCTGCAATTTTGCTGATGATACTGAGAGAGAAGGAAAAGGCGGAGTACCTTGTCACTTATAAGACAGGTGGTAGTCCATTAGAACGCCTACGTTTTTTACCTTCTGCATTGGCTTTGGAAAAGTGGCAAGTTCTTCTGGCCACCAATCAGGAGACCAGAAGATAGGATTATTGCCATACAGGATGACCTTCGTCTTTGTGGAATTAATTTTTAAACAGCTGGTGTCCAACCAAAGACTTACTGAACCCATGCAGTTTCTAAAGGTTCCACTCATATCCGGGCCTTTGTTAGATATTGCCACAATTATTTGGCTATCATAGGCACATGATACTAGTGCCAAACCGAATGACTTGATTAAGGTTGCGGGGCGGTCACATGTAGATTGAAGAAATTAAGACTTAATGATGAGCTCTGTGGCACCCCACAAGTCAGCCTCATAGGCTTGGACGAAAGTCCTTAAAGGCTACTGATTGAAATAGATTGAGATCATGACTTACCGTGTCATTGAGCGCTGATAGGTCTAATAGGATGAGGGCGGCATTGCCCATCTCTTCAGTCGCCACCATAAGGGCCAACTCAGTGCTGTAACCACTATGAAAGCCACATTGGGTGCCATCAAGGTTATTCTCTTCCACAAAGGCTGATAGTTGAGTATTCATGGCTTTCTCACAAAATCTTGCTGATAGCAGAAGCCTGGAAATAAGACATTTTTCCAGAACCTGCTCGCTCAGGTTACTTTAGTAGTGGCAGCACCGAGGCTATTTTCCACTGATTAGGATAAATCCCTGAACTAAAACAGAATTAAAAATGTAAGTCGCGTATGGAGTGACAGCTTCAGGGATTCGATTAAAAATCTTCGGAGGGCATGGATCTAATAGGGATCCAGACTTCGATTTGGAAATCTCTTTGGTCTCTTGTTCCTCCATTAATGCGACAAACTCAGCAAAAGTGGATTTGTTTAAAGGGCTTTCTAAGATGTTTTGCCTCGCCTGACCTATAGACCCGTTAGGTGTGAATTTATTGAAGTTTACTTCCACTTTCTGCTGAAAACATTTTGCCAGAGCATCACAGAATGCTCGACTGCCTTCTGTCCAACTACCAGAAGCTGGAGCAGAAAGCTTTGAAAGAGGACGTTCCATGTGTAAACACAGTCAAGACATCAGAGACCTTTTACTGGACTCCCAATTAGACATTTTATTTGTTACCAAGACCTGGCTTAAAGACTGGAGCAGTCTGGATGTAGCGAACTCTGTTCCACCAGGCTATCGTATACATAGAAAAGATCGATTGGTAGGGAGGGGTGGTGGACTGGCCATCATCCTGCGTGATTCCCTTGTCTGTACCTTCTTTGAATTCGACATCATCAAGGAAGCCGAATGTCTTGGCTTCTGTCTTTCCTTGACTGCCACCGCATGCTTTTCAGGTGCTCTGATCTATCGGCCCCCTGGTCAAAATACCAAATTTATCGACTCACTCAACGACTCTAAGTCACCTAATGTTTAAATATGCAAATTTTACACTTCTCGGTGACTTTAATCTCCATTTGGAGGAGAATTCTAATCTGGGGACATGCAAGTTCCTTCAAGTCCTAGACGTATTTTCGTTACAACAAATAGTCAAGGGTCCCACCCATCCGGCAGGTCACACCCTGGACGGGGTTTACTCCAATTTATCTTGGCTCACTGTTGATTCTCCCTCCCCTTTAATTTGGTCTGATCACTCCCTCATTCCCTTTAAAATCACTATGCCTCCGAAGACTCAGATTGCTAAATTCTTTAATAAACCTCAACAGGGACTTGTCTGGGCACAGATCATGAAACACCCCAATTTACTGATGACTGCCAAAGACCTTGCTCCAACGCTGACTGGCCAGACAGAGACAGATTCCCGTCTCTTCCAGTCTTGGCTGGCCAGTGTCGGCAAGGTTCTAATGCCCTCAAATTCTAAGAATAATCAGTCAAAATCAAAAAACTTAAATACTCCCTGGTTCACACCGAAACTGGCCCAAGCGCGCCTGCATTGCAGGCAACTGGAGCGGCAGTGGAGAAAGGGATATAGAGAGAACAAAATAATAACTGTTTAGGGAAGGTAGGAAAGCGTACTTTTTTCAGGTGCAGTAGCTAAAAAGGAATTTTTTACTAATAAAATTAACATAGCACAGGATAATCAGAAAACGATCTCTCAAATTGTGAAGTTCTTTATTAATCCCATGGCAGAACAAGCGGAGCTTCCTGCTTCTCAGTTACTGTGCGATCAGATCTCCTTGTTCTTTCATGAAAAGATCCTCAAGATTCAGACTGATTTTCCAGTCGGTAACTCCATGTCCGATCCTCTCTGGAAGGACGGTTCAGCTTCCATCTCCACATTTGAACCTGTCTTATTGGATATGACCCTCTCAGCCATTGAAAAATGCAAATCTGGATCACCATTGGATGCCTGCCCTCCGTCAGTCCTACATAAGTTGTTAGAGGTAGTTAACCCTATGATCAACCAGATTGTGAACTCCTCTCTCAGGACGGGGGTGGTCCCAGCGGAGTAGAAGCTGGCGCTGGTCAAACCACTTAAAAAACAGACACAACAGTACTCTCTAACCTTCGCCCTATCTCTCTTCTCCCAATTTTGGGTAAAATTACGGAAATTTTTGTCTAAAAAGGAGTTCACTAAATTTCTTGAAGAGCAACATATTCTCCATCCGTGTCAAACTGGATTTCGGCCCAAACATTCTACAGAGTCAGCCCTCATTGAAGTCTCTGACTCTTTGAAAATGATCACAGATGGAGGTAGGAGAGCGGTTCTGATTTTGTTGGATCAGTCGGCTGCATTCGATACGATCTCAAATGACATTCTTTTGAGGCGTCTCGAATGCAGCGGCATTTCTGGTACGGTGCTGAAGTGGATTAAATCTTTCCTGGTTTCTCGGAGACAGGTGGTCACCCTTGGCCCGTTCCTTTCTGCAGAGCGCTCCATCACGGCAGGAGTCCCTCAGGGATCTTCCCTTAGCCCGTTGCTCTTCAATGTTTATATGGCTCCCCTCATCACCTTGTTCAACTCTTTTGGGATCAAGGTTATGTCATATGCAGATGACACCCAAATAATTATCTCCTTGGAGAACGACTCTACGCAGGCGGAAATGAATTTCAAACTGTGTTTGACCGCTGCCCTTCAATGGATGCTGAATAATCATTTGAAGTGTAACACGGACAAAACAGAGATTCTCCCGATAGGGCCGGATGTCTCTTTTCAGCCGTCTAAATGGTGGCCTGACGGAGAAACCCCACCTCCTGAGGTTGCGAAGGTCGTCAGGAACCTAGGAGTCCAATTTGACAATTCCCTCCATTTCCTTCCCCACGTTAAAATAGTTGCAGGCACATGTTTTACTTTAATCAAATCTCTAAAGAAGATGTTTAAGTTTCTCCCTCTGTCCGCAAGAAAGTCCGTAGCAGTAGCACTGATACTCTCTCGTATCGATTACTGTAACGGCCTCTTGGCTGGAGTCAATAGGTCAGTTTTAAAGAAGCTCCAGGTGGTGCAGCATGCTGCAGCCCACTGGTGCTTAAGCTCCCTAGAAAGTCCTCAGCCTCTGCAGCGTTGAACATACTCCACTGGCTTCCGATTCCCAAAAGAATCCTTTTCAAGATTCTTCTGGTTACATACAGGGCAAAGATGAAGACTGGTCCCAAATTTTTGTCTGCACGTTTCACCCCATACACCACTTCTAGGATGCTCAGATCATCTTCGGCTAATCTTCTTAAATTGCCCCATTTTAAATACAAGTCAAAAGGAGCAAGAACCCTGGCTTTCTTGGGCGCCAGAGCCTGGAATAAGCTCCCAGCTCAGATCAAACTTTGTAATACTGAACTCACATTTAGGAAGCAACTTAAAACCTGGATCTATGGTATCTCGGAGGACTGCTGTCTTGCTTTGATCTAACCATTCTCAACAGGTCACTATTCTGGTTTTCCCTTATCAATGTATGACATTAGCGCCAAGATACTCCTCGCGGAGTGATATCTGCGCTTTATAAGTACAATCTCATATCATATCAGGATCCTGGTAGAATTACTGGCAGATTTTATTTGTTCGAGAAGGAAAGCAGATTTAAACTCTTTAATAAGCTTCTTGTACTGGGCATAACCGCCTTTGTACTTCTCCCTGTCAGTACTATTGTATTCTCTTCTCCAGACTCAGTCTGCGACAGCTTTGATTTGCAGATCTGAGCGTATCATTAAGCAAAGGGGAATTGGGCTTACCTGTCTGATTATTTTTGCTGCCAGCAGGGGCTACCTAAGTGACTGTCTTACTTAATCCTGTAAAATTCTCCACTATGGAATCCGTATTGTCCACTACTTCAGGTTGTGATCTCGCAATCAAGGCTTTAAGGTCCGTGGCTGTACCTTATGCCATGAGCGAGAGATCACTGATTTTTTTAACTGTGGTTTTTGCCTGGAAATTATTAGTGAGTTTTATCTCCCAGACCACCGCCTTGTGGTCTCTCCACATGAGGGGGAAAACGTGGTGGGACAAGAGAAGAAAGGACTGTTGGCAAATAACCCATCAAGGGTGTGGCCCGCCAAATGTGTAGGCTCAATTACCAACTGAGCGAGTAGAGAATGACATTGTCTAAGTAGCTGTCTCAGGGTAAGCATGTTGCTCAAGACGAAAATTGAAATCTAATAAATTGAAGTCGGATTTCAGGGAAGAAGGTTCCAAAAAAGGTTCTAAAAATTTAATTAAGGAGCCTTTTGGTCCCAGTGGTCGGTAGATCAAGAGCCCATTGAACAACAGATTTTGTGAGTCCAAAGCTAAGCAGAAGTACTGCATGAGTGACGAGGCAGGTGTACAATTTGCCATAAAAGAATCTTGAATGATAACGGTTATTCCTCTCCCCTTCTTTAGTGTCCATCTAATCTGAAGATAACATATCCAGAGGGTAATGCTGTTATCTTTGGGCCAGCCGCTTGGTTCGCCCAAGCTTCCATGCCAAAAACTACATCAATAAGATGGGTCCAAAAAAATCTGCCATTTCCAGATGGCGTTTGACCAATGACCTGGCGCGGATTACTTACTTGTGTAACAATATATCTGTAAGAGACATTAGTTTGTGATAGATTCCTTACCTTAGAATATCCCCAGGCGTCAGACTGGATCTGGAAAGTTTGACAGCAGTACCCCTGCGCTTTGGTAGGCGTCGTCGTACGGCTCCGCGTAAGTCGCTGGCGTTGTAGCCGCCAAGATGACGTCTAAAGCTACTTAGACGTGCCCCAACGTCAGTTCTGTACACAACTTTTCCGCACCAGAAGCGCAGAGCCATGCCAGACACAGACTACTGGTGCAATAGAACTAGGGCCCTGAAAGGGATGACCTTAACCCTAGAGAACAGTTCGCAGAACGGGGAGGGCGGGTGGTAAGGAATCTATTCTATAACAAGGTGGTAACAGTTCCTAAAGGGGGAGACAAAGGTTCTGCGACCAGGTAATGGTCCAAAGTGACTTCTAAATTTTCCAGATAACAGTTGGGTGTGCTTGAGGTGGGGATGACCTCCTGTGATCATTTGTGCCCTCACACACCCTTGCGAGTGTAAAGCATCATCATTGGGCAGTGCTCCTCATGGGGGTGGCGCTGCAGTCCCTCACGGGCCCTACAAGAGGACTCTTTGATGAAGTTCTTTTAGTGGAGGTGCCGCATTTGTGCATGTGGGCCAAGTGAGTGGGTGTAGATTAAAATTACCTCTCGGTACCCTAACAAATTTAATAATGGTCTTGGGAGTAAATTAAAAGGTTGGTGGGGTTTGGAGACTGTCCTTCAAGCTAAATCAAGGACAGGACCAGTGTGTTCCCACCGCTCTCAAACTGTGAACAAGGTGTATGGTGTACTAAGATTGGTGATGGTCGACCTGTTTCACGCACTTTTTTGGTCCCTAGTGGATCCCTGTGCGCTTAATCAGGACCGGGTGTGAAAAATGATAAATAATGGGAATCAGGGAAAGACACCCTATAGTCCCACTTTACCTATTGTTAGGTTTGGTAAGACGTCGCTGCGTCCGAGACACGCATTATCCGTGTTCCCTCAAAACCCTCCCCACGTTGAAGAAGGGCCACGTCGGCGGGTAGTCAGCCCCCCAAGTGAGGAAGCGTCTCGTCCTCGTGATGGTGCCTTTACACCTGTTGCCAGGTAAGGAATCTATCACTAACTAGTGTCTCTAACAGATATATCGTTACACAAGTAAATAACTTGTGCATCTGAAAGAGACATGTTAGTGATCGATTCCTTACCTTAGAATACATACCCAAGCAATACCAACCCCGGTGGTGGGTCTGCGAAGTGAGATTACACCAGAAATGAGAACTGAATGGCCAAAGAAGCAGTCTCTCCGGATCAGACTGTCAAGGCAATAGTGCTTAGTGAAAGTATGCAACGAGGCCCAAGTGGCCGCCTGACAGATGTCTTGCACGGGGACACCACGTCCCAATGCTGTGGTAGCTGCAGTTGCCCTGGTAGAATGGGTGTGCAGCCCAACCGGAGGTTCCTTTTTAGTCAGAGTGTAACAGGCTTTAATGCACAAGACGACCCAGCGGGCGATAGTCCTCTTGTGAACAGCCCGGCCTTTCTTGGCACCTGCGTATCCAACAAAGGAGAGTGCACGTTTTGGTTCCAGACGGTGGAGCCTCTTCCTCTCTCGAAGGGTGCAGAGGCGGAAAGAAAGTGGGTAAGGTGATAGTCTGCCCGATGTGGAAGGCAGTGACAACCTTTGGCAAGAAGGAAGGACGAGTGCGAAGCACAACCTTGTCCGGATGAACTGACAGAGAAGGAGGCTTACAAGAAAGAGCCTGAAGCTCACTCCGTCTCCTGGCAGAGGTGATAGCCACCAGGGAGGCATTTTTCAAAGTCAAAAGACGTAAAGGACAATTGTGAAGTGGCTCAAAGGGAGCGCACATGAGATAAGTCAAAACAAGATATAAGTCTCACTGGGGTATTATGAAAGGAACAGGAGGGAACATATGCGTAATGGCTTTTAAGAATCGCTGTACAACAGGGGACTTGAGAAGAGAAGGCGGATATGGAAGCCTCAGAAAGGCTGAAAGGTAGCCCTTGATATTGCCCAGAGCAGAACCCTGACGGGTCAGAGAAAGAAGGAACAAAAGGACCTCAGAAAGAGGGACAGAAAGGTGGTCCACAGTCTTGGCTGTGCACCATGCCACAACTTTGTTCCACCTGCAGGCGTATACCGATTTAGTGGAGGGACGCCTGGCTGCCAGAATGACATCACAGACTTCGGTAGGCAAGTCAAACGGAATCAGCGGTCGCCGCTCAATCTCCACGCATGTAGGTGGAGGCTGGACAGCTTCGGGTGGAGAACCATCCCCTGCTGCTGCGACAGAAGATCCTCCCGCAGAGGCAGTCGGATCAGGGATCCAGGCTCATACTGAGTAGCTCGGGATACCAAACTCTTCGAGCCCAGTCCGGAGCCACAAGGATGACTTGGGCCCGGTCGTGCCTGATCTTCAGCACTCTGGGTAGGAGAGGTATAGGCGGAAAGGCGTACAACAGACCGCAGCTCCACTCGCAACAAAAAGCGTCGCCAAGCGAGTGCCGCCTTGGAAATTCCAAAGCGCAGAACTGTGGACATTGTGAGTTCTCTTCTGTGGCGAATAGATCTAACCAAGGCTCTCCCCACTGTTGAAAGAGACCTTGCGCCACCCCCGAGTGAAGACGCCATTCGTGATCCATCAGACACCGGCGGATGAGTTCGTCCGCCCTGGCGTTCAAAGAACCCGCCAGGTGTTGGACCGTAAAGGAAATCCCGTGACATTCCAGCCATGTCCAGAGGCGTAGAGCCTCTGGACATAGGGTCCACGACCCCACACCGCCCTGTTTGTTGCAATACCACATGGCGGTGGTGTTGTCCGTGAACACCTGCACTACCTTCCCCCTGACAGAGGGAAGGAATGCCTTCAGGGTAAGACAGATCGCCCGAAGCTCCAGAAGTTTGATATGGAGCCGGGACTTCGCCTCTGATCTATGCCTCTCCCATGTGGTCACCCCATCCCAGGAGGGACGCATCCGTCACCACTGTGTGCTCCGGTTGGGGAAGGGCGAGGGATCTGCCGCCGACCCAATGCTGATTCGTGAGCCACCACTGCAATTGTTGTGCAGTGCCCTCCGAGAACTGGACATAGTCCAACAGGTTCCCCTGATGCTGCGCCCAAAGGAACTTCAGGTCCCACTGCAGAGCCCGCATGTGCCACCTGGCATGGTTGGTCAGCAGGATGCAGGAGGCCATGAGTCCCAGCAGCCTCAAGGTGGTCTTGACTGAAACCCAGGACAAGGGATGAAAGATTGGAATCATAGCCCGAATGTCCTGGACTCGCTGTTCAGAAGGATAAACTCGAAACTGCGCAGTGTCCAGAACCACTCCAATGAAGAGAAGCTTCTGGGAGGGAATCTGATGCGATTTCGGCACGTTGATGGAAAACCCCATCAAATGCAGGAGGTCAGCCGTAGTCTGGACGTGGGAGACGACTGTGTGGGGCGAGCCTGCCTTGAACAACCAGTCGTCGAGATAGGGGGAAGACTGAAACCC
This sequence comes from Triturus cristatus, assembly GCF_964204655.1. Classification (NCBI taxonomy): domain Eukaryota; kingdom Metazoa; phylum Chordata; class Amphibia; order Caudata; family Salamandridae; genus Triturus; species Triturus cristatus. The sequence continues at coordinate 693,765,918 of NC_140584.1, read as the reverse complement.
CTGATCTGCGACCACCGCCATCACTTTTGTGAACACCCGAGGGGCGCTGCTTAGGCCAAAGGGGAGCACGGTGAACTGAAAATGCTCCTGGCCCACCGTGAATCGCAGGTAACGCAGATGGGCCGGCAGGACGGGAATATGAAAATAAGCGCCCTGCAGGTCCAGTGCCACCATCCAGTCTTGTGGGTCAAGAGCAGACAAGAGCTGAGCCAGAGTGAGCATTCTGAACGTCCCCTTCCGGAGGAAGAAATGTACGCTCCGAAGGTCTAAGATGGGACGTAGACCCTTGTCCTGCTTTGGAACCAAGAAGTAGTGGGAGTAACAACCACGACCTACTTCTGGCGTCAGAACGCGCTCGATGGCCCCCTTGGCCAAGAGGGCCGTAACTTAATGCTGGAGAAGTGCCAAGTGTTCCCCCGACATACGGTGGTACTGAGGTGGCATGGCTGGAGGGGTAGATTCGAAGGGGAGGGAGTAGCCCCTTCGGACTATTTGCAGAACCCACCTGTCCGAGGTTATGGTGCGCCAGTGGGGAAGGTGATAGCGAAGCCTGCCACCCACTGGCATCAGGTGGGCCTGAACACAGGACTAGGAAGGTTTAGAGGCGGCAGCATGGGAGGTGGTGGACTGACCCGTCCGCTGTCCTCTGGACCCACCACGGCAGGTCCCATGTATACAGGTGCACTGAGACTGTGGCTGCGCAGCCTTGCGGGTCTGAAATGAATGCGCCTGGGCGCCCCGACCTGGAGTTCGAAAGGACCAAAAGGCAGACCCCGAAGGAGTACGCGTGGTGGCGAGACCCAAGGACTGGCCGGTAGCCCGAGAGTCCTTAAAGCGTTCCAGGGTGCTATCCGACTTATCACCAAAGAGGCGTGTACCATCAAAGGGCATATCCAACAGGGTGTTCTGGAGATCCCCAGAGAAGCCAGTAGTTCAGAACCAAGCATAACAACGGAGCGCCACAGTTGTGGAAAGTGCCCTACCGAGAGAATCAGCCGTGTCAAGCCCACACCAAATAGTACATTTTACAGCATCTCTCCCCTCGGTAATGGCTTAGGAGAGGTGCTGCCTCCACAGTGCCCTGTGGAGGCAGCACCTGTGCCACAGTGTCCCACGCAGAATGGGAATAGCGGCCAAGCAGGCACACCGTATTCACCGCCCGCAACCCAGAGTTGGCAGATGTGAAAATCTTTCCCAAATTGCTCCAGTTTCCTAGATTCCTTGTCCGGATGAGCAGAAGGGAACGCACTCGGCGAGGCAGAAGCCTGGACAACTAGACTCTCAGGCATCGTGTGTTGTGTGAGAAAGCTGGGATCGCCCTGCGCCAGGCAATGGCGGCGCGCCACACCCTTGTCTACAGGGACTCCTGTGTTAGGTTTAATCCAGGTGCCCAACAGGAGATCAGTAAGTGCTTCTTTGAAGGGCAGTAACGGTTCTGCAGAGGACTGGGGCTGCAGGACCTCAGTTAGGAGATTGGTCCTGATAGGTACAGAAAGGAGCTCTAGGTTAAGAGCCTCAGCTGCCCTGCGCAAAACCACCGAAAATGTCCCAACCTCCTCCGTGGCCAAGGAAGAAGGGGGACAGAGTACCAGGGTGTGGAGAGAAATCCAGATCCACTGGACCCTCCACATCGCCTTCCCACTCAGGCTCATCCTCGCATTGAGCGGCAAGAGGATCCTCAGACCCCTCCCAGTATTCCCCTTCGTCCACTGGTCTCTGAAGAGGCCAGTAAGGACGAGGTGCCCTGGGAAATGGGATAAACTCCCCTCCAAGAAATGGAATGGGAGGGTAAGATACCAGTCCCGGGTTCAGCTCCGTCCGGCGGCGCTGCTACCGGCACCGAACCCGGATCCAGGGCCGGCGTAGCAGAGGCCAGAGGCGGCGGCATGGAGGCAAACCCTTCCGACGGATCCCCGTGGCCCGAAGGCACTCCGGAGGAACCCAGCGGGGCACACAAGTGCCACAAGGTCGACATAAAGGCCTGCACCTCGTCCGAAGTCGCGTGCGGGCCCGGAAAGGGTGGGTAGGCCGCAGGCAACGACAGACGTGCCAAACGGGCAGGGGGGGGGGGGGCAGGGGGGGGAGTTAGTTACCGCCCCGCCCCCTCCACCGCATCCCGCGAGGGGTAGAGGAAGAGCGACATCACTTCTTCGACTTTTTATGGCGCCTAGACTTGCCCGTCCCCAATTACGACGAGCGATGCTGATGGGTCCGCGACCGGACCCTCGACCTCCCACGGGATCGTGGCCTCGATCGGCACGGAACCGATTGCCGGGCCTCCAACAACTTTCGGGAACGCTCCCGCAAAGCTTTCGGTACCATGGCCCGACAATCGGGGCATGCCTCTGGGTCATGGGCGTACCCCAAGCAGAAGAGACATGTCGTGAGGGTCTGATACCGACATGTTGCGAGGGCAGGCCCTACAGGACTTAAACCCAGGCATCCCTATTGCATCAGGAGTCAAGTACATGACAAAACAAGTTGTCAGAAACCAAGTTAAAACGTTTAACTAGGGGTACCGCTCTCCCGCGGATCTGCGCTGCTGCGTGGAAAAAGAAAGAACTGACGTCAGGGCGTATGGGCGCATCCAAGCTCTGACGAAGTCATCTCGGCGGCTAGGACGCCAGCGACGTATGCAGAGCCGTACGACTCCTACCGACGCGCAGGGGTACTGTTGACGAATACTTTCTGGATCCAGTCTGATGCCTGGGGATATTCTAAAGTAAGGAATCGATCACTAACATGTCTTTCAGATACGCACCTTACTTTGGGACTTATGACTACTTTCGTGAGGTGTCCTGTGGATAGTCTCCCTATTTGGGCTTTTCTTCGGGTGCTAACCTCTCAGATTTTGGCCCTACCAACAGGACAAACCATATGAATACTGTCCAAATCAGTTGGACTCTGCATTGGACAGCTTAGTTTTCTTCCCGGGCGCCTGTGTGATAGTAGCATGTTTTTAGAAAAGGTCAGCCTAATGGTGCCCTGCCAGTTGGTCGGACCAGTGGGACGGGTCCTGGACCTGGTCGCAGACGGGCTTGCTTTGGGCTCGTCCACTGCGTGCATGTGCCCTACAATCTTCTAAATAGCCCGCCATAAAGGTGGGCAGGTCTAGGGGCGTGGCAGCACAGCGCATTACAGAACGCAAGCCGGAAAACAAGGTGGTCCAAATTAGGAATAACTCGTGTCCAGCATCCCCTTTTGCAGAAGGTAGACTCCCCCACAAAGTACAAACTACTGGTAAATGAAACTAACAAAACAAGAGAAAATTAAACTCCTAAAACTATCATAAAAAGAGCTGCCTAACCCTAAGATGGCACCAAACTTCGGACAGAGCCAGGCAACTCCAAAACTGTACAGAGGTGCATACAAGGAAATAAACGCAGGTAGCGATATCCCAAACCTGTCCTCTTGCTTGATAATACCATACTGCCAGCCTTTATCCCATTCCACTAAAACTAGTCTGCAAATCTAACTGTCCCATAATACTTTGTGGATGTGGCTACATGAAGCAAAGAGAGAAAGCTTTACTTCTACCATTATACTCAAGTCTTTTCCTCCTAAGCAACACTTTGCACTCGACACCATATGTAGCAGAGGCACACTTCTACAAGGAGTCTTAAAATAAATAACTGGCTACAAGTTTTTGAAGCACACCTGAAGACTTTTGGAAAAAGTTAAACCTGGTAAGGAGGACACGGTTTGCTGCAACACTGAAGAAACCTGGTAAGGAGGAAACAAATTGCTTCAACACTGAAGAAAAAGTACTTATTAGCTACATTTGTACAGATTTAGCAAACATTCAAAATGGTAACCTATACCAGAAATTAATACAGGATTGCCTATTTTACTAATTACGCCTTGGAACCTCACGCAACATCTTCATGATTCAAGTTTAGTGAAACATGACAGACCGGATACAAGTGCCTTAATCTTGTGGCATAAATTGGAGACCAGGAGCAAGTCGACAAGGCAAACCTCTGGTGGGCAATCTAAATTATCTAAATATTGTAAAATTTAGTATAAACCAGTCATTATGTACGCTCTCCAAAAGACATTCAACACCTAGCAGTGGAAAGTTGAATTTTGGTAAACGCAAATGTAGGTTTCGTTAAAGAAGGGGAAGATGCAGTACAGTGGTTCATGTGGACCTCAGAGACATGTAGCCCCACCTAAGCATTCCTTCTTCAAAAGGAGGATTTACAGGGCAAATGAAACCTTCAAATCAATTAAAGTTGTGGGAGTCAATATAAATAAGGCACTTTAACGTGATTTTTAAAATTAAGTGACCCAAAAAAATCGTTGGCATTGCAGACCACCTTCATAAATAGCTTACTTTGTATTTATAGAACTATTAATCCAATTTTTTATTTGCAAATGGCGAACCTACACGACTTGTAAAAAACTGCTGAATTTCCATGGATTGTGCGCAGTGCCAATGCTGGGTAGATAAAGGATTCAACATTTCTCCATACTCTTACCTCTCAATTTTCCATCATTAAAACACATATATATAATGGATTGCATTTAACGACAAAAGATATTCCAAAGGACGTCCCCTTCACATATCTTTTAAAGCAGCAATATAAGGGCTGCGTAAAAGAAAATCAAGATCCCTGGGGAAGAAAGTAGACATGGACTATGTTTGAGCAAACTATTTGGATAACATTGCCAAATGAACATGGATACAGTCTCTACATATGCAGGAATACTGTTCACCCAAAAAATGCAATTGCTTCTTTTGTGAAGCAAGAAAAAAACTACAGAAAGATTTGCAAACTTAGCGCACTAAAGTTTCTGGTATTAACCATAGAAAGTTAGACAAGTTGATTTACCAATTTTCTGGTCTTCATTTGCTGGGGTCAAAGCATCCAAAGCTGGGATACACCGAAGCAATGCACAACCGCCTCCAAGAACGATACCTTCTTCTACAGCAGCACGTGTAGCATTCAGGGCATCAGTAACTCGGTCTTTCTTCTCATTCACCTCAACATCACTTGTCCCACCAATCTTATAAAATATAAAAAAATAACTAACAATTAAGATCATGGTCATTTTGGAAAATATCAAAGACGTGTTTGAGAAGCTCAATAGTTCTTAAGTAACAACAGCTACCACTGTGCCAGGTTTATCATCGCAAATAAAACTGGCATTATCACATATTTTAAAACCAACACATCAAGGGCAATTTTGAACAAGACTGAAAAATTATGTGCCTTTTAGCAAAAACCTATTTTGCAACCCCTCCACATTTTCAGAGGTCTACCTGGACTAATTACACCACCGTTCAATTATCCACTCATTGATGCAGGAGTGTTACAAGGCTACAACAAATTTAGCCACAAGCAATGTCACTTTTACAGTAGCCTGCCAGGCAAAATGTGTAATCAATGCCAAAATGACAGTGACTTGTACTCTACTCCAATGAGCATCAATAAGTCCATGGTTCACAAGAGTTTTTTTGCTCCAGCACACTCAACCTGTGCCACTCCTGCTATAAAGATATCCTGTTCCAGAAGAACAGCAGGAGAGCAGATCTCTAATGCGCGCTTCTTCTATCCAAGAACCTGGCCTGTATTTATTTATCCACAAGTGCACCATCACTCAACAGGTGTGCTTCAATGCTTCACCTATTTTCTGCATGAAACACTCACATGGCTTGTTCTCTACAAGTCTTCATACGCAACCAGGTGGTAAAAAAAAATTTAAATAGAGGAGATGCGTTTTAGGCTTCCTTTTAAGTCATGCACTTTGTTTTTTCCTTAGAATAAAAAGGCGATGGTAGAAAGCTTGGTAAGTTATCAGCTACTGGTGACTGAACCTCCTACTTGGGGCTCAGTGACTTAGGGTGTTGCTTTAAAATAGCGTGAGGTGTTGAAAGTCTGCAAAAGTCTCGACCATTGGCCTTCGCTCACACACGCAACCCAGACCAAGTCAGCTTGCATCTGCACCAGTTTTTTCAACTGGTGCATGCCTTTGGCACATCTTAGTGCTGCTCCTTCATATAATCGGGGAACTGTGTCAGACAGGATGCTCAATTTGCACATGCGCTTGTGAGCCTAGTATTAACAAGAGCTGCATTAACCACTCAGTTTGTTGGAGGAAACGATAGTTGAGCTGCTGGTGAATGGTAAGGATGTTGCGACACCTGGTCAAGGAACTCTTGTAAGGGGCCAGCAAGCTGAGGGCTGGTGCAAAACTGACTTGACTTTAGAGAAAAGCGAGCCACCTAGGCTACAGTCAATGAACTGGTCCAACACTGAATGATTGTCTTCGGCAGTGTATCACCTGCTGTTATTCCAGTGATTGATGTATGTGCTAAGACACTTGTTTAAAGTTGAAGCTTTTAAAACCTGACCGATTGGTTAGCAACCGGCTGGTCACAGGGTGCCCACAGTTTGCTTGTGGGGGTAGGAGGCTAAATGTAGTATACTTTATCTTTAAGAATTAAATATTAAATGTTAATTTCTAATTAGCAGGACAATGTTGAGAAAACAAATGCTAGTTGTAGGAAGCTGGCTCTGTATATGGTATACAATTAAGTGGTTATATCGTGCACAGAGTACAAAGATTTTCTCAGAAGTGTATAGGGCTCAATGTATACCCAAAAGGCTCGATGTGTGGTAGTGTGGTCGAGAAGCCTTAAGCCTAACACAGAGGAGTGTAAGACATTTGTTATTCGAACAGTGATCAATAAATAACACTACTTCAAAAGGAGATCCATACCAATTTTTGAAAAATAAGCTTCTTTCAAGGTTTATTTTAACACCAAGATGTTTGCAAAAAGATAAGTACGTTTTGCAGGAAAACTACTAAATACTTTGTACAGCGCAAAGCTTGAAAATTTCACGCCTATGGAGGAAAACAAGAATGTGTTTTTTTCAGGTAAGTTTACGACTTATAGTTCCAGTCTTCGGTGTTTCAGGTTAACGCCAGGCAAGGTTCAGATTGGTACCAAAACTGCACCACCAGCGGCACAGGGGCGACTGGGTGCAGAGGTCAGATTTAGGGTCGTGCCCAATGTTAATCAATAATGACTGGGGGTTCTCACAGGATAGTAAAGCAATGTCAGGGAGTCGATCTCCTGGAGGTAAGGTTAGTATAAGGAGGGCCAAAAGGCAGCACCAAATTTACACCCTCAGCAGCACAGGGTCGGCCAGGTGCAGAGTGCCAACACAGCGTCACAGTGCCACAATGCAATTCAATGGGGGAGATCCAGTTTGAAGAAAGGCTGCAGGCTCAGGTCAGGAGGCCGGACAAAGAAAACCCAGTGTCCCAGGTAAGTAGATATGCTAGAGGACGTAGGGACACAGTCGGTCAGGATTCTCAAGGCGCAGGGGCTTCGGGTGCAGGGGAGTCTTTGGGTGTCTGAAAGCAGGTTACCGGGCTGGTCACGGAGAGTCTAATTTGAGGCCACAGACGTCAAGGTGGAGTCCAGGAGGTGTAAGCCCACGGAGGAAGAGTTTGTGGTTCCTCAGGGCAGAGTTCCTTCCAGACAGGTCCACTGTCCACAGGAGATTTTAAGCCTTTATCGAAGGCAGGTACTCCTCCTAGGGCTTTGGAGGTCACTTGGCCTACAGGACAAGCAGTCTTTTTGTAGACTAGGCAAAAGGCAGCAGACAGGCAGGCAGGGCTAGCACAGAGTCAGTCACTTGTCCTTCTCTCGTGCGGCTCCTCGGTGTCCGGGCTTCTTAGGTTGTCATAGATCTGATTTAAGGGTCTGGGGGAAGCCACCTAAATACTAGATTTTGGGGTGTTACAGGACAGTAACAGGTAGGGACCAGTGGGTTCCTTACCTGGAGTGTCTACACCCACTATTATGTAACCCTCCTATGGGAGGGGGCATAGCCCTAGCCCGGATTGGATAAGTCCCACCACTTTCAAGAGGGTGGACACTGAAAAATGTGCTTTACTGCGGCTCCAGAACCTCAGAGGTGGAGTTGGCTTAGGTGGGGCAAACCTATTATTCCTACGTTTTTCTGCTGGTCCTCCCACCCTAAAGTGGGAGTTTGACCCCGGGGCTGCCATCTGCTACTAGCAGCAAAGGCTTAGAAAGCAGACAGGCCTTTGAAGCTTCCCTATCGAGCACTGTGCTCATCCTGGTGGGTGGTGAGGGGGGGGGGGGGGGGGAGGGGGAGAGGAGGGGGTTGTAACCTACACCCAGGAAGTGCTTGGTTTCTGACCACACCGAGCAGAGGCTCTCGATCCAGGGGTCCAGAAACATGTCTGGTGGTGGCAGGCTGCCTAAAGCCAGTCAGAGACCACACCAGGGTTGGTAGGTTTAGTGAAGTAACTACCCCATGTTTCAAAACCATCTTATAACTAGTGAAAGAACACAGAGTCCTCATGAAGGACTCAATTACAGAGGTTGGGTGTGCCTCCTAATTTTGTAGGATATTGGTCTTTGGCAAACTGACCACAGGTTTGTGAGATATAAATTAAAAAGTGGTTTTAAAAACATTAGAAGAACGCTTTGTATGCAGCAATGAAGTTGCACCTAACTGATGAAGCACAACTAAACATAAATCATTATGGAGTTGCACTTCCAAGTCCCATCCCGTTCAAAGGGGGGCATGAACTAGAATTTCAAACTGGAGGCTATCACCTTAAGCAAGACTAAGGATGATTTTCAAATGGAAGGTTCCTATATGCGATTGAACAGGGAGCAAGAGACACAAATTTGGGATATGAGGCCCAAACTAAATGTCAGTGGCCAATATTAATTCAAGGATCTGACCCATCACTTTTACTATCTCTTTATTACAACGAGCCGCTCTACAGATTACCTTCTTTGTTTTCCCATTCCATATGTAAGGAGTTTCCTGAGGGTGCGCCTTCAGAGGCAGCCATTAGATGTCGATGTTCCTTTGATTTTAAAGGTAATTTCTGGGACCGAACCTCATTGTGGCGAGGATCCTCAAGTGACCGGCATCAAGACTTGGAGTCAGTTTGCTCAGCATCTGCGGCATGCACTTGTAGTGTCTCTTCTTGGATGCCGATCTTTTTGCAAAGTGAGGTCGAGTCTCAGTGCATTTACCGGTTTTGTAGCTGGCACATTAACGGAGAATGGACTGCTCGTTTATGAAGAATCAAGCCTCTTCCACTAACTTCATTTCCGCAGAAGTACTATAAATAGGGTGAAAAGCAGCATGTTCAATAAGCCCTTGAAGCTGTTGAGTCCTGGCTTAGTGAATTAATGGTGGGGTACAGTTACAGAGATGGTTACTCTTAGTTTTAGTTTGCAGACACTCTGGACAGCTTGCTTAGTCATGTCTTAAGAGAAAACACACAGACCTCATGGGACTGAGGAAACATTTTATTACACCAAGGACAAAATCAAAATGGTGTATTTCCAATCACCCAAATTCCCTACGTGTCCTCTCGTATGACTTGGAAGGCGTGCAACAGAATTCTAGTCTCAGCTGGAAGTAGATTTGAAAGCCATTTGCATCTTACACATTGTCAATGTTCTTTTTCTGCTTCATACTCTTCTGGTTGCAAAACAAAATCCAAGATTTCCATTTGTGTCAGTCTCAAAGAAGGAGCACAGAAATTTAGCGGCGATCCAAATGGTGGAAAAAATATAAAATAAGGTAATGAGGCATAACATAACTGTTTTGGGTACTTGATCATAAGTCATTATCGAAACAAAACTCAAATCTTCAAGTAAACAAGTTATAATATTCCAAACCAACACTAGGTGGTAAGACAGTGCAGCATGCATTGTTGTAACTCACATGCTATGCAAACATTGAGTTCAGGTAGGGAGGGAGGGACTGACAAGTGTGCCTTACGAAGGGCAAGTCTGAATGGATCGCCTACCACCAACACAACCCACAAGTAAGGAATGCGTTACTTACCTGTAAATGCAGTTATCCAGTATTGGTATCTTTCATAGATTCACATGCCTGAATCATGCCCCGTTGTCGGGATGGGAGTCCCCGGTACATAAATAAAGTAATGTCTCAGTAGACATAGAGTATTAGGCCAAAGGCCTCACCTTAGCAACATCCACGTCCTTTTGTAAAAAAAAGGACCAAACTTGAGAATAGCCAATAAGCTATCACCACCCTCTAGAACCTTTCTGGAAGGAGCTCTAGTCCCTCAGAATTTCATAAGCACACTGCTAAGTAGGTGTATCACTGAGAGATCCGAGAGTCCTTCCAGGGGAGGTGGGTGGGCTGCATGTGAATCTATGAAAGATACCAATACTGGATAACCGCAGTTACAGGTAATTAACGCGTTCCTTATCCAGTATTAGGGTATCTTTCATAGATTCACATGCCTGAATCACAATAGTAAGCAATGAGAAGCACATTTCGAAAGGTACAATATATATAAATTCACAGATAATATTGCAATGTGAAAATAGAAAGTACCAAAAGGCCATGACATAGCAAAGGCATAAAACACTATAGAGAAATGTGCGTATAGAGCAAAGGATGGTGGGATGAAAGGAAGGGCTCACCTCTAATGAAATAGATGACGGAGCACGGCTTGACCCACTGCAGCGTCTTTCATGAGTTCAGTAGCCAGGCAGTAATGCTTGCTAAATGTATGTGGCGTCTTCCATGTAGCCGCTCTGCAAATGTCTACAATGGGCACTCCTGCAAAAAGTGCCATGGAAGTAGACATTGCCCTCGTGGAATGGGCTCTAACTGTGGAGAGCAGGGGTTGCCCTGCTTGCTAGTGACAAAAAGTAATGGCTGCGGAGATCCAGCGTGAGCTACTTTGTTAAGTGAGTGGAAGACCTTTCCTAGGCCGACTGTACGCCGCAAAGAGTTGGTTAGATTTGCAAAATGTTTTCGTTCTGTCGATGTAGAATTTTAGGCAGCGTTTGAGATCTAAGGAATGCAGGGTTTTTTCTGCCACTGTTTGAGGATTTGGAAAGGAGCGCAACACAATAGGCTCATTGAGATGGAAACTTGGGGGAACTTTGGGAATAAACTTCGGATTTGTACGAAGTATGACCCGGTCGTGTTTGAATTGGAGGAACGGGTCTTGGATTGAGAAAGCATGGAGTTCCCCCACTCGCCTTGCCAAGGTAAGAGCTAGAAGGAGCGCTGTTTTCCAGGAGAGATACTTGAGATCCGCTCTGTGTATTGGCTCAAAAGAGTGTTTGATAAGTTGAGCCAGAACTGTGTTGAGTTGCCAAGCAGGAGGTAAAGTTTTCACCGGAGGGAATGTTCTAAACAGGCCTTTAAGGAATTGTTTAATGAGCCGATGAGACCACAGAGAAGGACCTGCGGAGGATCTCCTGAAACGCGATATTGCTGCCAAGTGGACTTTGATGGAGGCATGAGCAAGACCATATTTTGCCAGATGAAGAAGGTAAGGCAGTATTTGCTCCAGAGTATGAAAGAGGGTGTATTTTGTGTGACTTACACCAAATACAAAATCTCTTTCATTTTAAGGAGTATGTTTTGGTGGTACTATCTGCTCCGGCCCGAGCTAGAACTTCTCTACAGTCCGGAGGGATGTCTAGACCTTGGAACTCTCTGAAGTCAGGAGCCAGGTTGCTAATTTGAAAGATGCTGGACTTGATGGTGGTTGATAGTGAGGAGAGAGGGAAACGGTTTCAACCTGATCGGCGGTTCCAGGGAGAGAAGGTGAAGCTCTGTGAACCAATGTTGGCGGGCCAAGCTGGAGCTATCAAGATCAGCTTGCAAGGTTCCGCTTTCAATTTCCTGAGCACCCTGGGAATCAGGGGAATTGGTGGAAAAGCATATGCAAAGACATTGCACCATGCGATTGAAAATGCATTCCTTAGAGACCCTTTCTGGGGATGCCAGCTTGCAAAGTGTTGGAATTTGGCATTCTGCTGGGTGGCGAAGAGGTCCAGAAGAGGGGTGCCTCATCGAGAGAATATGCAGCTGAGGGTCCGCTGATTGAACTCCCACTCGTGACATGCTGCCTGCTCAAAGAGTCGGCCAGTACGTTGTGGGTCCCTGGAACATACTCTGCTCGAAGAGAGATGATGTGAAGGAGCAACCAGTTCCAGATTTTTTGCGACTCGTGAGCGAGTGTCCGAGAACGAGTCCCACCCTGCTTGTTCAAATAGTGCATTGTCGTGGTATTGTCGGTTCGTACAAGCACTAGAGAGTTCCTGATTTGTGGTAGGAATGCCAACAGAGTGAGATTGAATATGCTACTTACTAGTGTGCATCAGTTCTTGGCATGTAGGGCTGCTGACATTCATATCTGTGCATAGATCGCCGCCTAGTGTTGGGTCCGGATGTTTGCACGTTGTTGTCCTGGAAGAGTCTTCGAAGTATCCTGGGATAGGTGACTCCTCCCCTGGACTACAGTGCGCATGGGCATCCTCTCCATCCTCAGATTGTTTTTCGCCATTGTGGCAGTGATGGAGTAGATACAGAAAGTGATGACCATGCTTTACAGCAATTCTGAGAGCTGCAGCTGCTACAGGCGCCGGGGAGGAGGAAGGGCGATATGAATGTCAGCAGCCCTACATGCCAAGAACAGATGCACACTGGTAAGTAGCATATTCAGTTCGAGGCATGTGGGCTGCTGAATTCATATCTGTGCATAGAATATATAGCAGTGCCCTCTTATTAGCAGCGGCTACCAGTGCCAGCTGCAGCGGTCTGAAAAAGAGTTTTGAGAACAGCCTGCCTACAGCTGCCTGCTGTTTTGATTGCACATCTACACAATAGTGTTTGGTAAATGTATGTGTAGTGGACCAGGTGGCTGCTCTACATATATCATGCAAAGGAATGTTTCCCAGGAAAGCCATGGAGGCCCCTAACTTACGTGTTGAGTGTGCTCGTGGGGGAATCGTTAAAGTGCGTTTAGCCTTTTGATAGCAAATTTGAATACATTTAACAATCCATCTGGCTATACCTGCTTTGGAGATAGCGTTACCTTTGTGGTGTGGGGCAAAGGCAACGAAAAGTTGTTTTGTTTTCCTAAAGGGTTTGGTCCTGTCGATATAATACATGAGGGCCCTTTTTACATCTAGTGTATGGAGTGCCCTTTCTGCGACAGTCTGTGGGTTTTGAAAGAAAACAGACAGTTCAATAGTTTGATTCATGTGGAACTGCGATACCACCTTGGGCATGAATTTGGGGTTGGTACGTAGTACGACCCTGTTGGCGTGAACCTGTATAAATGGCTCTTGGACGGTCAGTGCCTGGAGTTCACTAACTCTTCGTAAAGAAGTTATCGCTACTAGGAAAGCTACTTTCCAGGTAAGGAATTGAATCTCGCATGAGTGTAGAGGTTCAAAGGGTGGACCCATCAGGCGTGTGAGGACCAAGTTGAGGTTCCACATTGGGGCTGGTGGGTGGCTAGGTGGAATGACTCGTTTGAGTCCTTCCAAGAATGCTTTGATGGCAGGCACTCTGAATAGAGAGAGGTGCTGCCTGGTTTGTAGATAGGCTGATATTGCGGTCAAATGGACACGTATAGAGGTGTACGCCAGATTGCATCGGTATAGGTGTAATAGGTAACAAATGATGTTTTGGATGGATGCGTCTAGCGGGTTAATGTCATTATTATTGCAATAAATGACGAACCTTTTCCATTTGGCTGCATAGCAAGCTCTGGTAGTGGGTCTTCTGGCCTCCTTAATGATGTCCATACAGTCAGGTGGCAGGTTTAGGTAGCCAAACTCTAGGACTTCAGGAGCCAGATTGCCAGGTTCAGCTGTTGCGGATCTGGGTGCTGAATCTCTCCATGGGTCTGCGTCAAATGCTCGGGTTTGACCCGCAGTCTTTGATGCGGCACCACGGAAAGTTCGAGAAAGGTGGTGTACCACGGCTGGCGTGCCCACGTTGGAGCAACCAGGACGAGTGTCAGTGAGTGTTGTCTGAGTTTGCGTGCCACCAGCGGTATCAGTGGTGCTGGGGGAAAAGCGTACGCAAATCTGCCTGACCAGTTCATCCATATCGCATTGCCCTGCAACTGCGGATGTGGGAACCTGGCGGCAAAGCTTTGGCATTTTGCGTTTTCGCTTGTGGCGAATAGGTCTATCTCTGGATGACCCCACTGCTGGAAGTACGGTTGGAGTACTGATGGGTGTAACTCCCACTCGTGCATCTGGTGGCTGTGTCTGCTGAGCAGATCCGCCACCTGGTTGTCCTTGCCGGGGAGGTGTTCTGCCATGAGGAACATGTTCCTCTGAATGGCCCACTTCCACATGCTCTGAGCCAGATGAGAGAACTGTGGAGAGTGTGTTCCTCCCTGCTTTTGTATGTAGTACATGGCGGTCATGTTGTCCGTCCGTATCAACACGACTTTGTTGCACAAGTGTACTTTGAATGCTTTCATTGCGAGGAAGATTGCCATCAATTCCAGAATGTTGATGTGCATCTTCCTTTGTTGTGTTGTCCATAGTCCCTGCACTGTGTAGTTGAGTACATGAGCTCCCCATCCCTGGAGAGACGCGTCCGCTGTCAGTATTATTTGTGGAACAGGTTCTTGGAACGGTCGGCCCTTGCAAAGGTTTTGTGGATTCCACCAATGCAGAGAGTTGTATGCCCGACCGCTCACCAACACTAGGTCTTTCAACTGTCCTTGAGCCTGATTCCACTGACGTGCTAAGCACTCCTGAAGCGGGCGCATATGTAGTCTCGCGTGTGGGACTATGAAAATGCAGGAGGCCATCATGCCTATCAACTGCATGAACACTCGCGCGGGAAGGGAGTGTTGTGGTTTGAACTTGGAAATCAGCATTTGCATGCTGTTGATTCTCACTAAATTTCGCTGAGCTGTGGCCGCCAGAGTGTCTATAGTCGCACCTAGGTACTGTTGTACGTGTGCGGGCTGGAGATGGGATTTTGGGTAATTTAGTGAGAACCCCAGACTGTGAAGGAGGTGAATGGTGCGGGACATGTGGCTGGCAAATTGCTGGGCTGACTTCGCTTGAACGAGCCAGTCGTCCAGGTAAGGGTAGACTTGTATGTGCTGCCTCCGTAGATGTGCCGCCACAGTAGCTAGGCACTTTGTGAACACCCTGGGTGCTGTTGTCACGCCGAAGGGAAGGACTTTGAATTGGTAGTGCTGCCCCTGGACAGTGAAGCTGAGGTATTTTTTGTGTGAGGGGTGAATGGGTATGTGGAAATACGCATCTTTGAGGTCCAGTGTGGCCAGGAAGTCTCCCTGCTTGAGCAGCGGGAGGACTTGCTGTAAAGTGAGCATGTGAAAATGCTCGGAAAGAATGTACCGGTTCAGGGGTCTCAGGTCTAATATAGGTCTGAGTGACCCGTCCTTTTTTGGTATTAAAAAGTATAGGGAGTACACCCCCGTACCTTGCTCGTGGACGGGTACTACCTCTATTGCACCTTTTAGTAGCATACTTAGCACCTCCTGCTGTAAGAGCGTTAAGTGCTCTGAGGACATAGGACGGTGTTTTGGAGGTATTGTGGGTGGGGTTGAGGTTAATTCTAGACAGTAACCGTATTTGACAATATCTTTGACCCACCTGTCCGTGGTGATGGAGTTCCACGTGGACAGGAACCTTTGTAGCCTTCCCCCCGACAGGTGTTAGGTGGTCGGGAGGAAGGGAGAGGGCGTCACTGCTTGTTCTTGGGGGAGGACCTGGTGTTGCCGTAGCCGCGTCCTCTGCCCTTTGTGCTGGAGCCACGATATCCACCCCGGGTGTTTTTATCGTAGGTGCTTTGTGTGTTGACCTTGTTGTATGTTTGCTGTGACCCCTGTCCTCTACCTGCTCCTCTATTTCCGGTGCGACGAAAGGAGCCGCTCCGAAAGGACTGCGTTTGTAGGGCCCCCATGGACTTTGCAGTGTGTGTCCTTTTTTATTTTCTCTAGGGTGGTGTCAACCTCCGGCCCGAATAAGTAGTCGGGGTTGACAGGTTGGTTGAGGATGTTATTTTGTACCTCAGGTTTGAATCCGGAGATTCGCAACCAGGCGTGTCGACGCAACATGACGCTAGTGTTTATGGCTCTGGCAGCTGTATCCGCGGCATCCAGTGCACACTTAATGGATGCATTTGTGAGCAGTTGTCCCTCCCTGATAAGGATCTCTGCACCTTCCTTGTATTGGTCAGGGAGATGTTGGAGTAGTTGTTCTAATGTGTCGTAGTGTGCTCGATCGTAGCGAGCGAGGAGCGCCTGAGTATTGGCAATGCGCCATATGTTAGCTGCCTGGGCGGCAACCCGTTTGCCGGAGGTCTCTAGCACCTTGGACTCTTTGTCCGGGGGAGGAGCATCACCTGTTTGCGAGTGTGCCCTCTTGCGAGCATTCGCAACTACAATGGAATCCAGAGGTAACTGGCCTCTAATGTAAGTAGGGTCCCCAGGCGCCGATCTGTATTTTTTGTCGATCCTGGGGTTTATTACTCTTGCCCTGGTGGGTTCTTTGAAGATGTCCTTTGCTGGTTTGAGGACACCCTTCAACATGGGCAGAGTCTTTATATTCCTTTCTGAGGATGCGAAAGTATCCATGAGAAAGTCGTCCTTGACGGTGTCAGAGTGAAGCTGCACCCCATGATTGGCCGCAGCACGTTCAATTAGAGCGTTGAACGCGGCAGTGTCCTCTGTGGGAGATGTTTTTGCTCCATAGAGTTGCGGGTCCTGTGCATCCATAGGTGCACCTGAGTCTACAGGGTCATCCCAAGCTTGATCAGAGTCCTGTTGGCCTTCAGGGTCCATCTCTCCGGGGTAGGGGACGTGGTCACCCATGTAGTCCTCCAAAACATCTGTGTCGGAGTGTGTGGGAGAGAAGGACTGTGGATCCTGGTAGGGGGAATGGAGAGGTTCGTAAAGAACTGGTTCCGAAGCCACTGGCAGCTTTCTCTTAAGCGGGATCCGGAAGGAGTCCAAAGCTGGCTCAGAAGTTATTCTCCTTTTGTAGAGCATCATCCTGCCGGTGTCGGCGTCTATGAGATGTGATGGAGACGTCTCCGTAGGAGAGCGTTCGGCAGGCGTGATCGTGGTGTGGGTGACCCGTGTCCTGATTTGGAACAGTTTCGGGGCCGTGGATGGCGGCAGGCCAAAAGTAATGTTGGCCGGTGCCGAAGAGGCTGTTGGAGCTTTTATCGGCTCGGAGCCCGACGTGTCCTGGAGGACTGTTTTGTTTATGGTGCGTTGCGCAGCAACGGGCCGCACCTGGAGCGCCATAGATTCCTTTGCGCCGACCGGTTCTGTAGAGGCGGTTGTGGACTTCTTCGGCGCCGGTGAGTCATCGAGTCGAGGGGCAGGAATGGCCGTCGACGTCTTCGATGAGTGTGCCTTTGGTGGTGCTGTCGAAGCGGTGTGAGACGCAGCAGGCAGTTTGACCTTTGGGGTCGGAGCCGATTGCGTCGGTGCCGGGAGCCGAGTAGGTTTGGTGGCACCGAAGGTCTTTTTCCGTATGTCGACTCAGACGTCGGCCGCTGCAAGCTCGGCACCGAAGTCTAGTTTGGTGCGCTCGGTGCCGACGGGTTTTGCTGGCGTCGAAGGTGTGGTGGGCCTCGATCCGACCAGCGTCACTTTCGGTTTCAGTTGAACCAATACAGCTTTTGGTTTCGGTTTCGAAGAAGGGAAACCAGCCGGTTTGGGTATTAATGGCTGCCGCTGAATGTCCGAGGCCGGGCCAGAGGGCGGGGCCGAAGAACTGCGGGATAGGTCTTGGGTAAGGCCCGAAGGCGATCCCTCGACCGGAGCCATAGACTGGCGCACTGGGACATCCTCAGTCTGTACGGGTAGGCCTTGCTCGTCACCGGAGCTACTCTCTTCGGCCCCTAAGGCCTCATTGTAGTCTCCTACCTCGGTGTCGTCTTCATCTCTGCGAAAGTCTTTCTTCGACGTCTTCCGATCTGGAGTCATGTTCGGAAGCGGGACTGGAGGGTAGGTTCTCCACGTCTTCGACATCTTCGTTCTCGGTGCTGAAGAGGTCGGCTGGGGCCGGTGCCACTTGCTGCGCTTCGAGTCTCGCTGCTCGTCGATTCCGGAGAGTCTTCTTGGATCGGAATCGGGCACAGGCCATACATGTAGATTCGTCGTGATCCGGTGAAAGGCATTTGTTGCACACCGGATGGACGTCGATGTGGGGATATTTCGCATTACATACAGGACACCGCTTGAATGGTGTCCTCGATTCCATCGTCGATGACGGGTCGATGGTCGGGTAAGATGCGAAAAAGTTGGTTCTGGAAGTTAGTAAACTAACAAGATACTATCGATACCGATCGGGAACAGTACCGACGCGAACTAAAGGCCTTTCGGCCTAGAAAAAGTTTTTCCTAACTTGAGTCAAGATAAGCACATCCGAACCCAATGGCGGAAAAAAACAATCTGAGGATGGAGAGGATGCCCATGCGCACTGTAGTCCAGGGGAGGAGTCACCTATCCCAGGATACTTCGAAGACTCTTCCAGGACAACAACGTGCAAACATCCGGACCCAACACTAGGCGGCGATCTATGCACAGATATGAATTCAGCAGCCCACATGCCTCGAACATACTGATCGGAGCTCCAGAAGATTTATGTGGAGTTTCCTTTCGGAAAGGGACCATTTGCCGCTTATCTGTAGTTCTTGGAGGAAAGCTCCCCAGCCCTCCAAAGATGCGTCCATGGTGATGATATGTGGAGTAGCAGGAAGCAAGAAAGGCAAGCCTTGAGAAAGGTTCTGAGGGCAAATTCACCACCTTAGAGCAGTTTTCATCAGAGGGGTCACCTGGATGACGTCGAAGGACCCCGTACATTGGACCCATTGAGCTGAAAGCGCTTCTTGAAGGTCGCATGTGAAGGCGACAGTGTGGAACTAGCAGGATGCAGGAGGACATCATCCCAAGCAGGGATTTGAAGAGGCGCACAGAAACGTATGCGAAGTGCCAAGGAAAGAAGTTTGTCTTTGCGCTCCTGAGACGGAAACGCCTTCCTTTGTATCGTGTCGAGGGTAGCACCCAGGAAACGTATGTGCTGGGAAGGTTGAAGGACTGACTTGTCCTGATTGATAGTCAGCCCCAAACAGTCAAAAAGCCTCAGACAGGCGCTGGAAGAACTGGACGTGCTTCTAGAGAGGGTGCTTTGAAGAGCCAGTCGTCCAGATACGGTAATACTTGATGGTGGTGTTGTCGTAGATATGCAGCCACCGGAGAAAGACATTTGGTAAAAATGCATGGCGCTGATTTGAGTCCGAACGGCAGCACACGAAATTGGTAGTGCCTGCCCGCCACCGTGAATCTCAGAAATGTTTTGTGGTGGATCGGGATATGAAAATAGGCATCCTGAAGGTCTAAAGTCACCATGTAGTCGTCCGCAATGAGAAGCTGTAGCACCTCCTGAAACGACTTTTCAGGAACTTGTTCAGATTTCTCAAGTCCAATATCGGTCTTCGTTTTTTCTCCTTTTTGCGTATGAGGAAAAAACGGGAATAAAATCCCTTTCCCTTTTGATGTGGGGGGAACCCTCTCTATAGCTCCCTTCTGGAGCAGAAGTGCCACCTCCAGGAGTACAGCACGCAACTTTTTGTGAAACATAGGTCAGGGAGGGATTTTGGGAGGTATTTGGATGAATTCTAGAGAATGTCCGAATTGAACCAATTGCAGGACCCAACAGTCCGTAGTGATTTGTTTCCAATTTGTTAGAAAGTGGGAAATTCTTCCTCCAACTTCGGAGGGCAGAGAGGAGTTGGAGACCGGCAGTTGTGGGAAGTCATTGTCGCCGAGCAGAGTCTGTCGCCCTCCTTTGCCACGAAAGGAAGATTTTGTGTAAGTGGTGTGCTGTTGACGTTGCTGGTACTGTGGCCAATATTGCCGAGTGGAAGAAAAGAAAGATCGGTGTTGGAAATCCCCTCTAGTAGATGGTTGGCCTCTCGCTCTTGAGCCTCGAAAAGAGGGGTTCCAGAATTGCAGGGTACCCAAAGCCCTAGCCGTGTCGGTATCCTTTTTAATACCTTGCAAAGCTTCATCTATGTGTGTCCCAAAACGAAGCTGGCCATCGTATGGCATGTCCAAGACTTTGGTTTGTACTTCCGGTCTGAAGTAAGTCGCCTTCAACCAACCCTGGCACCGTGGTACAGCTGCGCCAGCGAGTTGGCGAAATACGGTAGAGGCAATATCCATTGCACAGTCTATAATTTCGGAGGCAGATCTCTCACCCTCCAGTAAGATCTTCTTCGCCTCTTCCTTTGACTCTTCCGGCAAGGTCGCAAAGGTATGGAGCAATGTCTGCCCACATCTGTCGATCATAACGTCCCAACAGTGCCAAGGAATTGGATGCACGCATTGTCAAAGCAGACATTGACGAGAAGCGCTTGCCAATATTGTCCAGCCGCCTACCCTCTTTGTCCGGCGGAGCAGTCTGCAAAGCGGAAGGATTTTTTGATTTCCGCTGAGCAGCTTGAGTAATGACCGAGTTCGGTTTCGGATGGCCTGTCAGGCAAGCCGGAGCAGTATCTGGAGCTTTACATTTCTTATCCAGACGAGGCAATACTGGAGGCACAGAGGAAGGGTTCTGCATGAACTTTACACCCTGTTCCCATATGTAGTCTATAACAGGGATAGACCTAACGGACTTCTTAAAAGGCGCTTTAAAATCTTAGAGGAAACAATCCTGTTGGTGCGAGGGCATAGGTATTTGAAAGCGCTGCGCCGCTCTCTCCACGATATTGTGAAAGCCTCCAATGTTCTCCGGAGGAGAGTCAGCTGTGGTAGGAATGGGAGAAGCTGGACAGGGAAGTATGTAATCATCCCACTCGTCCCGATTAGATTGTGAATCTTGAAGTTCCCCTTCTTCATGGTCTTCTTCCTCATCATCTGTAGAAAGATGAGGTGGTGATGTGACAGGCTCAGACTAAGTTCAATGGAGGAGGTCGTGGCCGTGGTGTTGGAGGCACAACCGGAAGCAGAGATGGCGCAGACGTTGGAAACCGCTGCTTATAGTCCGAAATGAGGAACTGTAAGTCAGAGACCAGGGAAGCAGGCAGACAAACCATGGGAGGTGGATGGTATTCCTCAGGAGAAACCTCCTGATCTTCCTGCCCTTGATCTTCGTAATCGGAGCCGTCTTGGTATTTAACGTGCAGTTGCGATGGACTTGTCGCTGTGCAGATCATACTGCCATCATCAGTCTTCCTCCTCTAAAAGATGCGCTGGAGGCAAGAGCTGGACCCTACTAGGAGAGGTCAGGGTTGGTGTTAGTGCACATTTGTTGATTTTGAGGTGCGCATATGTACTTTGTATATCAGAATCTGTAGCCGTCGACGGGCCCGTCGACAGGCCCGTCGACGGCATAGACGTCGACTGAAGTGTGGACGGGCATCATAGTATATTGAGATGCCGTCGTCAGGGCCGTTGACGATGAAGGCTTTGTTGACTGAGCCGTCGTCGACGGAGTCCTAGTAAACTATGTTGTCGATGGGACAGTCTTCGTCGACGGTGTCGCCGATATCTTTTTAATTTTCAGCATAGACGAGACAGACCTACCGGCTGTCGACAATGGAGTTTTCGTCGATATTGATAGGGAATGAGACGCGACAGAAGTGGAAACTGTCGTCGTAAACGAGGTGACATGTACTGCCGTCGATGGAGATTTCCCTTATCGTTGAAGCCACCGTCGACGAGGTAGTCGTCGACGGGGTGGATGAAGGCTTTTTGAAGACATGAAGAACTTCCTGAGGAGAAACGTTCGCTGGCAGAGTCTTAGGAGGGACCTCTGAAGACTTTAAGTGCCTTCTTTTGAGGTGGCTGCGACGAAGGGCCCAGAGAGGCCACCCTTGGTCTTTTCTGAGAGGACTGTGAAGAGATGGAAGAGCCCTCACTTTCCTCAGAAGACAATGCTGTATCTTTGTCTTTAAGCCTCTGGAGCCAAATTAAGAGGCACCCCTCACGGTCTTTAAGGATTTTGGAGGAGAAGGTATGACATTCCTTACAATCCTTTAAAGAGTGGTTTGGATAAAGGCAGTAGAGACAGTCCTTGAATTGATCGTCCACATGAAGTCTCTTTTTCCCACAGGAAGCACAAGACCTGAAAAGGCCCTTCTTCGGAGTGTCTGCCATGAGGAACTGAAGAACTTCACCCAAAAAATGGAAAGTTGAAGCAAGAAACACTGGGAATCCAGAAACAAGGAATGCTGAGCAGAGCTCAGTGGAGACTCCCTTAGCAGGACGTGCGGTAGGAAAATCGGAGGTACTAGAGCTCATTCCAGGAAGGTTCTAGAGGGTGGTGATAGCCGATTGGCTATTCTCCAAAGTATGGTCCTTTTTTGCAAAAGGATGTGGATAGGTTACTAAGGTGAGGCCTTTGGCCTATTACTCTATATGTCTACTGAGACATTACTTTATTTATGTACCGGGGACTCCCATCCAGACGACAGGGAATGATTCAGGCATGTGAATCTATGAAAGATACCCTAATACCGGATAATGGGATATTTCCTACCACCTTCAGAAGGATCTCCCTAGGTAGATAAAGCAAACTGAATGCAATTCAGATGTAGTAGAAAGACAACACCAAAACAAAGAAATAACCCCGATTAGCATTTTAGAAGGAAAAGTGCCTGTATACCTAGAATTAAAAATTATCTAGTCTCAGAAAAGTGAATGACTTGCAGTAAAGGCTCTGTGTACAGGTGATGCTGCATGTGTGCAGTTTCTACTTGCATTAAAATAAGCCTCAGTCTGAAGCTATGCTGGAAATGGCATCCCATGCAGAGGAAGACAGACTAAGCAGTATTAGGAGTTGCTATAGCTAACAACCCTAGGTTCCAATCTCCGGATGAAATGTCTGGAAAAGTAAGGCAACTAACAGGTGAAAATCACTAAAAGAAAAATAAGGCAACGGCTAGCAGTGGTTCCCAAATCTCAAGTCAGAAAGGAATATCAAAGCATTTATGTGGGATTATGAAACTGCAAAAGCAACAGCAGACAATGAAAACATGCAGTACTACAAGCACTCAGAGTAAGGAAAATGCTACTTACCCAGTATGCATCTGTTCTTGGCATACAAAGCTGTAGATTCATGCGCTTTAGCATAGATCACCATCTGGTGTTGGGCCCGGATGTTTGCACTTCCTGCCCTTGATCTTCGTAGTCACAAGGTAGGCGACTCTTCCTTTCGGTGATAGTGCGCTTGGGCATAGACTTCATCCCCAGATTGTTTTGCCGTAAAGGGTGATGGAGTTAGTAAGAGTAGAAAGATGTCCATGTATAGTGCATCTAAGTAAGATAATACTGCAACAGATAAAAGGTACCCGGGAGGTGTGTGGGTGCATATGAATCTACAGCTTTATATGCCAAGAACAGATGCATAGTGGGTAAGTAGCATTTTCCGTTCGAGGCATACGAGCTGTAGATCATATGCTTTAGCATAGACTACTCAATAGTTATCTTCCCAGCGGTGGATAACCTGTATCTGTTGCAGTGGTTTGAAATAGTGTTCTTAAAACTGCCTGGCCTACAATAGCTTGTTGTTTTGCTAACACATCTACACAAAAGTGCTTTGTGAATGTGTATGGTGTAGACCAAGCTGTAGCCTTGCAGATGTCATCTAAGGGAATGTTCCCTAGGAATGCCATAGAAGCCCCTAGCTTGCATGTAGGGTGCGCTCTAGGGAGAATTGTTAAGGTGGGTTTAGCTTTAAGGTCGCATATTTGGATGCACTTAACTATCCATTGCGCAATACCGGTTTTTGAAATGGGATTGTGTTTATGTGGCGGGGAAAAAGTAACAGTTGTTTAGTTTTACTAAAGGATTTGGTTCTTTCAATGTAATAAAGTATCGCTCTTTTCACATCTAATGTGTGAAGAGCACGTTCTGCTACAGAGTATGGTTGAGGAAAAAACATGGGTAACTCAGACTGGTTGAGATGAAAGGCAGAAACTACTTTGGGTAAAACATTTGGGTTAGTCCTAATAACCACTTTGTGGTGAATTTGCAAAAATGGTTCTTGTATGGTTAGTGCCTGGAGTTCACCAACTCTAAGAGATGTGATGGCTATAAGAAAGGCAACCTTGCAAGTCAGAAACTGTTGGCTCAAATGGTAGGCCCATGAGTCTTGTAAGGACTATATTAAGATTCCACACAGGAGAAAATGGAAGTCTAGGAGGAATGATTCTTTTGAGTCCTTCCATAAATGCCTCAATAGCGAGTACACGAAACAAGGACAAGTGTCGAGTGTTTTGTAGGTAAGCCGCTATTGTAGCAAGCTGCAGTCTTAATGATGTTAATGCTAAATTAGTCCGTTGTAGGTGTAACGGACAACAAATAAGGTTTTGAATTGAAGCATCAAGCGGATTAATTTGATGGTTATTACAATAAATTACAAATAGTTTCCATTTTGCTGCGTAGCATGCTCTTGTGGTAGGGCGACTAGCCTCTGAGGAAGTTTATGCAGTCTGGCTGGAGATTAATGTAGCCAAACTAGGATTTCAGGTGCCAGATAGCAAGGTTGAGTTGACAGGGATCTGGATGCCTTATCTCTCCATGGTTCCGAGTGAGAAGCTTGAGGAAGAGGTGTAGTTTTTGATGAGGAACTATTGATAGTTCCAACAGTGCTATGAAGCATGGTTGTTAAGCCCATGTGGGAGCAACTAGGATCATTGTGAGGTAATGTTTGAGCTTTCGAACCACTAATGGAAATAGCGGAAGAGGTGGGAAAGCATAAGCAAATATTCCTGACCAATTGATCCATAGCGCATTGCCTTTGGACAATGGGTGTGGATACCTGGACGCAAAGTTTGGACATTTTACTTTGAGGTGTGTGGCGAACAGATCTATCTCTGGGTAGCCCCACATTTGGAAAAATGGGAGAAGAACTTGAGGGTGTAGTTCCCATTCGTGGATCTGTTGTCTTTGACGACAGAGCTGATCCACAATTTGATTTACACCTGGGAGATGTTCTGCAAAGCGATGTATTTTTTGTTTTAGGTATCTCCATAAGCTTTGAGCTAGGTGTGAAAGCTGTAGAGAGTGTGTCGCTCCCTGTTTTTGTATGTAGAACATCGCTGTCATGTCTGTATGACCTAGGACAGCTTTGCCTACTAAATGTAGCTGTAAAGCTTTCAGTGGTAGAATAATTGCTTGCAGCTCCAGATGGTTTAGGTGGAGTAGTCTTTGTTGTAGAGTACACATCCCCTAAATGGTATGTTTTCGAAGATGAGCTCCCCAACCGGTGAGAGATGCGTCCGCTGTGAGCACTATCTGTGGAAATGGGTCAATGAATGACCGCCCTTTGGAAAAGTTGTGTATTACACCGCTGCAGAGAGCGGGGAGTGCGGCCGTCCACCAACACCAGATCGGTTAACAGACCTTGAGCCTGGTTCCACTGATGTGCTATGCATTTTTGTCAGGGACGCATTTGGAGTCTTGCGTAAGGAACAATTAGAATGCAAGACGCCATCATTCCGATCAACTGCATAAACACTCATGCTGGTAGTGAGTTATGTTAAAGGTAATTTGTTGAGCGCACGTTCACCAGATGGTTTCTTGGCGCTGAGGGAGGACGGCTGAGGTTGCAAAATAGAAAGTGAGAGTCTCAGTTGTAAGTCTGGGTAAATAGCCAGGTCTTAAATAGTTTTCTGAACTCCACGTAGGAGTCAGTGGTCCACAAATGAAAAGGGAGAGCTGAGGGGCCAAGGTCTTGTATCTAAGACATCCATGTTTTTTACGTTTGAAGGTATGAGGGACCAACAAATTCTTGTTTGAGGAACGTAGGTCGCGAGAAGGGATGTACCGATGTATGTTTGAGGCGATAAAGGCAGGGCCACGTCCTGAAAGTGCTGTGGTTGAAACTGTGATATTAGGGTTTGCATGTTGCGTATTCGGACTGGGTTGGGGTATGCTAGAGTTATGCAGGAGTCTGTGGCTCCTAGGTAAGCTTGTGTATTGGAGGGTTGAAGATGAGACTTGGTGAGGTCGACAGTGAATCCCAAGTCGTGAAGCAGCTGAACTGTCTAGTGAGTGTGTTGTATGCAGCAGTGTTGCGACTTGGCTTTTATTAGGCAGTTGTCCAAGTAAGGGAAGACGTGAATGTGTTGTCTTATTAAATGAGCTGCGACTACTGCTAGGCACTTGGTGAAAACTCTTGGTGCTGTAGTTACCCCGAATGGGAGGACTTTGAATTGGTAATGTTGTCCGTCCACCACAAACCTGAGATATTGCCTGTGAGCTGGGTGAATGGGAATATGGAAGTAGGCATCCTTTAAATCTAATGTGGAAAGAAAGTCGCCTAGCTGAAGTAATGGGAGCACCTGCTGAAGGGTGATCATGTGGAAGTGGTCCCATTGAATGTACAGGTTTAGTTGTCTCAGGTCCAATATGGGCCTGCGGGAGCAGTCTTAATTTTATTAATCAAAAAGTAAAGGGAGTACACTCCAGTCCCTTGATGATGTAATGGGACTGGTTCTATTGCAGGTTTGTCTAACAGACAGAGGATTTCTTGTTTTAACAGGGTGAGATGTTCTGGTGACATTGCAAGCTGTCTCGGAAGGATTGTTGGAGGAGTACTGGTAAGTTCCAGGCAATAACCATGTTGGCTAATTTGTATTACCCACTGAGGTGATTGAGGACAAGACAGGTAGGAACTGTGAGAGAAGCCCCCTGACAGGAGTGGAATAATGGAGAGAAGTCACTGTTTATTGGCAGGGAAGTGCGGGTGGAGTTACCTCTGCCTCTTCCCTGGTTATTATTTCCTCTGTAACCTCCTCGAAAATATCCTCTCGAGGAGTTAGATTGGTTGTTCCCTTTGTAAGAGGAGGAGGGATTTTCTGACAGTGTTTTTGAGCCACCCCTGTAAAAGGAGCAACGAAAGGAACCCCTGCTAGAAGGTATGGATTTTGCAGTTTCGGTGTCTTTCTTAATTTTTTCTAATGGAGTATCTACTGATGGCCCGAAAAGATGCTCTTTATTAAAGGGCTGATTAAGTATGGAGGATTGTACCTCCTGCTTGAATCCAGAGATGCTAAGCGTGTCTCCGCAACAGTATGCTAGTGTTAATAGCACGAGAAGCTGTGTCCGCGGCATCTAGGGCGCATCTTATGAAGTGTTGGTGATGAGCTTCCCTTCTTGAATGAGGTAGTTCGCTTTAGTTTTATACTCCTCTGGTAAATGTTGTATGAGCTTTTCCAACTCAACAGTGTGCCCTGTCGTAGCGTGCCAACAGAGCCTGAGCATTGGCAATACGCCAATAATTGGCGGCTTGTGAAGCTACTCTCTTGCCAGAGGCATCAATAAGTTTAGACTCCTTATCAGGAGGAGGGGGGGGGGGGGGGGGGGGGGGTCACCTGTAGTTTGAGAGTTAGCTCTCTTGCGGGCGTTATTCACAACAAGAGAGTCTAATGGTAACTGACCTTTAATTTATACAGGGTCTGTAGGAGCTGGCTTGTATTTTTTTATCCACCCTAGGTGTCAGTATCCTGGCTCTAACTGGGTCTTTGAATACCTAGTCAGCATGCTTTAACATGCCCTTCAGCAAGGGTAAAGTGTTAGTAGACCTCCGAGTGTGTGAATGTTTCTACAAGGAAATACTCTTCTAGAGAGGGTCTGTATGTTGCTCCACCCCGTGATATTGGGCAGCCCTGTTGATAAGTTGTGTAAAGCCAATGTTGTCATCAGGTGGGGAAGGTCTGGAGGGCTACATAACAGGGTCATTAGGTTGACCTGGCTCCTTATCATAATCATCCCAGGGATCAGTGTCATGTGGTATGTCTGGATCTTGAGGGATATGAAGATAGTCATCCCCATTCTCAAGCCCAAAATAGTCATACTGTGAGTCAGTTGACATTGGAGGTGGTGAATTTGATGGTGTAATGTTGGGAACAGGAGGAGGAGATGGAGGTATATAAGGGGGAGATGGCTTAGTGCCCATCTCTTTTTCTTCAGAGGTATAGGGTCATCTTGTGGGAGGTCTAACTTCCGTTTTTTAGTAAGAGCAGCCAGAAGGAGTCCAGTTTTCGGATCAATACCAAGTCTTTTTTATTTTGGATCCAGAGGTGTGTCTTCGGATGGAAGTTGTTTGGAAGGAGTATCTGTCCCTTTAGGAGTAAATTTTGGCATCCAGGATTTAGGCTCAGTGTCTTTGTGGCTGAGTGTTTGGAATCCAAATGCTTAATTTTAGGCTGTGAAGTCTTCGGAATGGCATGTTTCAGCTCCAAACTTTTCGGGCAGAGGTTGTCGGCTCAGAGCATTTCGGCTCAGATGCTTTAGGCTTGGACGCTTTTGGTTCAGAGTCTTTTGTTTGAGGGTTTCGGCTCTGAGGTTTTCTGTATCGAAGAGGTTTTCGGTGCTGACGGCGTAGGAAGTGGCACATGTTCGGTGCCAAAGATGTTGGTTCGGCACCGGACTGGGGCCGGCTTGAGCTTGAAGGCTTGGGTTTGTTTCATAGCCGGGCTGGAGGGCAGGGCATCTGAAACTCTGTCGACCAGAGCCTGAAGGGAGATACCGAAGCCTTATCTTTTGGTTGAGTGGGTACATGGGGATCTGAACTCGCGGTATGTTGACCTGGGGAGGCGGCTTCTTCTTCCGGTGCTGATCTGCTGCCGTGTTGCATCTCGTGGCGTCAAGCCAGCCCATCACGGATGGTCTTCTTCGATCGGCATGATCGACAGGCTTTGCAGGATTTTTCTACGTGTTCCGGGGATAAGCACAGGTTGCAGACCTTGTGCAAGTCGGTGCATGGAAACATAGCACAACACCTGGGACATAGCTTGAACGGAGTACGTTCCATCGACTGCTGCCGTGGTCGGCACGGGTAGGCCCGACAGCCCACCACGAAGTTCTCGATCAAAGGTTTTTACAGTGTACATGATGCACGTCAATGGGAAACCGCGATTTAAATACAATACCATCAAGTGTAGAGGATTGCGCGTGGAAGGCGTTCGTAAAAGATACCGAACAGCAGCAATACACATCCAAACCCGATGGCGGAAAAAAACCCAAATCTGGGGTTGGAGTCGATGCCGATGCGCACTATCACCGAAAGGAGGAGTCACCTACCTCGGGACTACAAAGACTTCTTCAAAGAAAAACTAAGTGCAAACATCCGGGCCCAACACCAGATGGCGATCTATGCTAACGCATATGATCTATAGCTCATATGCCTCGAGCATATATTTTTATCTGTGAAAGCTTTGAGTTCATGACTTTCATGAGCTCTTCCACTCAGTATGTCCCAGCATTTGCAGTTCGGCACACATGAAAGTATCACCACTAATTTTGCTCAGGATTATCTCTCAAGAACAAATGCTTTGATTTTATAGACCAAAATCACTATGTATTGGCATTACAATATAGACATTTACACCACATTATAAACCACACAGTTGGTCTTACCTTCAGAACGGCCACACCATCAGAAAGCTTGGCAAGTCTTTCATTCAACTTTTCTTTTTCATAGTCACTATTTGTACCTTCCAACTGTTCCATGATTTCCTGAACACGCTTTTCAATTTGAGTTTTATCCCCCTTCCCTTTCAGGAGCATGGTATCATCTTTGGTCACTATCACTTCTCCTACTTTGCCAAAATCATGAGGTTGAATATCTTCAAGATTTAAAGTCAGTCCCTCTTCTCCAAATACCTGCAATACAAGACCAATGTTTTCATATGTACAATGTTCAGAGTTAAAAACAAGGTTCAAAAGTATTTGTATAAATCAATCTTAAATGCGAGAAACAACTATCTCCCCAGGGATTTAAACTTGAGGCCCGAGGCGGCAGAGCCTAGTAGGGTGGCAAGATATCCGCTCACTAGAGGGCTTTGCTGGCTGAATACATTATCCTTCTTGCTGCGACCTCCCTGGCTGAGGAGCACTGTTGCATTTCTCTGGCCCCAGCTTGTGAATTTGGGATGCAGCGTAGGATCTTGGCGTTGCGGCCTACCTGTGCTCGAGAGCAGCCTGGATGTCTTAGCGTCCTTGGAGATCTACTGTCAGATATTGGGGCCAGAGACTTTGCATCAGACAGCTGTGGGGGTGACACTTGGCCATCGCTGGCCCACTCTCTCCCTGGGGCCTGCGAGTCCCAAATCAAGGCTTAACAGCTCGCCCGGCAGTCTGCATGAGCCTCATCCTTGGATTGGCAGGTGCCGCCAGTGTGACTTTGTGGGGGTGCTATCCTCCTGCTTGGCCGTGCTGAGTTTACCTGGACAGACCGATGTCCCTGCGGCAGGAGGCTGCAACACCTGGCTAGGACTGAACTTGGCGGCATAGGGGAACTGGTGAGTGCGCAAAGTAGCATTCGCACTGGTTGCTCCCTCACTGGCCCCTGGACATCGCATGGCCGTGCCCATCCTACCACTCCTTGTTGGCTACTTTAACTACCCTGCCCTTTGCCACTACCTGGCACCCCTCGACGAGCTGCCTGGCCTCCTCATACCAAATCTGGGCTTTTGCAGCTATCATGAGGTGCTGTAGCGGATGCTTCATATGCTATGTGATAATCTTACTGCTCTGTGACTTTCAACCCAGATACACACCGGTGACCCCCCTCACAAGCCTGCTCTTGCCCCATGGGTGGGACCTTAATTCGGAGAGTGGCGGGGCTCTGTAAGACCTCTTGATTCACAGTCACCACCTGTGCAGAGCAGCACTCTTCTTGCTTGCCAAGCTTCACACAGGCTAAGACTTCATTACTCTCCCCTGCATTCGCAAATCAACTGCTTGCTTTTTGCCAGTCATTGTGCCTGGCCCTCCCCATACGCAATGTTAGCCATGGACAAACAAGAGGCACGCCAATCCAAACTCATCTTTGAAGGCAAGCAACAAACCCGGTGGATACACCCAAACATTCTGGAGAGACCGCCCAATTAGACATTGCTCCTTGTAGACGGCAGGCTGGATCAACTGGAAAACTGGGTCTCAGACGTAGACGGTGCCTGTGGTTCTTGTATCGCAAAGCAATTGGGTGTGTGAAAAGGCCACATGCAGGGGACTTGAACAAGTAGAACGCGACATCCACATGCCAGAGACTGACTACTTTCAATCCACAGACCCATCTAAACTTGCAACCATCCGAGATAAACTGACAGAATTATCGGACGAAGCACTCCATGGAACTAACTTTCTGGACAGGGACACACTGGCTCGCCGATAGTGGGATGGCAACCGACCCGAGGACCCCTGCCAATATGCCCCACAAACTGAGTGCCTCCTCCTATGTGGCGGAACAGTTGGATGACGATCAAAATCTATAATCCATCCCCTCATGGCTTCTAAACAAGATGAACAAGTTACTTACCTTCGGTAACGATGTATCTGTAAGAAACATTAGTTAGTTAGATTCCTCACCTTAGAATATCCCCAGGCGTCAGACTGGATCCGGAAGATTTTTCGTCAGCAATACCCCTTGCGCGTCGCTAGTCATAGTCTGCGGCTCCGCGTCCGTAGTCGGCGTCGTGCGTCGGAATGACGGAGTACTTAGACGCCGCCCTCGCGCGCTGACGTCAGTTCTTGTACATAGCCTTCCGCGCCAGGAACGCAGAGCCATGCAAGAGACCGACACTGGTGCCAAAAAATTCTAGGGCGCTGAAAGGGATAGCCTTAACCCTAGATGTCAGTTCGCAGAACGGGGAGGATGGGTGGGTCGGTGACGAATCTAACTAACTATTGTTCCTTACAGATACATCGTTACCGAAGGTAAGTAACTTGTTCATCTGAAAGAAACACGTTAGTTAGATTCCTCACCTTAGAATAGATACCCAAGCAATACCAACCCCGGTGGTGGGTCTGCGAACCAAGATCACACCAGAAAGTCCTGGAGGACAGAACGGCCAAAGAAGCCATCCCTCCGGACTTGGCTGTCTAGGCAATAATGCCTGGCAAACGTGTGCAGCGAAGCCCACGTTGCCGCCTGACAGATGTCCTGCAAAGGGACTCCCCGTCCCAAAGCAGTAGTAGCCGCTGTGGCCCGAGTAGAATGGGCGCGCAGCCCAACAGGCGGTTCCTTTTTTGCCAAGGAATAACAGATTTTTATACACAAAACGACCCACCGGGAGATGGTCCGTTTGTGCACAGCTTTTCCCTTCTTTGCACCCACGTAGCCAACGAAAAAGCTGGTCGTCCACTCGGAACTGTTTAGTGCGGTCCAAATAAAAGGAGAGCGCACGTTTTGGGTCCAGACGGTGGAGCCGCTCTTCCTCTTTGGAAGGATGCGTAAAGAAGGTGGGCAAGGTGACAGATTGCCCAAGATGAAAGTGGGTCACCACTTTCGGTAGAAAGGAAGGACGAGGCCGAAGGACAACCTTGTCCGGATGAACAGATAGAAAAGGAGGCTTGGACGATAGAGCCTGGAGCTCACTCACCCGTCTAGCCGAGGTGATGGCTACCAGGAAAGCAGTCTTAAGAGTTAGAAGACGAAGAGGACAATTGTGAAGAGGCTCAAAGGGAGCGCACATCAGGAATGTCAAGACAAGATTCAAGTCCCACTGAGGCATTACGAAAGGGACAGGAGGGAACGTGTGAGTAATGCCTTTAAGAAAGCGGGACACTACAGGGGACTTGAAAAGAGAGGGCTGATCTGGAAGCCGTAAGAAGGAAGAGAGAGCAGCAAGATAACCTTTCAAGGTGCCCAGGGCAGAGCCCTGCCGGGCCAAAGAAAGAAGAAAGAGGAGAACCTCAGAAAGAGGGGCGGAAAGGGGATCCACAGCCTTTGCTGTGCACCATGCCACAATTTGTTCCACCGGCAGGCGTATACCGTCTTTGTGGAGGGACGCCTGGCTGCCAGAATGATATCACAGACTTCAGGAGGCAAGTCAAATGGCATCAACTGCCGCCGCTCAATCTCCACGCATGGAGGTGGAGGCTGGACAGGTTCGGGTGGAGGACCGTCCCCTGCTGCTGCGACAGAAGATCCTCCCGAAGGGGCAGACGTATCGGGATACCAGTACCTTCGTGCCCAATCCGGAGCCACCAAGATGACTTGGGCCCGGTCGCGCTTGTGGTATAGGCGGAAAGGCGTACAACAGACCGCAACTCCACTCGCGACGAAAAGCGTCGCCGAGCGAGTGCCGCCTTGGAAATTCCAACGCGCAGAACTGCTGACATTGCGCGTTCTCGTCGGTGGCGAATAGATCTAACCAAGGCTCTCCCCACTGCTGAAAGAGACCTTGCGCCACCTCGGAGTTCAGACACCATTCGTGATCCATCATGCACCGGCGGCTGAGTTCATCCGCTCTGGCGTTCAGAGAGCCCGCCAGATGTTGAACCACCAGGGTGATGCCCTGGTGTTCCAGCCACGTCCAGAGGTGCATCCTGACAAAGGGTCCACGACCCCACCCCGCCCTGTTTGTTGCAATACCACATGGCGGTGGTGTTGTCCGTGAACACCTGCACGACACTTCCCCGGACAGAGGAAAGGAAGGCTTTCAGTGCAAGACGGCTCGCTCTCAGCTCCAACAAGTTGATGTGGAGGCGAGACTCCGCCGGAGATCAGAGGCCTCTGATCTCCGCCTCTCCCATATGGCCACCCCATCCCAGGAGGGACGCATCCGTCACTACGACATGCTCCGGTAGGGGTAGGGAGAGACTCTTGCCCGTGACCCAATCGCGGTCCGTGAGGCACCACTGCAACTGCTGTGCAGTGCCCTCCGAGATCAAGACATGGTCGGACAGGTTGCCGTGATGCTGGGCCCACTGAAACTTCAGGTCCCACTGCAGAACCCGCATGCGCCGCCTGGCGTGATGCACTAGTAGGATGCAGGTGGCCATCAGCCCTAGAAGCCGCAACACTAGCCTGACCGAAACCCAGGATAGAGGCCGAAAGATGGGAATCAGGGCCTGAATATCCCGGACCCGCTGCTCCGGGGGATGGACCCGGAACTGCGCCGAATCTAGAACCGCTCCGATGAAGAGGAGCTTCTGAGAGGGGCTCAGGTGTGACTTCGGCACGTTTATGGAAAACCCCAGCAAATGCAGGAGATCCGCCGTAGTCTGGAGGTGGGAGACTACTGCCTGGGACGAGCCCGCCTTCAACAACCAGTCGTCGAGATAGGGGAAGACTGGAACCCCTGATCTGCGCAGATGAGCTGCGACCACCGCCATCACTTTCGTGAACACCCGAGGGGCACTGGTAAGGCCGAAGGGGAGCACGGTGAACTGAAAGTGCTCCTGACCCACCGTGAACCGCAGGTAACGCCGGTGGGCCGGCAGGACGGGGATGTGGAAATATGCGTCCTGCAAGTCCAACCCTACCATCCAGTCTCCAGGGTCTAGGGCAGCTAGAACCTGAGCCAAAGTCAACATTTTGAACCTTTCCTTCCGGAGGAAGGCATTGACGTTCCGGAGGTCCAAGATAGGGCGTAGGCCCCCTTTGCCCTTCTTGGGAACCAGAAAGTAGTGGGAATAACAACCACGACCTACTTCTGGGCTCGGAACGCGCTCGACGGCCCCCTTGGCCAAGAGGACCGAAACTTCCTCGTGGAGAAGATTCAAATGATCCCCCGAGATACGGTGGTGCTGCGGTGGCATGGCTGGAGGGGTCGTCTCGAAGGGGAGGGATTAGCCCCTTCGGAAGATTCGCAGCACCCACCTGTCCGACGTGATGGAACGCCAGTGGAGCAGGTGATGGCGAACTCTGCCGCCCACTGGCGTGGAATGGGCCTGAAAGCTCGGACTAGGAAGGCTTTGAGGCGGATGCTGCCGGGGTGGATGTGGACTGACCGCGTCGTCCTCCGGTACCACATCGGCGGAAACCACGTCCGCGACCGCGTGCAGGCTGGTTCTGCGGCCGGTGGCTAGGCGGACGTGAGGAGGTGCCCCTTCCTTGGCCACGAAAGGAGTGAAAAGCGGAAGTTTGTGGCCGCGGGGCCGAGAGGCCCAAGGACGTGGCCGTAGCCCGGGAGTCCTTGAAGTGAGCCAGTGCACTGTCCGCTTTGTCACCAAAAAGGCGAGCGCCATCAAAAGGCATGTCCATGAGGGTGCTCTGGACATCCCCTGAAAAAGACGTGGACCGCAGCCAGGCGTGACGTCAAAGCACCACCGTGGTAGAAATCGCCCTACCCAGCGAGTCCGTAGTGTCGAGTCCACATCGTATTGCATGGCACGCTGCATCTCTCCCATCGGCCAGGGCCGAGGAAAGCCGCGCCCGGGCCTACTCCGGGCACAGTGGCAGCACGTCCTCCACCGCATCCCACAGAGAGTGGGAATAACGGTCCAAGAGACAGGTGGTGTTCAAAGACCGCAGGCCCAAACTGAGCGAAGAGAACAGCTTCTTACCAAACTGTTCCTCTTGGAATCCCGGTCCGGAGGAGTGGACGGGAAGGAGGATTGGGAGGTAGAGGCCTGGATAACCAGACTCTCGGGGGTGGGGTGTTGGACAGAAAACTGGGGTCGCCCAGAGCAGGGCGGTGGCGCCTGGCAACGTTCCTATCCACAGGAGGGACTGTGGAGGGCTTGGACCAGGTGCCCTGCAGAACGTCAGTGAGGGCCTCATTGAATGGCAGCAGAGGCTCAGTGGAGCATGCGGCAGACTGAAGCACCTCAGTGAGGATGTTAGTCCTCACAGCCACGGCAGGCAGCTCAAGCCCAAGGGCTCCGGCCGCCTTGCGCAGCACCACAGAAAAAGCTGCACCCTCCTCCAAAGCCAGTCGGAGGAGAGATGAATCCAGTGTCCGGTGAGGTATCCAACCCACTGGCCTCCCCCAGTCCATCTGCCCAGTCCTGTGATCGTTGGCTCTGAAGGGCCATAGGGTCATCAGACCCCTCCCAGTCGCCCCCGTCATCCGATTCCTGGTAAACGGGAGGAATGATCGGAGCCGGTCGATAGACAATGTGTCTCTAGCGGCGTCGGGACCGGACAGGGGCTGAACCGGGGATAGACGTCAACCGGAGCCAGCGTCGGGGGGTGGTATCGGTGTCGGCGCCGGCGGAGGAGGCGTAACGAGGTCGACCAGTGTCGACGGGGGCCCAGGCTCGGGCCCCTCGGGGACCTGCGGTGTCGGGGCCGGAGCCTCCAACGGTGCCGGGGCCGCCGGCATGCGAGGTCGCCCAGTCGAGTCCGCAGGGCCCGAAGGCGCGCTAGCGGGCGTCGACGGCGGGGCCAGGCTCCTCATGGCCGAGAGGAAGGCACTGACCTCCGCCGGCGTCGCGTCAGTCCCAGGGACCGTCGGGTATGGGGACTTGCACGGCTCCTGCGGAGCCGCGGGGGTGGAACCACCCGGACCCTCGGCCGAGTCGCGCGAGAGGGGAGTCCGAAGAGCGGTGTCACTTCTTGGAGTGCCTCGACTTACCCTAAGACTTCGAGCCAGATGAGTGACGATGTCGAGTGCGGCTCCACGACCGATCCTTGGACCTCCTCCTGGACCGGGATCGAGAGCGACGCGGAGCAGAGTGGCGAAGCTCGAGAAGCTTGCGGGACCGCTCCCGCCTAGCTTTCGAGGTCAGGGCCATACAATCGGAGCACGACGCCGCGTCGTGGTCGAGGCCCAAGCAGTACAGGCACCGGCGGTGATGATCGGTCACCGACATCAGTCGGTTAAAGTCGTCGCAGGCCTTGAAACCAGGCATCCTACCGGCACCAGAGTCGAGAATTGACTAAAAAGAGTCAAAAATTGACTAAAGGGGTAGCTCTACCGGATCTGTGCTTACTGGCGCGGAAAAAAGAACTGACGTCAGCGCGCGAGGGCGGCGTCTAAGTACTCCGACGACGTCATTCCGGCGCACGATGCAGACGACGGACGCGGAGCCGCAGACGACGCCTACCGACGCGCAAGGGGTATTGCTGACGAAAAATCTTCCGGATCCAGTCTGACGCATTGGGATATTCTAAGGTGAGGAATCTAACTAACGTGTTTCTTTCAGATTACATCTTTTTTTTACACCAAACTCTACACCACTGCCTCTGTCTACAATAAAAGCAAATTGCTCACACATTTGGATACTATCCAACACTTATGGCTGGGCCTACCTGGATCCCCTATTCCCTGTAGAAGAAATCGTGCAGCTTATCCAAAGCCTTCCGGGAAACAAAGCTCTGGGCCTGGACAGCTAGACTACCGCCTTCTATAAGAAATATGCCTCCTTATTTGCACCTTACCTGCTCTTCACGTTTAAGGACTCCCTCGCTCAGGGTTCCCTACCTCCCTAACTTAGAGAGGCCGCCATCGTGACACTCCTTGAGCCAGACAAGCCAGCTCTCCATTGCGACTCATATAGGCCACTCTACAAGATCAATGTGAACAACTAGATGTTCGCAAAGCTCTTGGCGAACCCCCTTCTTCCCCTCCTGCCCACGATCGTTTGACCAAATCAATCCGGGTTCATACCCGGCCACTCCACACCACACAATCTTTGTAACGTATTTGCAGCTATGGACCACCTTCAACCTCCGGTGGCTGCCCGACTGGATGCCAGGAAGGCGTTTGACTCACTTGAGTGGTCCTACCTTTTCTTGTACGTTTTGGCCTTAGTTCTGGTTGCATTCACCAGATACAATTATACACACGCCCCACTGCCCATGTGTCCCTTAATGGCATGTTATCCGATCAGTTTCCTATCACTCGTGATACGCGCCTGGGCTGTCCCTTATTGCCAATTTTGTTCACCATGGCTATGGAGTCCCTGTCGGCACATCTCCCACAACATCATGCCCATTGAAGCCTAGGTTTCGATACCAGGGGACTGATAATCTCCAAGCACGCGGACGACGTAACCCTAAACATCTGCAAACCCCAAGACAATCTTGGCCCAATTACCCGTGAGGTCATTTGGTTTGGTGTTTTTACCGTAATTTAGAACAAATGATCCGAGTCAATATTATTTCCTCTTACTATTGGGACACAACCCTTCACTACAGAATACCTGCTGAGATGGAAATCTGACCCAGTGTGGTAATCGGGCTTTTGGCTCACTTGCGGCCTGGAGGAACTCTGGATGGCCAATTATGACTGTATGATCTTGTGGATTGAGGACAGAGTGCCAGTATGGTCTCAATTGCCACTGCCGCTCTCTGGGCATATCGCAATTGTGGATGGTTATTTTACCTAAGTTTCTCTATATTTTGCCCAATGTGCCCCTCCCCATTACAGCCTCTTTCTTGAGAAGTCTAAGAGCCAACCTCATTGTGCTTATCTGGGTTGGCAAGCAGCACCGTGTTTCCTGGTAGCTCCTCTCACTGCCACTAGCTCAGGGTGGACTGAGGGCACCAGACATGTCGCTTTACGCACTATGCGCACAAGAACAGTATCTAAATTACTGGCTTCAACAGACAATATCGACCTCGCACTGCAATCGAACCAGAATGTGAAATGCCAGGGCCACTGTCCACTGCTCTCTACCTCCTTTATAGGCTGCCGAAGGCAGAGATTGACACTGTGGAATGCATGAGTTGGGCGTGGGATGGACTGCTGAAACATGAAGGACTCCCCTGCCTCTATGCTCCCTCTGACTCCCGGGCAAAACCCCAAATTACTGCCCATGCAATACTCTGGCACCAGGATGCGTGCCTGTGGGAGAGGCCTCAACTTTTTCAGACCTTTACCCAGCAGACACCTTCATACCACTGAGGACCTAGAGACTGCACCCCCTACTGCATTAGAGGCATTCCTCTATTATCAACTTAGTGCAAACTGCAGCGCCCTACACACCTGCCCAACTCCACCCCCCACACTTAAGGCTCTTGAACACTTGCCCACTGATCCATCACAGCACAAACTAGTCACACGATTATACACCATCATGCAAAACTATGTACCAATGGTAACAGACTGCGCGATTGGCGTGGGAGGTGGAAACTGCACACACTCCTCACTTACGCCCAGTGGTCCAACTGCGGCGCTTGATGGAAGTACTCTCACCCAACTATAAATTAAGATTGATTAACTTCAAGTTTCTACATCACCTGTTGCGTTCCCCCACACAACTCTTCCACATGGGGTTGATTGCAGAACCGTGCTGCCTTAAATATTCCTCCCCTCAGGTCTTCTTTATACGCCTAGCATTGCCCCCCGGGTTGCAGACTTCTGGGTGGTGTTCTCCACCAGCCATGCCATCACTGGACTCGTTCCTTCCTGCTGTCCATTTGTGGGCCTCCTGGGCCACATCAAAGAAGTACCGGCGGGTGACCGCCAGCTCATAGCGAAGCTTCTCCTCATGGCCAAACAGAAAGTGGCCATGAACTGGGGCCGGCGACCTGCTCGGACAGTCTAGGCTTGGCTGCAACATGTTACATATTGCCAAGAGCAGCTCTCACTTCTGGGAACTAATGCACTTATGCTCTCGTCCTAAGGAAATATGGGTACCCTTGTCTTACAAGCGCTAAAGAGTCTTTTCTGACCCTCACCTACTGACACCCACCCCAAGGTTACTTCTAGGTTTTCAACACCTCGTCAACTACTCTAGAATCATCACGGATGTAGGCTATCCCTGGTGTCTTACACTGGAACCAATCGCCCATCTGAATATCTGCACCACTTAGCTGCAAGTTCCTAAACTCTTGCCGGCTGTCAGCCCAGCTTTTGTCTTGGTTTAGCGTGATGTACTTGGAGGCAACAAGTAACTGTTGTATTTTGCTTTTTCGCAGTGGTACCATGCAACCATTTCCTGTTACGTCTTTGCCCCCCAACACACTCCTTCTCCTACACCCCATCCCCACCCTCTATCTTTTGACAAGCTATTGTGTCATTTTTTCATGACCTATAGCCCAAAGAAAATTATTTAACAAAAAAACCCTTGTGGCCAGCGTTTTGCCTAAAAACTGTTACAGTAAGCAAGTTATCCAACAAACCTACAATGGTGCGTTTTATGCTGCAATAGTTGCATTTTGTGTGCACACACTAAATGCAAACAGCATCATGGATATAGGGACACGGTTCTATTCTGAAATAGGGGCACATCCATATTAATGGCAGGTTACAACATAAAGAAAGGGTGGAGATTGAATTCTTGATCCTGGAATTCTTTTAATCCTCTTTATGGATTGCATTTTTAGTAAAAAATTAACTAAATCGCAGGTAGTCGCCAAACTTTAAAGTGCAGTTCACAGTGGTACCGGAGAAACCTTGAGGCTAGTGGAACCCAACCTATCCTCTAATCCAGTGCCTGCACCATCAATCTGGACCATAACTGAACATTTCCAATATGAGCCCTCAAAGTACCGCAACCGATACATAGGAGGTTGGCAGGCAGTAATTTAGCTAAAAGAGGGTTCAGTTGACCTTTGTGTTAAAGAGAGGGTTTGGACCCAGGGGTGGTTCCTCCATTTGAGCAGAGGAGAGTCGCCCACAAGACCCAGACCGGAAAAATAACGGTAATGAAGTTTATTTATTACAGTTTTATTCTACAGCAACCAGTCCTGAACTAAGTGTCAGGAATGAGTAGGGACCAGCGCTGCAGCATAACGGA
Source organism: Triturus cristatus (assembly GCF_964204655.1). NCBI lineage: Eukaryota > Metazoa > Chordata > Amphibia > Caudata > Salamandridae > Triturus > Triturus cristatus. The sequence goes on along the minus strand of NC_140584.1, from coordinate 693,725,685 downwards.
TTTGTGCACTTTAAAATGCACATGTCCCTTTGGCCCGCAGTCTTGGGCCCTCAGACGCGCGCGTTTCAAAGTTCTCTAACCTAGCGGTCTTAAGACAGCTGGGTAAGAGAAAGCGCAGGCCTCCAGTGCTCTTAAGAGCGCTGAGAGCGACCGCTCTACCCAATCCTGGCGCGGCTTTTATGCTGTGAAAGCAGCACCAGGATTAGGTAGTGCAGTTTCCTGAATCGAGAGCTTCCTGGAGGACACCCGAGGGTGCACAACATCGCGTTACCAAGGTAAGAAAATATATCTTGTGTTCTGTTTTTGGGTCCTCACCACCCTCGGCACAAGTCAGTCGCCACGGTTTTGTCTACATTAGGGATAGCTAAACAGAAAGGATACCTCTTGCCTCTGCCTGGTAAAGTATTTATTACATTTTTCATTTCCCATTTCATCCTTGCAATTCTAATTTATTATAGTGATTCGTAGAATGTTTAGTCTTGCAATTTATCTTTCTTAATTTTGTTTTCTACATTTTCCATATTAGTCTTAGGGGGATGCGAGAGGGGGTTGTGGTTTATGAAAACAAGTTATTTATTTGTAACTTTAGCTCTCCGGTACTGTAAACTTTCATAGATTCACATGCTTGAATCATTCCCAGTCGTCGAGATGGGAGTCCCCGGTATATAAAAAATAGCAATGCAAAGCCATTACAAACTAGAAACCAGGCCCAGGCCCATTCCAGTTTTGTAACATATCCACCTCTTTCTGTAAAAGAGACCAAATAAAATCAACCAATCAGATCAGCCTCACCCTCTGGAACTCTCCTGAGAGAACCTCAGATTTTCATAGCCGTAGTGCCATAGGATAACCAAGAAGATGCATAAGGTTGAGCTTTCCCAGGGGAGAAGGGTGGGTCGCATGTGAATCTATGAAAGTTACCAATACTGGAGAACTAAAGTTACAAGTAACTAACTTGTTTTCTTACTCCAGTATTGGAACTTTCATAGATTCCCATGCATGAATCAGAGTAGCTAGCAGTAATGAGCAAATGTTTTGTCATTATCCTTAACCATAAATCATGTACAGAAAAATAGAGAAATGAAACATTTCCTCAATTGAGATTTCATAAAATATCAAACCTACATTAAGCGTAATTCAACAGAAAATTTAAAGAAGCAGAACAACAACAAGAGGCATCAAAGTTTACAAGCCCACAGAATATAATGAGAAACTATACATTCATCAAGTAATGTGCGAAAATCTTAGGAAAGACCAGCATTTGCAATGCAATAGGTCTCGCATTTACGAGAGTTTAAGCTATTGGCATTGTAAATGACAATGCCTTTTATTTATGTTTAATAAACCAAAAAATAAATAAAAGGCGTTGTCATTTATAATGCCAATAGCTCAAACTCGTGTAAAAGCGAGACCTATTGCATTGCAAATGCTTGTTCTTGCATGCAATCGATTGGTAGCGAATTTTCCCCAATCTTAAATAGGCAGGAGAATGTAATTTTATAAAAGAAGACAGGTCTTCTCTTAAGAATACATGCCAAATTAAATAAAGTTAAGGATAATAGCCAACACCCTATTCACTCACTAATCAGTATCACCACGTTGCTGGGTTCTACTTTTAGAACTTCTTCCCAGCTTTTGTCTGAATTGAAAAAATTTCCATCCTGGTTAAAAGGTGTTCAAATCTCCAAAAAGACTCTTGAATGAGACTCCCATAACAGACATGTGAACTTGTTCAACTGAGCCAATCTGGTCCTTATCAGTCTAAAATTTATATCTACAAGTTATAATTACTAATATTACAGGCAAACTGTTCACTCAGTTGAGGCTATTAATACCCACTAATGTCATGGATTTGCACCCTGCTACATGACTGTCTAGCCTCTGGCTCCCCTGAGGTGCAAAATCCAATAACCTAAATAGAGACTTAGCTCACAGCCCACAGTTTTGTAGTAATGAAATACCTTTGAAACAAAAATGTAAAACACCTGCACAGAAGGCCTCTGTAGTTCCGAAGCTTAACCCCTGGTCCAATGAAGCGTTGCTGGGGCCGGAACAAATCCACAAAGCCACAGTACCCTCAGGTGATCAATCTCATCTGATTGTGAAACTTCTAAGCAACCCAGCGCCCAGCCATTCAACTGCTAAAGCATCAGACAGCAGAGACAGGGAGTGGGAGGGCACAAGCAAAACACTGTTCCCAAGAGTGAGTACACCACCCAGGTTTGTGTCCTGCTGTCAATGTCCCTTAAAAACTCGTGCCTTAAGGGATCACAAATGGAAGCTCAATATCTTGTTAGATCAAGACCTCATGAGGCAAGAACACATTGTTTTTCAGGGGGCTGCTCCAGAGAAATTAAAATGACCGATATTCAGCTCTGGAAGCAGATACCGGGCCACTTCCAGAGACGCCAAGCACCTAGTGACACAAAGAAACGTAACTATTATTCCATAGCTCTCCTTCCTTCCCATGTCTTATTTGTGTATGGCTATCTTGTACTGTAAATGTTTTGATTAGAAATAAGCTGTAAGAAAAGTATCCACAAAGACCGAAATTAACAGACGTAAGTCTTCTGTTTAACAGGGCCTCTCTCTAACTCGCCCTAGTTTATCTCTCACAGTCACCATGGATTCCAACTTTCTGCCAGGCTTGGAGTCTCCAACAGCAGCGTTTGAAGATTTACTATTGCTAGAGAATCCAGAAGTCATGAACCGTTGCTGTGCATGAGCTGGGTAAAGATTTCCGACTACACCCAAATTCACAGAAGTTTACGCACAGGACTTCATGCCTGCACAGGGTGGGGCATCCTATGGCTTGAAGTGGCCACCTGAACAATGGGAGGGCCAGGGATAGTGCAGGGGTGAGAACCAGTGTCACGTTTGGCTCAGCGTTGGGGGATGGGTGATGCCAATGGAGAGGTTTCTGATAGGGGACCAGTGCCAAATTGGAACAGTCCACCAGCTCCTCCCCAATTGAAAAAGGAGCCACACTATTGTGGGGAACCACTAAAGCTGCCCTTTCTTCTTTCCGGACCTCTCACTAGGTGGAGCTGAAAACAATTATGCAAAGTTGTGAGTTAGCCCACCTCACAACTTTGCCCCTCTCTTGTAACAACTTCTGATTTCGACAACCTTAAACCTCCTGCGCCCACCTCTTGCTCCCTTCAAACCTCTCCTGCTCCTTAGTTGTCTCACTTACATCTTCCTTCCCTAGACAGTTCAATTTCCATAAGCTTTTCCCTCTTGATTAGTCCCTCTTTTTCTATCTTTTTATCACCATTATCAATATCATGGCTCACCCCTTTGCTCTTTGAGGAGGCTTATACCATAACATAACATACCATCATAGTATAACATCACAAGGGGTGTGGTATGAACTCAGATAAAATTCTCTGTTAAGTTTGTGCCTCAAGTATATCAGATTTCTTTCCCTCCGAGGCTCTCTTAGGGGAATAAATAGTTTATACTAATGTCGAATATCGCAAATAAGCTAGAATTGTGTGGTTTTGAATGCAATGGTAACAAGTTCCACTTTACAAAGAAACTGAGTTCGCCACGCCCAGCCGCGGTCCCACAAAAGTGAAAGAGACAGTATGTGTGAAAATATTGTCAAAAGTACTTCAATAGGAAGTGGAAAACGCTTCTAAATAAACCGGCTAATTGCTGAGGACTGCTACTCAGACTAACCCTGGTAATGCATCCGCCCAGCCTGCAGGGCAGAGAAGGAGTAGTTTCTTACCTGTAACTCCAGTTCTGTAGTAGGAGTATCTCTGTTATAGTCATAATCTATGAATAGTCCCGCCCATGTGCGGGGACCCCGGAGCAATCAAAAAATATCTCTTAAGCTGTCCTGCGTTTGCAGACCTGCAAAGACACTTAAGAGACAGACAAAATAATACAGCCTAATTACAACAAGGCTGCACTGGCCAGCACTTCCTCTGAAGTGAACACAAAAGCCAAAATAAAGTTCAAATGTCATCTTTATTCACATCTGACATCCTCCTTTATTATCACACACTCCCTTCACCAAAATCCCTTTAAACAATAGAGAGGAAGGGGTGGACAGACAAGCCCTATAGGCTGTCATTATGTGTCTGCTAAAGGGATACCGTGCCTTTAAGAAACTCTCCAGAGACCCCCGGTATCCCAGAATGCACAGCCAAGACAAGTTACTTTCAGTTCTTTTTGAAGGTGTATAACAACAGGCCTGATACTATCAGGTTACTCCACCGGGGAGGAGGGCGGACACCTTACGCAAACCCTCCAAAAAATCTGTAACCACAGGCATTTGGAAAAATGAGGTTTGGGAAAGGCCCTTTCTATACGCAGTCAAAGCTGCGAGACGAACCCCGATAGACTGAAAATTAATACAAGAACTCGAGCCTTCCGAAGGATCGAAGAGCGTCTCCCCTCCGAAGGGCACACAGTCGTTGAGTCACGACAGACCTCGTGAGGTCTGTCGTTGAGTCACGACAGACCTCGTGAGGTCGGTGCGGAGGCCCAAACGAAGAGAGTGAGAGTGAGAGTGAGAGAGAGAGAGAGAGAGAGAGAGTCCAAGTGAAATGCAGGCGCGCTTCCTGAAAGTAGCTGCCTTGATCAACCAGCCGTTCAGAAACGGATAGACAAAGCCACTGACTCTCATATGCGCAGCCACCACGGCCTAGCGTATGGAGCATTCCGAGGTGTCGGCTGCAGGCCGAAAGGAGGTACAAAGCAATGATAATGGCCGTTGCCCACTGTGAAAAACAGGAACTCGCGATATTTTCCCCGCTGCATAGCCAGTCACCCTGAGGAGGTTGAGGGGACCTAATGCAGAGACCTCCACCGGAATGTACTACTCTTTGATCCCACGAGTCGGCTTGTCGCCCGCCGAACATGGGTCCAAACTCGGTCATGTCTCCCTTGCACACTAGAGGGAACAGTGAGTACCATCCCTTTCCAGTCCGTCCCAGAGGAGCCGAGTCTATCTTCCTTTACTGGAAGATGGCGGTGGCCTCCTTCTACAACTCGCGCACGGAGCCCGATTGAGGTGGAGGGAGCGCTGGAGGGAAACCGGAAGAGTCGCACGGCAGTCAGCCCCAGAATGACTCAATGGTGGCCCGAGACAACAGAATCAAATCTGGGAGGCATAACGCCGCTGGAGAGGACGGACGGCCTTAAGCCGTTCTCCCTGCCCCTCCCAACCGTCAAAACCTCAGCCTCGGCCTTCATGCGGGCCACCTCGCTATCCGCATGGGAGCACAAGAGTTGCGGCAGAGAAGGAGAGTAGAAACACACTGCTGTGCCGCAGGCTGCAGAGATTCCGTCGAAGACAAGAATGTCGCCGTAGAACAAACCCACGGCAAAGCCCGGGATGCGCCTGAAGCGAAACATCTGCTGCAGAGCCTAAGAATATATAGCCGCAAGCATCATGCCCTGTAGACTATCCCTGTCTCTGGGCAGGAGATCCACACGGCGGTGAAGGAACGCACACAGGGATCACCACAACGGCCCAGCCAGAGGACAGGAGAGCACCTCTCCCTATTCACGTAAGAGGCCCCCTGGCATGCCTGACCCGAGAACTTCTATAACGGTGACGACGGGACCTTATGGAAGACAGCGGATTCAATGGGACCGACACCCCCACACGAGACCTCGTGCTAGGGACATCAAGATTCCACGGAGGTTGGGGGGGGGGGGTAGTTAGTCGCCGGCCGAGGAGCCACAGGCCCCCCGGTGAGTGGGAGATGAGCCGGAGAGAATTCTGCGGCATCCCCGTGGTATCACCCGTGGGGGCGGAGCAGGAGGCGACCAAGATGGTGAGCCGGTACGCAGACACTGCTAAGCGAGGGGACCAAAATCCCTCGCTTCCGAGAGGACCACGTGTAAGTAGCCCCAGACTCCGAAGGGTTCCTCGGCGCCAGCTCAGCGTCGAGAGCAGACGCTGCCGGGAAAACGAAGTCCCCGCCTATGATGATAGGCCCACAACAGAGCGAGGTCCAGAACGGGACCTAGACATAGAGCGCCAGTAATGACCCCTCGACGTCACCCATGGCATCACCATTCCTGCGACGTCATCAGCACTGCGACGGCACCACCACAGCGGTGTCGCACCTCCTTCACTGCACCTCGACGTCGAGCATCACCGCGCCTCGACGTCGATCGACATCAAGCATCACTGCGCCTCGACGCCAAGCAGCGTCTCGACGCCAAGCAGCGTCTCGACGCCGTCAAGCATCAGCGTCGACGTCGTCAAGCATCAGCGTCGACGTCGTCAAGCATCAGCGTCTACGTCGTCAAGCATCAGCGTCTACGTCGTCAAGCATCAGCGTCTACGTCGTCAAGCATCAGCGTCTACGTCGTCAAGCATCAGCGTCTACGTCGTCAAGCATCAGCGTCTACGTCGTCAAGCATCGACGCCAAGCATCAGCGTCGACGTCGTCAAGCATCGACGCCAAGCATCAGCGTCGACGTCGTCAAGCATCGACGTCGCCAAGCATCGTCACCAAGCATCGTCACCAAGCAGCGTCACCAAGCCTCGCCGTCGGAGTCGAGCATCGCATCGCCGTCGACCTTGCAAGCCTCGACGTCATGGCTCTCGACAGCCATGGCTCTCGACAGCCATGGCGTCGAGGTCCACTCCTTGACGTGGGCCTCTTCTTGGGTCGACGGAGAGCATTGGCGTCATACCTGCTCTCGACGTCGCCGTCCTTGATGCTGACCGGAAAACGCGTCATACTGCAGGCGCGTTCCTACTGGGGAAAGCCCCCCGAGGCCACAGCATGGGAAGTGGCAGAGGACCTACCCTCTCCTTACCCAGGGGCTGAAGAAGAAGCCTAAACAGACAGGTGTCAAAGACATAAGACACAGGCAAGCACAGAAGACAAACTCTGTGAGCTTCAGCCTTTATGTCCTACCGCAGTCAAAGCACTTGCTCCGATTGTATAGAGCACGGGTACTCATAGTACGGCCCGCGGGCCGTCAGCGGCCCGGCAAGCCTTCCTTGGCGGCCCGCGGACCTTGCAGACATAGTGCCTGTGCCCTGTGCTTGTCAGCGAACACCGCCGGTTACAGCAGCGCGGAGCTGTGAGGCCGGGCGATTCTTTTAAAGGCCATTTACTTGTTAATGAGGCTTTGTTGTATTTCACCTCTTCTTAGCGCCCCTGCATCTCCCCTCTGATTGAGTGGAGATGCAGGGGCGCTAAGAAGAGGTGAAATACAAAGACACACACACAGAGACACACACACACACAGAGACACACACACACACAGAGACACACACACACACACACAGACACACACACACACACACACACAGAGACACACACACAGAGAGACACAGAGAGACAGAGAGACACAGAGAGACACACACACACACAGAGACAGAGAGACAGAGAGACACAGACACACACACACAGAGAGACAGAGAGACACAGACACACAGACAGAGAGACAGAGAGACACACACACACAGAGAGACACACACACACACAGAGACAGAGAGACACACACACAGAGACAGAGAGACACACACACACACAGAGACACACATACACAGAGAGACACACACACAGAGAGACAGAGAGACACACACACAGACAGACAGACACACACACACACAGAGACAGAGAGACACAGAGAGACACACACACACACAGAGACAGAGAGACACACACAGAGACACACACACAGACACACACACACAGAGAGACACACACACACAGAGAGACACACACACACAGAGAGACAGAGAGACACACACACACAGAGAGACAGAGAGACACACACACACACACACAGAGAGACAGAGAGACACACACACACAGAGAGACAGAGAGACACACACACACACAGAGAGAGAGACAGAGAGATAGATAGAGAGGGCAGGAGACAGAGTGAGAGATAGATAGATAGGTGTGCATACCGGGTCTGGTGGCTCAGTGAATGAAGGCGTCCGCTGCAGTGGCCTGTGTTCAACCTCATGGTCATAGTTTTTTTTGCTCTAGCCCCGCCCCCTCCCCCACTGGCCCGCCCCCACCGGTGCGGCCCTCAGCCAGAAACCACACTGTAAATTTGGCCCCCGAGAGAAAGTTTGTGAGTACCCATGGTATAGAGGCAAGCAAACTGCAGAAATTCTGCCAAAAAACCACAGCAGAATGTAGAGAAAAGCCAAAGACGTCGAATGAAACTTCAAATCCAGAAAAAAAATTCACTCAAAATGAATAAAAGCTCAAAAAAATGAAGAGCTAATGCTCCAGGGTCCTGCTAGCAGGAGCCGGAAAAAAGAACTGAAAGTAACTTGTCTTGGCTGTGCATTCTGGGATACCGGGGGTCTCTGGAGAGTTTCTTAAAGGCACGGTATCCCTTTAGCAGACACATAATGACAGCCTATAGGGCTTGTCTGTCCACCCCTTCCTCTCTATTGTTTAAAGGGATTTTGGTGAAGGGAGTGTGTGATAATAAAGGAGGATGTCAGATGTGAATAAAGATGACATTTGAACTTTATTTTGGCTTTTGTGTTCACTTCAGAGGAAGTGCTGGCCAGTGCAGCCTTGTTGTAATTAGGCTGTATTGTTTGTCTGTCTCTTAAGTGTCTTTGCAGGTCTGCAAACGCAGGACAGCTTAAGAGATTTTTTGATTGCTCCGGGGTCCCCGCACATGGGCGGGACTATTCATAGATTATGACTATAACAGAGATCCCCTACTACAGAAGTGCCTTCTGGAAGCACTTTGAGTAAGTGCTTCTAACGGAGCATGTGGGTGGTTTCAGACAGTCAAAATCCATTTAAAATGATCCTCGTTTGATTCATAAGTACACAGCTTAGAAATGTCAAGTGCTGGGGCCAAGTCCATGTGTAAAGTGCCCGCAGACGAAGTGAACACTCTCACGCGCTGCAAAGGGGCTTCTGGGAGCCAGAGATCTTCAGAAATTGGCACAGGGGTTATTTAACTAGCCGGGACCTCAGCTACCATGGTAATGTGATCTGATAATCTGCTGCGGCAAAAGCTGGTAACAGACACTGTCCTGGAACCCATACAAGGCATCGCTGCCTGCAGAACGAATAAATATTGCCGGAATACGATATGTCATAGAAAACATACTGGGAGCAGCGTGCCAAACAATGTGGAAAGTTATAGCTAAGAGCCTCTAACTACTAACTTGATTAAATGCCGCTTACTGCTGAGGAATACACTTGAGTGGCGGAAAACACTACAGCACATCTACAAGATAAGAGCGTTGACCTCACCGTGCAAGTAATGAGATAATAAATATCAGATGGGCGCGAGGGAGCAAAGAATGCACGGGAGTCTGGGACCGCCCAGCAGGTAAAACTTTAATCGGCCCCCAACATTCTTGGTTCCAGGTTTTGATTTAGTCAAGAACTTAAAAAGCGCAGTCCCAAAAGTGAAAGAGGACCGTGCTGCAGCATGGGGATCTAGTCTTTATGGGGCCATGTGTTTCTAATTAGAAACACATGGCCCCATAAAGATAAGAAAGTGCTTTGCGACAGCAGCAAAGCAGGCCACAGAGTCCGGATCGGAGGCAAAAGGGCATGAACCCAAAACCCTCCTCTCCAATGGCAGGCCACCGTTTAGCATAAACGGTGACGCCAGCCAATGAAAGTGAGGGGCGGGGCTTCGAGCCCTCTCCTGAAACTCCTCATTTACAATAAATCTCGCAGAGGTGAGTAGCACTTGGCGCTGCCACGCCATGCAAGACCCAAAAGAGGAAGGAGGGATGAGAGGGAATGCTCACTGCCACTGAAACAGGTTCCTCAGGATTGCTTGTCCTACTGCAGTGTCACTCTGCGTCGAAGAATCCAAGCAGTAATGTCTGTTTAAGGTATGGATACTCTTCCAGGTCACTGCTCTGCAGAGGTCTCGGATAGGTACCCCCTTAAAGAGGGCTGTAGAGGAAGAGACTGCCTTTGTGGAGTGAGCACTGACTTTATCCTGAATGGGGTTTCCAGCTAAGTGATGACAATACTGGATAGAGCTGGCAATCCAACATGAAATTCCTGGTCCAGAAAGGGGCAAACTATTTAGTCCTTTGGAGATAGAACCACCGGGTTGTTTACGTGAAAATCCAAAGGCACTTTGGGGATGAACTTGGGGTTAGTGAAGGGCACTACCGTGTCATCTTTGAACTGCAGAAAAGGCTCCTGGATAGTGAGTGCTTGCAATTCGCTAGCCCTTCTAGCCGATGTAAGAGCCAGCAGAAGTGCCACCTTCCACATCAGGAATTTTAAGTACGCCCTATGGATCGGCTCGAAGGGATGTTTCATAAGCTGAGCCAAGACCACGTTAAGGTGCCACAGTGGTAGAGGAGACTTAATTGGAGGGAAGACTCGAAAAATCCCCTTCAGAAATTGTTTAATTATCCTTGCTGACCAAAGAGAAGGGCCCAAAGTAATTCTCCTGTAACGAGAGATGGCCGGGAGCTTAACCTTAATGAAACATTGAGTCAGGCCCGCTTAGGCCAAAGACAGGATGTAAGGCAGAATTTCATGCGCCGAAGAAGAGAATGGATGAACTCCAGATTCTTGGCACCAGTGACAAAATATTTTCCACTTCATGCAGTATGTCTTGTTTGCACGAGCTTGGGAAAGGATTTCTCTACATTCTAACAGTGTTAGGTTGAGAAACTCTGTGCTGGATGCAGTATCTGGCCCTGGGACATAGTCCGTAATGACGGGATAGGATCCAAAGGAATCGGATGCTGTACTGACAGAAGAAGAAGCTCCGTGTACCAGAGCTGGCGAGGCCAGGAGGGCACTATGAATAATTTTGCAGGGTTCTGCCTTAAATTTCCTGAGAAGACTCGGAAGAAGAGGAATGGGGGGAGAGGGGGGAGGGAGGGAAAGCATAGACAAAGGCGCCTGACCATGCCATCGAAAACGCACTCCCCCCGGGATCCTGGATGGTGATGGCAGCTAGCGAAGCACTGGCATTTATTGTTTTCCGGTGTCGCAAACAGATCTATGGGCGGTTTGCCCCACAGCCGAAAGACGTCGTCCAGAGTCCCCTAATCCAGCTCCCACTCGTGGCAGACTGACTTCAGCCTGCTTAGTGTATCTGGGTATTATTGAGATTCCATGGAAGATGTTCCGCTTTCAGAGAGACACCATGAAAGATTGGCAATTCCCAGATACCCTGAGCTTCCACAGACAGACGGGATCTGGTGCCGCCCTGTATGTTGACATAATACATGGCCGTGGTATTGTCTGTTCTTATCAGCACCAATGAATTTTTTTATTCTCGGAAGAAATGCCTGTAGGGCTAGGTGAATGGCTCGTAGTTCCAGCAGATTGATGTGCAGAAGACTATGATGCTGTTGCCATCGACCACTTATCTGGAGGTCCTGTAAGACCGCTCCCCAACCCTCCAGAGATACATCTGTTGTGTATCTGAGGAGCTGGGGTGACCAGGAAGAAGAGACCTTGGGAAATGTTCTCCCTGCGAATACACCATGAAGCGGCTTCTCTCATTGGTGTAGTGACCGTGACCATGTCCTCGAAAGATCCTAAAGCCTGTTGCCACTGTACGTTCAGGTGCTCCTGCAGAGGACGCATTCGTAACCTGCAGTGGGGTATTAGAGGAATGCAGGACAAAATGTATCCCAGCAGGGACTTGTAGAGGCAAACTGAAAGTGACCTTTTATGAGTAGGCAGGTCATAGAGATCAGTTTTATTTGCCTTTCGAGAGACGAAAATGCCCTGTTCAGGGATGTGTCCAACATGGCTCCAAGAAAAATGACTTGACAGACAAGTTTGACTTCTCCCTGTTGAGCGCAAGACCCAGACTCTTGAACAACTTTGTACAGGCTGCCACTGAATTCCTGGCGGAGGCTTTGAAGGGGGCTTTTAGCAACCAGTCGTCCAGGTAAGGGAACACCTGGTGCTTTTGTCGTCTGAGGAAAGCCGGTATCTGAGCCAGAATCTTTGTAAAAATTCTTGGGGCCAATAGGAAGGACCTTGAGTTGAAAGTAGCTCTTGGCTACTGCAAAGCACAGGTACTTCCTGTGCGATGGATGAATGGCGACGTGAAAATATGAGTCCTCTAGGTCCAACGTGGCCATGAAATCTCCCGAATTTAGAAGTCGAAGAATGTCCTGTAAGGAGATCATTCAGAAAGACTGCTTTATGAGATAGGTATTGAGCTCCCCGAGAGCCAGGATCAGGTGCCATATTTCGACAGTCTTTCAAACCAGAAATAACCAGGAGTAGAATCTCTTTCCTCTTTGGGATAAAGGAACTGGTTCTATTGCTCCTTTTAGCAACATCTGTTGGACTTCTAAGCGCAGGAGATGAAGATGTTTAGTTAAGTGGGCGCGAGGAGGGGTGTTTGGAGGAGGATGAACAAACTCCAATTTACGGCCAAATTGAACGATAAGGAGAACCCAACGATCCGAGGATATTTGTTGCCAATTTTGGAAGTATAGATAAATCCTGCCCCCTACAGGTGTTTGATGAGGGGTAGGAACAGTAGTCAGAGCCTGCAAGCCACTATTGACGACTAGAAGAATCCTTCCCCTGACATCCTGCTATGCCTCTAGGGGCCAATTTTGTATAGGCCACTGACTGACCTGGTCGCTGATTATACCGCGGACTGTAGGACTATGAGGCTGGTGAGTAAGGAGTACCTATATTGCTGGTACCCTCCTCTATATGAAGGAAGCCCTCTACCTCTCGCTCCTCGAAAAGGAACTTTGCGATATATTCGAGCATTCCCAGCGACTTCGCAGTGTCTGTATCTTTATGTCTTGGAGAGCGTCATCCACATGTTTTCAGAACAGCGCTAAAGGAGGTAGCCCGAAGCCAACCCTGGCGACGTAGGACCGCTGCTCCCGCCAAGGAACGAAAAGTGGTTGTTGCAATATCATTACACAATCGATAACCTCAGAGGAGGCCCTCTCTCCTTCCAGGAGGATTTTTTTGCTTCCGTTTTACTGTCCTCAGGTAGTTGATCAAGGTAAGGCAAAGATCACACCACATCTGGCGGTCGTAGTGGCCCAGAATCGCTAAGGTGTTAGTTGCTTTGACTAGAGGGCCTGACAGAGGAGAATCTCTTGCCTGCATTGTCCAGACATCTGCCTTCCTTGTACGGACATGTGTAGTCATAGGAGCTGCCGGATCTTTAGATTTCCGCTGCGCTGCCTATATGACTGAGTCCGGTTTCGGTTGACTCACTAGGCAGGCCAGGCTATCCTCTGGCGCTTTATATTTCTTCTCCAATCGAGGAACACTGGGACCACCGTAGCTGGGTTCTTCATGACTAAGACCCTCTTCCCAAACGTGATTAACAATAGAAATGTTTCTTACAGTCTTTTTATAGGGTTCCTTAAAATCATATATGAATCACTCCGAAGGTATAGGTAGATCAAACCTCGTTGCTGCCCTTTCCAGCAGATTGAGGAAAGCACCAATATACCCCGGAGGAGAATCCAGCGGAAGCGGTGAAAGAGGAGTAGGGATAATATAATCATCCCACTCCCCATGCGGGTCCGGAGGAACCGTATCCCCTTGTTCACTCATCCGAAGTATCCTGATGGAGAACAGGAGTAGTCGGTGGGGGCCAGTTCCGGAGCTGCAGCTTTTGTTGGAACCCTCCATTTATAGTCTGATAAACTGCAAATCAGATATCTGGTAGTCCTAGGGAGGATCATAATCCTGTTCCTCTCCATAACCCTCCTCCTGGCACTTACCGTGCAGTTCTGAAGGGCTATGGGCATATCCGAAAGGACAGTCATCATCAGAGTCCTCCTCTTCCAGGAGGCGAGAGGGTAGTAGAGGAGTAACTTTTTGGAGAAGTGACTTCAGTAGTCACCTGGCGCTTTCTCTCTCTTCCTGTAGAAGTTTTTATGCCCATCGACAAGGTCGTCGATGCTGCAGATAGTCAGACAGCGCTGACGGCGTGACCGTATTAGTCGACACTGCTGTTGTCATCGACAGGTTGGTCGTCACTGTGTTAGTCGTCTCCGTCAACTGAGTTGGAACTGCCTTTGTCGACACCGCCAAAACTCTCGGCGGCGATCCGAAGTTTAAGAGACTGGTCCTTGTCGATGATGTCGATGACTGTTTCTTCGTCGACTGTGTCGTCAACAGCTTTGTCGACAATGGTGACCTTCTCCTGTCGCTCCTCAGGAGGAGGAACAGATCTGGACTTCCTCACACCACGTTCTCCTGTTGTAAGTCCCTTCCTCTCCTTTACACCACAGTGAGGAGATTCAGTTGAACTGAGCCAGTCAGACCCATGGGAGTTCTTTTTAGAGGATTTTTGAGGGCGCCTCTCAGAAGAAGCAAGGTCAGATCATCTTTTCTCAGACCTTCTAGAAGAAGCAGAAGATGAGGCCTCATCACGGTCATGACTAGAGATAGCATCCATTCTGTATTTTAGCTTCTGGAGCCAGGCAAGGAGACGTCCCTCACGGTCACTTAAGGTTTTAGTAGAAAAGGTACAACATACCTTGCAGTCCTTGGCCTAGTGGTCCGGATACAGCCAATATATGCAATCTTTATGTGGGTCATCGACATAAAGTCTCTATTTAGAACAGGTGGCACAAGCTCTAAAAAGGCCTTTTCTCCTTGTATGCCATGATGAAAAAGGGAACAGGCCAAACGTGCAGAGTAATTAGTGAATAATGTAGCTTAAGAATTCTCTCAAAAGTAGTAAAATGAGGAAAAACTAAGCAGAGCTCAGTGGACACTACCTAGCACAACGTGCAGTAGAAAATCTAAGGGTCTGCGGTTCTCTCAGGGGTGTTCCAGATGGTGAAGCAGATCTGATTGGATTTTGATTTTATTTGGTCACCTTTACAAAAAAGGTGGATATGTTACAACACTGGAATGGGACTAGGTCTGGTTTCTAGTTTGTAATAGCTTTGCATTGCTATTTATATATGCCGGGGATGACGGGGAATGATTCAAGCTTTGAAATCTATGAAAGTTCCAATACTGGTACTGCACATGGTGGATGTAATGAATATGCTACTTACCAGTATGCATCTGTTCTTGGCATGTAGGGCTGCTGACATTCATATCTGTGCATAGATCGCCGCCTAGTGTTGGGTCCGGATGTTTGCACGTTGTTGTCCTGGAAGAGTCTTCGAAGTATCCTGGGATAGGTGACTCCTCCCCTGGACTACAGTGCGCATGGGCATCCTCTCCATCCTCAGATTGTTTTTCGCCATTGTGGCAGTGATGGAGTAGATACAGAAAGTGATGACCATGCTTACAGTAATTCTGAGAGCTGCAGCTGCTACAGGCGCCGGGGAGGAGGGAGGGCGATGTGAATGTCAGCAGCCCTACATGCCAAGAACAGATGCATACTGGTAAGTAGCATATTCAGTTCGAGGCATGTGGGCTGCTGAATTCATATCTGTGCATAGAATACATAGCAGTGCCCTCTATTAGCGGCGGCTACCCGTGCCAGCTGCAGCGGTCTGAAAAAGTTTTGAGAACAGCCTGTCCTACAGCTGCCTGCTGTTTTGATTGCACATCTACACAATAGTGTTTGGTAAATGTGTGTGTAGTGGACCAGGTGGCTGCTCTACATATATCATGCAGGGGAAGGTTTCCTAGAAAAGCCATGGAGGCCCCTAACTTACGTGTTGAGTGGGCTCGTGGGGGAATCGTTAATGTGCGTTTAGCCTTTTGATAGCAAATTTGAATACACTTAACGATCCATCTGGCTATACCTGCTTTGGAGATAGCGTTACCTTTGTGGTGTGGGGCAAAGGCAACGAAAAGTTGTTTTGTCTTCCTAAAGGCTTTAGTCCTGTCGATGTAGTACATTATGGCCCTCTTTACATCTAGTGTATGGAGTGCTCTTTCTGCGACAGTTTGTGGGTTTTGGAAGAAAACAGGCAGTTCAATATTTTGATTCATGTGGAACTGCGATATTACCTTTGGCATGAATTTTGGGTTGGTACGTAGTACGACCCTGTTGGCGTGAACCTGTATAAATGGCTCTTGAACGGTTAGTGCCTGGAGTTCACTAACTCTTCTTAAAGAAGTGATCGCTACTAGGAAAGCTACTTTCCAGGTAAGGAATTGAAGCTCGCATGAGTGTAGAGGTTCAAAGGGTGGACCCATCAGGCGTGAGGACCAAGTTGAGGTTCCACATTGAAGCCGGTGGGTGGCTTGGAGGAATGACTCGTTTGAGGCCTTCCAAGAATGCTTTGATGGCAGGCACTCTGAATAGAGAGAGGTGCTGCCTGGTCTGCAGATAGGCTGATATGGCGGTCAAATGGACGCGTATAGAGGTGTACGCCAGATTGCATCGGTATAGGTGTAATAGATAACAAATTATGTTTTGTATGGATGCGTCTAGCGGGTCAATGTCATTATTATTGCAATAAATGACGAACCTCTTCCATTTGGCTGCATAGCAAGCTCTGGTAGTGGGTCTCCTGTCTTCCTTAATGATGTCCATGCAGTCAGGTGGCAGGTTTAGGTAGCCAAACTCTAGGACTTCAGGAGCCAGATTGCCAGGTTCAGCTGTTGCGGATCTGGGTGCTGAATGTCTCCATGGTTCTGCGTCAAATGCACGGGTTTGATCCGCAGCCTTTGATGCGGCACCACGGAAAGTTCGAGAAAGGTGGTGTACCACGGCTGGCGTGCCCACGTTGGAGCAACCAGGACGAGTGTCAGTGAGTGTTGTCTGAGTTTGCGTGCCACCAGCGGTATCAGTGGTGCTGGGGGAAAAGCGTACGCAAATCTGCCGGACCAGTTCATCCATATCGCATTGCCCTGCGACTGCGGATGTGGGAACCTGGCGGCAAAGCTTTGGCATTTTGCGTTTACGTTTGTGGCGAACAGGTCTATCTCTGGATGACCCCACTGCTGGAAGTACGGCTGGAGTACTGATGGGTGTAACTCCCACTCGTGCATCTGGTGGCTGTGTCTGCTGAGCAGATCCGCCATCTGGTTGTCCTTGCCGGGGAGGTGTTCTGCCATGAGGAACATGTTCCTCTGAATGGCCCACTTCCACATGCTCTGAGCCAGATGAGACAACTGTGGAGAGTGTGTTCCTCCCCGTTTCTGTATGTAGTACATTGCGGTCATGTTGTCCGTCCGGATCAACACGACCTTGTTGCACAGATGTACTTTGAATGCTTTCATAGCTAGGAAGATTGCCATCAGTTCCAGAAGGTTGATGTGCATCTTCTTCTGTTGTGTTGTCCATAGTCCCTGCACTGTGTAGTGGAGTACATGAGCTCCCCATCCCTGGAGAGACGCGTCCGCTGTCAGTATTATCTGTGGAACAGGCTCTTGGAACGGTCGGCCCTTGCAAAGGTTTTGTGGATTCCACCAATGCAGAGAGTTGTATGCCCGACCGCTTACCAACACTAGGTCTTTCAACTGTCCGTGAGCCTGATTCCACTGACGTGCTAAGCACTCCTGAAGCGGGCGCATATGTAATCTTGCGTGCGGGACTATGAAAATGCAGGAGGCCATCATGCCTATCAACTGCATGAACACTCGCGCCGGAAGGGAGTGTTGGGGTTTGAACTTGGAAATCAGCATTTGCATGCTGTTGATCCTCACTAAATTTGGCTGAGCTGTGGCCGCCAGAGTGTCTATAGTCGCACCTAGGTACTGTTGTACGTGTGCGGGCTGGAGATGGGATTTTGGGTAATTTAGTGAGAATCCCAGACTGTGAAGGAGGTGAATGGTGCGGGACATGTGGCTGGCACATTGCTGGGCTGACTTCGCTTGAACGAGCCAGTCGTCCAGGTAGGGGTAGACGTGTATGTGCTGCCTCCGTAGATGTGCTGCCACAGTAGCTAGGCACTTTGTGAAAACCCTGGGTGCTGTTGTCACGCCGAAGGGTAGGACTTTGAATTGGTAGTGCTGCCCCTGGACAGTGAACCTGAGGTATTTTTTGTGTGAGGGGTGAATGGGTATATGGAAATACGCGTCCTTGAGGTCCAGTGTGGCCAGGAAGTCTCCCTGCTTGAGAAGCGGAAGGACTTGCTGTAGAGTGAGCATGTGAAAATGCTCGGAAAGAATGTATCTGTTCAGGGGTCTCAGGTCTAATATAGGTCTGAGAGACCCGTCCTTTTTTGGTATTAAAAAGTACAGGGAGTACACCCCCGTACCTTGCTCGTGGACGGGTACGACCTCTATTGCGCCTTTTAGAAGCATACTTTGCACCTCCTGCTGTAAGAGCGTTAAGTGCTCTGAGGACATAGGACGGTTTTTTGGAGGAATTGTGGGTGGAGTGGAGGTTAGTTCTAGACAGTAACCGTATTTGACAATATCTTTGACCCACCTGTCCGTGGTGATGGAGTTCCACGTGGACAGGAACCTCTGTAGCCTTCCCCCGACAGGTGTTAGGTGGTCGGGAGGAAGGGAGAGGGCGTCACTGCTTGTTCTTGGGGGAGGACCTGGTGTTGCCGTAGCCGCGTCCTCTGCCTTTTGTAATGGAGCCACGATATCCACCCCGGGTGTTCTTATCGTAGGTGGTTTGTGTATTGCCCTTGTTGTATGTTTGTTGTGACCCCTGTCCTCTACCTGCTCCTCTATTTCCGGGGCGACGAAAGGAGCCGCTCCGAAAGGACTGAGTCTGGAGAGCCCCCATGGACTTTGCAGTGTCCGTGTCCTTTTTTATTTTCTCTAGGGTGGTGTCAACCTCCGGGCCGAATAAATAGTCGGGGTTGACAGGCTGGTTGAGTATGTTATTTTGCACCTCTGGTTTGAATCCGGAGATTCGCAACCAGGCATGTCGTCGCAGCATGACGCTAGTGTTTATGGCCCTGGCAGCTGTGTCTGCGGCATCCAGCGCACACTTGATGGATGCGTTTGTGAGGAGCTGTCCTTCTCTGATAAGGATCTCTGCACCTTCCTTGTATTGGTCAGGGAGATGTTGGAGTAGTTGCTCTAATGTGTCGTAGTGCGCTCTATCGTAGCGAGCGAGGAGCGCTTGAGTATTGGCTATACGCCATATGTTAGCTGCCTGGGCGGCAACCCGCTTGCCAGAGGTCTCTAACACCTTGGACTCTTTGTCCGGGGGAGGAGCGTCACCTGTCGTTTGCGAGTGTGCCCTCTTGCGAGCATTCGCAACGACAATGGAGTCTAGAGGTAATTGGCCTCTGATGTAAGTAGGGTCCCCAGGCGCTGATCTGTATTTTTTGTCGATCCTGGGGTTTATCACCCTTGCCCTGGTGGGTTCCTTGAAGATGTCCTTGGCTGGTTTTGGGACCCCTTTCAACATGGGCAGAGTCTTTACATGCCTCTGAGGATGCGAAAGTGTCCATAAGAAAGTCGTCCTCGACGGTGTCAGAGTGAAGCTGCACCCCATGATTGGCCGCAGCACGTTCAATTAGAGCGTTGAACGCTGCAGTGTCTTCTGTGGGAGATGTTTTTGCTCCATAGAGTTGCGGGTCCTGTGCATCTAGAGGTGCACCTGGGTCCACAGGGTCATCCCAAGCTTGATCAGGGTCCTGCTGGTCGACAGGGTCCATGTCTCCGTGGTAGGGGACTTGTTCACCCATGTAGTCTTCCAACGCATCCGTGTCGGAGTGTGTGGGAGAGAAGGATTGTGGATCCTGGTAGGGTGAGTGGAAAGGTTCGTAAAGAACAGGTTCTGAAACCGCAGGCAGCTTTCTTTTTAGTGGGATCCGGAAGGAGTCCAAAGCTGGCTCCGAAGTTATCCTCCGTTTGTGGATAATCATCCTGCTGGTGTCGGCGTCGATGAGATGTGATGGAGACGTCTCATCAGAGCGGTCTGCAGGTGTGACCGTGGTGTGGGTGACCCGTGTCCTGATTTGGAACAGTTTCGGGGCCGTGGCTGGTGGCAGGCCAAAAGTAATGTTGGCTGGCGCCGAAGAGGCTGCTGGAGCTTTTATTGGCTCAGAGCCCGACGTGTCCTGGAGGACTGTTTTGGTTTTGTTGCTCTGCGCCGCAACGGGTCGCATCTGGAGCGCCCTCGAGTCTTTAGCGCCGACCGGTTCTGTAGAGGCGGCCGTGGACTTTTTCGGCGCCGGTGGGTCATCGAGTCGAGGGGCGGGAATGGCCGTCGACGTCTTCGATGCATGAGGCTTTGGTGTTGCCGTCGAAGCGATGTGAGACGCAGCAGGCAGTTTGACCTTTGGGGTCGGAGTCGATTGCGTCGGTGCCGGGAGCCGAGCAGGTGTGGGGGCACCGAAGGCCTTTTTCCGTATGCCGACTCCGACGTCGGCCGCTTCGAGTTCGGCACCGAAGTCGCGCTTGGTGCCGACGCGTTTCGATGGCGTCGAAGGTGTGGAAGGCCTCGATCCGACCAGCGCCACTTTCGGTTTCAATTGAACCTGAACAGCTTTTGGTTTCGGTTTCGAAGAGGGGAAACCAGCTGGTTTGGGCATTAATGGCTGCCGCTGAATGTCTGAGGCCGGGCCCGAGGGCGGGGCCGAAGAACTGCGGGATAGGTCTCGGGTAAGGCCCGAAGGCGATCCCTCGACCGGAGCCATAGACTGTTGCACTGGGCTCTCTTCAGTCTGAACGGGTAGGCCTTGCTCGTCACCGGAGCTACTCTCTTCGGCCCCTAAGGCCTCATTGTAGTCTCCTACCTCGGTGTTGTCTTCATCTCTGCGAAAGAGTGTTTCGTCGACGTCTTCCGATCCGGAGTCATGTTCGGAAGCGGGACTGGAGGGTAGGTTCCCTAATTCTTCGACATCTTCGGTCTCGGCGTTGAAGATGTCGGCCGGGGCCGCGTGCTGTGCTTCGAGCCTCGCCGCTCGTCGGTTCCGTAGAGTCTTCTTGGATCGGAACCGGGCACAGGCCATGCATGTAGATTCGTCGTGATCCGGCGAAAGGCATTTGTTGCACACCGGATGGACGTCGATGTGGGGATATTTCGCATTGCATACCGGACACCTCTTGAATGGTGTCCTCGATTCCATCGTCGATTTCGGGCCGATGGTCAGGTAAGATGCGAAAAGTTGGTTCTGGAAGTTAGTAAACTAACAAAGATTCTATCGATACCGATCGAGAAACAGTACCGACGCGAACTAAAGGCCTTTTGGCCTCGAAATTTTTTTTTCCTAACTTGAGTCAAGATAGCACATCCGAACCCAATGGCGGAAAAAAACAATCTGAGGATGGAGAGGATGCCCATGCGCACTGTAGTCCAGGGGAGGAGTCACCTATCCCAGGATACTTCGAAGACTCTTCCAGGACAACAACGTGCAAACATCCGGACCCAACACTAGGCGGCGATCTATGCACAGATATGAATTCAGCAGCCCACATGCCTCGAACTAAAGAGAGACTGACTCAATATCACGATGTGGTAAACTCTCATAACATACTCCTTCACCATTCTAAACAAAACGAGGATCTGGTCTGAATTTTGTCAGAGTACTGGCTAGATCAACAATTGTTAAAAGAGCTAGAAAAGGGTGTCTCGTGGTTGGACTTTGAAGCTTACCCTACAGCAGACCTCAACCTGAAACTCTGGCCTACAGGTAGGTATATTGTCAGTGGAGCATGCAAACAGACGAGGAATAGCTGCAAATCAGACCATGTGGAGGTGGAAAAAGATTTGGTCCAGTTGCAGAAATCTGTGGGGTTGGCTGAAGAGCTGGGCCGAAGTGGATTAAGCTTGTAATACCCAGTCTAGTAGTTTGTACCTACCAGAGGATGAAGCACACATCCTGTAAAGATCATGAAGAGTGTGCAACTAACAAGTTATCCAACGTAAACCTGGACAAAAATACCCTGAAGAGTCTTTGAAAACTGAAATCTTGAAAATAGGTTATTTTTGCTGCTGAAATTGTCAAACCTGCCCATTCAAATGCTTAGGAAATGTCTTTTAATACCAAAGGCACCGTACTGTTAATTATGGACATTTCAATATTATATTTAAACCATCTGTACGCATCCGTTTAGGTGACTTATACCTCCCAAAAAATGTCACTTCATAAAATATATATTTTCTTTAAAAACCACAATTAGTGTTTTTTAATTTGTTTTTAAACAATCACTTTCTTTCCATAAGTGTTATTTGATGCAATATTACCTTAATTACAGCTTCAGATCTCTGCAAGATTTGAACTTCCCCTAGCTACTAATTTGTGAGCCACAGGATTCCTTAAGGGGTTGATTGACATTTTCTTTGCTGTCCCCCTGAACTGGTTCTGGGAGCACTCATAGTGCAGACTATGTGGCCTCGCCAACCCTCAATTTGCCAGGTGGATTTCTTTAACTTTTTATTGTAGTCCACTGCTACCTTCAAATGTCATTTAGCACTGCCAAATTTCGCCCTGAAAAACTAACGAGACTGCAAGAAGAGTACTATTGAGGACTCCCTTGCGGCAACCGGATTCATACAGCAACAATTAACAAAACGTTGGTCTTTATTAATTCGCCAGTCAAGGAACATACTTATTTTGTGACACCATGCCTAGAAGTCATCTAAAAACAATTTCCAGTCTATTCGTTGCTATTGGGCGACATAGACCAATTGGTGCAATTAAAGTAAACAAAGACTTCAGTTCACAGAAGGGGACAATTGGTTATACGACCGCACATTTGTTTGAAGGAACTTATGTGGTCTTACTTGTGACTGTTGTCAATCTGTTCGAGACTCGGGTCTTCACTTAATTGCCAAGTTATGAGATGCACATTCTTATGAAGTGGCATTCAATTAGCTCAAATACACAGTATATTTTGGTGCCAATAGAAGGTACATTTTTGCGCTTTAGTAGCCTAAAAAAAACAATAACTGACCAATTTTATCAAAAAGTTTCATTTGTAAAGTTGTGGTGTCTCGATCACAATGCATGTGGAAGGGACATACAATGCTGTTAGAGTAGGCATATTTAATAATTAAGTAACCCCACAACCTCGGAAAACTGACAATGATCTGTACCGTATAAATACGTCTGGTCAGATAGTTGCACTTCAAACTGGCTTACCAATAAGATACTAAAAAGAAAGGAATATGCTACTTACCAGTATGCATCTGTTCTTGGCATGTAGAGCTGCAGATCTACACACTTTTGCATAGATCGCCATCTGGTGTTGGGCCCGGATGTTTGCAGTTTGTTTTTCCTCTTGGAAAGTCTTTGGAAGTCACGAGGTCGGTGACTCCTCCCTTGGTTCGTATTGCGCATGGGCTTCGGCTCCATCCTCAGATTTTGCGCCAGCAGGGAAAGATGGAGCGTAGTACTAACAGTGAAGAAACCCATGTGTGTTGTATCTAAATAAGATAGACTGGAACAGATACAGGTAGCCGGGTGGGCGTGTGTAGATCTGCAGCTCTACATGCCATGAACAGATGCATACTGGTAAGTAGCATATTCCGTTCGAGGCATATGAGCTGCAGATTACACACTTTTGCATAATCTATATAGCAGTTCCCAACCCTAGCGGCGACCACCGGTATCCGTTGCAGTAGTTTGAAAAAGTGTTTTTAGTACAGCCTGGCCCACACTAGCTTGTTGCTTGGTTTGCACATCTACACAGTAATGTTTAGTCAGTGTGCGGTGTTGACCATGTAGCTGCTTTGCAGATATCATCTAATGGGTTGTTCCCTAGAAAAGCCATAGAAGCCCCCATCTTTCGTGTCGAGTGGGCTTTAGGGGGGAACAGATAGCGTGCGTTTTGCCTTGTGGTAGCAAATCTGTATGCATTTTACAATCCACCTAGCTATCCCTGATTTAGAGATGGGGTTGCCTTTATGTGGTGGAGAGAAAGAGACAAACAGTTGTTTTGTCTTTCTGAAAGGTTGTGTTCTCTGGATATAGTAAAGTAAAGCCCTTTTAACATCCAGTGTGTGTAGAGCCCTTTCTGCAACAGTTAGAGGTTGCGAGAAAAAAAACAGTAATTCTACCGATTGGTTTAGATGAAAGGGGGAAATGACTGGGTAGGAATTTTGGGTTGGTACGGAGGACAACCTTGTTTGGGTGCATTTGGAGAAAAGGTTCTTGTATAGTAAGTGCTTGTATCTCACTGACCCTTCTAAGGGAAGTGATGGCTACAAGAAAAGCGGTTTTCCATGTGAGAAATTGCAGTTCACATTTATGCAAAGGTTCGAAAGGCGGTCCCATTAGTCTTGTGAGAACTATGTTTAAATTCCACACAGGTGAGGGTGGTACTCTGGGGGGAATTATTCGTTTGAGGCCTTCCATGAAGGCTTTAATGGCAGGCACTCTGAAAAGTGATAGGTGCTGTCTGTTCTGTAGGTAAGCGGCAATTGCTGCGAGGTGTAGCCGAATGGATGTATATGCTAGGTTACACCTTTGTAGATGGAGCATGTATGCATAGCATATGATGTAGCATATGATGTGCTGTATAGATACGTCTAGAGGGTTGATTGTGTTATGGCAATAAACAACAAATCTTTTCCACTTTGCCGCGTAGCAGGCTCTAGCAGTAGGGCGCCTAGCTTCTCTGATGACGTTCATACAGTCAGGGGGAAGGTTAAGGTATCTGAATTCTAGGATCTCAGGAGCCAGATCGCAAGGTTGAGCTGAGCTGAGCTGGGTCCGGGTGTCTGATCTCTCCATGGTTCTGGGTTAGGAGGCATGGTGAGAGGTGTAACTTTTGGTGTGGCACTACCGAGAGTTCCAGCAGCTTGGTGTACCACGGTTGTCTGGCCCATGTTGGAGCTACTAGAATCAGTGTGAGGGAGTGCTGTTGTAGCTTTCGCACCACTAATGGAATTAGTGGGAGAAGTGGAAAGGCGTACGCAAATTTGCCTGACCAGTTCATCCATATCGCATTGCCTTTGGACAATGGGTGTGGGTATCTGGCGGCGAAGCATGGGCATTTTTTGTTTTCGTGGGTGGCGAAGAGGTCCATGTGTGGAAGCCCCCACATCTGAAAGAACGGGTGAAGAACCTGCGGGTGAAGTTCCCACTCGTGGCTCTGCTGCGTTTGTCTGCCGAGCAGATCTGCCATGGTGTTTGACTCCTGGGACATGTTGGGCTAGGAGAAAGATTGTGTGGAATTACCCATCTTCATATGCTCTGTGCTAGTTGAGACAGCTGTGGAGAGTGTGTGCTGCCTTTTGAATGTAGTACATGGCCGTCATGTTGTCTGTGCGAATAAGGACTGCCTTGCCTAAAATGTGTGTGAAAGGATTTTAGGGCTAGAAAGATGGCCAGTAACTCCAGATGGTTGATGTGGAGTAACTTTTGTTGCGGCGTCCATGAGCCCTGCACTGAGGTGTAATAGATGAGCTCCTCAGCCGGCGAGCGATGCGTCGGTTAGGATTATTTGTGGAACCGGGTCCAGGAACGGTCGACCTCTGGAAAGATTCGTGGTGTTCCACCACTGCAGAGAGCGATGGGTGCGACCGTCTACCAACACCATATCTGTCAGTTGCCCCTGGGCCTGGTTCCATTGGCGCGCTAAGCACTCTTGGAGTGGACGCATCTGTAGTCTTGCATGAGGCACTATGAAAATGCAAGTGGCCATCATCCCTATTAGTTGCATAAACACTCTTGCTGGGAGAGAGGTATGAATCTTTGACGCAAAGCCTGAATGCTTGCAATCCTGGCAGGATTGGGGTAGGCTATGGCTTTTGAGGTGTCTATGGTGGCACCGAGGTATTGCTTTGTGTGGGATGGTATTAACTGGGATTTTTGGTGGTTCACCGTGAAACCTAGCTGGTGAAGTAGTTGGATTGTAGTGGCGGTGTGATGTACACATTGATTGTAGGACGTGGCTTTTATTAGCCAGTCGTCCAAATATGGGAAGACGTGAATGTGCAGTCTTCTGAGGAGTGCCGCCACTACCGCTAGGCACTTGGTGAATACCCTTGGTGCTGTTGTGACCCCGAAAGGGAGCACCTTGAACTGGTAGTGTTGCCCGTCCACTACAAATCTGAGGTACTTTCTGTGGGCATGGTGTACCGGAATGTGAAAGTATGCGTCTTTCAAGTCCAGTGTGGTGAGAAAGTCGTTCTGGGAGAGGAGCGGAAGTACCTGCTGAAGTGTTACCATGTGAAAATGGTCCGAATGCATGTATGTGTTTAGAGGCCGGAGATCTAAGATGGGTCGTAGAGTCACGTCTCTTTTTGGTATCAGAAAATATAGGGAGTAGACCCCTAAATTTTGCTGATTGGCGGAGACTTGTTCTATCGCCTTTTTGGAGGAGGGAGATTACCTCCTGTTTTAGTAACGTGGAATGTTCTTGTGACATTGGGCGTTGCCTGGGTGGAATGTTGGGGGGTGGGGGGGGGGGGGGGGGGGGAGGTAGATGTCAATTCTAGGCAGTACCCTGAACGAATAATTTGGGTCACCCATCTGTCTGATGTGATGGACTCCCAGACGTGATGGAAATTTTGTGGTCTGCACCCGACCGGAGTGGGATGGTCTGGAGGGAGCGGGGGGGGGGGGGGGGGGGGTTGGGGGGAGTCATTGGGTAGGCGGTGTGGCAGAGCGGGCGGTATTTGTTTTGCCTCTGCCTTTGTTATTGCCTCTATAGCCGCCTCTTTGATAACACCTTGTGAAGGTGGATTGAGCAGGGGATTTGTAGGACGTGGACGCGCTATCTGAGGAGTAGCCACTGGCCGTGCCCTGAAATGAAGAGCGGCGAAAGAAGCACCTAGGAGGGTGTGACTGTAGGGCTCCCATAGATTGCCGTATCTGTGTCTTTCTTCATCCTCGAGGGTCTCATCTACCTTTGGACCGAACAGATGTTGTTGATCAAATGGATGATTTAATATGGAGGCTTGTACCTCAGGTTTAAAGCCTGAAACTCTCAGCCAAGCATGGCGACGAAGGAGGACGCTAGTGTTAATGGCCCTGGAGGCTGTGTCTGCTGCGTCTAAGGCACAGCGTATAGAGGTGTTCGTTATGGTCTTACCCTCCTGAATTAATTCATTGGCCCTATTTCTGTATTTTTCTGGGAGATGGTGCATGATGGTTTCTAGTTCATCATAATGCGCTAGGTCGTATCTGGCCAATAGCGCTTGAGTGTTGGCGATGCGCCATATATTGGCTGCCTGTGACGCAGTGCGCTTTCCTGACGCGTCCAGGAGCTTTGACTCTTTGTCAGGCGGTGGTGCTTCGCCCGACGCCTGGGAATTTGACTTCTTCCGTGCAGTGGATACCACTAGGGAATCCAGTGGCTCTGGCCCTTTGATGTAGGCAGGGTCTGTGAGGGCAGCTTTACACTATGCGTGGGTTTAGGACCCTAGCCCTGACTGGGTCTTTAAAAACCTCTGGCGCATGTTTTATAACCCCTTTGAGCATAGGTAGTATAGAAGTAGACCTATGTGCTGTATCAAAGGTGTCTAGGAGGAAATCTACCCCTAGATAATATGCCGCCCTCTGAAGTAGGTGGTGAAAACGTAATTAGTCTTCTGGTGGAGATGGCCTGGATGGATAAAGGTCATCTTGTGGGACATATGGAATGTCTGGATTATTATAATCGTCCCATGGGTCTGGGGATCCTGTAGGGGTGGGGTCTTGTGGCACATCTGCTGGATCGTAGTATGGGTCCCGCTGATCATCATGGTCTGGAGACTGGGTCGGAGAGCGATGAGCCAGGGGCGGAGGGGGCGGAGGTGGGGAAGGCACTCTGAAAGGAGAGGTAGCACAGTCTTTCCTCTTTGGAGGTGGAGGCGGAGCTGGTTTGTCCAAATGTCTCTTTTTAGAAGAAAGTGCCAAATGTCCAGTTTTTGGATTCGTGATAAGTGTCTTTTGCAAGGGATCCGGTGGAAAGAGTTCTTGAGACAATGGTTGTTCGGTCGGCGCCAAAGGTTTCGGGGCCGATGGCTTTTGAGACTTGTCCGTGCGGTGCTTCTTTGGAACCTCGCATTTTTTATTCGGCGCTGAGGCAGGCTTCGGTGCGGGAGTGTCGGTGCCGAGGGCCTTATGATGTTTGGTCGGTACTGAGAGGCTGGGTTTCGACACAGAGGGCTTTGGTGCGGAGCTCGGTGTCGAGGTAGAGGCCGATCTCTTTTTCGGTGCCTAAGTGTGTTTATCGGCACCGCTGGCAGGCTGGCTCGAGCCAGAGCCGCCGGAAGGCTTATTTAGGCTTCTTCACTGGGCCCGAAGGTGGGGTGTTCGAAGCAGTGTCTTTGGTCTTGCCTAGGCCCGGAGGCGAAGGAGTGACCGAAGCCTTTTTGGGTGTCGGCGTGGGAGGGGGTATTTTACTCACGACCCTCTGCGCCGGGGTGATGTCCTCCACATCCGAGTCTTCGGAAGCACTGACGAGGTCCTCTTCGGTGTCCTGCTGTCACGGAGCTTCGACATCGTCCCCGAAGATGGCGACTGGAACGGAAGTCGAGGATTGCGCCATGTTTCGTCTGGCCCTTCGATCTCGAATAGTCTTTTTGGATCTGAAAGACTTGCAGGCGGGACAGTCTCGAGCCTCGTGTTCAGGGGAGAGGCAGAGGTTGCACACCTCATGGAGATCTGTGTGGGGGAATTTGGACCCACATCGAGGGCACTGCTTGAATGGAGTTCTTTCCATCAGCCGGGACTGGAGCTTGGATAGGCCCGAAGGCCGCCGTCGACTGGAATCGAAGGTGTGTCGAAGAGAAGGTGATTGAGGAGATCAGGATCTGAACAATACCGCGAAGAGCGAGGATTCCGCTTCGATCGTCGAACTGGAATGTTCGGAACCGGAGCGCGAAGTATTACATCCGAGCCCGATGGCGGAAAAAGACAATCTGAAGATGGAGCCGAAGCCCATGCGCAATAAGAACCAAGGGAGGAGTCACCGACCTCGTGACTTCCAAAGACTTTCCAAGAGGAAAAACAAACTGCAAACATCCAGGCCCAACACCAGATGGCGATCTATGCAAAAGTGTGTAATCTCGAACATTACATTATCCTCAACCAGTCTGTAGAAAACCTGTGTAACTTTAACATGCATAATTTGGAACGCAAGGCCAAAACAGAGTTATTAGACTAGGAGTCTTATTTACATTGCAAATATAACATACTCACAGCACCACCAGAAGCAACTGCCAAGTCTTTAAGCTGGTTCTTTCGATTATCTCCAAAACCTGGTGCTTTTACAGCAACAACTTGCAGTCCAACTTTCAGTCTTCGAGAAAGAAGAAATTAATTTCAGCAACAATGCATTTCCACACCCAAGGAACATTAGCATTCCCCAAGTACCAAACCTTAGGATAATACCCAGTCCAAAAACAGTTAAGGCATAGTGTTAGTTACATTTAGACAACATACTGCACTCGCAATATAAAAAAAATGTGCATCGCGCTAGCTTTTGCAAAACAGCATTTACCTCAATTTGAGCATCTATGGGAGAAAGGATTAGAGAAGAAATGGAAACGGTGCAAAGCTGGAACACAATAGGAGATTGTTTTTGAGGGTGGGGGGTGGGTTCTGTTTGAAAGGGATAGGCAAGAGGTAGATTATTAGAAATTACAGGAGTTTGTGTATACACACACACAAATAATTGCACCGAAGGACATCTGTTTCCATTTTTTATTTTCAGCACAAGCACTGAATCCAGACCCTCCATCTTAAATCATATCATGGGATGGAACAGGTGTTCGATTTGAAAATGGAATTAAACTGTTTACCGAAAGTCTGTAAACTGGCAGAAGTTCAAATCATGGTCAAAGAAAGGGTGTTTGACACCCATTTTTGTTGTACGTTCTGATGTGTTCAGGAATGGTTGTGGGTGGTAGAGGTTTGCAAAAAAAGGGTCACTGAGGACTGTTTCAGTAGTCGAATAGATGGATTTGTGCAGTCCTAAAAATCTAGATTTTTGCATTTATTTAAAATACCCAAATATATAATGCAAATAAATGCCACACGTCTGTACTGGTTTACACAAAGGCAACTTCCACATTCCAGAAAATGAAAGGGGAGGCCCTTTGTAAATGCTCCTTTTGTCCCTCTCCTCCCCCTCTCAACTAAAATGATTAAAGGTACCTATCAAAGACGAGGTGTCCCTCACCCAAAAATCCACTGCACCTGAAAATGAATAGTTAGCAAGGGTGGACAGCATGAATGCCTGCCTGTCAAACCCATGTTTGTGTCTTAAAATGTAAGAAGCTGGCTCTTTATACAGTGGGCCAAAACGAGATACATTGTGTAAAGAGTCCAGGCAACTCTTAATGGTTTACAAAAGGCAAACAGTAACACTAAATGCTCTCTTTTGTGGTAGTGTGGGTGAGCAGTTTAGGCTTAGAGGTTAGTGCTGAGCATTTGTTTTACACAGAGGCAATAAATGAGAGAAACACTCAACTATAAATCCGAGAATAAATTAGAAAAGTAAGTTGTATTTTTATATACATTTTGATACCAAGAACTTCTTCATCAAGTAAGCACTTTAAACAGAGGGTTTTTTAACCGGTAAGTAAATGTTCACTTCAAAGACTTTACGCAGAAAGGCTTTCCTATGGGGAAAATGGCATATGTTGCCTACAGTTGTGGAGGGGTGGATGGGTGGGGTAGTCTCCTTCGGGACTTAAAGTAGCAGGGGGACAAGGTCTAAAGTACCACCAGTAGTTACTAGTTACCTGCCTTGGGGCTTCCAGGTGCAGAGGTAGTGGCCTGGTTGGGAGCTTTGTGCCCTATGCCAGTGGAAAGAAGGGGGCAGGGGGGGGGGGTGGCACCTAGAAACAGGTTGCAGAGGGGCATTTAGGGACAAGTCCGGGAGCTCCCAACAGGGGGCTTGGGTCACAAGTGTCCTGAGACCAAGGGGGCACAGATGGTTATTCCGTACCTGGGGTGCTCGGGTAGAGGATGTAAAATCAGGACAAATAGCCACCCTGGAAGTGGGTCTCTGCATTGTGTAAATCCCTCCATAGCTGCTTGATCTTGGTTCGGTTAGAGTCCCGATACTCCGGGTATTAGTGCTGCGCAGCTCCGGTCGGCCCTGGTGTCTTTTCACTCGGTGGGAGGACAGATATGACCTTCAGGGGCACAGGTTGCTCTTCCTGGGGGGCTGCTGCACTGTGCCAGCCAGGTAACGGGCAACACTGTAAACTGGACTCTGCTTCTTCGGTGCCTGCGGACACTCAGGGAGTAGCTCCTCTAGCCCAAGAGAGATTACTTGCAATTTGTTAAGGGCTGGCAGTCTACCACTTATATGCTTAGCTGCATAACAAGTCACTCGGTCAAGATTGTCGAGACTGGTGCAGGCAGGGGTTGGCACCAAAAGTCCTCAGCAAGTCTCCAGTTCTCCTTCTCTGGCAGCTCTTCTTTGTCCTCTTCTGGATCTGTTGAAATCTAAATTCCTGGCATCAGGGGCGCCCCTAAATACTCAATTTAGGTGAGTTACAGTAGTATCAGGTAGTAGACAATGGGCTACTTACCTTTAGGGTACCTATTTGACCACTTCCTGTGGGAATAACCCTGACCCAGTGAGCCTAATTCCCCCCAAAAACTAGAAGGTGGAATTCTCCTTTTCATGCTCCCCATCAGGCTAGTTCTACCCCTAAGTTGGGCTACCTGATGTGAACATGCCTCCCAACTAGCTATCTTTCACACCTGTCCTTGTGCCAAATGGCTTCAGGGCAGGGGGTAGCATCGCCAAAGTCTGGGTCACGTATCAAAGGTGGCCAAGTCCTTTCAAGCTTCCAGCATGGAAATGCTAATAACTTGGCCATCCTACTTGGAGGATGTGAAACCTCTGGCCAGAGTAGGCATTGTTTATGCCCTTAGAGCGTGGCTGTCGAAGCTGGCTCTTTGCACAGTATAACTCTTTTTGGTATTCCATATAAAGAGTCCGGGTAGCCCATATACGTGGACAGGGGCTTGCTTTACCAATTCCAAGGTGCACTCTTAGGGGATAGTGTGGTCGATCAGAGAGCTGTGTTTGACATCTGCTACATACATACAGTCAACAAACGATAGACCCGATTCAATAAGGAGATCCACAACAATTTATAAAATAACACTTCTCCTTACATAAATGTAGGCACCATGATCATCACAATCCGGCAAGTACGTTTAGAGTATGAATTTTTACAGCTTTTAAAAGTCAACACTTTCTGGAGCGTAATGTTATCCTATAGAGAAAAGACATACTGCATACAAGTAGTTTACATAGACTTACAGGACCAATCGTCTGGACTTAAGTCAAGTATGGGGCAGGGTCCAAGGCAGCACCAACAGGTCACCTTGAGCATCACTGGGGCAGCTGGATGCAGAGGTGCTTTAGAGTGTAGGGTGCCCCGTGTAAGTCAATGGGGATCGGTCCGGTCAAAAAGAGGCTGCAAGCTGGTACTAGGGGGTACCAGTCCGGCCAAACCAACAAGGGGGCTCAGGTCTCACAATGCTCACGCGGGCGGCTGGCTGCAGTGGTGGCCTAAGGTGTTGGGTTTTCATGACCAGGGACACTCGCAGTAGAGGGGACCTGCACAGAGGTTGCAGACGGCATCAGACAGTCCACTGTTGGCAAACTGGTGGCCCAGGGACCACGCTGGCACCATTGGCTCACTTAAATTCGAAATAGGGGGCACGGGTGCAGTCGTGCTTTCTTGTGTCAGATTGTGGCAGTCCGGAGTCCTCGCAGGTTCTTCTCGAGTGCCTGCAGGAAGCAGGTAGCAGCTCTGCTGCTCCAAGGGAGTTCCTGGGTGAAGGCTGGATGTCATCTCAGGCTTTTGGAGGCACAGGCAGCTGCAGGACGGGTAGCCTTTGGCACAATTGTTGGGTACAGCAGACAGGCCGGCAAGGTTTGGGTTAAGTCAGCCGCTGGTGAGGTTCTTGCTTTCGCAGCTCTTCAGTGTCCTTCTTTCAGGTCAGCAGGATTTGATTTCCTGGTGCCAGGGGTTCACCTAAATACCAGACTAGGTGTGTGCAGGGGAGTAGCCAATGAGCTACTTGCCTATGGGGTCATTACGCACCCAATATGACCACTACCTGAGGGAAGTGGCCATAACCATGTCCCAGAGTTCCTAATTCTGCCATCACTAATTTTCATGTCTATATCAGGTAGGCAACCTTAGGGGTGGAATTAGCCCAAAGGTGAACACGCCTCTCACTCATTTTCCCACCGACCCAGGTGCAACATTTGCCTTAATCAGGGAGGGTTGGCATTCCTTCAACTCAGAAGGAAGCAAGATTCACATACCAAAGGCAGTGGGCTCTTTGAAGATCCTTGCCTTGGAATGCTAATTTACAGGTCATCTTGCTGGAGCGGGGTGTAAAATACCCTCTGCCGGAGGAGGCTTTGTTCCAGACCTTCCAAGAGCCTGGGCTCTCACCCCTGGGTGTCAGAAACCAATCTGTGGTGGCAGGCTGGTCAGAACCAGTCAATCAGTACACCAGCATGTATTAATAAATTTATCACTGGAATTAGTGTAGGTTTATTAATACAAGATTGGTAATTTGTAAATACCAGTGTCCAGCACATTTACCTAAAATGGCTTCCCTGTTCACTTGTGATATCTAACAATAGAATTCGACATCACAGGGGCATATCTGCTCATACAGATATGTCCACAGATATGTCCAAACGTGTAGTGTACGGCACCCTGATGTAGGGCTGTAAGGGGCTACTGTAGGGGTGACATCCCAACACTGCATGCAGTGTCTGCAGGCATGGCACACAGGGAATGTGTGCCATGTTGTGTTTTCACTATTGTCTGCACTAAGACACTCAGCCTGCAATGGCAGTCTACATGAGTTAAGTGAGGATGGCAGAATACATGCTGCAGTTCTAAGGGACCCTGTTTGGCACCCGTTCCTGAAGCACCATTTACTAGGGACTTACAGGGGCACCAAAGGTATTGCCAATTAGGAGAACAGTTGTGCAGTTTTAGGGAAGGAGATCTGGCTCTGGGCACCTGGTTAGCAGGAACCCAGTACACTCTGTCAACGTTCAAATACCAGGCAAAAGGTATTGGGGAGCATGTCAAAAAGGGCATTTTCCTACATACAGCAATGATACTTTTAAGTTCAGAATGTTCATCGCACCAGTGTACATCAACAAACTCCTTAAGCCTGTGGTGGTGCTGCTTCAAGGACAGCATGGTTTATAGACTACAGGTACAACTTTTTGTCACAGAACAAGAAATACTTATGAACAGATAAGGAGCAGTAGCATACCCTCATGATTTGGGCTTGATGATCAGTAAAAAAAAAAACTAGGTGTAGGCCCGAAAAAGAGAAAAAGATTCCTTAGGGTCAACCATCAACATAGATTAGTATCCTTGACGTCCTGTCCCAGACAGTCTTGGATATTCAACAAGATAATACAGACTTCACAAAAATGCAATCTCCTTGAGGAAGTAGGCCTGGGGTTATAAACCTTCTGGTAACTAATCGTGGCACGTTTCCCCCAGGGCTCCTGTATTAGAGGGCATTGCAGAAAAGGAATATCAAACCATGACAGGAATTTTCTATAGTATCAAATGGTATTTCCAGAGAAGTTATAATGGAATGCCAAAGATGTTAAAACCTAAAAAGGGCAGGAATGGAGGACCAGAGCATGTTATGCAGACATGGCCAAGTATGAACTGCAGTACTATTTTTGTTGTGTCTTTAAGATCCTGAGCTTTTACTAGTGCTTTCCAAATCAAATGCCTTGCTAGGGACCCATTCTTTGTGCTATATTACCCTCCGGGTGTAACATGTCAGTCATAAGATACATAAACCATCCCAGATGAGTGAGATGTGGCATACGGACATTTTGCATTACTAACTAGATCACTACTGAGGTTTGCTATTTGAACACCAGTTATTTAGGCCAAAAAAAGCCTTCAGACCCTAAACAGTAAGTGCTAATGCTGCCAATGAGGAGCTGGGGCCACACATCAAGGTATGGTTGCATTTCGCCTCAATGCTTTGTGCAGGAATTCCTTACTTGGGGACCGGATGAACAGGCTGAGCGACCGATTGCTCCTTTTACAGGATTTTCTCAGGCCAGGGGACAAAGGACTTAGAATACAGTCTCATTTGTGTGGACACCATAAGCATGGTTATATCAGGGCCTCTTACAACTTTTCTTGAAAACTCTTCTCCTTTCCAACAGGCAGTTTCAACTTAGGTCAGGCGGTGTGTGAAAAGAGGGTGGGGCTTGGGGTCTGAAGAAGGTTACCAGAGAAGTTTCAAGGGCTCCCTGCAGATGGAGAATACATGTCCAATGGTACCATTGCATCCAAGGCATTCTAACCCGTGGTACAGGAGGGTAAATTGCAGTCAAAAATCATTTACACCCGTTGAAAAATAAGTTTTGTTTATCCTAGTAAGCTATGAAACATCACAATTCCTGCTTCTGTTCCAGACTGTCAATTCAAGTTATAAATGTTGAAGAGTTTTAGATCTAAAAGGAGCTTGTACTGAGACTTAATTTGAAGATTGTGTACTAAAGACCTGCGTTGGTGTGTTACCTGTCCTAGGTTTCACTAACAAGGGAAATGCTACTTACCAATATGCATCTGTTCTTGGCATGTAGAGCTGCAGATCTACACACTGTGCATAGATCGCCATCTGGTGTTGGGCCCGGATGTTGCAGTTTTTCCTCTTGGAAAGTCTTTGGAAGTCACGAGGTATGTGACTCCTCCTTTGGATCATATTGCGCATGAGCTTCGGCTCAATCCTCAGATTGTTTTTCGTCAGCGGGGAAATGGAGCGTAGTAATAAGCAGTGAAGATGCACATGTGTGCTGTATCTAAATAAGATAAACTGGAACAAATAAAGGAATCCGGGGAGGCGGGTGGGTGTGTGTAGATCTGCAGCTCTACATGCCAAGAACAGATGCATACTGGTAAGTAGCATTTCCCCGTTCGAGGCATATGAGCTGCAGATAACACTCTGTTCATAGATTATATAGCAGTACTCGCTCCTAGCGGCGACCACCAGTGTCTGTTGCTGTGGTTTGAAACAATGTTTTGAGTACAGCCTGGCACACACTAGCTTGTTGCTTAGTTTGCACATCTATACAATAGTGTTTGGTGAAAGTGTGCGGTGTAGACCATATAGCTGCTCTGCAGATATCATCTAAGGGAATGTTCCCTAAAAATGCCATGGAAGCGCCTATCTTACGTGTAGAGTGGGCTTCAGGGGGAACAGTGAGCATACGTTTTGCTTTGTAGTAGCAAATCTGTATGCATTTGACAATCCACCTAGCTATCCCAGATTTGGAGATGGGGTTGCCTTTGTGTGGTGGTGAGAAAGAGACGAACAGTTGTTTGGTCTTACGAAAGGGTTGTGTTCTCTCGATGTAGTAGAGGCAGGCTCGTTTGACATCTAGTGTGTGGAGAGCTCTTTCTGCAGTGGTCGGTGGTTGAGAGAAAACTACGGGCAGTTCCACAGATTGGTTTAGGTGAAAGGAAGAAATGACTTTAGGGAGTAATTTTGGATTAGTGCAGAGAACAACCTTGTTACGGTGCATTTGCAAAAAAGGTTCTTGAATGGTGAGTGCTTGTATCTCACTGACCCTTCTGAGGGAAGCAATGGCTACAAGAAGAGCAGTTTTCCATGTTAGGAATTGAAGTTCACATTTGTGTAGAGGTTCAAAGGGAGGCCCCATTAGTCTTGTGAGAACGATGTTTTGGTTTCACACAGGTAAGAGTGGCACTCTTGGGGGGGGGGGGGGGGGGGGGGGAGAATAATTCTTTTGAGGCCTTCCATGACCGGTACTCTGATGAGTAGTAGATGTTGCCTGTTTTGTAGATAAGCTGCTATGGCCGCAAGGTGCAGTCTAATAGACATGTAGGCTGGTTGCATCTTTGTAGGTGTAGTAAATAGCCTATGATATTTTGAATGGACACATCTAGGGGATTGAAGTTATTGTTGACAATAGATCACGAAACGTTTCCACTTGGCAGCGTAGCAAGCTCTAGTGGTAGGTCGTCTAGCTTCTCTAATGACGTTCATACAATCAGGGGGAAGATTAAGATAACCGAATTCTAGGATTTCAGGAGCCAGATCACAAGGTTGAGCCGAGCTGGGTCCAGGTGTCTGATCTCTCCATGGTTCTGGGTTAAGAGGCGTGGAGAGAGGTGTAACTTTTGGTGCGGTACTACAGATAGTTCCAGCAGTGTGGTGTACCACGGTTGTCTGGCCCAAGTTGGAGCTACTAGGATGAGAGTGAGGGAGTGTTGCTGTAGTTTGCGCACCACTCATGGAATGAGTGGGAGAGGCGGAAAGGCGTACGCAAGTCTGCCTGACCAGTTCATCCATATCGTATTGCCTTTGGACAATGGGTGTGGATACCTGGCGACGAAGCTTGGGCATTTGGCGTTTGTGGGTGGCAAAGAGGTCTATCTGTGGATGCCCCCACATTTGAAAGTAGGGGTGAAGAACTTGTGGATGGAGTTCCCACTCATGGATCTGTTGTGTGTGTCTGCTCAGCAGATCGGCCATAGTGTTTTGGACTCCTGGGACATGTTGGGCTAGGAGAAAGATGTTTTGGGGGTATGGCTCATTTCCATATGCTCTGTGCTAGCTGAGAGAGCTGTGGAGAGTGTGTGCCACCTTGTTTCTGTATATAGTACATGGCTGTCATGTTGTCTGTGCGGACTAGGACGGCCTTGCCTGAGACATGTGTTTGAAAGGCCTTTAGGGCTAAGAATATGGCTAGTAACTCCAGATGGATGATGTGGAGTAACTTTTGTTGAGGTGTCCACCTGCCCTGCATGGTGTGATGTAGTAGGTGAGCTCCCCAGCCGGAGAGCGATGCGTCCGCTGTCAGTACTATCTGAGGAATCTGCTCCAGGAACGGTCGCCCTTTGGAAAGGTTTTTGGTGGTCCACCACTGCAGACAGCGATGGGCACGACCGTCTACCAACACCAGATCTGTCAATTGACCCTGGGCCTGGTTCCATTGGTGTGCTAAGCACTCTTGGAGAGGACGCATCTGGAGTCTTGCGTGAGGTACTATGAATATGCAAGAGGCCATCATTCCTAGAAGTTGCATGAACACTCGAGCTGGAAGAGTGTGTTCCGGTTGAAATTTGGCACGTACAGCCTGAATGCTTACTATCCTGGCAGGACTGGGATAGGCTAGCGCTTTTGAGGTGTTGTGAGAAAGTGCCATCTTTCTTGCATGGTATGCCCCCACTTTTTGCTAAATTGCTGAATGTACTTCGATTAAGTGTACCCTGGGTTCCTGCCAATCAGGTGCCCAGGGCCTATGTTCCTTCCTTAAACCACACAAACTCCAAATTGGCAAACCCTAGCCACATGTCAGCCCCTAGTAAATGGTACCCTAGGTACCCAGGGCCTTGTGACCAGGGAAGGCCTCTAAGGGCTGCAGCACTCATTGTGCCACCCTCAGAGACCCTGTACCCTTACACACACACACACTGCCCTTGCAGGCTGAGTGTCTGGGTGCAGGACAAAACAAAGAGTCGACATGGCACACATCACTGTGTACCATGCCCATCACCTACACTGCCAAGGCATATGTCAGCCACCCCTCTAGCTGGGTGCATTACGCCTATGGTGTGGGCACAGGAGCAGGAGCCCTGTGCCCCTACAGTACCCGGGTCCATTCCTGGGCACTGTAAGTGCAGTGCTGTCATTTAAGAATACATGGTGCTGAGAGCTTGTCAAACACGAGCTCCACAGCACCATATTGGCAACACTGAACCCTGGGAAGTTTGGTATCAAACTTCTCAGCACATTGAACCCACACTGATGCCAGTGTAGGATTTAATGTACTAAGCACCCCAGAGGGCATCTTAGAAGATGCCCCCTTACAGCTAACTTGCAATCCACGTCTGCTCGGAGGCTGCCCAGGCTGCCACACAGCAGACACGTTGCTGGACCCCTGGGTGGGAGAGCCCCTGCTCTCCCGGGCCTGCAACAATGCACATCCTGGGTGAGGTGAGAAATCTCCTCCCCCAGGATGAGCAAAGGGAAGCTTCAAAGGCATGCCGCCAGTTGGAGTTTCCCCAGGCCACTGCAACCCCCCACTCTGGCGGGAAGCTTGGCCGGAAACCCCATACAAGGACAGGGGATGTGCCAGCCTGCCCACCCCACCCCTCAGGTGGGGGAGGCGAGGTGAAGCACATCTCCGGGCTCTCGCCATCTTGAAGCTGGGAGGCCCTACCCTATCAGGATTAGGCTACTGCCCCCCTCCCACAGGAGAGAGGCAGGATAGTGGGTGTACCCACCCCAGGACAAGGACCCATTGGTCCCTGGCCTTCACCTACCTGTAACGCCCCTAAATCTAGTATTTAGGGGCCCCCTGAACCTTCCTTCCTTAGATTCCAGATAGAAAAACGACAAGAAGAGCGAGAAGAACAAAGACCTGCCCTGCAGCTGCTAAAAAGAGAAGACGACACCAACTGCTTTGGCCCCAGCCCTACCGGCCTGTCGACTCTCGAACCTGCACCAGCGCGGCATCCCACGTGGCCAGCAACCTCACCAACCCCGGAGGACCTGGCTACCTTTTAGCTCTAAGCCCCTGGGACTCCCACGAGTAGAGGCTCTACTCAAGAAACCTACTTGCTATCCCTGGCACCAGCCCGGGACCGCGGACCCAACACACTCTGCACCAGCCAAGCCTGGCCAGTGCCGGAGTGGACAAAGACCCAGAGGACGACCCCACGGCGACTGTGACCCAGAGTCCGGCACCCAAGGACCCCCCTCGACATCCCGGAAGAAGCCTGCAGCCTCAGAACCAAGTGCCACCCCAGCCGCGATCAACCAGAGGGTAAGATTCCCGACGTCAAAAGGCACCCCTGCACCCGGCGCCCTGCGACCCCCTGTGCCCAATCCCGGGGTACCCACCTAACCTACAACTACCCAACTTACCTCTCGAAGTGGTGGTGGCACCTGAAACATCCTCGTCCCCGAGCCTGCAGCCTCTTTCCAAACCGGAACATTCCCATTGATTTCCATTGAGCGCCCTAAGGCTCAAAAGCACCCTGCACCCAGCCGCCCGAGTGGCCCTGGCAGTGCCCTCTCTACACTAACCTACTCCCCCACTTGCCCTGAGTAAGTGACCAGGAGCCCAGCTCCCACAGCCGCGTGGCTTGCCAGACAGCAGCCACCAACCAAGGCCCCCCTATCCCTCATAGGATAACATTGGGCCCAACTCTCTCTGCACCCGGCCGTCCTGAAACCACTGAGGGTGAACCAACTGTACCTACCTGACACTGGGGGACCCCTGAGTCCATGCCCGGAATTTCAACACTACCAGTCGAGTACTTACCCTTAAACCGCTAACTTCATTTTCCTCATAGGGTAACATTGACTGGCTTTTTCTTCAAAAATCTTCTAAGTGTGAACTTTTCAAAACTGCAAAAATTCACCAAAAATCAGCCAAGTGACAAAAACGAATTTACTCACCTGCTCCTAGGTGAGCTCCCAGTGCTGGATCTTGGTGCCCAGCCCTGACTCTGAAAAGTGTTCACAACTATACTTACTTCTAACTCATTTTTCTCCCATAGGAAACCATTGTCTGCTTTTCTGTGAAATTTCTTCTAAGTGTCTACTTTTGCAAATTTGAAATATTCTTTTAAAATCGTACCATTTCTGCAAACGAAATTACTTACCTGCTTTTGATAAGGACCCCAGTCCTGGGTCTAGGCACCCAGTCCTGGATTACTAAAGTAACGATAAAGTACTCTACCTGCAATTTGAATTTCTTGCCATAGAGATCCATTGAATGTTTTCTGTGAAATATTTTCTAAGTGCTAACTTTTGAAATAGCTAAATATTATTTAAAAATCATTACAGTTATTAAGTCGACTTTCATCACTTGATTCTGAATACTGACCCCAGGCTGGTTCTAGGATCCAGACCTGGAATTCCAAAAGTAATCTGAAAAGTACTTTATTACAAATAACCTGAATTTACCATTGAGCTCAATGCATTGTTATGTTTAGGAAATAGGATTGTTTATTGCAACCAACTGTGACTGTTTACACAAATTTATTGCTTGAAACAAAAGTATTTATATTCAACCTCTCATTCTGAGAAAGTATATTTTTACCCCCTTTGTGGTTCTAAAAATAAAACAAGCATATATTTTATATATACAAATCATTGGCCTAGAGTTCAGTTATTGAGTGTGTGAAACCATTTGCTGACTGAGTGTGTACAATAAATGCTTTACACTGTCCTCTGGTACTGCCTTACTGCTCGACCAAGCTACCACTTTTGAGAGTAAGGTCATACCTAACTTTGACCTCTATCAGCCTCTGGGGGACTGTGGACTCTGTACACCCTGTACCTATTAGGGAACAGTATATACAGAGCCACTTTCTCACAGGTGTCTATGGTGGCACGGAGGTATTGTTTTACGTGGGACGGTTGCAGATGGGACTTTGCGTGGTTTACTGTGCAGCCCAGTTCGTGAAGTAGTTGGATAGTGGCATGAGTGTGTTGTACACACTGGTTGTATGAGCTGGCTTTTATGAGCCAGTCGTCTAGGTATGGGAAAACGTGGATGTGTTGTCTTCGCAGGTGTGCTGCCACTACCACTAGGCACTTGGTAAACACCCATGGTGCTGTGGTGACTCCGAATGGGAGTACTTTGAATTGAGTGTTGACCGTCCACTGTGGAAATGGTCTGAGTGTATGTAGTGGTTTAGGGGTCTGAGGTCTAGGATGGGCCTTAGAGTGTCGTCCCTTTTCGGTATGAGGAAAATATAGGGAGTAAACTCCCATGTTTTGTTGGTGGGCAAGAAGGAGTAGTTTCTTTTCTGTAACTCCAGTTCTGTAGTAGGGGTATCTCTGTTATAGTCATAATCTAGTGAATAGTCCCGCCCATGTGCGTGGACCCCGGAGCAATAAAAAATAATCTCTAAAAGGTGACAAATCATGCAGACCTGCATACACCTTTAAGAGAGAATTTAATTTAAAGACAGATAATGCAGCCTATACCCACAGGCTACACTGTCCAGTACTTCAACTAGAATTCCACCAATATCCACAAACAGCACTGCCTGTCTAGTTTTTCTCCACATAGGAAAAAACCCTGCCTCTACCAGCAAAAGCCTCTGGAATGATAGAGAGGAAGGAGTGGACAGACAAGCCCCATAGGCTGCCATTATGTGGCTTGGAACAGGATACTGTGCCTTTAAGAAAACTTTCCAGTTTTCCAGAACTTTCCCCAGTATCCCAGAATGCCCAGCAGGTCCCATTTACTTTCAGTTCTTTTTGAAGGCGTAGCACGCCAGACCTGTAGCATTCTACATATGAATAAGTATCTCTCCACCGGGGAGGAGGGCGGGCGCTTATGACTATAACAGAGATACCCCTACTACAGAACTGGAGTTACAGAAAAGAAACTACTCCTTCTGTAGTAGGGGATCTCTGTGTATAGTCATAATCTAGTGAATAGAATGGCAAGCCCATCCCCACACAACAAAAGCGGTGGAGAACACACAAGACACTACCACTACTGTGCGAACAAATTTTGCAGCGAAGCCTGCCCAACCTGAGCATCTGCCCTGGCATCCGTGTCCAGACAGTAATGCGCAGCAAAGGTATGGACCGACTTCCAAGTGGCCGCCTTACAGATTTCCGCAATCGGAACATTACGCAGCAAAGCCGTCGTGGCAGCTTTGCCCCTGGTGGAATGAGCCTTAGGTTTACCCCCTAAGGTCTTATTAGCCTTTTGATAACACAACTATATGCAGGACACAACCCACCGAGAGATGGACTGCTTAGAGGTCGCAAGACCAGTCCTGACTGAGCCATAATTAACAAACAATTGGTCAGACCTACGAATATCCTTGGTCTTATCCAGATGAAATTTCAACACCCTTCGAACATCCAGGGAATGGAGAGCCCTTTCCGCTGGTGAAGAGGGATTCTGAAAGAACGTAGGTAAAGTTATGGTCTGATTGACATGAAAGTCAGAGATAACCTTAGGAAGGAACTTAGGGTGAGTACGCATCACAACCTTAGCAGCATGAAACACAGTATAAGGTTCTTGACAACATAATGCCTGAAGTTCACTCACCCTGCGGGCCGATGTAATGGCCACTAGGAACGCCGCCTTCCAGGATAGGTGCTGCAATGAAGCCTTGTGAATAGGTTCAAAAGGCTCCCTCATCAGTCTGGACAGCACCACATTCAAGTCCCAAGAAGGCGAGGGAAGTCTGACAGGAGGAAACACCTTCTTCAAGCCTTCCAAAAAATCCTTGACCACAGGAATCTGAAAGAAGGACGTCTGTGAAGGGCACTTCCTGTAAGCAGTCAAAGCAGCCAGATGAACCTTAATGGAATGGAAATTAAGGCCAGACTGCGCCAGATGCAAAAGGTATGGAAGGATGACATCTTCCTTACATGTTGTCGGATCAAAGTTCTTGGACTTACACCAGATACAGAACCTCTTCCACTTGTAAGCATAGGATGTCCTAGTGGAAGGTCGCTTAGACTCCTTCAGAATGTCCATACAATCGTCTGGTAGATTCAGATGACCATATTGCACTATTTCAGGAGCCATGTCGCCAAACTCAAAGACGAGAGGTTGGGGTGCACCATCCGCCCCCCGAACTTCGTGAGAAGGTCCGGCCTGCACGGCAATCGCATGTGAGGAAGGAGAGACCGGTGAAGAAGGTCCGTGAACCACC
Organism: Triturus cristatus; assembly: GCF_964204655.1. Classification (NCBI taxonomy): domain Eukaryota; kingdom Metazoa; phylum Chordata; class Amphibia; order Caudata; family Salamandridae; genus Triturus; species Triturus cristatus. The sequence goes on along the minus strand of NC_140584.1, from coordinate 693,682,305 downwards.
ACTGCCTGGGCCACTCCGGGGCGATCAGGATCATCCGCGCCCTGGACTGGGACAGCTTGATGAGCACCGCCGGAATCAGGGGAATGGGTGGAAAAGCGTACAGAAAGCTGTTCGACCAATCGATCCATAGCGCATTCCCCAGCGTCCCCCGCTGGTAGTACCTGGATGCGAAGTCTCGGCATTTGCTGTTTTCGGCGGTGGCGAACAGATCTACGTCTGGAGTCCCCCACCTTGCGAAGACTTCTCCTAGTACTTCGTCGTTTATGACCCATTTGTGGTTTTCCTGAATCACCCTGCTCAAGGCGTCCGCCTGAGCATTCTGCACCCCTGGCAGATGCGCGGCCGTAATCGTCAGTCCTCGGGCCAGCAGCCAGCGCCAGATCGCCTGCGCCTCCTGCGACAGAGTGCGCGATCTCGACCCCCCCTGCTTGTTGAGGTAATACATCGTGGTTGTATTGTCCGTCTGTATCAGCAGCGAGTTGGTCTGGAAGGACGGAAGGAAAGCCTTCAGTGCCAGGAAGACAGCTCTGAGTTCCAGGAAATTGATGTGGTACGTCGATTCCAAAGGAGACCACTTCCCTTGAATCTGCAGGTCCTCGGAATGCGCACCCCAGCCCTGGAGAGAAGCATCCGTCACCACATTCGTCATGGGAATGTCCTTGTGGAAGGGAACCCCCTTGAGGAGGTTTTCCGCCGAACACCACCACTTCAGAGACTGACGAGCATGTAGAGACCGTCGGATCTTGTCGTCCCAAGAGCCTGTCCTCTGATCCCACTGATCCTCCAAGCACTCCTGCAGTGGTCGCATGTGTAGACGTGCGTGCGGAGTGAGGAAGATACAGGAGGCCATCGATCCCAGTAGAGACGACACCTTCCTCACAGTCGTCGATGGAGCAGTCCTGAGCCTTCCGACGGAGTGATAACCGTCTCTCCTCCGAAGGAGACACGCTTGCTGACCGCGTATCTATGGAGGCCCCCAGGTACTGTATGCACTGTACCGGAGACGGGACCGATTTGGACATGTTGACGTGTAACCCCAGCTTGTTCAAGAGCTCGCACGTCCATCGGAGGTGTTCTTGCGCTTCCTCGAAGGATGATGCCTTGATCAGCCAATCGTCCAGATACGGGTAGACAAACACCTTGTTCCTCCGCAGGTGTGCCGCCACCACCGCCATGCACTTCGAAAAGGTCCTGGGAGCAGACTTTAGCCCGAATGGCAGTTCTGTGTATTGATAGTGATTGGCGCCGACTTGGAATCGCAGGAACTTCCTGTGCTTCCGTGCTATGGGCACATGGAAGTACGCATCCTGTAGATCTATGGCACAGAGCCAGTCTCCCCGTTGCAGCTGAGGGTAAATCTGGTGCAACGATAGCATGCGAAACTTCTCTCTGCGAATCCACTTGTTTGCTTGTCGCAAATCCAGAATGGCCCTGAACTCGTTCTTGTCCTTCTTGCGAACGAGGAAGAACCGAGAGTACAGACCTCTTCCCCTTTGAGACAAAGGTACTTCTTCTACCGCCTTTTTTCTCAACAAGATGTCCGCCTCCGCCTGGAGCTCCCTCAGCTGGAAGCGAGAGCTGACCGGCGGAATCGCTGGAGGCGGGCTGATAAACCGAAGACTGTATCCATTGCAAACAATATTCAGCACCCACTTGTCCTGAGTAATTTTTCTCCACTCTGCCGGAAAAAATTGAATGCTTCCCCCCCACTGGAGTGGGTAACGGTTGAGGGGGAAGTAACAGCTCAGGGCCGAGACCCGGCCGGGCCCTTGTTTGTGGTAGTAGCCTGCTGGCCTCCTCTACCCCTCTGGCGCTTCTGGAAGGGCTTGCGGAACTGCTGCTGTTGTGGCTGCTGCTGTCCCGAGCCCTGCCCACGCCCTCGGCCCGACGACCCGAACCTCCTCTGGAACGGTCGTTTCTTTTTCTCGGCCTTCTCTAACCCGACGGCCGTCAGGGTTTCCGCCTCAGCCTTCATGCGGGCCATCTCATCGTCCGCATGCTTCCCGAACAGGGTTTCCCCCGAGAAGGGCAGGTTGGCCACTCTTTGCTGCGCCTCCGGCTTGAGGGACGTCAGGCGCAACCAGGAATGGCGCCGCTGGTGGACGCCATGACAGTAGGCGTGGGCGGCCAATAGCGATACATCCGCCGCTGCGCTGATAGTTTGGTTAGAAACCAGCATGCCTTCGCGCACCGTCTCCAAGAAGTCCTCCTTCTTGTCTCGTGGCAGGAGGTCCGCATATTGCTGCAGGGATTCCCACAGGGCCCAGTCGTAACGGCCCAACAACGCCCCTGCACTCGCCGCCTTCATCGTGGTGGCGGCGGTACCACACACCTTCCTGCCCGCAGAGTCCAGCCAGCGGCTTTCCTTGTCCGGTGGAACCGTGGAGGCCGGGGCGGTCGCATGTTTTCTCGCCGCCGTCACGATAACCGAATCCGGCTTCGGGTCCACTCTCAAAAAGGACGGATCCGACTCCGGGGCCCTATACTTCTTCATGAGCCTGGACGGAGCGGCCTTCGCCGTTGCGGGAGTGAGGAACAGTTCCAAGGCTGGTTCCACCAGTCCAGGCACGAGAGGCAGGAGGGGGCGAGACAAGTGTCTTTTATGAAGCGTCTCAAATATCACGGACGTCGTGGGTGTTGGAACCGTCACCGTGATATTCAGCTTCGCAGCCCCTCGCAACAGCACCTCCTGGAACGAGACCAAGTCGTCCACCGGCGACACCCTAGTCCCCGGGGAGTCCGACAGCGTCGGGGAAAGGTCCCTGTCCGAGGAGCGCGACCTGGACCTATACCTCCTGCGGCGTCGTCTTGAGTCTGACGAGGATCGCCCTCGGCTCCGCGATCGTCGCCTCCTGTGAGAGCGGGAGCGCGATCTCTTCGGCTTAGGCCTGTCCGCCGGTCTCGCTGGTCCAGGCGACCGTGGGCGTCGTGGCTTCGGGGTCCCCTGCGGCGGAGTCGGGTACCGTGGAAGGGAAACCGACCTCGGGGGAACCGGCGGCGGTCCCGCAGGAGTGCGTGGCAGCAACAGAGGCTGGGGTGGCGGAGACAGCGTCCGCGGCGGCGGTGGTGGAGACGTTGGTGGAGGAGGTGGCGGCGGTGGAGGAGGCGGTGGCAGAGGTGGGAGAGGAGGAGTCGACGGAGGCATCCGAGGCGGGGTATACACCACCGAGTACACCGATCCCGGCGACTCTCTCTTCCTCGACGTCGATCTTCTCCTCGACGTCGACCTGTGCCTAGACGTCGACCTGTGCCTCGACGGCGATCTTCTCGGCGGCGACCTCTTCCTCGACGGCGACCTCCGCCTCGACGGCGACCTCCGCCTCGACGGCGACCTCCGCCTCGACGGCGACCTCCGCCTCGACGGCGACCTCCGCCTCGACGGCGACCTCCGCCTCGACGGCGACCTCCGCCTCGACGGCGACCTCCGCCTCGACGGCGACCTCCGCCTCGACGGCGATCTCCTCTTCATCGACGGCGAGCTGCGATCCCTCGACGCCGAACGCCGACGCCGGGTCTTCACTCGACGCCGACCGCTGGACGAAGCCGACGACGGCGGCCTATTCAGGTCCCTCGACGGCGATAGTCGACGCTGCTTCTCCCCAGAGCCCTGGGGAGACGGCGAACAGACGGTGGTCATCCTCCTCGACGTCGCCGTCGACGCCCTCGACGTCGACGGGGAGCGGGATCGCTGACTGGTCTTCCTGCCCCTGGGGAGCCCCCCAGAGGCCTCAGTATGGGCCAAATCAGCCCCTCCAGACCCACCTGGTGCCTTCAGTCTTCACTCCTCCAGAGCTTGAAGCCTGCTCTTCATCCTGTCCCTCAGGGTCCTGGCTGAAAACGAGTGGCAGATGGTACAGCTTTCAGGCACGTGGGACTGGGGAAGGCAAGCTATGCACACCTCGTGTGGGTCAGTTTTAGCCTTCTTTCGACCACATTCCGGGCACTTGTCGAACAAGCCAGGCATGTTGACAGTACCAGCTACTAAACACAAGAAAAAATGACAAAAATTGCCAAAATCTCAATGAAACCCTTGCAAAAGGGAGAGCTCAATGCTCCAGGGTCCTGCTAGCAGGAGCCGGAAAAAAGAACTGAAAGTAAATGGGACCTGCTGGGCATTCTGGGATACTGGGGAAAGTTCTGGAAAACTGGAAAGTTTTCTTAAAGGCACAGTATCCTGTTCCAAGCCACATAATGGCAGCCTATGGGGCTTGTCTGTCCACTCCTTCCTCTCTATCATTCCAGAGGCTTTTGCTGGTAGAGGCAGGGTTTTTTCCTATGTGGAGAAAAACTAGACAGGCAGTGCTGTTTGTGGATATTGGTGGAATTCTAGTTGAAGTACTGGACAGTGTAGCCTGTGGGTATAGGCTGCATTATCTGTCTTTAAATTAAATTCTCTCTTAAAGGTGTATGCAGGTCTGCATGATTTGTCACCTTTTAGAGATTTTTTATTGCTCCGGGGTCCACGCACATGGGCGGGACTATTCACTAGATTATGACTATACACAGAGATCCCCTACTACAGAACTGGTTCTATTGCACTCTTTTGTAGGAGGGAGATGACCTCCTGCTTTAGAAGTGACAAGTGTTCCTGTGACATTGGGCGCTGTTTGGGTGGAATGTTTGGTGGGGTAGATTTTAGTTTGAGGCAGTAGCCTGACCGAATTATCTGTGTCACCCATCTGTCTGAGGTGATGGTAGTCCAGACAGGAAGGAAATTGTGGAGTATGCCCCCGACCGGAGTGGGATGGTCTTGGGGGGATAGGACGGAAGTCATTGGGCGGGGGTGGAGGCAGAGCGGGAGGTGTTAGTTTTGCCTCTGCCTTTATTATCGTTACCTCTGTAGCCGCCTCTGGTAACCCCTAGTGAAGGTGGATTGGGTAGGGGCCTTCTAGGAAGTGGAGGCGCTGTCGGAGGAGTAGCCTCTGGAGTGGTTTCTAAAGGAAGAGCGGCTAAAGGTGCGCCTGGGAGCTTGCGACTGCAAGGCTCCCATAGATTTTGCCGTGTCGGTGTCCTTTTTCTTTTTTTCAAGGGCAACGTCGATGTTGGGGCCAAACAGATGTTGCTCGTCAAAGGGGTGGTTGAGGGTGAACTCTGCACCTCTGGTTTGAAACCTGAAATTCGTAGCCAGGCATGCCTACGCAGGAGGACGCTGGTGTTAATTGCCCTAGAGGCGGTGTCAGTTACATCGAGGGCGCAACGAATGGAGGTGTTGGTGATGATTTTGCCCTCCTGGATTAGCTCGTTGGCCCTATTCTTGTATTTGTCAGGGAGGTGTTGCATTATGGCTTCCAGTTCATCATAATTTGCCCTGTAATATCTTACTAAATGCGCTTGGGTGTTTGCAGTGCGCCATATGTTGGCAGCCTGTGATGCAGTTCGCTTGCCAGAGGCGTCCAGGAGTTTGGACTCCTTATCGGGTGGTGGAGCCTTGCCTGATGCTTGGGAGTTTACACGCTTCCTCGCATTGGAGGCTACTAGGGAGTCTAGTGGTGCGGGGCCTCTGATGCAGGTGGGGTCTGTAGGGGCAGCCTTATATTTTTTTATCAAATCGAGGGTTGATGACCCTGGCCCTGACCGGATCTTTAAAGACCTGCGGTGCGTGCTTAATAACCCCTTTAAGCATGGGCAGAATGGAAGTGGCCCTCTGTAGTGTCAAAAGTATCTAGGAGGAAGTCCTCCTCCACGGGGTCTGTATGGAGATAAACTCTGTGGTAGTGTGCAGCCCTATGGAGCAGTTGGTTAAACCCCATTGTGTCTTCAGGGAGGAGGGAGGGGGGAGCGGTCTTGAAGGGTAAAGGTTGTCCTGCGGGACGTTAGGGACGTCTGGGATGTTGTAGTCGTCCCATGGGTCTGGGGAGCCTGTAGGGGTGGGGTCCCCTGTGGGCTGGTTATCCGGCCCGTCCCCTGTGTCGTCGTAGACGACGCGTCATCTTCATCAGGAGAGGGTGTGGGAGAATGATGAGGTGGGGGGGGAGGAGAAGGTGGAGGAGGGGGTGAAGGCAGTCTCAAAGGGGAGGTAGCAAAGTCTCTTCTCTTTGGAGGTGGAACTGGGGCAGGCTTGTCCAGCGGTCTCTTTTTGATGCGGAGCATCAAATGTCCAGTTTTAGGGTCCTTGACAAGTGTTTTTTGTAGTGGATCTGGCCGAAATAGTTCATCAGTAGGGGGGCGATCCTTCGGTGCCGAAGGTGTCAGAGCCGTAGGTTTCTTAGGCTTGGACTCCGCATCGGTTTGTTGTTTTGAACCGTGGGGCTTCGAAATGTCTGTTTCCTCGGTTCCGAGATGACTTTTGGCTTCGAGGTGTGGGTTTCGAGGGCCTTTGGTTTTTTGCTCAGCTCCGGGGATGGTGTCGGTACCGAGGAGCTAGAGCTAGTCTTCGGCACCGAGTGCTTCGGTGTGGAGCTCGGAGCGGAGGAGGCAGTCTTTTTTGGTGCTGGTGCTGAGGAGTGTTTCTCGGCACCGACGGCAGGCTGGCTAGAGCCGCCGGAAGGCTTGATGGGCTTCTTAACTGGGCCCGGAGACGAGGTATGGGAAGCAGTGTCTTTGGTCCTGCCTAGGCCGAAGGCGTGACCGAAGCCTTTTTCGATGTCGTCGAAGGGTGGGGGTCAATGTTAGTACTCACGCCCCTCTGTGCCGGAGTGATATCCGACATCGGATTAGTCCGCTTCGGAGGTGATGACGAGGCCCTCTTCGGTGTGCTGCTCTTCCGGAAGATCGACGCCTTCTCCGAAGATGTCATCGGGGATCTAAGTCGACGAGTGAGCCATTGTTCTCCTCGCTAGTCGGTCCCGAATAGTCTTCTTCGAACTGAAGGATTTGCAAGCCGGACAGTCTCTTGCCTCGTGTTCTGGGGAGAGGCAGAGGTTGCACACCTCATGTAGATCGGTGTGGGGAAACTTCGACCCACATTGAGGAAATTTTTTGAAAGGCGTCCTTTCCATCAGCCCGGACAGGAGGCCAGGTAGGCCCAAAGGCCTTAGTCGACTACCAGAATCGAAGACTTCGAATGATGAGTCGCGTCGAGTGTGGAGATAGCGATCGAAACAATACTGTGACAAGGGAAAGGATTGCGCACCAATCAGAAGAACTGAAACGTTTCGGAACCGGAGCACGAAGAACACATCCGAGCCCGATGGCGGAAAAAAACAATCTGAGGATGGAGCCGAAGCCCATGCGCAATATGATCCAAAGGAGGAGTCACATACCTCGTGACTTCCAAAGACTTTCCAAAAGGAAAAACAACTGCAACATCCGGGCCCAACACCAGATGGCGATCTATGCAGAGTGTGTAATCTGCAGCTCATATGCCTCGAACATAGTATTATTAAAACAGGTTTACTGGATAAACTGTTCCTAGGTCCATGGAGCTGCTAGCATTCAGATACAGGAGTAAATTCAATACAGGTCTTTATTACAGAGATAAGTTACTGAGACTCAAGGTGCAAGGTCTGGAGAAGAGGGTTAAATCAACGCCGTAACCTTGATAAAGAGCACTGGGTAGGTAAATTAGCTCATTTGGCAGTCGATATTACTTTAAAACAAAAGCTGCTTTATTAACTTTAAAAATGATTTTCAGCCATTATTAAAGAAAATAAAAACAAAAATATTAATTTGTTGTCTGTTTAACAAATACATTAGATTAAATGATGGGACTAACCTTTTACCCAACCAGTATAGCTGCTAAATGCATTGACCTGCAAGAATAAAACTACTCCTTGGCTAATATATACAATAGGAGTTGCACAATGATGTCCATCTGCCTCTGGCCACATATAACGGAATTTGTGACTTTTACATGTGCTACACAATAACATTTAAATAAAGGTGTCAAAAAATTGCAAAAAACAACAAAAGACTTTAAGAACTTACCGATTCAACACCAGAGTGCTGAGAGCTTCGCCATCAACATCTTCAGCAATAATGACCAGAGGCTTACGATGAGCATTAGCTATTTCAAGGGCAGGAACAATAGACTGGACACTGGAAATCTTCTTTTCGCTGAGCAACAAAAAGGCATCCTGGAACTCGCATTTTTGACCTAAGAAGAGGTTACATTAAAGAGACTGTTTACACATTTTATTCTTAAGAAGTGCTTACAAAGTTTAGAAATATGAGAAGTCATCATTGTTTTTGTGAGGTGAAAACACTAAAAAAGGTGCTGAAAGCCTGAAGGTATCTCAATAATATTTAGCAGTTGACCAGCAGTTGAGAATTCGCTAATCAAGGATAGCACAGTTGGTGTGTGGACATACCATATTTCAGGCAGACCAGAGATTTTTTTTCATTGGGTAAGCAGCTTCAGTTTAAGTTTTTTTTAACAGCAAAAGCTAGTAGAATGAGGCCCAAAAACACTGGGTCAATGAAACCGGTCACAAACAAATTATCTGATTACGATCACATTTCTATTAAATAATCGAGGCATGTGTGGCACCTACATAGTAAAAAAGACAATTTGGATTAATCTGCCATTTTGTGTTTTTCCAGTCAGATTTCTGCGCCAGGAGGGAAATGGAAATTGGTTTTCCTAACATTGAAAGGTGTTAACATCAGGGAGAAGCAATCACGTTAGTGTTTGAGGTTTTAGCAGGCTGAAGACGTGTACATTGAACCGGTTTACTTAAAGGGGTCTTAAAAGTGAGGAAAGAACATCTAGGCAAGCTAGGGAATGGGTTCCCTCCATTTCTTGCAAAAAGTAAAATGTCGTGTGGGCTTGGATTGTTTTCATTCTGAGAAGTCAGAGGTTTAGTATGGGGTTCCTCAAGGATCTTCTCTAGCCCTCTCTGAATAAAGCCTACGTGCCATTAATGTATTAAACGTCAGGGTGTACAGTTTCATACTTATGCAAATGACACGTGACAGTCAAGCTTTCAAGAGTTAATTCACCATCAAATCTGACAAAAGTTTACTGTTACGGAGTAATATCGATTTGAATACATTCAAATCTACAATTCTGAACAATGCTTAACTGATTGTCATTGAACCAATACTGCAACTCTAATCGGACAGCGGCCTCGTTAAAAACCATGAGTGTTTATCTTGATGACACATTAAATGTAACGGCAGATGGAAACAGTAATAAGCTCTTCATATTTGAGAAAACTGGAATTTTCTGGCACAGGAACATGAGACGACAATAGTCAGATTAATCTTGGGCACAAAACAAGACAAGCGTTAGCAGGAGATTCCCTCTCTTTGAAGGTAGAACAAGCAAACGCTATTCAAAAACTTCCTGCACCGCGCTTTGAAGATCAACAAAGTTGTCAATGAGACGTTTACTACCATACAACAAGGGGAAATTACTGCTATTCCGGATCAAAGCTAAATGTGTGTGCTGGGATAGTACTCTGCATGGCTTTGAGAGGGTGTGCTGATCTGCCATTACATTTTTAGGGCCCCAGTGAGCATGACAATCATGTAATCCCACTAGAGATTCTTCAGTCAACTTTTTAGTATACATCAGGGGAAAACTCAAAATGTAGCCCTCCTTGACAGATTGGTTACTGTCCTCTCTGTGAGGTAATGTGGAGAATATGGGGGCAGCTTGTTTTTTTAGTTGAGCACCTACTTTTTTTTTTACCTGTATCCCCGTTCCATTCAGTCCCATAACTGGAGTCCCTGGACTTCACATCTGGAATATGTATGAAGGATACTTTTAAGTTGTGCAATAGTTTGCCTGCATATACAGACAAGCGAGGCCAGGATTCAAATGGACTCCATGCAGGCATGTTGAACAACATGCCGGTTTCTCCTACCTGAACGGCAACAGCCATTCCAGACAGTATACAATCACTGCCCCCCTCAAAAGCTAGTGTACCTGCTGGCCGGGTAAGGTAGCCAATCTTGTTCTTTTGTTCTAGGCCATGTTTCACCTGTCAGAATGAAACCGACCTCTCTAGATTTTTATTTCTTGTGGCAATCTCCTGACAAGGGTAACTTTCTAGGGGAGAGTATGTGTGGCTTCAGAAACAGCCCAAACATGCCAAAGTGTGGCCAGGACAGGGAGTCTGTGAAATGTGGCCATCAACAGGAGATTATCCTGCAGGTTTGGAGAAGCCACAACTTAGGAAAAATGCAGCCTCTCAAGTTGGCTTTTATGTACCTTCAGTAAACTGGAGTGTACCTTCATAAAACTGGAGTGAAATATTCCAGCTACTGGACACCAGTGGTAAATGGCAGTAATGCCCAGCAGTCTTTTATTGCACCAGGACTAAAGCAATAGTAGCCAGAAGTTAAGCAACAGCCCAAATTTGAGAAGCGGAGCAGCAACAAAATGGATATGCTCTCCATTTCTCAGTCAGGAGCTCATTACCAAGGACGAACCTTAGGGTCAGGTCTTTGCAGTGACTGAACTATGGAATAAGGAGGGTATATAATCAAGGGCTTTCTACACCAAAATCATACGGGAAGCTGCACAAATGACCATATCTACAGGCTATACCTATGGTATGATGGCACTACAACCAGCAATCAATATACATATATGTATAAAATGCACTGAAAAGGGTGAAGTTGAAAAGATAACCTCTTCAGGTGTGTTGAAGCACAAAGAGCAAAGGACAACCAGCACAAATAGCTACAGTAAACTAATAAAAAATGGAAAAAGAAAAATTAAAAGAGGATTCGGTTTGTTGAGGAACAAGCGAATATTCAAGAAATGCCATGAAAACAACCTTAACAGACGGGAAAGTAGACATTTGTGGGACTGGTGAACTTGAGGGAACTATACGTGTACTGATGGTCATCCTCCATAGATTTAAACCTGCTTCACTGAGGATATACAATAAATGTCATTTGTATATTGTCTTTAAGGATGCAGACCCATAGCTTGACATCACTTTGTGTAGAATAAATTGTAGGATCTACTGTGACTGTAGCATAATTGTAGTTTTGAATGCTCAAGAAGCACATGTACCCCAATGGCTGAGGGTGAATACCCAAATAAATGCAGAGAGTAATCAGTGTCATATACAATAGTAGCCTTGAGCTTGAATGCTAGAGGTTCATGAGTTTTGATATGATATTCCTGGACATTTGAGCAAAGCAAGAAATGCTGCAATATAGGTTAAAAAAAAGGCATAAAAGAGAACAGATATGTAGTCTACGACTGAACTGCATTAAATACTGGTGCTGCCTGGACTGTGGAAAGTAAAGCTGAATCTTTATAGAACTTATTTATTGCTTCCAAGTAGAACAGTTTTGAAGCAACAACTCAAGGAGGCATTTTTGTTTTTTGCACATTTGCTCAGGCGCAGTGTAAACAGAGTAAACATTCTTCAGATGATGTGCATTGTATGGAGGGACTAATGACAGGACTAAGTGGTGACAGTGCGGTCTAGCAGGTGCCGGTAGTACTGAGTGCACTACCATGAAGACAACACCTTGAGAAATGACACTGCCCTTACCAGCAAGGTTTCTGCCCGAGGCCCAAAGTCTTTCGGCTCAGTTGAAATTACAGCTTCTGTGGAGGCAAGTGCCCAAAAACCTTAAATCTGCAAGCCTGCTTAGCGCCGATGACTGTTCCTGGCACTCCCCAAATATACTGGTAGTGCCATTATAAAAATCTATGATGCTTTTTGTCTCCTCTATATGGTCATACTTGAAAATATTATTGTAAAATGTATACATTGTGTGAAGCGTAAAAAAAACAAAATAATTGAAATATTAGAAAACAAAATGCTCTGCCATGTACAAATACCGTTGTTCAAAAGCATTCTGCAAAGCTAGGGTCTAGCCACCAAATTTTAGAGCCTTTTTCAAGGCACCTCATACCACTTAGTAAAGTGGCTAAAAAGGAGAATTTCATTAATGGTTTGCACTGATGCATGCAGTAACAAGGTAGGTGATTCTGTGATGCACTGGGTAATGGCAGATCTATGGTATGGAAAAATGAAGCACTACCCTTGGTCTCCACCAACATAATTTTGAGTCATGTAAATTGGTGAGCCATCAATAAAGATCAGCTAGAGATTTAGAGATTGTTCTCACCTTTTGCTGTGTTGATGAAGTACGGTGAGATGTAGCCCCGGTCAAACTTCATACCTTCAATTATTTCCAACTCATCATTAAGAGTTTTGCCATCCTAAAACAATAAAGACGTAACCTGTGACCAGCAGCAGTGCAGCCTCCCCACAATGCAGCACGGATGTTCTTCAACACTGTTCTGCCACCACATGTCAATCTACCCATTCACCTAAACTTGCTATGATGCTGTAAATCCCATCAAGTTAACCTCATGTAACAAACACACATTTCATTTGGATGTTCAGATCATCTACTGTGTATATTTTTCACCTGGAATGACTTTTTATTGCTTTCTCTGCTCAATCTCACCAGTCTAACATTTCTCCAGATTTAGTATTTTCTTTAGCTTCACAAGCTTAAAATATTCTCATAGGTGTGATTAGGATCTTAAAATGTAATTGCTTGGGCACTAAAAGCCTTGCTCGGTTTATACAGCCAGGAACCCCGACAAATCTTTCCCTGAAAAGGTATGAGCAGCACATATGATTAAAGTGGAACAAGAAACAGTGGCTCTTGTACTTCGTTAATGCTGGACATGACAAAGGGGAGGAGAGGGGTAGAGGCTGTACCTGAGAGAAAGCAATCGGGTGAGCCAGACATCAGGGCATTACAGTACTGACCCGGATAATGGGCTCCACATCTTTGTTATGGAATGAGTCATGACCAGTTATAGATGGTGGATCTTTTTAGAGGACAGTTGAACTTGTAAAGAAGTTAAGCTCACTAAGCCCTTCCCACACTAAAATTTAATTCTCTGCTTGAGCAGCAAAAGTATGGAAACCCCCTATCCAACTGCCCCTTTCCTGGCACAGACACCGCAGTGAAATTCAGGAAGTTGGCTAAAAGGTAGGTCACCCAAACAGATTCATTAAGGAACCTACTGTAGGAGAGATTGGCATCGACTTCATAGTTGCCCCCAACTTTTTGCTGATGTTTTGACTGTTTTCTGACTCTAGCCAGGCTGTGGCCCTGCTATCCAGGACCCCAGCCTATCTGCTTCCTCTCTAAACGGATGCGAGTACCCTAGGTACATCCCAATTGGATACTGAGGACACCCTATCAGCCCCTTGTAGATGGTACCCTAGGTACCCAGGGCATGGGTCCCTCAGAGGCCTACCAGGGGCTGCAGCACTTATTGTGCCACCCCTGGGACAGCCATACAAACTGACACCACCAGACCACTACTGAAGTCTGGGTAAGGTGGTGCTTGCACCCCTTACAGGGATATTGGTATCCTGTATCCCACTTAATACAACACATATATCCTCATAGGTCACCCCTAAGGCAGGCCTTGCTAATCCTACAAGGCAGGGTGCGGAGATGTGCGAGGGGGAACCCCTACCTGAGTAGGGCCCCTCTGCAACCTTCGTAAAACTACTGCTGGGTTGTTTGTAGTGCAGCCATACCATATACTCTTAACCGCATTATAAGTAATCGCGATAACGTGATAACTTGAGTGGCTGCACAGAACCATGTCGTGTTTGGTGTCAAACATGTAGGAATCATACCGCCAATCCAACCATGGGAGTGAGGGCATGATTTCCCCCCCTGCTAGAGGGGCGATATGGTAAAAGCGGCAGATTTTAGACACCAATTTAAAAGTGCACACGTAGTACAAAATGGATGCTACCCGCCACCCACACGACTCTGGCTGACTGTTGCTGGGCAGAACTCCAGCCACGGCAGCTGGACAATAGGGCTCTTGTTGCAGGGAGGTGCTCCCACCTCCCCAGACAGACTATGTGGATTGGAACTGGGTGGGTGCACCATAGGATGTCTTTCAGACTTGCACGTAGGCTTCTCCAGTGCCTACTTCTGCATACACCGCCTCAAACCGGTTCAGGGGCATCCTGTCCCCTGCCCAGGTGGGAAAACACACAAAGGGGAGAGGGTGTAGCCACCCTTTCCCGCCTGAACTCTCATTGGTGGACTCTGATCTGGACACTCCCCTAATCCTTGGATAAAGATTAATACAGGGTCCCCAGAGCCTCAGATTATTCTTAGACTTTACAGACTTGAACTTCGACTTGCTGCCGCACAGCTGAAGGAAGAAATCTCCCTTGGGGTAAAGGAGTTACCCCCCCTGCTTGGCAGGCACCTGAAACACTGCAAGTGACCCGGTTGGAACTTCGCTGCTCCTACGGACATCGACGACTCTTACCTACCTTGAGGTGGGTTTCCAAGCATCCCAGAGGCCAGTGAGTGTGCACAGCAAAGCTCAGCACCATGGACCCCGTGGGTGCAGAGATGCCCAATACCCCAGGACACCGGCCACCTCTTGCACAGCACACGACCCCGACGAGTGGGGAAGTTGTGCTTTGGCCCATTATTGAGCCAACCTCTCAGCATCATCTGTGCCAAAGATCGACGCCCTAACCCGCTCCGGCGACCCGTGGGCGCATCTTTACGCACGCCGAATTGCTGCCTCCCGCGGTCCCTTGTCTCTCGACTGGTGGGCCCTGGCAGAGGTCCATCTTCACTTCCAAGAGTTCACCTGGTTGCTCCAGGCCTGCTCTTCAGTCTCCTCGCTGGAGATCTCGCTCAGACCTTGTGGGTCTGCACCAGTAGCTGTTTTGTGATTCTTGCGTGGGTTGCGGTTGCCAAGGCTTAGTGGATCCAATCCGGACACTAACACCGTAGCGACCCTCCTCCTTCGTGGGACAGTCGCCCCCCAGAAGCCTCCTGGACCCAGTGGCTGAAGATCCAAGCTACCCATCTTCCACCTGAAAGCACCAGACATTGAAGGGCTCCTACTCCTGAGCCCCCTGGTCACTGTTCCGTGACCCAGACTCTGTCCCCTCTGCTTTCAGGTCCTTCTCTTCAAGATCTACATCTTCAATCTTCACGACATCGACGACGCTTCTTGCTAGCAGCAGTACTTCACGTTTTGCCATTGAAAATCAGCCCGCGACCAGACATCGAAAACGACCTATGCACCCGGCTTCCCTGGGGTAGGTAACAGTGGTACTTCTGTACTCTCGTGGGTGTGGGCCCTTCAAAAGCTTAACTCTAAACTCTTGAACTTTAACTCCTCCTAGAAGTGTTTTTAATCTTGTAAAATTTAAAGCCTATGGAGAATGTCGCGGTTAATAGAGATCCCAACAGTAGCTTATACCACTGCACACGTCTCCCGTGGGTCCCCTTCCTCACTACCTTGGGTGGTTTCACAAGGGGCCAGCGACCCTAAATGCCCTAGGCATTGTCTGTAAAATGGTCGTGGTTCTTATACCACTTTGATATATGGTTTGGTCCCCTCCTGGGGCCCTATGATTCCAGTGCTATTTATTGTAACTATCAATGCTTGTTTGAATTGTATCTTTACCTCCAGCCTCATAAAGAGACTAGTGGGATTATTCTTAGAATGAATATATATATATATATATATATATATATATATATATATATATATATATCTGTATATCTGTGTGGACTACCCTTTCATTTGGTTATTCAAGAGGTTATCTATGGTAAAACAATAAGCTTAACACTCCTTCAAGACTTAGCCTGAAGGCTGCTCTCCACAGCTACCACTAGGATAGCTTTCTTTAAAGGTTGTCTTTTAACCTATCACCATAAGAGTCGAATTGGACTGGAGCAAGGTGTCCCCTATAACCAGTGACAGCATATGCCAGGCCAACTTCTCACACCCACCAACCAGGAATTCAAATCATTCAACCATGACATTGAGAGCATGGTCACAACAGAACTGAAGCTGTTACTTACCACACACCTGGAACCAAAACAATCCCCTCCAAGCAAGATAAATAGGAGTTCATGCACAATCAACTGTCTTTTTCACCCACTTCTTGACAAATGTGACTACACAGACACCAACATGGCATGAGGAGCCTATGCTAATCATGCACTTCACCAAAAAACTACTCATAGGTAAGTCATCCTTCTCAAAACATACGTGTCTCGCATGATTGTCACTACACTGCAAAGTGCAGCAACAACTACAGTCACTACACATTGAAACACCTCCCAGACAGACCACTGCATGAACCAGCAACCTTTAAACCAACCACAGCTAATGAAGTAGCATTCTACCAGTCAACAAACCGCTTCAGCTCTACACTCCGGAAATGAACATTTAAAAAATAACAATTACACAAAGGAAAAAGAAGAAACATCACTAAACATCACTAATGGGCACGTTCAGCCAAAGTTGTGTCCAACTTTGTCTTAGCACTTCCTCTCTGGGACAGGTTACTATTTAAATTTTAAAAAGCGGAAGTAGTAGCACAAAATTGTATCGCAGTCCAGTAGTATTTCAACTTTCTAGGGTGAAACACGTTTGTCAATGTCTAATCTCTACATTGCTTCTTTGGGTAATATCCCCACACTGCGTTCTATGACAGCCAATCAAGAATTCGGTGGACATTTAACTTCCTTAAAGAAAGGCCTGGATTCTTATTAATGCCTTAAGAGAGGTAGAGCAACATTCAAAGCTCACTGTAAAAGCATATTTCCCTCTGAAACAACCAGTTATTTGCCCTTTTGGTCAGAGGTAAAATGCACATGTAGGAAAGATACACTTTCAGTAGATAAAATTAGCATCAGAAAGGAGGACAGACTCAAAAGTCAGATGAGTGTTGGGTTCCCAACAGATTTAAGGCCAAAGCGTACAGCGCATGGAAAGCTGCACTAAAAAGTCTTCAGTGGTAAAATGACCACAGGACTGGTTAAGGCTTTTTTGGGTTAAACAATGTATTCCTTTTTTAGGTTTCTGTTGAAGGGGGATTTTTATATTACCACAGTCTTTCATATCTACTCAATCAAATGCCTGCACCCCCATCAGCTGGAGAAGCTCTTTACAACTGAAATATGAATCACTTGGTGGGCGTCAGAGTCTTGCACAATCAACCTGCTCAATCTTCCAGATAATAAATGCAAGTCATACGGCCAACATGAAAGAATTCATGTATCTAATTGGAGCAGAAAACCTAGGGTCAAGGATTGCACTGGCATCTAGACAATATGACCAACAGAGATACTTTACACAAAGGCTCTCATTACAAGTGGCCTGGTCATTCTGATGGGCCTTGTAATTGAAGTCAGTGGAATTACAAGTTTCATGGGAACACATTTGGAGAGTGGTAGTCCACCAGAAGAGCTCACATGCAGCAATCAGGCAGTGCCTTCAAGTAAAACAGTGCAGAAAAATATGGTGAATTAGCCAATCAAGTCCAAAAATGAAATGTTATTTAACAGAAATTTGGAATTCTTATTATTTCGTGCATAGGGCCCAAGTAGACTATACCTAAACCCATTGTTCTATTTAGTAGATCTTACCACAGCATTTACCATCATCCCTGAGATGGCAGCAATAAAACATGCATTTTGCTACCTCTCTGTACATTAAGTCATAACCCAATCAATGAGGTAAGATCTTCCTTATTAAGATATAAGAAAGGTTGTGTGAGGGGAGTGGGCGGGTGAGGGCAGTCCGGGGAGTTGGCTGTTGCGCTAGATGTGATCAATGTACTGGCTGTTTAGATCACTATTTTTTTTAATTGTATTACCACTGTCAGGAAAAACTTGAATGCTTATTCGTACTTCATTGTAATGCTATGTAACTCATTCGCTATTTGAAAAATAAAGTGTTTAAAAAAAAAAAGGAGAAAAAAAAATATAAGAAAGGTTTGGGAGCTCTGGGTTACAAACTTCTTAGAAATTTAAAACCTAATCAACTGCTCTGAAGATTCTAAATCAGATTTTAAACAAGCATTTACAATGCAACGGTCTCGGCATTGTTAAAGTTAGAGCTATTGGCATTGCTCATGACATTATTTTTGTTTATGTTTGTTTTTAAAACATGTAAAGAAACGGCATTGTTATTTACAATGTCAATAGCTTAATCACTCTGAAATGCAAGACCTATTGCATTTGCAGCCACACACAGAGCCACACACACAAAGCCACCCACACACACAGAGCCACCCACACAAATGAATGTACTATCAAGACCACACAATAATAATGTCACTTATTATGATTCATTAAACACAGTCTATAGGAATGAATGGTGTTTACGACCAGAACTGTGGAGGACTGACACTCTACGCTAAATGCCTTACAGTCAGTCCATGTCACACTGCGCACAGGCATTCAATGAACCAGAAAGAAAAAGCTCCAAATACGATGTCAGGTTGCTTGGCTGCTTTTCATAAAAAACGTGAGACTTTGCTGAAGAACCCCAAGGTCCATGAGCCAGTGCCCACTTATGTATTAATGTTTGAGAAAAGGCTCACTAGAGGAACTTAAAAGATAGCATTACTGATAGGCCGAACAGATTCACAAAGCGACAACAGAAGTAACTTTTGTTTTCGCTTTAAATGGATAAAACAGAAAACAATACATATATTTTCAGCTCACTTTCTTATAAGAAAAGAGCTGCTCCCATTCTTGAGCCCAAGCGGCACAAGTCCAAATGTTCACCGCACCAGACTATATAAAACATGGCTATTGGCCTTTTCAGGTTACTCTGGGGTAGGCTGTCCACCACATCGGCCTCTAGGACAGTGTCACCACAACCACCAGGCACATGCCTTTCAAGCTGATGCCACCGCAGGCTAAGGGTTATACTGCTGAATCCTACCTCTATTAAACATTCTCTTGGATTCTGATTTCCAAACAATCGCATCATAAAGTAGTTTAACAAGCCTCCACTCAAATGCATGTTTGTGCAGCCCATGTGCCAACAGTGGGGCCAAAGAGCATCTCCCATACCAACGCCCACTTCAGCTACTGGCTTATCCTGATATCACCCTTCCCCTTCGCCTCAACAAGGTGCTAAACACACCCTCTGCAACATGCTGGGCATTGCTTTGTCCCCATGATAGCCGATGCCCTCAGGCCAGCCCTATTCTTTGCCATTACACCATGTCCTCTCCTTGTCAGCCCACCTCAGCTTCTCATATCTAGATACCGATACAAACCTCCATCCAAGGCTGGCGCTGACCAACTTCCACCCAGCAAGCCTTATTCCCAAAGACCCAGTCATGATACCATCCAATCTCTTCCTATCCATCTACCCAGGCGCTAAACGACCTATGTCTTCATACGCTGGTGAACAATATATGCGGGTGAGCAAAGAAAGATTGAAGCATGGATAAAGCAAGCTTCTGGCTTCGGGTACCACTGAAACGCAGAGCCACGGCCAATCTGTTGCACTGCTCTTTCTCTCTCCATCCCTCCCTCCACCATAATGCAGCTTTGTAAGGAATGTGCTACTTACCAGTATGCATCTGTTCTTGGCATGTAGAGCTGCAGAGTTGTACACTTTTGCATAGATCGCCATCTGGTGTTGGGCCCGGATGTTTGCAGTTTGTTTTTCTTCTTGGACAGTCTTTGGAAGTCACGAGTTCGGTGACTCCTCCTTCGGTCCGTACTGCGCATGGGCTTCGGCTCCATCCTCAGATTGTTTTTCGCCAGCAGGGAAATGATGGAGTGTAGTGATAACAGTAAGAAACCCATGTGTGTTGTATCTAAATAAGATAGACTGGAACGGATACAGGTAGCCAGGGGGGCGTGTACAACTCTGCAGCTCTACATGCCAAGAACAGATGCATACTGGTAAGTAGCATATTCCGTTCGAGGCATATGAGCTGCAGATTGTACACTTTTGCATAGATTATATAGCAGTACCCAGCCCTAGCGGCGACCACCGGTATCCGTTGCAGCGGTTTGAAATAGTGTCTTTAGTACAGCCTGGCCCACACTAGCTTGTCGCTTGGAATGCACGTCTACACAGTAATGTTTTGTGAAGGTGTGCGGAGTTGACCATGTGGCTGCTTTGCAGATGTCATCTAAGGGTATGTTCCCTAGAAAAGCCATAGAAGCCCCTATCTTTCTTGTAGAGTGGGCTTTAGGTGGAACAGATAATGTTCTTTTTGCCTTGTGATAGCAAATTTGTATGCACTTTACAATCCACCTAGCTATCCCCGATTTAGAGATGGGGTTGCCTTTATGCGGTGGAAAGAAGGAGGCAAACAGTTGTTTGGTCTTCCTGAAAGGTTGCATTCTTTGTATGTAGTACAGTAAAGCCCTCTTAACATCAAGTGTATGTAGAGCCCTTTCCGCAACAGATTGAGGTTGCGAGAAAAAGACAGGTAATTCCACCGATTGATTAAGATGGAAGGGGGAAATGACCTTGGGCAGAAATTTTGGATTTGTACGAAGTATCACCTTGCTGTGATGCATCTGTAAAAAGGGTTCTTGTATAGTGAACGCTTGTATTTCACTAACCCTTCTAAGGGAAGTGATAGCTACGAGGAAAGCTGTTTTCCAGGTGAGGAACTGTAGCTCACATTTATGCATTGGTTCGAAGGGCGGACCCATTAGCCTTGTAAGAACTACATTTAGATTCCATACAGGGGAAGGTAGGGGAAGACGTGAATGTTTTGTCTTCGGAGGTGTGCTGCCACTACTGCTAGGCATTTGGTAAACACCCGTGGTGCGGTTGTGACCCCGAAGGGGAGAACCTTGAACTGATAATGTTGGCCGTCCACCACAAAGCGGAGGTACTTTCTGTGAGCAGGGTGTATTGGGATATGAAAGTATGCGTCTTTCAGGTCCAGTGTAGTGAGAAAGTCGCCTTGACGGAGGAGTGGGAGAACTTGCTGAAGAGTTACCATATGAAAATGGTCTGAATGGATGTATGCATTTAGAGGCCGGAGGTCAAGAATGGGCCGTAGGGTCTCGTCTTTCTTCGGTATGAAAAAGTACAGAGAGTAGACCCCTAGATTTTGCTGATCGACGGGTACCTGCTCTATCGCGTGTTTTTGCAGGAGGGAGAGTACCTCTTGTTTCAGAAGTGTGGTATGTTCTTGTGACATCGCACGGTGTCTGGGTGGAATATTAGGGGGGGGTAGAAGTTAGTTCGAAACAGTACCCTGACCGAATAATTTGGGTTACCCATTTGTCTGATGTTATGGCCTCCCAGGTTGGAAGGAAGTCTTGTAGTCTGCCCCCGACCGGAGTGGAATGGTCTGGAGGGAGCGGGGGAAAAGTCATTGTGTGGGCGGTGTGGCAGAACGGGCGGTGTTGGTTTTGCCCCTGCCTTTATTATTGTTTCCTCGATATCCACCTCTTTGGTAGCCCTTTGAGAAGGTATTTTGAGGAGGGGACTTGTAGAAGTGGAGGCGTTATCGGAAGAGTAACCTCTGCCAGAGCCTCGAAAGGAGGAACAACGAAAGGAGCGTCTAGGGGTTTGCGATTGCAGGGCTCCCATAGACTTCGCCGTATCTGTATCCTTCATTTTTTCCAGGGCTTCGTCTACTTTTGGGCCAAATAAGTATTGCTGGTCAAAAGGGTGGTTTAATATAGATGCTTGGACCTCTGGTTTATAGCCTGAAATTCTGAGCCAGGCGTGACGGCGAAGCAGGACATTGGTGTTTATAGCCCTGGACGCCGTGTCTGCTGCGTCAAGTGCACATTTAATAGAGGTGTTGGTAATAATCTTTCCCTCTTGTATTAGCTCATGAGCTTTATTCTTATATTTCTCCGGGAGATGCTGCATGAGAGCCTCCAGCTCATCATAGTGCGCTCTATCGTACCTCGCCAGCAGCGCCTGCGTGTTGGCGATGCGCCACATATTGGCAGCTTGCGAGGCAGTGCGTTTGCCTGACGCATCTAAAAGCTTGGACTCCTTATCAGGTGGTGGAGCCTCACCAGATGACAGAGTTGGAGCGCTTCCTAGCTGTGGAAACCACTAGTGAGTCTAGAGGCGCAGGTCCTTTAATATGGACAGGATCCGTGGGGGCTGCCTTGTACTTCTTTTCTATTCTGGGGTTTAAGACCCTAGCTCTAACGGGGTCTTTGAAAATCTCTGTGGCATGCTTGGTCACCCCTTTAAGCATGGGTAATATAGCGGTGGATTTATCTGCTATGTCAAATGTGTCAAGTAGGAAGTCTTCCTCAACTGGATCACTGTGTAATTCCACCACATGGTAATGTGCCGCCCTTTGTAAGAGGTGGTAGAAACCCAGGGAGTCCTCTGGTGGAGACGGCCTGGATGGATAGAGAATATCCCGAGGCGCATCTGGGACATCGGGATTGTGATAATCCTCCCATGGGTCAGGTGTTCCCGGAGAAGTGGGGTCCTGCGGGGCATCTGTGGGATCATAGAATGGATCTCCGTGGTCATCAGGGTCTGGAGACTGGGTTGGAGACCGATGAGGCAAGGGTGGAGAAGGTGGGGGCGGAGATGGAGGGGGTGGAGGAGGTGGGGAGGGTACTCTGAACGGGGATGTGGCAGAGTCCTTCCGTTTTGGTGGTGGAGGAGGAGTTGGTTTGTCCAAAAGTCTTTTCTTGGAAGACAAAATTAAATGTCCAGTCGTGGGATCCTTTGTTAAAGTCTTTTGAAGAGGATCCGGTGCGAAAAGCTCCTCCGGCACCGATTCGTCAGTCGGTGCCGATGTTTTCGGAACCGAAGGCTTCGTTGGTTTATCCGCGCCATGTTTTCTCGGGGTGTCCGATTTTTTGGTCGGCGCCGAGGCAGGCTTCGACACGGAAGCGTCGGTGCCAAGGGATTTGTGTTTGGTCGGCACCGAGAGGCCAGGTTTCGACACCGATGGCTTCGGAACGGAGCTGGTTTTCTTCGGCGCCGAAGAATGTTTGTCGGCGCCGCTAGGAGGCTGGCTCGAGCCCGAGCCGCCAGGAGACTTGTGATGCCTCACCGGGCCCGAAGGTGGGGTGATGGAAGCAGTATGCTTGGCTTTCCCTAGGCCCGGAGGCGAAGGGGTAACCGGAGTCTCTTTCGGTATGGACGCGGGGGTAGAGTACTCACGACCCTCTGCGCCGGTGTGATCTCCTCCACGTCAGAGTAGTCAGCCTCGGAAGCGCTGACGACATCTTCCTCCTGCTCGGTGTGCTGCTGTCCCGAAGCTTCGGTGTCTTCTCCGAAGAAGTCAGGTGGAGCCGAGGTCGAGGAGTGCGCCATGGTGCGTCGAGCTCGTCGATCCCGAATAGTCTTTCGATCGAAAAGACTTGCAGGTGGGGCAGTCTCGGGCTTCGTGTTCGGGAGAGAGGCAGAGGTTGCACACCTGATGGAGGTCGGTGTGGGGAAATTTAGACGCACATTTTGGGCACTTCTTGAAGGGAGTCCTTTCCATCGGCCGAAACCGGAGTCGAGATAGGCCCGAAGGCCGCTGCCTGGAATCGAAGAAGTGCCGAAGAGAGAGATGAAGAAGTCGATTTCGTCTAAAGAATCTCGATGGACGAGGATTTTTCGTCGAAGATCGAACTGGAAAGGTTCGAAGCCGGAGCACGAAGTATTACATCCGAACACGATGGCGGAAAAAAACATTCTGAGGATGGAGCCGAAGCCCATGCGCAGTACAGACCGAAGGAGGAGTCACCTAACTCGTGACTTCCAAAGATTGTCCAAGAAGAAAAACAAACTACAAACATCCGGGCCCAACATCAGATGGCGATCTATGCACAGTGTATAATCTGCAGCTCATATGCCTCGAACACAGTGTTACGTATTCAGTCTCCCGTTAATCAAAAGCGAGATCCTGGAATGTACTACAGTCATACATCACGCTCGAAACGTGTCTTATTACTTCTACTGAAATAACGCTTTTAAATTCAACAAACTAATAGAGATAACGAGTTGAGGGTTAGCAGGGCAGCTTATGACGTTAGACAGGCTTTTCTATTATATTGATACGACTAAGGCCTTCTTGCCTCATGTTTATACTGTGAATAACGACAGTGACGTCTGCTTAATCCAAGTAGTGTGACGTACTTCAGCTGCAGATATTCATTTTGTTTTCTGCCCTTTTTCACAATTGATTCACATAAGGTGTAGCCAACTAGTTTCTACAAAATTCCCCTTCACACACTAAAGTAGATTTAAGAAGTGATCTCTATACAGTGCCAATCGGCTTTGTTGATTGAGTGCAGTGAGGAAGCCCTCGGGGAAAAACTATCCACAAAGCAATGTTATTTCCTGTAAACCTAGAGACAAGAGAAAAAACTGCTGCTTTAATGGCTGGCTTTGTAACTGGAAAACCTGAACTGAACTCCCAGCTTCACATTTGGCCAAACGGTGCCGTTCTGGATAAACCACTTTAACTTAAAGTGGATCGTTTTCCTGAACCGAGTAATGGGTTGAAGTGATTCTGATCAGAATGCACGCTATAGTAACACAAAATATAGATTATTGGACAAGGATGTTTGCTCGTATCTAACTGTACTACTATAGACCTTTAGGAGGATGACAATAAAATAAATGTGCCTGTTGCCTCGATTATGCAAACGCTGTTACAGATTCCTCTATTAAATCTAAGTTTATACATTTAGTCGAATGTAATAAATACATTGAAAGTGAAACTGATAAAAATACATGTCCTCACATTTTACAGAAGCGGCATCTAGAAAGGTGATCATACGTTGATATATCACCTGTTGAGCGACTCATAAGATACTTAGTTTGTAGGCCAGATTCCCACTTGTCTTTTTAAGGCCACATCAGGCAGCTGGCACGGCTGTCTAGATATATTTAGTGCCTTGCCACCTCCATTGACATGAGGGCTTTATTCAGGCATGACCCCAGATGTCACTAAGGTGGTGACCTGCCCACCCCGAGCCTTTGTCCTATGCAATGCCCCCAGCCATTAATGTTATGCTGGCACCCTCAGCCCCACCATACGTCCTCTGATGTCCAGTCTCAGCTTCATGCTGGTACCCACCCATTCCATAGTATCTATCCCTACGGATGCCCCTTCCTGTACCCCATTACGGCAGTCCCCTCCGTGATGCCCAATTCTGCTCCCCTGCTGGCACCCTCTCTCCCAGCCTACGTCCCATGCTCGTGAGCATTCCCCAACAGCTCACATGCCTCCCCCACTGCCCCCGGGCGGGCACCCCCACGCCCCTCAGCCCCATCCCTTACCTGGCTCGCTTTATAAAACTGTTTCTTCAGCCTGGCCACCGACATCCTGCCTTCCCTAAGCCAGGCACACCCGGGGCCACAGAACAGAGACTGTGGGCTCACAAACAAGAGAGAGAGGGAAGCCCACACACGGCACCGGGGGGCACAGAGAGACCACGGGAGGGGGCACGGACAGGACCGACAGACACAGCCCCGGATGGACACACAAGCAACGCTCCGCCCCGCCCCGCTCCCGCCTCTCAGGAAGTTACATGGCAACCACACACTTCCAGCGGCTGTCAGGAACTGGGGGCGGGTCCCGGAGGACTGACAGTGGCAGGTCACATCCTGCGCACTTGTCCTCCCAGAGTTCCCATATTGGGGACAGGCAGGGAAGTTACGTAGCGCTGGCTCCAGGAATAGAGCCAGCGCTCTCATCTTGCAAAGCCCGCTCTGCGGCGCCTTATCTGCCGCCGCTTGTTCATGATTACCTCGCGCGCAAGGCCTCTCGTCTCGCGAGGGGAGAAAAGCCTATGTGCTGACAGTCGCTAAATTCGAAAGGGACAGCTACCTGCCTTCCACGTCAACTACCAATCAGCCTGTGGTTAGGGCACATTTTATCGCATTCCACGAAGCAATGTTCAGTCAAGACAAAAACAAAGATGCGCTCAGATTCAAATGCTGTGCTGGAACAAACTTACCATTACAAGACGCACATCCTTCAAACCGAGGGAGCCGAGAGCAGGGGGAGAGGACGAGCACGGCACCGCCTTTCTCCGAGGTCAAGCAGAAATGCCTCGGAGAAACGCAGCGGCGTTTTCGGATTCGGGGGGCGTGTTTCTTTCTCTCCTCTTGCCATTGGCTGGAATGTTTACATTCCAGAGGAGAGAAAGAATCGCAAAAAACACGCCCCCGAATCTGAAAAAGACGGGGCTTGTTTGGAGAGAAGGCTCTTCTCCAATGGCTAACCAGTATTTCGGAGGCCAGCCAATGGAGAAGAGCAGAGAAGAGAGGCGGGTTAAAGCCCCACTTCGCAAAGTCATTAAATCTCACGAGCGAGACTGCGCAAGCGCAGCCTTCGCTAGCCGAGACCTAAAAACAGCTGCAACTAAAAGTCACAAAATGTGATCAATACATAAACAGCTTGAGTTAATTGATAAGTGGGAGAGATATAAATGGCGTATAATGTGAAAAAACTAAATGTAGACAAACTACTCACGTTGCAGCAGAAAAAGAAAATCAGATCGAACAAGGGAACAAAAAGTTTTTTTCTATGCAATTAGCCCCAAATACCACTACTTTCAATGAGGACAAAAGGGAGTATGCCATAATCTCCCCTTTGAGGTAATAAAAGTAATTTCAAGCATGTGAGTGGATACAAATTCAGATGCTCGATCTACCAAATGGACCACCAGAGAAGTTTATTGTAGTGGATACTCATCACATAACCGAGTATGCAAATGCACATCAACAGCAATAATGATGCAATGAAACCTTCTCGCCGAGGCAAGACAAAGTGGGCACTCAAGACAGCAACTTGTCCAAACACCGACAACTTTCGGTTGCCTTTAGCCTCTCAAAATGTACATGCCCCATCACCTTATGAAACTTTTTTTTTTTTTTTATTCTTCAGAAATATAGAATACTACAATCCATCACGGCTTCCTTAACAGAATAAGAAAATCGATCCTTTCAATACACCTCGTGTTAAACATGTGAAATCAAAATTAAAAAATGTCAATATTTAATTTACTCTTTTGAGAGAATGGGGCATCAGCTTATATATCAAATAAACTTAGCTCAAACACTAAAACAGCATATACTTGGATTAACAGCATCCAGATAGGGACAACAGTTACAGCCTGATCGGTAGATCATGAAATACGCCAAGTGGTGCAAGGTCACCTGTGACACCCATCTGTCATAACATAGCACAGTACCTAGTATCTTGGGTCGTTTGATTTTAGAAACAAAGAAAAAAAGCCACAACACAAAGTGCAGCTTGCTAAAAAGCTGGAATTGGTACAAAAGGTGACATGACGTGTGGTCAGTCAACAGCTATTCTCAACTTTCTTCAGGTTGCTGTAACACCATTAAGTCACCTAAACAAGCAAAATAAACTAGTAACTTATTTCAGCAGCCACCTTGCTCAAAATGCACTGACTGATACGACTCTAATGGTTCAGCCAAGTCACTTTAACACAAGGGAGAAAGCAGAAAAACAATTACATTTCCACCCCACTTACATCCATATTCCAAAGCAGAAGTGAGTGAACAAGGGAGGCAAGCACTCCCAGCATTCATTTGGCTGCTCTCCTGGGTACATTTTTAAAACCATTGTGTCAAATGTAGTCTTTTACACTTCGCTTCTCAATGACTTTAATCTCCATTCTTGCTTCCTTCTCCCCATCCAGTCTTTTCTCTTCATCCACCCATCTATTCTTTTCTCAATCCATCGTTGTCTAAATCTGTTCATGAATCTCTGTCCTACTTCCTTCCAGTCGTCCAGCTCTCCAAGCTTCCTTCCATCTTTCTCCCTCTCAATCCATCTCCCACTCTGCATCCATGCATCCATCTATCTGCCTATCCATCCAGCCATCCTTCTCCGCTCACTCCCTTTTCTTTCATGCGCTCTTGTCGCGTGTGGTTCTCCGCTCCACACTGCCAATTTATTACAGAGTTATTTAGGAGCTTCGGTTTTAGAAAGTTTTGTGTTATGCACACTAGCTAGTGCAGCTCCTTCCCTCAACCCAGATTAAACTGCTAAAGTGGGGGCTTCACGATACCCATGCATGGTCAACTCCACCTTTCTGCCATCTAAGTTACCCTTTCTAGCGGGGGCTAAAGTAACACTTCCTTCAGGCACCATTTAGGTCAAGCTGGGGCTTTGAAGTTTGAAAGCCAGGTGTCAAGACAGGGCCTGAGAGAGCTTTCAAATTGAAATTTGTATTCTCTCAAACAAACATTCCTCCCCTCAGCTTTCTCCTGCTATGAGGTGAGGCACAGCCTTGCCAGCTCTGTTCATTTAACTAATGAACAGAGACAGGCACTGCCTGATGTCAAGGCAAAGAAGCAGGCCATGGCAAGTGTGTAAATTTTGCCTTTTATGCCAGAAAAATGTACCTATTGATGTAGCTAAAATTTGGCAAACTGGGCTGCAATATAGTTGGTGGGCCTGATTTACGTACTACTGCCTGGAAAGCTCTTTGAGCACTGCAGTCAATTTGGTTGGTCAAGTCAATTGTAGATTCTGTACAAAACCATTGTAGGTGTAGATGGTCTGGCTTAGACCATACCATTTAAATCCTAATTTAACTACGTACCTTCACTGTAATGACACCCTTACGCCCAACTCTCTTCATTGCATCAGATATTAAGTTTCCAATTTCCGGATCGCCATTTGCCGAAATTGTAGCAACCTGCAATACATTTTAAAACCAATTACAATTTTTCATGACCAACTCGCCCGTGCATCTAATTATCTCAGTGCTCCTAATTAAGCCCAAGAGCACCACTTTGGTAAAGAAAACTATTGTTGGCACAAATACGTGTAATGAAGCAGTTCCAAGGGGCGTACTGCAAGCTATAAAACTCATATGTAGCAGAGCACAATTCAATCACATGACAAAACTTTACATGGGGGCTCAGAAAAAGCTGGTAATACGTCTGGCAAGTGGCCCAGGATAAATTGTTTTTCACCTTTAAGCACCAAGTAACTCAGTATTTACATCACCAGAGTTCTGGAGAACACAAGTAAGAGTGGTTTGTGTCATTTGTTTATTTCCTCTTCTTGTCAGGGTCCAATTTCTTAGAGGATACTTTACTACCTTATTTACATAAATATACTCTGTTTACATTTCTGTTATAATTTCCCTTATGTCCCAACAGAGAGACCTCCTTCCCAATGAAATCTTACCTTCTTTCAATTCTAAATGTCTCCTAAATCTCTGCATTACATTTAGTTTGCATTGCTTTTCCAGTTAGGATTACCTTGCATTTCAAGACACCTTACAGTATCATCGAAAGCAGTTTCATCCTCTGCAAGTGGGATATCGCTATGCTGCCAAAGGCCTACCATGATAATGGCAAAGCCCTCCTCCACCTCTGTGCACAGTAATTGCTTGGTGTAAAGCTTCCCTAAACGTTTTTCAATGCTTGGAACTCTAGAAGGACCTCCACAAACAGCCCTCATGTTCTGCTTCACCCCCACCCCCTCCAAAGTATTTGGACGCTAATGTACCTCTGGTTCCGCCAGGTCTGAGCGTTGCATCACTACTGATGCACAATACACCAAGTTAACAGCTCTCTTGTATGGCAGATTTGCACTGGACAAACAAGCCATCTTCATTCCATGTGTTTAAATATTTCTGCCGTCCAGGGCATAAATCAATTCATGGCTAGGCCTCAGACCTCTGAAACAAGTTAGCCAGCAGTTCCTTGACGCATTAACTGATCTCTTGGATTTCCACTTCGCAACCTTCTTGTTACCACCTGTCAGAGCAGACATGTAATCCCTAGTGTCCAATGTCACGTGGATATTATGGTTCTTGGAACCATTCTGCACAGCCACTTTAGCCTTTTCTTACGGTTTCTCTATTTTGAAGTGCTACATGGTCATCTGTTACACGTGAGCATTAAAGCATTTTTTGATTCCCTTAGGTTCACAGCACCATGTGTACCCACTTTTTTTTTCTCAACTGTCACCCGAAGACTGTCCAAGAGTTTGCCCTAATCTTCCACCCAAGGGATGCACCAATCTCTCTGGGTTGGATCAAGACAAAACAAATTATTTTGCACAACCACAAGTCTGACAACTGTTTGAGGAAAATATCAGGAAATGCGAGGACATTTGAACTAGAACCAAGAGGAAGATTTGAATATATATTCCGCACCAAGAAAGATATAATCATATACTGGTTGCCAATGCCACTGAAAACAGATTTCTTCTTTTGGACATTCACGTGAAAAAGCACATTACACTAAGGTCTGTCCATGCCTTTAGGTGGTAGGGGGGTGGGAGGAACAGCGATAATCCATTAATCAAAGACTGAAATAGGGATGATAGAGTTTGTGGTTAACCTAAATTTCCCTGCTACAACACCACAACTAGCAAGCGATCAGGCAGCATGCATATTGAAAATATATAAAACCTGTCAAGATCACATATCTATACCAAACAAAAAGGAGCAGGTCCTCGTGCCAGCTCCCCCTAGAGACAGATCTCTCGTCCAGCTTGCCAGCAGTCCACTACACTCTATTACCAGTCTACCTGTTGCCCTCGGTTTGTGCCTCCTCTTCTCGTTTCTTGCTAAGTTTTGCCTTTTTCTGATTGTTTTTTTGCCCCGCCCTCCCCCGTTTTGCCTTTTCTGCTCGTTTTCTCCCCTCTATTTGGCCTTTTTCTGCTGGTTTCTTTCCTACTTCCACTGTTAACCTCCTCCCACCACCCAGAAACCCACCCTCCCCTTGATCACCGAAACATGGTTCAACCCCTCCTTGAACACAGACATCGCTACCGCTACATCTGAC
Source organism: Triturus cristatus (assembly GCF_964204655.1). Lineage (NCBI taxonomy): Eukaryota > Metazoa > Chordata > Amphibia > Caudata > Salamandridae > Triturus > Triturus cristatus. Next base: position 693,651,878 of record NC_140584.1, on the reverse strand, counting down.
GGCAACAAAATGATACCTCGAGACCACGCCAACAAATACGGGAGCTTTGCCATCATCTTCTAGGAACCCATCCGATGCATTGCCACCAACAACGACCCAACACATCTCATGGAACAGCTCAACTTTCAACTACAGACCGACAGCAAGAAGATAAGAGGCACCCTGGTATGCAGGCCCCGGGACCCCGAACAGCTTTCTGCAACCCCATCTCCAACCTAATTGCTCCCCTAGTCATCAACTCCTACCACCAAGTCCTACTAGGCGACTTCAATTTCCATGTTGATGACCCCCAACTACACCTCCCTCCCGGAGAACCTGATGAGCCTCATCCAACTGGTTACCAAACCCACAAAGCCGAACACGCACTCGAATCCATTAACACCTGCAGCTACAGAATCAAATTCAGCCACGTCACAGAATTCGCCTGGACCGACCACACCATTATTCACTTCACCATCTCCAACACTCGGCACACCATCCTCAAGCTTCACAGCTCCTTTCAACTCAGCAGGGCCAAAGTAATGAACAGTGGGCACAGGCCCTTGGCACCACCCATGCCCAAGCTTCATTAGACCTAGACTATGACGTGGATAACTTCTCCACATGGATCACCAAATGCGATGACAGTCGCCCAGATCAAACCAGCAAAAGCCAACAAAACCTCAAAACAAGCCAGCTGGTACACTCCGGAGCTCAGAACCACCAAGCACAACTACCCTCAGCAACTACCACTAGGGGGTCACTTAAGCCAAAAGAACACCCATACCAGCCCGCAGCGATACAGCAGCAACGAAATAATTCTTCAAAATAGTCAAGGAGTTCTCTAACCCATCCACAGAAATCACACCCCCACCCCTCTCAAGAACTCTGCAACACCCTCTCGGACTACTTCCAAAGCAAGACTGCCACCATCTACAACAACTTCGACCCCCAACCCACTGCTCTCAAAAGCCTTGACCAACCAGCGCACACCAGCCAAATGATCACCACTTTGTCTCCGCTCACCACTCAGACCACCACAGCCATGTCATACCTTCACTCCAGAGCACCCACTGACCCAGTCTCCACTGTCTTTTCAACCTCGGAACCGACCCTATCAGCACAGAACTCACCAGCATCATCTGTACCTCCATCACCACAGTAGCCTTCCTGGACAGATGGACACAGGCAGACCACCCCACCCCCTCCCCTCCTAAAAACACCCTCCGTCGACTGCAGCAAACTCAAAAAATATCAACCAATCTCCCTGCTCCCTTACCCGGCCAAAGTACTAGAGAAGGTCAAACAGCTTACCAAATACCTGGAACCTGCCGCTTTCAACACCATTTCCTACCACACCTTCAACACAATCTACAACATTAGCTAAATGCCTCAAGTGGATCGCCTCTTTCCTCACAGGACACACAGCATCCCGCTGTCTCCCTTTACCCCCAAACCCAAGAACATCTTATGCAAGTGCCAAAAGGATCATCCCTCTGATCCACATTGTTTAACACCTACACGATTTCCCCTCCCTCCCCCACAGACCGGATCCCACGGCCTCAACATAATTCCCTACGCAGACGACATTCAACTCATCCTCTAGCTCACCGAAGACCCCTCCACCACCAGAATCCACTTCTGCGACACCATGGCCACAGTAGCCAACAGGATGAGAGACAACTGCCTTAAACTCAACTCCAAGACAGAAATACTGATGAACACCACAACCCATATGGTGGCCAGTAGAACTGAAACACCAACACCCACGGACCATGCACATAACCGAGGCATCATTCCCGAAAGAAAAACTGAACATGACACAAGTCTACGCATTCGCATCCTCCTGCTTCCACGCCCTTCGCACCCTCCACAGAATCTTCAGATGGATCCCAGTCAACACCAGGAAGACCATCGCTCAGGCCCTAGTCACCAGCCGCCTTGACTACAGCAATGCTCTGAACACCAGCATCTCTACCCATTTCCTCAAAAGACTCCAAACCATACAGAATGCTACAGCCGCACTCATCCTGGACCTCCCCAAACGGACCCACACCGCCCCCACCTCTGAAACCTCCACAGGCTCCCCTTCTAAAAGAGATGCCAGTTCAAGAGCCTCACGTACAAAGCTCTGCACGATTAAGGACCTACCTACATCAACCAACAACTAAACTTCCACCTACCCACAAGACACCTGCGCTCCTCCTCAATAGCCAATGCACCCGCATCAGTCGCAGCGGAGGGCGCTCCTTCTCCTACATCACCACCAAGACCTGGGAGGACCTACCTCTCCATCTTACAACAGGACCCTCCCTGGTAGATGTCCGGAAGAAACTCAAGACCAGGATCTTCGACGGGAAGTCTATCCCACAGTGCTCATAAACCCCTAGGGGTGCCAGTGCTGTGCTACACAAATGCTGAGTGACTGATGGATAAACTGCATGGCACAAAAAAGGTATAATCAACTGACACCAGCCGATCTAGAGGTTATCCCTTAGCTGGGAGAAGATATAGATATGCAACATAAAACTCAGCTCACCTGTGCAATTTCTTCTGGTGTTGTGACAGGTTTCGACTGCTTTTTCAGTTCTGCTGTAACAGCATCAACTGCCAGCATTACCCCTGAAAAAGATCAATATTTAGAATCTACACAATAAATCTAATAAAATCACTCCAAAACATTAAACACAAATCATATGAATTAAATAAAAAGACAAATAAAACTTGGAAAAAAAGAGTGGCAAGACAAAATGTCAGTCATTTCCAGTTGGCCAGGCAGTGAATTTGAAAACACCACAAAATTAATCTTGTTACACATTCAATGCTAAAAAATACAGCAAACAGGATAAACTAATTAAAGGAAAATATAATCAAAGTTTGAGGCTGTTGGAATCACAAATATATGGTAAGCCTAGAATACAGCAAGTCTGAGGCAAACATTTTTTAAAAATAATAAAATACAGGATTTGAGAAGCCATAATGCTCAAAACTGCGTTGACACATTCAGGGCTTGTGCATATGCAGCAATCAGCAAGCAAAGGTGTACTGTGGTTCTGCAGGGCTTAGCATCCAAAAATTCAGCCACCAATGAAGGGCATAAGGAGTCAAGGTAGAGGCCTGGGTGAGGAACTGTTGATCAAGTATATTAATTATGTTTTTGCCCCCAACACCCCTCCCCCCCACCTCCCAAGATAATTTAATGCCTAGTTTTCCTACATGTAAAGCCTGTGTTAAGCCACAACACAAATGGAACCCTTGTGCTCAAAGCAACTTTAAATGGCTGAACTAGATCAATTAGAGGGCGAAGGTCAGAATAGCCTGCAGCCCAGAATTAATCACAATCAGAATTTGCCAATGGACACTTAAGCCGGCCGTAAGGCAAAAACATTTCTTCCTACCGGTGAAATCAGATGGGGATAGACTCCAGGCAGTACAGGGTTGTTGAATGAGTAAACTCTGAAAAACGCAGCCTGTCCATGCAATTTCACCAAGTGTGGTTGCTTGTCTGCACATGAAGGGGCAAGGGAACTACCCAGCAGCGTGCCTCTCTAAGAGGACGTATGGAGCGGGTGCTCTTAATCCCAGACTCCTGCTCCCAACCCTATCCTCATTTCATGACGGCCATCAGAGCAGTTTCCATCCTTAGCCCCTATAGTGCTTCCCCTCAGGTACCCCCGCTCAGCGGTCTTTGCTCTCCCCATTGTCCTTTAGATCTTGCCTTTGCCCCTCTGCTCTTCGTTCTGTTCCCTGTGGGCTCTCAAGCTGATGCTCACACTGGCCCATAAACAGGAGTCTCAGATCTTTCGAATCTTTTAACATGCCCATCAGGCATTCTTCTTTCTCTTTATTTCCCTTTGGCCCTGTGGTTTGATATTTTTTTTCCCCCTCCTGCTACTCATCAGGAATTGTCCGGTATACTCTTTCCTCCCCTGGGACTTTTCATTCACCCGCCTCAGCCCTCAAAGAGCAGTGGTTGGCATTAGGTCAGTAGTATTTGCACTAAACTGGGAGAAAGCAAAGGCGGAATGATGCAGCTCTTTAACTGAGAGCCATCTTCAAGAACCAAGGTGATTGCCCAGTCAAAGTCTGACTCCAGACTAGTTTTCTCCTCTCTCCTCAGCTTCTCTGCCACACGTGTTACAAACCTTCACATTAGACCCATCCATTTAGACTCTTTGTGCAGCTCCGTACCCAGACCTCCTGTTCAGTCCACTTCTGTTCAATTTCATCTCATGCCAGCCACCTTCCTTTTCATCTTCTTAACCAGCCTGCCATCTGCTCTTCGTGTCCCCGCCTCAATTTTTTAGGTCGAGGGACCATCCGGTCTGCCGAAGGCAGAACCGGAAGTCCGGAGATCTTATGTTTCTGAGAGTGGCTCTTTAGCCCGCCTCTCTTTTTGGCTCTCCTCCATTGGCTGGCTTCCTAAACGGAGGCCAGCCATTGGAAGAGAGCCGTCCCTCCAAATAGGCTCCTTTTTTTTTTTAGATTCGGGGGCGTGTTCCGTGCTGTTCTTTCCACTTTTTAGCCATGCCCTTTTTCGAACAGCAGGAACACACCCCCGAATCCGAAAAAGTTTCGAAGCTTCCATCCGCCATTTTTTTGCTATCGTCTGGCCGTGAGAATCCATCCGTCTGGCGCCGTGTTCATGCCCCAAGCAAGCAAGTGTGGGATGATGCTCACTGCCGGGAGACGGCGAAGGCTGCTTCTGTGCAAGTCCCAGGATCTAGTGCCCGGGGCCGTTGGAGACCGACTCCAGCCCTTGTCACAGGTACGACAGTCCTCCTTCAGACCAAAGACGCTCGAAACCGCCCCTGATGCCGGCTCCTCGCCTCGCGCCTTGGACATCTTTCGCGCACAGCCCGCATTTTCGGCAAGGACAGAGGAGCCGAGACGCTCGCGAGCAACCTTAGCGCGGACTGAACCACACCGATCAGAAACGTGAGGTGAAATTATTCGGAGAAAACAGGCAACTGCAGCCTTTGTAGTCACTGCACAGAAACGGCCCTTGAGACTATATTCCCGCAAAACCGAGCGGAGACAAATGTTCCTCAGAATAGACTCCGAACTGCTCCGGGGTGGGCTCGACCATATACACTGCGCACAGCCTGCGAACAGCTCGCCTTTTCATTCCGAAATAACACAGAACTATTGAGACGGCGGGGGGTCACCACGCCGGGCTCTGTTGACACATTGTGTAGGCTGTGAAAGCACAACACGGTGCAAGTAATTGCCTGCTCCCTGTGGCTGACAAGCAGACAAATGACGGCAATAGACGTGCCAATGAATTTACATTTATGTAAACGGGGAAAAAGGAACCCAAACGTGCTTGCTACACGGATCAGTCATCTCAGAACACATAGGACGAAGGATGCCAATGCGTAGAAGGAATTAAGAGCATGTTTTTAGGATATAAATTATGGAAACAAATGAAGGTCCCAGGGTGATGGCGTGAGCAGTGAAGCGGCATCGGGGCACTGACAGCTTAGTGGCATGTTGTCTTCTTTTTTTTTTTCTCTTTGAGTGAGACCACATCAGGTTGTCAACCGCTCGTCCCTCAGTCCCACTTTCAGTGGAGGGCTTTTAATAGCATTCTGTACCGTACCCTCGTCTTTTGACCTACCTTCTGGATTATATTTGCTTGTCTCCCTGAATGTCAGAACAGCACCACCACTCGGGTCATCATACGCAACACCAAACTCTTCCCACACAGGTGACACTACAATCCGACTCTCTGCCAACCAAGCGCAACCCACGGTGTAGCTTCTGCGCCTCCTCACAGACATGCAGTACTTTATCAATTGAATTACAATACTATACAAACTCTTCCAATCCTTTCATAGTAAAGACATTGTAAGAGGAACCCTGTGCTTCTCCGTGAAGGGTCAGGAAAATGAGGCGTTTGAGCAGGCAGGCAATCATTTACTTTAAGCATGTAGTAAGTGCTGAGTGTCCACACTCGTGAAGACGATAGATCATAGTGCACTAACACGTCAAAGGCATACATCGGTGACAGATTAGTGCAACATCACACAAGAAGAAATTTGGCTCATGGGGCAACATGCATTTAATCCCATCTGCAGCATTTCTATGTGAAAGAATTCATTTTAATATCTATTGTGTATGCTTGTCCATACAACAGTCTCCCGGTGCACACTACTAGATCTTGGCAACTATATTATCAGGATGCAACTCCTAAAAGGATGACAACTCCGATACCTGCATTCAGTTGGTATTTTGGAATTATTCTTTGCAGCCTTCTTTGCAGAAATGGTTTTGGTTCTGATTGGGGAACAGCATGCCTCATGGTTTTATGACCAGTGGCCAGTTGTTAAGGACAGAGGGGCCCACCCCTCAACCTCTTTCCAATGCCAGAAGAGTGTCTGTCAGTCTGACACACTCTTCATGATCTGGTCAGGCCTCCAGGCTCTGTACATGAGCTAAATGAGTAGGCGCCTGACTACCCGAGCCAAAATTTGCAGTGCTGAAGATTTCACAGCCCAGTGGGCATGTCTCCGGTTCAGGTAGTGCTCCAACTGTCTATGTTAAGCTTCGGGGCTTTACCACGGTCGACCTGACGTCTGCAGTCAAGATCGTTCTCAGAATTAAAGAGGCCCGGCCACAATTGCTTTAGAGGGGGTGCCCTGTGGCTATACCGCAAATTCTGGTCGCCGTGTACTTTTAAGACCACTTATTGAAAGCGAACTTCATGCTCGGTTGATGTATCTTTTGAGGGCTGAATTTGGAGGGGGCGTGGCTTCCATGGGTGCAGTGGCACCAGTGCCCACTGAGCCCTTATTTGATCATTCATACAGCAGCTAGAAGGGACATTTCTTTCCTGTCAATGGGGACCTGACAGAGGTTACGCTACCGTGATTGTTGCTGCCCCCTCTCTCCCCCGGGGTGTTGTGCTTGCTGCTGCCCCATCTGTCCCCCGGGGTGCCTAGTATCCCAGGCCGTCCCGCGCGCCCTGGTCTGAGATCACCTCTCCGCGATGCCCTTTGGTAAACGCGTGCACAGACAGCGCGCTCGCCTGCAGATTACAGGGCTGAATACCCAGGCAGCTCTTCCACCAGCCTTTAAATTACACGTCTGCCGGGCAGCGCCGCTGGTCCAGACTGCTTCTGTGGGGGAGAGAGCGAGCTTGGAGAGGCGACAACCTTTGGCGCAGAGCTCCCCACACAGCAGCACCAATATCGGGGCTCACCCCTCACAAACTGCGCCAAGCGTGCTGGTGGCGGTATCCTGCTCAAAGAAACTATGACGTGCTGATTAATAAGAGCCATTTAAATCTAAGAACAAGCTCTTGCGTTTTCTTTTCACTTAAGGCCAGCATGTCAGTAAAGACAGTTTTGAATAAAATCGTGGATAGAATTCTACATATTTGCATAATAAAATCGTCGTTGTTGCATCCCTCAAGCGCAATCCGTGAAAGGCCGTAAATGTTCATTTTAAAGAGAAGACTTTTGGCTTTAAAGAGCGAGAAATCCGAGCTGTCAAACTTTCGGTCTAATGTTAACTTGTTTTTCATATAGCGCTCCATACTGCTTGATTACCGTTTGAGCGCTGTAAATAATGGAGTGCTATTACCCAATGCATTTGTTCTCCCATTTACCAAACTAAGACGGATGGGTGGTCCTTGATGTGGCTGGAACTTGTGACCCAAAGAAACTCGTGTTTTAGCAGCGAACTTAACCCAGTGTGCCATCCACGTTATGTTGGCAGCGTGTCAGTTTCGAGCGAGTAAATCAATGTAGTTTTAAAAATAACTTTACACAGATATCTTCTTTTCCAAGATTGCCCTTCAGTTTAATTGGAGTGCGGACATTTACACTTTCAGAATCGTTGTCATTTATCAGGCTTGTATTTTCGATTCATATTGCTCTAAAACCTAAATCAATGGTATTCAAGAGCTCAGCTATCATACTGACGTATGCCATTCCAGCTCCTCTCTGCTGACCACATTTCTTTTACTTTTTATTATTTTCGTTTATGATACTTCAGTTTTTAGCGAAAATCTAATCGTAGGCCATTGCTCGACTTTTCTCCTCTCTTGCAAATGGATACCAGCTCTTGCAGGTCTGTACATTTTAGAATTTTTAGGTGTCCTTCTAAATTTGAACAATCCTCTCCATCTGGCTCGAAATGTGAAGCTTAAAGTGTTAGAAACACAAAGTATCCAAGGATCATGCCTGCTGCCTTAAACTGCTCCAGAGTGAATGTGCAAACTTACCTTGCAGACACTGCACACGAAAACAAGCAAAAGTTATACTCCCACCGGAGCAAAGTTCAGCAGCGTGTGTGCTCCTCATCACGGGATCAGAACTCTGCAACATCTCACTACCTCACTTTCACTGTCTCTTTCACTACCGCTCTCTATCTCACTACATCACAACACCACTCTGCTTACATCTCACTACCTCACAACATACCTCTCCCTCACTACATCACTGTTTCACTACCTCACTCTCTCACAACATACCTCTCCCTCACTACATCACTGTTTCACTACCTCACTCTCTCACAACATACCTCTCCCTCACTACATCACTGTTTCACTACCTCACTCTCTCACAACATACCTCTCCCTCACTACATCACTGTTTCACTACCTCACTCTCTCACTACATAACTCTACCTCACTACTCCACTCCCTCACTCTCTCACTACATAACTCTACCTCACTACTCCACTCTATCTCACTACCTCACAACTTCTCTCTCTCAAAACATCACTACCTCACTCTTTCTATCACTACCTCTCTCTCTCTATCTCACTACATCACAACATCCCTCTCCCTCACTCTTTCACTACCTCACTCTTTCACTACCTCACTCTTTCACTACCTCACTCTTTCACTACCTCACTCTTTCACTACCTCACTCTTTCACTACCTCACTCTCTATTTCACTACCTCACTCTCTATTTCAATACCTCACTCTCTATTTCAATACCTCACTCTCTATTTCAATACCTCACTCTCTCTATCTATCTCACTACCTCACTCTCTCTCTGCTAATGCAATAGGCATCACATATGCAAAAAAAAAAAAGCTAATGCCAATAGAAATGACAATGCCATTTATTTAGGGATACAAAAATAATAAAAAAAACAACGAGCAATACCAATAGCTCTACCTATAATATTGCAGAGACCATTGCATTGTAAATGCTTGTCTTACTTTGAGACAAGAAATGGTAGTATGGAATCAATGGTAAGACTGAGCAAACCCTGTAAGCCACATACAGTTACGTTGTCAGAAATTGCACAGATCACTTCTGTTATTCGTAATCTTGCATCTAGAGATGCAGCGAACAAAGGTGTAGCTGGTGCACAAGCATTGGGGCCCAGACGTCTGAGGAGCCATCTACACCCAATTATAGCTATGTTTACTACAAAGGCAAAAGATGGGATTGAGGGGGTAATTTTCCATGCTTTCCTTTGGTCTAACGCACCCTTCAAAGACCACTACTTTTGTCTTTGCATCTTGTCTGTATAACAATGGGGCTGTTGTATGGAATGCTTTTATAGTGTGTGCACCTATGATTTTGTGTAAGCCTAAGTGCTAAACGACATGGAGGCAGAGCACTCACATTGTAACGATACGGAGGATAAAAGGGAATTTCATGATGCAAGCAACTGCTAGGCAAAGTGTGTGAAATATATACAGGCAGGGTGGGATGTTTCCTTATAAGAACAAAGGACACCTTTTATGCTGTACTGATTTGTATAGCAAACTAATCACCTGAAAGGGTATCCAGGCGCTTGAGCAGGTGTGTGGTCCCCAAGATGCTTATACGAAGAGCTAGGTCTTCAGTTTCTTGTGGAACTCAAGTGAGGAGGCTCGGATGTGTTGGACTGTAGGAAAGTGCCCCTTTTGCATGGTTGCCCCACACTTTTTGCCTAATGTTGATGCTCTTTGACTGAGTTTGCCCTGGGTTTCCGACAATCAGGTACCCAGGGCCATGTTTTTTCCCTTAACTGTACTGTTGCAAAACCCAATTGGCAACTCTAGCCACATGTTAGTCCCTTGTAAGAGGTACTATAGGTACCAAGGGCACTGTGACCAGGGAATGCCTCTAAAGTCTGCAGCACTTCTTGTGCCATCCTTAGAGGCCCTGCACCTTAACACACACTTACTGCTATTGCAGGCTGCATGTTTTGGTGAAGAGTAAAGTGAAGATTAAACGTGGCACACGTCCCTGTGTGCCATGCCTACAATCCACTGCCCTGGTAAGCCACCACTCTAGCTGGGTGCACTATACCAGTGGCGAGGGTATAGGTTCATGAGCCCTGTACACCTACAGTGTCGAAGTCCATTCTTAGACATTGTAAGTACAGTGCTGCCATTAAGAGTATATGGTGCTAGGAGTTTGTCATTACGAACTCCACAGCACCATAATGGCTTTACTGAAAACTGGGAAGTCTTGCATCAAACTTCAACACATTAAACACACACGGATACCAGAGTGGGATTTAATGGAAGGTGCACTCAGAGGGCATCCTAGAGATACCCCTGAAAAACGACCTAACTAGTGTCCTGGCGGAGTAGCTGCTTGCCAGCTGCCACCACCAGACATGTTTCTGGACCCCTGGGTCGAGAGCCTGCCGGTCTCGGGGTCCTGTAACAAAGCACATTCTGAGTCGAGGTACCATGCCTCCTCCCCCAGGATGGGCAGGGTCCACAAAGGGAAAGCTTCAGTGGCTTGCCCCATTGTGAGCTACCCTCAGCCATTTGCTGCTCCCAGTAACTGTCCCCCACCGGTTCGGACCCGCACTTTGGGCATGAGAATCAGCGTGAAAACCAAGTTAGGAGGAGAGGTGTGCCCACCTTTGCCAACCCCACCCCAAGGAAGGGACAGATTGGTCCCAACCTTGACCTACCTGAAACACCCCTACATTTTTTTTTATTTAGGGGTAACCCCGAACCTTGCCGCCTCAGACAAGAAGGCAGAGTGCTGAAAGAAGAAGACGACGACACCAACTGACTTGGTCCCAGCCCTACCGGCCTGTCCAGACCTCAACCTGCTCCAGCGTAATCCCGGTGTGTCTTGCAGCCAGAAGCCCCCCAGAACCCAGAGGACCTGTTGTGCCTTCCCAAACCAGACTGTCTTCCGTGAGCACACTACCACAAATGGAGTGTTCACACCATAACTTACTTTGGTATAGTATGTACATGATACTCCAATGTCAATATTTTAGTCACTTTCACATCTTGTCTTGTTAAAGCACTAACAAGTGTTTCATACTCTGTCTGATAAGGACAGGTATACTGAAATACCCCATAATTCTAGCTCACTCCATTTATCGCCTATCCAATTCATTTGGCTCTTTGCTTTTGTATAAAAGGGGACTGTTTATTCATATGCCCCTCAAGCAGTTTCATGGTTTTGAAATGGGTCACAAGTAAAACTACTCAAGGCCCATTAGCATAGATCACAGTAACCTTCTGGTCCGTGTGAAGTGAGCAAGGCACACCAACCTGGGATGGTCCAGATTGAGATGTGTACCATTTACAAGCCTCTGTCAACCAGGATTCCCACTAGTCAAAGACTTCCTGTAAGGAGTGGGGGGGCAGTCTTTCTGGGCTAAAGAACTAAATGCATAAACAAAGAGAACTAAACCAGCATTAGCAATGCAATAGGTCTCGCATTTACACGAGTTTGAGCTAGTGAAATTGCAAATAATAATGCCTTTTGTCGTTTGTTTTAAAAACATAAAGGCATTGTTATTTACAATGCCAATAGCTGAAACTCTCGTAACTGCGAGACCTATTGCATTGCAAATGCTTGTTATGTTTTGTACTGTTGCTTGGTTGTGCTATAAAACATCTGTTTTCCCTGAAGGCTGATTTTCTGCTCCCACATACTTTTTTCTCCCAGTTAATCTCTTAATTAATGATCATGTAATAAATTATAGGAGAGTGCTCACTTGTTCACAGAGGCGTCTCTAGGTCCACACCACTATAGGAGGACTGGTGAAGGAAAAGAGCACTGCGGTGAGGAGGACTAAGGTATGAATACGTGGAAAGAACAGCAGCCTACTAAATTTTGATCAGCAGAAAATGACTATACACAATAGGAGATTCTGTTACCTGAAATGACTCAACAGGACAGCGGTTTCTTTAAAACTACACCTAAAAACTTTGCTGTCAGTTAAAACCAGCTCCTGAGTAAGCAGCTCTGGCTGTTGACTGGCGCTCGTGTAAAGCGCTACAATACCCTCCGGAGCGAGTTTGCACTATATAAAACTATAAAAATTAAATTTGGTTAGCATACAGCACCACCTAGAACGCCTTATGTGTGAAGAAAGACTCCTGGGATTCTCGGGCGTAAAGGGGAAGCCAACCCTCACCACCTGGGAAGGAGTGTATACGCGCAGTGTGGAAGAGGCTGCACATCAAACTGTCAGTAACCGTGCTACATAATGCAAGGCGGCTGTAGGCGGGCAGATGTAAGGTTTGAGGGGACAACCGCACATAATGACACACCATACAGTCCGAGTGCCTCTCGTCATTGGCAAGCTCCTCACGCTAGCAGCAGTCCACAGGAAGAGACGCGCTGGTGATGCATGCACAGGCCGGGTGGCTCTCGTTGGCGACAGCGGTCTCCCTGGTGCCTGTGCAGAGGATGCCGCTCACTGAAAGGGACAGTTAAGAGTTGGGAGTCAGTCACAGAAGGGAGGCAGCGGGTGCCAGCGGCACCGTTGTCTGGAGGCAGGTTCCTAGGCGGGTCCCACCAACCCCTGACAGGCAACATGAATCCGCGGTACCGTTCTCTCCCACCCACCCTGCAGCAGGCCCCATCAGGACAGCGGCTGAGGTGTTTGCCGAAGTGTTGTCACCTGCTGTACTTTATTGGGGCAGTTACCTGCTCGTGGCTGCACAGGTGTGAGACTGCTGGCTGCGCCGGCCCCATAGCCCACACGCTGCCAGTGACACATCAGTAAGTGTTTTGTGCGCTTTACCAGTGTATAAACTCGTTACTATTCTGAGCACGCTACATCCACCACCCTCCTCATTATCAGCAATCTACACTGTGATGGGCAGTGTTTCAGTCAGCCAGATTAAAGGAACAGTTTCAATTAAACGTTCGCGTGAACAGCCAGTCTCCCTGTGATGGATATTTGTGTTAGTCTCACGCTGGATGCGTGAGCCTAGAGGTTACTGGGTTGGGTCATGACCTGCCTCGCATGAATATTCCAGTGTCCGGGAAGGGGGCATTCTCGTTTAAGTGGACCATGTGGCCAGCGGCTGTACTCAATGATGGGGCTTGGGGGTTGTATGTGGGAGGAATGGAGCAATGTCTACCCTACTAGGAGGTGTACTTGGCTGTGTCTGCTCTGCTGAGGTTTTTTATTTCTGGAATAGCGCAGGTAACTTAAGCTCATGACCTTGCATTAACTTTAGTATTGTCAGTGAGACTTGCATTGTTATATTGGTACTTTTCTGTAGTGCTTGGTATGCGTATGCACCTTGGTCTAGTGAACGCTTGTACCGGTCTTCAGGGCTCTATCATTCCATGGCCTACGAGATTCCAATTGGCAGTTGGAGACTGGATGGCGTGGAGGTGGGTGCTGCTGGGAGCACTGTTTGACTGGTTGGTATGGGGCAATTGCCTTCTCGAATGATACAATCAAATACCAGGCAACCAAGTTGAGCAACCTGTTTTTTTTTTAAGTTCATGAAAGTAAGCTGAAACAAGCGGCAGTGAAAGCGATCATGCCCGTGAGTGGTGCGCGTGCCACAGCGAAACGTGTTTAATTATCGCGCCCCTGTCTGGGCACGATAATTGAAACCACATGGCCTTTGGTGCGCGTAATAGACACCAATAGGCCATGGGCGGAGCAATGCGCCCGCCTTTGGCCAATTGTGTGCAGTCTTTCATAAAAAGACGCACACAAAGGCCAATAGCGTGGCACAAAAGGAATCGCACACGCTCGTGCATGTGAGATTCCTGGCTCTATTTTGAAACCCCGTACAAGAGGTCTCTCGCTGCGCGAGCAGTGCTACGCACAGCAACGCTAGGCGCGAGACCTAAAAATAAATACAATGAGAAAAATAGGGGAGCTGGAAAAGCTGGACAAAGGAGGACATTACGGAAAAGAATTAAACCGAATGCTGAACAGTATCAGACATGATATCTACATGTTTTAGGTTCAAATGTAAGTGAAATGCCACTTGGAATGTGCCTACTGTAGCGTTTGGTGAACAATTGGCAGGTCACTGGTTCCTATTAAGACAGAGCTAATCGGTCAATAACGGACTGTAGAGATCCATGCATAGCGGCAACATTTTAATCCTGTCACAGGTTTTAAATAGCCAGAAAACTTAACTTGGATATGAGCACCTAATGGAGAAATGTGTGTGAATAGTCTGTAGATCTCGTTGTAATCAAAGTGAAACACCTTAGGGAGTTAATGAACCCAAGTCAATGTTTGCACGTAACATTCCATATAATATAATATAATATATAATAGATAATATATATATATCCCTAGATATGAGGGATAATGCACAAGAATGTGCGACCTGCATATCACATCTTCCAATCCTAGTGGAACAGCACTCTATCAAAGTGAAACAGTCACACCTAATTCGCACCCCAGACCACCAAAATCACTTACCTTCTACAGCATGCTTTCCCGAATCTCAAATATGAAGTTATTCTGAACTAGCAGCTGGTCCTAGTATAGTGAGGACTTTTTGGTTCCACAAGGATCATACTCTGCAACAGACTATGCCAATAGCTCTGGATTATACGGACACAGTGTGGTAACAATTCTCAGTATAGTATCAATTCTCCAATCAGAACTCCGCTTTTAAGAACTATTTCTGCATCTCACGTTTGTATAGTGAACAATGACAACTGTAGCTTTTGAAGGAGCAACAAATAAATGTGTATTCCAGGGCAGCATCACCATGCACTGCAAACATGTGCTTGTACATACATGCAATACAATGCATGGAACAGGGGAAACCAATTTAGCGCCAGACTGGAGGAAGCTGGCTGTGTGTAGGATACTGCCACTAGGTGGTAATACCATGAGTCCAGGGTTCCCCAAAACGGTATAGGGCTCAATATAAAACCCATAGTGCTTCATTAATGGTAGTGTGGGTGAGCAGCCTTCGGCCTAACACAAAGGAGTGTAAGCCATTTATTGCACAACAGTGATCAATAATGAACACACGACTTAAGGAGGAGATCCAGGCCACTTTTAACAAAATTATACTGGTTTGTACTTTATTTTAAAGACCCAGGTCTTCATAATCTGTTAAATACGTTTTTAATGAAACATAATTGTTCCCTTTGAAAAATCGACACGTAGAAACTTCCCACACAGTCCAATGTCACCCTATGGGGGAAACAATATTGTGGTTATACAGGCAAGTGTTCAACTTACAAACTCAGTCTTCAGAGCCAGAAGTCATCACGGGCCAGTTAAGTACCAACACCGCACCACCTGCGGCACAGGGGCGGCTGGGTGCAGTGGTCAAAATCGTTGGTCGACCCAATGATTTCCAATGGAGAGAGAGGGGGTGACTGGTGCCACACTGCAAGCAGACAAGCAAATCAGTTGCAGGGGCCAAGGTTTGGGGGTTAGCTCAATCCCCAAGGGGGGGGGGGGGGGGGGGGGGGGTTGCACAAAGCGGCACCAAACATTCACCACCAGCGGCACATGGGCAGATGAGTGGACAGTACGAATAAGACGCTGGGCGTCAATGCTTTCCAATGAGGATTTCCTTGACAGAAAAAAAGTCTGCAGGCGTGGCACCGGAGGTTGCAAGAGGGAGACCAGTGACAGCAGAGTTAAGTTGGGATGTAGGGGGTCGTAGGAGCACCGTCGGTTCAGCTCACCAAGGCCCAGGAGCTTCGGATGCAGGGGTGCCTTGCGACGTCAGTCTTTTTACCAGCGGCGGTCACTGGGAGCCTCTGGATTCACCCTGCTGTTGCAGTCGTGGAGGGCAGGTGAGGTCAGTTAACATTGGACACAAGGTCAGGATCGCCGGGGAGACTTGACTGCACAGGTGAGCCTTTCTGACTCGGGCCGTAGGCATCTGGTGCAGGGTGGGCAGGAGACACATCCGCCTGGATCCGGAATCTTTGGAGGCTGTTTCTTCTGGACAGGTCCACTTTGCTCAGGAAATTGGAGTCTATGTTTAAGGTAACAGTCCTCCCTCTGTAGCAAGACAGATCGCAGGGTCGTCAAAGCTGGAGACAGGCCGGTAGGGCTGGGGGCCGAGGCAGTTTTCTTCTGGCTCCTGCTGCAGGGTGTCTTCTTTCTTCTAAGGTTATCACAGATCCAATGGTCAGGTCTGGGGCAGCCACCCAAAAACTCAATTTAGGAGGTGTTTTAAGAGAGTAACAGGTAGTGCCAACTGGCACCTTATCGGAGGGTGACTACACCCCCTATTATGCCACCCTCCTGTGGGAGGGGGCGGAGGCCTAGCACTGATTGGAGGGGCTCCCCCCCATCCATCTTCAAGATGGCAGGACTGGAAGTTGAGCTTCACCTCGCTTCCTCCCCTCCTTAGGGGTGGGGTTGGCAGACCTATAGTTTAATTTTCCGCCAGTTTTCTCACTTAAAGTGGGAACCAGGGGCTGCCATCTACTGCTGCAGCAGAGGCTGGGGGTCGCATTACGAAAGAGGCAGGCCTTTGACGCTTCCCTTCTTTGAACACTGGCCCATCCTGGTGGAGGAGCCATGAAAACTCTGCCCAGGCTGTGCATGCTTTATGATCCCAGAGAGCAGGGGCGGTCTACCCAGGAGTCCAGAAACATGCCTTGTGGTGGCTGGCCGCCTACAGATGGTCAGAGACCACACCAGGGTTGGTAGGGATTTAGGGGTCACCTCTGAGGTGCTCTATGGGAACATGGTACAATAAATCCCACACTGGCATCAGTGTGGGTTTATTGAAAGAGTAGTTTGGTACCAAACACTCCTGTTTTCAGTGAAGCCATCATGCTCTAGTTGTTGATTTACCAGCCCATGTACTCTATATGGCTTCACTGTCACTTACAATATTAGAAAATGGTGCCCAATTTTGTACAGGCATATCTGCTCATGCAGATATGCCCATACCAATAAATTTGCCTGTACCGATGTTTTCTTTGATTACTGTCATACCTGTACCCATCTGTAAAATTGAGCTCTATAATTGTTGCGAGATGCCAAATGACTTGTATATCTTGCCTATGCCCTGCCAATTGCCAATTTACATGATTGTAAATGTTTTTTTGGGAAAATGCATAAATAAATAAAAAATTAAAAAATGGATTTGGGCAACATTGAGTAGATTTCTTGTACCCATTGGATTTGTTCACAAAGAAAACAATCGCTACAGGCAAATTTATTGGTATTTTGATATTGGGCTCAGCCTTACTGATTCGAGCCAAACCCTTTGTTGCTAGGTACTCACCTGTACTATAGCGCACCCTGCATTAGGGACACGAGGAAGGCTAGAGGAGTGACTTACCTATGCTGCCAGGTAGTGCTAGCTGGCATGGCACCCAGGCAAGGTGCCATGTCGACTGTTTTCTCCCTCACAGGAGCATGCAGGCTTCAAGGACAGTATCATGGCCCCATTGAGGGGAGGGGGGGGGGGGGGGAGGTAGGGGAGGTAGGGGGGTCCCCAAGGTACCCTTTACTAGGAACTTACATGGAGAAAAAGTTGTAATTGGGAGGTTGTTTTAGGTAAAGAGCACTTACACAAGGGACCTGGTAGGCAAGGAACCTGGGCACTACATCTGAAACCACATCAAAACCATGCAAAAGGTGGGGGATTAACCAAGCAAAATAGGCACTCTCACATGGCTCACGTAATTCATTTAGAGACTAGGTTAGGGGGAGGGGGGAGTTTGAGGCGATTTCCTTACAAGAAAAGTAGATTTCAGTATGTGTTGGTCTATTGGGTAAGTATTTGTATTTTTTTTAAACAAAATCACACCCCTTTGGAGAGATAGTATATAAAAGTCATGGTCCAGGTCATTAGTTTAAGCTCTTCTCCAAATTCCTCAGTATACCAGGCTGTTTGTAAAGCGGAGACCTTCAAGGAGCCTCCCTGATACCATAGGTTGGAAAGTGGATTATTGGTAGGGGCAAATGTATATCTGCCACTGGCAATAAGGCCACTAATGCAGTATAGGGCTCAGAAAAGGTCTTAGAAAATTATTCCTATGCTCAACCCTTGGTAGCTTGGCTGCGAGCACGCAGGCTCAACTTCAAAGACAGGCATGTAAAGCATTTAAAAACAGAGATATGATTTTTGAAAGATTAGTTACTTTCTAGTGCTTAGAAACCAACCGTGCCCCTATGGTCATTTCCTTGCCTCTGACAGGGACGCAGTCACCTTAAGCAATTCTTCTGGAGGATCTCTCACCAGTCTTGTGAAGCTCCCTCCACCAGTGTGGGTCCTGTTACAACTCCTTCCTGAAGTTCTTCTTGCAGGTCCCAAAGTATCCAACACAATCCAAGGTTCTGGAATCTCCAAGAGGGGACTTGAAAGTGAGAGACTTCAATTCCCACAATCCACTTGGACAAAAGCCTTACAAAGCCACTGATAGTACTTCAGGCTGGGGATTCTTTTGTGGTGATGGTCCAGGTGAGCTCTGTTAACCCGTAGCTTACAGGAAGTCCACTTTAGTCCTTTTAAAGCAGGTTTGAGCCACAGGGCTGTAGTTTCAAATGGTACAAAAAGGCACAATCTTCAGAGTGCAGGCCTTTGGAAATGCACATCAAACTTCCAGCATGGCCGGCTTGCTTTAAGTTTCAAGCAGCAGATCCGAGGGGCACTGCTCCTCTACGAAACGTATTCCAACTTCTCTTGGTCAAGCAGGTCACTCCTGTCCAATGGGCTGCAGGGTTCCACCCAAAGATCTGACCACTTCCTGCAGAGTGTAGCAAAATACTAACCCAGAAACCACTATTCTTCCAAAATTCAATAGGTCAGAATTTTCAGCAGGGACAGAAGAGCTGGCTAAACACACCCCTAGGATGGGTAATCTCCATAGTCTCCACCTTGCATCAACTCACTCCTTCCTTAATCCTAGCACCTGGCTGGAGGTGAACAGGGTAAGGTTGTAAATGACACTGGGGTCCTCCCCTTCTCTTGAAGTCCATGGTTTACGACTCCTCCCCCTGCTCTGCCATTCCTGTGCAACAGGACCCTGCCCACCCGGCAGAGCTGTTGAACCCCAAGGGCTCTTTTTCACCTCTTCAAAGAAGACTGGCTAATCCCCTTAACTCTGACCAATCAGGACAGACCACTGGAAGGCTGAATTGGGACTTTGAAAGTCTTATAACGTTGTGTATGTACATTTAAGAGAAATTCAACAATATCATTGTATTTATGAATACCATTCTGGGAAGTCTTTGAATGGTACATTTATCCTTCACCTATCAAGAGCTATTAGTTAATGATTTTCTGCCATATTAACCTATGTGGCAAGGGATTTGCAATGGGAAAATTAACTTGGCCATTTTTCCAGCACTAGGGCTTATAAAAAACATTTTATAAGTAGTCTGCCTATATCTACAGGACCCCCACCCCTGGTATACGTAGGGGAGACTTCAGGGGGTCTGAATATGCAGAAATATTGCAGATCCTTTCTCCACAGTGCTCCTACCACCAAAGTCGAGTTTGGGCAGCACTTTATCACAATGTGGGGAGTGAAATGTGCAATTTCACTTTACTCAGGGAATATAAATCTCATTTTATAAGGGTCCACCTTAAAGATACCCGACCCCTCCCCACCCCTGGGATACCTAGGAGAGACCCTGTGGGTATCTAATATGCCCAAACATTGCAGGTTAACCATTTTTAAGTGCCCAAACACAAAAGTAAACTTTGGGCAGAATTTACTTTTTAAAAGCATTCTTGTAACACAGAGACACTTAACTGCCATGCCCTAATATATACTAGGGATTGATAGGTAGTTTCAATCCCTCTGTCCTACTATGTACTAGGGCCCTATGTGGTAGGTCATGCCAATCACAGGGGTACCCCAACCCTTAGTGTACCCTAGTGTATGTAGGTGTTTTCACTGTATTTTAAGGGTTTTCAGCAGAACACTGGCCATGGGCCTGGTTAGGCAGAGCCCAGGGTCAGTCAGTTACCACCAGTACCACTCAGCAAAAGACTGGGGGGATCCCAGGGCACAGGATGACTTTGCAACACTATACAAGCAATAAAGTACTAGCAGACAGGACTAATTGAAACATATCTAATGCTGTTCATGATCCAAAAGTACCTATACCTCGTCTAAGGACTACAGCCAAGTGCTACAGTATCAACGGCAACAGACTGTTAGGCTCGCCCGTAACTAGGACTTCTAAATCCTTGGACATACCATTCAAGTTCGAGCACATTCTAATTGTGAAAACCATTAACCTAAAATTGATAAGATTCTGTATGTTGGTTCTGCAGTAGGAATTCAACCCCTCACAGAGGGTCACCAAATTCTGCAATAGCTTCTGAAGTTAGCATATTTGGGATGTGAAAAGTCCATGTGGCTGCAACTTCCGGCTTAAAATAACCTCCATCTTTAATAACCTGCGTTACTAAACAATAAATACAGAGTTATTCTGATTGAGATGTATATATTATATATATAAATAAATGAATAAAAAAAAAACAGCATGTCGAGGCCCATTGAAGGGCTTGTATCGATTTTTGAACAGTAATATTTGCGCACTGGATCACAAGTCCCATCATGCACAGAACCGACAGGGCAGCCCATCCATGGGCGTGTTATGGATTATAAAAGGGTGTGGTCATTGTGCGAACTCATTTCACCACCGAACGCCTCTGATGAAGGAGTACCGAAACCCGTCAGGCATTGAACGACTTGTGAGCTGTAATGTCCATTGACGTGCTGAAACCTGCTTATACCATTAAATGCTTTTATCGTATTGCTGGCT
Organism: Triturus cristatus; assembly: GCF_964204655.1. NCBI lineage: Eukaryota > Metazoa > Chordata > Amphibia > Caudata > Salamandridae > Triturus > Triturus cristatus. The sequence continues at coordinate 693,630,983 of NC_140584.1, read as the reverse complement.
ACGGAGTGCTTTTTCAACCTCTGGGCACCTTGTAGCGTATAATAATCATACATACATACACACACACACACACACACAGCAATATATAAAAACAGAAATATGAAAATAGGTTTCATCATAGCAGGAAGACTTCTCCAACAGAGTCCAGTTACATCTTAAGAGTGGATTGACATCCATCTATTGTTTTCTGTTGGCATGGCATTCCTTTCTACAATAGGCACTTACAAAGAAGTGACTTGGGGTCATGTCATAGCTGGAATCTACACGAATGCCTGAACGTCCAGACCAGTCACCACTGAGCGTCAGGAAGTGTTCAGAAACCATTTTCATTAAGTTGAGTGAAGCATCCAAGGCAAGGAAACTGTAGATAAGCTAAGATATTCAAAATCTCAACAGCAGCTGAAAAGCCCAACTAAGGAAACTTCTTACATGCAACGTGATAATGACACCCTGGTCTCACTGGGAATCAAAAACCGAATACCTTATATGCTCAAGTAGTGTCAGAGTGCAACCACACAATTCTTTTATAGAGAACGTTATACAACTCCGCTACTTTTTAAAATAATAACTAAAAGCCCTTATTTACCAACTTTATGATACTTAATGTCTCAAGAATGAGTAACTGTGTTTGAGTTAGAAAAGGCAAACAAATTAACTTGCTATATAAACGTTTCACATTCTCCATTTCACTGGGCACAACTTCAACATAAAGTAATTTTGCAGAAGAAATCGTAAATATGCAACTGAAAAATAAATATGGAGGCACTTTACTTGAACCATAAAAAAGAAGGGTGAGAAGGAGAAAGGGTTGGAAGAGTCATTAATTAAAGATATTACTACAAGAATATAGAAATTTGCTACTTCCCCCAGCACCAAAAAGGTTTCTTTTACAACGGTTCTGCACCCCTTCAGTGGCAGAAGAAAGGACGTAAAAACACGGTCAGTACCAACACCAACTCAGTTTCAATTCTACTGGACAGAGCAGCTACAGAGAGATACACACTGTCTCTAGATCAGCATCTGCATATTCAGTCTTGTGTGTATTAAAACGAATTTTTCAATTTCCGCATTAGCCTCGGATGTCATTTCCGGTTTAATGTTTTCACAGAACCCTCACAGTGAAGCAGCATTTCATTAATAGCCAATTAAAGGGGTGTGTTAAAAGCTTCATTTGTCCAAATTACCTTACATAAAATATGTTCAAAACAACATTTTGATAGGGAAAGTAAAGATAAATAAAATAAATGTACTAGTGCGTACCTCTCCTGATCTCCACTGGGTTTGCGCCTTTACTTATTTTTTCAAATCCTTCTTTGGCAATGGAACGTGCTAGTACAGTTGCAGTGGTTGTTCCATCTCCGGCCTCTTCGTTTGTGTTATTTGCAACATCTTGTACTAGTTTAGCACCAATATTTTTATATTTATCTTTCAGTTCGATTGCTTTGGCCACTGTGACACCATCTTTAGTCACCTTTGGACTTCCCCAGCTTTGTTCAATGATGACTGTCCTTCCCTGAAAAGATTAACAGTTATTTTTGAAATCCTATTCGATACATTCAAGGGAAGACTCAATGGTTAATTTCACATCTATGCAAAATCCTCAAAATAAGACTATGCGTGCTAAAAATATTTACAATCCAGCCCAAGATGCCGAAGCCTAAACTGCTACAGCATTATCCAAACTAAAATACACACTGCAAGCAGTGCAGAAAAGGGTATTAACACAAGTTCTCAGCAAAGCCCTCAAAAACACATTTCAGAGGCAAGGAGGAACCTGCATTACTTAGTAACACGCAGCAAACCATGTTAAAAATCCGCTTTAGTGGAAAAGCGAATGCTTAACATGGTAACCACTGTCATGTAATGCGCAGTAGTGCCACAGGCTACACAACACTCAAGTAGGTAAGCCTCAGCAACGCTAGAGAGGCAATACACTCAACTTAAGAGTGGGCAAAATGGGGTTATGAGTGACTTAACCCCTTCGCTGCTAGACCTTCCCTCCCCCGTGCTAAGCCTTTTTTGGCTATTTGAGGTAGTTCGCACTTAGGCCCCTGTAACTTTTTGACCACATAAGGTATCCACGCCAAATTTGCGTCCTTTTCTTCCAACATCATGGGGATTCTAAAAGGTATGCAGGGTTTGTGGATTCCTCTGGAGGGGACCCAGCAATTAGCCAAAATAAAGCTAAATTGTATTTGTTTTGGGTAAAAAGGGCCACAGATGAAAGAGTCTGGTATTTTCCCTGCAAATGGCATTAAAGGGGTTGTGGTGCTGAAATCATCTTCCCAGCTTTCAAGGACAAGCAGACTTTTGTCAGAAAACCAAAAAATGTTTACACAGTTTTGGCATTTTTCTGGGACCTAGCCTATTTCTGTGCTTTCAGCTTCCTTTCAGTTAATGGTAGAAATGGGTATGAAAACAATGGATCCTGGCAAGCTATACATTTTAGAAAAGTAGACAAAATTCTGAATTCAGCAAGGGGTCATTTGTGTAGATCCTTCAAGGTTTCTTAATAGAAACTAACAGTTGGATATAGGGAAAATTGAAAATTAGTTGGAAAAAAAATAAAACAGCCATGTGTGTCCATGTTTTCACCTGTAACAACTTCTAATGACAGCTGTTTGAAAGCAATATACTGTTACATCGGCTGGACCTTTCTGGTTGTGGGGATATATAGGACTTGTAGGTTCACCAAAAACTCAACGAACCCAGAGTCAATAACTGAGCAGCGTCTTGCAATGGTTTTTTATTATGCAACGGGTATATATTAATTACAGTACACCAGATCCAGTTGGAACCATGAGTCCTCGCCACTCTGCCCCCGACACCCAAGACCAAGTGGCCCAATACCCCACAGAGGTCGCCCCGGTGATCCAGACCTGTGATCTAGCGATTGACGACATCCTCTGACCTTCTCAACACCTGCAGCCTCCTCCCAAAGGGTCCCCTCGACTGGAACCAGTGAGCAGAACCAGACACAAAGAGACACCCCGGCACCACCAACCCCTGCAGCGTGAACTTCCTGACAGACTGTGTTCTGGTGTGCAGCACCTCTCCAACTTCACCCCCCCAGTCATTAGTTCTCTTCTTAGTCTTCTGGCTCCAGCCTGTAATCTTTTTCCTCGACTGGCTACCTCCATAGGAAAGTTTTGGGCTCCCAACTCCTCCTAAGCACCCTGCACGCAGCGCCACTGGTGGTGTGGACTTGGTGCTAACCTGGGACCCCCGTTGCCCTTATCTTAATACCAGAAGCTTGCCTCCCAAAACCACGTGGCCTGCCCATGAGCAGACACTGACAGAGGTGCCCCCTAGCCCCATTGGCACTCTGGACCCGGCCGCTCTAGTGCCGCTGCGCCTAGAGTACTGTACTGAACTATGGGGAGCCTTGGTTCTACCCACCCCCAAATCTTAGTAACCAAAACAGTTTACTTACCTGTAAACTTAACACTGCTTATTCCTCCATAGGACTGCATGGTGGGTTTTTCTCTGAAAATTGTTCTGTTGATTCTGGCTTGTAACGCAACAAAAGTAACTTGAGAGTCTTCAAATGATATAACCTGCTTGCTAATGTACTACAATGCCCAAACTGTGTGATTAGTTTGATCTGTGCAAAAGTAGAACTGTAACTAAAAAGTAATCTTTCGTAATTATCAGAATTCTGAACAGCTTACAACCCATTTTCTTGACTGCAATGAAATGTGTATGTTTCTACAAAACCAGTACACACTGTATCTGGAAGAATCATTGTATTGAAAGTATCACTTACCTGCTACTGAGTAAATGTTGGTTCAAGTAATAAAAACAACAAAGTAAAAGCTTTATTTTTTGTACAAACAATTGATCTGGATTCAGTCTTTGAGTGTGTGACATCATTTCTTGCCTGTGTGTGTACAACAAACGCTTAACACTACCCCCTGATAAGCCTGCCTGCTCAATCACACTATCACAAGCGAGAGCAAGGTATTATCTACTTTAGCCTCTGCTATACCTTTGGGGATCCACTGGACTCTGTATATACTATACCTAAGGTATAGTGTGCACAGAGCCAGCTTTCTATACCCGCTTAAGCACCGCAACCGATGTCAAGAAGAGAGCACCACTCTGTTAATCATGCAAAACACCTCACAGGGAAAATAGCAATTCTTCCTATCAGGCACTCCTAAGGCATATTTTGCAACATATTTTATCAAAGAGAACTAGCTCTGGAGTGGGTGCTCCAAGTGTATGTTTGTTTTGGAAAGGAAACATTATGTTTATAGTAAGGCCCTCACTCACCAACCTAGTCGGTGACATGCTTAATCATTGGGCCACTCCCAAGGCACAGAGTGCACCTTGGGTGTGCTACGACGCCTGGATACAGCGGAGCTGGTATTGTGCCACGAGAGTGCAGTGAAAGGAAATGAGTGAATGTTAAAAAAGCTGTCCTAAGAGTCCCTGGGATAAAAAAAAATGACCATTTTAATGAGTGGGCCCTTGGCAGTTAATAAAAACGACAGTCGGATATTTAAGGAGATCTTAAGGTAACTCCAATATCCTAGTCGGTCAACATGTTTCAGCCATGCTCTTAGTGGTATGGCTTTCTTCAGGACATGTGTAGTGCAAAGTGAGTGGTCCTGGTACCTGGAGAAGTGAACTGGCTCCAGTACCTTTCCTCCCTCTCCTTGCGATTCTTTTAATTGGCAGCGCACAGCTGTGAGAGTTACCTCTCAAATAACACACCAGTTGCCTACCATCATGGCAGACAATCCCGGCCTAACATTCACAGAGGATGACATCAGCGAAATACTCAAAGACCCACCCTTAATGGCTAACCTAAACATATCACAAACAATAGGCCAGACCACCAACTGGGATAAACTCACTGAGAAGAAACGCAATAGGATCCGTACCATACTACACGTGTGATCCTAACCGAATATCTCCACACGAACACCGCACCCAAGGGCCTTTTAGTGACCAATGCCCCCAGGATCTTCCTGGAGGATGCTTCCTTCAGGGAGGACTGGGCTCAAATTGCATGGCACTGCACCAGGGACTGGTTGGCGCTCATTATCAAAACCACCAAGCGCCTCTCCGATGCAATGATCATAGACATCCAGACCACTGAGAGCCATTTTAAGACTACAATCACATCCTTTAAGAAAAAACTGGATGAAAAACAAAGACCTAGCTGAATATAAGGAATTTTTGACCCAGGCCAAAATCAACAAATTCCAAAAAGATCTAAAAAGATTTGCCTTCATCAAAGTGTACCCATATGCAGATGACAACAAAACTGTTCCGAGCCGGCAAGACACTTCATCTGACACAAGTGAGGATGACAGCTCACACACAAGCGGCTCCACATCTGGCAGCACATACAAACAAAAAGGCTGGGGTAGAGCACCTATACAGCAACAACCCTGGGGCGGTTACCAACACCCGGGTCTCAACTATGGCCCGCCGGTGTTAGATCACCCCCCACAAAATCCCTTCTTTAGATGGCTACCGTTGTACTTCCATCCCACCCCCCAGACAACAAGCCTTTTTCCAACCCAACCAGAGGCTGCCTTTTTTAGCACGAGGCCGCCCTGCACGAGGATGGAGACCGAACAATCAACAGGTGCATTGGTCAGACGACGAGGGACTAGTAGGCACCCACACGAGGAGCAAAACCAAGGAACCTTTACCAGGAACTAGCAGAATGAGATAACCAGTAACAACCAAAATACACAATCACTTGTCTTCAACCAATTCAACATCACTTTGTCCCCCACAGAGGAAGATGTCCTCAACAAAGGCCTTTCCTTTGTACCGACCACACGCCTGGACAAATTCCAACTTCATGTGGAATTAGCTGAATTCTTTCGTAAGCTGAAATGAATATGCTACTTACCAGTATGCATCTGTTCTTGGCATGTAGGGCTGCTGACATTCATATCTGTGCATAGATCGCCGCCTAGTGTTGGGTCCGGATGTTTGCACGTTGTTGTCCTGGAAGAGTCTTCGAAGTATCCTAGGATAGGTGACTCCTCCCCTGGACTACAGTGCGCATGGGCATCCTCTCCATCCTCAGATTGTTTTTCGCCATTGTGGCAGTGATGGAGTAGATACAGAAAGTGATGACCATGCTTACAGTAATTCTGAGAGCTGCAGCTGCTACAGGCGCCGGGGAGGACGATATGAATGTCAGCAGCCCTACATGCCAAGAACAGATGCATACTGGTATGTAGCATATTCAGTTCGAGGCATGTGGGCTGCTGAATTCATATCTGTGCATAGAATACATAGCAGTGCCCTCTATTAGCGGCGGCTACCAGTGCCAGCTGCAGCGGTCTGAAAAAGAGTTTTGAGAACAGCCTGTCCTACAGCTGCCTGCTGTTTTGATTGCACATCTACACAATAGTGTTTGGTAAATGTATGTGTAGTGGACCAGGTGGCTGCTCTAAATATATCATGCAAAGGAATGTTTCCTAGGAAAGCCATGGAGGCCCCTAACTTACGTGTTGAGTGGGCTCGTGGGGGAATCGTTAATGTGCGTTTAGCCTTTTGATAGCAAATTTGAATACATTTAACGATCCATCTGGCTATACCTGCTTTGGAGATAGCGTTACCTTTGTGGTGTGGGGCAAAGGCAACGAAAAGTTGTTGTGTTTTCCTAAAGGGTTTGGTCCTGTCGATATAATACATGAGGGCCCTCTTTACATCTAGTGTATGGAGTGCTCTTTCTGCGACAGTTTGTGGGTTTTGAAAGAAAACAGGCAGTTCAATAGTTTGGTTCATGTGGAACTGCGATATCACCTTGGGCATGAATTTGGGGTTGGTACGTAGTACGACCCTGTTTGTGTGAACCTGTATGAGTGGCTCTTGAACGGTTAGTGCCTGGAGTTCACTAACTCTTCTTAAAGAAGTGATTGCTACTAGGAAAGCTACTTTCCAGGTGAGGAATTGAATCTCGCATGAGTGCAGAGGTTCGAAGGGTGGACCCATCAGGCGTGTGAGGACCAAGTTGAGGTTCCACATTGGAGCCGGTGGGTGGCTTGGAGGAATTACTCGTTTGAGTCCTTCCAAAAATGCTTTTATGGCCGGCACTCTGAATAAAGAGAGGTGCTGCCTGTTCTGGAGATAGGCGGATATTGCGGTCAAATGGACACGTATAGAGGTGTATGCCAGATTGCATCGGTATAGGTGTAAGAGGTAACAGATTATGTTTTGGATGGATGCGTCTAGCGGGTTAATGTCATTATTATTGCAATAAATGACGAATCTTTTCCATTTGGCTGCATAGCAAGCTCTGGTAGTGGGTCTCCTGGCCTCCTTAATGATGTCCATACAGTCAGGTGGCAGGTTAAGGTAGCCAAATTCTAGGACTTCAGGAGCCAGGTTCAGCTGTTGTGGATCTGGGTGCTGAATCTCTCCATGGTTCTGCGTCAAATGCGCGGGTTTGATCCGCAGCCTTTGATGCGGCACCACGGAAAGTTCGAGAAAGGTGGTGTACCATGGTTGGCGTGCCCATGTTGGAGCAACCAGGACGAGTGTTAGTGAGTGTTGTCTGAGTTTGCGTGCCACCAGCGGTATCAATGGTGCTGGGGGAAAAGCGTACGCAAATCTGCCGGACCAGTTCATCCATATCGCACTGCCCTGCGACTGCGGATGTGGGAACCTGGCGGCAAAGCTTTGGCATTTTGCGTTTTCGCTTGTGGCGAAGAGGTCTATCTCTGGATGACCCCACCGCTGGAAGTACGGTTGGAGTACTGATGGGTGTAACTCCCACTCGTGCATCTGGTGGCTGTGTCTGCTGAGCAGATCCGCCATCTGGTTGTCCTTGCCGGGGAGGTGTTCCGCCATGAGGAACATGTTCCTCTGAATGGCCCACTTCCACATGCTCTGAGCCAGATGAGACAACTGTGGAGTGTGTTCCTCCCTGTTTCTGTATGTAGTACATGGCGGTCATGTTGTCCGTCCGGATCAACACGACTTTATTGCACAAGTGTACTTTGAATGCTTTTATAGCCAGGAAGATTGCCATCAGTTCTAGAAGGTTGATGTGCATCTTCTTTTGTTGTTTTGTCCATAGTCCCTGCACTGTGTAGTGGAGTACATGAGCTCCCCATCCCTGGAGAGACGCGTCCGCTGTCAGTATTATTTGTGGAACTGGCTCTTGGAACGGTCGGCCCTTGCAAAGGTTTTGTGGATTCCACCAATGCAGAGAGTTGTATGCCCGACCGCTCACCAACACTAGGTCTTTTAGTTGCCCTTGAGCCGGATTCCATTGACGTGCTAAGCACTCCTGAAGCGGGCGCATATGTAGTCTCACGTGTGGGACTATGAAAATGCAGGAGGCCATCATGCCTATCAACTGCATAAACACTCGCGCGGGAAGGGAGTGTTGGGGTTTGAACTTGGAAATCAGCATTTGCATGCTGTTGATTCTCACTAAATTTGGCTGAGCTGTGGCCGCCAGAGTGTCTATGGTCGCACCTAGGTACTGTTGTGCGGGTTGGAGATGTGATTTTGGGTAATTTAGTGAGAACCCCAGACTGTGAAGAAGGTGAATGGTGCGGGACATGTGGTTGGCACATTGCTGGGCTGACTTTGCCTTAACAAGCCAGTCGTCCAGGTAGGGGTAGACATGAATGTGTTGCCTCCGTAGATGTGCAGCCACAGTAGCTAGGCACTTTGTGAAAACCCTGGGCGCCGTTGTCACGCCGAAGGGAAGAACCTTGAATTGGTAGTGCTGCCCTTGAATAGTGAACCTGAGATATTTCCTGTGTGATGGGTGAATGGGTATGTGGAAATACGCATCTTTGAGGTCTAGTGTGGGCAGGAAGTCTCCCTGTTTGAGCAGTGGGAGGACTTGTTGCAGGGTGAGCATGTGGAAATGCTCCGAAAGAATATAGCGGTTGAGGGGTCTCAGGTCTAGTATAGGTCTGAGTGACCCGTCCTTTTTTGGTATTAAAAAGTACAGGGAGTACACCCCTGTACCTTGCTCGTGGACGGGTACGACTTCTATTGCGCCTTTTTGCAGCATACTTAGCACTTCCTGCTGTAATAGCGCTAAGTGCTCTGAGGACATAGGACGGTGTTTTGGGGGTATTGTGGGTGAAGTCGAGGTTAATTCTAGGCAGTAACCGTGTTTGATAATATCTTTGACCCACCTGTCCGTGGTGATGGAGTTCCACGTGGACAGGAACCTTTGCAACCTTCCCCCGACAGGTGTTGTGTGGTCGGGAGGAAGGGAGCGGGCGTCACTGTTTGTTCTTGGGAGAGGATCTGGTATTGCCGTATCCGCGTCCTCTGCCCTTTGTGCTTGAACCACGATATCCACCCCTGGTGTTTTTATCGTAGGTACTTTGGGTGTTGCCCTTGTTGTAGGTTTGCTGTGACCCCTGTCCTCTACCTGCTCCTCTATTGCCGGGGCGACTAAAGGAGCCACTCCGAAAGGTCTGCGTTTGGAGAGACCCCATGGACTTTGCAGTGTCTGTGCCCTTTTTTATTTTTTCTAGTGTGGTGTCAAACTCTGGCCCGAATAAGTAGTCTGGGTTGACCGGCTGGTTGAGGATGTTATTTTGCACCTCAGGTTTGAATCCGGAGATTCGTAACCAGGCGTGTCGTCGTAACATGACGCTAGTGTTTATGGCTCTGGCAGCTGTATCTGCGGCATCCAGTGCACACTTGATGGATGCGTTTGTGAGGAGTTGTCCCTCTCTGATGAGGATCTCTGCTCCCTCTTTGTATTGGTCAGGGAGATGTTGTAGTAAGGTTTCTAGTGTGTCATAATGCGCTCGGTCGTAGCGAGCCAGGAGCGCCTGAGTATTGGCAATACGCCATATGTTAGCCGCTTGGGCTGCAACCCGTTTGCCGGAGGTCTCTAACATCTTGGACTCTTTGTCTGGGGGAGGAGCATCCCCAGTCGTGTGCGAGTGCGCCCGTTTACGAGCATTCGCGACTACTATGGAATCCAGAGGCAACTGTCCTCTAATATAGGTAGGATCCCCAGGCGCGGACCTATATTTTTTGTCGATTCTGGGGTTTATTACTCTTGCCCTGGTGGGTTCTTTGAAAATGTCCTTTGCTGGTTTGAGGACACCTTTCAACATGGGTAGAGTTTTAATATGTCTTTCTGAGGATGCATGAGAAAATCGTCCTCGATGGTGTCAGAGTGGAGTTGAACACCATGATTGGCCGCAGCACGTTCAATGAGGGCGTTGAATGCGGCAGTGTCCTCTGTGGGAGACGTTTTTGCACCATATAGCTGCGTGTCCTGCGTATCCATAGGTGCGTTTGAGTCTACAGGGTCATCCCAAGCTTGGTCAGGGTCCTGTTGGCCTTCAGGGTCCATTTCTCCGGGGTAGGGGACGTGGTCACCTATGTAGTCCTCCAAAACGTATGTTTCGGAGTGTGTCGGAGAGAAGGACTGTGGATCTTGGTGAGAGGTATGGAGAGGCTCGTAAAGAATTGGTTCCGAATCCACTGGCAGCTTTTTCTTTAGTGGGATCCGGTAGGAGTCCAAAGCTGGCTCGGAAGTTATCTTCCTCTTGTGAAGCATCATTCTGCCTGTTGCAGCATCGATGAGGTGTGATGGCGACGTCTCCGTAGGAGAGTGTTCTGCAGGTGTGATCCTGGTGTGGGTGACACGTGTTCTGATTTCGAACAGTTTTGGCGCCGTGGATGGTGGCAGGCCAAAAGTGATGTTGGCCGGTGCCGGAGAAGCTTTTTGAGCCTTTTTCGGCTCGGAGCTTGATGTGTCCTGGAGGGCCGCCTTATCTTTGATGCATTGCAAGGATGCTGAAACTTGCCGCACCTGGAACGCCGACGGTTCTTTGGCGCCGACCGGTTCCGTTGAGGCAGGCGTGGACTTCTTCGGTGCCACGGGGTCATCGAGTCGAGGTAGTAGCTGTCGACGGCGTCGATGATTGTGCCTTTGGTGCTGTTTTCGAAGTGGTGTGAGATCCAGCAGCCATTTTGACCTTTGTGGTCGGAGCCGATTGTTTCGGTGCCGGGAGCCGAGGCGGTTTGACGGTACCGATGGTCTTTTTCCGTGCGTCGGCGCCGACGTCGGCTGCTGCAAGCTCGGCACCGAAGTCCCGTTTGGTGCGGTCGGTGCCGACGGGTTTGGCTGGCGTCGAAGGTGTGGTGGGCTTCGATCCGACCAGTGTGACTTTCAGTTTCTGCTGAACCGATACGGCTTTCGGTTTCGATGAAGGGAAACCAGCCGTTTTGGGTAGTAAAGGCTGCCGCTGAATGTCCGAGGCCGGGCCAGAGGGCGGAGCCGAATGGATGCGGGATAGGTCTTGGGTAAGGCCCGAAGGCGATCCCTCGACCGGAGCCATAGACTGACGCACTGGGATATCCACAGTCTGTACGGGTAGGCCTTGCTCGTCACCGGAGCTACTCTCTTCGGCCCCTAAGGCCTCATTGTAGTCTCCTACCTCGGTGTCGGCTTCGTCTCTGTGAAAGAGTTGTTCTTCGACGTCTTCCGATCCGGAGTCGTGTTCGGAAGCGGGGCTGGAGGGTAGGTTCTCCACGTCTTGCACATCTTCGTCCTCGGCGTTGAAGATGTCGGTCGGGGCCGGTGCCGCTTGCTGCGCTTCGAGCCTCGCTGCTCGACGATTCCGGAGAGTCTTCTTGGATCGGAATCGGGCACAGGCCATACATGTGGACTCGTCGTGATCCGGTGAAAGGCATTTGTTGCACACCGGGTGGACGTCGACATGGGGATATTTCGCATTGCATACAGGGCACCGCTTGAAGGGCGTCCTCGATTCCATCGTCGATGTCTGGTCGATGGTCGGGTATGATGCGAAAAAGTTGGTCTGGAAGTTAGTAAACTAACAAATAACTATCGATACCGATCGGGAACAGTACCGACGCGAACTAAAGGCCTTTTGGCCTGTAAAAAGTTTTTCCTAACTTGAGTCAAGATAAGCACATCCGAACCCAATGGCGGAAAAAAACAATCCGAGGATGGAGAGGATGCCCATGCGCACTGTAGTCCAGGGGAGGAGTCACCTATCCCAGGATACTTCGAAGACTCTTCCAGGACAACAACGTGCAAACATCCGGACCCAACACTAGGCGGCGATCTATGCACAGATATGAATTCAGCAGCCCACATGCCTCGAACAGAAAGGCGTTTTTTGAAAAACAACCACTAACGGAATCCAATGTACAAACCAATGAGACAGGACTGAAAGTTAATTCCTTCTTTTGCCCACCACCTCCCTGCATCCCTGTGGAAATCACCACCTTCGAGCAGGCAGTCTATCACCAAATTGAAAATCTTGATCCACCTAAGCCCTTCAACAACCGGACTACCAAAGAAAGAGGCCATACGTAACCTCCAAGAAAACCCCCTCATTATTATAAAACCAGCTGACAAGGGTGGAGGGATAGTCATTCAGAATAAGACAGACTACACAACTGAGTGTAAGAGGCTTCTAAACGACCCTTGGAACTACAAACACCTCACAGAAGACCCCACCACCACCCTGAAGGACACTATCATCTCTGGTAGAAACTGGGGAGACCACAGACCAGATTTCCAAACAAAAGGCCGATTACCTCTGTGCTAAGAAGGCGAAGGTACCGTATTTTTATACGGTCCCTAATATTCATAAAGCGACAAGACCACCACCTGGACGCCCAATAGTATCAGGGTTCAACTTCCTCCTAGAACCGCTATCTAGGTTTTGTGATTTTTTTCTTAAACCCTATGGTCCAGGCGTCCCCCACCTACATAAAGGACACAAAACATCTCCTGAAACTCATCAAGGATACTGATTTTGACCCAACTGTCCAATTCCTAGTAGGTTTGAATATCTCAAGTTTATATACGAGCCTTCCACAGAACAATACCTTACAAATGCTCAGGAATATGCCCTATGAAACCACTTGGGAGCATACCACACCGAGGGAATTTATTCTGCAGTGCCCCACCCTAACACTTAAAAAAAAAAAAAAATTCGAAGGAGAGAGTTCTACTTGCAGACGAATGGGACATCAGCAGTTTTTTCGCCCCCAGCGTAGTTGGCCTCTACGTAAATCAGTTTGAGAAACACCACATCCTGGCAGCTACCAACCCATACAGTACCAACATCCAATTCTGGTGACGCTACATTGACGATATCCTCATGATATGGACAGGGACGATCGACAATTTCCTGACGTGGCTTAACCAGCAGGATCCCTTCCTATGGTTCATCATTAGTGCTAGCAACTCCAAGAGAGCCTTCCTGGACCTGAACATCGATGCAACAGAGGGCAAACTACAGACTACCACACATCACAAACCTACATCATGTAATTCCTTACTGCAGTACGGTAGCTTTCACCCGAGGCCCCCAAGAGAAAACCTGCCATACGGCCAATTTCGGTGGATACGCCATAACTGCAGTCTCACCAGAGACTACAAACAGCAATCCTCTGAACTAGCAGATAAACGAGCACGCAGGTACCCAGAGAAGATAATCAATACCACCAAGAAGAGGGCCCGCAACCAACAGAGGGACGCCCTCCTAGAGGACACCACACGGGACAACACCATGACACGTTTGACCTGCGTCACCACCTACAATGTGGCCTCTAATCAAGTAGCCAAGATACTTAACAAGAACTGGCACATAATAAACGGTGGCATCATGAAATTGTAACACCCACTATTGGCATACAAAGTAGCAGGTAGGCTTCGAGACTCCACCAGACCACCTATACCCGAACTCCAGCACCTAACACTGTACTTAATGCATGGGGGGTTCCCCGGCATTAAAGGTCACTACCCCTGCGGTGACTGCAGTGTCTGCCACCTTACTAAAGCAACTAAAAACTGGAGTCTGGAGACAGGAAAAAAAGTGGCAACAGCTCCACCACATTAACTGCAACTCCAATAATGTCATCTATTTGATCACCTGCACATGCGGCCTACGTTATGTAGGCTTGACTGTGAAAAAGTGGCTCTGTATATACTGTTCCCTAATAGGTACAGGGTGTACAGAGTCCACAGTCCCCAGAGGTTTGGCAGAGGCTAAAGTTAGATATAACCTTACTCTCTAAAGTGGTAGCTTGGTCGAGCAGTAAGGCAGTATCAGAGGACAGTGTAAAGCATTTGTTGTACACACTCAGACAGCAAATGGTCTCACACACTCTAGAACTGAACTCTAGGCCAATGGTTTATATAAAAAAAATATATGGTAGTTTTATTTTTAGAACCAACAATAGGTATCAAAATGGGGAGGAAAATACCAAGGGGAGCGCAGGAAAACATGGCGGCCGCGGGTTAGCGCGGTTCGCACGTCTCTCTTGGAGCTCCCGTCCCTGCTCCGCTCATTCACAGCTGGTGGTGGTGAGTCGGGAGCCAGTTTTTGATTGTTGTTGCCACGTTCCCTGCTGCGAGGCTTGCTGGAGTGTCGGAAGTCCCGCGGAACTGTTTTTCGGCGGTTGGGGTTGCTTCTTGCTCTGCGGGCAGAGACGGGGGAGAGAGCTGCCCTCGCGGAGCCTGACAGCGGCAATTCAGTTCCTACCCGGCGGCTTGTGAACCGGAGTGGATGCCCGGATTCTGGTGACTTTACCGTGACTGTTTTGTCGACCCTGTTGTTTTCAGTGCTTTCTGTGATTCCAGGTTACGGACCCGCGGTGTTGGCATGACAAAGCGGCTGAGCAGCTGGGAGAGCGCTGCAAGCAGCCTGAAGCACCTCCCGCTTCCGGATTCCAGTTTCACATAGATTGGGGAGCTGTCTGCTTTGTCGAGTTTATTTTTTTTCTTTTCTCCTTCGCGTGGTGCACTGTGCGGGTAAGTGGGGGAGAAGCTGGCACTGCGTTAAGGGGAGTCAGTGTAACTGGTGAACTCACTCCATCAGCCCTCTCGCTACTGAGAGGTTCACAGAAGCCGAGCATTTAGCGAGTTTCTTTACGCCGGATTTTTCTTTGTCAGCTACTGGGTTTACCTGCCACTGGGTTTGACTCGGGGGAGATCCCGCCATTGTGGCGAGAGGGGTAGTGGTGGACTCGGTGAGCTTTCCCTGTTGGAAGATACTAGTGGTTTATAATCTTGTATGTGTGGTGGGAGTTTTTTTTTTTTGCATCAAGGGCGGCTACAACGTTCAGTGAGTGCCGTCGCGTCCAGTGCTTTTTTTTCAATTGCCCTCTTGTTATTGGGCGGATGGTGGTAGAAATATTGCCCGTTGCATAGGCCGGTCTTCAGGGAGAACCCAGAACATTTGTAGGTTTCACTCTGAGCAGTGCTCTCTACCCCTGGGTATTTCAGGGAGGCACCTTTTAGCCGTTAGCCCTCTTACCGATTTAGGAGAGATAAAAAAAAGGGGTAAAGCATGACATGGTCCCTAAGTCTATGGAGTTAGACACTCAGCAAGGTGGGGAAAACAAAACCGCTCTCTGAGGGGAATCCTCCAACATCACATTAGCCTCTATCTGTTCTCCTCATAAGTCTCACTACAGATAGTGAGGCATTACTAGGTAGAAGTTGTAAACTAAGATCTAGGGCATTCTTTGGGAGAGACACCCCGCCTCAACAAGATACCCAATCTAACCAACCTGACTCCGGTGACTTTACTGCGTAAATTCGGACCCCACCCGGTGGATGGTGAATTGGAGCAGATGTGTTTGGCTTCTTTACAGGGATTTCGCCCTCCCTCATACCTATTGAAGTGGAGAGAAGCAGCCGTGGAGCTGAGGAGAGGGCGTAGAGCGGTGGCTTGTGGACTCCTGCTTAGAGGTTTAGTGAGAGCAGGAGGGGGGTTGGCCCCCTCATTGACTGCCACGTTGGATGCCCAGGGGGGCCCTACAGTCCCTTCTCAAGGGAGGTCTGACTTTGTGGAGGGGAGGAGGGGCGAGGAGGGGAGAAAGGCGGGGGAGGTTGAGGTTGAGGCAGGAAGCGGAGATTATCTTACAGATAAAAACAGGGAGGGTGATTTGAATAAGAATCAGGGAAAAAAAAGAAGGGGCAAAAATAACAGCAGAGTGAACAGCGTAGTGCGGGTTACCCTCTCCCTTCGCTCCTTTTTCAAAGTACTTACCCAGGTTCTGACCATCAACGCAGAGGGCCCCGATAGCCTAACAAAAGGGCAGGTATGGCTGAGGCTTACCTGCCTGAGGTATGTGATGTCCCGGACAAAGGAGTTTACATAGCTCCCCCCACAACTCTCTTGCCTCTACAGGTGCTACCGGCCCCTAGTTCAGGGGGCCTAGTAGTCCCCAACTCCCCTCTTCCCCTTCCCATCCCTTCCACCACCCTTGAACACATTTCCGCCTCTACTTTCAGTTCCACCCCTGCTTCTACAGTTGCTCCCTCTGACAATATAGATACAACTCTCATGCAAACATTAAACACAGAGGGCGCAGTGCTCACGTTGGGCTCTACGGGGGGTGGGGGTGGGGGACGGGTGGGAGAGTCAAACTACTCTTTTGAGTCTATTATGTCAGCTATGTTAGCTATGAGGGAGGAGATTCGGAGTGATTTTGCAATATCCAAGACTAATCAGATGGAAATAAGAGCAGTTTGTGAGACACTCGATAAGAAGGTGGATATCCTTCGCGACAGAACAGACTCTTTGGAGGTAGAGGTAGGGACCTTAAAAGCAAAATTTGAGGATACTGAGGGAGAGATTCAAGCTTTACGAAAGGAAGGAGAAGTTCTGAAGGAGAGGGTCGAGTCGCTGGAGAATTTTTCACGGAGGAATAATCTGCGGATCCTTAAGGTTCCTGAGGGAAGAGAGGGGGAGAAATTAAAAGCGTTCGTGGTGACACTTTTGAGAGACTCACTTAAACTCGACGAGACCGCAGTGGTGCTGGAAAATGATATACAACAGATCCACCGTGACCCCTTCCGCCTTAATCCTGGCAGAACTAAACCGCGCAAGATCCTGGTTAACTTTCAGACTTATTCCTTGAAAGAAAAAATTTTGACTCTTGCTTTAAAATCAAAGTCTCTCAAGGGTCCTGATTTCCTTTGGGAAATTAGGTCAGACTTGTCTAAGGTGACATTGGAGCGGCAATGGGAATTGGGCCAGAGGATGCAAAAGCTTAGGGCGGTTGGGGCTTCCGTTCAGATGCGATTCCCCGCATTTCTGCGGGTTATGTATAACAATAAGATGCATAACTTTCGTTCCTCTATTGAAGTAGATGAATTCCTAGAAAAAAAATGGATCGAATTGAAGTGTGGGTTGTTTAAAGTCTGGTTTAAGCAGCTTTTTTCCAAGTTTTATTTTGTTTTTTCAAGTAGTTTTTCTCTCCCTGTTATGGTAATGGGGCAATGGGATGGAAAGCAATGTTTCCGTTTGGAGGCACTAGGGTTTTTTTTTTTTTTCTCTTTCTCCAGGTATTGTCTTGGAAAAGTTTGGGGGAATAAGGGTGAAGAAGGGGAAGGAAGAAAGGAAGGGAAGAAGAAGGGGAAAAAAGAAAAAAAAAAGAAAAAAAAAATAGGGGGTATAAATTAATCTAAAGTAGAGAATAGGATAGAAAGATTTTTTTTTTTTTTTTTTTTAATTTAGACTAACGTAAGAGAGGGGCCCAAGGAAAAGAGATCCTGGACTCACAAACTATTTTTTTTTTTTTTTAAAACAAGGAGCGAGACACGTAAATCTTGCTATACATCTGGCAAGAGTTAGGAAGGTAGGGTTTTCCAGGGGTGGGGAAGGGGGGAAAAGCAATAAAAGTTCTCAAGAGCCAGACCTCATAAAAGATAGGATTTTTGTACCTTTTATAAGCCTTACACCATTAGAGAAAGGGTCTATCCTAGTTCGTGGCATTACATGCGATATCATAGTCTCTATGGCAGTCGAAAGCAATGCTGGAAAAAGGAGAAAAAAGAAAAAAAAAAAAAAAAAAAAAAACACAGAATAAATAAAATAAATCCTTATAGATGATGATCTCTATCAGGTTTCTATCCTGGAATGTCAATGGCCTGCGAGTAAAAAACCGTAGACATAAAATCTTACAGTACTTGAGAGATTCTTCTGCGCAGGTCATCGTCATCCAGGAAACCCATTTATTAAAGCTAGAGGTCTCTGAGATATTAAAAAAACAGAGTTGGGTAGAGACTTTCCTATGCACGGACCAAGCGGTTAATATCAGAGGGATGCTATTTATCTTTAAAAAAATCAGTCAAGGTTCAGATTTTGGAATGCAAGGAGGATCGCAGTGGGAGATGGTTAATTTCGAGGATACTATTGGAGGGCATCCCGCTAACACTGGTAGGGTATTACGGACTGAATCAAGATGACCCTTCATTTGAAAGCAATTCAGAACACCTTATATTTTCACAGGATCCAGTTATATGGGTTGGTGACTTCAACATTGTCCTTAATCCCTTGCTAGATAAATCCTCTAGGTCAAGAGCACTTGTCCCTTCGAAATCAAGATTGGCTCTCTTAGATATTATAGAAAACCTTGGCTTAGCAGATGTAGGGAGGGAAAGGTCAGGCAATAAGCTGGGGGTTTCTTTTCAAAACTTTAAATATAAACACAAATCAAGAATTGATTATGCTCTTTTCAGCTACATCTTAAAAGATTCTTTAACAAGGCTTAAATACCTTCCCTCACATATGTCAGATCATATGGCCATCATTTTTGATCTTCAAGGAGCCACCTTCAAGAAAGAATCTTCCTGGTCTTTTGACCGTACGATACTACTGGAAGTGGAAGAGACCAATTTTCTGTGAACAGAAGTGAAGTCCTTCTTAGATATAAACTTGGGTTCGGCAGACATTAACCTAGTTTGGGATACCATGAAGGCTTTCATTAGGGGCTGCATAACAATAGAGCTACCTACAGAAGGAAACTTTATCGGCAGAAGATACAAAACATTGAGATGAAGCTAGCTAGAATAGAGCAGCAGCTGGGTCCTAACATGGCTTCCTTGGGGGTGGCAGAAAAACAGGCTAATCTGAGATGCCAGCTTGAAACCATATTACACGAAAGATTAACTAAAAGATGGGAGGCGAGCAAGATTTCCAATTTTGAATTTGGGGAGGATGCAGGAAAGGTTCTGGCATGGAAGGTTAAGAAAGAACAGGCTAGAAAATACATCAAAGAGATCCAAAAACATGGAGAGACCACTATCAGGACTTCAGATCGGGAAATAGGAATCGCTTTCCAAGAATTTTTTCAAGTAATATACAAGGAAGAGGTCCGGGATGACCCGGAAGCTAGGGAGAGTTGGTTAAATAACATCGATTTACCACTTCTGCAAACATCACAACGGGCTAGCTTAGAAGAGGAGATTTCAGAAGAGGAGGTGGGAGCTGTGATTGTCCATTTAAAAAAGGGGAAAGCGGCGGGTCCAGATGGCCTACCTGGAGTATTATATCGAGTGATAAGCCCCATCATTACCCCAATATTGACAAGTCTTTTTAATGGGATTCTTGTGAGAGGGGAGAATTCCCCCGAATCATGGAAGGAGGCCACGATTGTTCTCATTCCAAAGCCTGGGAAAAAGCTTTCAGAGTGTGGGTCTTATAGGCCGATTTCCCTCCTAAACAACGACTACAAAATCTTTACATCAATCTTAGCAAAAAGATTGGGGGAGGTAATCGGCTCAATAATCCATCAAGATCAAAGGGGCTTTATAAGAGGACGTCAGTTGGCTGACCATACTCGAGACTTAGTGGGGGCAATTGATATTGCAACTACCTTCGCTCTTCCATAGGCCATCCTGACCTTAGATGCCACAAAAGCCTTTGATAGGGTCAACTGGCCCTATCTGGCGGAGGTTATGAGAAGATTCGGGTTGGGGGATCCCTTTTGTCGGGTAATTGAGATATTGTATAGCGCCTCCACCGCCATATTATTAGTTAATGGCACTTTAACAGATTCGATAAAAATTACTAGAGGCACTAGACAGGGCTGCCCGTTATCCCCGTTATTATTTAACCTTTATATTGAGCCGTTTGCCTATGCTCTGAGAGGGGAAGTGGATATCCCTCCCTTTGTATTTGGTGAATGGGAGAAGCGGACAGCACTTTATGAGGATGATATCCTGGTGTATACATCAGACCCGCGGAGAGCTTTCCCGATGGTAATTAAAAAGGCAGGAGAATTTGGGCAAATTTCTGGATGACATCAATCCCAGTAAAACTGAGATTATGTGTTGGAACATTCCAAATATACAGTCTACAGTTGTAACATCAATGAGATACCTGGGAATACGTATCACTCAGGATATAGGAAGCTTGGCACAGATTAATCTAGATCGGGTTGCTATGGACTGTAGGAAACTTCTGAGATCGTGGACGTTTCTGCCACTTTTTGGGAGAATAAATTTAGTTAAAATGTCCATAATATCAAAATTTACTTTTATTTTTAACTCAATTCCCCTGTCCTTCGATCGGAAAAAAGTGGAGAAATGCCAGCGAGAAATAAACTCCTTCATCTGGAATTTTAGAACAGCTAGGCTGGCCTGGAAAAAGTTGAGAAGGAGGAGGGAAAAGGGGGGGGGTTGGCTTTGCCAGACACGTTATATTATGCATGGGCATTCCAGCTAACCTATTCAAGGATGCTTTTGAAAACCCCCGCAATATCATCTTTGGGGGTTACGTTCAGGGCCATGTTAAGGGGAGTAGACATACTACCGGATGGTTTTCTATTTAAGTTTGGAGACATGAAATACTTCAAGAAAGTTAGACTAAAGATTTTGCAGTCAGCCATATCTAACTGGGTTCAGATTAGAAAAAATGTCAGGCTACATTACTACTCAAACTTTGCGCCGGTCTGGGAATCTCCCGGGCTCCCACTCTGTATGCAGGACATTTCAGCAATTCCGTTAAAGGACGCTGGGATTCAAAGATGGGGAGAATTACTGGAGGATGGCAGGGTACAAGATTGGGAGGTGTTGAGGGATAAGGTGGGTATGGCCTTTTCTAGGTTTAAATATTTACAGTTGGACAGTTTGGTACGTGCACAAAATAGGAAGGGTCTTCAAGTGGGGAAATGTAGCCAATTTGAAAAACAACTCGTAGAAAAGCAAGAAGGGGGCAAAGAAGTGGCTGTCTGGTAATGGTCTATGGTAGAGGAGGCGGATGGAGATTTCATCTTACCAGATAAGTTATGGGGAAATGAGTTTGCCCTCCAGTGTGAGGATTTATGGATCAGATCCTTTTCTTTTCTTTATAAAATAGTGAAACCAGCCTGGCTAAGACGTAACCACTTGTTTACCCTGCACCGGGCCTATTTTTCACCTCTAAGGCTCTCCAAGTTTCTTCCAGGGAAGAAATGTAATATGTGTAATTTGGCGGCTGCCTCAGATATACACATGTTTATGGAATGCCCGGCTATTAGGTTATTCTGGGAGGAAGTAACAGCTACTCTGGAATCTATTTTAAGTATATCACTGAAAGTTACTCTCCCGTTAATTTTTGGATTGGAGGAAAACATAAATGGACAGGCAAAGTCTTTTCTCTTTTACTCCATTATTCTCGCAAGACGAAAAAGATGTAAAGTTTGGGTAGAAGCCAAAGCCCCATCACACATAGCTTGGCTGACATCACTGTATGAAACTTCCAAGACTGACTTGGCCAGATCATGCTCCAATAAGAACTTGTCTTTCTGGGATTTGCTAATAAATTGGAGCTAGGATACCGGGGTTTTTTTTTTTTCCCCGGGTCCGATGATTGTCAACTAGGCTCCAGAAGATCCTGGGAAGTGGTCCCCCTCGCATGTAAGCTCTGGGTCTGTTACTACTGACTGGTGCTTCTCCGTTTTCCTGTCTAATGAGGTAGTCTCCCGCCTTATTCAACAAATCCTGCCTGGAATACGATATGGCGGATAGACTCTCAAAAACATTCCAAGGCAGACGTCTGGTGGTTGGCTCTCGTGGGTAGATGGAGGTATTGGCAAATGAGGACACACACACAAAAAAAAAAAAAAAATTATATATAGGTATCAAAATATACTTTCTCAGAATGAGATGCTTTAGTTAAATACTTTGCAATAGGTAATTGACTTTTGCAAATAATAGTTACAGTTTTGTTACAATAGGCAACACAATTTCAAACACAATAATACATTGAGCTCAATGGGAATTTTAAGTTTTTTAAGTTGTGTGCAATGGATTACTTTCAGGATTACTTTTCTAATTCCAGGACTGGATCCTAGATTCAGTCCTGGGACAGTTCTTGGAAACAAGTGAGTAAATTAGTTTTAGTTACTGCTGTGATTTTTAAGCAATATTTTACTATTTTAAAAGCAGACACAGAAACTTTTGCTAATCAGATTACCAATGTTATCCTATGGAAGGAAATTCATTTAGCAGGTAAGTGGGGTTAGGGTTACTTTTTCTAGGTCAGTGTTGGATCCTAGATCCAGCACTAGTGTACCACCTGTAAGCAGTTGAGAAACCGTGTTTAAGTTACACAGGCAATTTTTAAGGAATATTTATAAGTTTGCAAAATCAACAGAAGAATTTTCACAGAAAAACAGTCAATGGTTTCCTATGGGAGAAAATTGGGTTAGTCTTAAGTACGGTTGCAAGTAATTTTCCGGGTCAGTGCTGGGCACAAAGATCCAGCACTGGGATCTCTCCAAATAGCAGGTGAGTATTTCGGTTTTCGTTACTTGGTTGATTTTAGGTGAATATTTTAAACTCCACAAAAATAATTTCAGAAGAAGCCAGTCAATGTTACCCTATAGAAGGAAAGTGAGTTATCGGCTTTTGGGTAAGTACACGACTGGCAGAGTTAAGATCCTGGGCACAGACACCAGGGTCTCCCAGGGTCAGGTAAGTACAGTTGTTACACCCTCAGCGGCACAGGGGCAGCCGGGTGCAGAGCGAGTTAAGCCCACTGTTATCCTATGGGAGGCAGGGGGGCTATGGTTGGTGGCTACTGACCAGCAGGCCATGTGGCTGTGGGAGCTGGGCTCCTGGTCACTTGCTCAGGGCAAATGGGGACGTAGGTAGGAGTAGAAGTTGCACTGCCAGGGCCACTCGGGCGGCTGGATGCCAGGTGCTTTTGAGCCTTCGAGCGCTCAATGGATTTCTATGGGAAAGCTCAAGGAAGAACAAAGGCTACAAGCTCGGGACGAAGATTCTTCAGGTGCGACCACCACTTCGAGAGGTAAGTTGGGAAGTTGGAGGATAGGTAGGTACCCAGGAGTCAGGGACAGGGGGCCGCAGGGCGCCAGGGTGCCTTTTGATGTTGGGAAATCTTATCCTCTGTTGATTGCGGTTGGGGGGGGGGGGGGTCCCTGGTTCTGAGGCTGCAGGCGTCGTCAGGAGCGTCGAGGTGAGTCCTTGGGTGCCGGATTCGGGGTCACAGTCGCAGGGGGCGGGGGGGCATCCTCGGAGTCTTTGTCCACTCCGGCACAGGCCAGGCGGGTGCAGAGTGTGCAGGGTTCGCAGTTCCGGGCCGATGACAGGGGTTAGAAACTTGCTTTGAGCAGAGCCACTGCTCGGGGGGGGGGGGGGAGGGGGGGGGGGGGGGGGGGGGGAAGGCCCAGGTGCTCAGAGTCACAAGGTAGCCAGGTCCTCCGGGATTTGGGAGGTTGCTGGCCACAGGGGGTGCCGGGATTTAGCAGGAGCAGGTTCGAGGGTCGACAGGCCGGTAGGGCTGGCGCCAAAGCAGTTGGTGACTCTTCTTAGCAGCTGCACGGCAGGTCTTCTTTCTTCTTGTTCTTCTTTGCCGGTTTTGAATCTGGAATCTAAGGAAGGAAGGTTCAGGGTGCCCCTAAATACAAAATTTAGGGGAGTTACAGGTAGGTTAAGGGCAGGGACCACTGGGCCCCTGTCCTGGGGTGGGTACACCCCTTATCCTGCCACTCCTGTGGGGGGGGGGCAGTGGCCTAGTCCTGATTGGGTAGGGCTCTCCATCTTCAAGATAGCGAGGGCCCAGGGATGTGCTTCACCTCGCCTCCCCCACCTGAGGGGTGGGGTTGGCAGGGCTGGCACATCCCCATGTCCTTACTTGGAGTTTCCGGACATTCTTCCCACCAGAGTGGGGGGTCAGAACCGGTGGGGGCCAGTTGCTGAGTACAGCAAGTGGCCTGGAGAAGCTCACAAAGGCGGCATGCCTTTGAAGCTTCCCCCTGCCAATCCTGGGGGAGGAGACCTAGCACCTCGCCCAGGATGTGCATTGTTGCAGGCCCAGGAGAACGGGGGGCTCTCCACCCAGGGGTCCAGCAACAGGTCTGCTGTGTGGCAGCCTAGGCAGCCCCTCAGACAAGACGTGGATTTTAGGTTAGGTTTCAGGGGGCATCGCTAAGATGCCCTCTGTAGTGCTTTGCACATTAAATCTCACACTGGCATCAGTGCGGGTTTAATGTGCTGAGAAGTTTTATAACAATCAGTGTTGCCATTATGGTGCTGTGGAGTAAATGGCAGCACTGCACTTACAGTGCCCAGGAATGGACCTGGGTACTGTAGGGGCACAGGGCTCATGCTCCTGTGCCCACACCACTGGCACAGGGCACCCAGCTAGTGGGGTGGCAGGTGTATGCCAGGGCAGTGTAGGTTGTGGGCATGGCACATAGGGATGTGTGCCATGTCGACTCTTTGTTTTGTCTTGTACCCAGACACTCAGCCTGCAAGGGCAGTGTGTTTGTGTTAAGGTACAGGGCTTCTAAGGGTGGCACAATAAGTGCTGCAGCCCTTAGAGGCCTTCCCTGGTCACAAGGCCCTGGGTACCATTTACCAGGGACTGACATGTGGCCAGGGTTTGCCAAATTGGGTTTTAGGGAAGGAACATACGCCCTGGGCACCTGACTGGCAGGAGTCCAGGGCACACTCAGTCAAAGTACATTCAGCAAAATGTGGGGGCATACCATGCAAGAAAGATGGCACTTTCTCAGTTTCCTTTCCAAAACACACATACGCTAGGGAAAACCACTTCAGAGCTAGTTCTCTTTGATAAAATATACACCAGAGGAAGTGAACTGGCTCCAGTACCTTTCCTCCCTCTCCTTTTGATTTTTATAATTATATTTTGCAACATGTCGGCGATTGTGCTTTCTTTAGTCCTTTATCAGGGGTTTGATGTGCTCCATTGATGCAAAATATATACACAATACAATGGTGGTGCTCAGCTGGAGAGGGTATGAAGGGCTACACAAGGCAGCACTGTTCCTGCCACTATATCAAGCACTGCGAGTGACAAAGGAAAATGACACTTTCCTCTCCTGTGGTCTACAACCTAAACCATTCTAACCTTCTGGGTGATAGAGCTATATTACATTTAGAGTGGGTTTTTCCCACCAACACCCTCTTTCTATGGAGATGCTGGTCACGGTCCTAAAAAAGAAGTGATCTTATCAGGGCTGTGTGCAACTCTGTATACACATGTCAACTTGATCAGACCAAATATTCTGCCAGGAGATGAAATCTGTTGGGTTGCTGCTCTGCCTTCAGAATAGATTTATTAATGGAACCTTGAAAGAGGTTTTGCTGTTGAGACCTGGGGAAAGTAAGAATCTGCTTGCATGCAAGAATACCTGGACTGTGTGCACCAAGATAAATTGTCACTTTGCCAGAAAAACTGTCACAGATCACTGGAGACTCAGCTAGGCGGCCACTGCAATGGACCTGTAGTACCCTGGCGCCACAAGATCCCAGCAGCCAAGTTGGCCATGGCAAACACCAAATGCCAGATGTGTAGTTGCCTCGTCGCCAGTTTTATATCAAGTTTGTAAACTTGCATCATTCCCTCCCCGTAGCAGTTATGCACATGTATTGCCCCAATCCGTTATTTAGAAAGGCAAGTTAGGTATTAACAGGGTACCACATAATGAATGCTGATCCACATATTACTTCGGCCCAAAAAGAAAGACTAATAACCAGTCCGCCTTAATATTCTTCTTAATCACGCAAAATGAAACGCGACTTACTGGTAGGAGTAGCTTTGCAGCCTGAAAAATTTTCTTGGTTCACATACTGTATGTTATTTCACCATCTTGTGGCTGGGTCCAGAAAAGCCTCCTTGAAGTATCATCTTTTTATTTTTCCTCGTGGGTGTCGACCATTTGAACTTAAACCCCTTCTTGATTGACGCAAGACATATGCCCTGGAAATCCCTCAACAGTCGCCATCTACAGATTCTTTTTTCTTCCTTTGGATGGCTGTAAACTCGAGTGAGGTTTGCAGAGATGCCTCTTCTTGAGGAAGGTGGGGGGGTCCCATGTGAATCTAGAAATTCAAGCAGCAAAACTAGTCCTACCAGAAAGTAACCATTTCGATTTTGCAGTGGGTATCTTCGGGATTAACCTTCTATGCATGGATTACAGAGCGTTTTTTCACTATGTGGGTTGGTTCGGTTCTTTTGAGTGTGCATTTATAAACTAATGTTTCAGTACTCTTTGTCCCACTTCTGCTTCTCTGTTGATCTGAATGTCCACGCAGGAGTGTTTTGTGATGGTATGTTTTGATGACCATGATGCTGCTGTGCAAATGTTCTCTACTGCTACGTTGCCTAAGAAGACTTGTGTTGCTCGCTCCCCCCAATCCCCCTCGCCGAATACGCCTTTGACTTATCGGTCAAGGTTACTCCCCCATGCCATGTGACAATATTGTATTGCCTGTCCAATCAACCTTGCAGCTGTACCCTTGGTGTCTAGGAGTCCTTTCCTAGCAGATGCGAAGAACAGTTTCTTTCCGGATGTCCTTTGTTCTTCAAGTAGTACACAACTGTCCTTCGTACATCGAACGTGTGCAATGCTCCGCTTAAGTTTTAAATGTTGGAAAAAGGATGGAAGGTGGATTGCTTGGCTAACATGGAATTTTGAAACCACCTTTTGGGCAAATCTAGGGTTTGTTCTGATGATCACCTTGTCCCTATGAATCTTTAGGTATGGCTTTTGAGTGGCGAGTGTCTGTACCTCACTCTCCTCAGCGAGGTCATAGGTATGTGGAAGGCAGTTTTTAGGGTTAAAAATCCCAGTTGTGCATTCCGCATTGGTTCAGCGACATCAGCTGTGTGAACATCACATTCAAGTTCCATGTAGGTACTGGCACGCTTCTTGGGAGTGCTTTTTTCCCCCCCCCCAAGCCTTCTAGGAAGCGCTTCACCGCTGATGTGAAGAAACTTCTACCCAGTTTACCTCTTGTACGCTACAATGGCTGCTCCGTGAATTTTGATAAAGGCATAGGAGAGTGGTTTGTCCAGTAGATGTGTCGGGTCTCTAATGACTGATCTCGTGTAAAGTCAGTTTTCCCCCAGGTGCGTTATACCACAGTTGGAACTTCTTCCGTTTGGTGCTGTAAAATTTTCTTGTTGGTGGCCTTGCCTCAGTTAAGATCTCCGTTGTCAATCTTGGCAGCTTGAGGTGCCCAAATTTTAAGTCCTCAGGAGCCATGCTGCCAGGATGAGAATATTTGTTTCAGAGTGCCACACTTGTATCACCAAGAGGTCTTGGTGTGCTGGGAGTGGGGTGTACTGCCCTAGTGATATTTCCATGAGGTCTGTCAAGCCATATTGAGGGGGGTATCGGGATCAGGTTAACTTGTTCCGGTCTGCACTTTTGGATTACCTTATAACTGGAATCGGCGGAAAGGCATAAGCAAACCTCCCTGATTAGTTCATCGATGGGACATTTCCCAGCGACTTTGGGTTGTAGATCCTGGATGTGAAGTTTAGGCATTTGACGTGCTTGTGGGTTACGAATAGATCTACTTGAGGGGTCCCTCAGATCTGGAAGCGGTCTGGTTTTCGTTTTCACTCGCGAGTGGCGTTTGCCTTCCTGCTTAGCCCGTCTGCTTCAGTTTTCTTTTGCTACTATTTATACTTGGTTTGCTATTGCCCATCTCCATATGTCCTAAGCAAGGGTTGATATCAGGTAGGATCATGTCCCACTTTGTTCAAGTAGTGCATTCTCGTTGGGTTGTCCGAGTCAACAATGTCCTTCCTGTCACAAGTTTCTTTAAACTCCTTCAGTGCTAGAAAAAACATTTTTATTTCCACACATTTCTGTGTTGCACTGCTTGTTTGAGGTTCCAGATAACTTAGACGTTCAGCTTGCCCATATGAGTTCCCTATCCCATGTGGGACATATCTGTTGTGGTGGGAGTTTGTGGTTTGAATGGTTTCCCCACTGTTAG
Source organism: Triturus cristatus (assembly GCF_964204655.1). Lineage (NCBI taxonomy): Eukaryota > Metazoa > Chordata > Amphibia > Caudata > Salamandridae > Triturus > Triturus cristatus. The sequence goes on along the minus strand of NC_140584.1, from coordinate 693,602,974 downwards.
TGTTTTGTGGTTTCACCATTGCATCTCTTCCTAAATCTTGTCTCTAACAGCCGCTAGATCAGCTCACCTGCCGGCTGACTGACTTTTGCTGCTGGACCCATTATTGTATTGGTCTCATGTTCTGTCGTCTTGCGTTTGGGACCAGGGGACTGCAGGAAACCGTCATGCCCATCATTTCCCCCCACTGCTCTCATCAGAAGTTGCCCCATCTGCTAACGGTGACTCTGCTCTAGGACTGCTTCAATCTTCTTGTCCACTGATCTTGTTTTGGCTGTTTGGTAACCCAAGATTGCCCCCAAGAATGTTTGAGATGACTTCTCATAGTTGATGGAGAAACCTAGTGAGTGTAAGGTCTTTATCACCTTGTTGGTGTTCTTTTTGCATTGACAGCTTGGATTTGCTTTCACCAGCCAGTTGTCCAAGTAAGAGCAGACATATACTCCCTGACCCTTGGGTGCGCTGCTACTGCAGCTAACCATTTCGTAAACACTTTTGGTGCAGATTTTATTCCAAATGGTAACATCTTGAATTGGTAGTGTCTTGATCACTACAAATCTGAGAAACTCTGATATTTGTTCACTGGTATGTGCAGGTAGGAGCCCTTGAGGTTTATGGTTACCACGTTGTTACCTTCCTCTGCCAGAGGAATGACTTCCTGCAAGGCTGTCATCTTGAAGTTTTGCATTTTTATTGACGTATTTAAACACCAACAAACCACCCCCTCACCCCCAGGGCCCACATGGGTGGGCAAATATAGGAATCCTATGGGTGTATGCGGACAATGGAGGATTAACCATTTCACTTGAGGCAAAACATACCTGCAGTTCCTCGACCCAAGCAATGCATAACTGGTCTTACTTATCCAAGCCAGTCAGTCTGCATGGGCCTCTCAGCTCCTGGGAAACGTTGGTTCTTTGAACCATCAACACAGATTCTCTGGTCAGGTACTCCATTTAGATTAAACCCGGTGCAGGTCTTTGTGGGATCAGGACCGCTTCACTCCATTTAGGAAGCATTCTGCCACCCCACGCCTACATCTCCGACAGCAGATAAGTTCCTATTCTCTCAGCAGATCACTAAAGCAAGGCTCCATACAAGGTTTCCAGGCTTTGTCTTTAGCCTGTGTATAAATTACTGCCACAGGTTCAGATGCAGGTACTTTGTTTCGTTTGTGCTGTTGCAGACTCTGGGAGTCCCAAGAATGTATCAATTACTGATTTTTTTTGTCAAACCATTTTTATTGCAGGTCTCAATATACTGTATAACACTCGGGATAAATGCCATTAACGCAGATTTCTCGCCCCCCTTAGTCATACATCCGTGCGGTACACACAGCCGTACTGCCCACATCCCGGAGGCCAGGCGACGCCACTTAGCCATATGTTACATCTTTACATTTCTTACAAGTACGGTCGTCTAGTGGGGAAATCCGCTGCCTGCTTTTAAAGTTAACCCCCCTCACACCCAAGATTCTCATGGATCTCGCATTCTTCTTCCATTAAGTTTGGACTTGCAATCCCTCCCTCGGTCCTCTTGCCCCGCCCCCCCCCCCCCAGTGTCCCCCCCATAGCGCCTAGCCAGGAAGAGTCGGTATGTGTGGTGGTTAGCAGGAGAGTTCCATTAATTACTAAGCGTGTGTGACTGGCAGGGGAGCCGGTGCCACGACTGCATCGACTGCGTCATCAGATTCCTCGTCTTCCTCCCCCATAGTTAGGCTGTCACGCAAGGCCTGCACTAAAATGTCCCATTCCATCGCCGCTTCCTGAGCTCGCTCATCTAGTTTGCGGCAAGCTAGTTGATATCTGAGTATGTATCCATTACTGATGCAAGGAGAGTGGTATTTATTCTACTTCAGTGACCATGGCAGGAAGGCTGGGGAAATGCAAGTGCTGCTTTCTGTAGAAGTTAGTCGTAAATAAGCTTGCTGAGCTTAAAGTCCAAAATCAAACCAGTCTATGCTGGCTATGTAAAAGTGGACTGCTCGCACAAGCTGTTCCAACAGAAAACCACTATTGCCAGACATACAGCAAAGAAAAGGGGAAGAAAGAATGTCTTGTAGGAACCAAAGAAAAAGACGGATGGTCGTTGAAACCCATATGCTAGATAAAACATGTCTCACAAAGGCAGCGCATGCGCTGCCTAAGCGAGACCTAAAAAGACCTTTTAGGATCTCAAGCTACTTTTAGTTTATTTGAATTGGATCAAATGAGCAAATAGAATGGGCTGTAGATGATCAGCTGGGTTCAGGAGCCAGATGTGTTGAAGCAGCAATCGCAGGAATATGCTGGTACTGGACATACATAACACACAGAGTTCCAGTAGAGTGGAGAACAGATGGTGGTTTCTGGATTGGATGGGCTAAGAGATCATCACCTGATGCACCAGCATGTAGGTGTATCTTAGGTTTCTTTTACGTACTGTCCTCCTACAAAGATATAGTCCTCCTGGGCACTGTGCCAGGCCCCAACCTATCACGAGTTACTTGTTTGATAAATTTTTCATTCTTGGATGGGTGAAAGGCAGTCTCCCTTTTCGAATTTTAGTAGTTGCCCCACAGGTGGCTCACAACTCTCGACAAGAGATTCATGACATGGTGTCCTATATACAAGAACATTACTGATAGCCATTCTTGTAAACATAATTTAGTCCGTCATTTAAGTGTAGCTGCTTCTAAGAAATTATTCTACCCCCAGATGCCAGTAACTTTTAGACTTCTTGCACATCTGTTTTCTTTCTAGGTTAGGAGTCGATTCGAAAGCTATCTTGTAATGTGTGAAATATGGATATTAAATCAATACAGATTGCAACAACAACAAAAAAAAGAGAATAAATGTCTTGTGCTGGAGAAATCCACTCAAAAGTACGGATGGGAAGTAGTGCCACTCAATAAATAAGATGGGCTTGAGGACGCATATACGAACACAGAATGTGTATGCTGCCTTGTCCACCACAAACAATGGACAGTCAGAAGGGAGACCACCATACTGTGCACGCACTGTCCCAAATAGATACCACCATTCCCTCAGGTTACTGAGAAATACACAGATAAAATACACCTACCTACAAGGAATCCCCAGTTTCCTGTTTTCCCATGGCAGTACAGGCAACCTTGTGCCTTGGAGTACTATCATGTTGTCATAGACAGAGGAACCCACAGGTGTGCCGGGGGACCCTGGGTGTAGTTATTTATAGAGGAACAAAAGGTCCCTTCCGAAGGAATATTTACAAGAATGTACATAGACATTAAATAACTTGTATAACAACTTTAAATAAAATCAAGTAATGCATGAATTTAATAATTATTGAAAGAAAAAAAAAAATACACGGAGTGGGAAACAAACAGGACAATGAACTATTCAATTAACAGAACTTAGCCCTGCGATTCTGCGACCTTTGGAAGCCTTAGCTGGCCGGCGCTGCACGAGGAAGCCGCTCACTGCAGTTGTTACCTCTTTTCAGCTCCGATAGCCATTTGGCTACCGCACTTCGCCGCCGCAGACTTCAGTACGACAAGGTTAAGACCAATTGTCACATGCGGCTACCATAGCCAGCAACCCAGTTTTTCGCCACCTTCATAATTAATTCATGACCCTCTCAATCCCACATGGCCTCATTTGAACCAACCATTCTCTCGGACACCAATCTGCTCACATCGTCATCTAACATCACTGGTCGGTAAGGACCATCTATATGCCCCACCCTAGTGCCCATAGAGCTCAAGTACATTAAATGTTTGCTCATAACTTTGCATTCGTTCCTCCCCAGTCTGATTGACGAATGATTCCGCTGGATGCCAGAACCGACACTCCCGCGGTAGCACCTAGCTTAGGCATTGCAGTTTTGCTTGCCTTGCCCCAATCGGATTGTTCTCCTTTCACAAGTCAGCACCCTGTTCTCACAGTCCCGATATCGCGAACCACTCACTTCACGCACACAGCAATCACGATTGGGCATGTTCCACTGTTGCAAGAGCAGTTCTCACCTTTATAATCTTTGGATGCACGTCATTCTTCCATGTACGTGCATGGCATGAGGCCGCCTTTTTTCATCTTAATTATTTTACTATTGATTCTCCTTATTTTTTCTCTCTTTCTTCCACACCCGCTTTTTTTACTCCTTTTGTTTTCTTCTTTTCTTTCTCGTGGATTTCTTTATGAACAGGCATTTTTCTTCTCTCAGGCATATATTCTAAGTCCTGATGATGGTCCCCATATTCTAATGAGGGATCGAAACGTCATGCACACAGAGTACTATGACTATAGCAAATGTTCTTTATTTTGTTAAGAATAGCATTGGTGCTGTATAAAAAATAAGTGCCACTAACTGTTTAATATGCCTGGAGCTACTCTGTATGTTTTTGTTCTGTTAATCTAATAGTTGTCCTGTTTGCGTCCCACTCTTCATGTGTTGGTTTTTTCAATACTTTATTAAATTTATGCATTACTTGATTCTATTTAAAAAATGTATATAAATTTGATTTCTATTTACACTGTTGTAAATATTACTTCGGAAGAAACATTTGGAGTACTATCAGGCAAGTCGCCATTGCCAGTGCCCTCAAAGGCTAAGATAAGGTAGCCACTATTGTGGATTCCCTCTGGGTGACTGTTTTAAGGGCTATGCTTTGCGATAAATACTGTAAACACGGGAATCACTTACAGAGTGCCTCCTGCACTGAAGTATAACCGGACGAAATCAGATAAATAAAAATGTTTAGAGCCGGGCACTGCAGTGTGTATAAGACACTCGCAATAATTTAGTCTCAAAAAGAGCACAAACGCTGCATTAGTAAAAAGTAGTGCGGCCTGTAGACTGAGGCGATATTGATGACGAGGAACGGGAGAGGGGCTGCATTAAGGCGAGTTCATTCATGCATTTTTGGCCTATCACTGAAGAACAGTAGCATATTGAAAACACTTTAATTGGATGGGTTAAAGTGCACTGCACTCGTCTAAATTATGTTTGATTGGCCATATCCAAAAGTAATCGCTTGTCTCCAGGTTTCTTTTCGCCAGTTACCTATATGGCCACAATCCATTTTAGATATAAACAATGAAATCACAAAGAAAAAAATTGAACTAGTTAAAAATGTCTTCCCTGAAAACACCTATTCCAAAGTTAATGTTAAAGCGCTGTGCACTAACATTTCAAAAACAGTAGATTATAAAATGAGGTTGAGCATATTAACATACCTTTGGTCCCATTGTAACGGCCACAGCATCTGCCAACAAGTCCACCCCTTGGAGCATCAAGGCCCTAGCCTCGGCACCAAACTTAACATCTTTCGCATACGAGCGTGTGAGGCGAGGAGCCAGTGCTCTGGATACTGGGCGCATTTGGCGCAGGACTGATGGTAAACGCAGCATTTCTGCAAACGGTTAACAAAAATATTGTAAGAACTACATGTTTACAACAGGACATGAGCATCTACTGGGATAACTTACGCTTACATGAAAAGGTTTAATTGTTCAGAATGTTACTGTTAATATGTTAAAAATGTGGCAAACTAGTGTCGGCAAGTTACGATCCAATACCTATATACTGTGGCAACTGTAGATCATTCCATAACCTGCATTTGTCCACGATGGGAAATACTTAATTGCATACTTTTAATACTATAATACAAAGTGGAAACTATACATTCGAAAAAACAGTGAAACGTATCCCATTGTCGCTTGGTCAAAGTTTGCGTATGCACAGATAAACTACTACGCGAGGTATGACCAGGGCCTAAAAGCAAGAGATGGGTAATAATATACAGCAATACTCGGATTGGGAGTCCCTCCGCTCAATAGACCATGGACATGTGCCTTGCATCAGGACATGTGACAAGGTCAAACAGAACTAATGCAGTATAGAACGGAGGAGGGCGTGACCAAAGCAGGTAACCCTGGGGCAACGACAGCCCCTTAAATGAAAGAACAGTGGCCACCTTCTAATCAGCAACTCCGATAGGGAATCCATTTCATAATCTTGTTTGAGAAGAGCCCCGCAGTTTTGCTTTAAAAAAAAAAACGTACTTTAGCAGTCAAGTTCTCCTACGGTAGTTGGTTTGATTTAAACAAGATCCCTTGTATCACCTCCCGTGCAAAAAACATCGACTCCCAAAAGTACGCTAACAAGCGGATTTAAAAATCGAGATACCTACCCACCTAAAATATGCACGAGTTAACGTTTGCGCGATTTGGATGAACTCGAACACAAGAATGTTATTTTAAATAAAAGCGTGTAGATTTTACACTACTGCACATTACCTGTAAACATTCTCCTCTTCAGTGCAAAGGTTTTTCGTACCCCCTTGATTGGACCTCCTGTTCAAATGCTTTATCTATGTGCCTTAATACGACAATCTTATACAAGCACGTCAATCAAACTAAGAAATGAACGCATTTTCATCGTTTACTATCTCGGTTACCAAATACACACATCAAGAAACGTTAATAAAATGCCAAGGGTAACTTGCTACGTTAGCCTTTGCCTGCTATGTATTAATAATTCCTGCCTGTATCTTTGCTAGTTGGTTATTTTTTTTTTTATCAGTAACCGTATATTATATACATATAACCAGGGCTGCACACGACTGTCAATACTCACCGGGGCTGGAGGCGTAGACTGACAGGGTAAGAACCTAAGATGAAGTGTAGAGTAACGCTGGGTGCAGAGACCTCTATACCCGGCTCTACGCACATGTGCCGTGCCACCCGGTAACGAGCATGATCTGGCCCGCCCTCGGCCAATGGGGCACGTCACTCGTCTTACCTAGCCAAATCGCCATCTTAGAGTGGAGGTTAGTCCTGCTGAAGTGATAGCAAGATTTTTTTTTCAAAACAAATATGTAGATTTACTTTCTTGGAGGAAAATGTTATACTTCGTTAAAGATAAACAGTGAACTGAGCGACAAATAATTATAATGTAACATTTATTTACAAATATACGTAAAACAGGAAACCCGTGCCCGGTCTGTATTTCTCCTTTATTTTCCAAGATAAAGTACACGTGGTTGTTCAAAATCAAATACATTTTGTAAACTAAGCGTTGTCAATGCAGCTTCTTTAATCAGGCAAATAAAACAGCAGAAAAAATAGAGGTGCTGGAGGCGTAGCCAGCCCTCGACATCGCCCAACAATGACGCAAATGCCCTAGTGCATCAGAAGAATAGACGGGTACATGACAGCTTTATTTAACGGCGCAAGCCATGTTGGGTATAGTACTTCACTAGACTATCTCACAGTCTACCATAGAGTCATTGTTAGCCAAACAAGGCTTCTGTTGCAAAACCTTGTTGCGTAGTCTAGTTGTCTTGCGGTAAAATGTCAAAAAGAGGCGACCTCGAGGTTATACATTATGCCGGGTCCGGGGCTTCGAACTCGAGAATCTTCTGGAAGTCTCGCGTGTGCCAAGGTCAGAGGCGATGTTGCAAAATTCTCGGAGTTCGTGGCACCGCGCCTTGTGAAACGAGCCTCTATTAACAGTATAAAAAGCACATGCAACGTGACTTCGTGCTCGTAGTAGGAGTTGGAAATTGGTAGCAAAAATAAAGCAGCTTTCTGTAAATTAAATACCGGTGTACATGACCTCTAACCTCGCGGGTAGGAGAGCGCCTGCGCACTGGGTACACACGTGTGGTCTTGTAGCACCACTCTTATCACTGCGTGGAGGGGTAGAGACGTTGAAGCAGCACCATGGTAAGTGTCCTTGATTTCATGTGATTTTTATGCTTTTTTTTCCTTTAATTTTGAATTTTGTGCCTGCTTAATTCGGTTCAACGAACAGCGTACTTTTTCTCGAGAGCTGCCTACATGTTTAATGTACATTGTATCCTTTTTTTCGAAGGTTCGAAAATGTTACCACCAAAGTCACCTTTTCAGTACTGTGCTCGGCGAAGAAGTACCGAATGTTTGTTTGGTTTTATTTTATGTTAAGTATCGTGGTGGATTGTCGTTAACACCCCACCTCTATGATCTCTTCACACTACGTCGCTTCTTTAGACTGCAGTGGCACTCCGTTAATGTCCTTCAGGCCATGTGATCTACCAACACAGCTTTCAAGGTTTCAGATTGCTTATGTGTGACATTTTCATAATTTCAGTGTAATTGGGAGTGACGTTCCTAAGTGAGTCAATGTATATGCATATGACTAAGAGCCTCTCTCGAACGTGCGTGTGCCGTAATACATTAAATACGTGTATACTGAAATATATATATATATATATATTTCAGTATACACGTAATTTGTGTGTATATATATATATATATCGGTATACACTTATTCCATGTATTAAGGCACACGCACATTCGAGAGACTTAGTCATAGTCATATGCATATTCATTCATGCATTAAATCAACAGCCGTTTTGAAAACAAAACGCTTTGTTCTCAGCCCCCTCCTGATGAGACCTACACATAAGTAGCTGGATAGAACATTCATGCCTTAACAGCTGATTTAATAGGTGCCCCTTCAGAGGAGGTGTAATGAATCTCGCCTCATACGGTTAATTAAGCCGGAATAAAGGTACTGGGGTGCATAAATATCAGCAGACGTCTCCTAAAGGCATGCAATCATTACTCAACTTGACTAAACAGACAACAGACCGAAACAGCTCCACCTGGACTCTATTGGGCTCCATTTGATCACCCTGGCGAAAATGTCACTGGTCCGTTACCAGCAATTGCTAGCCTGTATTTAAACGGTTCTTAGTTTTGTGTGTCCGTTTGTTTCAGTAAGCATTTTTGTTAACCAACGTAATGTCCTTTGTATTCTACAAAGCACAGATATCTTTTTCAAAAACACATGGTGCAACTGGCTACAGAAGGAACTTGTAAAGATGCCTCTGGAATTCCTCCCCCCCCCCCCCCCCTCTCTCTTCATGGAAAACACATTCTATGGATGGTCACAGCTCAAAATGCAGTTTGAAAAAGGGCAACTTGTTTTATGGTTGGAAAATGGGTAAATTGTTTTATGGTTTGAAAATGGGTAAATTGGAGCTGCGTGGTCAATGGACTGCCACTGCATTTTATTTGCAGCACGCGGTTTATTACCTCCGAGCTTATGACAAAAGCAAGCGTTTGAAGTGCTGAAGCCCCAGGTACGATGGAAAGTGATTAAGTAGGAAATTATTTTACACAGGCCTAACTAACGTCTGTCTCCGCTGCGAGGCGGCAGGCTCACACGTCTACGTTTCTCATGATTTGACACATACATAAAAGCAACCTGTAGTGCTTTGCTGACGATCTTAAAAATATCAGCGCCCGACGTCATACGAACAAGCATTGGCATAGCCAATATGTCTCGCTTTTGGGACCTTATAAGTATTTAGTTATGCAGCACAATATCCTTGGTGCAACAACATCAACTGTTGCATGGGTAAACACTTATAAGGTCCCAAAGGCGAGACCTATTGGCTATGCCAATGCTTGTTGGTGTATGTGGTAAGCTGGTTAGTCCATATTATAGGTTTTTGTACTACTGGTACACGGAACTCGCATATTTGGAAGTGCTTTCATAAGCCATGATAAAGAATAAGCAGTTTTAATTAAAATATTTGCCTGAGATGGCATAATTTAAGTGGGGGAAGACATGATTTATCAAGTTTTTCTGGTTTCTCTTTGTACAAATCAGCCACTGCATGGGCATCGCGTTGTCTTTGCTTTTTCTGTTAAAGCTTTATTTTGACCTCTTTGTGTATTTTTCTGCAGTTTTTTCTTATAGTGTGAATTCGGCCCAAAGGTATTGATATGAACACCAGTTACATTACACAAGATCACATTGATGTTTTCTTATCGGCACTGGGAGAAAAAGTGATTTGCTCACAATCCCAGGATGTTGAGCCGAAGCAGAGACTCTAACCTCTCTCTCAAATTCCACAGTCTACAGCTCTGTCCGTAACCCCACATCCTGCGTAGCTGGAGGGTGGATGAAAGCTCTGCTCATTCTGGGCTCGAGGTTCCAAGAGGACCTTGAGCAGAGCCAGGCTTTATCCTGGCTCAAGCTTTCAGTGGTTCGCCCACATCTGTATAACTCTTCCTATATCTGCTCAAAACGAAAATACCATCCTAGCCACACACCCTACACAGTGTAGCTTAATATCCTAGTTGGTAATCGATTCAGCACTCAACATACGGATTGTAAGCGCTATGCAAATGCTACCATTCAGTACCTAGACTGCAGATGTAAGAGCATTCATGGTCATGCATAACATGAGTTGCAATGATTTGGCTATTCATGTTGTAGTGCCAAGTATAAGTCGAATTGGAAAACGAATCCATATTTGACTAAGTGCTTGCTGGCGAATAATTTAAGAATTGGCGTTAATTTAGCTAACCAGTAGACTTCAGAGGCTGGTGAAATGCCTCTTGAAACGTGGCACATATAAATAATGTGCTCAATACAGTCAGTAGTCCATCTAGAGCTTTATACAGAAGAAGTGGACAGATTTGTTCTTACTTGAAGAACAATTTATTAGGAATTTTATTTTTAAGCAAGAGAAATATTTGATGCCTACTGAATTAAACATTGTTAATGTTTAGGTGCCATATAGTCAGAGCTATTGCCTTTGGTAACAAAGGATTGCATATTGTAGATATTTTCCTCCTCCTAATCCTCTTAAGTGCACTTATATCTGTTTCTGTGTACATGACTTATGGAGAAAGGCGCTTTACAAAGGTTAGTGCAGAAAGTGGGGATGAGTAGATTGATGCTGCTTATGCGCTTTACTACTTTATCCTTTTCTGTTGCAGAATCGGGTTTATTCACTGTTTAACATACATCTTATCAGGGTAAAATTTGTGATGTTCAGAGTTTTTCCTCCGAAATTTGCAATGATTCAGCCACATGTTAATACCAAACTTTGCAAAGAGTAAATGTGTAAATGTTACGGAAGTTTGAAGGCAAATGTGAATTTTACCAAGAGGTAATTTTTATCTCGTGCAGTAGTGATGGAAAGCAACAATTTCTCTTCAGAGAGAATCTTGCTTTCTCCTCTCCAACGAGGGCATTTCCAGTAACAGCCTTATATAGTGTTCATGAATGTCTCTGTACATAATATGGTAACCTAAAAGCTAGATCAGAGCATGGCTGGTGGTTATTGAAGATCTGACAACAGTGCAGTGATACGTTGAGATCCAACTGTAAAAGGGGGATGGATTGCTACAGTCTGCACTCGTGTCATGGCAAAAACATTTGTAAGCTTAAACCTTACATTTTTGTTTAGCTGACAAACTTAATCTTTGGGATAGGAAGACAACATAGGCTGGGGTAGTAGCCCATCTTCCGGCTTGTGCACACCTGATGCTTGCATAGTATATCAGTAGAAAATACTGACTAAGTGGTGTGTCTTTCTTGAACCAACACAGAGGAGGTTAGTCATTGCATTATGATTTTATTGTAAAATCAATGCTCTTACTGTGAACATCGTGTTACTAGAGTAAGGTTTGTGAATATATAAATCAGCTTTGTGTGTTTTATGAACATATTTTTTGTCAACAGGCAGGTCAGGCATTTAAGAAATTTCTTCCACTCTTTGATCGTGTTCTGGTTGAGAGATTTGCTGCTGAGACTGTGACAAAAGGAGGAATAATGCTTCCAGAAAAATCTCAAGGGAAAGTATTGCAGGCAACCGTGATGGCAATTGGAGCAGGCTCAAAAGGAAAGGTAAACATAATTCTGAATTCATCATTTTATTGGTAGTGCACACTTATGTATATTCATAGAAAATAGCATAGGTTAGTTACGTTCAGCAAAGACAAACCCCCCAAAACATGAAATTTGACACTTATGGTACACAACACACACATCACTCTCACCCACCATGTTTTCAGCATGTTAGATAGCCCTTTTTCCTGTGACATTGGCAACGTGGCACACTAACCATGGAAGCCATCATGAGTTATGGTGTTTGTGCAAAGTTTGGCATAAATCTGTTCAGCTGTTTTTAGGTCTCGCCTGACCCAGCGCATGCGCTGGTCTGGCGAGACTGTGTGTGGGTTTTTCAAAGTGCTGCCACAGGCTTTTGGTGGCCTAGCGCTTGCGTTCACGCGAGTGTGCACGCGTGCAGCCGCCATCTGTCTTTGATCGCGACCACTTTAACTTTTTTTTATATATATCGCGAAACCGGGCCAGAAGTACCGGGGAGTTTTACATGAGCACCCATTACATTATATAGGTCTCGTTCACTTGATAATACGGATCTGCGAGTTAAGCACGTGCAAATTGTCTTGCCGAAGGGTTTAACGGACGGAATCTCGGCAGGGTTTGTACTTCATCATTCCAAGGCCAATAACATCAGTACCATCACGTTGCGAAACAAAAGCGGCTGTATTAAGAGCCAAGCGTCATTTTAGTTTATGCTCTACATCATTTTATTTTTTATCAAAACCACTTTTGATTATTGTGTCGACGTTGCTCATTCCTGAACGAATCGTAGGCCGTATACAAGAGGTTGGTAAGTGACGGAGGGACTAGGGCCCTTACATTTTCGCCCACGGCTACATTACATATTACAAATACAGGTAGACCATAAGCAGATGTTTCCCATTCCCATCATCTGGCAAAAGCAATTGTGAAGCGGTGTGGAACTACAATGCAGATCAAAACCGGAAAGTTTACATTTAGCCACTTCTAACATTCACGCCACAGCTGTGTTAAGTGTAGACAGCTGAACAGGACAGGTACAGGTGTAGATGGGGACAGAGAGAAGCAGGGGGTGACGCACTCTGTGTGAAAGGTAAAGCCCTGGTGGCTCCCAATAGCGGGTTGCGCCAAAGATGCTGCAACGTTGTTACACCGGAGACGTGCAGACTGGGCCACCCTTTGTGACGAGACAACTTACCAGCAGTCCTACAATTCGCACAACTTACTGCTCTCTTCCTACAGCAAGCTGCAAGACTCTTCAGAGCACCTCAGTAAAGGAATTAATAATCTCTTTGCACTTTGATCAAAGGGGTGCAGCCAATAAAAAAACAGGCGAACTGCACCAGCCAGATCAAAGGGGTGCAGCCAATAAAAAAACAGGCGAACTGCACCAGCCAATCCCCTGTTAATATTTCATCCAGCCAATTGCAGTAAAGCGCACATTCTCAGAAGCTGAGAAAATGTGTCTGCATGCCTGATTAACGGAGCATTTGGGTGTAAGACCCGTGTACAGTGTCACCAATTGTGTTTTTGAGAAGTATTGAACAAAATACATCCGAGAGCTACAGATTTCATTATGAAGTAAAACAGCGCTCGCTTGCAGTCATCTGTACTTGGACGCACGTGCGTCGGCAATGCACTGAGAGCGCATGGCACTTTCGGAAGAGTTTAGGAAATGGAACCAACTATGCTTAAATAAAACCGACTTCAGTAAGAAGGGTAGCGTGGATGCAGACATCGCAGACTTAGTGCAATATTTGAATTCCCACGATCACTTCTTTACCATTAGCTCTTGCTCGGGCGGTTAATACTCATTGATATGCAGGTAAGCCGGGGCAAGCCCTAACATGGAGTTGTGCCTTTTACCGTCTAGAGGTCAGCCAATTAGCTAGTCTGGTGTATAACCACGCATCCTCCCACCCTCATTCTCCCTACGGCTCATTCTCCCACCCTACCCCTCATTCTCCCACCCTAGCCCTCATTCTCCCACCCTACCCCTCATTCGCCCAACTACTGCTCATTCTCCCACCCTACTGCTCATTCTAATACCCTATCGCTCATTCCCCCACCCTGCGCGTTCTCCCACCCCACCCTGCGCGTTCTCCCACCCCACCCTGCGCGTTCTCCCACCCCACCCTGCGCGTTCTCCCACCCCACCCTGCGCGTTCTCCCACCCCACCCTGCGCGTTCTCCCACCCCACCCTGCGCGTTCTCCCACCCCACCCTGCGCGTTCTCCCACCCCACCCTGCGCGTTCTCCCACCCCACCCTGCGCGTTCTCCCACCCCACCCTGCGCGTTCTCCCACCCCACCCTGCGCGTTCTCCCACCCCACCCTGCGCGTTCTCCCACCCCACCCTGCGCGTTCTCCCACCCCACCCTGCGCGTTCTCCCACCCCACCCTGCGCGTTCTCCCACCCCACCCTGCGCGTTCTCCCACCCCACCCTGCGCGTTCTCCCACCCCACCCTGCGCGTTCTCCCACCCCACCCTGCGCGTTCTCCCACCCCACCCTGCGCGTTCTCCCACCCCACCCTGCGCGTTCTCCCACCCCACCCTGCGCGTTCTCCCACCCCACCCTGCGCGTTCTCCCACCCCACCCTGCGCGTTCTCCCACCTCACCCTGCGCGTTCTCCCACCCCACCTCACGCGTTCTCCCACCCCACCTCACGCGTTCTCCCACCCCACCTCACGCGTTCTCCCACCCCACCTCACCCTGCGCGTTCTCCCACCCTGCGCGTTCTCCCACCCCACCCTGCGCGTTCTCCCACCCCACCCTGCGCGTTCTCCCACCCCACCCTGCGCGTTCTCCCACCCCACCCTGCGCGTTCTCCCACCCCACCCTGCGCGTTCTCCCACCCCACCCTGCGCGTTCTCCCACCCCACCCTGCGCGTTCTCCCACCCCACCCTGCGCGTTCTCCCACCCCACCCTGCGCGTTCTCCCACCCCACCCTGCGCGTTCTCCCACCTCACCCTGCGCGTTCTCCCACCCCACCCTGCGCGTTCTCCCACCCCACCCTGCGCGTTCTCCCACCCCACCCTGCGCGTTCTCCCACCCCACCCTGCGCGTTCTCCCACCTCACCCTGCGCGTTCTCCCACCTCACCCTGCGCGTTCTCCCACCCCACCTCACCCTGCGCGTTCTCCCACCCCACCTCACCCTGCGCGTTCTCCCACCCCACCTCACGCGTTCTCCCACCCCACCTCACGCGTTCTCCCACCCCACCTCACGCGTTCTCCCACCCCACCTCACGCGTTCTCCCACCCCACCTCACGCGTTCTCCCACCCCACCTCACGCGTTCTCCCACCCCACCTCACGCGTTCTCCCACCCCACCTCACGCGTTCTCCCACCCCACCTCACGCGTTCTCCCACCCCACCTCACGCGTTCTCCCACCCCACCTCACCCTGCGCGTTCTCCCACCCCACCGCTCATTCTCCCACCCTAGCGGTAATATTTTTTTATTTTGGGCGCGTTGATATTAAGTGATTTTACTGAAGCACAGAACGTTGAACGGAAGTTGGGATTAGAACCTAGGTGTCCCGACTTCTAAAGTCAGCAACTCTGACAAAAAGACTCCGCTTTCATTCTCGTATGGCTTGTTCCCCTTAGCCCTGTCAGCGTTCTTATGGCTCTGTAAAGCGCTATACAAACAAGCATTTAAAATGCAATAGGTCTCGGCCTTCATTAAGTTAATGCCATTTGCTTTGCTATACAATACCGTTAGCAAAGCAAAAGGTAGCTAAAATGGCAAAACACTTAAAAAAAAAAAAAATAATAATATAATTAATATTGGTTTTCTGACAAAGGACTATACAGACACGATTATAGGACACCTATGACAAAGACACTGACTTTACAACTTTGGAGATGTTTCACACAGATTCTTTAAGTTTGTAGCTTATTTGTATTAGGAGTGTCACTTCTGGGTTTTCACTTGTACGAGTGTAGTAAGGCTCCGAGATGCGGTTGATGGGCACAGATGGATATGGTCCCGCCACCTCCCCCACGCTGTAAATGGGTTTGCTTTCCTTGGCATGTTTTAGAAGGCTGATTAGACCCATTATGTAATAGGCAACAGTCTGCATACCAGGGCAAAGGGGTAGTCCACATAGAGTAGGACAGTCTCCACTAGAGGTGTAGAACATCTTCAGAGTGCTGCCATTTTAGTGGAACCCAACAGTATTTACCTTTTCTGTCACTGCAGAGGTCAAACATTTACTCCATTTTCATTATCAGTAAACTCTCAAAAGAAAAAGCGCGGTGCATCACCAAGTGTAAACCCACATTGGGAAAAAACTCTTATGCTTCTGTATACCCGATGTCTAAGGACACCTCTGCACCCGTTGCCCCTGGCCTGTGGAGAAGTGGGCCAAAGGTGTCCCTGAGCATCGTGAGAGCTTAGCCAACTTGTTGGTTCAGCCCAACTGGCCTTCCAGTTCAAGCCTGCAGGCTCTTTTCATGAAAACCGATCCGTATAGTCAAACATTGGGCACCCAACGCTGTTGCTCCTCTGCAACCGGCTGCCCCAGTGACGCCCGGTGTGACCTCTTCGTGCTGCCTTGGACCTTGCCCAGTACTCACTTTACATCAAGGGGATTGGTCTCGTAAGTCGCTGTACTCTACCTGTATGCCATATTTGGTTTTCCTCCCACAAGATAACATTGCAGCTACTGAACATTGCACTAAGTGTCAACTTTTGAAAATGTAAACTACTTCTATCTCAAAACGTACTTACCTGAACATATTGATTCTGGTGTGTAAATATGCATAAAGATGCGTGTTTTTATAAATTGGTGTGGATCTCCTTATTGAGTCGTGTGCATTATTTGATTGTGTATATTTTTCAGATGTCTTAACCTCCTCTCTGATAAGCCTAGCCTGCTTGACCACACTACCCACTAGAAGAGCACCTTGGGATTGCTTAAGCGAAGTCCCTGTCCGCTAGTAAGGGAATACCTGGACTCTTTGAACAATATACCTCATTTTGGTATATCCTATAAATAGCCAGATTCCTACAATACCCACTAAGACAGTACTAATTGCATATGGCAACACAGTGCTCCTTGAGGGTGAAGCTGCGATCCACAGAACTATATCTAAGTAGATAGAGGTTGAGAGACTAGTTATAGGACCATTTATGCTAGTAAAAGTTTTTGGGAAATGGTGGCACAGTATATCCGTTTTGTTAGTACACCTAGTTGCAGACGGAGTTTGGACCATTAGTGATCCATATAACATCCTCCAGACATAGTTGTAGTAAGCTGGCTTTTAATATAGGGCACAAAAACTAGGTACACTATGTAAAGAGTACAGGCAACCCTTATTGGTTTACAGAGGCAAAAATGATAACTCTAAATGCTCTCTTTTGTGGTAGTGTGGGTGAGCACTTTGTCTTATCAGAGGGTAGTGCTAAACATTTGTTGTACTCCGAGGCAATAAATGACACACACTCAAATAAACCCAAGACCAATTTAGAAAAGGAAGTCCTATTTTATATACATTTTGATACCAAGATCTTCGTTATCAAGTAAGTACTTTTGCAGGCATTAATATTTTACAGGTAAGGAAATCGTTCAATTAGTCTTAATACAGCAATGATTCCCTTGGGAGAAAAGGCATATGTTGCACACAGTAATTTTCGATCAGTTTCTGGCGGTCTCCTTTGGGAGTTAGTGTCATAGGGGGCCAAGGTCCAAAGTACCCACAGTAGTAACTTGTTACCTGCTCTGGGTGCAGAGGTGCTGGGTTGGTTGGTAGCTGTGCACACTATGCCGGTGGAATGAAGGGGGGCCACCTAGAAACAGGCTGTGGAGAGGGACTTAAAGTACAAGTCCAGGAGCTCCCAACGGGGGAGAGGGGGCTCTGGTCTCAAGAGTCCTAGGGACAAGATGGCACTGCTGGTTTGTCAGTACCCGGGCCGCTCGGGTGCAGAGTTGAAAAGTCAACAGGGTTCTGTGTGTCCTAGGACCTTGCAATTGTCGGTCTTTGCTGGTTGAGGGTGCAAAATCAGGACAGCTGGGCAATTCTGGAGCTAGGTCTCTGTGGTGCTGATGTACCTCAATTGCTGCTCGGTGTAATGGGAGTCCACAGGGTCTGTTTGTCGCAAGGGGTCCGTTACCCCGGGTATTGGTCCTGTGCGGCTCTGGTTGGTCCTGGTGTCCTCATTTAGTGGGGTTGGGGGGGGGCGGTAGGTTTGGCCTTCAGGAACAAAGAGTCGTCGTCCTGGAGACTTCTAGCCAGGGAATGGCAGCCCGGTAAACCAGGCTTTGCGTTTTTGGTGGGAGTAGCTTCTCTAATCCAAGGGAGATTGCTAACAATTTGCGAAGGGCTGACAGTCTCTTGAGGTTCTTGGAAGCTGGTCAGCTGCATGACGAGTCGGTAGTCCGTTGTTGAGACTGGAGCAGGCAGGGTTTGGCACCAAAAGGCCACAGCAAGTATCCAGTTCTTGCTGCTCTTCTTTGTCCCCTGTTCCGTATTCATCCAAATCTGTGTTCCTGGTGTCAGGAAGTCTTCTTAAATACTCAATCTAGGAGCATTAAGGGGAGTGATGGGTAGTAGCCAATGGGCTGCTTACATTTTGGATGTCTACACCCTCTCTATAACCACTGTTATATCCCATTTAACATTTAATTGTAATCGGCCTACGTCCTCCTAGCTGCTCAGCCAGAGAGAGATGGTAGCGGAATGTTGGTGTGACTGATGTGTGGAATGCTCGGGTGCCTGTGTGAATGAGTGGTGACAGTTTGAGATGGGCTGAGCAGCTAGGCAGGCTGCTCCTGGTGGGGCTGGTGTAGGAGCTGGTACATGGCTGAACTAAGTCTGATATTATTTGGAACTGGAACCAATAAAGAGAACTTAGAAACTTACAACATGGCTACCAGTGTCTTCATGTAAAGAGCACAACAGACTTCCTGTGGAAAGTGAGCATAACCCTGACCCAGAGAGCCTAATTATGCGAAAATGAAGATGGTAGAACTCTAAAAGTAGTGTGTAGCTCAGGTAGCCCACCTTAGGGGTGGAACTAGCCTGAGAGGGGGGGACACTCCTCCAGACTAGCTAATTTTCCGGCCTGTTCTGGTGTCAAATGGACCTGGGGGTAGAGGGTGGCATTTCCCACATCTGGGGAAGCCTTAGGTTGCGTATCAAAGGCGACAGAGGCCTTTGAAGCCTCCTGCCTTGATATGCTGATCACTTAGCCATCCTACTTGGCGGAGGTGACACCTCCGGCTGGAGCAGG
This sequence comes from Triturus cristatus, assembly GCF_964204655.1. Lineage (NCBI taxonomy): Eukaryota > Metazoa > Chordata > Amphibia > Caudata > Salamandridae > Triturus > Triturus cristatus. The sequence continues at coordinate 693,584,108 of NC_140584.1, read as the reverse complement.
CCTTGTTTCTGCCCTCGTAGAGTGCAAGCTCTCACAAGCAGTGGGTCAGAAACCGGTCTGTGGTTACAGGCTGGCCTACACCAGTCAGCCAGCACATTAGTAGTCTGTAGGTTTTCAAGGGGCACCTCTAAGGTGCCCTCTGGGTGTATAATTAATACATCTATCACTGAAATCAGTGTGGGATTATTATTCCGAGATGTTTTCAATACCAAGCATTCTCAAGTTTGAGTAAAGCCATCATGTAGCTGAGGAACTTGTAAATACCAGTGTCCAGCACATGTACTCAAAATGGCTTCCCTGTTCACATGTAAATATCTAAAACGACTTGGACCTCACAGGGGCATATCTGCTCATGCAGGTATGTCCACAAATGTAGCATAGTGCACCCTGCCTTAGGACTGTAAGGCCTGCTGTAGGGGTGACTTACCTATACTGCATGCAGTGTCTGCAAGCATGGCACACAGGAGATGTACCATGTTGTGTCTTTGCTTTTCTGTGCACCATAGCATGCAGCCTGCAATGGCAGATTGCATGTTGGTGCTGTGGGGATTCATTGGGTGGCACAATACATACTGCAACCATTGGGGACCCTCTTTAGCCTTCAGGACTTACAAGGGTTGCTAAAATTGTCTATTGGGGGAACAATTGCACAGTTTTAGGGAAAGGCATCTGGCACTGGGGTCCTTGATAGCAGGAACCCAGTGCACTTCTGTCAAAATTGCTTTCCGTACCAGGCATCAAGTGAGTGTGACCATGTCAAAAAGGGGCACTTTCCTACAATATGTGCGGTGATAAGCACTTGAAAATGTAATGGTCTATTTTAGCTTTACTGGGGGTGGTATAAGAATCAGCAGTACGTGTTTTTGTGGTAATGGTGCATCTGCCTCTGCTGACTTAAAGTACTGTTTGTAAGTGAATGAACTAAGAGTAAAGAGTGAATTCTATGAAGATGGTGCAAGTCAAGAAAGGATGCGTTTAACAGTTTGTGGACTGGTGGGGTCAGATAGAGGGCAGGATGACTAAAGTTTTGAGGTGCGGATTAATTATGCTGGTAGCATAGGCTGGTGGACCATTGGAGTTGTCATGCGACATTGGAGAGAGGGGTGGCACCCAGAAACTTAGCAAGTCTTGTTCTGTTGTATGAGATGTTAAATGAGAAGTCTTCAGGAGGACATGGAGTTTACATGATAGGTGCACGTGGTGAAAAGAGGAGTGGCTGATTTAAGTACATTGAGAATGAAGTCCCAAGAAATGACAGGCTGATAATGATTTAATGATAATACTGAGATCATCACAGAATGACTTGATAGCTAGTGTTATGCGATAATTGACTATAACAAGGAGGATAAAAGGGATGATAGATCTACTAGTAGTAAATAGTTAAAAGGTTAGGGGGGGGGGGGAGTTCTGTATGGATAGGTGGGATCTTGAGAGAGTTGTTGAGCCAAACATTTATTGCCAATTTTGGTTGATACATGGAAAAGTGGCAAGTTCAGTATGAAAGACTTCTGAATTGGTTGTCTATAGTCAATCCAGATCTTGGAGATTGCATCTCGCCTCTCACTACTGTTTAGAGCAAAGTGGTGGAGGTGTCTAATTTTGTTCCGAATATAGACCGGTCTAATGTAGGCAAAATCAATTGAAGGGAAAAGTTCTTAAGTTGTAGTTCTTTCAGACTTGTTTACTTTATAATATAATCAATAAGTAAATTGGGTGAATACTGGCAAGTTTACTTGTGTGGCAGGAGGCGTGTGTGGATGCGAGATAAGAGGTGCAGGTAATGTAGTGTATTGGGAAATTGGAAAGCCTTTTTGTCTTGGGAGCAGTAGGGATATAAGAACCTAGTAGAGCATGTTGTTCTGAAACTCAAAGAAGAGAGCACTTGATGGCAAGGTTGGTACATCGAACAGTAGAGTTGTAGACGCACTTAAAACAAGGACGTGGGCAGTACCAATCAAATGATTAAAAAGCATTTTTTCGATCCTTTGCGAGACTGGTGCCAGTTTCTCAAATGAGGATCTTAAATTACAATTAAATACGAAGTCACTGGTCACATAAATAAAACTGAGATTGTAATATGTAAGTAGTGTGAACTGAGGAGTGATGGCTCACTTTTCAGATATTTAGTTGACATTCAAGGAGGCTCCCATTAACCAGTCATCCTCCAGTCTACATTTTGAATGCTCAATTATAATTACAAACATTGCATTGTTCCAATGATTGCCCTACTATGTGAAATCACTTCGCAGAAGTTTCTTGAAGATAGCATGTAGAACTTTACTAAAACCCCTACATTAATAAAGTAGACAGCTTCTTGTTTGGAACAGTTTACCTCATCTAAAACATGCATGCTGCTCAACTTTTGGAAGGCATAGAAGCCATTCTTGCAACTGTTGTGACTTATTCTGCACCCCTCCTCTATTTTAAAATTAGCGCCACTTGTGGCTTTGTGTTCAATTTAGACTGTGTTCTGGAACACATCTTTTCTACAAGAAACCCTTACACATTCATTAAGTGGCACTTTTAGAATTCAAGCTTATGGGCCCACAAAACATTTGCGATTATTATATATTGAGTGCCTTTTTGAAATAACTACTGCTTCGAGAGAAACATGGAGAAGATGGTGAATTAAAACGTTTTTGTTACAACAGATGAATTAATGTTTCCAACCCAATTTGATTTCTGTTGTAGCCTCCTTTTAGAATACTCTCACCACCTTGCTGAAATTCTTGTCTCCTTTCTTAACGTATACTTTCTTTCTTTAAGCTTTATTCGGCACATATAAATGACCATAAAAGCACAGACATAAAAAACAACAATACATTTTAAAGGACATTTCAACTAAAATTTACAACTAATAATTACAGTCAATAATTCATGAATCAATTCATATCATTTACATGAAATTGATAGTCAAAATTCATTAAAACTCATACTTTTCCTGGAGTTGATGCACTGATTTAAAAATGTAGCAGTATTAAAAACAAGTATCTGCCGATTGCAAGTTAAAAATTAAAGCTATAGCATGTTTAACTGTATATACTCCATATTTAACAAACCGAGGTTTCAAAAATGCTATACAAAAACTAGTGTATAGTTTGCAAAACAGCAGAAAGTGCACAGTGCTCTGTGTGGATACATCATCACACCTAAATGGCCCAATCGGATATTTCTTAATGTTTGGATGGGCTACTAAACAATGTGCCATCCCAAATCTTAGTCTGGTTAGCATGAATTTGTGTGAATGCCTAGTCACCATAGATAGGTAAGATAGAAAACCCTCCGCTAAATTATATCTATTATAAAAAATGACAGTAGACAATGATCCGGTTGCGATTGCTCGCTTCCTTTCCACGTATGTCAGAAATATACTTTTCATTTCCGATTTGGAGATCAATGATGCTGCGCTGGGATCATTTAAAATATTCAAGTTAAAAATGTCTGAAAAACAGACAACATATTTAACCCAGGCAATATCTCGATATTTGTCCAAACGTAAACAATCCTCAACAATAGATCTATTAAATAACTTCTCATCGCCAAGCCAAAAAGACCGCCAAATCATCAGTGGCCTAAGCGATAACAGATCAGTTAGGTAATTGATGGCTAGTTCTCGGTGGCTTAATTCAGTTGAAGCGGGCAAAAACAGGAGCTTTTTTAAAAACATATTTTCCTCTAACTGTAAGTTGTGAACACAGCTATAGCCCCATACTCCTGCCCCGTACAGTGCTATAGTCACACATCTAGCTTGGTATATCTTGAGCATATCCCTGGTACGGCGGTCCCCAAACTTTGCAGCAAATCTGTATATACCATGGGCATTCTTTACCATTTTGTTCCGGATATTATTAAATTCATTATTCCACATCCTGTCGTTAGAGAAGGTAATACCTAGGTAACAAAATGTGTCCACCTGTTGCACCTTTTCACTATCTATAAAAAAGGCATTTAACATTTTAGCTTTAGCCCCACAAGTCATAGTGTACGTTTTTCCCTTATTAATTACTAATTTGCTATCTTTGATAAAGGAGGAAAAACTATCCATTAGTCGCTGTAGTCCAACAGAAGTTCTAGAAAGTAAAACAGCGTCATCGGCGTATAATAACACCGGCACTGGAACACCATTGATCTGGGGCCATCAGCATTAACTTTTTTTAAAATAGCATCAATTCCATTAATAAATAAAATAAATAGGCGGGGGGCCAAAACACAGCCCTGCCTAATTCCTCGTTTAACTCACAATTTTGGGGTACATTCTCCTCTAGTTCCAAAGCGTACACTAGTTTTCAATTTCTCATATAGCCTAGCGAGAGAGAAAATTATGCCTTCTGGTGCTCCTAGCTTTAACAAGGTTGGCCACAGAATAGAATGATCTACCATGTCGAAAGCACTGCTCAGGTCTGCAAAGCAGAGATGCAAAGAGCCTGGTTTCGCTTCAGTATATTTCCCGATCAGTAAATCAAGATTGATTGCACTGGTCGAGCGTACCCCGGCCCTTCCTAAATCCATACTGGCTCTCGGCCAGTATGCCATCCTGCTCAACCCATTCCTCTAATCTCACGAGCATAACTCTGCTCATGACCTTGACTGATGAGTCAAGGAGAGAGATTGGGCGGTAATTCTTAGCATCAGACCTGCTTCCCTTTTTATAAATTGGCACAATAATCGATTCGCCCCAAGTTACAGGGGCCTCGACACACATATCTGTATTAAAAACAGTAACCAGAAGAGGACCCCAAACATCTGGTGCAGCCTTGTAAACATCTATAGGTACCCCATCCGGGCCCTGGGCTTTCCCTCCTTTACTAGCACGTATGCCATGTTCAACCTCACTCACAGAAATGTCCAGGGGCAAAACAGTCCACTTATTGGGTCTGGCATCAGTGACACTGTTAAGAGTAAAAAATGCTAGAGAAATGGGCAATCCAACCCTCACTTGATACATTAGAAGTCAGCTCGGGTATTTTTTCATCTCTTAAAAAGGACGAGTTAACCGTGGCCCAAAATAAGGTGCAATTCGATAACTCTTCTGCTTGGTTAAGGGAGTCCCAAGCCTGTTGCTGTAGTTCACGCTTCCTCTGTTTGAGCACACATTTATATTCCATTCTCAGTTTAATTATCAAATTTTTGTCCCTGGGCTTCACTGCTAATGCCAGCTTAAGGGCAGTTGATGTGGAAGTGCAATGGTGATTGAACCAACCCGGTCCATTCCTACGTTGCCCGCTATTACGCCCAGTGAACTTGGCATCAATAGCTTTATTAATTTTATTAAAACAATATAAAACCTTCTCAGAATCGGAACTATTTTCTAAAATAGAAACTATGTCCAGCAGGCTCTCCTTAATTATGGAGCTAATTAATTCATCAGCCCTTTCACCTGTCCATCTTAGCCTTGCACCATTAATCCTGTGTGGTTCTACATTAGTAATTGTAATTCCTACATCCATCGAGCTACCTACCTAAAGAGTGGTGTCCAGAATGATGCGGTTATGATCACTTAATGTCGTTACTTCAATTCTGGGTGGGTCACAGTAAGAGATAATGTTGGAGGATATGATCACATGGTCAATGACAGAGCTGGTATGCCAATTTTTAAAAGTGGGAATGGATAAACCATTAACATCTTTACAACCCTCCACTATTTCCAGGTCATAACAGCCCATAAGCTTGTGCAATGCTTCCCCATAACTGCTATGCCCGAAATGCAGGACATCCCAGCCAGCATTATTAGTAACCCCACAGACCTTTTGTGGAGACAATTCGCACAATGTAGTAGTAAAATCCCCTACCCAGATAAAGTCAAATACAACATTCTCTTCCAAACATAAATTTTCAATAGCACCGGCTAAGTCTGTTACTACTGTGACCCGGGTACCATCAAAAATATTGTTGTAGTAGTTAATCAATAGTATATTATGGTCTTTGTCCTAGACAAGCCAAAGGATCTGCACAAGATCACCTACAGGTATATACTTTTTAACCACAATGGGGCGACAAATCGTTACAAGTGTGAGGAGGCCCCCTTTGGCTCTACCTATACCTCCTCCCAATGCCGTTAAGTTATAGGAGACTAATCCCTCATAATTAACTTCATCTTTACACCATGTTTCCTGGAGACATAGGATATCATGGGCATTAATAAACGTTAACCATCCCGGGTCCCTCTCCTTCGATTTCAACCCTGCCACATTCCAACAAATGATTGTAATGCCTTTACCCCTGACACGATCGCTATCCTGCATCAGGCGGTTATTTCTTCCCCCATTCTCATTTAAATTACGTGTCCCCGCATTCGGACAGTGCCCTTACATCCGCCACCAATTTAGTATCTGTTATAATGGTGATCTCTTGGGCCACAATATTATCTTTACAGGCAACCACATAGGGGCTAATAGTCTCCTGGGGTAGACACTGTCCTGCCTGATTGACTTAATCATTTGCATCCAGAGAATTTAAAGGCTGGAATCGATTTTGCATTAAAATGTCAGGGTATGGCCTATGTGTAACTGGGCAAAATCTACTTCTTCTACTCTCACGAGGGGCAATGTTAAGGTGACTATAGAAGAAAGCGAGCGGGCACACACATTATTATCAGTAATCGGTAGTGAGGCAGCTCTCAGTAATACAGTGGCAGCATGTTGAGGATGTTTAAAATTTATAATAAGTCTCCCCTAAAACTTTTCTTAGAGCTCCCTACAATACAGTTGGGAATCCACAATGTTTATTCAACCAGGAAACAGTTTTATTTTTTAAAGACTCGTGTGTTTCCTGGTAATTTCCATTCTCGGCAGGGGGGACATTAGTTAAAACTACCACATATGGTGCGCAATCAGGGGGTAGATTAGTGGCGTGCCTTCGCCTTACCTCAGTCCAGCCCTCACTTCTATCGAGTGTTGCTACAGCCTGGCTATCATTACGGGCTAGGAACTGGGCAGACGAGGGATTCTGTACATCATTCCCACTAATACCTATACCTCCCCCGGAGGGGGCAACCTGAGTATCACAATTACTTGTTAATGGAGCTGGTACGCTACCCACTTCCTCCACAGATGTTTTAAGTAGACCACCTAATCTATTAACCTCTGCGGTTAGCTGATCGATTTTTGCCGTAAGAAGTTTAATACCCTTAATCTTTAAATCAATAGTGCTTACTAAGTTTTTAATTTGTTCAGCATCCAATTTAACAGCATCATTATTTGCCGTAATATCCTCGTCCTTATCTAGGTTCTTAAGGGGGCTAACTGCTCTTTTTCGTACAGGACGTAAACCCCCGCGTTTGGTCTGAGCTTTCCTGCATGCTCTGACCACTCTAGGCACAGGGCTCGGTAGGTGCTGCACTGTGGGTTCTGTAAAATCATCTAGATCAACTAGGGTGGAGGTATTCTGCTCAGGCATTTCCCTAACAGAAACATCAAGATTATTATAGTCACTACTACTGTCGTCCAATACCAATGAAACAGATGGGGGTTGCATAATAGGTGGGGGGGGAGAACTACTTAGCCCTAACGACTGTCGCCTCTCACTATTAATTTTGCTCACAAACTCCAATAAGTAGTTATCCAAGGTGTGAGGCATTGGGGGGGCCTTTTGCTTTGACATAGTTAACAATGATCAGTAAATGAACAGAGTAAAGCTTTTCCGAATTACACACAATTGACAAACCGCCAGCTATTGGCACAGGGTTTTAAATAAACCCTATCTATATATATATATATATATATATATATATATATATATATATATATATATATATATATATATATATATATATATATACACACAAAGTTAAAATAATAAGACCTCACTGTATACGGGGCACAAGGTCAGGCCCAGCCCAGTCGCGTCCTGTCAGACTGTCCGCCCTTTGTCCGGCTCCGTTCCGCGCTGCGAAGACCGGAGGCTGTTCTTATAGGCCGGTGGGGATGGGGCTGATCTCAGCACAGGTGCGCTGGTGCACGGACTCCTGGTCCTGGGAGTCCCGTGCGTCTGAGCCTGAATGCCCCCAAAGATGTTTGTGGTCAATTGCAGCCTTCAGCGTTTGACCCCGCAGTGGAAAACCGCACCTCTGCTCCCGTTCACTTCTCCAGCGACAACAGATGAATTAATGTTTCCAACCCAATTTGATTTCTGTTGTAGCCTCCTTTTAGAATACTCGCACCACCTTGCTGAAATTCTTGTCTTCTTTCTTAACGTATACATTTTATTTATTTTCCACTAAATAGCAAATTAACGTGTTACTTCGTATCCATTGAATGTAAGTGCTGTATGTAGCAAGACGGTAAATCTCAATAGATATATTAGCCTTTGTGTAGTTTGAGGGTCAAGTAAATCTTTAATACAATCTGCTTCCCTTTTCATCTGTCTAAGAATAGTTTCCTTACTGACGTTAGTTACTGCCATTGAAAACAATTGGCCATGCCTCTGTGCTGGGAGATCATTAGGTGTAATGGGCATGAAATGTACCAGTCCTATCAATGTGACTAGATCCTCAGACACTATGAGCCATATTTACTCTTAATGTGCAGTTACTCTATAGCTGACCATTCCGCTGTATATCCCCTAACCGTTTTTCACCACTGGGATACCTTCCTTCAACCAGGTAATTGCGATTCTTATTCAACCCAATATTAAACATAAGCTTGCAAACACCTCACACCTCATGGTATTTCTGCATCATGACATTACCATCCCAAAAGTATATAGCCTGCATCCAAATTACCACACCGCAGACATGCACTGGATAGTTTGTGTAGAAAACCTTGTCAGTGAACCAAAGTTGTAACATTTTAGCAATAAGAACGGGTATTGCTAGCACACTATACCAGTTCCAGGGTGTAGGAAGCCAATGCAAATTCACGGTCAGTTGATTCAGCAAATTGTTTTACATGGATCAACGTCCTCCGATTCAACGTGGTATTACTTTCAGGCACAAACCCTACTGGTCAGGTTTCACCAGTGTCTGAACTACAGTCAGTCTGGTCGGCAATACCTTGCTCAATATTTGTGTTTACGCTTAAGAGACAGTGGTGATCAGATGAGCATTGTTTCATGTTCTTGTCTGGCTTAGTTACAACCACTATCTGTACTTCCCTCACTTAAGATTATGGAAGTCCCTCCTCCCTCTCCGTTTACCTCTAGTTGTTTATTTCTCAGGAAACCTGCATATTTGTTATACTTCAGGTGGACTGTCCATTTCTTTAGGTTTCCTGCAGTTTGTGGCTTTAATGGCCTCTAGCAGCTTCTCCTTACATGGGGGTGCTCCAAAGAGGCAAGTTCTCATCTGACCAGTGTGAAAGGGATATGTCTCTTAAATGATTCTCAGCACTTTTCCATGTAGGAGACAGCCATCCTGGATATATATCAGATAAATATCCTTGGAGGTTCTTTTATGCCCTTGTCACAACTGCCTTCCGTACATCGTTTACCATATGCAATCTACTTGTCCTCTTATAGAAGCCATGCAAATATACTAAGACAGTGGTTCCCAAACTCTTGACTCCTGAGGACCCCCACTGAATCACTACTGGAGTCCGGGGACCCCCAAGCAATTTTTACACTTTAAATTTCAAAAAATTAAAACAATAACTCGCAAAAAATACACAAACAAGTACACACCAAACAAATACTTGCATTACTAGAGCTTTTATTATTTTATCTTGAAAAATATGCAAAAATTAAAACATTTTAATGGGAAGGATGGTGCTGCATCTCGGCGACTAACTTTTCAATGTTTGGTTTTATTTCGGAAAGTTGAATCCTTAGGTCAGATTCTACATTTTGCAAGCGATTTCTGTTCTTATTTTTAAGGTACAGAATGAGGATTATCAACATCATTACACGCATTGATTGCATAATGTGCCATGCAGAAACCATTTTAAAATAAACCATTTTAAAATCAATGCAATAATTTGGAGTGGACTACACTTGCAGCCACACTTTTCATGAAACCAACCCTGACGGCGGGAATAAACCATAATGTCACTGCTACTAGCACACAAGCTGATCACTCGTCACACACTAGAAGAATTATAGAAAGGCTGCTGCTAAATCATAGCTGCCAAGGTTTCAGATTGCGGTGTGTGATATTGTCATAAATACAGTGTAATTATGAGTGACATTTCAGTGACTATGAGTGACACTTGCTCACAAGCAAAATAAAGCAATGAAGATGAGGGAAACATAAATACCAGAAACTACACCAATTTGAGCAACAAGACAGGCTAAGTTAACTGCTTCAAAGCATAAGAAACAATTCATTTATCAGACCACATTAATTCCCAACTTTTTTCTGTCGCGTTTTACTTTTCCAGCCAGAATAGCGTTTTAACCAAATGCATATTACATTTTCATGCTAGCAGTTAGTCATTTCACTTGTAACACTAAAACACTGAGCTGCCCTGCGCCTGCAGATTTACTGTGTTTGAAATATTCAGATCATGATAATATCACTCAACATTCTACAAAAGGAGTGCATGAATATGCCAACATTATAGTAAACAGACTTGGAGAGCAGCAGCACAATAGCAGTCTGTACACATTGCACTGACTGAGGAGCAAGCAGACAAGTCATAAAGTGCAAATAGGTACAAGTTACCAGGCATACGCAAATGGTCACCAAACCCAGACTGAGTGATCATAAGCTAGAAACAGAACCCTCTCAAACAGATCTAATGAGAGAGGGCAGAATCCGCCAGCAGCTTGACCTGCAGGAACGTCCGAGAGGCCTTTTTTCCAAATCTGTCCTGAATAAAACCTTATTTGTTACTATCCTCAATCTGAGACGAAATTTAAATCAAGCAAGAAAAATGGTGCACGATAAATAGCATCTGTTTTGAGTTTTTGGAGGCTAACATGCAGACTGTGGTACTTTGGTACTATAAATAGCACACTTTTCCCCTGTAAGTTTACGGCAGGTTTGACCGTCCTAAATTTTAAGAAGGGTGCAATATTTAACATACCTGGTAATTACATACTCAGTGAATACCACCCAATCACTGCGCAAACAGGGCTTACCCAGAGGTGGGACAATTCCAGCCAAATTGTAATGTATTTAGTAAGTACCAGAGGCGCAACTGGAGCCAAATTTCGTGGGGGGCAGGGGGCTAAGAAAACATTTCGGGGGGGGGGGGGGGCTGAATGTTAAGCAAAAGGCAGAGTGGAGCTGCAGAGTCTATTAGAAGGGGTGAAACAACAGTAAGGCCTCATTAACGTGCAAATAGTCTTTTAAAGACCTGTCAAGTGCTCAGGTGCAGTCGCATCCCAGCCTGACACACACACGACATAGGCAGAGTGGAGCTGATTTGGGGGTGGCTGAATCTAGTTTAAGCAAAAGTCAGAGTGGAGCTGCAGGGGCTCTTAGAAGGGGTGAAACAACAGTAAGGCCTCATTAACGTGCAAATGGTCTTTTAAAGACCTGTGAAGTGCTCGGCTGCGGTCTCATCCCGGGCTGAGGGCTGACACACACGACATAGGCAGAGTGGGGCTGATTTCGGGGGGGGGGGGGGGGGGATTGGCTGAATCTAGTTTAAGCAAACGGCAGAGTGGAGCTGCACAGGGCCGGCTTTAGTGCTGGTGGCGCCCTGTGCGACAATGTTTGTTGACGCCCCCCCCAATGACCACCTCCACCACGGATTCTCTCACCAGCACCCTTTAACAGTGACCAAGTCTCCATAACCACACACTCTCAGATGCATTGAATTAATACGAGTGTAGGCCCGGGTGTCCGAGCACTTTCCATCACACACACATTACACAGAGACAATCAATCATACGTGTGTAAATCAGTGTATAGGAAATATTACATAAGAGCCAAAGGACTGAAAGTGTAGGAGTCACATGTCATCCATACTGGTAGGCAGTATAGTTTAAGAGTGCTTGGTGTGGAGAAGCACAAACTCAGAGTCGAAAAATAAACAGCATAGTTGGGAGTTTTCTTTAATAATAAGAATCGATTTCTAGCCAAATTAACCCTTTTTGCAACATTAATCAATGTTCTAATATTGTATACTTTGCAGTGTGTATGCAGTGCAGGGTGAAAGTTAAAAGCTCACTATTCTATGTTAGGAATTTAAGTTATAAATTGCAAGTAACAAAAGGATGTCTCTTTTGAAAGCAGTAATATTTGATCTGTTTATCATACCCACTCTGTAATCTACTTGGCACACGTTCTTTGCAGCAGGCATATTAACCCTTGTCTGCACTAACTTCACAGAAGACAAAACCTCAACTATACAAAATGCTCATCTCTCTCCAGGAAGATAATTAATCACAGGAGTTTTCTTGACATTTATGTGAGGCCTGGTAATTGCCGGCGGAAATAAACGCTGCAGCAGGTGCTTCTAATCTAAAAAGCATAATAAACTTTCAAACACGGACCCAGGAAGCCAGCGGCCGGTGCGGTGGCACCGGTCGCACCGCCCTAAAGCCCACCGGCCGCTGGCTTCCTGGGTCCGTTTTTGAAAGTTTTTTATGCTTTTTAGACATTAGAAGCACCTGCTGCAGCGATTCTTTCTGCCGGCAATTACTAGGCCTCACATAAATGTCGCGTAACACCGATTGTACTCCCGTTGTGTGTGTCGGCCCTCAGCCCGGAATGAGACTCCACCCGAGCACTTCAGAGGTATTTAAAAGCCCATTTGCACGTTATTGAGGCCTTACTGTTTCACCCCTTCTAAGAGCCCCGCGCAGCTGCGGGGCTCTTAGAAGGGGTGAAACAGTAAGGCCTCAATAACGTACAAATGGGCTTTTACATACCTCTGAAGTGCTCGGGTGAAGTCTCATTCCGGGCTGAGGGCCGACACACACAACGGGAGTACAATCGGTGTTGCGCGACTGGTACACCCGGCCTACACACGGCGTCCTAATTCCCCTGGCCTTTGCCCAACAGGATTAAATGTAAAAAAATTTAAATGAACTATAAATAGATAAACACTCACGTGCTGTAGTAGTGGTGCCGGAATGCGGGTATTTAGCGAGGCGAAGCGGAGACAGGGCATTGGGCGGCAAAATGCTCCTGGGCTGGCTGCAGACGCGAGGAAAGACGCACTGCCGTGAGAGCGTGCACGTCTATAAAAAAATAAGCCAATCACCCTTCAGCTTCCCCGGCCTAAGCTGAAATGGTGATTGGCCCGCTTTTTTTTGGTCCCGCCGCCCCTGCGCTGTCATTCACAGTGCTTGTATGCGCTTCAATGCTTCTAAATATTTAAAAATAGCTGACTCGAAGGCACTCCAGTTCGCGGACCCCCTGGGACTGTCACGGACCCCTGGGGGTCCGCGGACCACAGTTTGGGAAACGCTGCTGTAGGTGATAATGCATGGATTTCACTTGGGAAAGGTAGCTGCATTGCATCAGCTCTTGGAAAGAGGTCAAAGAGCTGGAAAGTAGACTTGAGTAAAACATAAGCTAAGAATAGACACTTGCAGGGAGGCGTAAGCCGGCTGAAAGAAGCTGGTGATTGCTTACGATAGACTACAATGTTTCATACGTCTTACAGACACATGACGCAGAGGAGAAAAATCTTAGTACAGCGTTTCCCAAACTGTGGTCCGCGGACCCCCAGGGGTCCGTGACACATTCCCAGGGGGTCCGCGAACTGGAGTGCCTTCGAGTCAGCTATTTTTAAATATTTAGAAGCATTGAAGCGCATACAAGCACTGTGAATGACAGCGCAGGGGCGGCGGGACCAAAAAAAGCGGGCCAATCACCATTTCAGCTTAGGCCGGGGAAGCTGAAGGGTGATTGGCTTATTTTTTTTATAGACGTGCACGCTCCCACGGCAGTGCGTCTTTCCTCGCGTCTGCAGCCAGCCCAGGAGCATTTTGCCGCCCAATGCCCTGTCTCCGCTTCGCCTCGCTAAATACCCGCATTCCGGCACCACTACTACAGCACGTGAGTGTTTATCTATTTATAGTTCATTTAAATTTTTTTACATTTAATCCTGTTGGGCAAAGGCCAGGGGAATTAGGACGCCGTGTGTAGGCCGGGTGTACCAGTCGCGCAACACCGATTGTACTCCCGTTGTGTGTGTCGGCCCTCAGCCCGGAATGAGACTTCACCCGAGCACTTCAGAGGTATGTAAAAGCCCATTTGTACGTTATTGAGGCCTTACTGTTTCACCCCTTCTAAGAGCCCCGCAGCTGCGCGGGGCTCTTAGAAGGGGTGAAACAGTAAGGCCTCAATAACGTGCAAATGGGCTTTTAAATACCTCTGAAGTGCTCGGGTGGAGTCTCATTCCGGGCTGAGGGCCGACACACACAACGGGAGTACAATCGGTGTTACGCGACATTTATGTGAGGCCTAGTAATTGCCGGCAGAAAGAATCGCTGCAGCAGGTGCTTCTAATGTCTAAAAAGCATAAAAAACTTTCAAAAACGGACCCAGGAAGCCAGCGGCCGGTGGGCTTTAGGGCGGTGCGACCGGTGCCACCGCACCGGCCGCTGGCTTCCTGGGTCCGTGTTTGAAAGTTTATTATGCTTTTTAGATTAGAAGCACCTGCTGCAGCGTTTATTTCCGCCGGCAATTACCAGGCCTCACATAAATGTCAAGAAAACTCCTGTGATTAATTATCTTCCTGGAGAGAGATGAGCATTTTGTATAGTTGAGGTTTTGTCTTCTGTGAAGTTAGTGCAGACAAGGGTTAATATGCCTGCTGCAAAGAACGTGTGCCAAGTAGATTACAGAGTGGGTATGATAAACAGATCAAATATTACTGCTTTCAAAAGAGACATCCTTTTGTTACTTGCAATTTATAACTTAAATTCCTAACATAGAATAGTGAGCTTTTAACTTTCACCCTGCACTGCATACACACTGCAAAGTATACAATATTAGAACATTGATTAATGTTGCAAAAAGGGTTAATTTGGCTAGAAATCGATTCTTATTATTAAAGAAAACTCCCAACTATGCTGTTTATTTTTCGACTCTGAGTTTGTGCTTCTCCACACCAAGCACTCTTAAACTATACTGCCTACCAGTATGGATGACATGTGACTCCTACACTTTCAGTCCTTTGGCTCTTATGTAATATTTCCTATACACTGATTTACACACGTATGATTGATTGTCTCTGTGTAATGTGTGTGTGATGGAAAGTGCTCGGACACCCGGGCCTACACTCGTATTAATTCAATGCATCTGAGAGTGTGTGGTTATGGAGACTTGGTCACTGTTAAAGGGTGCTGGTGAGAGAATCCGTGGTGGAGGTGGTCATTGGGGGGGCGTCAACAAACATTGTCGCACAGGGCGCCACCAGCACTAAAGCCGGCCCTGTGCAGCTCCACTCTGCCGTTTGCTTAAACTAGATTCAGCCAATCCCCCCCCCCCCCCCCCCCCCCGAAATCAGCCCCACTCTGCCTATGTCGTGTGTGTCAGCCCTCAGCCCGGGATGAGACCGCAGCCGAGCACTTCACAGGTCTTTAAAAGACCATTTGCACGTTAATGAGGCCTTACTGTTGTTTCACCCCTTCTAAGAGCCCCTGCAGCTCCACTCTGACTTTTGCTTAAACTAGATTCAGCCACCCCCAAATCAGCTCCACTCTGCCTATGTCGTGTGTGTGTCAGGCTGGGATGCGACTGCACCTGAGCACTTGACAGGTCTTTAAAAGACTATTTGCACGTTAATGAGGCCTTACTGTTGTTTCACCCCTTCTAATAGACTCTGCAGCTCCACTCTGCCTTTTGCTTAACATTCAGCCCCCCCCCCCCCCCCCGAAATGTTTTCTTAGCCCCCTGCCCCCCACGAAATTTGGCTCCAGTTGCGCCTCTGGTACTTACTAAATACATTACAATTTGGCTGGAATTGTCCCACCTCTGGGTAAGCCCTGTTTGCGCAGTGATTGGGTGGTATTCACTGAGTATGTAATTACCAGGTATGTTAAATATTGCACCCTTCTTAAAATTTAGGACGGTCAAACCTGCCGTAAACTTACAGGGGAAAAGTGTGCTATTTATAGTACCAAAGTACCACAGTCTGCATGTTAGCCTCCAAAAACTCAAAACAGATGCTATTTATCGTGCACCATTTTTCTTGCTTGATTTAAATTTCGTCTCAGATTGAGGATAGTAACAAATAAGGTTTTATTCAGGACAGATTTGGAAAAAAGGCCTCTCGGACGTTCCTGCAGGTCAAGCTGCTGGCGGATTCTGCCCTCTCTCATTAGATCTGTTTGAGAGGGTTCTGTTTCTAGCTTATGATCACTCAGTCTGGGTTTGGTGACCATTTGCGTATGCCTGGTAACTTGTACCTATTTGCACTTTATGACTTGTCTGCTTGCTCCTCAGTCAGTGCAATGTGTACAGACTGCTATTGTGCTGCTGCTCTCCAAGTCTGTTTACTTTAATGTTGGCATATTCATGCACTCCTTTTGTAGAATGTTGAGTGATATTATCATGATCTGAATATTTCAAACACAGTAAATCTGCAGGCGCAGGGCAGCTCAGTGTTTTAGTGTTACAAGTGAAATGACTAACTGCTAGCATGAAAATGTAATATGCATTTGGTTAAAACGCTATTCTGGCTGGAAAAGTAAAACGCGACAGAAAAAAGTTGGGAATTAATGTGGTCTGATAAATGAATTGTTTCTTATGCTTTGAAGCAGTTAACTTAGCCTGTCTTGTTGCTCAAATTGGTGTAGTTTCTGGTATTTATGTTTCCCTCATCTTCATTGCTTTATTTTGCTTGTGAGCAAGTGTCACTCATAGTCACTGAAATGTCACTCATAATTACACTGTATTTATGACAATATCACACACCGCAATCTGAAACCTTGGCAGCTATGATTTAGCAGCAGCCTTTCTATAATTCTTCTAGTGTGTGACGAGTGATCAGCTTGTGTGCTAGTAGCAGTGACATTATGGTTTATTCCCGCCGTCAGGGTTGGTTTCATGAAAAGTGTGGCTGCAAGTGTAGTCCACTCCAAATTATTGCATTGATTTTAAAATGGTTTATTTTAAAATGGTTTCTGCATGGCACATTATGCAATCAATGCGTGTAATGATGTTGATAATCCTCATTCTGTACCTTAAAAATAAGAACAGAAATCGCTTGCAAAATGTAGAATCTGACCTAAGGATTCAACTTTCCGAAATAAAACCAAACATTGAAAAGTTAGTCGCCGAGATGCAGCACCATCCTTCCCATTAAAATGTTTTAATTTTTGCATATTTTTCAAGATAAAATAATAAAAGCTCTAGTAATGCAAGTATTTGTTTGGTGTGTACTTGTTTGTGTATTTTTTGCGAGTTATTGTTTTAATTTTTTGAAATTTAAAGTGTAAAAATTGCTTGGGGGTCCCCGGACTCCAGTAGTGATTCAGTGGGGGTCCTCAGGAGTCAAGAGTTTGGGAACCACTGACCTACAGTGAACCCTATTCAGGGGCCAGGCCCAATGCTGTAGCCCAATAAATTTGCAAGTGGGATTGTATTTCTGATGCAATTTCAGACTTGAATTGTATTTTCATTAGCGTCCACGTTAAACTCAGTGTAAGAATCCCAGGGCTATCTATATTTAAGGCTCCCTGTTTTCCGTTTTTACTGATTTTTACAGATAAAGACCGAAAACCATTTATTTTCTTGTCTGTATTTATTTTTAAATGTGGATAAAAACGGAAATTGGGTGCTCTTTGAGTGATTCTAAATACACTTTACCATGACTCTCATGCCAATAACTGTGTGTATTGATAGGTAAGCGGGTTAAAGAGAAATTTTAGTAAAGAGGCTTAAACAGCAGTAAATATGCACAAAGCTGATACTGTGCATATTTTCATATAAGTGCATTGATTTATATTCTGCGGGAGCTCATATCACTGAAACCTGGCAGGCATTCAAGCATGACTGCATATTTATTAGTTATATAAATGAGAAAATATACCAGTTTCAGCTTTATTTTTTTCACAAAATCCATAATAAATATGGATAAATACCGATCAACTTGACAAAAAATAAACATGGATAAATACAGACTGAAATGTCCCAAAAATAAATACCATAAAACCGGGAGCCCCATCTATAATCTATTCTCAATAGGGAGTGATCGAGAGATTAATAGCCATAGTATGCACCACTCTCTAGTCTCCTAATTTAGTGATATCCAACCTGCTCTGCCATGGACCTTAATAAAAAACATTTCCTCCATAAATGTTTCTTGTAAAGTACCCCTTAACAACAAACCTATCTACAGAATACTTCTATAACCGTAAATTAACCATACCAGCATGTCATAGCTTCTGTCTCAACCCACAATCCACTTTCGCAAACCAAGGTTCAGCTAAACCAGGCGTCCTTGGTTATTGAGGAATGGGCTCTATGTACTCTTAACTGAGAATAAGATTGACAATCCTTAAGGCTCCCGAGAATTGCTATCAAGAGTTCCACCAGAAGACCTTCAGCCATCTCTGTGAATCTTGGACATCAGAGATTATTCTATTCAGTCATGCCTCCTTTCCCCCATCTTTCTGTTTAGCAGAAGGGGCCCGTGTTGTAGTCTGTAGTCACAGGATATTGTCACACATTTTTGCCACTATTTTTATTATGATCTCCTCCACTGCCTGTCACCGTCACTCTATCAGCTACTATACCCATGTTGGCTGTCACTAAAGTCCTATCAATAGAGATCGTGTCTATTTTGAATCCCAGTGCTGCACCACACCAATCAAATCAACCGATGGTTAAGAGCTAGTGCCTTACTCTTTGCATGCGGAAATCAATCTCTTTGCTGTCTATAGTGTTGCAGAAGGGTAATGCATTAGGTTCTTATTCTGGGTGGCTTATCCTTCATCATTTTGTCAGTTAAGTTCTGATCTGTTATCAGTCTTTTGTTTGTAGAAAATTAGCATTGAATGAATTCTATATGACAACAGTCCATGCCTAGCCATCAACCTGATTTTTGTCCCTTTCTGGCTAACTATTTGTATTTTAAAATTTACTGAGCCAGGGTTGTGGAATTTAATAAAATATCTACTTGTCCATGGGGCAGGTTGCTTCATAAATCAACTTGTCCTGTAACAAAATCCAATTTCCTTTGGTGCCATGTAGTGTGGCAACAAATTATGGCAGCAATTTCGTTATATAAGAGCTCTAGTATAGCCTCTCTGATTATGCTAGGGCTCATACCATAGTAGTGTTCTAATACTTGCAATCCCCTTGTGTTGCCATGTTTTGCAGCGTGAATCTTTCTGGATTCACTATGCTCTGCATTATTCCGCGATCTTGTGGTTGGGTCCGGATTCATAGTCCTTTTTTTTTTTTTTTTTTTTGTAGCCCAGGTGGGCGGCGACTACCCACCATTTGGTGTGCTTCCTGCGGAAGTCCCACCTTTGGGGCGCCATCTTCAGATTCTTTTTTCCGCCGTTGGGTCTGGATCGTCATCGGGAAGCTCCAGAATTACAATCGAAGGAAGAAGAAAAAAAAGCGAGTTTCGTCGATAAATACTAAGAAGATATCACAGGAAAGGAAGAGATTTCATCAGGAGCGCGAAGAAAGGAGGTTCTTCGCCTTTTTCTTGGACGACCTTGGAGAATGCGCACTCAGAGGCCCTGAGCGCAATGGACAAAACGCCATTCAAGTTCTGCCCAAACTGCCACCACAAGTTCGCGCAGAAGGACCAGCATCCGGTCTGCAACCTCTGCCTACCGGTCGAACACCAGAGTAAGGACTGCAACGCCTGCTCAGCCTTCGCGCCTAAGACGCTCCGGGTGAGAGATCGGCAGAGAAGAGCCAACGCCAGCATGGATGGCAAGGGTAAGGCCCCGTCGCTCTACGATCTGGGCCTCTCCACGGACGATGAGGACAACGTCGCCGAGGCAGCCGAAAACTTCACGGTCGTAGAGACCGACAAGAAAAAAGACTAGGTAAGAATCGTCGAGCGCAAAACAGAAAATACCTCAAACACGAGGGTGACTCGAGAAAATCAGAGTCAAAGTCCACGAAGGCAACCCCGGCGCCGAAAACTTCGACTAACGGGGGAAGCATGGACAAGAGGCCGAGCGGATCCTTCGAAAAGGACTCCCTGGTGCCGAAAGACGCCGAAAAGCAAGGGTCGTCGAAGACAACCCAGGAAACAGGACGATCGACGCAGAAAGAACGGTCGACGTCGACGCAAGTTTCGACAAAGACCCGCGGTCGACGCCGAAAGCATCTCCGAGATGGAGAAAAAGAGGCGGCTCGAGGCCGAAATGGAGAACATCCTTCAGAGGAAGAAGGAGTTCGACGCCAAGATGAAGGAGTTCAAGTTTCCAACGGTTCCACCGACGGAAGTCGTCGAGGACGAATTCGACACCGAGGGGCTGACGAGGGATCTCGAAGAGGAAGACGAGACCTATTATGACGGCGAAGCCGAGGAAGAAGACCAGCAGTCGTTCTACGGCTCGGCGCCATCTACCAGCCACGACAACGAATGGCAGGATCTCGACACCGAAAACCCGGAGGAGCCCGTGGACACGTACCCTTCGAGGCCTTCGCCGCCCGACGACATCGGGGTGTACAATATGGTGGTCAGGAGCGCAGCGACAGCCTTCGGCGTCAAACTCGACGAAGAGAAGCCGAAAGCCGATTTTTCTCCTCGAGACCCTGCTCCCCATCCAGACGAGGAGCCAATTCCTCCCCATGCTACAAAGTGTGATGAATCAGGGGAGAGAAGCCTTCAAGGAACCAGCGACCTGCCGTTCGATCACGCCCAGGACGGAGAAGAAGTATAAGCACTCTTCCCTGGACCCCCCCTTACATCCAAGGTAGCGTTACCGCCGACTCCATCATAGCTTCCACGGCCAGGAGAAGGGCCAACGTACCAGCAACTTCGGGCCCACCACCTGATAAAGAGAGCAGGAGGATAGACCTCACAGGAAGAAAGGTCGAGAGGAACGCCGCAATGCACTGGCGCATGGCGAATTCCAATGCACTCCTCAATAGGCACCAGTACCAGCACTGGGACGAGATGGGGGAGATAGTAAAACACCTCCCCGAAGAATACCGCCAGAGAGCCTCGCGCCTGGTAGACGAAGGCAAAAACATCGCCAACTCCTGTATAAAGACGGCGTTGGACGGGGCAGAGACTTCAGCAAGACTAATGGCCATAGGGGTCACCGAGAGAAGGCATGCATGGCTCAGAATCTCGGGATTCAAACCGGAGGTGCAGAACAAGATCCTTAGCACCCCCTTCAACGGAGAGACACTGTTCGGAGCAACAGTAGACGAGAAACTCACCCAGCTGAAAAAAGAAAACGAAACGGCGAGGTCCATGGGGGCCCTACAGCTGAGGGGAATGAGGCGAGGCAATCCCTCGAGGAGACCCTACGGTAGGGGAGGAAGCCAACAGGGGGCGTCGCACCAGACGTTCCAGCAGGGTGAAAGTCACGGACAACAAGGTCAACAAAAGCAAAACTGGCAGTACCAACCTCGGGGCCAGTCCTTTCGGGGGAGAGGGAACGGACGTGGCCAGAGGAGGAGAGGGGGTGACCAGCCCTCATCAAAGTGACTCAGCACGCAAGAGGACGCCTACCCTCGACATGCCCCCAAGGGTGAGGCGCAAAAAAGTAACATCAGTGGGAGAGAAGATTCAAGAGCCTACGAGCATACAACACCAGTAGGCGGAAGACTGAGGTTCTACCTTCAGGAGTGGCGGCGTATAACCACAGACAAGTGGATACTGAGCATCATGCAGTACGGATACTGCGTAGATTTGGAGAAAAGACCTCCAAACAGGAAACCAAAGGGAAGACAGAGATCGGCTCAAGAACTGGCCCTACTCAGAGAAGAAACACGGAAACTTCTAGAAAAGAGAGCCATAGAGGCAGTGCCGTTCAGAGAACGCAACAAGGGGGTCTACTCAAACTACTTTGTGGTCCCGAAAGTAGACGGAAACCTCAGACCCATCCTGGACCTGCGTTTCCTAAACAAGTTCATCAAAACGCAGAAGTTCAAAATGACTTCGCTGCAGGAGGTGCTGCCCCAAATAAGAGACGGGGACTTCATGGTCACCGTGGACCTCAGGGATGCCTACCTGCACATCCCAATAAACAGAAGACACAAGGGCCTTCTAAGGTTCAACATCGACCTGGAACACTACCAGTTCACAACCCTGGCCTTCGGATTAAAATCGGCGCCAAGGGTCTTTACAAAATGCCTGTCGGCGGTCGCGGCCCACCTACGAAGGCAGGGAATCCATGTCTACCCCTACTTAGACGACTGGCTGGTCAAGGCAAACTCACGCGAGAAGTGCGAGAGGCACGCGTAACACTCTCACGAATCTGGGGTTCTCGATTCACTGGGGGAAGTCATCGCTGGAACCGGAGCAGGTGAAGATTTTCCTGGGGGCAAAAATCAACTCCCTGAACAGTACTGTAGTGCCCAGCGACAGGAGGACAGATGCCCTACTGAAGGAGACACGGCTCTACCAGAAGGGGCGAGCTCTGACAGTGAGGTCAGTGAGCAAGATGATGGGGATGATGGCGTCGTGTATCCAGCTGGTGCCGAATGTACGCCTGCACATGAGACCATTCCAGGAATGGCTACAACAGCAATGGTCACAAGCAAACGCAAGTTGGGAGGATCTAGTGGTTGTTACGCACGCAGTGCAGGAGGAGATAACTTGGTGGAACAGAGACAACATGACAGCAGGGAGAAGCCTGACACCACCAATCCCAACAATGACCATTACCACGGACGCATCGCAAAAGGGATGGGAGCGCACATTGACAACCTCAGAGTGAGGGGTCTGTGGGCTCCAGCAGATGCGGTTCGCCATATCAATTACCTCGAGTTGAAAACAGTCCTGCTAGCCCTGAAGGCATTCCAGAGGCACCTGTACAACCAGAGGGTGTTGGTTCAAACAGACAACACCACGGCAATGTTCTACATCAACAAACAAGGGGGGACACAGTCGTTCCCTCTCTCCTCTCTGGCTCAGGAGATTTGTAGATGGGCCATACCTCTCAGGATAGATCTACTGGCAATTCACCTACCGGGGAAGGACAATGTGGAGGCAGACTGGCTAAGCAGGCAGACCTCTGCATCGCACGAGTGGGAGCTCAATGGCCAGGAAACGGAGAAGCTTTTCCGGAGATGGGGAACTCCCACAATAGACCTATTTGCAACACGCCAAAATGCCAAAGCTTCGCGTAGACAACCAGATCAGCAATCCCAGGGAAATGCCCTATGGATAAGCTGGTCGAGGACATTTGCCTACGCCTTTCCACCGATACCCCTGTTGCACAGAGTGCTCGACAAGTGCAGAACCAGCAACATGACTCTGATCCTAGTGGCTCCGCAGTGGGCAAGGCAGACATGGTTCTCACAAATTCAAGAAATGGCACAAGGCAATCCATACAGGTTCGAGAGGAGGAAGGACCTGCTCTCAATGCAAAACGGAGAGGTCCTGCACTCAGAGCCAGAGACCCTCAACCTGGCGGCATGGCTCCTGAAGACCTAGAGTTCGCACACCTAAGATTGCCTCCGAGCACTATGCGAGTGCTACGGGAGGCAAGGAAACCAACTACACGTAAATGCTACAGCGCAAAATGGAAGAGATTCACTGTGTGGTGCAGGAAAAAGGGCCTGCAAAACAGAATGACAAGAGACTCAACAGTACTGAGGTACCTCACACACCTTCTGAAGAGTAACCTCTGCTCGAGCTCCCTAAGGGTACACCTAGCGGCAATCGTTGCCTACACCAGAGGTGAAAAGGGTGGAAGTTTCTTCACCTCGCAGGTGGTGAAGAGATTCATGGAAGGAGCCAAAAGAAAGGCCCCCCCCCCCCCCCCCGAAAAGGTTGCCGCCGCCGGCATGGAATCTAAACGTGGTTCTGACGGAGCTCATGAAGGCACCGTTTGAACCCATTCACAAAGCCACACTGCAAATGTTGACGATGAAAACGGTCTTTCTAGTGGCCATAACCTCACTACGCAGGGTGAGCGAGCTTCAAGCACTAACGCTACAGGAACCCTACATTCAGATTCACAAGGACAGAGTAGTCCTGAGGACGGACCCACACTTCATGCCCAAGGTGGTGTCGGCGTTAAACATGAATCGGAGTATTCAGATACCAAGTTTCTTCCAAAACCCGACTTCAAACGCAGAAAAGGCCCTGCACACCCTCGACGCAAGAAGAGCGGTGATGCACTACATTGAGAGAACCAAGGAACTCAGGAAGTCGAAGCAGCTGTTTGTGTCCTTTGCTACTAGCTTCATGGGTAGGCCAGTAACTAAGGGCACCATCGCCAGGTGGATTGCCCTCACTATTCAATTCTGCCACAAACAGGCTGGACAGGAGCTAGCGGAGGGGCCTCAGGCTCACTCCACAAGGAAGAAGGGGGCCACCGTTGCCTTCCTGGCGAACACGCCCATCCAGGACATATGTCTCGCGGCAACTTGGGCATCTGTGCACACGTTCACGAAACACTACTGCGTGGACATTCAGATGAACAAGGAAGCACAGGTTGGACAGAAGGTGCTTCAACACATTTTCAACGACCAACGCTCATCTACCACCCAGCCGCCACAAAATTAGGAAAACCGCTACAAAGTCTATGCACAGCATAGTGAATCCAGAAAGATTCACGCTGCAAAACGAATAGTTTCATACCTGTCGGTGTAGTTTTGCAGCTTGAAGATCTTTCTGGATTCACTAGCGAACCCACCCACCTCCGCCAGGAAGATGAGGCTGGAGGAAGAGGGGGTAAAGTGGAAAAGATCAAAAGAAATGAAAACGTACAGAAAAAATGAACAAGAAGCATTAATCAATCGCCTAGGGTTAAAAAAAAAAAGGGAAAGGAAAAAAGAACCCGAAGATGGCGCCCCAAAGGTGGGACTTCCGCAGGAAGCACGACGACGTCACGGGAGGTGCACCAAATGGTGGGTCGTCGCCGCCCACCTGGGC
The DNA here is from genome assembly GCF_964204655.1 of Triturus cristatus. Classification (NCBI taxonomy): domain Eukaryota; kingdom Metazoa; phylum Chordata; class Amphibia; order Caudata; family Salamandridae; genus Triturus; species Triturus cristatus. Next base: position 693,559,239 of record NC_140584.1, on the reverse strand, counting down.
TACAAAAAAAAAAACAAAAAAAAAACAAAAAAGACTACGAATCCGGACCCAACCACAAGATCGCGGAATAATGCACAGCATAGTGAATCCAGAAAGATCTTCAAGCTGCAAAACTACACCGACAGGTAAACTATTCGTTTCCACAGATCTACATACTGGGGCTGGAGGTAGTAGTAAGCAATATTTCCAGGGTTAGAATGCCCTTTTGAGTCTGTGCAAACCTACTAACTTGCATGTTTTAAGGTTTTTCAACAACTCTTCTGTAATCTTTTCCCGTACAGAGAAATGTTGGAAATATTCTCCTGACAATGGCAGATGTAAACTTTCTTCTAGAGTTGAGAAAAAAAGTGGTTGGAGGGAAAGCGAACATGCAAACACTCAGATTTTCGCATGAGTAAATCTACACATGCATATTTGCTCATGCTAAAATGCAATTCACAAATATTTTCTAGGAGTACTATTTCTTGTCATACTTCTATAAATTCTTGAGAGTTCACGAAAGCCGTATAGCTGCACTTAATGCAAGGACATGTCACGAGGCGCATTTTTGAGACTTTCTTTAATTGGGCCCCTAATTTGGTCTGGCATTGACCATGACTTTTTGCGTTTATTAAAATTCTGTCTCTCTCTCTGTATCCGCTGACTTCACTGGGTGACAGCATTCTGCTCTTTCACAAGGAGCATAACTGTATAAAAAGTTGTTTTGTTCAGTGCCAGTAACTACTGTGGCAGTGTGTGCTTTTTGAGACCAAAAACTATTTTTTGCTTTTGCCAATGTTTGTTATAATGGTGAGGGCTCAGCAGCTCACACCAATAAGGTTTTACAAAAACCATGCCAAAACAAGTTACAAATCAACAAAACTAAAAAGCTGACCACCAATTTCAGACTTGTTGACTTGGCCAATGCTCGTTTATTTTTGTTTCCCATAATCTTATTGAAACTGGTTACATTTATTTTCCATTATGAATATTTTTGGGAAATACTAGCATGCATGTTACTAAATGATGCTGCAAAGAAATGGTACCTGAAATTTTACAGTAGTTTCACTAAATGTTTTTTTTTTCTGCTTTAATTTTTTCATGAACCTTTTATTTTGAGAGCAAAGAATCCTCAATGTTGCTTCGAAGCTTCTGCAGATATTTGCATCCAATCTGAGAACGTTCTGGGAGCATTATACATAGCCTCATATTGCTAAACTTTGAAAAAGTGTGTACACATTTCTATACTGGAACCACTGCCAGTAGTGCAGTCAGAGCTTATAACATTTTACTTAGATCGCTCATCCTAATAAAGGCTTTCAATGAATGCACCATAAATACTATTTGGACAAAAATATTACCTTAACTTCAGACAATGCTCTTCCCTGATTCATAACGTGGTACTACAAACTGGCAGCCAAAGGGTTTGTGCTGCAGGGGGTTGGGCCAGCTTGTACCAAGGACAAAATACATATGAAAACTTGTTGCCTTTGACCCCAAACAATATGTCCTGGGCGTCGGGCTATAGGAATTTCACATCCCTGCAGAGCGCACAACTCTCTCCCCCCCCCCCCCCCCCCCCCCCCCCTCAAAGGGATATCCAGGCGCTATCCAGTCAATTACTGGATCTGAAAGAGACCTAAAGAGAATACAGCAATGTTAATGTCCACAAACTGGGTTGATTAAGCAGTTCCTGAGGGAGCATATTCCAATGGGTGGAGATTAAAAGGTTAAAGGAGTGTCCACTCATCCAGGAGTTCTTATTTTATTCTTTTCCAAGCTATCAATGCCTTAGTGGCTGATCTAAGATTCCGGTTGGGTTTATCGAAGTTGACTTAGTTTAGTAACATCATGGGGCCATTCTCATAAAGTGCTGTGCGTGTGGATAATAGCTTAAAAATGGCTCGTTCGAAGACTGGTAACCAATGAAGCTGGCGAAGGTAAGGTGATGCTGAACTGTGTTTGCCTTTATTACAAATTTGTTTGGCTGCTGGGTTTTGAACAGCTGGGAGGCTTGAGAACAGATAATCAGCCGTTAACAAATAATGCATTGCCATAGTCCATCCTACTTGGAATTAAAGCTTGGATTATATTTTTTCTCCAAGCTACTGGGATCCATCAGAATGGTATCCTGATAATGCATAATAGTCTGAAATGGGTCCCTCGAGCTCTGGTTACTTGTTCTTGTAGGGACAATGTGTTATTAAGAAAACCCACACTTTTTTACCACCTTCTTGGGTGTGGGTGCCGGGCCCAATTTAGCTGGCCATCATAGCTCATTCCAAAGTTTTTCAGTACCGCCAAACGATAACATTTCAGATTTGTCACATTTTGTTTCAGACATTGAGCATGCAACAATTCTGCTACCTCCGACAGGCACTCAACCAAACTGTTATTTCATTACACTTATCAGTAGAGAAGTTGAGTGTCGATTTACAGAATGACTTCAAATCTTTTTTCCCCACAATATTAGCTAGTGGTGCCAATTATATATTGAACATTGTCAAAGAAGAGCCCTACAGGACTCCACAATGCAGGTCTTTGCAACTTGATTTAAAAAGAGGCAGCTGCACAAATTTATATCTGTTATTTAGAAAGTAGTAGAAACCGTGTAAGGTGGCTGAATATAGACCAATTTCATGCAGCCATTCTTCATTCGGACAGTTAAGTCCATAAGCTTCTCCCTACTATTATTTCCATTGAACTGTAGAAGTTGTGATAAGTGAAGTATCTCTATAAATCTATCATGGTACCATACTCAAACTTTTTTGAGTAAGCTGCTAGGCCTCCTTGCAGTATTTTTATTTTATTTTGTACCACTTGTAGCGCAATTCATATGAAAAAATATATGTAATTAAAAATGAAACCTATTTATTTCCAAAATGGGCACAAGATGCGGAGTTCAAAAGCAGGGTTTATTTGTACAACTCCAAAATTGTGGGTACCCATACTAGCATATGAATTGGAGTAAGTTTCTCAGAATGTCTTTCTTACATACAGGCTTACTTTTTGAAGGCACTAATGCAGAGAAATACAATTGGTAATAACATCTATTCTATGTTCCCCTAAGTCTCCTGATAAAAATGGTACCTCACTTGTGTGGTGTGTGTTAAGGGCTAGTACCCATGACTGGAAAGGCCCCAAAACGCTACATGGATACATACAATTTTTCCACTGAAATCTGACTTTTTTTTTTTTTTGCAGTGTGCCTACTTGTGGATATTGGGCCCTAGCTCAGCCGGCACCTAGGGAAACCTAGCAAACGTGTAAATTTTGTAAAACTAGACACCTAGGAGAATCCAGAGTGAGTAACTTGTGTTGCTCCCACCAAGTTTTCCTACATAGAATCCCTTGCAAACTTTAAATACAAACACATTTTCTTCACATTGCTGTGATGGAAATTTCTGGAATCTGTGGGGTGCCTCAAACTACTTTCTACACAGTATTGCCCTAACTCGTCTGATAAAAATGGTCCTTCACTTTTGTAGGTGGGGCAAGCGCCCGCGACAGGGAAGACCCAAAAAGTATTGTGGAGACATCAAGAGGAATTATTACAAAAAGATCTGGATTTGAAAGGGGAACACCTGCATTTTCTGTCTTGAGCTTGGCGGTCATCTTGGGAAACCTATCAAACTCTGACATTTCTGAAAACTAGACACCAAGAGGAGTCAAGAGTGGTGGTGTGTGTATCCCCCAATGTTTTCTTATCTCCTGCAAACCTCAAATGGCGCTAAAATAAAAATTTCCCCCCTCACATTTTTGTGTGGGAAAGTTGTGAAATCACCAGGCTGACACAAATTTCATACAACCCATGGCTCCCTAAGTCTCCCAATGAAAATGGTACCTCACTTGTATGGGTGAGCCAAGTGTCTGTGGCAGAGACTAGTCTAAAACCTATTGTGATGGTAACTGTGGTAGGTGTACTAATTATTCCTGTCGTCTGCAACCATGCAGGGAAACCTGTAAAACCCAGACATTTCTGGCAGACATCCAGGGGAGTCCAGGGAGGTGGTGTTTATGGGCCCTTCCCTGTCACGGGCATTCGGCTAGCCCACATCAGTGAGGTAACATTTTTAGGTCTCCCCTGAGCCAGCGCATGCGCTGGTCTGCGAGACATTTAGTTAGGGCTTTTAAAAGTGCTGCCACACAGCCTAGCGCTTGCGTTCACGCACACGCGCAGCCGGCAGCTTTCAGCGCCCTGGCCTCCTTCTTTCGCACGCACCACTCGCGTGTTTTGTTTTTTCTTCTGCGTGTGAGCACGTAACACCCGGGCTTGTTTTTTTTTTTTTGTTTCTCCTACAAGTTTCCTTACTTTGACACATTAAGAGTGGCTGTGATTAATATTCTTGCACTCTGAATGTGTTCACTTGTGGTGGTGATTAAATTCATCAGGGTCACTGGCAAGCAGCAAAACTCAAACTGTTCGGTTAAATGCTAAACAGGCAAGGTGGGTCAGCTTTTCGTCATCTGATTTTCAACCAAACGAACAGCATGACATTAGTTCCCCATAACACTTACAAGAAAGCGTTCGGATGAGAAGTGCAGAGTGTGAAGACCTGCATGTAGCATTTCGCAAATCTGATTTACTCGGATACATCTTTCATGTTTTTATAGCTGACTGTCCTGATGGGATGTGTCACCTTTGACATGCTTTAAGCAATAAATCTACTTAACTCGGTTTCTGCTGCTGAGAAATGTAACTAAGTTGCCTTTCTTACAATAAGCTGCTCTCGATTTTCTCATAGATGCATTCAAATTAGGTCTCGCCTTTGGGACCTTAAGTGTTTAGTTATCCAGCACAATATCCTTGGTGCAACTACAACTGTTGCATGGCTAAACACTTATAAGGTCCCAAAGATGAGACCTATTGGCTATGCCAATGCTTGTTCTCAGACGTTTGGGAATGCTGGGTGCTAAGAATTTGTGCCGGCCCAGTAATCCCACAAATTTCCCACACAAATGCGATGAAATATTTTTTTCTTTTTCCAATGAATCAAATTTACAAGGACTTATTGGCAGGTAACCTTTTGGGATCCACTTGAAGCATACCACATATTATTCCCTTAGTGACCAGTTTCCAAAAAGATGAGGGCAGAAGGTGTTCTCTACAGAGAGAGTATGCACTGACAGTAAAAAGCATAAAAACAGCATTATTGTACACCCATCCACTAGTCAATCACAGGCATACTGGTTGGATATTTTACGAGGGTAAGTAAATGGTTAATAACAAAGACCTCCTTCACAAATGACTTTACGAAATAAAATCCACTAAAGTCATTGTTAGTAATTTTAACATCAGAAGAGAGAACCAGTTACTTGCAGCTCGTGAGCTGTAAAGCCATGTCAAAGCATGTCACACGTCTTTCATGCGTTAGACACCAAAAAGCATTCACATTACCAGCTGCAGGCCCATACCAGTCACCCCACCAAACACCCATACCTCAGACTACTTACAAACGCTCCTCAATCAAGTTAATACATATAGTGATTATCAGCCACCAACACACCACCAGCCAGATGCAATAATTGTTTGAAGGGAATAAAAGCAGTCAAAATTATACCCCAGTAACAGGGAGTGACCCTCCCCTTGGGGGCATATTTGCATAAAAATATGAATATGGCCGATCAGGGGGGGGGGGGGGGGGGGATGGGGGCTAAAAACAATCCCCATAATGGGTAGTGAACCTTGCTCAAAAGGCTGCTTCCCTCAACTAAAAGAAAACTCCCTAGTGGCTAGTAGTGGATTCCTGCTTTGGGATAGTCGTCCTGCAGGGATTCAGTATGGAAAAGTACCATTAGAAATTCTCCCCTGTCCAAAGATACGTCTTCCGTATGCTTCAGTGCACAGGAGATATGCCCCTAGCACCAAAGCAATGAAAGTAAAATTTCACTGTCCATGAAATGACGTTAACACACCATACGCTCCGATTGTCATTACATTCAGGGAAAAAAATGCCTCTGCCTAGGGAAGCTCTTACCCACCTCCTGAGGCCAAAAAAGAGAAATCGCTCTGGTGTGAGCACCAAAGGGATTTCCTGTCTCGTGTGCAAGGACAGGGACTTCAGTCCTCACTGTATTTCCTGTGTGTGCAGGGCACAGTGCAGCTCCCTGTGCCATTGTCTCGGCCGTAACGCTTCGCCACCTTCCAGTCCATGGTGCTGGGATATACCTGCATCCTGCTTCCTTTTGCTAAAATGTCCAACTGCACTTTGACTGCCACTCTCACCTAGGCCTCCATTCTTAGTACTTCTGTAACACAAGTCTAGTCACAGAAACCAAATCTCTGGTCTTGTGCTATTTGCAGATGCATTCCCTCTGCTGCTCAGGTAAGTCTATCCAGAACAGCCTTTAGCAACATTTTACAGCAACCCAGACTCCAGCCAGGCATAGGCGATTGCAGAATGTCTTTTCTTTGAGACTGTGTCCATATTACAGGATGGTTGTCAATCTGACATGCAGTATAATGTAAGATGGGGATTACTAGAGTTGAAGCAACACAAAACTATGTGCACTTGTACAGCTTGAAAGCTAAGTCCACTGAAATTCTCACCTTTCTAGTCACTGGAAAAAGCACAAGGTAAAGGACTGGTTGTCTTTACAAAGTGGAAAGAGCTCTGGTATTTGTATATAATAATGTACCACATTGTCGTATTCATTAGTGGCTTAATTACACCGCTGTTAAAGCAGCTGTGGGATCAGCTAAATACAGTGGCCCTGACCATAGTTAGTTTCTCTACAGCTGGATAGATGGGTTAAACCTGGCTAGTGTTGGTAAACAGTGAGCCAAGTAAAATTGAGCATGGATAAGGCATTAATGAGCAAGAACATTCAGTGACACTGGCAGACGCAGAACCATAAAATAACGCTGGTGACATTTGCAAAACCATGATGGTAAAATTGCATCACTGAACTGGCATTGTACTCTTCAGTAATATAGTAGGGAAATTTCCACTATTATCTCGAGTGATAGGATTGATGGGGGTTGGTAAGAGTTTTGCTGTACGAAAATATACACTGCCAATTTTCTTGTTTCTATTTACCATCAGTGTGTAAGTGTGATGTGTTTTGTTAAATGTTTTTGCCCGGACCCTAATGCTACTTGTTAATCTTGTATTCACATCTAGAGCGGGGAAATACAACCAGTAAGTGTTAAAGTCGGTGACAAGATTCTACTGCCAGAATATGGAGGTACCAAAGTTCTATTGGATGACCAGGTTTGTGCATGTTACTTTTTTGAAACTTTTTTTTAGTACTAAATGTGTACGTTTTCCTGGAAAAACTAATTTCTGAATCTTCCTTTACAGGAATATTTCTTAATTCGAGACTCCGATATTCTTGGGAAATACACTGAGTGATATCGATGGGACTGCCGCGGTTATGAAGATGTGCATTCCAGATTGTTATTAAAATAGATATTTCTTGTATATAATGTCAATTTTTTCATGTAATGCTCTTGGGGAAATAAATCATTGTTGGTAACATCAGACTCCTGAAAGTGTGTGTTAAAATAGTTGTCATTGGTCAAACAAACCAGTGCTTTTTGGTATCTGTTTGACACTAACATAATAAATATGTAACACATTTGAGCAATCTGTTGTAGTCAATTAAAAACTAACTGTGGTGTCTGTATAGATCACCATGATTTGACATCGGACATTTTTGTTAAAACAATTTCCAATAATTTGTGTCCATGCTGGTGCTTTTCAATCTGTTGAACTATTCTCATGTGCTGCAAGGTTTTGAATTTGTTTGAATATTTTTTTGCTGCTTATTCTGGATTTTCTTAAATGCCTCTTTAAAATATGTACATTTCATATCTCCAAGCAAATAGTAGATTATTCTATTCCATGTCTTTTAAAGCTGTTTTTCTTGGTCTGCGTCCATGCCTGTTGTGAATTATTCTGTTTGCTGGTTTTTGCTGTATCTATTCTCCACATACGTTCTGTGCAACACTGTCTTTATGGATGATTGTGCACTCACTCTCTGCACCCTTGGGCTGGCTGTAGATGAACGTACAGCATAGTTAAATTACCTACATTTCTTGTCCTAACCTCTTGACAGAACCTCTCCTTCCAAAAAATCTGTGTAATGTCAAGATCTATCAAAAAAACTTCCAGTAGTGTTGAGAATACTTTGAATGGAAGGCTAAAATGCAAAGCTAGGCATGGAGCCAATTCTGAGGGAAAGCCACACAATTTTGAAGGTTGTATTCAATATATCGCAAATGTGTTTCATATGTTGTGTATGCTGAATAAAGAAAGGAAGTCCAGATATGGAAGAGAAGGAAAAGAGATCTATGAATAGTTTGGCAGTGCAAAGATTGTGCCTGTGTGAAATCGTTTAAGTGTAAGCTGAGACTCCCTGCCATGAGGTTCCTTCCCAGTGTCCATTAACAGTGGCACAACCTACATATGTTAATAGAACACGTTTTGCTGTATTATTTTAGATTAACAGAACATGCCTGTAGACAGCATTTTTTTCATATTTGGTTTTCATACAAATATATATCTGCATTAAAAAAAAATATATATGTTTTTTTAAATGCAATAGATAACAGAGAATGAAAGGTAACACTGAACTCTCATGTTCGATTGGTAGACAAGCCATTTGTGGCTTTTTTTTTCCCCAGCCTCATTAAAAGGGGTCCCTGAACACAGTAGTTTTCGTTTAAGGCTATTTGACTGACATTTTTTGTTTCACCAAACATCATCTCAAGGCACTATTTTGTATGTCTTTTTCCAGCTTTTCATTAGGAGTACAAAATTTGGGTAGAGATTTAGAAGGCTGAGGGAAAGAGTGACTACACAACTGAACCCTGTTGAGGTGGGTCACTTCTTGGTCTCCTTTAAAAGGGCAAGGGAGCAAAAATCTTCCCACATTCTGGCATTGTCATGTCTTGCTCTTTTGAAAGCACCAGGTTTTCCCTTCGTGATCCCTTTACAATTAACACTGAGGCACTCCGATACTTCCCTCTTGATGTCAATGTACCCTACTTTTTTTTTTTCTATGCACACAGGGATTCGCTATCCCAACCCGGCACTGGATCTGAAGACACCTGCTCGGCTACCATCCGACTCAAAAGTATGGACCTGAGGCATTCAGAGCTGAGATTGACCTATGTGCCGTCTGGATGTCCTACATTTTTGGCCCACTCAGAGTGCCATCTGCAGCTGCATCCTACACCGCTTCTGAGGAATTCAAACAACCGTTCTTTCAGCTGCTTCAAGAACACCTCGATGCTAAGCAGCAACAGACCAGTAGCTAGCTGGGCACTTTGGGAATCCTGGCAAATCCTCTGCAGGTGCTGCAAGACTCTGTTCCTCCCTGGAAATCTGCTGATCGTACCCAGACTTTAAAAGAAAAAATGTTTAAGAGGATTGTGACTTTTCAATTATCTTTAAAGCATGTAGAACCTGAGATGGAGTATCTTCTGCCCATCCCTGCTTCAGAAGACTTTATGCAGTCGTCTTTGTAACCTGAAAAGCCAAGTGTTTGAGGAGCAGTACAATCGCCTGTTGTGCCTAGTCTTACTGTGCCTGCCCCTGCCATCTTACTCCTTCTAAATCTACAAAAGATGTCCGCTCTGAACACCTACAAATAAGTTAAGTAAAACTTTGTTGCTCATCGTTTAAGTGTAGGAATGAAAGTCCTGTTCGGGAGTTGCAAACCATTTCTCAGTATCACACCCTTGACAACCAACACACATCAGTTTGGATACGTACTTTACAATATCTCAAGGGACGCTTCCGCCCTGGATTTCCAAAACGGTAACAAAGAAGTTAAAGTTTGAGGTAATTTTACTTCCGGAATCCTGCCCCACAACCCCCTTTTTTTTTTTTTATAAACGGCGACAATTTGGCTGTAAGCCCCACTGTGAGGTCAGACGCACCTCATAGAATACTCAGTATATGGTAGCCATCTTGAGAGGCTTTTTTTTTTTCTTCTTTTGTTGCAAAGTTGCTCATTCCGGGGAGGAGGACGGGTCTCATTTGAATCTAGGATCCCCCTAATGCTGCAAAACTACTACTCCTGGTAAGTAACCATTTAGTTCTGGGCCAACTGGTGAAACAATGTAGCGTGAGTCCCGTAACTGTGTTTCTATTATAGCAAGAAAAAGAATTGGAGAAAAAATACAAACCTCTTAAATATAACCATTTTTTCCTATAGGATCAAAAATGCTGTACTGAATTTTGTTCTATTGTATCTTCCATGACGAAACATCAGATAGATGTAGTCATTTGGACAGGAAGTTTATTGTCCCTGTCCATGAGAGCAGCTTGCGCTTCTGCTCACTTACAATGTGAATACAGAGATTGTTAGGACTTAGTCAAGTTGTTTGAACTGTAAAGATTTCCATGAAATCAAAGCTTGGACTGCTTACGTCCGATCAGTGCTGGCAAAAAACAGCAGATCTTGCGTCCCAAGTCTCCGGTCTGGCTCTCTCTAAAGATAATGCCTGGCTATGATTAACATTGCTGACCCTGAAAGCCAAACAAAAAACTTTGAATCTGCCTTACACATGTTTTTTCTTCTCATGCATATGAGATGCAACAAATGGAGGACAAGGTTCTTCAAGAACAGGGAGGTCCTTGAAGTTCATCAAGGGGTATAGTCAGGCTGGCGGTATTTGATATTCCTATTTTTCAAACTGGGTAATTCCCAGACACTGAAGCATGTTTTATTAGTAAAAACACTCGGAGGTTATGTTTCCCAGCTGTCTTTCGCTGCTGCTGGATAGGTTCCAGCATTAAAAGATTGATCATTCGGTATGACATCACTGCTCAGCACTCTGGTTCGACGGAATATTATAGTTTTTCTTTGTGGCAATGGGTGATGAGACAAATGGGTGCTGAACGAATGAAAAATCAAATTCCGATCACACCGTAATATTGATTGGTACGTTGTTTTTTTGCTTACAGGTTGGGATTGGCCATGCCTGTATTTCGGCAAGGCTGGGTGGGGGGGTCCGGGTGGGGTTCAATGTTTTTCTTTTTGATCATTGTATGAAGTGTCTTTGGTATTGGTTGCTTGTTTCCCAGCTGTGGTTCGTACATACCAGATTTTTTTTATAGTTCACAAATGGCACAGCCAGGTCTAAATACAGGTCCCTCTAATTTGTCCCTGTGCTCGTGGAATGTCAGAGGTCTTAATAATCAGCGTCAAAGGCGTCAGTGCATTATCTCGATAGACAGCATAGATGTTGCTTTCTTACAAGAAACACACTTGCCAGTTACGGACACTGCTTGCTTCGCCACTAGTTGGGGAGGCGCGTCGATATTTCTTTAACTTCAGTAATTATGCTAGAGGCACGGCTGTTCTGATACACAAGAGAGTCCCTTTTAGTTGCCAACAGGTCATTCTTATAGGGAAGGTCGTTATACCTGTGTAATGGGGGTCACTGATGGGCCACAGGGTTACTTTGATGTGTGTCTTTGCCCCCCAACACTGACTCCCTTGAATTTTTTCATGCAATTCACACCCAACTTGCTAAACTAGACCCGACTCGGATTATGATTGGGGGGGATTTCAATCTACTATTGAACGTAAACTTAGATCGTACATCCACCGCTTCCGACACAAAACCTAAGGCACGGTGTGCAGTTAGATCTCTGCGACCAGTATTCGTTAACGGATATTTGGCGAAGACGCAATCCCACCGCTAATACTTACACGCATTATTCGGGGCAACACAACACGTGGACCAGGATAGATTTCTGGCTGATTTCCCCGGGTGTTTCTTTCTGGTATCATGTGATGCATACGCTCCCCTGTACATATTCCCCTTCACTCCCCGATCCAATTATGTCTCCGGGTCCCACGCCCAGAAGGGTTCAAGAGGCAGTGGCGCTTCCCTGGTCGCTCTCTTCTAGATGACTTGTTTTGTCATGAGATCCGGGAAGCGATAGAGGATTATTTCATCATTAACACTGGGTCAGTGGACTCCTGGGCGGTGTTGTGGAAGGGGTTCAAACCTACATCCGCGGGGTCTGTATCTCTAAGCGTGCTGGTGTACTCAAGGCATTACGTTCAACACTTTCACGTCTAGAGAGTGACCTGGCACTGCTGGATGACGAGGCACGACTCGAGGCTTCAGATACTTAGCGTAATAGGAGATTAACTCTCCTCACAGAATACAGGGATACAGCGGATCGTGAGATTCTGTACTTAGGTAAATATCAAACGGCTCATAAATACGGGGAGGGCGATCGACCAGGCCGCACACTAGCGCACACTCTTAAACCTCCATACATCAAAGCTTACATCTCAGATCCGTAACGACGACGGGACACTACCCAATATCATGAATTTTTATCTTACTACTCTACGCTGTACACATCCAAACACAGCGCCAACATGTCCGCACAAGAGAATTATCTGTCGGAAATTGCCTTGGTTTTCCTAGCAGAAACATGCAGGAATTCATGGCGGAGCCAATCACAGTGACCGAGGGGCGGTTAAAGTACTGCGCGGCTATTCTGCCCCAGGGCTAGATGGATTTACTGGAGAGTTTTATAAAGCAGTGTCCGATCTTCTAGCACCAAAATTGATCGAAGTATATGCGGAGGCCCTGGAAAAGCAAATTCTACCTCCAACGCAAAGTGAAGCGGTTGTTGTTCTTTTGCCAAAACCCGGTAAGACCCCTCCCTGTGCGGATCGTATAGGCCCCTTTCACTTTTGAATTTAGACTATAAAATATTAGCCAAGATTGTGGCCGACTGGCTGTCGCAGTTAATGGAGTTAATTATCTCCCCAGCGCAATCAGGCTTCGTCCCACATCGCTCGACCTCGTTAAATTTGCGGACCTTGTTCGCAGTGTTGCATGGGATTAATCCCGAAACTCCTGCCGCAGTTATCCTACTCGACGCTGAAAAAGCCTTTGACACATTCTAATGGCCTTACTTTTTGTCCATAATGCGTCGTATGGGTATGCAAACAGGTTTCATTTCTACGGTTGGCGAGACTTCGCATTAACGGCACTCTCTCGGGCTCTTTCACATTAACTCGAGGTACGCGTCCGGGATGTCCTCTATCGCCCCTTCTATTCATTCTGGTCATGGACCCCCTGATACACTTTCAGAAACGTACTCTCCATAGAGGACTGCAGTTTCGAACAGGTCCTCTTCTGGTTTCATTATATGCTGACTATACTATTCTTAATGTCCGAGAACCACAACTGAACCTAGCCCTCCCTCATATGTCAAATCCTTCGCTTTGGAAAACACTCTAGGTTGGGTTTTAATTGGCACAAATCAATTATTTTTCCATTGACTAACAGCACAATCCCTTGGAATGTGAGTTTCTGCTGGAATGGTGTTCGGATTCGGTCAGATGTCTGGGTATTCAGTTCTATTTAGATCAAGACCAAGTACTTAATTGCGGTGCAGCAGTTGCAACATTGGAGTCCCAGGTGGAGAAATGGTTACGGCTCCCTTTATCCATGGCTGGCAGAATCGCCATAATTAAAATGATGGTTTTACCTAAATTTTTATATCTTTTTAGTAATATCCGCATACCCCTAACGCACAGTTATTTCCGAACACTGTGTTCTCATCTTCTCCAACTGGTGTGGGTAGGTGGGAATCCCTGAGTAAAATGAACTTAAATTACCGCACAATAAAAGAGGATTTGGAGTGCCAGACTTTTATACTATCTAAAGTGCAGCTATGCCTTTGCCTGGTACCACCCAGATGCGAGGATTCCTTTCTTGCACCCAGAGGCCGACTTCGTCCTTCCTGAGAAATTAGCTGCGGTTTTATCTAGGGGCGAACCCAGTAGACATTCAAACTGTGTCTACCACTAGCTGGGCCTGGAGTAGGCTGATCCGTTACACCGGCACAGCAGTTCTATATTCCTCTGCCCTTCCGCTGCCGAATGCTCGTTGGCTCCCCATAATCAGAGTGGCTGGTGCAACGCACGTTTACTAAATTTGACATCCGCTCAGTTGGTGATCTGTACCCGGGTGGACATGTCTTCTTGGCTGCCGAGGACGTCGCCTTCCAAGAGGCCATGTTCATGGACCAATTTGTTTTCAAGAGACTACATTCGGCACTAAGGGCCACGATCGATTGCTTTCCGCTGGAGCCGGTCTCCTTCAAACTACTATCGCTCCGAGAATTAAAGTGGTACACACAATCTCCAAACTTCATAAGCTCTGCATAGCACAGATCCCCATCGTTGATGATAAACTTAGAGCGGAGTGGGAGGCAGATTTAGGGCACTCTATTTTGGACGACCAGTGGACTGCCTGCTGCAAAGTCACAAAGGACATTTTCTTAAATAGCCGACAAATTATTACACTTTAAATTTCTCCGAAGAATATACATGGTGCCTGCCAAATTGCATAAAATTGACTCTGATAGGCCACACACATGCTGGAAATGTGGCACTCGGTAAGCAGATTATGCTCATTTAACCTGGACATGCCCGCACATACACTCCTATTGGGTACAGGTGCATAAAATATTAGGGGACATTCTTGGGCTTCCACTGGTCCTTATACCGGAAGTGGCGTTGATGGGTTACACAATCAATTTTCCCAAACCGGTCAAAGCTTGCTTCTCTAGGCCTTCTCTTAGCATAGCGTGAGATAGCATAACATTGGGTCAGCACAGTTTCTCCCACGCTGCAAAGCTGGCTGAATAGATTAGCATATTCCAATACACACAGCGAGATCTACTCTAGCCTCATGCCTAGCACTTCCCGCCCTAAAGATATCTGGAGCCCATACAAGACATATTGGATCATTTGCGCAACTCCTCCTCCCGATCTATTTCGGGGATTGTACCAGAGGGTATAGGATAGTTTATATGGTATGCACCTGGACAAGCACAAAGAGGTTCTATATGACTTTGCTGATTTTTGCTCCACTGCCCGTTTTTGTCCAAACAGCAGGTTGTGTTATGTGTGTATCGGGATGCTTACAGGTGTCTGGCCGGACTCTGGATGTATTGACATGCACTGGAGGGGCATTCCAGAGCGGGACACGTTGTTTGCCAACCAGGGTTCTGTGTGAGAAAGTGGCTCTGTATATACTGTTCCCAAATAGGTACAGTGTGTACAGAGGCCACAGTCCCCAGAGGTTTTGCAGAGGCTAAAGTTAGATTTAACCTTACTCTCTAAAGTGGTAGCTTGGTCAAGCAGTAAGGAAGTATCGGAGGACAGTGTAAAGCATTTGTTGTACACTCAGTCAGCAAATGGTCTCACACACTCAATAACTGAACTCTAGGCCAATGGTTTATATAAAAAATTTTTGTTTTATTTTAGAACCAACAATAGGTATTCAAATATACTTTCGCAGAATGAGAGGCTTTACGTAAATACTTTTGCAATATGCAATTGGCTTTTGTAAATACTGTATAGAGGTTGTTGCAATAGGTAACACAATTTCAAACGCAACAATGCATTGAGTTCAATGGAAGTTTTAAGTTATTTGCAATAGATTACTTTCAAGATTACTTTTGTAACTTCAGGACTGGATCCTAGATTCAGTCCTGGGACAGTTCTTAGAAACAAGTGATAAAAGTCGACTTAGTTACTGTTGTGATTTCTAGGCAATATTTTGCTATTTTAAAAGTTGACACTTAGAAGAAATGTCATAGAAAAACAGTCAATGATTCCCTATGGGAGAAAATTCAAGTTGCAGGTAAGTATGTTCTCGTTACTTTTGTAATCCAGTACTGGGTTCCTAGACTCAGTACTGGGACCTCTATCAAACAGGTAAGTAATTACGTTTTCACAGTTGGTATGATTTTTTTAAAGAATATTTGAAGTTTGCAAAAATCGACAAGAAATTTCACAGAAAAACAGTCCATGATTTCCTATGGAAAAAAGTTGGGTTACTGGGAAGTACAGTTGTGAATGTTTTTCAGGGTCAGTGCTGGGCACCAAGACCCAGCACTGGGAGATCTCCTAATAGCAGGTGAGTATTTTCGTTTTCGTTACTAGGTTGATTTTAGGTGAATATTTTAAGTTTTAGAAACTCCACTCTTAGAAGGAACCAGTCAATGTTACCCTATGGAGGAAAATTGGGTTATCGGCTTTTGGGTAAGTACTTGACTGGCAGAGTTAAGGTTCTGGGCACAGACACTGGGGTCCCCCAGGGTCAGGTAGGCACAAGTGATACACCCTCAGCGGTACAGGGGCAGCCGGGTGCAGTGAGTTAAGCCCAATGTTATCCCATGGGAGGCAGGGGGGGCCTTGGTTGGTGGCTGCTGACTAGCAGGCCACGCAGCTGTGGGAGCTGGGCTCCTGGTCACTTGCTCAGGGCAAATGGGGAAGTAGGTAGGAGTAGAAGTTGCACTGCCAGGTCCACTCGGGCGGCTGGGTGCAGGGTGCTTTTAAGCCTTCGGGCGCTCAATGGATTTCAATGGGAAAGCTCCTGGTTGAAAAAAGGCTGCAAGCTCGGGGACGAAGATTCTTCAGGTGCCACCACCACTTTGAGAGGTAAGTTGGGGGATAGGTAGGTACCCAGGAGTTGGGCATAGGGTGCAGGGGTGCCTTTTGGTGTTGGAAAATCTTACCCCCTGTTGATCGCAGTTGGGGGGGCGGGGGGGGGGTACCTGGTTCTGAGGCTGCAGGAGTCGTCCGTAGCATCGAGGTGAGTCCTTTGGTGCCTGATTCGGTGTCACAGTGGCCGGGGGGACGTCCTCTGGGTCTTTGTTCACTCCGGCACAGGCCAAGCTTGGCAGGTGCAGTGTGCAGGGTTCGCGGTTCCGGGCTGATGCCAGGGGTTAGAAGCTGGTTTTGAGCAGAGCCTCTGCTCCTGGGAGTCCCAGGTGCTTAGAGCCAAAAGGTAGCCAGGTCCTCCGGGGTTTGTGAGGTTGCTGGCCACAAGAGGTGCCGGGATGGAGCAGGTTCGAGGGTCGACAGGCTGGTAGGGCTGGGGACAAAGCAGTTGGTGTCTTCCTTTTCTTAGCACCTGCACTGCAGGTCTTCTTTATTCTTGCTCTTAGTTTTTCGCAATCTAAGGAAGGAAGGTTCAGGGTGCCCCTAAATACTAGATGTAGGGGCGTTACAGGTAGGTAAAGGGCAGGGACCAATGGGTCCCTGCCCTGGGGTGGGGACACCCCCCTCTCCTGTGGGAGGGTGGCAGTAGCCTAGTCCTGATTGGGCAGGGCCTCCCAACTTCAAGATGGCGAGCACCCGGGGATGTGTTTCACCTTGCCTCCCCCACCTGAGGGGTGGGGTTGGCAGGCTGGCACATCCCCTGTCCTTATTTGGGGTTTCCAGCCAGGCTTCCCGCCAGAGTAGGGGTAGCAAGTGGCCTGGGGAAGCTCACAGAGGCGGCATGCCTTTGAAGCTTCCCCCTGTCCATCCTGGGGGAGGAGACCTAGCACCTCGCCCAGGATGTGCATTGTTGCAGGCCCAGGAGAGAAGGGGCTCTCCTACCCAGGGGTCCAGCAACATGTCTGCTGTGTGGCAGCCTAGACAGCCTCCCAGACCAGACGTGGATTGTAGGTTATGTTTCAGGGGGCATCTCTAAGATGCCCTCTGGGGTGCTTGGTATATTAAATCCCACACTGGCATCAGTGTGGGTTTAATGTGCTGAGAAGTTTGATACCAACCTCAGTCTTCAGTGTTGCCATTATGGTGCTATGGAGTTCGTGCTTGATGAGCTCTCAGCACCATGTACTCTTAAATGGCAGCACTGCACTTACAGTGCCCAGGAATGGACATGGGTACTGTAGGGGCACAGGGCTCCTGCGCCCACACCATTGGCAGAGGGCACCCAGCTAGAGGGGTGGCTGGTGTATGCCAGGGCAGTGTAGGTGGTGGGCATTGGCACACAGCAAAAAGTGGGGGCATACCATGCAAGAAAGATGGCATTTTCTCACATAACCCCCCCCACCCCGCCCCCAAACGAAAGGTGATGAGACTAACCTTGCCCTATGGAGTCTTCATTGTCTAAGTGGAAGAACCTGGAATGTCCACCTGCATTGGCATGGGCAGTCCCTGGTCTGTGTTCCACTTCAAAGTCCATTCCCTGTAGGGAGATGGACCACCTTAGTAGTTTTGGATTTTCTCCTTTCATCTGCATTAGCCATCTGAGAGGTCTGTGGTCAGTTTGAACCAGGAAGTGAGTACCAAACAAGTATGGCCTGAACTACTTCAGGGGCCAAACCACAGCAAAGGCCTCCCTCTCAATGGTTTCAAACGTTGCTCTCTGGGGAGTAGCCTCCTGCTTATAAAAGCAACAGGTTGGTCTTGGCCTTCATCATTGGTCTGGGATAGGACTGTTCCTATTACCTAGCTCAGAGGCATCTGTCTGCACTATGAACTGCTTGGCATAATCTGGAGCTTTTAGAATTTGTGCTGAGCACATTGCTTCTTTCAGGGTGTCAAAAGCCTTATGGCAACTAACTGTCCAGTTAACCTTCTTGGGCATCTTCTTGGAGGTGAGTTCTGGGAGGGGAGTCACAATGGACCCATATCACTTCTCAAACCTCCTGTATTACCAAGTCAAGGAATGCCCTGACTTGTTGGAGCTACCCAGTCCAGGATGGCCTGGATCTTGGGTTGTACCCGGCCTCCACCCACAAGGTGGCCCAAGTACTCCACAGTGCCCTGCCCTATCTGGCATTTGGATGCCTTGATAGTGAGACCTGCATTTTGCAGAGTCTCTAAAGCCTTCCCGAGGTGGATCAGGTGATCCTGCCAGGTGGAGCTAAAGACAGCAATATCATCAAGATAAGCTGCACTAAAGGACTCAGGCCCAGCCAGGACATGGTTCACCAACCTCTGGAAAGTGGCAGGGGCATTCTTTAACCCAAAAGGCATCACAGTAAACTGATAATGCCCATCAGGTGTGGAGAATGCTGTCTTTTCTTTTGTTCCTGGGGCCATGCCAATCTGCCAGTACCTTGCAGTTAAGTCAAAGGTACTGAGGAATTGGGCTGCCTCTAATTTATCTATATTATCTGCTCTTGGAATAGGGTGAGCATCTGCCTTGGTGACAGAGTTGAGCCCTCTATAGTCCACACAGAACCTCATCTCTCTCTTTCCACCCTGTTGATGAGGCTTGGGGACCAGAACCATTGGACTAGCGCAAGGGCTCTCTGAAGGCTCAATGACCCCTAACTCCAGCATCTTGCTGACCTCAGCTTTGATGCTTTCCTTGACTTGGTCTGACTGGCGATACATTTTGTTCTTGACAGGTGCACTGTCACCAGTGTCCACATCATGGGTACACCAGTTTGTCAGACCAGGGGTCAGGGAAAAGAGGCTAGCATACTGTTGCAAGACTTGCTTGCAGTCAGTCTGCTGTTGGGCAGAGAGGGTGTCTGAAAAGACCACACCATCTACTGACCCATCTTGTGGGCTGTAGGAGAGGCGGTCGGGGAGAGGTTCACTCTCTGCTTCCTGTTCCTCATCAGTCACCATCAGCATGGCGATGTCAGCCCTGTCATTGTTGAGCTTAAGGCGGTTCACATGGATAACCCTTTTGGGTGTCCTGCTAGTGCCCAGGTCAACTAAATTGGTGATCTCACTCTTCCTCTCTAGGATAGGGTATGGGCCACTCCATCTATGTTGGAGGGCCCTTGGTGCCACTGGCTCCAAAACCACACCTGTTGCCCAGGTTGAAATTCAACCACTGCAGCTTTTTGGTCATACCAGTGCTTCGGAAGCTCCTGGCTGACCTAAAGGTTCTTGGATGCTTTCTCCATGTACTCGGCCATTCTGGACCTTAGGCCAAGCACATAGTCCACTATGTCGTGTTTGGGCTCTTGAAGAGGCCTCTCCTAGCCCTCTTTTACAAGGCAAAGTGATCCCCTCACAGGATGACCAAACAGAAGTTCAAAGGGTGAGAAACCTACTCCCTTCTGTGGTACTTCTCTGGACGCGAAAAGCAGGCATGTTAACAGGACATCCATCTCCTTTTGAGTTTCTCAGGGAGACCCATGATCATGCCTTTCAATCTCTTGTTGAGTCTCACAAGAAGGCCATTGGTTTGTGGATGGTAGGGTGTAGTAAACTTGTACTGCACTCCACACTCCTTCCACGTGTCAGGTAAGCAGACATGAAGTTGGAACCTCTGTCTGAAACCACCTCCTTAGGAAACCCTACCCTGGTGAAGACACCCAGGAGGCCCTTGGCTACTGCAGGGGCTGTAGTAGTCCTAAGTGGAATTGCTTCAGGGTACCTAGTAGCATGATCCACTACTACTACAAATGTGTTCCCTGAGGCTGTGGGAGGTTAAGGCGGACCCACAATGTCCACTCCTACCCTTTCAAAGGGCACCCCCACCACTGGTAGTGGGATGAGGGGGGCCTTTGGGTGGCCACCTGTCTTGCCACTGGCTTGACAGGTAACACAGGAGCTGACAAACTCCTTCACCTTTTGGTGCATCTGGGCCCAGTAAAAGTGACTAACTAGCCTTTACCAAGTTTTGGATTGCCCCAGATGTCCAGCTAGGGGGATGTCATGAGCCAGAGTTAGGAGGAACTCCCTGTACTTCTGTGGCACTACCACCCTCCTGGTGGTTCCAAGAGGGGGGTTTCTTGCCTCAGCATACAGTAATCCCTCTTCCCAATAAGCTCTGTGGGTACCACTGACATTTCCCTTTGCTTCTGAAACAGCTTGCTCCCTCAGGCTTTCAAGAGTGGGACAGTCTCACTGATCCTGGCACAGCTCTTCCCTAGAGGGTCCCCCTGGGCCCAAGAGTTCAACCTGGTAAGGGCCAAGCTCCATGGACTCAGTTCCCTCAGAGGTATCCACATTCTCTCCCTGTGGAGAGGGGTTCTGAATGTTATGCTGGTCAGAAGCTGGTTCTCCAGTCTTCTTACCTTTTCTCTTGGTTCATTGGGCCATTATTTCAGGCTCCAGACCTACTTTTTCACCCTTCCTCTTGCTCTGTGCTCTGGTTTGCACACACACCAATTCAGGGATGCCCAGCATGGCTGCATGGGCCTTTAGCTCAACCTCAACCCCAGGCTGAGGTTTCCAGATCATTTCCAAGCAGACAGGCAGCTGGCAACTTTGGAGAGACCACTACCTGTTTCAGGCCAGTAACCCCCCCCCCCCCCCACCCACATCCCAGCCAAATGTCGCCATGGGATGATTAGTGGTGACACTGTCAGCATTGGTGACTGGGTAAGACTTCCCAATCAAATATTGCTCAGGGGAAACCAGTGTATCTTTCACCATAGTGACACTGGCACCTGTATCTCAGAACTTCTACCCTAGTTCCATTCACCCAGGGGTACTGCAAATATTTCTTTAAGTTGGGTGGCCACGCAGCTACAGTGACAAACTCCACTTCCCCCAGTGAAACTAGACTTGCTTCAGTGTGTTCCCAGATTGTCTCAGGGTACACATCTGATCCCATCTGTATACTTGCTGCCCTAGGAGTAGCTGTACTGGGTGCCTTAGGGGCTTTGTTGTAGGGGCAAGAAGTATCTACAGTTAGGTGTCCTGACCTCTTACAGTTATTACACCAGGCCTTTAAGGGATCAAAATTCTTCCCCTTACAGCAGTGGTTACCAAACTTTAAGAACCCGTGGCTCCCTTGACCTATTGGCCGCGGCTCCCCACAATGTTACTTTTTTTTTTTTTTTGCATGTGGGGTATGTAAGCCCGGCCTCAGGAGTAATTCAATTTTTCTCCCTGAAAATAATTGGAATGAAGCCAATGAAAGTATTATAATTATGTGACTAGACACGACCATTGCAATTTAATTTAGCTGTAACCGTAAGTATGAGTCCAAGAATTCCCCTTGCACAGAGGATACTGATCCCTAGGCTGGGGTGTCTTCCAGGTTTTGTTGTGCAGCCAGGTTGCTTTTTCTGGGAGGGAGCCTGTCGGACCTCTTGGGACTGGACATGTTAACAGCACTGGTCACAACTGCGCTTAAACACTTGGACACTGTGTCAAGGGCAGGTATCAAGTAACAAGACAATACTGTGACTCTTGTTCCCTGAAGCACACATGACCGGAGGGCAGGAGCTGTAAAGTTGACTATTTTTGTCGACAATCTCTTGGCAAACTGTGTCCGGGGCGGGCGTGGGGACTTAGATGGCCATGGGCCGAGCAGGCTGCCAAACAACAATATCCTGCATGCACCATGCCAGAAATGCTTCGGGCACCGCTTATTGCAGAAAACCAGCAGGGAAAGGACAAGAACTGTAAGAGGCCTCTGTGCCTCAGAACACTCATCCTGTACTGTAGCGAGCCCGGCGTGCCTCCAACACATGAAAATCTTCAGTTTGGAATGACCACAATCTATTTCAACACGCTCGCGATCATAGAAATAGAAAGAGGACTGCCCGAAAACGGTCCTCGGAGAAGATGCATGTCTTTCACCGCCCAGTGGTTCCTAAACTGTGCTTGGTGCGTGGCGCCCCAGGCTAGTTTTGACGGCGCACTGGGGAGCCACGGCGCACCGATTGGGAACCACTGCCTTATAGGGTTGAGGCACATAGGGAGTAGTTTGGGTCCCACCCCCCTGAACAGGTTTATGGGGCCCTTTGGAAGACTCAGACTTTTTATCTTGGGGATTCTCACCACCTTTCCCCTGGGGAGGTTTTGTGACCACCTTCTTCTGGTCACCCCCAGTGGCTGTCCTCGTCACCCTAGTCTTGAACCAGTGGTCTGCCTTCTTTCCCAATTCTTGGGGAGAAATTAGACCTAGGTCTACCAAATGCAACTTTTCATTTGTGCAATTACTTAATATACGTTTCTTCATGAACAAATTGTACAATCCAGTAAAATCCTTCACACCATGTCCAGCTAACCAACCATCCAGTGTCTTTACTGAGGTCTACAAAGTCAATCCAGGACTGGGTCTGGGTTTTGTGAGCCCCCCTGAATCTAATTCTATACTCCTCAGTAGTGAATCCAAATCCCTCAATCAGAGTCTTTCTCATGAGGTCTGTCTCTGCAGTTACCAGAGAACAGTTCCCACAGGAGTGACCCCCCCCCCCCCCCCGAGAGGTTTCTTTACTTTTCTTATCTCACAAGCCCTCTCAAAGGATGTGAACCATTTGGTGATGTCATCACCTTCCTCAAATTTAGGGACAATCCCTTTAGGATCAGACGTTTCCTCCCTATCCTTGTTTTTATTATTGCTGCCACCATTGATGGGTGCTAAACCCATCTCTCTACTTTCTTTTTCTAGAGCCAGGAGCCTGGACTCTAGCTCCAATCATTTGGCCAGCCTTGCTAAAAGGCTGTCCTCTTCACTGGGGGGTCCCCCCAGTGATCTCTCTGGTACCAGGGTCACCTGTGTGACCTCTAGATTCCCAGATGCTAATTCTTGGATTGAAGGTTATGGGGGCCCTCTCCTCCCTAGGGAATAGTGTGTGGGGGGGGGGGTCATTATCCACCTCCTCTTCTTCCCTTTCCTCATCTGACTGGCCTTCACCATGTTCAGATGGGTGGTCCTTAGCATACTCAGCCAAGAGCTCCTGGAGCCCTAGTTTGGTTGGATGCAGGCCCATTGGTATATTTTTAAGTTTGCATAGGGACCTCAATTCCTTGAAAGACAAGTGTAAGTAAGGTGTGAGGTCGCGCTCCTCCACCGGGTCCATGTTATTATTTTCACTAATAGCTGGGTTTGTTTGAGTCATTCTAATCCTCTACCCTGACTATAGTGACTTTTATTTTTCTAAAATTCTGATGGGACTTAAGCAAGGCCCTAGCAAGACTTTTAGTATTTTGGAAAAGACCAATCAGAATTCTAAAGGCAATTAAGAGTTCTGTCGTGTGATCAGATGGTAACTAAGTAATCCAACAAATGCAAGTTTGTATCCCACCAATGTGAGAAAGTGGGTTTGTATATACTGTTCCCAAATAGGTACAGTGTGTACAGAGTCCACAGTCACCAGAGGGTAACGTTGGATATAACCTTACTCTCTAAAGTTGTAGCTTGGTCGAGCAGTAAGGCAGTATCAGAGGACCGTGTAAAGCATTTGTTCTACACACTCAGTCAGCAAATGGACTCACACACTCAATAACTGAACTCTAGGCCAATGGTTTATATGAAAAATTTTGTTTTATTTTAGAACCAACAATAGGTATTAAAATATACTTTCTCAGAATGAGAGGCTTTAGGTAAAAACTTTTGCAATATGCAATTGGCTTTTGTAAATAATGTATACAGGTTGTTGCAATACGCAACACAATTTCAAACGCAACAATGCATTGAGTTCAATGGAAGTTTTAAGTTATTTGCAATAGATTACTTTTGTAACTCCAGGACTGGATCCTAGAATCAGTCCTGGGACAGTTCTTAGAAACAAGTGATAAAAGTCGACTTAATTACTGATGTGATTTCTAGGCAATATTTTGCTATTTTAAAAGTTGACCCTTAGAAGAAATTTCATAGGAAAACTGTCTGATTCCCTATGGGAGAAAATTCAAGTTGCAGGTAAGTATGTTCTCGTTACTTTTGTAATCCAGTACTGGGTTCCTAGACTCAGTACTAGGACCTCTATCTAAAACAGGTAAGTAATTACGTTTTCACAGTTGGTATGATTTTTAAAGAATATTTAAAGTTTGCAAAAATTGACACACAAAATTTCACAGAAAAACAGTCTGATTTCCTATGGAAGAAAATTGGGTTACTGGTAAGTACGGTTGTGAATATTTTTCAGGGTCAGCGCCGGGCACCAAGTCCAGCACTGGGATCTCTCCTAATAGCAGGTGAGTATTTTTATTTTCGTTACTCGGTTGATTTTTGGTGAATATTTTAAGTTTTAGAAACTCCACACTTGGAAGAAATTTCAGAAGAAACCAGTCAATGTTACCCTATGGAGGAAAATTGGGTTATCGGCTTTTGGGTAAGTACCCGACTGGCAGAGTTAAGGTTCTGGGCACAGACTCTGGGGTCTCCCATGGTCAGGTAAGTACAGTTGTTACACCCTCAGCAGCACGGGTGCAGAGTGAGTTAAGCCCAATGTTATACTATGGCAGGCAGGGGGGCCTTGGTTGGTGGCTGCTGACTAGCAGGCCACGCGACTGTGGGAGCTGGGCTCCTGGTCACTTGCTCAGGGCAAATGGGGAAGTAGATAGGTGTAGAGGTTACACTGCTAGGGCCACCCGGGCGGCTGGGTGCAGGGTGCTTTTGAGCCTTCGGGTGCTCAAGGGATTTCAATGGGAAAGCTCCTGGTTGAAAAAAGTCTGCAAGCTCGGGGACGAAGATGCATCAGGTGCCACACGCGGTTGGGGGTACCTGGTTCTGAGGCTGCAGGCATCGTCAGGAGTGTTGAGGTGAATCCTTGGGTGCCGGATTCGGGGTCACAGTCGCTGGGGGGGGGTGACGTCCTCGGGGTCTTTGTTCACTCCGGCACAGGCCAGGCTTGGTGGGTGCAAAGTGTGCAGCGTTCGCAGTTCCGGGCTGATGCCAGGGGTTAGAAGCTGGTTTTGAGCAGAGCTTCTGCTCATGGGAGTCCCAGGTGCTTAGAGCCAAAAGGTAGCCAGGTCCTTCGGGGTTTGTGAGGTTGTTGGCCACAAGAGGTGCTGGGATGGAGCAGGAGCAGGGTCGACAGGCCGGTAGGGCTGGGGCCAAAGCAGTTGGTGTCTTCCTCTTCTTAGCAGTTGCACGGCAGGTCTTCTTGCTCTTCTTAGTTTTTCAGAATCTGGAATCCAAGGAAGGAAGGAAGGTTCAGGGTACCCCTAAATACTAGATTTAGGGGTGTTACAGGTAGGTAAAGGGCAGGGACCAATGGGTCCCTGACCTGGGGTGGGTACACCCCCCCCTATCCTGCCACTCTCCTGTGGGAGGGGGGCAGTAGCCTAGTCCTGATTGGGCAGGGCCTCCCATCTTCAAGATGGCGAGCGCCCGGAGATGTGCTTCACATCGCCTCCCCCACCTGAGGGGTGGGGTTGGCAGTCTGGCACATCCCCTGTCCTTATTTGGGGTTTCCGGCCAGGCTTCCTGCCAGAGTGGGGGTAGCAAGTGGCCTGGGGAAAGCTCACAGAGGTAGCATGCCTTTGAAGCTTCCCCCTGTCCATCCTGGGGGAGGAGACCTAGCACCTCACCCAGGATGTGCATTGTTGCTGGCCCAGGAGAGCTCTCCTACCCAGGGGTCCAGCAACATGTCTGCTGTGTGGCAGCCTCCCAGACCAAATGTGGATTGTAGGTTAGGTTTAAGATGCCCTCTGGGGTGCTTGGTACATTAAATCCCACACTGGCATCAGTGTGGGTTTAATGTGCTGAGAAGTTTGATACCAAACTTCTCAGTCTTCAGTGTTGCCATTATGGTGCTGTGGAGTTAGTGTTTGACGAGCTCTCAGCACCATGTATTCTTAAATGGCAGCACTGCACTTACAGTGCCCAGGAATGGACCTGGGTACTGTTGGGGCACAGGGCTTATGCGCCCACACCACTGGCATAGGGCACCCAGATAGAGGGGTGGCTGATGTATGCCAGGGCAGTGTAGGTGGTGGGCATGGCACACAGGGATGTGTGCCATGTCGACTTTGTTTTGTACCCAGACACTCAGCATTGTGTGTGTGTGTGTGTGTGTGTGTGTGTGTGTGTGTGTGTGTGTGTGTGTGAGAGAGAGAGAGTGGGTGGGTCCAGGGCCTCTAAGGGTGGCACAATGAGTGCTGAAGCCCTTCCCTGGTCACAAGGCCCTGGGTACCATTTACCAGGGGCTGACATGTGGCCAGGGCTTTCCAATTTGGGTTTGAGGTTTTTAGGGAAGGAACATAGGCCCTGGGCACCTGATTGGCAGGAGTCCAGGGCACACTCAGTCAAACACATTCAGCAAAAAGTGGGGGCTTACCATGCAAGAAAGATGGCACTTTCTCACAATCTGTATATTGGGGCCATGGCGGTAACTTCTAGATGACTATTTCCATTTTGTTGTGAATAAAGGAAAATGACACCATAATTATGATGTACCTGCCAAAGATACTTCTATCGGATGGTTTATGTGCTTTTTGTTTTATGAAACATAATGAATATAAAGTTTTTTGTTTTTTTAAATAATCAAATTCTGCTATTCCTCTGTCAACATTGAAAATGGCATTGAACCCAGTTGTATGGTTCAGACTTTGCAATCTCCTATAAAATAATTTAGAGGAGTTAGTTATAGGGCATCTAGGAAGGGCCTAGGTCATGAATGGTGAACAGTATATCAAAGTACTGAGCAAATGACTCGAGAAATTCAGTTTTTGCACTTCAACAGACGTTTGCGCTTTTAAAAGTGGGAGACTCCATATCCTCCATGGATTTGTTTACACCTACTTATACATGTGAAATCAGTAAGAACCAGTTCAAAATTCTTCATTTCGATAGAAATCTCATCAAATTTTCTCAAAATGCATGGAAAGTGGTCTAGGCAGACCCAGATCTTTGATGTGCAACCAACAGTCCACTCACTTTATGAATTGGATCTTAAATAGGTGAGGTGATCAGCTTGTTCCTGTCACACTTGTCATTCAACACTTGGAGGCAGTGCTGGACAGAGACCAAGTGTTTCCTTCGGAGGACAGAGTTCTTGATACAGAGAAAGCGTCCTCTTCTGACACAACTCCGTAACCAGCAGTCGGGTAAGTTTCTTTATGCTGGACTTCATTGCACACTTTCATTGTCTTGAATACCACGCATCACATGCAGCTTCTTCAAACATATTTGGAAGAACAATGGTCTCTGAATAGAATTAGCTAATCTTGACGAATCACACCTCTTAGAAAGATCAAGCACATTTCATAGTGTATAGCCAGAGTACTGCTGTCTGTGCTTTCATCATGTGCATTGTCCTTGTTTGCAAGTAAAGAGCAGCTATACAAACTGCATAGCCTTCTGGAGCACTTTGTTTGGAGAACTGTTTGTTCAATGTTGCCTGTAATGTAAAGACTATACACATTTCACAAAATAACTTGTCTTACCTCACTAATTAAACCATCTACGAAATATTACTCGCAGACAAACAAAAGGTTTCCGAACAACCATGCTGGGACATGTTCTGATTTCTTTGAACCTTGTATCTTTACAGTTATCCTGTACGAGCACTCCTATATAGACTTACTTCGGCAGGGTTGGCTCATGTTGCTCCATACATTTGAAGATGCAAATTTAACCATATATGTTTGTGGCATGTGTGGCTGTAGATCCACATGCTGTGCATACTTCTGCCATCTAATGTTGGCCTTGGACATGTGCTTCTTGTTTTCTTCTAAGGAAGTCTTTTGCTAGTGGCTCCACCTATTAGTGGGAACGCACATGGGCATTGGCTCCACTGTTAGATTGTTTTTTTCCTCTGCCATTGGGTTCAGACGTGGCAATGTTAGCTCCAGTTCAATGCCATCTGGTGTTCTCACCAGGTCTTCGGATCTGGTCCTCGTTGGTTGTGGAAACAATTATGCTAACTTGTCTGTCTCCACCATCACGTGATCTTTGATTCAGTTCCGGACAACAACCTCTTATAATGCTATCACTATAGTCGAGGATGGCCCTTTAATGAAAAGGACTCCTTTTCGGTTCTGCCCTGCTTGCCACGCAAAGTATTTGAGGACAAACCTCCACGAAGTCTGCAATTTGTGTTTGTCCCCTGAACACCATGAAGTCTCCTGTTCGGTGTGTCTTGCATTCCATAACAAAAAGATCCTTTTGAACTGGAGAGCTAGTCACAACGCTTCGGCTTCCAAGGTGCTCTTTCAAGAGAGGTGGAAGACACCTCGGGCCCCTTAGGAAGAGACAGAGGTGTCTGATGTCGAACAGTTGTATGTTCAAACTGCTGAAGTCGAGGCGGTTTTCTCGCAAGAAAGCGTAGACCGAGGCGTATGTTTAAGCATAAGAAATGTTGCTGACTGATCGCCTGCTGAAGACCAGTGAGGGCCATCACTTCCCCCTACTCACCAAAGTGTCACCAGCCTGACCTGCTGGGCTACCTCTGAGGCCTCCGGTGTACCACTGCCTTCCTTGCATGGTCAACACCGCTATTCCAAGCTGGACCTGACACCCATGCCCCACACTGTGCTGAAGTCCTCGAAGCATCAACGTTTACTGCCGCTTTGACGCCGGATCTGAAGACGCAAGCTCGGTCGGCATCTGAATAAAAAACGTGTGGACCTGAAGCATTGGGGGCCGAGGCATTCCGAGTGGAGATTATCCTCAGTGCCATCTAGATGTCATACCTCTTTGGCTCCGTCCAGACTGCCATTTTCAGCTGCATTCTCCACTGCTTTTGAGGATTTTGAACAACCATTTCTTCAGCTGGTACAAGTACACCTCAACGCAAAGCAGCAATGGGGCTATATCCAGGAGGGGACTTTGTGGATCCTGTTGAATTGTCCACAGGTACTGCGAGACTTGGTTCCTCACAAGAGGAAGGTAATGTTTCAATCTTCCTGTGGCACCTCTTCCCAAGAAGGCTAAGACACCACAGGCCCCCCTCTCCATTGCCTCCTCTTGGTCTTTCTCTTCCACTCCCCCCCCCCCTGCCTATTCCTCACCTGTCATACATATGGGGCCAGTTACCCCCTGACTCCCTTGTCATTCATACAGCTAGAAAGTAAGCTAACACCCAGGGAAGGCACCCACTCCGACCAGGAGAGTAAAAGAAATTGAAATTGGGGGCAAAATGGTAGCTGTGGAGTATGCTACTTATTGGCGCATCGCTAACTCTAAAGGCCTACTTTCCTAGAATTACCACCCCCACTGGAATCAGATGGTCCAGGATCTCCCAGAGCAGTACCGCAAAAGGGGGACAGGTGCTGGTGGCTGAGGTAGGATAATTTCCAACATCAGCTGTGCACTGGATGCAGCAGACACAGCTGCTCATGGCATAAACACAAGCATTCTTTCATGCCGTCATGTGTGTCGTCTTCAACACACAGGTCCAGCAGAACCTTCTAAACATTCCCTATGAACACCAATAGCTTTTTGGCTCTCAGGTCCATGATATGCTAGAAAAGATCATGAAAGATACTGACACCGCTAAAACTATGGGTGCCCTGCAGACACTTATTCCAAGTGGTTACTATTGCTGTTCCCAATACCAAGGTGCAGCCAGAAATCCCACCCTGTGTGGTTCCGTGAATTCTGAACCCATTTAAAGAAGGTTGTCGTATCGTGATGATTTTGGTATCAGCAAACCGCGACTGACTAGTGCGGTACGCGTAAGCATTTTCGTCATGCTACACCGATGGATTCACTGTGTATTTAACGATCTAGTCTGCACCCGTGGGTTCCATTTTGTTTATAACCGCCATTTTGTGGTTGCCCTCACATAGGCTAACGACTACAGGATGACTGTGGCCAAGCGAGTCTCTAGGGACGCATACACCTTAGTTTGAGCTCGTGTTGACTTCAGTTTGACCTGAGTCAACTGACCCTGTTGTCCGAGGCTAAACTTGTTGAGCCAGTACCTTGTTAAGCAGCTGGTCAGATAGAGATCAAAGAGCAGGACATTATTGATTCTATGGCACACGCACACACCCCTCTATCTTTCTCCTCATCTGTTTCTGCTCCTTACTTTTATGGCCTTTTGGCCTAATTATTGATTTGGGTTGAGGTCTTTTATGATGGGCCCGTCCGGCCTGTTCGAGCAAGAATGCTGGATTTATGCCTTGTCATTGGCGGTGGGTTGGATAACTGAAAGTGGGTTTGTCGTTATGTGATGCCTCTGTAAAATATCATCCTCTGATTGGTCATGTTTGTGAGTAATTGATGCTAGCCAGGAATGTGGTTTTTGGCATAAAAGACGACGCTCCGCTCTATTATGTTGAGCAGTCTCCTGAGAACATACACCGTGTTGTACTTCTAGGATCTCTGTTACTGGCTGCAGCTAATAAATATGATCTTTGATGTCACCAGAAGAATCCTGTGTCTCTGTACTCTAAGACAGGTGAACCCGAAGACTGAGGGCATGTCCCCTGCGCTGCTGGGATTAAAATCCTAGTTCTTCAGTTGGCGCCCAACTCGGGGCGACTTCAGTGGTACCGGTCCAAGCCTGAAGATCGTGAGGAGCTTCGTGTGGAAATTCTGGAGGGAGGCCTACCACTTCATCGACCCCTGTATGTCGTTGTGGTCCGAAAGTCTTTGCTGCGAAGTTCCCCGCATTCCGACGGCGGACCTGACTGTTGCCCTGTCTTGGAGCCCTTTGATGATTTGTAAAGCGAGACGATAGACGGGTCTTCTGGCGACGTCATCGATATTTCAGTTAAGTATGAGTGGAGCGTCTCCCACTTTGTTTTGGTATCCTTCGGGATCGTTTTGATTTGGTATCCTTCGGGATCGCTTTGATTTGGTACCTGCAGGCCTCAAAGCCGAGGGACTTGTGTATTCACGAGGCTATCGTTTCTGATATTCCCTTGAAGTTTGAAGCTAGACTAGTGAGCGAAGATGCCTGGTGTTAGCAGACTTGGAAAGATATTTTTTTATGGTTGTAAAAAGGATTCCCGATTGGAGGACTCGTGTCCGGTGCCTCCGATCGGAACTCCGAACTATGAGCTCTATTTGAAACACGGCGTGGGCCCCATCACGTATAATGAGGTATGGATTAGGTATACTAGGAAAGATGGTGTCCTAAAGTGGCACCAATATGGTAGCTACGACACGGAAATCTTAGATAATTTAGAAGTCAGACTCTTCAAAAAGAAAGCCCGGTCGGCAATGTTCGACTCCTTCCGCATTTGGCGAAAGGAATCTAAACAAAAGGAAATTAAGTTAGCGAAACGAAATAAACGTGCACAAGGTATGTCGATGGTGCAGGCTGCGATACAGTTTAGCGATAATGAGGAAGAGCAGGAAAGCGAACAGAGGCTTAGGCAACGTAAATTAGCGGTAGACAAATGTTATCCAGTTTTGCCACCTCAACAGCAAGAAGAAAAGGAAGATCTTGTGAAAGATCCTTTAATGTCGCATCTATTAAGTTCGCCACCCCCTTATGCTCAGAGTGCTACCACACCTCCGCAACTTGTAGTTGCGCAACCTCCGGTTGTTTTACCACCAGCGGTTCCTCAACAGCCAGCTCTCCCTTTGCTGGCTACTACTATCGCTTCGGCGCAGCCTTCTCAAGGGCCGCCGTCTTTGCTACCTCCTTCGTCTACTACCTCTATACCTGTGTTGTCTGTCCCTTCTGTCACTCTTCCGACTTCGGTTCCTTCTCATTCCGCTTTGTCCTCTGTTCTTTTGTCACCTTCTCCTTCTGCCCGACGAAGAATGACTGATGCGGTTGCTAGTTTTTTCTCTCCTCTAATGGGTTCATTAGGTATGTCTCCTGTTGTAGAGCGTAAGCAATTGCGTAGTCAATTGCCTGGTCCTGATGAACGGATCACTTGGCATGTAAATGGGTTAACTATCCTTCACACTATGATCTGGAGAGTGTTACGAATGTTTTCCATCAATGGGAAGCACCGACCCAAAGATATGTATTTGATGTGATGTGTTCTTTCCTCCGTGAACAGTGGGAAGATAGTGAGGTAGGGCGGGCTCCGCCTGAGTTGTTCTGTGTGCAGTCCGAGTTCGCGAAAGGAACTATAGTGGGTCTCGATGTAGAAAGAGCAGTCGCGACATTGTTGTCATTTAGGAGCGATTTTCCTTCTAAGTCATTATTTGAGCCTGATTCTTCAGTTAGGAGAAAGGCACGTCAATATCCGATGCGTGAGGTTCCTCCCGTTTGGAGACCTGGTGATGCGAATGCTAATCCATCTGTTCTGGCACATTTCCAGCGCGTTTGGGTACATGTTCCATGGAAGCGTGCCGAAGTACTAGCTCTAAAGCAGACTCTGCCTGATCCACGTAAAAATCCTGCGGGGTTTTATAAGGAGCTATCTCAAACTGCGAGTTCCTGTATTATGAATTTGGCTGATATAGATATGTTATTTGGGAATGTTGTTCCACAGCCTATATGGAGTAAGATCCATCATACGGATCATGTGCAGGAATTAGGTGATACATGGAATAATCTTAGAACTACAGATGAAAGACAAATAGGTGGTGCTAAACCCGAAAATGTGATTGCTGATCTCCTTGGTAGGATTATTGATTATATGAAGACTTTGATGCCTGCTACACGTGTGAATTGGGACAAATTGTCTGCGTGCAAGCAGAAGAAAGACGAAACTGTGTCCGACTTTTTCACTAGATTTGAAGAGACATTTGTAGACCTCAGTGGTCAAGACATGGGTACAGAAGGTGGTCAAAGGTTGTTCGTTGACAAGTTTGTGCATAATTTGCTTCCCGAGTTGTGCAATAGGTTGAAGGATTCTGAAAGTCCTTGGGCTGTTTCTTCATCAGCGCAGATATTGGCTACTGCCCAGTACTATGAGAATAGAAATAAAGATGAGATAGAGAAAGCGGACAAAAAGACTAAGGAATTGAAGACTAAGGTTCTTCTGCAGCAAGCATACCCGCCCCGCAATACCCAGCGTGATTATCAGCAACTACAACACTATCAGAGAAGCTCGCAAATGGTCGAGTCTTCTCAACCGCATTTCCCTGTAGGCCCCAATCAGTGTGCGTATTGCAAAGAAGAAGGTCACTTCAAGAATAATTGCCCGAGATTAATACAGCGCACGAATGGTGTTTCTGTTATGAGAGGTCGAGGACGTGGTGTGCCTCAGATTGCGCGTTCCTTGCCTCCGCAGAATTCGATGAATTGTTTTGATCAACAGAATGGTGCGTCTGGTAGGACGGCTCAGTATTATGCGGACGATTATTACGTTGAAGGAGAGAGTATGGAAGGTAATGATTGCTAGGACAGCCACAGACAAAGAAAGGGAGTTGTTTCAGTCCCAGTGGATCAGAGTGGACCTTATGTTGAAGTGATTGCATCAGGGGTGTCTGAACCTTTTCTGTTGGATACTGGCGCTGCGAAAAGTTCTATCATGCACACCAAACTCCCTGGCGCACCTTTGTCTGGCTTAACGAATGTTTCAGTAGGTTTTTCTGGCGCCCCGGTTAGCAATCCGATTTCTAGTCCTTTGTCTCTTTCTGTTGGACCTTGTGACTTCAAAGCACCCCTCATTCTGACGACAGGTTGTGGTGAGAACTTGTTGGGCTTGGACTTGTTGAAGAGATTGTATGCGACGCTTTATTGTTCTCCTTCAGGAGTACAGCTTACATTGGGAAAGAGAGTGATCTCTCCGATGTATTTGTCTAAAGACCGACTTCCAGCTGAATTGTCTTCTCTTCCTGATTCTCTTTGGGCTACTGGTCCTAATGATGTGGGTCTTTTGGAGATTCCACCATATGTTGTGACATTGAAGGCAAATGCTAGATTACCACGCATTCCACAGTATCGTATCTCAAGTGATGGTAAAAAAGCACTTTCGGCGATCATCTCTGATCTGATTGAGAAAGGTGTGATTGAGGAAACAAGAGGTAATGTGTGCAATAGTCCGGTTTTGCCGGTTCTGAAACGAACTGATTTTTCTCAGCCTCCTGTATATAGGTTTGTGATCGATCTTCGCGAGGTGAATAAGATCGTTGTTCCACAATTCCCTGTTGTGCCTGATATCACCGCTCTACTGACTTTGATTCCGGCTACAGCCACGTGGTTTTCGGTGATTGATTTGAAGAATGATTTCTTCAGCATCCCGATTGCCGCAGAGAGTAGAGATATTTTTGGCTTCTCTTTAGCAGGCCGAAGCTTCAGGTTTAAACGCGCTCCTCAAGGCTATTGTGAGAGTCCATCGATCTATAGTCAAGCTTTAAAGACGCAACTTGATTCGTTGGTTTTACCCTATGGCGCTGCCCTTATTCAGTATGTTGACGATCTTTTAGTTGCCGCTGAAAATGAAGAGACTTGTAGAGAGTCTACTCTGTCGTTGTTACGTCACTTGTCTGAATTCCATCATAAAGTTTCTCTGTCGAAGTTGCAGTATTGCCGACAAGAAGTTACCTACTTAGGTCACCTCTTATCGAAGGAGGAAAGAAGATTGACCCCAGAGAGAATCCAAGCGATTGCGAAAATGAGTGTGCCTACGACACAGAGAGAAGTGCGTGCATTTCTAGGTATTACATCGTACTGTAGACAGTGGATTGCTAATTTTTCCTTGCTTGCAAAACCTTTGATAGCTCTTACTGTTAAGGATACCCCGAATCCTATTCCCTGGACTGACGAATGTCAGAAGAGTTTTTCACAATTGCGTGACGCCCTGTGTTCAGCTCCTGTGTTGGGTACCCCCGATTACAGTAAACATTTCACATTGTATGTCCACGAGAGAGAGGGATGTGCATTGTCAGTTTTGACTCAACAGTTTGGCGATAGGCAACGTCCATGTGCTTATTTTTCCTCGACTTTAGATCCGGTAGCTAGAGCGTTGCCGAGTTGCTTGAGAGCTACAGCGGCAGCGGCTGTTTCAATCCGACAGTCCGCTGGTCTGGTAATGAACAATACACTGATTGTGATGGTTCCACATGCAGTGGATACCTTATTGAACCGTACCAAGACACAGCACTTAACTAGTGCTCGGTTGTCAGGTTACGAATTGACCTTGTTAGAGACTGCGAGAGATGTGATGAGTCGAATGTATGTTGCGGGTCCAGCGAGATGGATTCCAGATAGGAGTATGTGTGAAGATACAATTGAGAGTGTGAAATCCATCCAAGCTGAAGCTACAGAGAAAGAGTTGAATGAATGGAGAGAAAGCAAGGGTAAATTGGATTCGAATGGTTGTTGGGTCGAGTTGTCAGAGCATCAGCGATGGTTGTTGCCTGACGCGTATGTACTTCCAGTGGTTACCATGGCACATGGGATGGCTCACATTAGTGTGAAAGGGATTTGTAAGTCATTGGCCCCGGTATGGCAAAATGCTGGCATTCCTAAGTGTGCAGAGAATTTGGTCAAGAACTGTATGGTTTGTTTGATGTACAATCCTGGTAAGGGAACTCCAACTCCAGCTGGTAATTTTGCTCCCCCCACGTATCCGTTTGAGGCTTTGCAGCTAGATTTCATCCACATGGAGAGGTGCAACAACCTGAAGTATGTCTTAGTGGTTGTTTGCTCTTTTTCTAGATGGGTGGAAGCCTACCCTCTGAAGGACAACACTGCCTTGTCCACAGCTAAAGCCCTTATTAAGGAATTTTTCCCTAGGTTTGGTTTGCCGAGAGTGGTCTGGAGTGACAATGGGAATGAATTTGTGGGTCAAGTGATGAAGAGAGTGTGTGTGATGGGTTGGGTATCCGGCAGAAGTTTCACGCCGCCAATCATCCCCAGTCAGCTGGTCTAGTTGAGTGCTACAATGGCACGTTAAAATTGAAATTGGCCAAAATTCAAGCGAGCTCTGGTCTACAATGGCCTGATGCTTTGCCGTTAGCCCTTCTGTCCACAAGAATGACTGTGCATTCGCGAATGGGTCTGAGTCCTTATGAGGTTGTGTTCGGTCGCCCGGCAAATATTTGGGGAGTGCCGTGGCCAACAAAATTTAGTGAGATAGAACACCCTGTGTTGCTTGACTACCTGTACGAATTGACGGCTAAATTGCGTGTACTGCATCAACAGGTTCATGATACTTTGCCACAGGTTTCTGAAGATCCAGGGCACACCCTTGAACCTGGAGCGTGGGTGCTCGTGAAGAACTTCCAGCGAACCCGGAACGAGCAGCCCCGCTGGATAGGACCGTATCTGGTGTTATTGTCCACCCGTTCTGCGGTACGAGTGCACGGTAAAAAGAACTGGATTCACGGCGTACATTGTAAGAGGGTCCCTTTGCCTCTGCTGTACGACCGGTGGGTCCAAAGAGGACTTCCTGAGTCTGAGACTGAGACCGTGCCTCGTTTTCTGCCTTTTAGTGATGCCCGTTTGATTGGAACAAACATTGAGCCAGAGAGCGACGAACTTCTCCAAGAAGTTGTACCTCCATCAAATCATTTGAACACTTTTGAACCTGAGTTACTCTTCCGAGAACAGACATTGCCTGGTAAAGAGCGCTATAACTTGCGACCGAGAGTCGTGGGACGAATAACAAACTGAGTCCCTTCTTTGCTATACTTTTGGTTGGCTCCCCTCCGAGAAACTATTTTTTGATTTTTGTTTTTCGAACCACCATCCGGGTTCAGCTGTAGGGTCGCGGTGCCAAGTCCTTGGAGTGCAAGCCGAAGACGTTAGGTCGACGGTTCTGGTTGGTCTCAGGGCGTTCCCTGGACCGACAGGCGCATTCTTTAGCACAGAGCACCCATCCGCCGCGAGCAGCACAATTAGAGGATGGAGTTTTTCGAGATGGAGAGACCTACTAAAAGAATGAGCTTCAAGAGCAAAATGTGTATAATAATGAGTAGAAAACGTTTTTTAATATTATGTCTGTTTATACTGTTGAGTTTAATAATGTTTTTAATTGGATATGTGACATTATCTATTCAAGCGACATTCATGCCCACTACACAACCTATGCCTCCTCCTACTGTTTCTTCGCATTCTTTTCACCCTCTGCCTGAACATGAGTCCATTAGGAGAATGGAATTCGCTAATAATTCCTTTGTTCAGCTTCTGCACCAACACCAGCTAGTAGTGAACACAACTAATTGTTGGGTGTGTGGCCTTATGCCCCATACTGATGAGAAAGGTATTCCTTACCTGGTCCTGCCATTTAGCTACAATGTTTCTGTGTGGGCATGCAGAACAATGTTCATTTATGCCCGTGAAGTTAACCCCCTACGTTCTCTGAAAGATAGCCCGAAGAATAGTGCTCTGGTCAAGGGAATAGTCGACATGATTAGAGGAATGAGCTCTTATGAGGCTATCCCGAGAGATGAGACACTAGCGTATATTGGATGGAACGTCACTGGATATGGAGTTAGTCTGAGTGGGAGCCAGCGAGCGAAGAGATCCTCCCCGATCTGGATAGTACCCCATCGGGGTCATTACTGTCTGTAAGGAAATGGCAAGAATCCTAGAGCTCAGCTAGGGAAGAGTGTTTGCACTGAGACATATGTTTTTGCGTCCCAGACTTCCCCATCGTTTTTAGAAGCTAAGGGCACCTACTTCATTTGCCATGACAGAGCATATACATGGTTGCCCCCTGATTTCTCGGGCACATGTTTTGTCTCGTTCTTGTTGCCTCCTACATTTACAGCTGAGGCAGATTACCACAAAACGAGAGTCGTTAGAGGCGTCTTCAGTAAGGAAGATACCGCAGGACAAGAATTGGGAGATTCCGTGAAGGGTTTTCTGCCATTTTGGGGACCTATGGTTAACAGCAGGAACATACAGCAATTGACGAGAGTGGTTGAGTCCACCATAGTCGAAACTGCCGGCGCCCTTAGTAACTTGACTGCTGAGCTCCAGTTGGATCGCCTTATGACTCTTCAGAACAGAGTTGCGTTGGATGTCATACTTGCAGATAGAGGGGGGGTCTGTAAATTGATCCAATCGAGCTGTTGTGTTTTCATCCCAGATAACGCTCCGACAGTTTTCCAAGCCATCTCCAAGTTACATAAGATCTCGGAGTCCATACATGTGGACGAAGGAGATTGGTCGTTTATGGAATGGTTCTGGGGATTGTTATCCACTTGGGGATGGAAGATCCTGATGGTCATTGGGATGGTATTACCTACCCTCTTCCTGTTCTGTCTTTGTGTACAGTGTGCTCCCGTAATATGTGGCCTTTTTGCTACCTCGTGTTAGAGGAGACCTGTCCAGAGAGAGTTACTAAGTACCAGGATGATGCTACAGCAACATCTCAATGATCTGATGAACATAGACCTGGATTCAGATTCACGTGAGTTTAGGTTATTGCCTATGTAAGGGCAAAAGGAGGGTCTGTGGTTCCGTGAATTCTGAACCCATTTAATGAAGGTTGTCGTATCGTGTTGATTTTGGTATCAGCGAACCGCGACTGACAAGTGCGGTACGCATAAGCATTTTCGTCATGCTACACCGATGGATTCACTGTGTATTTAACGATCTAGTCTGCACCCGTGGGTTCCATTTTGTTTATAACCGCCATTTTGTGGTTGCCCTCACATAGGCTAACGACTACAGGATGACTGTGGCCAAGCGAGCCTCTAGGGACGCATACACCTTAGTTTGAGCTCGTGTTGACTTCAGTTTGACCTGAGTCAACTGACCCTGTTGCCCGAGGCTAAACTTGTTGAGCTAGTACCTTGTTAAGCAGCTGGTCAGATAGAGATCAAAGAGCAGGACATTATTGATTCTATGGCACACGCACACACCCCTCTATCTTTCTCCTCATCTGTTTCTGCTCCTTACTTTTATGGCCTTATGGCCTAATTATTGATTTGGGTTGAGGTCTTTTATGATGGGCCCGTCCGGCCTGTTCGAGCAAGAATGCTGGATTTATGCCTTGTCATTGGCGGTGGGTTGGATAACTGAAAGTGGGTTTGTCGTTATGTGATGCCTCTGTAAAATATCATCCTCTGATTGGTCAAGTTTGTGAGTAATTGATGCTAGCCAGGAATGTGGTTTTTGGCATAAAAGACGACGCTCCGCTCTATTATGTTGAGAAGTCTCCTGAGAACATACACCGTGTTGTACTTCTAGGATCTCTGTTACTGGCTGCAGCTAATAAATATGATCTTTGATGTCATCAGAAGAATCCCGTGTCTCTGTACACTAAGACAGGTGAACCCGAAGACTGAGGGCGTGTCCCCTGCGCCGATGGGATTAAAATCCTAGTTCTTCACCTGGAAATCTCTTCCTCCTTTTCAAGACCCACGCAGCAGTCACCTTCATGGGGCTATTATGTGTGGATGCAGGGATCCCTGTACAGGGATTACCGTGGCAAGTCTGAGGAAAGCCCTGGAAAAAATGACAGAATGCACACCTCCTTTAACTAATTTCTTGTCTGAAGCTGAATTGTGGCGTACTGACTGAGCCGTGGTCTGCCCCAAGCATCACGGATGTATGAAGAACAGTGCTAATGACACGGGCCTTGCGTGCCAATCAGTCGCACAGCCTGGTGCGAGAATCATTTCTCCCAACAAATCAATCTTATACACAATTAAATCCAAGTTCTTTGTAGAATATTTTTCCAAGTTTCATCCGTTAATTAACATTCACTTCGGAAACAGCGTAATTCCACATTTTTTCATATGCCGTCTGTATCCCTATCCGGTCCTTGTCAGTGACACGTGGGAATTAACACTACATGTTGAGTAGCATCATGCTGTTCAACCCAATGCATTTCGGGCTATGCATCCCTTTGTCAGGGGTAACAAAGAATTAAAAAACCTTTAAAAATTCTGCTCAATAAAAAAAAATACCTTTAACCTCTAATTATGAAAACATGCTATCTAAAACAATATCCCCTGTGTTTTACATTTAACCAATCCCATCCTGAATTTGTATGAAAAGTCATGCAGACCTAATGATACATACCCGTGTATACTGTGAACAAAAATACTCTGCTTCAATGACGTCCCACAGAAACGTGCCTGGTGCCACCCAAAACATTAGTTATTGACAATCGTGCAAAAATTATAATCAAACCCTATTGCCTTCTGTGCATAAAAAATAATTTGGTGAATCTGATGCTACAAAAACCCACCATAATCACAGATTCAAACCTAGTGCCTGCTACTACAGTTTCCATTTCATGCCCGTTAGCATAAGCCTGTGAACCACAACCTTTAAAGTTGTGACCGGCTGCATAATCGTCCTCCTACTCTATCCAACAAACATAACACCTCATTACGTGTTCCTTCACCTTCCTATCCTAACTCCCACATGTGAATTCCATTGGTTTTAAATTTATTGGGGGGAGTGGCCCTCAACCCTTGCCCAAGTACCGGTTCAGTCTATAGACCTTAAAGAGATATAATACCCCAACTCCTCAATTTAATAGTGTACGTCTTCTAAAAATAAACACAACCTACTTGCAACGTTAACAAACTACCTCATGAGACTTTCACCCTCACTCAACAAAATATAACCAATCAATTTAAACAGTGCTAGTGCATGTTAAATGAAAAATACCAATGCGTATTAATTACAAGGAATCCCAAATTTGTATGAGCAGATTTTAAATGTCCTTCATGAAGTGTTGTAGTTCCTTGAGTTAAGTTCATAGATCACCACATGCGCACCTTCAGAATTCTCGGTTTTCCCACTGCCTTTGAGGTGATACTTCATTTGTCTAATCTTTTCACTCTTATTTGTCTGTGGAAAGGGCACAGGCCCAAAGGGGCTCCTCCTCCAAAACAGTCTCGCTCATCTTTCCTCCAACCATACAACATCTGTTAGGGGAGGGTTGCAGGGATTTCTGCTCTGTTGGACAGAAATCAACTCCGCCCGATGGTTCCTGGGCATCATACACAAGGGGTACTGTCTAGAACTCAAACATAGACTACGGAACACCCTTGCCCCACCAACACAAGCTGTTCTTCGACCATTTGTGCCTCCAGGAGGAGTTACAGGCCCTCCTTGGGGTGGGGGGACATAGAGCTGCTTCTGCAGAAACACCACAGAAAGGGGGTGTATCTTTTGTACTTCCTCATTCCCTAATGGGAAGGCTCTCTCTGATCCATCCTTGATTTCAGACTTCTCAACAAATGCATTCTGTCGGAGCACTTTCATATGGTAACACTACAATATGTCATACCACTACTGCAGCAAGACAACTTTGATCGCATTTGATCTGAAGGACCCCTGTTTCCACATAGCCATTCACCCAGCGCATCGAAGACACCTGCGGTTCGTATTGAGTGGAGAACATAACCAGTTCAGTGTTTTTGTTTGAGGTTACCACAGCCCCAGGGGTATTTTCTGAATGTCTGACCATGGTGGCAGCTAAACTTAGGATGAACTGCATCCATGTGTTTATCCAATATTGGGGTCTCTTTCATAGATTCACATGCTTGAATCATTCCCTG
This sequence comes from Triturus cristatus, assembly GCF_964204655.1. Taxonomy (NCBI): domain Eukaryota; kingdom Metazoa; phylum Chordata; class Amphibia; order Caudata; family Salamandridae; genus Triturus; species Triturus cristatus. Next base: position 693,517,538 of record NC_140584.1, on the reverse strand, counting down.
TTGTCAAAGTGGAACTCTCACAGTACATATAATAAAGCAGTAAATAATAACTTCCATAGGCTACCATTGAGTTAATCATGTATTCTACAGCCTATCAACCTCCTTTTATAAAAAGGACCAAACTCAAAACACGACCAATCAGCAAACAGCACCCTCTAGAACCTTCCCGAGAGGCTGAATCCCTCAGATTTTCAGCACATGTCCTGTGTAAGTGAGTCTCCCTGAGCTTTACCCAGTTTTTCAGCTTTTCTCAGATAAGTCTTGTTTCTATATTTATATAGAAGAATGTCTGATTAAAAAAAGGATTATTTAGACCTTGTAAATCCAATTTCGTCTGCAGGCCCGTCAACTCCATTTCTACACGCTACACAAATTGAATTTCGAAAACCTAAAATTTCTCCACTACCTCCAAGTCTTCTGAACTCAACATGAAGTGTCAGGAGGAGGAAGAAGACTATGACGATGAGGAGCAATACTATCAACAGTATCTGGTCCCTCATACACAATATCATCAATTCAGATACCATGAACAGCTGAGGCAACAACTTGCTCAACTGCCTCCGTCCTTAATAGTGGACCTACAAAGCATGTTGGCGGATTACAAAAGGTTTCCTCCTCAAGAGGACCTCTTCAGTGCCCCCCTCCACCGGCTGCTCCACTAACACCACCACCACCTCCTGCCACGCCCAGACTGACACTATGTCCCATAATTTCTCTGCCTCCTAGAGAGAATCCTACCACCTCTGAAGAAGAGCCTGAGGAGGGAGAAATCCATGATCCTCTTCCGTCTACGGATGAATGAGATGATTATGTAGTACCAACACCGTCCCCTCCTCATCGTCGTTCAGACTCACCTCCGGAGGATATTGGAGGTTTCCATAATATAATGGACAGACCTATGGCCAGATTCCACTTGCCTACAGTTGTAAAACAATCTGATTGTTTTCTTTATGATTTTAAAGAACGATCAAGAAAGTCAGTCAGTACCTATCATAGATTATATTTGGCAAGGTGGTTTTAAGGTAATAAAGACGCCAGCTTCTGTGGTTCCGGTGCTACCAAGACTAGACAAAAAATACAGGGCAACAGAGGATTCGCCTGCATGTCTCACAGGTCATCCCAAGCCGGATTTCACAGGCAGCCCAAGGGAGATCAAAAAATGCCATCTACTCCCATCACATCTCCACCGGATAAAGAGGGTCACCATTTAGACTCCATTAGAAAAAGATTTTCCTCAATGGCGGCAATTTCTGTTGGAGCTTCTAATGCTTAAACCATCTTTGGCTGCTACGATCGGCAGATTTGGTCCGATATGGGGACAATGAGATAAAGAGCCCCGGTTCAGGTGCCCGTCAAGGATTGCAGCGCCGTCTTGACGAGGGGCAGAGTTCATATGATGAAGCATGACACCCAGCTTGCTGGGTGTGTGAGAGCTCTAGTTCAACCAAGGGAACTTCCCAAGTCACTCCCCGTCCACTCCCGGGTATGAATGAAGGATTGACCATCCCACACTCACCTTTATCTCCCGAGTGATCTCTTCTATGTACCAGAGGAACTTTGTACCCTGTCTTGTCTACAGTCCTTGGGGCTTGTACACTGGACCTCATTAAACTAGCCCCCCTAGTCTTGTCCCTCCTTTGGATTACAGTAATAGCACGGGTACCACCCGTGGGACATTACCAATAGGTTACCAGCAGTTTAATTTTTAATCCAGGCTGGACCATCTATCTTTCTTTCTACTGACTGACCACCTCTTTTATTTCTCATGGATAACCAAGGGCTTAGCTTCGGCGATGCTGCGGTCTCAGATATACTTGAGAGAACACCGTCCCTCCTATTAAACGACGGTAGCACTGCCTCAGGTTCACAGTCAGACGATTGGAATGCCTTGACGCTACTGAAAAGAGAGTGGCTCAAAATAACTCTCCATGGTGCCCTGATGACTGAATATCTACGCGCCAATATTGCACCCACAGGATTAATTATCAATAATTTTCCTAGATTATTTCTAGATGATGCTACCTTCAAGAAGGAATGGTCCCTGGTTGCATGGAAATGCACCAGGGATCTATTAGTACTCATCATTAATACAGCAAGACGCTTAGCAGAAGCCCTCCTAGTCAGGATACAAATTGCTGAGGGAGCACTAAAGACTACCATCCAGATTACAGCATACAAGAGTAGACTTGCTGAGATTAATGCCGAGATCACTGATAATAAGGAATATCTGATGAAACAAAAAATAGCGAAGCTTCAGAAAGATATTCTGAAATTTGACAAAGAAAAAGTGTACCCCTATCTTAAGGCCGATTATATATCGGTCAAGAACAGTTACTCATCTGATGACAACTCTGACAGAAGAGACTCCTCTGACAGCAATTCAAGCACAGGAAGCTGGGGCAGCAATAATGCTCGGAGAAATCAACACTCCAATTATCATTACAATGCCCCTGTCTTCCAGGGACCTCCGCTGTTTCCTGGCCACCCCCCACCACCCCCTTATTGGCAATATCCGCCATTTCAACAAGGACCCCCTCAGTTCTTCAACAATGGCCCCGCTTTTTTAGACAGAGGTTGGGGCAGAGGAAGAGGGCGCAACAGAAGAGGCTCTCAAAAACGGGTCCAATGGCAGGACCAACCAACGACAGGGATGGATACACGAAGCAAAACATTGAACAAGAGAAACTAGTGGTGAACTTGTCGCCACGCATTCTCACTGACCCTGAGATATCTATATTACAAAAGGGGTTAGGCTTTGTTCCCACCCCTAAAGTGGACAAGTTCAGAGATCTCTGTGAAGTACAAAAATTGTTCCGGAAGATACGACTACAATCTTATTTTCGGGACAAACCCAACACCCAAGAGGACGACTCAGGACTGAGGAATCCCTCCACCTTCACCCCACATAATGCTATGATCCCTGTGGAAGTGTTAACCTTTGAGAAGGCGGTACTGAAAGACCTAGCCTTAATACCTCTTCCTTCTCCCTTCCATAACCTTTCTAAAACTGAAATGCAAACTGCGAACATTCTTGCTGGGGATAAATCAATAACTATCAAACAAGCAGACAAAGGTGGGGCGACTGTGATACAATCCACAGACGATTATGATAAGGAATGCAAACGTCAACTTGATAATGACAGATACTACGCTCCTATCACACTTGATCCAACCCCGCGCCTCTCTAATGCCATCTCTGTAATAGTACACGAGGCTGTTACCAATGGATGGATTAGTCAAAGAGAGTCAGCGTTTTTAATTGCTACAGAGCCCAAGACTCCGTACTTTTACACCTTACCTAAAATACATAAAGGCACCTTCCCGGTTCCTGGGCGCCCCATTGTTTCTGGTATTGGCTCAATATTTGAGCCCTTGTCCAAATTCGTTGACCATTTCTTACAGCCCCTAGTCAGAAACACACCATCTTTCATAAGGGACACGACTGACATCCTAAGAATCATCGAATCAATAGAGGATTCGGAAGAAATTGATTTCCTTATTACCCTGGATGTAGAGGCCCTCTACACAAACATTCCCCAGGGAGACACTCTGACTGTTGTAGAAGCGGCCCTCAATTCTTTAGATTGGAATTCTCCCACTCCTATCACGTTTATCATGGAGTGTGCATCCCTGGCATTGACTGAAAACTTCTTTGAATTCAAAGGACAATTGTACCATCAATGCCAGGGCACTTCGATGGGGAGCACCTTCGCTCCTAGTCTGGCCTGTCTGTACATGGCAGCCTTTGAAAAGGATGTCATCAATAACAACAGCAATCCATACGTCCACCACCTGAAACTTTGGAAACGTTTCATTGATGACATCCTAATCTTTTGGCATGGCACCATCGATACATGTATGGCCTTTGTAGATTGGATTAACCAACAAAACATCTTTCTGAAATTTTCACACACTGTTTCAGACACTAATGTTGCATTTCTTGACCTGAACATTAGGCTATCTGAGGGGGAGCTCTCCACTAGCTTGTATAGGAAACCTACTGATCGTAACAGCTTACTCCTATACCAGAGCCATCATCCTAGGGCCCTCAAAGATAACCTGCCTTTTGGACAGTTCTTGCGCATTAGACGCAATTGTACATCCACCGCGGACTATAGAAAAGAATCCGCTACTCTAGCTACCAATCTAAAGACTAGAGGCTATCCTACCAAAGTAATCAATGACTCTATGAAGAGAGCTAGAAATAACCCTAGGGAATCGTTACTAGAAGTTCATTCTAAACCACCCGTAGACTTAATTACATGTGTTACCTCTTACACAGCCACTTCTGCCCCAACCAAGAAGATCATTTTGAAACATTGGGACATTTTGAACACAGGAGACTTACAGATATCTAAACCTAGATTTGCATACACCAGAACCTGTAGTCTGAGAGACATTCTGATCCATACGAGACCTAGGACCCATGTTGATTCGGCACAAACCACTCTATGGGGCCTACCACCTTTCAAGGGACATTATCCCTGCGGCACTTGCACAGCCTGCAAATACACGACAATTACAAAGGAAGTGACCTTACGATCCAACTTCAAGTGGTGTATCCAAACACACACCAACTGTAATACCAGACACTGTATCTACCTGATTACCTGTCCGTGTGGTTTACAATACATAGGGATGACCATGCGACCGGTTAAAACTCGCATCATCGAACATAGAAGTAACATACGGTGCCAACGAGTCACTACTAGACTGTATAGACACTTCACCGAGACTCATCATTCCCCTGATTCTATACACTGGATTGTATTGGAATCTCATCTACACATTTCCAAACCATCGCTGTTCAGGATCGAACAGAGATGGGTACATAGATTATCAAGCCATACTGAGGGTCTCAATGATGATATCCCATGGAGTTCAATATCTTAAGCACCCAACACCTAGTGGAACCCTTTACCTAGCTAGTGTTGGCATGATTTAATGAACCTTAGAGACCATGGGCCATTCCTTGTGTGCTGGCCCTCCCTCTGATACCACATCACTGGCCCTGTACCTTGTCTGATACACAGACTTATATCAATTATATATCCCTTACTTACTAGACTTACGATACTAGGTTCAATAGGGATACATTGCACATATATATCCCTTGATGTTTGGCCCTTCTGCATTTACCTTGTAAGAATCCATGTGCCCTTCATTGTAATCCCTTATACAATTTTACTCGCATGGCCACAGTACCGAACGCTATGTGAGATTACCTATCCCTTTACCAACATGCACGCCAGAGTTGTTGTTGACATCACGTGACCTTACACGTCATACGTGAGCACCGTGGTGATGCGCTACGCACGCGCCACATGTCTTTGACGTTGCGAATCAAGAATCATGGAATATATCTTCCCGCGATGTCCACACCTGGTCACCACCCCGGTTCCTGGTGGTTTTGGGTAGGTGCTGCGGCTTAGCGTGAATCGACGCGGGTGAGTACACCTTTAATCTCTTGATTCCTGTCAGCTTGTGCCGCTCCTGAGAGCATTTCTTGGGCATCCCTGGTGAGTTTCTCCTCCGGCTGTAATATTCCGTACCCTTCTCCCCGACCAGACCGCCTGCCGCCTTCTAGGTTTCGGTCATTGTTCGGTTGTGAGTGGGTCTTGCCTTACACGGTCGAGTCTCTACCGAGTACCCCAGTGGCGCTTCTCATCAACTTACTATTACTATTAATAGTTTTGGTTTGGCCATCTGCCTATTTTACCCACGTTACCGACCAGGTCCTTTTGACCCCTTGTATTCTCTTACATTTTATTCTTACAGGACCCTACTGGTGTCCTCTAGCCACCGCCAGGACTGTTGCTAGCAAACTCTAGCAACCCACTAGGTGAGTTCGTTGTCGCTAATTCCTTGACCATGAGTGTTAAAATATTACTCACCAGTTAGTTTTTAACTTCACAATTTTATATTCTTTAGACTTCACACTTGGTCCAAATAGGCACCGCACGCTACAGTAATTAGAGTTGACCTACCTACGAGCACTTGTTACTCTAATAGCGTGTTCTTTTCACCACCCCACTGTAATCTTTGTTAACAGTAAGAAGAGAAATCCTTAGATAATTTTTAGATCCTGTGTTTTCACTTATCCTCACCTTTTTCCGCAGGTCACGAACCTGAAGACGTGGTATGTAGAATGCACCTTACCATGCAGTGTAGATAGTTGTTTTGATCCTGAAGAAGTGCCTAGATCCTCCTGACACACAAGGCATGAAACATGTTGATCTTTAGAGTAGAGCTTCATGACTAGACACCTTCTCTAGTACACAGCCACTCTACACCATTTTAATCGGGTAGTTTACCTTCTGAATAAATACTGACAAGGACTAACTGACCTGTTTTAACTCACTCCGTCGCACATCTACACACACTAGGCCCCTCACCCCCAAGCACCAACCGGCTGGAACAAAAGATCCCCGATAAAGAGCCCCGGTTCGGGTGCCCGTCAAGGATTGCAGCGCCGTCTTGACGAGGGGCAGAGCTCATATGATGAAGCATGACACCCAGCTTGCTGGGTGTGTGAGAGCTCTAGTTCAACCAAGGGAACTTCCCAAGTCACTCCCCGGCCACTCCCGGGTATGAATGAAGGATTGACCTTCCCACACTCACCTTTATCTCCCGAGTGATCTCTTCTATGTACCAGAGGAACTTTGTACCCTGTCTTGTCTACAGTCCTTGGGGCTTGTACACTGGACCTCATTAAACTAGCCCCCCTTGTCTTGTCCCTCCTTTGGATTACATGATTATGTAGTACCAACACCGTCCCCTCCTCATCGTCGTTCAGACTCACCTCCGGAGGATATTGGAGGTTTCCATAATATAATGGACAGACCTATGGCCAGATTCCACTTGCCTACAGTTGTAAAACAATCTGATTGTTTTCTTTATGATTTTAAAGAACGATCAAGAAAGTTAGTCAGTACCTATCATAGATTATATTTGGCAAGGTGGTTTTAAGGTAATAAAGACGCCAGCTTCTGTGGTTCCGGTGCTACCAAGACTAGACAAAAAATACAGGGCAACAGAGGATTCGCCTGCATGTCTCACAGGTCATCCCAAGCCGATCTCACAGGCAGCCCAAGGGAGATCAAAAAATGCCATCTACTCCCATCACATCTCCACCGGATAAAGAGGGTCACCATTTAGACTCCATTAGAAAAAGATTTTCCTCAATGGCGGCAATTTCTGTTGGAGCTTCTAATGCTTAAACCATCTTTGGCTGCTACGATCGGCAGATTTGGTCCGATATGGGGACAATGAGAGACCGTATTCCACAGAAAAATAAGGAAGATTTTAAGATGATCCTTGCAGAAGGCGAACGTGAGGCAGCTGAAATCATAGACTGCGCTACGGATATAGCCACTACAAGCTTTCGCCAACTAGCAGGTGCAGCCGTTCTAAGATGCATGGGGTGGCTAAGGGCAGAATCCTTTCGCCCAGAAGTACAGTTGAAAATTCTAGACATAGCATGCGATAGCCTATTCAGCAATCACATAGATGAAGCGCTTACAACGATAAAGAAAGATACGGACACTGCCAAAGCCTTAGGTGCCCTTCAGTACCGTAAAGTGCCCTTTCGGGTAGTTTGAGGCTGTGGATTTTCTGGATACAGAAGAAACTACCAACGTACCCAGACTTACCATTCCTACCAGCCACAATATCTCCAAAGATACCAACAACAATCCTACCGACAACCAAAAACAGCTGGTTTCTCTAGACAGGGCTCCAGACGAAAGCCAGCGTCACAAGCCCTCGACTCGGGTTGCAAGCAGTGATCACAAGAGGGCACCAGTTACACCCCCCCCCCCTCCCAACCGGTGCAAAGATTTCCAACCATATACACCATTGGCGCAATAACACGTCAGACAAGTGAGTCCTGGATCTCATCTCTTATAGCCACACTTTGGAATTTACCCACATTCCTCCCAGCACTCAACCCAGGGGATCGCACCCCCCTCGTCTTCAATTACTCAAAAAAGAAGCAAAGATTATGCTCCAAAAAGGGGCAATAGAAAAAGTCCCATTTCCTCAGAGAAGGAAAGGTTTCTACTCTCGCTTCTTCCTTATTTGCAGAAAATCGGGAGAGTGGAGACCTATCTTAGACCTCAGGAAATTAAACAAATTCTCCAAAAGTCATACATTCAGGATGGTCACGCTCTCCGACATCCTGCGACGCCGCAACAGCGGAGATTTCATGACTTCATTGGATCTAGAGGATGCGTATTTTCATGTTCCTATACATCCAAAGCACAGCAAATTTCTCTGATTCACAGTGGCCAGTACCCTCTATCAATTCCGAGTCCTTCCCTTTGGCCTCAAATCGGCTCCACTAATTTTTATGAAGTTTCAAGCTCCTGTGGCAGCGGCCTTGCAGAACAATGCTCATCAAGTATTCCCATACTTAGACGATTCGCTGCTGAAAGCCCCATCAGCTCGTCTAGCAAAGGCCGCCACAGATGATTGTCTAGCCCTGTTCCTCAAATTGGGACTCTAGATAAATCATCAGAAATTATCAATCTTGCCAAGACAGACAATGACATTTCTAGGGGCCAACTTGAATACCTTTCCGAACAAAGCCTTCCTCTCCCAGGAAAGACTGCAGCGGTTGCAAGTGTTGGCACTCAAACTTTCCATAAAAAAGTATGCTTCTGTGAGAATATTCAAGTCTCTGCTGGGAATGCTCTCCTCTGCAATTGACTTGGTGCCACTAGCTCACCTGCATATGAGGCCTCTCTAAGAAGAGCTTCAATGTCAATGGGTTCAAACCACAGGATCTTTTGACAACGTGGTAACTATCACCCCACGCATGAAAGAGACATTCGAATAGTGGACACGAGAATCACATCTGTCCCAGGACCTCTCCTTTCTGCCAGTGATTCCAAAATACATAGTGACAACAGATGCTTCTATGGAAGGTTGGGGAGGGCACCTGCAGATTCAAGGAAAGTGGTCCTTGACTCAACGTCAAGTGCACATAAACGGGTTGGAGTTGAAAGACATTTTTCTCTCCCTTCAGGCTTCTTCCCTCGAATACATGGCTCATCGGTGTTGATCCGCACGGACAACACCACAAGCATGTTTTACATCAACCAGCAAGGAGGAACCAAGCTCTTATCCCTCTCATAAGATGCCCGGCAGTTATGGAGTTGGTTGATTCTTCACGGAATATCCCTAACAGCGGAGCATGTTCCAGGTCTCCTTGGTGGATGCTTTGAGCAGAACCAAAGACAGTTGCCACAAGTGGGAACTAGTACAGAGCCAACTGGACAGGATATTCGCAGTCTGGGAAAAGACAGCGTTAGACCGGTTTGTGACCCAAATGAACTCCCAATGCCGATTCTTCGCAAGCAGATTCCCTCTCCCAAACTCTTGGGGGAATGCTCTTTCAATGCACTGGTCAGAGATCTATGCCTATGCTCCCTCCCCCCACCCCCCTATACCTTTGATACCCAGGGCCCTCACGAAAATGAAATGGGAACACTGTCACCTTCTCCTAATAGCCCCCAGGTGGCCCAGACAGCATTGGTACACAGAACTTCTCCTCTTATCGGAAGCTCAGCCCATTCGCCTGTTCCCAACACCAACACTGTTGACCAGGAACCAGCGTCAAATATGTCATCCGGAGCCAGCGACTCTGCAGTTTACATGCATGGCTCCTGAATTCTTCGAATGTAAGGATCGGACCATGTCACAGGAATGCAAAGACATAATCGCTAGATCCCATGCTGACAGCACCAAAAAGTCATACAGACTGAAATGGACTTGTTTTTGTCTATGGTGCTTGCGTAATGAAGTACATCCATTTCTCTCTGCTTCAGAAGAAGGTTTACCTTATTTGCTATCCTTAGCAAAATCTGGATTAGTATACTCTTCAGTTAAAGTTCACCTCGCTGCTATTTCTAGATACAGACGCTCATCTAAATACCCATCCTCATGCTCGTCAAGAATCATATAACAATTTATGAAAGGACTGTTTCGAACTTTCCCACCTTTCTGAGCTCTGTCCCCGGAGTGGCAGCTAAATGGAGTTCTATCACAACTGCTGAAACAACCCTTTGAGCCCATCCATAAGGCAGATATAAAATATTTAACATGGAAAGTTATTCTTTTATTGGCCCTCACAGCAACGAGAAGGGTTAGTGAAATACAAGCTTTTACCATAGCGCATCCATTCCTGCGCTTCACTGACGAAATGGTCATTCTCACAACAAATCCTAAATTCATCCCTAAGGTTCCCTCTCGGTTCCATTTGAACGAACCAATCATCCTAAGAACTTTCTTCCCAAATCCTTCTACTCCTGCAGAAAGAACGCTTCACACTTTAGAAGTCAAAAGATGTCTTAAATTCTACCTACAAAGGACTAAAGCTGTACGCAAGTCAGATCAGCTATTCGTAGCCTATGGACAAGGCTGCCAAGGCTTTGCAGTTTCTAAAACTACTATCGGCAGATGGATAGCGAACGCAATCCAATCACGACAAAGCTGGCAAACCATTATCAAGGACTGTAAAGGCACACTCCACTCTGGCAGTTGCCACATTAGCTGCTATGTGTGCTGGAGTACCACTGGAAAAGATCTTCAGACCTGCAACGTGGAAAACAACACACACTTTTACGCAGCATTACTGCCTGGAATCAACAAACCTATATCAATAAGGTAAGCCTCTTTAAAAAAAAAAAATTATGATACAGACAAGGAATTTATATATGTTTGTGGTTTCTTAAAGTCAAATAATTGATTAATGTGAAAACAGTGTTGTGAATACATTGAAGGATATTATTAGCACTACCCATCGTCCACTTAAGTGCTTAGTGGGATGAGGTGTGTTATATCTGCTTGCTTTTCTGATTCAAGCATGTGAATCTTTGAAAAATGCCCCATACTGGATAAGAAATAAGTTACTTACCTGTAACTGCAGTTATCCTGTATTGGTCTCTTTCATAGATTCATATGCAACCCACCCTCCTCCCCGGAGAGGCTCCTCTGGCCTTACAGTGCTACTAACTACAATTGTGCTGGAAAAATCTGAGGGATTCAGCCTCTAGGGAAGGTTCTAGAGGGTGTTGGTTGCGTTTCGGGTTCGGTCCTTTTTTAAAAATTATTTTTATAAAAGGAGGTTGATAGGCTATTGAGTACATGGTAACTTCCATGATAGCCTATGGAAGTTATTATTTACTGCTTTATTATGTGTACCGTGGGACTCTCACTTCGACAGGGAATACCATAACAGGTGTATAAGTGCAAGCGTTTCAAAACCTGTTACCTCTTTTTGAGCCAGATCGCCAAATAACAGTCAGAACTGTGATGCACATGCTATGAATGATTGCATCTTGCATAGTCATAGTTCCTCAATCCAGACTGCACGTGTCCATTGCAATGGCGCCAAACGGAATAATGGCTTCAAGTGGAGTGTCGTCTAAAGGATCTAGTGTTGGTTTGGGGGCGCATACATCGTTAAGTACAGTGGTGGAATGCGAACAATCTGTTGCAGGGGTGGCACTTCCTAGGCCTGATCCTGCAAGAGACCATCACCAAGGATGGCTCGCTCACAGGCTGGGGAGCGCAGCTCAATTACCTTACCGCTCCGGGGAAGTGGACATCTGCCCAGCAATCCCTCCACATCAATCACCTGTAGTTGGTGGCTATTCAGCTCGCTCTCTGGGCCTTCCATCCACTTTCGGGACAAAACCGCATTAGAACGAACAACACAACTGCCATGATTTACTTACAAAGACCAGGAGGCACACACTTGCCACAGTTGTCAACTGTAGCACAGAGCATCTGGCAGTGGGGGATACATCAGAGTACATTGGCTCATCCAACACATTCCAGACAATGCTCTGGCTGACATGCTCAGCAGGACGCATTGACAAGTCCACGAATGGGAACCCCACCCCCAAGGTCCTACTCCTGTACTTCCAGCGTTTGGGGTGGGGAAATGGGTGTGGTTCTGCAAAAAGACCTGCTCGCCACCCCCAACAAATGCCAAATGGGCAAACTTTGGCACCAGACAACCACACCCACAGTCCACGGCCTGTGCACTATGGATGAACTCTGGGATATTTGCCTGCGCTTTTCTGCCTCTCCCCCTCCTACTGTTTGTGGTCCAGAGGCTGAGGGAAAATCCCTCACTCTCATCTTAGTGGCTCCAACCTGGGCACATAAACCATGGTACACCACCTTTTTCGAACTCTTTCTAGTTTCTCAGGAGAAGCTCCCCAACAGATCGTGCCTTCTCACACAACACTATGGCACTCCCAGGCACCCTCACCCTAATCAGCTCAACCTTTCGATTTAACTCCTGAGGTCTTGGAGTTTGATTACCTCAACTTACCAGAAATTGCATTTCCGTTCTCAAGGAGGCCCACCGGCCAATACCTGCCCAGACCTTATTCCACTCATAAGTAATGGGCATCTATGGCATTCTTGGGTAACATACCACTAGCTGACATCTGTAAAGCTGCTACTTGGTCCACCCCTCATACCTTTACCAAACACTACTGTGCTGGCATCTTGGCCAAACAGCAAGCTAAGGTTGGCTAGGCTGTCCCATATACACACTTTTCTAGTCTTCTGCAACATCCTCAGGCTAAGCAACCACTTTTTGGGAGGACTGCTTTACAGTCGCTGCACAGCAGGTGTGGTACAGCCACACATGCCACAAACGGAAAATGTTACTTACCCTGCAAGCATCTGTTCATGGCACATAGTGTTGTAGATACATATGTGCCAACCCACCTGCCTGTGGTTGTTGCAGAATTTCTTTCCTTTCGTAAGCTTTAATACTTAGCATGGTCAACGTTACTGTATCTCTATGCTCCATCTCCAATTTGACCCTCCATGTGGGGGAAAAACAATCTAACAGTGGAGCAGATGCCCATGTTTATTACCACTAATGGGTGGAGTCACTCAATACTGTGACACAAAGTCTTCCTTAGATGAAAAATATGTTGTACATGTCCGGGCCCAATACTAGATGGCAGAAGTATGCACAGCATGTGAATCTACAGCACTACCTGCCATAAACAGATGCTTACAGGGTAAATAATATAATCCTCCAAGTCAAATGTTTCTCCTTAGTAGGGGTAACAAGTGCTATGCTTAGGAGCCTACTTCAGCTTTAGTGAGAAAGTTATGACGCCACTATAAAGACTTGACTTTGCTTGTGGGGGCGTGGCTAGTGAGCTAACATGGCGGACGTGAGCAGTTAGCGCTCCGCAAGATCACTCTTTCTTTATCCTGGCTTCCACATAATACCTGAGCCATCCTTGCCCGGAAGGCGCAGGAATCAACTTGGCATAAGCCACGGTCACTGCAGAGACCTTGTAGCGGTTGCTGGGTCGGACACAGCCCTAGTTATTGCAACGAGGCGGTTTGCAGCCTGCATGACCAGCGAACAGAGGAAGAGCGAGGCAGCCGCCAAATAAGCGCCAAGGCGGTGTGCTGTGGCGCCTACCGCCTCGGCGAGGCATGACCGGGCAGTTGGGAGACATCAACGCAGGTGGGGGTGAGAGACTACCTGTGGCTGCCCGGTGGCTGTTGGATGGCGCCACTCCGCTCTTGACGGCCCGATAGAGCAGCTCCAAGTCGATTGCCGTGACGTATGTCGGGGTCGTCGGAGATCGACGCCGCGGTTGTCCAGGAGGGGAGCGTGCATGGCCCCCGTGGACCGAAGAAGCCCTAAAGCGACTTGCCAGAAGACCAGGGAACGGCGGTGATGGGCTGCGCTGCACCGGCACCTGGAAGGAGGAGTCCCCCCGACTCACAAGCAGGCTGGAGCCCGCGCAAAAGTATCTTACTGCGGCTGTTGAGGAGAAGGACTGCAGCGAGGTGTGCCTGGGTGCTGCGGGAGCCGAGCTGTGAGGTGACGGCAACCCAGTGGTCAAAGACGCACCGCCCTTTGCGCTAGGATCCCCAACCGGAGTGGACCACTCAGGAAGGAGCGACTTGAGTACTCCATACTGCCAGTGAGTGCGACGCTGCGGCCAGCGTGGGTCATTAGGAAGTGAGGAGTATGCCTGGGGCCCACTTTACCGGACTGGCAGTGAGGGTGTGGGGAACAGTAAACAGGTGGATGCCCGCAGAATATGCTGGTGTCGGTGAAGGGGGACACGTACCCAGTCTCTGCCTGCGGACCATTAAGCACAAGAGGTGTTTGATGAGAGCTGACACCCAGGAAGGAGCGAAGTACCACTAACTAGCACCTGCAGGGACGCTAGAAGAGGCGTGCTGTGGTCAGGAGACTTATGGGGACATTGAGCTGCATGCCCCTGGTTGCAGAGAGACGCTAACAGACCCCAGATGTGGAAAAAGTTGTGCCCCAGCGCTGCAGAGGCAGACAAAGTGCTGAAACACCATGCACAGGACCATGTGTAGGAACTACCACGGCACCAGATGGACACCCTCAGGGTAAGAGGAAATCAGTGTCCATGCACTAGGATCCCTTGAAAGCACCGGGGTCACATACTGAGACAACCTAGGGCGGACTTAAGAAAGTGCATCCCCATGGGCCCCCACACTGCACCTGGTACAGCTCAGCTGGTAGACCGTAATACGCCAAACCTGAAGGAGCTTAATAAAGGCATACAACAGACATACAGAAAATCCCCGGCATGAGTGCGCGAAGCCACCTGTCGAGCGTGAATTCCGCGCAGGAGCTGGTCATGGGCTGTCTCCGCACCAGTATGCAACAGGGAGCCGCGCGCATGGGCAGCCTGGAACCAGCACACGCTGGAGAGGAAGCAGCCAGGGCGGCATTGAACTCAAAATTGACAGCCAAACTCGACACGGTGCTGGCAGCGGTAGAGAGAATAGGCAACGCACTTGACCAAACAAGATCATCCCTGGAATCCAGGATCGACACGGACACGTTGGATTTCACCCTCCTGCACGCGGACCATCATAAATTGGCAGAGAAGGTCCACCTGCAAGGTCAGTCACTCACAGAGCTGCAGCCTGTTACCCACAGTCACGCCGCTGCCTTACAGGACATTCTAGACCGCATGCACACACTGGAAGATAGGGTCGAGGACGCGAAGGAGTGCTCCCGCCGCAATAACGTCCGCGTGGTTGGTCTGCCGGAGGGAGAGGAAGGACGAGCCCCGTAACTTTATACTGAGCGCTGGCTACAAGAGATACTACCTCCGGGAACATTGTCAATGCACTTCGCGGTTGAAAGAGCACACTGGGTACCAGCCCACAAGCCTGCCCGGGAGACCAGGCACAACCATTCCTGTTCATGCTCCTAAACTATAGGGACAGGGATGCCGTCTTGCGTGAAACCTGGAAGCTTAAAGACCTCAAAGTTGGCGGGACCCCAGTCATGTTGTTCCCGGACTACACCGCACAAGTGCAGAGACGCAGAAGCACTTACACAGCAGTGAAACGCCAGCTCAGAGAACTGGAGCTCTCCTACTCCCTACTGTTTCCCGCCAGGTTGAGGGTGTTGGCAAACAGCATGACCCGCTTCTTTGACTCACCCGCAGAGGTGTGGGACTGGCTAGAAGAGTCTGGAATGTGGTCAGGGACTCGCCCCACCGACATGGAACTAGCCACGACATCTGGAAGAAGAACTCGGTGACGGGAACGACGACGGAAAACCTGACACATGAAGCCGGCGACAGGGGCACCGAGCCCGGACCAGAGCAGAATGGAGCGACAAGGAGCCATAGACGTCGTCGCGACACTTGGAAGCGAGACATACCATGAGTGTCAGACTGTGCGCTCCCCTGCATCAACAACTTCCAGCGGCTCGACCTCCCCTAGACCTGACAATCTTGACGAGATGCAGCTTCCCGATGTGACGCCGCAAACTGCTGATGACATTATATGAGCGAACACTAATGTTATGTTCCCTGACAGAGGCTGTACACACAAGTAGAAACTTTAATACAAAGCTTGACTATGTAATTGCTTATATACAGTTGGTTGTTGGAAGGTAGATGATTTAATTAACCAGATGTGCAATTCACACGTGGGCTCCATACGCAAGTAAGGCAAGTATTTAGTGTAATGGGCATACCTACAAACCGGCAGGGTAAGTGGGAGGTAAAATGTGTCACGCCGCCACAAAACCTGCCGAACTGTCTGGTAGCAGGAATCACAGGCACGAGGTACACGCAACACCAGCAACACAGAGGCCGGGTATGGCCAACACACACCTTGGCTTGGGGGAGCTCTAGAGTGAGCCATGTTTAAAGCGGGCCCTTACAACGTGCAGGAGATGGCGTGAGAGGGTAGCTGTGCCACACTATCACTTGCCAAAGTGTGGGTGCCGCATAGTTAGACTGCGGTGCAAGGACGCATACACTGAACACAGACACACCGCATACGGGCAACCGTGGCCGATGACACACACACCCCAAGATGGCACACACTTGCGTACCGG
This sequence comes from Triturus cristatus, assembly GCF_964204655.1. Taxonomy (NCBI): domain Eukaryota; kingdom Metazoa; phylum Chordata; class Amphibia; order Caudata; family Salamandridae; genus Triturus; species Triturus cristatus. Next base: position 693,501,139 of record NC_140584.1, on the reverse strand, counting down.
CTAGGATGGCAGGGGGCAATCTTCCTTGACTTGAAGGGAATATCAGTGTCATAGAAACCCACACACTACACAAACCCCCACCAGGCACCATACTGAAATAGTTTCAGTTTTATCACTGTTAGATGCACAGTTTGGACGGACATCTCCACAGAGTTCGCCCCCAATTGTTACCAATGTTTAGGTTTCAACTGACGTTTTAGTTAAACAGGACCAGTCCGAAGCCTCCGACGCATATCACAGGCTTGGTAGTCTATGGCCCAGACTCGGCACCCGTGACATCTGCACGAATCAAACATGACATGATTTAACATACTGTAATGGAACATACACGGAATGCCCACACCCACGCGCAGATACTCAATATTTGCATACTCACAGCGCCACTCAGCCGGAACGCATATGTTGCACACGGAGTTGGAAAGGTTGCGCACGCGTCGGAGAGGCCAGGTGTTTCGCACCACATATTCAGCGCACACGTGAGGCACGCTGGTCTCGGTGAGAGTGGGAATCCCGTTCGTACATGAAGAGAATGTAGTTCATGAGGAAGGCAGATACACCTTTGTAAGAGGGCTGATAAGTGGCCAAACATTATTACTGGGATCCATATATGCCCGAAATGTAGACCAACCCTCCTTCCTCGCGCGCCTGTCAGAGAAGCTAGCCCCATGGACGGTAATCCCTTGGATGGTGGGAGGAGACTTTAACTCAGTGCTCAACATAGACCTGGACAGATCGTTCCCCCCCGAATAGAACCCATGCTACATCTAACGCTCAGGCCCTGGCGGATTGGCTCACACACTAGATGCTCATAGGCATTTGGCGCACTTTCTATCCCACAATGCGAGCTTACTCACATTACTCAGCAGTGCACAGCCTACATGTCCGACTAGATAGGCTAGTGGGCTCCCTGTCCCTTCTCCCATTGATTAAGAAGACGGTCTATCTGGGCCGGACACTCTCCGATCATAACCCCTTGTGGATGCAACTTGGATGGGAGATAGATCGCCCCCCATACCAAAATGGCACCTACAGCCTAGTGCGTTGGAAGACCTGGAGTTTCGCTCATCGCTAGGAACCGACAACCTTGCATACTTCGAGCTAAATGAAGGCACGGCGAGCAGTACGCTGATAGAGTTGGAGGCTGTTAAAACAATGATCAGGGGGCACTGTTTAGGGGCCACATGGAATGTGCACAAGTAATTGACTGCCTCCCTCACAAAGAAAGAGTCTCAGCTGCTAAGGTATGAACAGAAAGGAGAAGGGAAGGGTAAGGATCCGAGACGCCTAGAGAAATTGCGAGTGGATCATGCGGAGCTGCTGCAACGCTTAAGATAGCATAACTTTACTGCACATACAGCCTGCACACACTCTGCAGCTGACCTAGCAGGTCGACTGCTTGCTTGGCTGATAAAACAAGAATACGCCCACGCCCCAATAGAAGCCATACGTAAAACCGCAGGGCATGTGTTATACACTCAGCATGAAATACATAAAGAGATGACACAGCATTACACACAGTTATATCAGTCCCGGGGGCGAGGCGATGTGCAGGGACTAGAGAGATTTCTAGGCTCCATACAATTAGCCACCGTGACAGACGAACACCAAGCAATACTCAATGGTTAGCTCACGCTAGAAGAGATAGGGGATGCCATCGGATCTATGGCCTCTGGGAAAACGTCTTGGCCGGATGACCTACCGGTGGAATACTATAAGGCATATCGTGAGACTCTCACTCAAAAACTCCATACTTTATACAACACCACTTTAGAGGAGCGTCAACTTCCTCCCTCAATGGAAGAGGCATATCTGGTATCCCTTTTAAAACCAGATAAGGATCCAATGGAACTTGGTTCCTACAGACCTTTGGCCCTACTGAATACTGATTACAAAATACTCGCTAAAGTATTAGCGGATAGATTGGCACAGGTGGTCCCTGCATTAGTCCATGCCGACCAAAATGGCTTTGTTCCCTCCCAAAGTACCTCTCTCAACCTGAGACGCTTTTTTTTTAGAGTAGCCACGGACGGCGTGCAAGAGTGACTGAGAGCAGGGTGCCTAATATTAGACTTGGAGAGAGCCTTCGACTCCCTGGAATGGGACTACCTGTCGGCGACACTACAGAAGTATGAGTTAGGCCGAGGATTCCTTCAATTAGTCAACTTGCTCGACACCGGCCCCACTGTCAGAGTCCGAATGGGACCTTACATCTCGAATGCTGTTCCAGTGCATAGAGGAACTAGGCAGGGGCTTCCCCCTGTCCCCCCTCCTCTTTGCACTCGCAATAGAGCCACTAGCAGAGGCAATGCGCACCATACTGGGAGATGGCATACCTTTGGGAGATGCTGTGTATCAGGTATCACTCTACGCTGATGATCTCCTCGTATACCTAAAAGACATTGAAAGAGTTCCCGTCCAGCCAGCACACCTGTTGCAGAGCTTTACTGCGGTCTCTGGGTTGCAGGTGAATGTGGAGAAGTCCTGCATATATGCATTCAAGGAGGGGGGACAAGACCCAGACTTCACAATTAGTTGTAGTAAGGTACAGTGGAGGGAAAATACTTTTCGTTACCTAGGCATCCGGATCTATCGCCAGCCGAAATATCTGTTTGATGGGAACTTAGGAAGAGCTCTGGCGGCAATCCGGTCGCAAATGCAACGGTAACAGGTAGAATAGCACTAACCAAGAGGGTAATTGTCCCTAGGCTCCTATATTACTTTGCAAATCTCCCTACCTACATCCCTGCCTCCTTCTTAACTACATTAGAGCAACAGCTTAGGGACTTTATATGGTGCAGTGCCCGGCACAGAATGACTTTAGCAAAATTGTACTTACCAACAGACCAGGGAGGCCTAGCAGCGCCCTGCTTTGAGCGCTATTATTTAGCTGCTCAACTGCAGTGGATAGCCTGACGTATTGGCCGTGTCAGTACGGTTCCTATCCCCTAGACATCTCATACTCTGGTTCGCTGGCTCGCTTAGGACCCAAGCGACGGGTAGCCTGGACCCCCTCCGTCGGAAGTGGGAGCTGAACCTAGGGTGCCAACTTGTCGACAAAGAATGGGCTCAAATACTAGAGAGCCCAACATGCATACCCAGAAACATGCGGTTCTGGCAAATCCAGCTATATATTATACACAGGGCTTACCTTACACCTGCTAAGATCAATCAATATTACAATGGGGCAGACATTAAGTGCCCGAGATGCGCTGAACCGGGAGCTGAGCTAATACATATGTTATGGAGCTGCCCCCGCATTGGTACATATTGGAGCGTGATCGCCAGAATATTGCATACCTGCATAGGCCGTACATTGCCCTTTGAATGTCCGACATACTTGCTACATAAGTTTAAGAGAACACCAGCCACTAAGGTAAAATCGAGGTTCCTAGACCTGGGGATGGTGGTAGCCAAGAGAGTGCTAAATAAGCAGTGGAAAGCAGCAGAACCACCACACATGCAATCATGGCGCCATTCACTACTAGCGTGGGCCAAGGCAGAAAGCATCGTCATTAGGCGCAAGGAAATATTAGCCCCATAGCAACACAGTGGGACGCTCTCCTGGGCGAGCTACAACAGTGCGAGGGGGAAGGGCCCATAGACCTCCTGACTGGTGGACGCGCAGGCAGGAGGCATAAACCGGACAGGCTATTTGAGGACAGAGCGCGATATTCCATGGTCAACTATTTAACAAACATAAAGTCAAGTAGGCGCACACACCACAGACAAGGGTCACCAAAAGATACACCAGTAACGCCATGATGCGCGAACACATTCGGCAGAACCGGGCAAGATACTAAGGGCAAGGTCAAAGTGGTTGGTTGGTGGTTGGTTCTTTTTGTTGTATCATTGTTCTTTTCTTTTCTATGTTTAATATGCTAGAACTAAATGAACTCATGCAAAACAAAGTGTCTATTATGTCTGCACCCAACTGTGCCTGGCAGGCAGTCTCTCGCAGAGTGGAATGTTGACCAAAGTTAAAGAAAGTAAAAACTCCTTACCTGGTAAAGTTGCTTACATACAACGGCTACACGTGGTAAACACTGCATTGTTAATATTGCATCCTGTACAATACCGATAATCTGTTAATGTGTATACACTGTAACAACTGCAACTGTTAAAGGAAAGCCATAAAGGGGCATTGTACGCATATGTATACCCGACTGTGAATGTATAAATTCAATAAAAAAGATTTTTAAAAAAAGAATAAAGATTTGACTTTGTGTCTATTGCCATCATTACAGGAGTGTGACACGTATTTATTATAGGTTAGTAGACCTGGTTTGTTGTTCTACTCTATCCGTAGCATTGTGGGACAAGCAGAAGAAAAACCACAGATTATCCACGTGGTCCAGGACATGATGGTTCATAAAACTCTGTACAGGTCTTTGTAACCGGTGCATTGATGAAATGAGGAGGAGCTCACATCGACAACCTCTCTGAGGAGGTGGCCCCTTCAGGACCTCTTTGCCATAGAATCCTTTGTGCTCCAAAATGGCTGAAACAAGAAAAGTGTTTAGACCCACCCCATCAAACTTCCCAACCACATGCGAGGCTTTAGGGCAGGGCATATCTTTGTGATAAGTGCCTTTCATAATTGCCCACACAGATTTATTTGTCACCAAGTTTGAAGACATAAATATAATGCATGGCAGGCACCAGTAATGTCTGTTTTAATTTTTTCCATGCTCTTACTGATGCATATTTGGAGAATTTGTAATGTATCGTAGCTTTTTTGTAGTGCTAACTACCCCAATGTGGGGCACACAAGTGCTTGGCTACATGGGTAGTAAGCTACGCCATATTGAATGTCTAGTTGGAAGGGTGCTGTAATCATTTTCCTGGTCCCCTGTGGAGTGTGTTTCTGTTGTGCGTGATGCCCACCAAGGTGTGTTTATGGCTCTATGGAATGCAGCGCTTAGCAATGTGGTGCTTGGAGGGATCTGAGAGACAGAGAGAGAGAAAGAGTCTACTCTTATCCTTTAAATAATCTTAGGTACATTTGATATTTTTGAGAGGCCACATAACCTCCAATTCTTTTGGGATTTTTTTTTTTTTTTTTTTTGAAAACCTTTATTGACAGTTCAATCAAGAACAAGTATGGGCCTACAACCCCCCGGGGCCGGCCGCTAAGCAGTCAGAGCAAAAACAGGCAAGTGTAAACACAGGCAGCACTTCGGGGAGCAGAATCGTAATGCTATACTGTAAACAGCGTAGGTAGGGCACCAGGAGAAAAAGGTTTTCATTTTATGATGAAACAAGGCAGAAGGATCAGGTGCCAGACAATTTTCAAACAACAGTGACAGGTATGCAGGGTAATAAACGTAAGCGATTTATAGCAATCCATTAGGTCAATGGCGCAAGCACAAGTACATCAGGATGGGGAAGAATATCATAAGCAGTCGCGCCTGCAGTCCCACGCCAGAACTCCCGGAGAGCACCCCGGAAATTGTGGTACACATGGAGCGGCAACGAGTCATAGCAAAGGAGGTGTATCACACTGATCCCAGAAAAAGAAAAACGAAAAGAATCAGAGAAAAAAAAAAGGAGGCCATGGAAAAGAGATAAAAGACTAAAGAACCCCCTCCCCCAACCCCCCACCCTGCACCTCTGCAGATGAGTACGGCCCCCCCCCAGCAGTGTGCCTGTCGCCCTGGAACCAGACCCGAAATATAGGAGAATAGGGAAAAAGAAGTAGGAAAAGAACCCCACCAGACGGGGGGGGTAGAGAAAGTATTAATAAACTGGAGGAGGGCCTTCAAAACATACCCCCGGCTTCTCCCACCCGCACGGTAAGTTTCCCCCAAAGTGAGCAATACACGGCACAAAATCTGTCTTCTCAAAGAAAAATGGGGAGCATTACGCACCTATTATGCTGTTAGCTATGCCAGGAGAGCACGCAACCCCTGAGCCCGCCCGTCCACTAGATGACCACCCCTGAAGGATCAGCCTCATCCCTGACCACTCTTCGGGAGTCTACCCATGCCTACCCCTCGACCCAGCACCATATCCGATGTTCCAAGGTAGAGGATTGTCCAAAAACGTCCGAGGAGCAACGCACACAGGTGGGGTGGAAGTCTCTGAGCATCAACACAGTCCGCAGCGTGGAGAAACCGGCTTCCCAGTGCTGCCCAAGGATATACACCGCACTCCAGGTCCAGGAAGGCAGAATCAGCCAAAGCAGACAATAGTTGCTGGAGTTGTCTCTGGGTCGCAGGAGGGCACGTACGGGACGAGGCTACCACATCCCACTCAGGTCTAATGCCTCCGGGGCAGATCAGGTCCTCCGCTGGACGAACACACTGTAGCATATCGGCCGGAGTGTCCAGCTGTGCACTAACCTCAGGGGTGGCCGCCAAAGTGTCCTCCTGTGCGCAGTGTGGGTAGTCCCTGTGTACGTGTGGACAGGCGGGCCGCCACTGCCCCAGCGCCGACGCCACCCCGTCGAGCTTACTCCCCAAGACCCCGACACCATGAATCAAGGAGGAATGGAGAGCACCAAGGGCCTCGAGGAGGTCGCCGTACCCCGGCACAGCTCTCTGCGATCGCGCCGCAACACTCCCGAAAATTGCACTCTCACAATCCCGCTGCGACCCAGCGGACAGGATGGTAGGCTTCATCGCAACAAGATGGCCGCCAAGTATGCCCGACCCTCACCGGGGCCGGGACCCTGGGACAAGCGTCTCGATGTCCACGTCGCTGGTGACCGGGTTCCGGGGGCAGGCGAAAAGTTATCCGTTGCGTGGTCACGGGCAACAGTCGTCCCCACTACGGAACAGCTCCCGTAAAAATTCGGGGGCGGCCCACAATGATCAGGGCAGGATACGGGCGGCGGCCGGGCAGCTCACCATCAAAGGCAGGGGCAGCCACCGGAGGGTCTGAGCATTGCACCCCCGGGCATGCACTCGGTCCGCCACGCTAGACAGTAGAGACGGTCACGACGAAATGTAGGCCGAGTTTGGCACCGCTCCGGTGGACCGACACCACCCAGCCACAACAGGCCGCTGTTGTTGAACTGCCACCCGGCCACGGCGTCCACTCGAGGTCCCGGCTCCAGGGCCGCACAGGCCGCAGAGTTCAAATGCCCATTTCTCCGGCGATACCGCAGCCAGAAACTTCGGAGTCACACAGTCGGGTGCCACTCTCCTTCAGAGACACGACCGCGTAGCACAGGTTAAGGATCTCGTGCAGGATATCCGTGCGGGATGCGGAGGTTCACGGAGCCGGGAGTCTACGCTGCCGTCCCGGTCGCCATCTTGGCTCCTCCCCTCTTTTGGGATTTAACCAAGTTTTCGGAGTCAGAAACACCTGTTGGTTACTGATATGAAAAACGTATTGTGGCATACATCATGGGGTTCAAACACATGACCATGAGATTCAGAGATTCTTGCTCTACCAACTGAGAACATTCTCAAGGCAGTTCAGATGGCCATCTTGAAAGAGCGTCCTTAAGGATAGGGAAACACAATTTTAGTAGTTTCCTGTATAGCTAAGCTTGAGAAGGCTAGTAAAGCACGCATCCCAAATGCACATGCACTACACATATATTGGGTGCAGTGGGCTGCGACAGAAAATGTGAGTGATGTAAAGTTATACTACAATCCTACACTTAAGAGACAAATATTTCTAATGTATAAATAATCCTGCTTATGGCATTTTAGCAAAACACGAGTACAAGAGCATTTTTTATATTTGTGGCTCTGTGCTGCTCGGGATTGTCTCTAAGCAGAAATACTCAGTGGCTTGTGCTACAGTTTAGGGAGTTTTTGAGGATAGCGACTTCAGGGTGTTACATTCAAGTTTTAGGTGAATTTATTGCACAGATAACAGAAATCAATGCCCTCTTGCCCTTCAGAAGGCCGATCCATCACTTCCCACAATAATCATGTCAGATTCAGCATTCTGTGTACAATGTGAACTTCTCACATTTTTTTTTTTTTTTAATTTATAAAGCGCATAACTCACCCCCAAAGGAATATCTCCGCGCTATAGGAAGCAAAGCAGACAATACAGACCAGAAAACCACAACTCACAAGAGTTCCGTTTTAGGAAGTCTTCTAAAAGAAAAATAGTCTGAATATTTTCGAAGATGTGTCAGTAATTGATGCCAGTAAAAGGGGGCCAAATAGGAAAATACTTTACCACCTGTTTGGACTTTCCTGAACCGGGGAGTAACAAGCAGGGATTTCTCTCCTGAGCGAAGGGATTTGTTTGGCCAATAAGAGATAAGGTTATCAGTTAAATAGCCAGGGCCTCAGCCATTCAAGGCTTAATGTACAATATAATATATCTTAAATGTAACCAGGGAAGTTGTCGCAGAAGAGGAAGCGAGGCAGTTCTAGATGGTAAATTCCTAACAAGACGGGCAGCCATATTTTGTACTACCTGGAGCTTCGTCAGAGAAGAGTCGCTAGCTGTAGTCAGAAGAACATTGTGGTAGTCCAGTCGGCTCATCACTAGTCCCTGGACGAGCGTCTTACGCACAAAGAGAGGAACAATTCTGTTTAAAAGTCTCAGCATATGGAAACAGGAACCAGCGGTGGCCACCATTTGGTCCTTCATGGTATGTTTCTGGTCTAAACGGACGCCGAAGTTCTTAACTACCGCCTTGGGGCCGATGCCCATCTCATCAGGCCAACAATCTGGCGACCAAAGCAAGAGGGCATCACCAAAGAGCATGATCTCCGTTTTGCCAGCATTTAGTTAGAGAAAATTCTCCATCATCCAAGAGTCAATTGCAGTCATACCTTCTGAGAAAGGAGCTTAGATATTCGGGGTATACTTGTCAAATTAAAGTAGAAGCTGAGTCTCATCAGCATATGAGATTGGAGTGAAGCCGAATTCTCTGATTATTTTAGCAAAGGGAGCAACATAAATAAAGTGGGACTAAGGCCGGATCCCTGTGGCCCTTCCTTGTTAAGCTTCATAGTCTGAGAGCGAAAAGGTCCAAGATAAATAGTCTGTGTACAATGGGATAGGAAGTTGGAGAACCATAGCAAAGCTTGTCCCAATCTCTTTTAGTCTCTGGCGCAAGATGAGATGGAATACTGTGTCAAAAGCTGCTGATAAAGCGAACAGCACCAATAGTACGTCCTGACCATTAGCGAGATAGTGTCTAATATTGTCTGTAACAGCAATCAGTGCTGTACATTTGTCTGAAACCTGATTGAGACGGATCAAGACATCCAGAGGACTCAATATGTTCAAAGATTTATTTATTGATTTGTTTTTCGAGAGTTTGCTCAGCAGAAGCAGAAGGGAAATAGGGCGGTAGTGAGATAAATCTGCTGTTGGGGCATTTGCCTTCTTCCGGATGAGAATTATCTGTGCAGTTTTCCATTCTAGAGCGAGTAGGCCTTCCCTCATGGAGAGATTGAGTATCGGGCACATGACGGGGGCCAGTTGTATGTGCAGCAGGGAAGAGATTCTGTCTGGAATTACATCCATAGGGGACCCAGTTTTAGTTACTTTTAACATTGACTCAACAGTATATACTGTGAGTGGAGCAAAACTATCCAGCAAATGGGTGTTGCCTGAAATAGGTGAAAAGAAATGTATTGTTTCACTCAGAGCGTCTCGAACTGCTGGAAATTTATCATAAATCAAATCGATTTTATTCTCAAAATTGTTTGCTATCACATCGCACAGTTCTTGAGACGGAGGAATTTCGTTAGAGCAGGCCCGCGGATTAGTAAAGGACTTGAGGAACCGATATAATTCTTTAGAGGCATTACCTGCCTGATTGAGCTGTGAAGCGATTAAAGCTTTACGAGCCTTTTCACAATTTTTGTGATAAGGAACTAAAGCAGCCTAGTAGGTATCCTTATCTTTCTGGTTATGTGAGTGACGGCAGTGCTTCTCTAAATTTGTACTGCAGATTTTCTCCTTCATTCCTGTTAGTACCATGCTCAGTGTGGCCGACGTGTCTTATAAATGCTGTTTCAGAGGGGCCAGCCTATCTATCGCTTGTTTAACCGCTTTATGATAAGTGGTTGAACAGCTATTGATATTCCTCGACTCCAAATTTGTATCAGCTGAGAATACTTTCATAAAGGTGTCAGGGCTAATTTTACACCACTGTCTTCTATAACTATGGAAGACATTTGAGCGGGTGAACTCCACCTTAGCCCCTAAAATTTGAAAACCAATCAAGGAGTCGTCTGACCAGACTAAAGTGAGGGGTGCCTCAAAATGAATGTAAGAAGAATTAGACAGGACAAGATCTAAAGTGTGTCCTGCCAAATGAGTTGGACTTTTGTTGATCTTATCCAGTCCTAGAGTAGCCAGATCGGCCTGAAACAGCGGCATCCGCATTGGAGGCCATTTTACTATATATGTAAAAATCTCCTAACAGAAGAAAGTTTTTGTTGGAGATGGAGTGGGGGGTAATCAGATCCATTAAATGGGATGTAAAATTGCGGAGAGGTCCGGGGGCGGCAGTACACCAAGGCACCTTTCCAGCAATCATGAGGCTAGAAATCAGTTCTAAAGACACAGATCTCTAACTTGTCATCAGAACAGTTTTCAAGTAAAGAATCCTTAATGGGGTCTTTATGGATGATGGCAATACCTCCACCCACCCGTTTCTCCCTGTCAATCCGTAGTATGCGATAGCTCTCATGAAGTGCCACAGTAATAGAGGGAGTAGAGCTGGGTTTGAGCCACGTCTCAGTGAGGAACCCAAGGTCAGGGGTTTCTGAGGAGAGTAAGCCCAAATTTCTAGAGCATGTTTACGCAAAGATCGATCATTACTCAGAAAGCATTTCCAAATCTTAGTAGACCTGTGTCAGAAGTATCAGAAGAGGAGGGGGAGGTGTCAGTAACACAATTCCTAGCCGTCAGGTAAGGGATGGGCTGAGAACCTGATTTCTGTATTAGCTCAACACTTTGAAATTGGCCGTATCTGCAGGAAAAAGGACACTCCATACTTCCAGAGACCGCTGACCTACCACACTAACTATTTGTGCAATGTGCTTTGTACAATCCTCTGATGTTTAGGAGTTCCTTGCCCAAATACATGTATCTATACCAGGGACCATTATCTGATCTGAAAGATGCAGGGGTCCTGGCTCCTGGCAATGACTGGGCGTAGACAGGCTTGCCTTTGGCGCGTTGGCAGTGCACCCACTGCGCGCTGGCAGAGTCATCCGTTTAAATAGCTAAGGAGTAGCTAGAGTGCTAATTCCTGTGGGTCCCCCCCTGGCCGGGAGTGACGATGGATTTGTGTAACCTGCTTCCTCCACTCAAATGGGAAAACCCACGGTGGATCAAGTAGCGGGCAAAACACGAGAAAGCACAGGCAGCGGGGACCGAGGTGAGAGTACAGGAACGTGATCTAAGCAGTTTAAAAAATATACAATGTAAAGTGCGGCTCAAAGCAATGGCAGTTAAAAACTAAAAAAAAAATGAAAGCGTAAAACTGAGATACATCGTAAAAACAATAAACAAAATAAAAACAAGGTAAAGCATTACTGGTCTATATGTCAGCGGCATCTGAAAGTATTCAGAGATTCAAAAGGTACATTTTTAAAAAGCTTGGGGTAAAAGTAACTGTAATGGAGGATAATCTTCCTTTGGTTCATGTACAACATATCATGGCCCTTGAAAGGAATTCACGCTAAAGAGAACTGTGCGGTTGACTTAGCTGTGAAGATAGCAGTGCAAACCTTTAAGGTAGCTAATGTGACTCAATCGCAGACAAAGATTGTTGCAGCATAATAGGGACGATACAAGAAGCGTTAAAAGTAGAAAAGTCTTCTCATGGTTTCCCTTCAAAATATTGTTATAGCTTCACCAAAAATAATTTTTCAATGGTTTTCATGCCTGGGTTTGGGACACGCGAATGCTTAGTGAGGAAGTGAAATCAGGTCTGATTTGTGTAGCTCATGAAGGGTTAGCTTCAGCTCATGCTGGCATCACTGCTGTGGTGTTAGTGCTACATCAATGATACTGGTGACCTTATTTACAGAAGAATCCAAAGTATGGGGTGTTTCTCAACAAAGGAAGCATATTGCTGTAAAGACTTCCATTGCAATATCCGATAAATCCTTTATTGTGTTTTTTTTTATCGTGTTGGCCCATTTCCAGTAGTCAATATTTTTGGGTTGTGATTGATTCCTGCTGTATATTCTTCTGAATGAGGCCACAAATGACTGCCACAGTGCAGGCAGTCATAAAAGACGCAAAGGCGTTTGTGGGTGCTGTATCTACTCTGGGACTACAGCTTCTATTTTTGCACCCTTTCTCTCTGGAATTGAAGTGTGGTAGAGCAAGCATGTAGAGTGTTGACTGTATAGGATTCAGGAAGCACTCAATAAATTGCCTAAAGAGTATTAAGTGACCGACCTGCTTACCATTTTCTTTGGTTTTCCAAAATAGGTATGTGATCATTGATCTCCCTGGAACCCTAAAATTGATTCATCTGACCCTGTGTCATGACTGGATTTGTTGCAGAACATTAAAGAAGCTGGAGAGACTGCCTTTTTTCCCAGTATATATTTATTTTTCCCCTCAATTTTATACCATGTACAGAGTAAGCACATCATGTTTTACAAAAACACAGATCCGTGATCGATGACCTACCATATCAATCTTATGTAACAAAAACATGTGCAATTTATCCAAAGTTAAAACATTTGGGCCATGTCATAATTTAATCAAGCATCATAACTTTCTCGCAAAAGCTACAATAGTATCGCAAGCATAGCACTTGTTACCAGCAGGATTCATGGATACTGACTGTATCCTTTTATAGCATACATCACTAGATATTGGGCTGTGAGATCATAGTAAATGACGCAAGAAAGGAAGAGTGAAGTATCCACAGTCGGTGAAATGTCAAACCCCTCATACAGAGTTCCTCACAAGATAATTATATTCAAGCTACTTTATACCTTAACAATTAGGAAAATATGTATGCTGTTTGGGGAAGTCAATTATAGGAGTTGACCATCAGAGCCACCATATATGTATCCCTTATCCCCTCGGTAGGGTCATTTACTCCCTGCGTAAGCAGAGTAGCCCATGTGTCCGTTTCAGCACCAACCCTTTTTTTCAAATCCTGCATCCAGATGTTTCTCTCCGGAACCCTCGGTGACTTCCATGCCATGACTATACTACTCTTGTCTAGCAAATATGCCAAGTCCACAAACTTCATTACATAGTTATTATGTTGTGTTCTGGGTATAAACCCCAGAAGACATACGATTGGGTCTACCACTAGCGCTTTCTCTGTTAAATCAGATATTTCCTTCACCTTGCGCCAGAACACTGTGATCTCTGAGCATGACTATACGCTTTGGTGAAAGGCTGCCTCTATGTCCTTGCACTTGAGGCAGTTGGTCTCCATACCTGGAAACAAATGACACTTTCAAGTGGGGGTGAGGTTATGTCCTATGCTAGTAATTAAACTGAGTTTATTTTGGTCTGGGCTTTCATAACCCCACCTAATTCTGTTCCACAGAGATTCACCACTGGTTGTTTTTGAGTTCTTGGCCAAGAGCTGCTGGCCAGTGATCACTGAGCTTACGTGTTGACATCACGTTGTGGTGTTAATGCACTATATAGCATTATGGCCCCCCTGTGCCCATTACCATGGGTTAATAACTGCAGTACCACATACCTGAGGTTCCCCCTGGTCCGTCCCACATGTATGTCTTAGGTAGTGTACTAATGCTTTAGAAAATGTCCAAGGCCTAACTGTCACGAATGTCCAAGCTCCTCAGGATCAGGGTGATGCTCAGAGGGGCCCACCTCCTGATTTCCCCACACTCTGACTAGGCACACAAATACAGAGCATAGAGGTAATCAAGCGAGGGATAGGGTAGGGAAGGAACAGCAAGGGAAGGGATACCTGAAACGAGGAGAAACAAACGGTTAACCATATATTTTCCCTGTCTACTCTCATTCAATTCTCGCTAGGCCAATTCCGTACCAAAAGTAGTTTTCCTTCTCTGGGGATGAAACCTTCCCTCAGTCGTGCTTCTAGTAAGATGCGTCTCTCACCACTGGGAAGCTGTGACACCTAAAAGCCAAGACATACATTAGCAACTTGTTCCTCCAACGTTCCTAGTTACGACAGACTCCCATTCCTCCACATACGTACCATATTCCTAACCCCTACAAATCATATAAGAACATGGCCAACTCCAGGAACCAGGAAAGGAAAGTGAGGTCCCCACCACGGTGGGGAACAAAATGCAAAGTTTAAGTTGGCCGCTGAATGCGTACACGGGTAGGGCCGTCCCAGAACGATCCACCTTCCGACTGTCTCAAAGCAGCAGAGCCCCTGACAGTACCAGCAAGAATGACCTCTTAGGTCGCTTGTCGGGAACACCAAGAAGTTAGCCCATAAATAAGCAAAGGAAGAAGTCTTCTCTCTTGACCTCCTCACCGGACGTCAAGCGGCTTAATAAACAAACAAAGGAAGAAGTCTTCTCTCTTGACCACCTCACCGGACGTCAAGCGGCTTAATAAACAAACAAAGGAAGAAGTCTTCTCTCTTGACCTCCTCACCGGATGTCAAGAGGCTTACCGGTCTTTCCCAGGACTCCCACTGTTCCAGGAACCACCCGGTTGTCGCTCCTCATGGAGAACAGGCCCCCTGGCGATTCTCCTCGACCAGGCGGAGTACTGACGCGGGCTCGGACGGAGTCCTCCGCACCCGGAAGGAACACAAAAGGAGTCCGCAGCTGCCGCCAATGGACCGCAGCTAGGGCTCGGAAATATCGCGTCTCACTCGGCAGAGCGGGCGCATCAAATGGCTCAGAAGTGAGCCCGTAGTCGACGGGTTCGTCACTCTTCACACTCTCCACGAGAACGCTCAATCCAACAGGAGCACCCTGGCAAGAATCCAGCGCGCCGGCGACGGACGGGTCAGAATCACGTACGACGCTCCCAGCGCCGTACGCGAGTATATGCCCGTAGCTCCTCCCAGAAGGGGGGGTGTCCGCTGGGAAACTTAGTTACTTGCGCTAGCCGCTCTGGTAGGCGCGGCTCGTCAATGCCTGACACTAACCCAAAGTTATCAACAATATCCTCAAATGTTAACAAGGTTTGATGCATATATACATGTCTCCTAGTATGAGTATCCCAACTTCTATACTATGATTTTAAAACCCAGCTTCACTCCCTCCCCATCTTTGGATCCCAACAGCTAGTCCAACACTGAGCAACCCTGAAGCCCACTGAGGATTCCCTTTATCTCCAGGTTTGATGAGTCTGAAAACGATTGCATCTACAATTGGGTAGCCACATAATTACATTCACAATGAAAGGCTCCAAGATCCCCGCCTCCTGAGAGTTTCAATTTCTAAAGGACCACCATCTTTCTACCTGCACCCCATATCAACTCGGAAAGTATTGTGCGGAATTCCTTGAAGAACCCCACAGGTAGCATCGCTGGAAGTGGTGAGAAAAATTACATGACCCTCAGGAGCACCCACATCTCTACCCTACCCCTTAGGGAGAAGGAAAGGGACTCTCAAAAGTGTATAGATCATCACGTTTTAGTAAGTACTTTCCACCTATTACCTTCTATAAGGCCATCATCAATTTGATCTTCATTAACCCCATAGATATCTAAAAGTGTCATCTCCACACTATACCTGACTCCACCAACCCACCTTGCTCTATTTCCAACATCTGTTGGAGGGGATATATGCATGATCTTAGTCAATTAACTTTCAGCCACGACAATTCTCCAAAGTCATCCAACATAGTAATCGCTGATGGTAAATCAATGCATCATCCTGCAATCCTCAAATTATAATTGGCAAGTACACCTGAGTCTGTTCCTGTGTTCTAAACTGGCACACCAATGGCTCCATAGGCAGTGTGAATATGAGTGGTGACAGTGTGCATACCAGTCTTGTGTCCCTATAAATAGTAAACTGTCCAGAAATGTGTGCTCCTGTGCGGTCGCTAGCCCTAGTGATCCATATATAGTACCCCGATCCATTTCAGGAACTCCACCCCAGCCCCATCCCGTCCAGATTATTCATCAGATATGGCCATCTCAATGTATCGAAAGCTATTTTGATGTCAAGGGAATACCGTAACCTGTGAAAAGCCGTCACATGATGTATCTTCCATCAGTCGAAACAGACATCTCAAATTCAGGAATGTATTCCTACCACATTAAAACCTTTCTGGTCCAAATGCATCAAAGGTTGCACTACCGGGGTCCTTCTATTTGCAAGTATTTTGCTTAATATTATATAATCCAAATTAAGTAGCAATAGGGGCCTATATGATAGGACATCAAAGGGATCTCTGCCAGGCTTGGATAGCACCACTATCAGTGCCGTCCTTGTTGAGTCCAGCAGTCTACCATTATTTTTAGCAGCTTGATACATTTGCAAGAGCTTCGGGTCCACCTTTATTGCATATGTGGTGTAGAACTTGGTAGGGAAGCCGTTGGTTCCTTGGATTTTATTTCATGCCATCTGATCAATTGCCATGCAAATTTTGTTATCAGTGATAGGTTCATCCGCGATTGCTGTTCCACATATGAGGTCTTGTAATAATCTATGAAGGCTCTATTTATGCCCTCTTGTGTATTAATTAGGACACCCCTATGTGTTAGTATCACTCAAATGGGGATTCAAGAGATCTCTGCACGAAGGAACCTGCCCAGCATTCGTTCTGCTCTATCTTCCTCAGAGCGTTGCCAAGTAAAATATTCCAGATAGTCCAGCTTTCTCAACATATCCACCAAGTCACAAGTGTTCTTGCCTCAGACCTACTAGATTCAATCCTTCCACAGTGGTTCCCCTATCTGTAACTCTGCTTCTCTAATGCTGCGCGTAATGCATAAAACGTGTGTTTAGCGCTGTCTTGTAACCAAACGTTGTTTTAATACACTGCCCTTGCAGGGCAACCGTATAAGCATCCCACTCTGGCATTTAGTCAGTGGCTGTCCCTTCATTTTTGGAGAAGTATCGATCAATATGTATGCCTATGGTGTCTCTAAATGGTATATGTAAGAGTGACCATGTGCGCAGTCGCCAAGTTGCCATTTGGGCCCATCGTCTCCCCATGCTAACACCATCTTTAATGGGTTATGATCCGAAAGTGTCCTTCACAAGTACTTTGTCCACAATCTTGT
Organism: Triturus cristatus; assembly: GCF_964204655.1. Taxonomy (NCBI): domain Eukaryota; kingdom Metazoa; phylum Chordata; class Amphibia; order Caudata; family Salamandridae; genus Triturus; species Triturus cristatus. Next base: position 693,484,032 of record NC_140584.1, on the reverse strand, counting down.
CACCCAACCCCTATGTGTAAAGAAATATCTAATGTAATATGCACTGGGAAATAGTGCGAGTATTCTGCACTCATTGGGTGCATGAGGCGTCACACATCATGTAACTGCTAATTACCCAAGCCCTAAATAAATGCGAGGTCTAGACACTTTGTACACCTTGGAGTGGAGGGGTGGCTATATCAAGTACAACATCCTGCATTTAATTAAAGTCCCCATTCCATATATCAGGTACTGTGAAGTCCCGCTTCAAAGTAGGCATAAGTATATCTAAAAATACGAAATGATTGCTGTCGGGAGCATATAGTGTCCCCTCCGTTATCACATATGTGGCTTTGATATCTATTTGTTTGTGATTGACAACAAATGGGACATCTGACAATATTCATATGAGAAAACCTCCGGAATATGGCAAGTAAGTTGTACTTACAACTTGCCTCCTCCATTGTCTGGTCAACCTTTCCATTTCCAAAGAGATCAAATATGTTTTCTGAAGAAATACTATATTTGTGCCTATTGTAAGTATAAATCTGGTGTCACTTGAAGGGATTCTTCCCCCCCACATTCCAGGTTATATTTGATGTGTGATTTTCCCAAGTCCCCAACATGGAGCCCAACAATAAAGTCTTCCTATACTGTGCATGTTTCATCACCTGTGTACCAGCAGCGTCATATGTTCCAATACAACATGTACTCTTATAAACTATAACAGCGGTTCTTAACCTTTTGCCTTTCTGGAGACCCACACTGAGTCATTGTTGGAAGCTGGGGACCCCGGCATAAAATGTTTTTTATGATGTTGATTTCAAAACGATACACAAAACTACAATTACAAGTGTCCACCAAATAAATGCTCAAATATTGAAATATTTTGTTTAATTCACAATCAAATATATAAAAAAGCTTTCACATTTTCAATTTGCTTCTTTATTTGTACATACTATATTGACTTTAATGTATTCATTTTAATAATATTTCATTTTGTAAGACAGTCACGGACCCCCAGGGGGCCTCGGACCACAAGTTAAGAACTACAGACCCTTGTAAGAAACACCACATTTGTCCTACTAACATTACTCATCATAAAGCTCAACAATACATTATAGACAGTACAGCAAAACCAACCGAAGTGATGATTTGTGTACCTCAACTGGGTGTGGGGATCATGACTCAGGAACCCCCATGCTCCAGTCAGTGTGACCTCTGTATGACGGGCAGAAGTGTAGATCAGTTCCCCCTATGCTCTATGCATTGAGTTTTGGAAAACGACCTTACCTGAAGCCACAGACTTTCCTAGCCATAAATGCAGTCATGAGTCAAATAATATCTGCCGCCCTGGGCATGAGGTTATGACCCCACAACTATTCCATGTCCAAATCAGCAAAGCCCTGAGCTCTGTGTCATTATATGATGCAAATCCATTTTTACTTTGCTGTAGAACATCAACTACCACTTGTGCCCACCCGTTCCATGGATGCTTTTCCTTCAGTAGAGTGGCAGCGCACCCTCCTTCCACATGCCCCCTACTTCAACGTTGCTGCTAGCCCCCTTCAGATCTCACTAATTTCGCCAAAATCATCGCTCCGTTTGTCTGCAACTACGACCAGGCCTCCTCTGTGATAGGAAAAAGTGTGTCTTATTGCCCTACACCACTCTGAGTTTTGCAGGAAACAAGAGGGCATACTTCATGCCCATGCACCACAGTTGTTTCACATCCATAAACATGGCGCCTCTTCCGGACTTCTGCAGTATATTCTGGGTAGGCATTTATAGTGTTACCATTATACACCTATCGGCCTTTGGTTCTTAATAACTGCGAGTTGAGGTCTCGGTCTCTATAATTGAGCAATCTGACAATAATAGGGTGCAGGGGAGCCCAGGTAGAGGAGGGACCTGATGTTCTCCCTCAATTGAGGAAGAATGTCTGAGCCATCTCGGCCATTTCCATCAACCACTCCTCAAGAAAGAACTCCACTTTCAACCCTTGGAACGTTCCGGGAACCCAACAGCCTAATATTATTACGCCTAAAGCATCCTTCCAAGTCCTCAACTTTAGCTCGTGCACTTTGGATTTCAGTGTTTGTAGTAGGGCTTCTACCTCCTTCATAGTGGGGTGCATCAAGGTTATTGTGGATCCCGTGTCATCAACTTTCTCTGTTGATTTTTTATAGTCAGCTCTAGTAAATTCACTTTGAGTGACACTGCATCTATTTTTGTCTCCAGAGCGCTTTTGTTGTCCAATATGGCCTGTAGAATTGCAACAAATTTTCCTGTGTGTTTCTTCACAGTGGATTCCACATGACGCAAAGGAGCAATAGCAACAAGACTCCTCTCCATTTTGCCCATGGGAGGTAGAGGTTTGTTTGTTTTGGGCTTGAGATTAGTTATGACAGCTATTATACCTTGGGTTGCCTGCCCAATAGCAGTTCCCTTATTATTAGGTGCACATTTGCTTTATCCCGGCTCGCCCCAGTGGGCACCAGTGTGAACCCAATGCCTCCATCAAGGTCACCAGCTCACAGTCATATCACCCAATAACAAAACAGATGGCGGGGGTCGAAATTCCACTTTTTTGTGTCCCAGGCAGGCCTATAGGTGAGGTAGACTAAAGGGTATGATGAAAGGGAGGAGGAGGCAGCCCTGAGTCCTAACTCGCTGTGTCCAAATGGGATCTAGTTGTATCACAGGCAGCAGAAGTCCAAGAGCCCACCTGGCAGGCTCAACAGCAGGCCACATCCCATAAAGGGATGCCGCCAAAGTTCTGGTAAAGCCCCAGCAGCAATCTCCCTTCCCATATAGTGGCAGGATCTGGGAGACACACTTGTGTTGCAAGCTCCATGGCTGCATCCAAGACTATGAGCACCGCCATTACTCACGGGCCCCCGGCAGCACCTGTGGACTCCAATCAATCCACGCAAATCAGGCCAGCCCCTGCACTTACACAGACACCATGCGGGCCAGCCACGACAATCCAGGCTGAGCCCCTCAGCTTGCTGCTGCACCTCTCACAAGGGCAAGCCGGATATTTGTAACCATGGCTCACAGTTCCCTCCTCGCAGCCACCACATCGGGCGGGGGGGGGTGGGGACGGAGAGGTATCAGCAGGTGACCGTCAGCACAGCAGGATACTTGCTGGATTGTCAGGGACTTCTGTCGGAGCTCAGAGTAGTGCATCCAATGCCGCAGCCATCACTAAAACAGAATCAAGAAGGGCTGCTCCGTGGTGGAGCTAGTTCAGGAACACGTCCATGATAAGTAAGTCTTTGGGGCATCTTACAAACCATCTGTTCCCGTTGTTGGGGCATAGAAAGCACCTACACTGTAATTCTGCCACTATTTCCCAGTGCAATGAAAAACTGAAATGCGTTTATTGAAAATATCAAAAAGAACTATGTGGCTGATTCTATTCAGTGGTCCACTGCTGACACCGAAGTACCTCCCGAATAGTCCACTACATCCTCTCTCAATTCTGGAATTGCCTCAAGAGTACAGCCCAGTTGAAATCATTGGCCCCATTCCAGGGACTGTTGATCCTACTGTATCTCCTGTTTTTCACCCATCATCAAGTGCTGATGTGGTGCGCGCATCATCTTCAGCGAGTGAAACTTCTGCAGCCTCAGCTAGATTACTACTACTGCAACTGCAATCCTATGTAATAAACCACAGAAAGAATCTACATCAGCTGAAATGATACCAGTGCAAGAAATTGTGCTATCTGGAAACAAGCCTGACCCAGACATTGACACACACAGGAACTGTTTTTCTTCTTTGTTTCCAAGAAACACCAGAAACATCCACTTCTGCAATAAGTCGGTGCTACAGGTGAATTCTTACTTATTGCTGGACTGTGATAGGATATCTGCCCACCTTTGTTCCTACCGGCTCGTGGAGGGAGTTCAGTGGGGCAGTGAGGCGGGGCGGGGCGGGGGAGGGGCAGGGTGGGGAAATGTAAACACTGGAATATGGATGAACGGAGGTAAGTACACATTTAAATTAATAAAACTAATTCCTTTGCGCGCGCTGCATTGCATTTTGTGGGGTGGGGTGGGGTCAGTGAGACTGCTGACCCCACCCCACTCTGACAAGGTGTCACCGATTGAGACCGTGCCTTTGGCACGTCAGGGCTTAAAACTGAAGGGCACAGGTCCTAGGCAATCATGATGCTCTCCCTCATCACGATGGGGGAGGGCCTCAAGGCACGTTTGCCCAGCTGAGGTCACACCCACAGGGCTGTGAAATCCACAGCCTGGCAAAGTTCAGCTCAGGCAGCCCGGAGCCTGTGTATTTAGCGTATGTCTAGCTCCTGGCTGGCTGACATGAACAAGGAGAGTGTCTGTCAGGCTGACCTTTGCTCAGCCTGACAAACACTCTTCTCTCTAAAAAAGGGTGCGGCAGCATGGCCCCTTTACCCATGTGGATGCCCCGCGGCTGCATTTAAATCTTTGCTGCAGCGTCATTTTTGTGCCTTATGCTGAATTTACTGATGGTGCCTGGGCACCGTCTTCCTGAAAGTTCATCACTATTTGTCGTTCAGGAATCGCCGCCATGTTAATCTGACAGAGCTAAAAGGGATTACCAGGCTGTCAAGATAACTGTGTACTATATGATGGTGTTCTCTAGGAAAAAATGCCTTATCAAATTCTGGGCAATACAAAAATGAGTCAGGTTCCATAGGTTTTGAGACTCACAATGGATGACATTGTCACTCCACGTCCTTTTGGAAGTACATGGGACATAAATGCTATTAAATAACTGCTGGACTGACTTGAGTGTGTATGTTTCATTGGACAAAGAATATCCATATCTCTATTCAGAGAATCATCAGGAGCTGTTTTGTTCCTATCATTGTGATCGCCACTGAATCCATCGATTTGAACACCCTGAGGGAAATATATAATTTCACAAAGTGGCAGCATTGTGAGACCCTCCAGTTAACAGTCCTAGAAGTCTCCAGGAAAGATTTTTCTATTTTAAAAGTGATGACAGATCAGACCAATTTGCATTTTATTATTTCCAAGAGACTGAAAAATGTAAAATTAATTTGATTTCCCATAATAGATGTATCTATTAACCATAGTTCATTGATTAGTTTCTAGACTGAGGTCAAACCGTTTGCAAAATAAACTATTAATGAGAAAAGTGCTGCGGAACTAGATGGTGGCATTTCAGACACCGATACATTGCTTAGAGCATGTATGATTCCTAGAGAAATTATCATTTAGATGACTGATCAGCAAACAATGTGCATGATTTTTTTCCCCTTCAGATTTAAAAACCCCTTCACTTGCGAAAATCAATTTGAAGCATGTGCAGATTGGAAATGAAGACAAAACATTACTGATAATGAATTAAATTAGATGGTTCAGAACGGAACCTACAATGTAATAGTGTTTGGTTTGCATGGGATAGCCTTGTGGCCAGCAGATACTGATATGTGTCTATGTCCAGGTTTCTGTCTAAAGCTACAGCGCATTTTGGTGCCCCATATTTAAAAGGACACGTAAAGCCACCCTGCATGGCTTTTTGTGTCTTTGTAAATACGGCCCCTTTGCATAAAAGTGGCGTTCCATGGGTGTTGCTGTGGTTGTTCCCACGCAACACCCATGAAATCTGGCACATTCCCAGATTTACGAGAAATCGTAAACCTGGGAATGCGTCAGAGGAGAAATGTTTTCATTTATCCTTGTTTTTTTCTGTTTCTGTGCATGCTGCGTAATGCGGAAAACACCTCTCCCCGCAATGCAGGCTCCCTTGCACGTTGGTGCAAGGGTGCATGCATCGGTGCATGGCAGCCAATTGTGCGCCAACGTGGGGGGGGGGCACAGGGGTCTGTCATATCATTGTAAATATGACGCATCCCTGTGCTTTGAAAGTGACTCAGTGCGGCACAGCAAAATGGCTTGCAGCACCGCGCTGAGTCTCTTTCTTGTAAATTAGGCCCTCAATTTCTAACATATTTGACTGACCTGTTACACACTGTGTTCCTTGTCTTGAACAAAAGTGGTATTACACTTATTTTTAAACTATCATATCTGGCTTATTGACTGGCTTTAAGCCTATTTTTAAAATTGTCTCTTCCTTAATTGGTTTTCTGTTGTGACTGTTTGGTGGTATATCAACAACTAATCTCAATGTAGGGTGTGCTGCTTTTATTATAGTATTGAGTAGGCGAATAAGATTAACATGAATAGCAAAGCACCCTATCCAACTGTATATCAATGTCACAAAGCTTTTGCATTCTATATCTGAAGAGAATTGCTTACTAAGATAAATACACACTGGACTGTAACTTCAACCTCCTCAAGTGAAATCTATGATTCAATACTTCAAACTTTTTTCAATCTGCCCTCTTGCACATTCAATTGGAACAGCAAACTGTGCTTCCTGTTGATTGCTGGGAAATGACTCGACCAATAAGAGAGCATCAGGTGTATTACAATCTATTTGCCCATCGTAAAAACTGCTGTCTTTGCATCTTCACTTGTGGTGACACGTGTGTTATGTTAGGGGGATTTGTACAGCACATGGCTGCCGCAGCGACAGGGCGTCCCAGCGCTAAAAACATCCAAGATACAGGTCAAGGTATTGCTGGATGTTGAGCATAGAGACTGTCAGATTAGTTTAGGAAGAGCCAGGTTTTGATAGCCTTTCTATAGGCCAGGTAGTTGTCAATTATTCTGATGGCTACAGGTAATGAGTTCCATATTGTAGCTGCCAGCACCTTGAAAGAGCAGTCCCCAGCTCGTGCTCTATTGACTCGGGAAATGCATGCAAGGTGCAGATCTGCTGCTTGCAACGTGTGTAATGGTAAATAAGAAATAAGTAGGCCGGAAAGGATAGAAGGAGCTTGCTTATTGAAAATGTTATGTGCTAGGCATAGTGTCTTGAAATATATTCTCTTTACAACAGGCAGCCAGTGTAATTTGGGTAGATGTTCTAATACCCAGCAAAATTTGGGAAGAGCAAGAAGAGATCGTGCTGCAGTGTTTTGTACTCTCTGTAGGTGCTGGATTCCAGCTTTATTTGCACCTAAATAGAGCGAGTTGCAATAATCCAGTCTAGATAGGATTGTTGCTTTGATAATGCTTTGGCGCGTCATGAATCAAAGACCCCTAACAGGGGCTTGATTCCACGCAGAAGCCCAAAACAGGCCCCTGCAACCGCTTTTGTTTGGGTTTCAAAGCACAGAGAGCTGTCCACCTAGACACCTAGATGTTTCACACTTCCTTGGGCGAGGGTGCAGGTCCCAACGCTCCTGGCCACCATTGTTCTAGCCACAGGTGGCAATCTTTCCCTAGCAGCAGGATCCCAGATTTGCTAGCATTCAGCTGTAAACAGTTGGCCGTCATCCCGTCTGCTACTGCTATCATATCTTCTTTAAATTTATTGAGATTATGATTGCAATTTTTGGAGAAAGATAACCAGTTGAGTGTCATCCGCGTAGGACACCAGTTACAACCCTCTATTTTTTGCCACGGTCACCGGGGTTGTACGTAAATATTGAAGAGTGTAGAACTCAACATTGATCCCTGTGGGACTCAGTAGTGCACAGCGTATTCCCGAGAACAATAAGGTGGTGGAGAAACTTGAAATGACCTGCCCTTCAGAAAAGATCTGAACCAGGCCAGGGCCATGCCCCCTATCCCCACCTCCTGAAAACGACACAGTAAGATCTCGTGAGATACTGTGTCGAAAATAGCGCTGAGATCGAGGAGAATCAATGCCGTGGAGTTTCATTCATCCAAAGTGCTACGTAGTTGCTCCGTCACCGCCAACAAGGTGGATTCGGTGCTGTGGAGTGATCTAAAACCTTTTTGTGAGGGAACCAAAAACTCATCAGTCTCTACGTACTGGAATTCACATAGGAATCAGTGATTTTTGTCAAAAAAGGGAGCCAGTATATTGGATGGTAGTTTTCCCGTTTACATATATCTAGAGAAGGCTTTTTCAATAATGGGGCAACTTTGGCATGCTTTAATGCAAGCAGCACTGTTGCTGTGGATAGGGATAGGTTGATCAGCTGCCGACTGACCAGTAAAATATGTTTGTGAAATATACGAAAATTGTATGGTTTCATAGCGTCTGCTGGAGAGCCTGATTTGATTTTATCGCATAGAGACTCAACCTCTGTGAGCGCTAGTGAAGGGAAGGAGAGACGTGTCTCACCTTTACCATTCACCTCACCTTGCCCTTTTCCCCTTCCAACTTACTCATATTATCACCTAAGGCTGGGAAGTTTTTATAAATATCCTCCACCTAGTCCAAACAGTGGTGGCCAACATATCACACTGGGTATTAAAGGTGATAGTAGGTTCTCCTGCCAACTTTGGATTCCTCATATTTTTGAGAAGGGAGAAAATAACTTTTGAAGGATTGTTGCTCTCTTTAATTTTGGAAGCCACGTAATTCGCCCTGGCCCTACGGATCAATTTGTGGTAGTCCCTGGTGGATGCACGGTATTGGCTTTTGGCTATTGGGTCATATGTGCGACTCCACGGCCGTTCAAGACGTTTACAATTTTTTCTTGCATTGATCAGCAACTCATTGAACCATGAGTTCTTTCCCTGTAGCTAAGCTTAGCTGGAATGCAGCTGTTCATAGAGTGAGTAAGCCAGTCATGGAAAATGTCAAGTGCCGCACCTATGTTCGAGGGCAGCTGAGGTTTCTGTGCCTGCAATAAGTTACAGAGCTGATCTTCATCTAGTTTATGCCATGCCCGTTTTAGTGTGGGCTGAGGGCCACTCCGTTTAGAGTGGCCTTGCCATCATAAGGATATGACGATTAGAAAGTGGTCTGACCATATAAAAGGGAGAGGTGGAAGGATCTTTATAACAGGTAGATTAGAAAAGACAGGAACTAACAAATGTCCTGCTAAATGTGTGGAGCTAGGGACGTGTTGCAGCAGCTGGCATGCTGCTAGGTCTGCTGAAAAACTAGCTGTCTCTTTCTTTTGGTCATTCTTCAAATGGAGATTTAAATCCCACAGGATATTGAAATTAGCAGATTTACTAGCTAATATGGTGACCAAGTTTACCAGCGCTTCCTTGAAAGTTTTGGATGGGCCTGGGGGTCAATAAATTAGTAGACCAGAAACTGTGAGGTTACAGTTAAAAGAGATTTTAAAACGAGCACACTCGCAATCTGGGATATTTTCCCTCAGAAAACTGCAGGAATAAAACTGTTTAAAAATTATCACTATGCCCCCCTTCAATAGTTGACCGTTTGTTGTTTAATGGCGTATCCTTGGGGAAGAGCCAGCCAAGGTATAGATACAGAGTCCTGTGTCAACCAAGTTTCAGTTAGAAACAACGCATCCGGGAACTGTCCATGTAGTATGTCAAACAGCTCTCCGTGGTGTTTGACCAACGACCAGCAGTTTGGGCTAAGAAACCTAAACTCAGAGATATGCGGAGGTAGTACATTAATCAAACCACCTGTCCTTATTTTAAAACCACATTTTTTGCTAGGGCCAGTCATAGGGGCCCAGGCATGGTCAGTACAAGAATTAGCTTTGGCTTTAATAGCTAAAAGCTCATCTCGTGAGTAAGCTAGCTTGTCGCTACTGTCCAGGGATAGTGCCTGGCACCTGGCGACATCCAGGTACGGACGGGCGCAGACGGGCTTGCCTCTGGCGCGCCTTAGGAGAGGCAGCGGTGCGTCTGCGCTGCGGCGTGCATGAAATAGCTGGAAGGCACAAGTGGCCCCTCCCAGCTGGTGTCTGATTGGCCAAGGTCAGCTAATCAGCGCCAAGCAAGAACCGTAATGCGAAAGCGAAATGCTTCAACTAAGGGACGTTAAAGTACAAGTGACAATTATTAAAATTGCAAGTCAGGCAATAAAAATATCAGGGAAATACAATATGCAATATGCGCACCCCCGAGACCTAAACAAACAGTTTCCGACAGTTATTATGCAGCGTTAGGTATCATACTTTAATGTTAAAACAAATGATCCTGTATTGCTTACAAGAAAATATCTTCCTGTTTGACAAAACATTATATTGACAGAAATCTGGTACCACCATGGGCACTTGCTTTGCCCCCGGCCTAGCTAACTTGTTCCTGGGCTGGTGGGAGGAGCAGGTGGTATGGACAGATATCAATGAAAATTATACTGAACATGTACCCCTATGGTTAAGGTATATTGATGATCTTTTCATTTTATTGAATCCCTATCTTGTAACAACCTGAATTTGAGCTTCACACACAAAATAAGTGAAACATCATGTGAATTTTTGGACATTCAAATTACTATACAGAGTAACAAGTTGGTAACCAATCTCTTCAGGAAGGAAACTACAGGCAACAGTACTCTGCATGCATGCAGTCACCATCCTGTCTCTCCCTTGAACAGTATTCCATATGGGGAATTGTTACGTGCTCGCAGAAACTGCAGCACGGATGAAGGTTACAAAAAAAGAACACATCATAATGATGCAAAGATTCAAAAGGAGAGTTTACTCTAATAGGATTCTGTCCCAAGCTAGTAGCAAACTATAGGATGTCAAACAGACAGAAGTTCTATTTAAAAATAGAAAGACATCCACAGAAAACCAATTGACTAACATCCCTAGAATGATTACCACATACAATATAAGATCTAATAGTTTTAAAACTATAATGAAGAGACATTGGAGTCTCATTCAAGCAGGCCCCAGTAATTGGCAAAAGTGTAGGTGACTCCCCTATAGTAACCTATAAAAGACCAAGATAGCTTAAGGACAAATTAGTTCAATGGTTCCAACTATCTGAGCCATCTACCAATTGGTAACAAACGAAGGAAGGGTTTCATAAATGCAATTCTTGCAAAGCATGTAAATATAGTCAGAGTTGTAAGAACTTCAAAACCTATGATGGTAAGGACAGACCTATTTCCAAATTCATTACCTGTACTACCAAATATGTGATTTACATTCTGGAGTGTCCGTGTGGTCTCAGATACGTAGGGAGTGAAAAACTACAATTGAAATGTTTTTATCTTGCAACGTCTAAGAGCAATAACTAATTTGGACTTCAATTATCCCGCAGCCAGACACTTCTACAATACACATAAAAGTAACAACAAACTACACAAATTTTCCACTAGTGATAAAGTAATGAAACACATACGAGGAGGCAACAGAAAGAAACAGTTGCGCATCCTCGCATCTCTGTATATTATTGACCTAAATACCAGAATACCATTTGGTTTGAATAGGGATGAGGAATTGTCGATACATATAGGAACATAGTTCATCAACTAGCTTTCTACTTTTCCCATACATTCTCTGAAGTATATCTGATTTTTTTAAACACCCTTTCCTTTTGTAATATACACCCCCCCTTCTTCTTTTTCATGTAAGGTGCTTGTAGGAAAAACAACGGATAGTTACGACCTGGAATTTAGGACCTTTATTGTATTGAGCATTTGCTGGGTATTACATACATAATTGTGGCACTTTAAAAAGCTTTTTTTTTTTTTTTAGAGTTTTATATAGCGTGATCTAGACATGAGACATGGGGTATCAGTGCACTTAACATGAGCACCAGCTTTGTTACAGATGGACACATTCATTTTTGTTAGGCACGGGGAGAATAAGTGATTTGTCCAGAATCACAGGATGTTGAGCGTCGTTGCCGAGACTCAAACCCGGTTCTCCGTCTTCAAGGTCGACTGCTCTAGCCGTATGGCTACATTACTTGCCCGTGATTAGGTCCCTGATCCAAAAGGAGTATCCGTACCTGGATTTCACAATTTTGCACAGTTGGAGGACCTTTCACATTAATCTAGACATGTGAAACGGTTAACATACTCAATATATGCAATCTGTGTACTTTAAAAAATAAGGGCACTTCACTTTGCATATGGATCCTATACATTCGTGGTTTTAAAACATATAATTCTCACTTCTATAGCACTTTGGAATTTATCTTGTTCTTACCAATTCCTGAGCCATGATATGACATTAATCTTACATTAGGGACACCAAGAAGACAGTATTGGTGTGAAGCCTATCTATGTTTCTATAACATTAATATGAGTTGATCATGTATGAGATCACTGATTTATTCTAATCATCTGTACTTTCTCTCGTATGAAAAAACAAGAAAAAGAAAGCCATGAAAATTATGTACTAAATGAATTACTTAGCTTTGCATATCATGATTTCATTATCTATCAACTAATTAAAACTTTTTCTAATCAGGAGTAACCCGTTCCAAGAGATTTAGTCTATGTCTAGTATGACGTATGGCAAAAGTCGCAATGAAAAAAACATTGTTGTGAAGTCTGACGAACTCAGGATGTTCAAACTGATAAATTTGCACACAAGACTTATGTTATATTAGAAACAGTTATATTTCCTGAGTCTATTATTTACAAAATTAATTATTCATACAGCGTTGCACTTTATGATTCCTTTTTTCAAGTGGTAATGATGTACCCCAAATGATTTCTTCCATGTTTACTATGACTTCATGTGTATTTAACAGCTCTTTTGGCTTTGGTTTGGAAACTTGGCAAAGGCCGACTCGGCTCAAACGCGTTGTTTTGCAGTAAATAAATTACTCATGGATAGAATTGGTGTGCCCCTTCTTCTCATTCAGGATTGGATTTCATGGATATTTGTGGCTTCTGCCACCACTGCTGGCACCGACACCGAAAGGCAGGCGTACGGCGTTGTGGCAGTCATGTGGAACTTTATTTATATATATGTATATCTATATATCTTTTACTATAGTTGCTCCACCTTTTCAGGGACATGATCTTTTCATTTTCTTCTTATGTAACCCCATTGTAGTTAATATATTCATGTATCTGAGTGCACATTTTTGTATTTATAAACTAATAAATATATGCTCCATTTAGTATTGATTGTACATGTATAACATATAACATTTGCTTTATTATAGTTTGATAGTGCCTCAATTATTCATATATATGTATATACAGACACACACACGTTTGTTGTGATTTATAAGGTATGATGGAATTGGATGAAGATTCAGTACAATTATTAGGCTAATCCAGGCATTTTACATCACACGGGCTGCTTTTAAAAATAATAATCAGAAAGTGTACAGCCTGGTAGTGACGTGTGGTCTGTGCTTATTTTGGCATGATTTCCTGTACCCAATAGATGACTTGATTTTTAGCATGGTTCCTTTATTCCCAATAACCTTTGTTCGAATACTGATTAGCTGCTTTCACAACCAGTCAAAAAACATTAATACAAAAATTGAACGTTCATAGTGGTCATCTTTTTGTTCTCGTAGCAAAACAGACCAATTGCCCTATTAGAGGCGTTAGTCTCTACAATAAAAAGTAATGGATTTTGATTGTGCAGAAGAGGTGCAGAAACAAAGTCTTAAGACTTTCAAAGCCATGGTCTACTATGGAATCTCAAGCTAGTCTTGTAATTGGCAAAATCCATTATGAAATTTCTTTTATAATTTTGCTGTCAAAATTGGCAATACTAAGAATACACTAAACCTCTTAATGTTTGAGGGGGATGGCCAAATGGAAATAGCTGATACCATCTCCAGAGAGGATGTAACCTAATTATTCCACTGTGGTTGCTTCAAAAATGCATTTTCAGGCCTATAGGCTAATTTATAGGATAGTAAGCTCCTGAAATGTTCTGTGACATGCTATTTATGGTGATCTAGAGTAGATGAGAATATCAAAGTGTCATCCAACTTGATGACGACATACTGGTTTAGCTTGTCTGAGAAGACCGCATCCATAAACCTTTGAAATATGGAATGGTGATTGCAAAGCCCAAAAGGCATGATGCTATGTTCATACTGGTCTAAAGTAGTATGTAAATGTAGTCCTCCATTCATCCCCTTTCTTTATTTTCAGTAAATGGTCACACATCAGATCTAATTTTGGAAAAGTCTTATCCTGCTGTACTGATTGAAGAATATTTCAGATCAAAGGAAGTGGATAGCAGCCTTTTACCGTTTACTGAGTCTTTACAGGGTCTCACTCTTTAGTGTCCTTTGACACAAAAGATGAAGGTGCATGTGATTTAAACGATTCTAAAGGTTCTCTTCCAAGTAGTCCTTGAGAAAAGAGTATATTCTACCCAGCTGACAACAGTATCCAGCTTCAAAGCGCACTCAGCTGCCCGCAGCACGGGACATCATTGTTGGCAGCAAGAGAGTTTCTGGTCCCTAGCGACCACTGGGGACTCTTGAAACCAGCAGCCCCAGCGCAAAGAGACCTAGTTGCGAAGTTGCTGCAAGGGGGCGGGGCCTCCAGTAATGCTTTTCAAAGTGCATTCAGTAGCCCCGCAACGTTGGACATCAGTTTTGGGGGCAGGCGGGTTTTTGGCCCCCAGAGACCACAGTGACCACAGGGGACTCCAGAAACCAACGGGGAGAGGGTGTGGTCTCACGGCTAGAGATGCCGACTTTGGAGCTGGGGAGCCACGTTCGAGCCTCGGCGTCCGCTCAACATCCTGTGATTCTGGGCAAATCACTTAATTTCCTGTGTCTACCAAAAAATGAGTGTGTCCTTGTGTAATGTAACTGGTGTTCATGTAAAGCACTCCAATACCTTCGGGTTGAATTCGCGCTATATAAATCTACAAAAAAAAAAAACAGCAGTAGGCCTCATTGAAGAGTCGCTGCAAGGGGGCGTAGCCTCCCATAACGCACTTCAAAGTACATTCAGCAGCCCTGCAGCGTGGGACATGCCTACCTATCCACACCCGTCAGAGCCCCAGGAGGCTGGGCCACCCCTCTTTGGTGTTATTTTTAAGTCAAGCCTTGGCCACGCATGCGCTGCTGCGAGGCATGCAGTATTGGAGTATGGCTTTGAAACCCCGGCCACTCTCCGCCCATATTTTTAATTGGCTTGTGTCATTATTCTTCATAAACGCTGGCTTCCGAGGCATCATTAGGCTTGTTAGTCCCTCCTTGGTACTGCCTTGTCTGCATTTGTTACCTTCCATAACGACTGGACCTTTTACTTGTCCTGTTACACTGTCTACTTTATCTTGGCTGTGGGCATTATTTTGTTTAATGATTTTCCCCTATTCGACACACTACATCACAGCACGCCGCACGCTTTTATTTCATTTACTAATGGCGGTCCGCTTTAAGTATAGCAGCCGCGTTTCTGTCTTTCTTTATTTTAGCAACGTGGTCCGCTTTAAGTATAGCGGCCTTGCTTACTTATTATTATTTCTTTTTGGGTTGTTCACTAGTGTCCATGTGGAGTTTTCACATTCATGGCGGCTGCGCCTCGTTCTTTAGACAAGCCACGCCTAACGAAAGGTGGGCGGCCGCTATTAGCTATTAAAGTGTATGAGCGGTTTGGGTGCTTTTAAAAAAAAAAGCATCTGTTTGTCAACTTGACAAATAGATGTTTTTTTTGTCAAAGCTCCCCATGCCGCGGTTTACCTTTGATGCCGGCCACGCCCCTTTCTTTAGACGCGGCTTGTTTAAAGAAAGGGGCACGGCCTCCATATATGTGAAAGCGCCACATGGGCGCCAGTAATTTGCAATCCAATAGGTCTCGCATTTGCGAGAGTTTAAGCTATTGCATTTTTTTTTAATGCAGATTTATATAGCGCAAACTCGACCCAAAGGTATTGGAGCACTTTACATGAGCACCGGTTACGTTACACAAGGACACATTCAGGCAATGGGGAGATTAAGTGATTTGCCCAGAATCACAGGATGTGGACGCGACCCTGAGGCTTGAACCTTGGTTTCCAGCACCAAAGTCGGCAATCTAGCCGACAGACCACATCCTCTCCTCAATAGCTCAAACTCTTGTAAATGCGAGACCTATTGAATTGCAAGTGCTTGTTGGCTCTCGCTTACTTGCTTGCCTGCTTCCACATGCCAACTGACGTCTGACTTGCAACACAGCCAAAATGGTGAAGAGCAAGTTGGTTGGAGGTCTGGTCACTAGTACACCAGCAACAAAAGCCACTTCAATAGATAAAATGATCCAGCGAGCGGTGAGTGTGATAAGCAATTAAATTAACCTTTCAAAATGTAAATGTAGGGTTTCTCTTGGTTGCTCGACAGGGATAGGCTCTGCTGGAAGTTCTCCGTCCCCCTCTTTACTTGCCCTTCCCATTAGCACGCCAGGTTGTATCTCATTGCTTTCAGACTCAAAGGACCTAGAACCATCCTTTCTAATTGCAACGTCTTGTCCACCTGATAGCCCCTCCAACCTGCAGCAGCTAAGCACCCGAAGGGACTAATTAAAGTGGGGCTAGTGGAAACAGCAGCTCAGACTAATCCATGACCGTCAGCTTTCTTGTCTGAAGCCCTGGGAACAAGGAGCATGATTAAGGGTTCCTTTAATTAAGTCATGGCCCTATTGTGGGCGGATTCATCTCTAATATTGCTACGACTGGATTATATGGAGCCCACTTGGCGAACTTGAAAATTACATGGGGATCCTCCGCTTTGGGCCTTAGTAGGCCCCCCACCACAAGTTCTGGCAAGATGGAGGGCCATGTAGCACATCAAAGTAACCCCACAAGGCACCAACCTGGCCTAGCGGTGCCCCCAACTCCTAGAGCTCTATCTGACTTGACTAAGCTGGTGTTGAATATTATGAATTCCAAGCAAAGCAGAGACTCCTGCATTTCCAAGTCCAGTAGTCACAAACAAGCAAAGGCTGACGCTACCAACAAAGTCCAGGTTTGGATAGTGATGGCTGGAACTGCCCCGCAAAAGTGATACATCAGCTACTCGTTAATTTACTCCCAGCTTTGTATCCTTATGAGGTAATTCTCTCTGGTGTACACTCACTGCGACTGGACCAGAGAGAGTCCCAGGTTGATCTATTCAACAAGACCTGAACTGGTTGGATCGCCACCGAAATTTTCCATTGGCCATGGCAAGTAAGATCCTGCTGACAAGGAGGGTGGGTTGTTTTGGTGTGGGACCTAAGGATAGGCAAGGGGACTGTATTATCATTAATTTCAGATCGCCTTTTCTGGAAAAACAATTGCTTTTTGGGCACATGAATAACCATAATAATAGTAGCATTGCCTTACTGCCACTTGGCAACTTTTACAAGCCTGGCCCACGTATTACTGAGGACAATAGATGGGTGCACAACAGGACCCCACGATTGAGTAATAAAACACAACCACTTTGATGTATTGGCCAACATTGACTGACTTGATGGGTGGAGCCTGGCACATCTCAAACAGTCAATCGTGTGTGGATGTCTTAATGGGCCAGGCTTGTCCCGCCCCATGATGTTGAAAGTGAAAGTGCGGCACAGGCCGGGGTTGCTCCTTCTCACAAAAGGTGAATGTGTGTATCAATGAGGCTGGGAATGGGCACAATCCACCTGACAATGCTGATGGTGAGAACAGTTGCGTGGATATGACCCATTCTACCCCAACTATTAAATTGGTATAGCGGAATGTAGCCGGGCTGCCGTCCAAGCTGTCTTGTCCCGAGTGGAGTTCCTTCGTTGATGCATACGACATATGTTTATTTCAAGAAACTTGATCGACTAGTCATTTTTTTTTGGAACATATTTTATTGCATTTCTTATTTACCTTTGCATCTTTACAATGTACATAGCTTGTAACATTTTATATTTCCAGTTTAGTACTCGTTATTCCTTTGCATCCTCCCTCCACAACCCAGGTATATACAACATCTTATTACAGCTGATGTATTGTCTAACAGTGAACTAAAAGAAGGTGTACATTTGTTACGAGCGATATTACTACAATATTCATACTAACTACCCAAAACTCCCCTCATGCCTCCCTCCCCGGTCTCACTCTTACCACTCCTTCCGGTCTTGCAAATGTAAACTACAACCTATGCTTATTGCCTGATCGTGTGCGTGTATCTTAATACCTCCCGCATATACATTGGCTTTAGGGCTTGGTTAATTTGTATGTGTTAGTTTGTAATACCTATGGCTGGGTTTCCGCTGCAGCTATGGACTTTAGAGCTTCCAATAAGGCATCCCATTCTAATGCTATTGGTATTCTCCGCAACCCTTTGAGCTCTTCCCTGTGTAGTGTTGCGCTCTCTGCAGTGCCCCAGCGTATTAGTTCCGAGTGCCATGCCAAGACGTCAGGTGGTCTCGTGATTTCCACCTCATTGTAATGTTACGTATGGCTAATATAAGTGCAAGATCCATAAGTCTGTATTGTACTTTGTGTTTATGCACTTGCGCATGCAATCCTAAAATGCACTCCTCCACCGTGTTCTGCACCTCCCGCTCCGTCGCTTCCCCTATTCTATGTCTTATAATGTCCCAATACCTTCGTAGTCTTGGACAGGTCCACAATATGTGTATTAGGTCAGCGCCTTCTAACGAACATCTCGGACATTGGTGTTGTGTCTGGGGGAACATTCTGTCCAACCTATGCAGGGTAAGGTAAGCCCTGTGCAGTACCATGGTCTGTATGAACTTAAATTTCGTGTTCCGCGATACCTTCCTCGGGTGCTCTAATACCCTTGCCCATTCCTTGTCTGTGATGGTGTGATGGTGGGGTGTGGCCCCGTGATTAGAACAATGAGAGACACTAATCCGTATTGAGGTTTGTGGGTTCTTTAATGTTCAAGCCCAATACACTTTATAAGTGGAACTAGGTCTCGCTCTCCTGTTCTTCTGATACGGAAGTCGTCTGTCCGTCCTTTCCTGGGGTTCTTGGTCTGACGGTGTTGCTCCGACGGGCATAAAAGGAAGAGAGACCAAATTTTAGTCTTTCTGTTCTCGGGGTCTGATAGGGATTGAGGGGGTAAAGGGAGTGAGGAGTCACCGGGGTCCATCACCAACAAACTACAGCTGGGAAACAGGGAGGCTGTGAGTGTGCAGATCACCCCAATCAGCCCAAAGAACACCCCCGTGACCTCCCCGATACAAAAAGAAAAAGACCACTAGCTCCCTCCCCGTGTTGTTATTAAGCCCAGGATCCAGCCCCGTACCTTTCCCAGCCACGCTCCTCAGGGTGCGTGGCGGGGCGAGACGCCGTGTAGTTTGCCTCCTGGCACTCCGGTTCCCTTGTTGCTGAGAATTCCTTCTCCTCCGCTTCCGATCTCCATGACACGTCCTCCGTCCAATATCTCGCTCTCCTGCTCCTTCTCTGCTCGCTCTCCGGCTCCTTCTCCTCCGAGGGCTTTCGCGCTGTTCTCCTCGCTGGCTTCCTCCTTACGGGGACTCGTCGTAGCGGATTGGTGCGCTGGGGGTGACGTCAGAGGAGGCGTCCCCGCCTCCGAGGCGAGCCAGGTCGCATTAAAGGGGCCGCCTGCGTCCTGCAGATGGGGTGGAAAGGCATAGTCACTGAGGGTCCATTCCATTCCCTCCTCCTCTCCTGAGACTTTGCGACAGATGGGCCTGTCGATGTCTCCTTCCCACGCCGCCTTCAGGGTGTCCAGAGAGGCCGCAGTATGCGTGCTGATGCCATCTGATAAGATGTCGACCCCTTCCCATATAATGCACCATTTTTACCAGTTCATTTGTGGGGAGTTCCAGCCTGTTCGGGGCCCAGTGCCTTTTAAAGTATTGTGTCAACGCAGCGTGTATGAGATACAACTGTTCCGGGGCCCCAGTTTCGCTAACAAATGTGTCATGGTCCAATAGTGTCCCATCTCCAAACAAATCCGACGTCGTGGCAATTCCTGCGTTCAACCACGGTGTTAATTTGCACTTCGTAAGTTTACCGCTCGACAGGGGAATCCCCAATAAGGGAATATTCCCTGCATATGCCTTGGGCGATTGTGTGTATTGCAGCGCCGCCCTCCAGCAACGGAGCGCCGTGTCTAATAGCGGGGGGGGAGCTCCTTAAAGGGCCACCTTCTGGCAGCAGCAATGCGTGTAATTTACCATTGATCGACTAGTCATATGCATCGCTCAGGAATTTATGTCATTCAATAAGGAGGCCATCTCACTGGGAAGAGGTAGGCCAGTGGAAGGTGTAACAATTTGGACCAAAACAACTTTAATGTGTAGCATTAGGGAAATCAAGCTGGATTCCCCAGACGTGTTATGTATTAATTTGATCACCCCAGATATGGCTACATGTTATATTTACAATGTTTATTGTAGACCCCGGGCAAGTAAATCCGAGTCTGATGTAATCCAAATGTTATCCGCCCATCTGTCCGAACTCCCAGCAGAGGCTGTTAAGATCGTAGGGGGCGACTTTAATTGACAGTTTAAGCCCCTTGATGCTCACCAGTGGCGTCAATCAATCAATCAATCAATCAATCAAGGCATTTGTATAGCGCGCTACTCACCCGGAGGGTCTCAAGGCGCTTGGGGAGGGGGGGTCCGCTACTGCTCGAACAGCCAGGTCTTGAGTTGCTTCCTGAAGGCGAGGTGGTCTTGGGTCAGGCGGAGGTGGGTGGGGAGGGAGTTCCACGTCTTGGCGGCCAGGTAGGAGAAGGATCTTCCTCCTGTTGTGGCTCTTCAGAGGTGTTACCCATCCTTTCATAAATCCTCTCCTTGCTCCTTGGAGGCCATGCGTTCTAATTAGAGTATTTCCCTGCTTGCTTTCAGTCTTCCCTGCAATGTTGCCACATTCCTGTCCACCCCAGCTTGCTATCACTACCCTCCCTGCTTCGCTTCCGTCTCTCTCGCTTCCCTTCACCTGCCCTCCAGTCTGGCGGCCCTGACCCTGTCTGATGACGTCAAAAGACCTCCTCCTATCTCCACCTGCTGGCCTCCCTGATCCTGTCTGATTCTGGGTCAGCATAAGCATGGGTAGGTGTAACGAGTAAGCCTAAGAGCACAAGAGCACAAAGGAAACTGTCAGTGGGAGAGGATATGTGCAGAGTGTAAAGGAAGCTGCGCCCAGGCCACGGGGCGTCTTAGAGTCCCACCACCGCACACAGCGCAGAGGGGAAAAAAATACAGCCTTGAATAGTAAATGTGCCACATCATTTTTACATTTACTGTAAAGTTACAGAATACTATTTTCGACGCATTTTTTTGTAAAGCAATGGTTAGCTGTTCTGCTCGCCACCTTTGCAAAGACCTCTACACCATAAACATTTACCTCACTGCTCACGAAATCCACAATCTGTCCTTTCTATTAGAGTGCAGTTGAACCAAGAGGCTTTGGCGTGACTGCAGCCGGCAATCTGAGCAAACCGCCCAATTAAATATTATTATGAATTGAAACGCGCACGCCAACCTCAATTTCCTGTACTTAAAACATAGCTTGAAAAATGAATAAAACAGCATCATGTGATGTCTGTGAGCGTTCAGTATTTTTGGAGCATGAATGCCTGCTTTGATGTATGTATCATCTTAGTTTGGACAAGGTTACAGAGATAGGGCCACAAAAAGTCGTATTTTTTATGTTTTATGAAAAGTGTTGCGATGTGCTCAGTGACAGTCCGCCTCAGACGTAGGCTCCAAATATACGTGTTTTGAAGAAAACGAATAGTTTAAGCAGTGTGAATGAAGGAATAAAATAATCTAGGCCGCTGTTAATTGCTGCCAATTATGCTACATTTTCAAAAGAGCAGGCCGCTGCATTAGCACAGCAAGCGGCTCTTTTCAGAGCTGACTGGCACACACACAGAACATGAAAAGTCAACATTCAGGCCCGACTCGAGGTATGCTAATGCACCTGCCTGCCTACAGCAGACTTCAGCCACTGCGAAACACTTTCAGACCGAAGGCCTCTTTTATCCCAAACAATACATGCACTTGTGATATTCTGTACAGTAACCAGAAGTCATTCTCAGAGGAAGGAAGACATTTTGTGTGCCACCCTTACACCATCGACGACGACTCCTCACTCCACACTTTCACCCTCCTCTCTCTCTCTCTAACCGCCATCTTTCATAGGCCCATCCTTCCGAGGTGGGTAAATTGAATACCTAACTGGGCACTAGTGACATCTATTATCCAAAATACTGTAAAATGGCAGACGTACAGCAATTTAGCGCTATTTAAAACACAGGTTATTAAAATAGGCCCCATACATGACTCTCCATTTTTTTTCTCGATTCTCCTCTTTCTGATGCCAAGAACAGCAGACAACAGGTCCATATGTGTGCATTATCTATATATGGTCCATGTGTACCTCCTACAATATCCGTTATTGGTTTTGAACATAGTCCCATATATACTTGGCATCCTTCCAATTTACATGACTTGTAAAATGCTGCTTTCTATGTGCAGCGCTCTGATGTTCTTAGGCTTTGTAGGCGATATGTAAAGCTGCTTAAATAGGTAAAAATAGAAAATAACCGTAAATAATGGGTGGGGATTCTGAACTGACATTTGGGTCAGCCGTGTACCTGTGGAAGGATAGTTCTTTTCCTAGGCAATGGCTCCCCTATCCTATCGATACAGTGGCGTATCCCAAATGACATGCTTGCTGGGGCCGGGGGGTGCCACCAATCCCTTCGTCCTAGTGGAAGAAGCCATCCTACAGAATATGAAGCCACCTTTTACATTTCACACAGCTGGCTGCTCTTCTGCTACTTACAGCCAGGCGCTTCCTGGACCTTACCTGGTGATGATGGACGAAGAAACAGAAGTGGCAGTGCTTACAGTTTAAGCACGTTGTGTAGTGGTGGGCGTGGGCAGTGATGAAAATGGCGGGTCCGGGAGCCACGTCACGTGAGTGACGTTTCGAACGTCGTCGACGTCCGGACGCCGATGTCATAGCCTAATTGGACAATAATCTTGGCCGGCGGCCGGGTAAGGTTCGACAGACAGTAATATTTTGCATTTGTCATGGTGTCACCCCATGTGATGGTGCCACCCGGTGCGGTACGCACCCCCCGGACCCCCACTAGTGACGCCGCTGATGCTCACATTGAGCTTCAATCAACTGATGAAGATCAATCATGGCTTATACCTGCATTAACCATCCCCCTATAAAAAGATGGTCCCCTTTGGTCCTTCAACTCAATTCCCTAACATTGAACAAGGGACTAAGAGCCTGTAATGGTAGGGCAAGGTCAGACAAAGAAGGCATATATACGTTCAACAGACCCCAGATCACAAGCCTTATTGATTACATCTTACTTTTGATGTCCGACTATGGCCTAAACTATTCGACATGCTGGTCCTACCCTGCCATGATAGCGACCACAATGTAATAAGGTTCGTGGGGCACTAATGGGTGCCATCAAGTCAAATGATTGATCATCGATTCAAGCAGCTAGAGGAGCATATAATAATGCCATGGGGCAGGTAAGAGAGAGTAGGAAATTGTGAAATGGGAGGGTCTTCATACAGCGGCCAAAAGAGGAGACTCACATACATTTTGGAATATTATCTCCACTTGTTCCTATGAGGGGGTTATCCCAGTTGAAAACCATATCACGATGACAGACTGGGTTGGCCACTTCTCCAACTTATATTCCACTGAGAAACAGTGTGAACACTCTGAGCTGGATGCTTGTGGTGCAGATTTGGCCAGCTCTAATGGGTCAGAATTCATCCCAAGATTGCTCTCTTTGCTAAGTTGCCCGCAAGACGATATACGTTTTAATTTTAAGGAAATTAGGCAAGCCATTATTAAAATTGTGGGACACAAAGCTCCAGGGCTAGATCAGGCACATGTGGATCTTTTTCCGCACTAGATAGTTGTCTGGACCCCTTATTTTGCTATATTTTTCAATGACAAATTGAAAGGGGCTCCCATCCCCTCCACTTGGGCCGGTGCCAAGATCGTTCCTATTTTTACAAAGAGATCCCGAGATCTTCCCTCCAACTACAGGCCAATACGCCTAATTCATAGTGCCCAAAAGCTCTCTGCATGGGTCATCCTGAGTAGATTGCAGGGCTGGATGACTACCTCAGATGTATTGACTCCTCTGCAAGCAGGCTTTGGAGAGTGTACTAGCACGCTTGACCAAGTTCTTTGACTCCATGTACCATATTGGAAGATTGTCCAGCTAAGGGGTGGGGCAATGTATGTGGTGTCTGTTGATCTTTGGTCAGCATTCGATCTTGTTCCTCAATTTAAGTTGTAGCAAATCGTAGCTACCTCTTGAACCTGGTCATAAGACTCCACGATAGCAACTTTGCCCATGTTAGATGTGGGCAGATGGGGGAAATGACTAATCGATTCCCAGTCAGTAGGGAAGTTAGACCGGGGTGCGTTCTCGCGCCCACTCTATTCTCACTCTCTATAAACAATCTGGTAGCGTATGTGAAGGATAGTGAGTCTGACTCTTGCATTACAGCCTGCATGGAGAACATGCCCAGGCCCCCATTCCCTGGTTGAGTGTCGAACTAGTACGCTCAAACCCAATCACAACGCTGCATTGCAGCATTGTGATTGGTCAGGGGAGCCTGGGTGGCTACCAATCACAACCCTGCGTTGCAGTGTTATGATTGGTCAGTGGGGCCTGGCCATGCTTCCTGTTCCTCGAGGAGAGCAGGAGGAGAGACGCGGAACCCAGCGGCAAGCTAAGTAAAAAATATTTTATTATGCGCACCCTCCCACAATGGTGACCCACCCCGTGCCAGCCCCCGTGCCCGCCCCTGCCGCACCAACCACGAGCCATGCCGGCCACCACTGCTGGTTATACCTGGGGCCCTCGTCCTTTGGGACTCACACAGCCCGTTCCGTACCAATGGCACTTTGAATTCTAAAAGCACATACATATGATTTGTCAGTTCAGCCAAAGATACCACAATACATGGATGTTGGTAATTGTAAACTTACATTCCATTCTTACACAACTAACACAGTTTAAATGCAACATGTAATTTTAGAACAAAGCTCCAACTGCACACCACTCTAAAAACACATGTGCTCCTAAGTGAATACACCAAAAATACATTTACTGTCTGCCTGCTGCTCAGACTCTTTTAGTTGAGCGTGGGGGAGGGTGATCCAGGCTGCTCTCAGGACCATCCTGTACAGTGGTGAAATGCAGAGGTGCTGAGAATGTGGTTGGGATCCTATATCTTGGGCAGTTGCGGCCAGCATGGCTCGCGGGTGGGAGGGTGGGGAGTCGCAGTGGAGGGGGGTGAGGCTCGGGTCATAATAATAAATAATAAAGACTTACCTCGAGGCCGGGTCCCGTGCCTTTTCCGTTCCTGCTCTCCTGCCTCCGTCAGGAACAGGAAGCAGGCAGCCAGGCTCCCTCCCCTAAGCCAATCATAAAACTGCAATGCAGCATTGTGATTGGTCTGAGCGCCGTGACACGGCGCTCTGCCAGGGCTGGAGAGGTGGGCATGTTCTCCAAGCAGGCTGCAATGCAGCCTGCATGGAGAAGGGGAAAGTGCGCATGACTGGTTTGGGCGGCCCGAGAGGGCCAACCAAACAGTCATTGTACACTCAGGAGTGGGCAAACCACTCCTGCCCTGCTCCGTAAGCAGAGCAGCCCGCCCACCTTCCCACTGGCAAAGGAAACATGTAATGGTAATAACTAAAAGTTATTACCATTTTATGTTTTTGCTTCTCGCACTGTGAGAAAGCAGTGGGTTGATGCTCCTCCACCATAGCGGAGGAGCCGCCACTGATCCTGGGCCTTTATACAGTGCCTCTCAGTGCTTGCAACAGAGCTTCCACAGCCTGGTGTGGACACCCGCAGCACTGCAGCACTTGGTGATAGCCCACCAAAGTTGGGCCCACACTCATTGCTAAGGTGGGTTTCAGGATCCCAATAAAGCTGGAGGTACCTTTGGCGGACCCCCTCACAAAGAATCTGCAATACTTCATCAATGAATGGGGGGCCCTCTTAACTTGTCTCTCAGCTATGTTGGGGGTTGAATAAAGAAAAGAGTAGCAAAATGGCAGAGGATGATGTCGATATGTTGAGGATGGCTCAGAATGACCATAAAAAGGCAGACTTATCTTCCTGTATGTAGTTTCCTGTCAGTTTGCAGTAAGTGGATATCTCTGCATGTGGGGTAGATACTTTACATGCAGGAGGGAACCCTCTGCATATGGAGGAGATGCCTCCATATTCAGGAGGGAGACTACTAATGTAGAGAAAACAGAGCACAATTGATAGGATTACAAAATTAATAACAAGGATTGTTTGTGAACCTAGTGTATCTTTGGAAAGTAAGGTTTTACTATGTTTGTTCAAAACACGAGTGTACCATGTGATGGTTTATACTTAAGTGTTAATGAAAAGTGTTTGAAAGTTATAGAAAGGGAAGATGCAAATAATTTTAAAATAGAGCATAGCATGTTTGTTTTTGCATCATGTTAATTTAACAGAGTTGTCTCAGAATGGTTTATATGCACTGTGGTAGTAGTTCCCCATTCATTCTTGACAACACTGTCCAACCACATACATGCAGCAAACAAATAGCATCTCAAGAAATAAATTAGTTAACTTGCCGAATCCATATCAGAGTAGCCTGACCTCTATTCTGTACTGCACCCCCCGGAACCTAGATGTGAGTCTAGATCAAAATATAACCCCTATTGCATGGCAATGTTGTACAACACACAACAGGCTATGACAATCTTGCACATAACATCTGCAGAGTACTCCAGCACCTCCGTGTACCATTGAGATGCATAAATTGCGAATTAAGGATCCAAAAAGTGTGTTCATAAAGACTCGTGGGCCAGATTTACAAGGAAAGTGACTCAGTGCGTGCCGCAAGTAATTTGGCTGAGTTGAAATGAGTCACTTTCAAAGCATAGGGATGTGACATATTTACAACAATATGTCGCATCTCTGTGCTTTCCCCTGCACTGGCGCACAAACTGCTGCCATACGCCGGCTCAGGCACCATTGCACCATGGTGCAAGGATGCCTGCGTCGTGGCGAGATTGTTTATGTGCAGTAAGTGTTGCCTTCCTGCACATAAATAATCAGAAATGGCGGTTCTCAACTTCTATGTGTGCTGCATTAGCACACATAGAACTTGCAAAACGTCATTGTTTTACTGATTGTTTATGTGTAGGAAGGGACACCTTCCTGTACATAAACAATCACCAGAGGTGATTTCCTCTTTCTATGTGTGCTGCAGAATGCAGCATTCATAGAAAGAGGAAAACAACAAGGAGAAATAAATACATTTCTCCTTGTTGCGCCTCCTGACACCTCCCCTGGGGAGGCGTAGCATTCAGACGCATTTCCAGATTTACGATTTCTCGTAAATTAGGGAAATGTGTCTGGTTCCATGGGTGTTGTATGGGAACACTAACAGCAACACCAATGGTACGCCTCTTTCACACATGCATGCAAAGGGGCCATGTTTACAAGGACAGGAAAAGTCAAGCAGGGTGGCTTTTCCTGTGCTTGTAAATATGTGGCAGTAAAATGCACAGCCAGTGCGTCACAAAAAGTGACGCACAAGTTGGGCAAGGGGCTTGTAAATCTGTGAATGTATGTATGCCCTATGGCACCTCTGCTGAGATAGTGTGGTTGGACATTTGTTGGGTGTTGGGAGATGGGTAGAGAGCACATGCTCAGTATCACCTGCAAGAAGGACAGGTGAAACAAGCATTGGCATAGTCAATATGTCTCGCCTTTGGGACCTTATTAGTGTTTAGCCATGCAACAGTTGATGTTGTTGCACCAAAGATATTGTGCTGGATAACTAAACACTTATAAGGTCCCAAAGGCGAGACCTATTGACTGTGCCTAAACCCTCTACTAAAGCCGCTAGAGGTGTGGTGGGTGTTGCACTGAGCCAATTGGCTGATATGGCACTAAAATGTTGACTCTTTAGTGAGCTTTGTCTGTCTTCAGGTTTGCAGAACAGAAGGAGCTGAGGTGTGTAGGCCTACTGCTGACAACTGAGCCAAGTGCGTGAAGGAGACAGAGGATTGAATTAATAAAATGTGGAAAACCAGAAAAGTAGAGGCATCACACAGATCGAGGTAGAGAAAAAGATAAGAAAGTAAAAAACAAAGAGGGAAGAAAAGAAAAAGATTGCTAAATATAAATGGTGAAATGAGGAAGGGAAAAAAGGAAGGAACGAGGAAGGATACAAGTATGAATGGAAGGATAAAACAAAGAAATGTGAAGGGAAGAGTGGAAGGAAGTGTGAAACAAAAGAAGGGTGCAAAGAAGGAAGTGTGGAAGGAAGAATTAAAATAGGGACAGAAGGAAAGGGGGTTGGAGGAAAAGAGGAAAACAAAGAAGGGTGAAAGAAGGTTTGGAAAGATGGAAGGACAAGTGAAAGGATGGATGAATGAAAAGAGGACTGGAAGACTGCTGGAACAAAAGGATGAATGGAAGGGTGGAAGGATGAAACAGTGCATGGAAGGGAGTTGGGTGGCTGGATGAGTTGAGAATGGAAGGAAGAAAGGATGGGTGAATGGATGAATAGAGAAAGGATGACTGGGAGGCTCGATAGAGGACTGGAAGGAGGGAAGGGTGAAGGGATGAATGAGTGAATAGATGGACATTAGGTGAAAGGATAATAGAAGTGAAAGTGATTGATAGAAAAATGTGTGGGTGGATGGAAAGGTGAAATAATGGATAAATGGGTCGTGGATTGATGAAAAGGTGATTGAAGAAATGGATTAATAGGTGGATGGGAGGGGAAAGGATGGATGGGTGTATGAAGTGGAAAGGACGAATGGATTAATTGATGAAAGGAAGGGTGGAAGGGAAGTTTTGTAAGGAGGATTGGGCTAGCTTGCTGTGCTCGCTGTCATTGGACATATGATTCAAAGTGGTAGGTATCTTAATTGTATGCCACTTTCTTGGTTTAGAGTGAAAGTATCTTGTAGTTACTGTGAAGCAAAATCTAGCAGGGGCAAAAAAGTAAGTAAACTAAGAAACTTTGCAAACTTCACAAATTAAAAAAAATTGCACGTTCTGCCAGGTGTAGGAAATTGCAGAGTTGTAAGTAGCATCTCGTTGGTGACTAGAGGAGTGGTTAGTGCAAACGTTTATTTATTGAATTTTAAAAAGGGTCCATTTAGCACAGTGTGCACTATAGAAATGAAATGGTCAATTGAACCCAGACAATAATATACCAAGAACGGTTCATGAAGCCGGGGCTGGCATGTGTTCCTTCTGAACAGAGTGGATAGAAGACAAATGTAAGCAATAAGGAGTGTGAGATTTCAAACCACTGAACTGAGTAGAGAGAAAGCACCACAAGCATTGACAAAGCCAAAAGGTTTCGCAGATGGGAGCGCTATTGGCTTTGTCATTGTCTTTTACCCATGTTGTACAACAGCACGGCTGCCGTGTAGCATGACTGAAAGAAAAAACAAAAGTGGTATAATGCCGGCAGTGCTGGCTGTGTAATAACTTTTGTCAAAGCACTACAGTGCAGCACTGGGCTATTTTTTAAATAATTTTCAGCCATGCAGCATGGCTAATAGTTATGGGAAAAGTGCTATGACGGCGGGCACTGTTTATTATGTTATTAGAGCAAAGGTTTGAAACACGTGTAGAAGGTGTTAAAAGCACAACAGACTCAGAAGAACCGTTGGGCGGGAGAATCTATAGAAAGATAAACCAGAGTGAAGGACGTGAGATATCCAGACTCGTCCGGATGTAGAAATGGGCACCACAACTGTGAGAAATATGGTGAGCAAACAGGAAATGATCCTTCAGATGTTTAGTCACAAGAACAAATGGTAAACCCCGCTTAGCAACATACTCACAACCGGAGACCCTACAGAAAACAAAATGTAAGTCAGGATACACAAACTAGATATAAACTTAAGACCCTGGAAAAAAAATCTGCAGTCTGGCCACAAGTAAAATCCATCACAAAAAGTGAAAGAATGTGAAGGCTCCATAAAACCTGAAACCGCATTACAAAAAGGAAGTTGACTGCGGGGCCAAAGTGAAAGTGATCGCGGGGGAAAAATGCTACCGCCGGCCACAACTTGCAATGCATGTGCGCGAGTGGTGCGCGCGCAGCAGTAATTACGCCTTATGGCGCCTCTACTCAAGCGCGCGCCCGCGCACTTGCACTGCAAGCTGTAGCCAGAGGTAGCAGTTTTTTGAAGCCCTTACTTAAAGTCTCGCCAGTCCAGCGCAAGCGCTGGGTCAGGGGAGACCTAAAAATTATCTACGTTCTAGAAAAATGCCAAAGCTGTGGTTAAAAGAAGGGTTTTTCCATGCAGCTCTGCATGTTCCTGAAAGCTGGGGAGATGGTGATTATAGCACAGGACACCTTCCGTTGATGCCATTTTTAGGAAACAAACCAGACACTTTTTCTGCAGAGACCTTTTTCCCATTTTTTCGAAACTCCTAACATTTAGCTATATTTTGGCTATTTTCTACGTGCCTTCCTGGGTACCTTCAGAATCCCTGTGATGTGAAAAGGGGTGTAAATTTAGCATTTACACCTTACGTGGAAGGTTATGGAGACCTAAGCACCCGGAACGAAATACTGAGAAGCAAACTAATTCTAAGTGCCGAAGTTTTGGCTAAACATATCGCTGCTAATGTCCCTTGCAGGACTTCGATCACAGAGACTATTGTTTTATTGATGTTCAACTTAATATAAGAGCCTTGAGAAAGACCCAGACTGATGGGCCAACAAAGGGGGTGAAACACGTGTCAGCTGTTCCTACAATCACCAACCTATGAAATTAATTATGAATGTTGGAAACCTGTTATGAAGAATAAAACAAGATACAACACAGAAGAAGCTGAATTTAATTTCTTTATGATATAACAACACTTGCATACATCTTAGGATCACTTAGATAAAGTTAGCTTAAGCATGCCTCACCATCGCACGCAGAACAGACTATCATAACTATTGACCTAGGTTGTGATGTAGTTTGGAAAGCAATCTGCTTAAATCGGGCAAGGGAGAAACGAGCATCCAAAGAACAAAGGTCTTCAACACACCCATCCAAATACACAACAATTTACAACGATTTTTTGGGGCATCAAAATGATTTTCCTTTCACATGAACCAACATAAACTATTACCTAACCATACACTTACTAGAAACATCTCTACCATACAACCAAACACCACACACATCCAATGGATTGGAAGCTCGGAAGCTATAAAAAGATTGTGCTGAGCAAGAGCTTCAGTGCCACACTAATGATAAAAGACTATATGTAAAACTGAAAATGCAATATAATAAATGTGACATTATGTACAAATAAGTTCTTGCGAAATAGATGTTATTGAAGCCAAGGGCATAGAGCATTATTTCTTTACATAAAGCAGAAGGAAGCAAGCCGGTCACCAACCAATGAGGGAGACCCTGGCTTTCTGCTATGCAAGATTTAACATCGTGGCAGAGTGGGAACCACTAGAGGTTGCATGTGCCAAGCTCGAGAGGCGCTGCATTTGGAAACTTCTTTTGGAGTTAAAGACCCCTGAGTTCCTTGCGTGCCCAACAATTTTCAGGGAATGGTAAAAATGTCAAGAAAAGTCTGGTGATTAATATACTTACTGCAGAGATCTGGTTTTGTATAGTCAGTTTTCACTCACCATAAAATAACGCATTGGGATACACAGTGTGTAACGCTCAGATCACAGGTTTGTATTTTATCTAGATAGCCCAGTCGGTTACTGCTTTTGTCGCAGAGATCATTTTGCTACTTGTAGGTCGTAGGTTATAGTCCTAATATTTCACAGTGAGCTATGAGCCAACAACATGCATTCTGCAAGGCATGGGTTCAGAACCATATTGTTTTTTCCTGATCTTTCATTAGTCAATGATTGCTAAATAGGATTTCTTTGGATAATAATAAAGTCTTATTAGTAAAGACAACCCCACTCTGTTATGTTTTAAACCCCTAAGTTTGTGTTTCTCCAGACGACGCACTCTTAACATAATATGCCTATGGAAGATATGTGATGCCTACAGCTAGTAGTCCTCATTAATTTGGTATGATTTCCTATATATTGATTTACGCACTTATATGAGTCATTGTCTCAGCATAATATGCACATATTTGTGTGATAGTGATGTAAAGCGCTTTGACACCCAACAGAGAGAAGAGTAACACTATAATAGAAATGAATGACATACATGACAGGCGCTATGGTGAGGGATTAAATCCACGGAGAGTGGCCACTGGGGATGGGGCCAATAAAGTTGGTGGCAACGAGCGCCACTAGCACTAAAGCCGGCCCTGATTCTAGGTCGAATAATGTATTAATTCTATCAGGTAACAAAGTTTAAGAAAGAAGCAGTTCTGACATCAAAAGAAATCAGTCTGAGTAATAGGTTCCCCCAGCTGACTGAAAACATGTGCAAGGAATGGTGATAATGGATAGTCAACATCATGATGCTGTTTAATGCTTAATTAACTGATGTCATTATGTTGCGATTACCCTAATATTTTGATATATATACAACAAATGTCAAGAAAATTGTTTACATAAAAAAATTAAACTAATCAGCTAAGTCCCCGATATTGCAGAAGTAACAAATACCATGAACACCTCTGCTGATGCTAATTAAAACAAGCGGCCGTGCGGCCGCGAAAGTGATCGAGATCAAACTAGGCCTGGGCCAAAATTCCGTTCCGTTCGCGGAATTTGCGATAATTTGGCATTTCCGCGTTCCGCGGAGAGCGCGGAAATGTCAAAATTTCCGCATTCCGCAGCTTTGCGATAATTTTTTTCTTGCTCGCGCTGTAAAACAATACATTCTCGCGCGCGCGCGATCGCCTTACCTGAATCCCTGCGTTTTCCGACAAGTTTTTTTGACCCGGTCGCGTTCTCCACGAGATGTTGGATTTTGGTAGCCATTTTGCGCTGTCTCGCGAGAGTTCGCGGCCGCATTCAAGTCATTTTTCACGCGATCACGTCATTTGTCGCGCAATCAGGTCTTTCTTCTCGCGATCATGCACCGCGCGAGTATGAGAAGATTGAGATCTCGAACATGTCATTCTACATCGCGAGCCAGAGAATGAGGACGCGGGCACATGAAATCGAACGCGAACAGGAGAAAGAGACCGCGAACACGTCATATCCAACG
This sequence comes from Triturus cristatus, assembly GCF_964204655.1. NCBI lineage: Eukaryota > Metazoa > Chordata > Amphibia > Caudata > Salamandridae > Triturus > Triturus cristatus. The sequence continues at coordinate 693,451,229 of NC_140584.1, read as the reverse complement.
CGACAGGGACAAAGAAGAGAACGCGATCATATCGTTTTCGACACGCCGGCGGAAGTAATGTGAAGCTGGAGAACTCAACAACGTAAAATTTACAATTTGGAGAGGAATATCGGCTCTAGCAGCATGAAACCATCTGCAAATACTGATTTTGGATGAAAAGAACTCCTTACATTCACATTTGGCTTTCCTTTTTTGTGCAAGGACTCCAGGAGTCATTTTTTTTTTACAAAGTGGAGAGAGGGAGGAAGTGACACAGATTCTCCAACTTCCTGTTCCTGTCCAGCAGGCTCCTCCCAGTGCTTTGTCCATCTCCTGCTCATTCTGCCTTTTGATTTGGAGCTGGAAAGATCTCTCTTTTTGTCTGCTGCATCATTGCAATTGGATTTCAGGATTTTTGGAATAGGATATTTTACAAGTAAGTGGTTGTTGTGTTTGATTGTGGGCATTGCAGTTGTTGTGTAACTACAATTTATTTTTGATAATTAATTATCATCATTCCTTTTTGTTTTTTTTAATTTATTTTAATTTTGTGGGTTGTAGTAGTAGGCCCGAGCTAGCCATGGGCATGGCCTCATGGGTGTGTGTGTGCATGATGAAGCAACTGTTCCTTTTGTTTTTTGAATATATTTCATTTTCAATCACATTTAGGGCATGGATGGCATTGGATTGAGTTGGGGAAGTGTGTTTTTTGGGGTGGCCTTGCTGATGTTGTTGGGCCTGGACATGTGGCTGGTGGCCATTTTGAGGCCTAGGCCTGCAAGCTTGCCTGGCCTTGTCTGCCAGCAGGCCTGCTTTCATCCACTGCTACCAGAGCAGGTAGCCACAGCTTTAGTAATCTACTGTTTTCTGTGTGCTCTGTTGAATTTAGACATCATTTTGGGCATGGATGGCATTGGATTGAGTTGGGGAAGTGTGTATTTTGGGGTGGCCTTGCTGATGTTGTTGGGGCTCTCCATGTGGCTGGTGGCCATTTTGAGGCCTAGGCCTGCAAGCTTGCCTGGCCTTGTCTGCCAGCAGGCCTGCTTTCATCCACTGCTACCAGAGCAGGTAGCCACAGCTTTAGTAATCTACTGTTTTCTGTGTGTTCTGTTGATTTTAGACATCATTTTGGGCATGGATGGCATTGGATTGAGTTGGGGAAGTGTGTATTTTGGGGTGGCCTTGCTGATGTTGTTGGGGCTCTCCATGTGGCTGGTGGCCATTTTGAGGCCTAGGCCTGCAAGCTTGCCTGGCCTTGTCTGCCAGCAGGCCTGCTTTCATCCACTGCTACCAGAGCAGGTAGCCACAGCTTTAGTAATCTACTGTTTTCTGTGTGTTCTGTTGATTTTAGACATCATTTTGGGCATGGATGGCATTGGATTGAGTTGGGGAAGTGTGTATTTTGGGGTGGCCTTGCTGATGTTGTTGGGGCTCGCCATGTGGCTGGTGGCCATTTTGAGGCCTAGGCCTGCAAGCTTGCCTGGCCTTGTCTGCCAACAGGCCTGCTTTCATCCACTGCTACCAGAGCAGGTAGCCACAGCTTTAGTAATCTACTGTTTTCTGTGTGTTCTGTTGATTTTAGACATCATTTTGGGCATGGATGGCATTGGATTGAGTTGGGGAAGTGTGTATTTTGGGGTGGCCTTGCTGATGTTGTTGGGGCTCGCCATGTGGCTGGTGGCCATTTTGAGGCCTAGGCCTGCAAGCTTGCCTGGCCTTGTCTGCCAACAGGCCTGCTTTCATCCACTGCTACCAGAGCAGGTAGCCACAGCTTTAGTAATCTACTGTTTTCTGTGTGTTCTGTTGATTTTAGACATCATTTTGGGCATGGATGGCATTGGATTGAGTTGGGGAAGTGTGTATTTTGGGGTGGCCTTGCTGATGTTGTTGGGGCTCGCCATGTGGCTGGTGGCCATTTTGAGGCCTAGGCCTGCAAGCTTGCCTGGCCTTGTCTGCCAGCAGGCCTGCTTTCATCCACTGCTACCAGAGCAGGTAGCCACAGCTTTAGTAATCTACTGTTTTCTGTGTGTTCTGTTGATTTTAGACATCATTTTGGGCATGGATGGCATTGGATTGAGTTGGGGAAGTGTGTATTTTGGGGTGGCCTTGCTGATGTTGTTGGGGCTCGCCATGTGGCTGGTGGCCATTTTGAGGCCTAGGCCTGCAAGCTTGCCTGGCCTTGTCTGCCAACAGGCCTGCTTTCATCCACTGCTACCAGAGCAGGTAGCCACAGCTTTAGTAATCTACTGTTTTCTGTGTGTTCTGTTGATTTTAGACATCATTTTGGGCATGGATGGCATTGGATTGAGTTGGGGAAGTGTGTATTTTGGGGTGGCCTTGCTGATGTTGTTGGGGCTCGCCATGTGGCTGGTGGCCATTTTGAGGCCTAGGCCTGCAAGCTTGCCTGGCCTTGTCTGCCAACAGGCCTGCTTTCATCCACTGCTACCAGAGCAGGTAGCCACAGCTTTATTGATCAAGTGTTTTCTATGTGATCTGTTGAATTTTTAGACATCACCTTCCTGAGAGTGTAGTGTGGCTGTACACAGTACTAGTAGTATAACATAGCTCTAGTTAAAAAAAATTCATAAATGGCTAGACTATCTTTTGTTTGCACTAGTACAGTACTAAGTAACTGAACCACAAAAACAAATGCAACATTTCACTGATGTTCTTCTCCTGTCTTCTTTGCTTTTAGGTGCACAAAAGACAGAGTAGGAGGTGTCATCGGCATCACCTGGCTACCCGTTGTACTGCCAGCCAGACGGAAGTCCTGCTGCGCATCACGCCCACGTGTGACCAGAACTTGTTGTGCATCTGCCTCCTGCCTGACGTCGGAATAAGATGGCCCCAAAGAAAGGTACCAGGTCCAGTACCAAGAAAGTTGCTGGTGAGAAGAAGGAACAGAAAAAGGAAGTGCCATTAACCACGACTGGTGGTGTGCCGGCCAAGGTTTTTTTTGGCACCAAAGCGTTGTCCGGGAACCAAGCTGGGAGCAGCACAGCGGTCCAGCAACCCCACCAACCTAGGCCCAAGGGCTTTACTGTCGCAGAGGTAGCCAGTCTACTAACGGGCAGCGATGTTGAAGAAATGTCATTACCGCAAAGTAGTACACAATCAAGTTCAACGCAGGCGCAAACTCAGCAGATCAGTGTGCAGCCGCCGCAACAAGAACAACAGCAGCAGCAGCCGCCGCAACCAGAACAGCAGCAGCAGCCGCCGCAACCAGAACAGCAGCAGCAGCCGCCGCAACCAGAACAGCAGCAGCAGCCGCCGCAACCAGAACAGCAGCAGCAGCCGGCGCAACCAGAACAGCAGCAGCAGCCGGCGCAACCAGAACAGCAGCAGCAGCCGCCGCAACCAGAACAGCAGCAGCAGCCGCCGCAACCAGAACAGCAGCAGCCGCCGCAACCAGACCAGCAGCAGCAGCCGCCGCAACCAGAACAGCAGCAGCAGCCGCCGCAACCAGAACAGCAGCAGCAGCCACCGCAACCAGAACAGCAGCAGCCGCCACAACAGCCCACCATAGTAGTTGTTGCTCCTGACGTAGGGGCATTTCAGGAAATCGAGCTTCCTGCAGACAAAGCGGAGCGAAGTCAAACCACTGTTTCAGAACATCTATTGTCTTCCAGACCACCAGCAAGGAAAAGGAGGCTTAGTCCATCATCTTCTTCTTCAAGCCCCGCTTCTGATGATCGTGATGACACTTGGGTCCCACCAGCTCGGTCTGAGAGTGAAGTACGCCACAAGACATTGCTTCTGAAAAGGAAGGTCCCAGAAAAACTTAGAGTTATGGAGGTAGATGTAGAAGAGGGGGGTGATGATGTTGATGAAGACGAGCCAGTCATCACGCACATTACTCCCGCCCCAAAGGGATTGGAGACCGACATTCTAACCCTATCCAGAAAGGCTGCTACTGAGCGGGATGCAGCACGGATCTCACCAACACAGGTTACACCACCACTACCTCCAGCTGCCATATTTTCCAATGCCCGGCAGGGACCTACATCCAGCTCAACCACCTCAGTAGGAAGTGGTAGTAAAAGTCACAGTGTAGGTGGACAGGGTCACATATTTTCAAGGACCCCCTCAAGTTCATCTGGTGTTGAAAGTGGCACATCCAGCAGTGCCAGAAAGTTCTCCTCCCCAGTTTGGGACTTCTTTTCTGTTAGCGCCAAGGAGGAGAACATTGCTATATGCGCAATTTGTCGGCAAGGTGTTCGGCGTGGTAAGCTTGGTACAAACTATGGTACCGGAGGACAAGCAAGTCATCTCAGAATACACCACACTATTGTGTGGGAGGATCACCTACTTAAGTTAAAAGAAAGTAGGAAAACTAAACCCTTTGAAGTTGGTCAGGAATCAGGGAGCGATATTATTGTGGTGGCAGGTGAAGAACAGGGAGGCATTTCTAGCCCTGTCTCCAGTAGTGCAGTCACTGCAGTGGTAACGCCCACATCCTCCTCAGTAACATCAGAGTGGCACCGCAGTAAGAGCCATACTCAGAGTGTGGGTGAGACACCAAGGCGACCGGCGGCGAGTACCTCAATGAGACAATCTGTGTCGTTGAGCCTTAGTGGGTTAATGGCACCACTAAGGAAAGTAAGCCAGCCTACCATTGACAGCATGTTTAGGTTGGAGGGGCAGTTCCAACGCAACCACCCAACGGCACGATTGTACAATGCGAAGCTGGCTAAAATGTTAGCGCTGGACCTTCTTCCTTTTTCATTTGTGGAAGGGGTGGGTTTCCTTGAATTTGTGTCTGCCATCTGCCCGAAATGGAAAGTTCCAAGCCGGTCCTATTTCGCAAGAATTGCTGTCCCGGCACTACATCATGATGTGCTGGAATTGGTTGGACAAGCTTTGCAGAAGAGTGCTGTGCACAATATCCACCTGACAACAGACATGTGGACCAGTTGCCAAGCCACAGATTACATGTGTATCACTGCACACTGGATCTCTTTTGTGGGGGTTAAAGATCAACTATCTGCACGAGGTGTTGTTGACACAGCTGCGATTTTTGAAGGTACTCGGAAACATGCAACTGTAGCCATGTTCGCCATGGAGAAATCTCATACGGCTGAAAACATTTTAGAAGAGTTTCGCACCAAGGTTTTGGAATGGCTGCAGCCCAGAGGGCTTGGTATTGGTTTTGTTGCCACAGACAATGGCAGTAATGTACTTAAGGCCATGGAACTTGGTTCCTATTTCAGGGTTCCGTGTTTGGCACACTGCATAAACATTATAGTGCAAGACTTTCTGAAAAAAGAACCCATAGTAAGCAATTTACTGTCCATCTGCCGAAGAATATGCACTCATTTCAGCCATTCTTTTAAAGCTCGGAAGCAGCTGAGGATCCTCCAACGTGAGCGTAGGGTGCCAGTCAAGGCACTCATCCAGGAGGTGGCAACACGTTGGAACTCAACGTATTACATGCTTGATCGTCTGTACGAACAGCACAGGTCACTCAATGATTATGTCTGGTACAGAAGCAGTGATGCTAGTGTTAAAGGCATGACCCTTCAGAGGGAGCAATGGACCCTAATTCAATGCCTGACTGAGATGCTGTCTCCTTTTGAGGTCTTCACACGTGAAGTCAGCAAGGAGGACTGTACAATGGGCCAAGCTATCCCATTGTTGCAAATGCTAGAGCATGAGCTGAATAATGTGTCTGAATCCTACAAAGGTGTAGAGGACAGAAGGCAAGCCCATGACTTGGTGGAGAGCTTATCCAGGCGCTTATCAGAAAATGTAAGGATACAAAATAAAATTTTGTCACAAGACCATTACATTTGTGCCACAATTCTGGATCCACGGGCAAAATTAGGACTATTCCGTTCTATTTCCGACACTGATGTTGCCCGCTACAAAAGTTGTATAGCTGAAGCAGCCATCAAGTTTGAAAACGAAGGGCTGCTAATTAAAAGCCCGCCACATCAACCCACAACAAGTACTGATACTGAAGCAGGCCATGCAGAATCAAGTGCAACTTCGTCGGCTGAGGGCAGTGCGGTTGGCTCACAATCGCAACACTCACCATCACCATCGACTACAAAAACAATAACTGGATCATTCTGCCGAGTACAATCATTATCAGATTGGTATGTAAAGATGGGCCTTAAGCACAGTGCTGATGCACAGAAAAAACAGCACAAAAGCTTACCAGCAGCAACCCTGAACATTGAGCGGATGGTCCAGGCCTATCTGGACGACCCAACAGAGGTGTACGTTGATCAAAACCCAGTGCAGTATTGGCATAGGAAAAGGTCTGAATGGCCACAGCTCAGCAGGCTGGCGATAAGCTATCTGGTTTGCCCTGTCGCAAGTGTCTCTTCCGAACGTGTTTTCAGTGCTGCAGGTTCCATTGTAACCTTGAGAAGGACCAGTCTATCTCCCATAAACGTGGAGAGGTTAACAATGATCAAAATGAATCAGCACTTCATACCACCGAATTACACAATGCATGAATCAACAGAGGAAGATGAGGACAGCGGCTCAGGTGACGGAAGTATTGTGTCAGATGATTACCTACTACTGGAAGATCCCCCAGAGTTTGAGGACGAGCTATACTTCCCTGACAATTAGGCTCGCACTTACTGTCTTCCTCCCTTTTTTCCCCCTTTGTTTGTGTCTGTTGTTCCGGTTATAAACTTGTGAATCGCAACCAATGCATTATCACCGTCTTCTAATCTTCTAATTTAAGATACAAGTTTCAGGTGTCTGGCATTTGACACTACAGTCCTCAGAATCCAGCTCCTCCGCTCGATCATACTGCATCTCCTGGTCAATTCCATTTCCCTCATGAATGATGATTGGATGATGGTAACAACAATTTCAAACTTTCCTCGTCCTTCCAAAACAAGTGGACCATGAATCTGATGACTTCTATAGCTATCCTCCTTCAGAGACGAGAGAGACTGGCCATTAACTGAAAATAAGATGCAACAGGTAATGATTGATGCCATGCATTGTCCGCAGAAAAGCAGACTGAGTGATGTAGATTTTGTTGTGTGTGTTGCGCATGAATGAATTGATGTAATTGTGCACTGCCACTAATCAACATTCTACAGAACACACTAATTTTCCTCTTCTGGCAAACAAGAAATGTGTACTTCTCTCCTGCATCTTGGTGATACATTGCTTTTAATTCAATACAGGAAGGGCACTCACTCAATCTGCGCAATGCAAATGACTGTGACTGAACAGCACCGTCCATCATGATGATGGCGAAAGAGACGGCCTGCAGCGTTAACGAGATGAGATGCAACAGGTAATGATTGATGCCATGCATTGGCCGCAGAATAGCAGACTGAATGATGTAGATTTTGTTTTGTGGTGTGTTGCGCATGAATTGATGGAATTGTGCACTGCCACTAATCAACTTTCTACAGAACACACTAGTAATTACTAATTTTCCCCTTCTGGCAAACAAGAAATGTGTACTTCTCTCCTGCATCTTGGTGATACATTGCTTTTAATTCAATACAGGAAGGGGACTCACTCAATCTGCGCAATCTGCGCAATGCAAATGACTGTGACTGAACAGCACCGTCCATCATGATGATGGCGAAAGAGACGGCCTGCAGCGTTAACGAGATGAGATGCAACAGGTAATGATTGATGCCATGCATTGGCCGCAGAATAGCAGACTGAATGATGTAGATTTTGTTTTGTGGTGTGTTGCGCATGAATTGATGGAATTGTGCACTGCCACTAATCAACTTTCTACAGAACACACTAGTAATTACTAATTTTCCCCTTCTGGCAAACAAGAAATGTGTACTTCTCTCCTGCATCTTGGTGATACATTGCTTTTAATTCAATACAGGAAGGGGACTCACTCAATCTGCGCAATCTGCGCAATGCAAATGACTGTGACTTAACAGCACCGTCCATCATGATGATGGCGAAAGAGACGGCCTGCAGCGTTAACGAGATGAGATGCAACAGGTAATGATTGATGCCATGCATTGGCCGCAGAATAGCAGACTGAATGATGTAGATTTTGTGGTGTGTTGCGCATGAATTGATGTAATTGTGCACTGCCACTAATCAACTTTCTACAGAACACACTAGTAATTACTAATTTTCCTCTTCTGGCAAACAAGAAATGTGTACTTCTCCTGCATCTTGGTGATACATTGCTTTTAATTCAATACAGGAAGGGGACTCACTCAATCTGCGCAATGCAAATGACTGTGACTTAACAGCACCGTCCGTCATGATGATGGCGAAAGAGACGGCCCGTTAACTTAAGATGAGAAGTAACAGGTAATAAATGATGATAATTAATGGCATGCATTGGACACCTGACTCTGAGCTATTGGTCTTTGTGTTTGCGTTGTTTGTTGTGCACAAAGTGATGTCAAAGTGTACTAGTGTTAATCTATCTTTCTGTACACAATAAAGAATGACTCAAGTCAGTAATATTTATATTTCTACTCTTGTTGTGTTCTAAAAATTACACTTGTACTGCAGGCCGATCTTCAGTCAGTAGAAGTATCAGAGCTGATGATGAAGTCAGGAGGATGTTTCATGAGTGGCATAAAACGGAAAAGCCTAAAGGTAAACACGTGAACCACAACCACAGCACACCCAAATGTCTGTGTAGAAGTTGAATAGAGTGTAGCGGTGGGATGACTGCAGTGCATTGATTTTACTAACTTTAACTGTAAAATGCTATGTCTGGAATGGATAATGTGCTTTGCGTTTGTCCAACTCTTTGAGAGAAAAAAAAAAAGGACTCTAAAGTGTTAACGTAGGATGTGCTAATGGTAAGCACTGTGGGCCTGATCTCTCCTGTTACTGTTGAAGGTCTATGCTGGAAACAGACTACAGTAGAGATGATGCATATGCATACATGCCACCTCGGAAAGTGTTCTTGTTGCACTACACCATCACTTGTGCATTTGTTTTCACTTTCTTTCTGAATATCCCCTTTGGTTTTCAATCTAAAATTACAGGCCGGGCCTTGTCCAAAACTTTGTAAAACATTACAATGCATCTTAATTACCTTACCAATCAATCACCTTTTTATTCCAGCCGGGCAGTGGCGAGTGGTGAGGCGACACACCCAAGATTGATGGACGAGAGGAGCAAGAGGAATGCCGAGATGCAAAAAACCAGTCCACATTTTTGACCAGGATAAGACAGTAACAGTATCCACTTTTCACTTCTTTTAAATAATTTGATTAATATCTTGTATACATTCTTTACAACAGTGTGTTCTTGGAGTTGTTATTATCAATCATCATTACGTTTGCTCTGTGTTTACGATTCTTCACTACCAATATTTAAAATTTCTATTTGCTATCTGTTAAAGTATTAAGGCCGGAACAGAACAAGAAATAGAAGTGTATGTAATCCGGGTCTCATCATGCATGCATTTCCTTTTTTATACCTTAACATATGGAAAGGATATGGTATGGTAGTCTTCAATGATTGTCGTTTGTTTGTCTATGTATGCATACTGTTTTTCTATGTCAAACCTTTCCCAAAATCCCCCTTCCCATCCAATCAACGGACCCTAACCCTCTTCCCCCGGGCTGTGTGACTTATTGTCGAGGTGTAACTAAATTAAATGTACACCAATACTTAATCACACACTTGCTGGGGCGGATGTGGTGAAAGCAACACTACTTCAATTTCAATGCAGAGCGATGATCTTCTTCTGCTTGCCCACCCATGAGTAGGATATTTCACAGGTTATTTTATTTAACAAAGGAACATATACCTCAGCATGAATTGCCGGCATTGATTTGATTTGTTTGTTGTCATTCCTCATATACAGCACTAACTGTTAGACTGTAGGCATAGCCAAGTCGACAAAACTATAGTTTGTAACTCTGTCTAGTAGGCTATCCTCATAATATCCAGCATTCAGTTTTTTTGTCAAATATTTGAGCATATAATTGTTGCTCGGTAAATTCTGTGATGTACTTCATTCAACTACTCCTCTAACAGTCTCTCAAAGGCGATTGACTATCTCCTTTTCTTTTTTTGGAAATGCTGCTACCCTGCCAGTGTATACTACTACTATACTACCACCACCACCCCAATCATGGCATGTATGAAAAAGGAAACCATCTTCACCATGCAGCCAGTGCTGTGCCACAGTTGGACATAAACATCAAGCACCGGTAAGAGAGAAGTTTGGGGGAGGCAGAATCAATAATGGACATGTTGTCAATGATGTCAGTTTCAAACACCACTCCAAAGAATGCATAGTAGGACCAGTCAATGAGTGAGGTGTGTCGCATCTATCTGTTTGTGTCTTATACAGTCAGCAAATTATTGAAATCAAACACACGCTATGGGCGGCCATGCACCAGCAAAGAAACAGTGTGATGTAAAACAGTTACCCCACCTACAAAACATTAACAACATTGCATGTAACATAGAAAAATATATTTAATTGACCCTAACAAATAAACTAAACCCACAAAAGCTGACCCACCCCCCTCCCTAACCCCAACGACTGTCCATAGAAATAGAGAACGCCCAAACGAGTGAGGAAACAAACAGGAATTAAAAAAGGGGCAGTGACAGGGACTAACTGGTGGGGCGGGACTGGAGGAGGACACGAATCTGGTCCTCTAAATGGGCGACGCGGCGTCTAAGGCCGCGGCAGTTGCAACCACAGTGGGGGGGGGCACCGGAGATGGCACGGTGGCGGCGGGCAGCCGCCAGACGGTGGCGCCGTACCGCTGGAGGGCGGTGGCTGGGGCCCGGGGCACTGGAGGAGGCTTGAATTGCTGCTGCACTCTCCTCCTCCTCCTCGGCTAGGACCACCAGCCGCCGGTATTCCTGCTGGATTGCCTCCAGCTTCCGGCGCCGTGCCTTGGCGGCCAACTCCTTCCGGTTGATTTTCGGAGTAGCTGTGTATCAAAAAGAAAAAAACAAGACAATTGTAAAATATAGTCTTAATAAAACAGTAGGACAAGGTAATTATTTATACACATAGTGGCATGGTAGAGTAGCACTATAAAATAAAGCACAGTAGTACATAACATTTTAAATGTCGCCCGTCCTTCTTCCTTCCACCTGTCTTACACTTTTTAGTTGAACAGTGCACCAGGTGCTCTTCTCCATAAAACTTTCAAAGCGGAGTTGAAATCAGATAGATGAGGCCATTGGTTACTCAATATTCTGGCTCCTAGTCCTATACCAATTAAAGGGAATTCTAGTCTTCTAGTTCACTCTTCAAACGTCCCCAAGAACTCATACTTACTTACGACATCGGATAGCGGGCGGACTTTGTCCGCCCGCCATCCGACTGCTAAAAAGGGTGGGGGTCCCGTGGGGACAATTAATTAGGATGATGCGCCCGGCACAGTGGCGGGCGCACCCTGTTATTTTAAATTTAAATTCTGGTTGGCTTTGCTGAAAGCAATGCTAAAATGTTGTGCTGCTTTGCCAAGCACAACATGACGGGCCTCGCACGGAGCCTGTCACGTTTTGCTTTGAAAGTCGGGGGGGTACCATAGCATCGGTAGGTACCCTCCATGGGGGCCCCCAAGCATACTCTGCAATGTGTGCATGCCTTTCCGTGGCGGACGGTAATGCCGCCACGCAAAGGCATTCCAAAATGCAGATTATATGGCTGCCGGTGTGGTGAGAGAGACACCACCGCCATATTGAACCCTTTTCCGCCTAGACATGTCTGAATATTTTCTACAGGGATGGCGGGAGGTTTGCCCCTGCTGTGACGGCAGTGAATTCCAGCCAGCCCGGCGGGGGCAATACGCCCACCATCCTAATGGGGCCCTAATTCACAACTTTACAGTATACATATACATACAGTACACCTTTGCAGTGAGTGTGCTGTCAAGTTCAACAATAGTTAAAGATTATGAATCTAACTTACCACCGCCTGCCACTGGTGCTGCCACTCCCCCTCCGTTGCTATCTGCAACTGCCGCATCCTCGCCCTCTGCGTCGCCTTCGCTGGCCCCAGCAATGGTGGTCGGTAGTGCGCCTAGAAAACATTACACATTTATTAGGCAACATATACACCTCCCCCTATTGATCAGTAGCAAGGTTGAAAAATGAGTTAATACTAACATAAATCACTAGTACAAATCAGGTAGTAGTAGAGTAGACACTAAGTTATATGATCATTGTAGCATTTGCTTGATTAGCCCTAGCCATGCACATGTGACGTTACCTTTACCTTGCAGCTTCTTAAGACACCTTTGAGCCCACATGACCTGCCTCACACTGCTACTGTCTAGTCTACGCGCTGCGTACAGGCGGTCAACAAACATTAACAAGCCACTTTTTTAGGAAGAACTGGTGTACTACTGTTACTGTTAGTCCATATTGCTTATCCATAGATGCTACACTTTTTGGCACGGCAGAGAAATGCTTGCAAGTTGCAATATACTAACGCACACCATTTCCTTTTTTCGCATTACAGACGCAAGATTCGCTTCTACGAACCAGAGCTTCTGAACGATGCACCAACTACCAGTACTAGGTTCTTCTGAGGTGAGGGGTCCCTTCACTCACATCTTCATTTATAAATGTATATAAACTAAATTGCTATGGGATGGTGGTGCTGCCTTCCACCACTTCAGTTATCATGATTTAATTCCCAACTGTATAAGTGTAACAATGTATATTGTTTTAATGTTATTGATTTGCCGGTTGGTGCTGCTAAGATAACAGTGTACAGACCTTCTCAAATCGAAATAAAAATTTTAAACTTACATAGACTTTGTGGTATTTGGTGTGGAGTGGACTAACTTACACGATTGAGCAAATTAAAGTAAGGGTGTGCATGTGAATTGCTTCCACGACAGAGGTTGGGTGTGTTAATGTTCTGGGTTGTCTACTTGTTGGTTGTCTTGGGGGGAGGGTTCCGAGACCTAATAGGTCTGCCAAGACAGTACTATAGTCAAGCAGTGGAATTGTGGTGGGTGTGGAATTTCTGATTGAGGTGTGCAAGGAAGGTCCAACCTACCATCACCAACATCCTATTTTCTGGTGCAAATGTATGTGCAAGATCCCTACAACAGTTGTATGTCCTATAGGGTATCATATCAAAATATTAAGAAATCTGGTAGGGCTGTTGCTGTGAATTTTCAAAGCCTAAACATCAACAAGAGTAAAAAGTAGTACAAGACAACGACCCAACGGATTGTACGAGCTACTGGTGAATATGAGTTTTATATTACAACCTTTCACAAAGAGTGGCACTGGGCAAGACTAGCTACTACAGTACAGACAGACAGACTGATAGTATGTAGTAGTACTCAGTCATCATAGCGGAGGCAGGGATAAGCTTTTTGAAACCGTACAGATCGAAGGATAATTGGTGGTAAAAAAATAGCATTTGGAAACACACTATAGTTCGGGAGAAATGGGGCAGTAAAAGTTATGGAATAAGAAATATTATTAAAAACAAGAAGACTTACTGGGGCCAGCAGAGGAGCCCTCAGCGGTGTCCTCCTCGTGGTGTTCCTGTCCCGCCGACTGCCCAGTCCCTGCCCGTCTGCCCCTGGGTGCTGATGAACAGGAAAGATATAAGAAAGACAAACATTGATGGATGGTGTCAACTTAAGCAAATACAATTTTTTTCAACAACGGTCAAAAAACACTTATGTAAACAATTGCAATAACTACATTGACCGATCTCATCTGGTCAACATGTAATATCGGGGGATTCGCAGTTCGACTACTTAAGTTACTATTTATCAACAGTAATCCATTCTTCCATTCTGATTCCAGAAAACTAAGTTACAAGTAAGCCTAAGTATTAGTACAACCTACCACCCAACCTAGCCCACCTATTCCAGGCATGCCAATTGTACATTAAGTATGCATTTCGACTGTATTCCTCAACAATGTGTATGATCCAATCATGGAGGACACATTAACATGACTACATTTTTTGTATATACACAATTTTGGTTTGATTGATGCTCATCTGCTACTGCTAAGTAACTGCAAAGCCTACCTCCACTCATTGAACAAACTAGAAAGGTTCTAAAGACTGGCGTACTAGCAGCACGTCACGTAACTGAGTGAGGGGGCATCACGCATACCACTAACCAATTAGAAGCTCATACAAAGTACCTAAACCTATGTATCAATCCGCCCCTATCTATTAGTGACAGGACAAAGTAAGGAGTGGACATGAGTCACTGTAGCATTACGTAACTTAATTTCTCTAAAATAAACTCGTAAAGAATCACGCTAAGCAAGCGCAAACGCAAAGCTGCAAACAAGTAAGATTAGTAGTAGCGCAGAAGAGCACCTGTGTCATAATCACAGAAGACTTTTAAACGTTATTAACCTGGAATGTATTGCAAGCAGCAACATTCTATCTGGTTGGAAGGAAAAAAAGATATTCGCAATATATAACATAGAGCAGAAGAACAGACACAAAGTTGTAATAATTAAATAGGTACTCACCAAGCCCCGGGACCTCCACTCCTAGCAGGTCCAGCAGGTCCTGCTCACGGTCCAGGATGTCGGACCACCGGTGCGTCAGCTGTGCCTGGGTGCGCCGGACCCCAGAGATGCGAGACACTGCCCGGCGCACCTTCCCCCACCGCTGCCGACGCTCCCGGAGGCCGTACCCGGACCCAGGCCTGCCACCTGCTGCCAGGGTTGAGGGGAGGTGGCACTGCACAAAGAAAATTAGTGCAGCCAACTCCGCCTCCCCAAATAAGGCCCGTGCATGCACCCCTTGTGGGCGCCACCTTCCGCAAGGAAGGCGGTCGCGGCTCTGGCTGCGCCGGCGAACAGCCCTGCCCTTGGACATGGTTCTGGGGACGGGGCGGGAAAGAAAAGGTAAAATAAATAAAGGAGTAAAGGAAATAAATAGCAGGCAATACAAAGAGAAAAAGTAGCTAAAAAACAAAAAAAAGGTACACAAAAACCAAAAATATAGAGGCAGGAAAATAGTTAGAGAAATAATAAGTAATAAAGATCCGAAAAAAGTGGCTATAAACAAAGGATTGAAAAGATTTAGGGAGGATTGAAAATCAGGCCCCAGAACCATGCAATAGAGTGGAAAACAAGATGGCCGCGCCCGTTGCGACCACGTGCGCAAGTTCGCGCGATATTTTCTCCCTGAGCAAGCAAAAAGCAACGCGATCAAGTAAAAGCGATCGCGAACAGGAAATATCGACCGCGAACATGCATTGCGCGACCCGGAACAGGAAGTAAACAACGCCAGAGGGCGGGACAAGTGAAAACAAGATGGCCGCGCCCGTGAGCGACCGCATGGGTAAGTTGGCGACCCGCGAACACGCAAAAAATACCGCGAACAGGCGGCAAAAAACCTTCCGCATCTTCGCGATATTTCCGGCGTGTTTGCGGAGATTTTCTGCATTCTCGCGATAATTTGCGGAGGTTAATTCCGCAAATTCCGCCCACCCCTAGATCAAACATCAAAGCGGCCTGCTGCCGCGAAAGTGAAAGTAATCGCGGTAAAAGCAGCGCGCGCGCCCGCGCACATGCACTGTAGCTCTAGGCTCGCCTGGTAGCACTTTTTGGAGCCCTCTCAAAAAGTCTCGCCAGACCAGCACATGCGCTGGTCTGGCGAGACCTAAAAATGGGCATCTATTTTGAATGTGATACATTAAACCTAATTTCCTGCAGAGGTCGTGAAGGTAATGTGTGTATTATGTTGGTGGGATTAGTGACTATGATTGAGATACCACCCACAGATGCACATGTAGTCCTAGTGTTAGGTGTAATTAATTACCAATGAGCCACATGTTACCGAAATATCCAGCAACCATGTGACGTGCAAGAGGTGAATGACGGAAGATGTAGCTCTTGAGTGTGCTTGCAAGAAAGGCAGTGTAGACATCAGTGAGGCAGTCCCTGGCATCGCAGAAAGCTTGTACATTAAGTGCAAGCAGTGTATGTTGTGAAAAGGTGTTCTGTGTGGTGTGGTGGCTGAAGTGCCTCTTGCGTACAGTCAATGGCACCTACCACAAGTGCGAAGTGGCCAAAGGTAGGAAATTTCCTTGACAACCTCTGGCTTTCTGTCAGTGATTTTGGTTTGGTGATATACTGGTGCGCTCTTTTGTTGCTGCTTCTCAGTACCTGATGCAAGCATCAAGACTGGCTTGTTAGTGAGATGCCAATGTTATCAGAGGTGGCCATCTGGACCGATCCAGTGGCCATGAAATGGAGTGAAGCCAGTATTTGAAAATAAGCAGGATAGCCTGGGAGCGGGCTTAGGTGAATCAAGCTCCTACTCCCAGTCTGCAATCATGTCAAGTATCACATCAGGTAAGTTGCAATGATTTCTTCCTCGGCTATGCCAAATATAAGAAATTGGATTATTATTTGGGGTGGGTAACTACCCAAGTCAAGTAATAATTACAACCGTTGTCAGGGTGGACCCTTAAAGTCAGTAAAGTAACCTGAGCTCAGCCCTCTGTTAGCTATGTCACAGAGCAGACAAGTGTAACTTAGGGCAATGTGTAAAGTTTATATGCAGTACCAAAACAATAATAAAGTTGAAATGCAAAACAACAAAAATCCAAGACCGAATTAGAAAAATTGATTGAAGTTTAAAAAACAAAATGATTAGTCCAAAATAGGTTATCCCTTTAGAGACAGTAGATCAATCACATAATTACATTCAAATACACCCTACTAATGGTCACAGTGAACCACCTCACCAAGGGAACACACTAACGCAGGATGTCTAAACACTTATGTGCTCATTTAATAAAAATTCAAACAAGTGAGCACATAAGTGTTTTGACATCCTGAGTTAGTGTGTTCCCTTGGTGAGCTGGTTGACTGTGACCATTAGTAGGGTGTATTTGAATGTGATTATGTGGTTGATCTAGTATCTCTAAAGGGATAACCCTTTTTGACTAATCAGTCTGTTTGGTGCCCTGTACCTGTTGAATAGGGGGGGTCCCTCTCCTGGTTTTCAAGGTAAAAAACAAAATGACAAAAATCCAATAGATGAAACTGCAGATATGATTTTTTTTAAAGTTCCAAGTAGGAATAGCACCAAGAAGCTAAAAGTGTCAATGATAGTCAATGGTCGCAGTAGATTGGAAATAAGGCACAATGTGGCATTGACCGTGATCTCCTGAGGCCACTAGATCTCCTGAGGCTTGAGCCGGGAGAAGTTCGGAGAAGTTCGGAAGAAGCTGCCAGGGGCACGTAGCATATTTGCACATTTCTATGTTCTGCTGCTGATATTGTTCTTAATATTTGCACATTTTTAATATTGGTGATATTGTTAAAACTGCTTTTAATTAATTTTAAATACCTTCACTCTATCGCGTCCACCCGCTCGGAGGCAGGAAACAGGGGAATTGACATGGAGTGAGAGGCGGGAGGGGCCACCATCTTGGGGGGAACGGTGGTCAGCGGACTAGGCTTTCCCTCACCTGCATATAAAATCACAGGCTGACGCGAGTGCGCACCACTAAATCTCCTGAGGCTTGAGCCGGGAGAAGTTCGGAGGAAGCTGCCAGGGGCACGCAGCGTATTTGCACATTTCTATGTTCTGCTGCTGATATTGTTCTTAATATTTGCACATTTTTAATATTGGTGATATTGTTAAAACTGCTTTTAATTCATTTGAAATACCTTCACTCTATCGCGTCCACCCGCTCAGAGGCAGGAAACAGGGGAATTGACAAGGAGTGAGAGGCAGGCGGGGCCGCCATCTTGGAGGGAACGGTGGTCAGCAGACTAGGCTTTCCCTGACCCGCGTATAAAATCACAGGCTGGCGCGAGCGCTCAACACTAGATCTCCTGAGGCTTGAGCCGGGAGAAGTTCGGAGGAAGCTGCCAGGGGCACATAGCGTATTGGCACATTTCTATGTTCTGCTGCTGATATTGTTCTTAATATTTGCACATTTTTAATATTGGTGATATTGTTAAAACTGCTTTTAATTAATGTTAAATACCTTCACTCTATCGCGTCCACCCGCTCAGAGGCAGGAAACAGGGGAATTGACACGGAGTGAGAGGCGGGCGGGGCCGCCATCTTGGAGGGAACGGTGGTCAGCGGACTAAGCTTTCCCTGACTCGCATATAAAATCACAGGCTGGCGCGAGCGCACAGCGGGTGCGCCGCTGGCGCGCCAAAGGCACGCCTAAGGCAAGCCCATCTGCACCCGTCCTCGCCTGGCCAGCGCCCGGCCAGTGCCCAACGCCAGGACCCCTGGAAGTTACAGCTCAGAAACGGTACCCTTTCTTAGTTACGATAGATCTACTTTGATAGAATTAATGGGGACAGATAAAGCCAGGGACTGTACATGCCTATCGTTGGATGCTTTACCGGCGATCGTCCCAGACGTCTGCCCCAGCTGCAGAATCAGCATACCGCGGATTCTAAGTCTGCCTATATGCACAAGAGAAGACAAGAGAACAGGGGTAGCTGTTAAATGCATTTTGCTGAACGCGGGGTCCTTAGTTAAACACAGCCTAGCATGTGCCAGGCTTATTGAGGAGTTGGATGTCAAACTGGCCTTCATAACTGAGGCCTGGACAGATGCTTCTTCAGGGCCAGATATAGTAAAGGCCACCCCTCCAGAGTTTTTATGCCATACGTTAGATAGGCCGATGAGGAAAGGCGGAGGCCTGGCAGTGATCTATCATCAATCGATTAAGGCAGCGTTCCAGCCTATTCCAATAAATACATGTGATGAGGCTTTGTTTTTTAACCTCAGTCTATCCCACCATCACACCTTCACCATTTTTCCATGTCTTACTTCCAGTGTAGATTTGACTTTCGTGTTATCATGTTGTTAGCATTCACGCAATGTTATTCTATATTTCCCATCTTTGACATCATGTTCTTCCCTCCCTAGATTGTACGTTTATTCTAGCTTGAGCAATTTTATTTTTCTCACATTCTGCATGTTTGCACAATTTTTTATTAAGGATTTCAGTACAGTTCACCTATACTCTTGATATTCATTACAATTTTCTTTCCACATTATTCTTTCCTTAAGGATGTAGCTCTTTGTAACTTTTTAACTTTTTTCTCTCTTTTTTCTTCTTTGGTTTCTTCGTTTCACACTAGTCCTCTACACGCGTCTCAGCGGTGACTTTGACTGGATTTGTTAGTTCGGACCAGATCCATTTACACATAGTTACAACGAAATCTCGCGTTACCTCTACCATGGGTTCACTCTCATTTCGTCACTCAGTCCCCTTTCTATCGACACTGTCACTTCAACCACGTGTTATCGTGGGCGTGCATTTAATCTTCCGGCAGGGCACGCCCACGCCGCTGCCTTTCCCGGATGTTCACAGTAGCTGTTATCCCTTCGCCTCTGCACCAAACGGTTTAGTGGTAAGCATTTTTCACTGCGTTCTGTTGTCTGCTCAGACAATTTCACCCTACCCTTATTGCCTTTGTATTTATTACGTTACAGAATTCCTCACGTCTCCCCACTACTGAGTGCTCTTTAGCATCTTCAAGCGACCACTTCCTTTTCTCAGTGCTGAAGCATGTCGCCATCCCATTGGTTCACTTTCAGCATACGGATTTTCAGTAAGTCCTGTTTTCACCAGTTTGTTTCTCGTTTTGCCTCCATTCCGTTCATCCTTAATTCATAGTTGTTTTCCACACTTTAGCACACACATAGTTGGCGTTCCCCACTCTCAGCCAGTACCTGTGAACCCCGTTTCCAGAGTTAGTCATCTTTTCTGAACCAGTAAGAATATATTATTTTGTACTTCACCTGGAGAGCCATTCTCACGGCACACTGTCTCACCAACGCAGTTCTCTGTCACTTAGAATATTTGAGTCACTCCGCGTATAATCACGCTGTTTGCCCTTTCCTCATTTCTTGGGAGTGGTTTCGCTGTACATGTCACACGGTGTTTCGTCTATTTCATTCTTACGTTATCTTCTACATTATTGCTTAAGCCTGTAATAGACCAGCCTCTCTCCGCCTTGGCTATAGATCGGTTGCATCTTGTATTTGTAATTGTGGATTCATTCTTCTTGCGTTTTAAGTCCTAGCAAAATACAGGTTTCAATGTTACTCTGTTTTTTCAACAGTTTCCCCTGAAGAAGGGATGATATACATCCCGAAATGCATTGGGCTACTCCTCAAGTACTGACGACCAAGTTTACTGCCTAACGCAGTTTTTTTGATTGTATTAATGTGTTTTTCTTTTCTCATGTTTTTCTTCAATTGATACTTTGTACAAGTTTATTGTTTCCGCGAGATTGACCTATAAACAAAGTTCATCGCGATGAGTTCTCTGTCGTAATTGACCATCAGATTGTTGCTTTAATTGATCTCATTTCCTGTTAAGTTTGTCACTACATTAGTAAAAATGTTATAATTGTGTCCTATACATTTCCGCAGTGCACTCAGTATACTGGTGTTTGTTCTCCAGAGGTTTTGAATCCTAGTGTCTTTCCACATCTAACAACAAAATACAGTTTGGGGTAGTCAGATCCACAAAAAAGCTACAGACAGAAGTCTGGTAGAACAAAAGTAGGGTTTTCAGCAGCCAGACAGTGGATACACAAGAATTGTTTTGGCATCCAGTTTCCCTTCCATTCATGCGCGCCCCAAAGTATTACACATAAACCTATAGACTTGTCGATCAGATTTGATATTCAAGCATAATTTGACACTGTAATATAAAAAGGCATGCTCACAGCCCCACCCTGCATATTCTGTCAAGTTCAGATGAGGCATCTCTGCCCATTCAGATCAGCCTACCGTTTGCTTATGGGCAGCAATTCACAACTACAACTTTTTCACACCTTTAATATTTTAATTGCTGGCTGGAAGAAGTGGGAGAAAAATGCATATTTAGCCTTCAGGAACTTCAGTCAGGGATAATGTTACTTTCTAAAATATCTGGGTACTAGTCACTGTAAAGACATTAATATTACATTTCAACATGTCCTACAATTAAAAACAATGAACCTTGCCTTGAGGATTACAAGGCCTACATACGGGCGATGTATTAATATTCAAACGGAAGGTTTTGACCAATCATAGGGGCTTATTTTGACAAGACAAATTGCAGTTTTTAAACTTCCATAGTCAGACTTCACATGGTAAGCCTGCAGTCATGTTCTTTGAACCTTAATTTCTCAAAAATGCCTGAACTGATTTACACCAAATCACAAGAGCCCACTTCCTAAGTAACAATCTAGCTTTATGCCAAATTTTGTGTAATTACGTTAAGCCAATTTGTCTGTAACACTTTCTAAAACTCCCTATCGAAATTGCATAGTGAAATTATGTTTTGGGAACACCCTTCTTTCTTGGATTGATGGATCACCCTGAGACTTTCCACGAAGGAGTTGAGGTGAACTTTTTTTGGAGAGTTTTGTGAAGATTCATCAAATGGCGACCAAAGTTATTAACAATATTTAAAAAAACGCTCTTCCTATGGAAACTATGACCTAACTATAACTTAACAGTGGCAAAAGGATATGGTAGTAGAGTGCCCACCCAATCCTGCACATGTGCAAGGCAATAAGGGAGCTGTTTAAGACGTTCAACTGCCCAGGAGATTGTAGAAAATTCTCATCTTCTAGGAAAGGCCATTGGACGCCATTCGACTTCTTGCAATGATCCAGCCAGAATTTCATCCATTGTATCCAGCTTTCTAACTCTGTCCAAGTGGCAACCCTAATATTTACAAGGTGATATTGTAAATAGACTGGGCAGGGTGAGCCTTTTCATAATAACATTCCTTTATTTTATGCTCTGTTCTGTAGAGATTAAGCTTTTTGTCCATTTCTCTCCTACAGGTGTAATAAATTATTGCTCGTTTAGTGGTTCATAATAATTTGGTACTGGATCAGGACAGTTTTTCATAAACACTATGATAGGTGTGCCTGAAGACCTTTTGTGACCTTACCTGTCTTCAGATACCCCCTTCATGTCTTATGCTTGATGTATGGGCAACATCAGAGCAGAGATCACCAAGAGAAATAAGGCTCTATCAACTATGTATTTCCATGATAGTCTATGAACCCATACACAAACTTCCATGGTCGATTAATTGAGGGATCCAGGGGGAAGCCTAGGTCAGTTGGCCGGTCTCCCCACAGAGGGTTCTGGCAAGTTCAATGGACCACTGAGCCCGTTAGGAGATAGACCAGTTAAGGCAGGGAGGGCAGATTTAGCTAGATAGTATTTATTAGGTGAGGGGTTAAGGGCCGGCCTTTTGGGTGACCCTTGATCCTCTAGACAGTTAGTAGTAGGTGATTGTAGGAAATGCCTGGGAATTTAATGCTTGGGTGAGTTCTCTATAGCAAGAATGGGTGAAAGATGTGAAATGGCGAAGGAAAGGGAACATGTGAGCATTATTGGAGATGATTTTGTGATATTGGGAGGGAAGCTTTAGGGTAGAGGGATTGTTAAGTTGTTTACTATGTATTGTTAGCTCGTTTACTATGTATTAGTAAAGCTTGGAGAATTATTATGCATCATATGTTAAGGAAGTTGATTGTACTGCAGACCTGTCTTAATAAAGTTGCCTTTTTCACAATATATTGTGATCTGTGGTAAAAGTGTAATCTTGCACAATGAACATTTCTCATGGAAGCATCAAGTAACCTAACATTTTGAAATGTGTACAAGCTGCTCACCTGGCGGTGCAAACATTAAAAACAATTATCTTAAAAAAAAGGCACCTGGAAGTAAGTTACATATGAAAGAATGTGAAGGCCTGCCTGGTTACCCACATGACGCCTGAAGTCTAAGGTATTGAAGAAACAATGTCTATGTACTGTATGTCTGAGTTCAAACAGGCTGTGGTGGACACAGTCTCACCGAGAGGCAATGCTCGGAAAGCTTCCCAACTTTAACAAAAACTTGTAAAAGCATTCCCTTTAAATTATTAACATTTTCACAATCGTCTTCAGAGAGAAAGGTAATTATTAATTTTTGGGTAGATAATAAATAACCTATGTAACTGGTTAAATTACAAATTCCTTGTTAATCTTTGCTTGTCTGCACTAAGTTCATCTAGCTCATGGGTACTCGCAAACATTTTCCCGTGGGCCAAAATGTTTTGTCTTTGATGTGACCAAGGGTTCACACTGATGCCAGGACGGTGGCAGTCCAGAGGAGGAGGTTCCGGGGGGGCAGTGCCAGTAAGGTGGATTTACTGGAAGTGAAGCATATAAATCAGCTGAATTGAACAATGCAAAACCAGAATACCTGAAATGAATCCCAGCTTCTCTACTTTAGCAACTTTTGTGATCCTAGGCAATTGTTTGATTTCACTTTCCCTCCTGTTTATTCATTATCACATACAAAAAGGATGTTGAACTACATGACTTCAGGATGCGCAATGTTTAAAAGCTTCTCCTTTGTTTGATCTAATAAACTATAATGCTGTTTGTGTATAATAGGAACCCAGCCCAAAGAGTGCACTTAACAACTGAACTGCATCTTAGTTCACTGTTGACACTGTTGTCTGGGTGGGGGAAGAATGAATGTTAATTCATGTTTGAAAACTATCACTTTAAAAAAATATACTTTTCAATGTACTGATATAATGTGATGTATTAAGGTGAAACGTTTCTGCATGTTAATGAACTACACATTTTGAATTTTGAAGAGATTCTATCATATTTTTACACTTGTGTTGCAAGATGTCTTTAATAATAAAGGTGTTTCTAAAGTTAAACAGTGCAGGATAGCCTAGTTACTTCCTTTCTTTGACTTCAATTAACCTTTACATAACAGCTTGCCTTCGTTTTCAATGTTAGTGCTGAGTCGTAAGGTTAGCGGTCAAGTGGTGCTTTTGTTTGAACAGGGGGCTGCATGTAAAGGTCAGGAGGGCTGTGTGGCCCGGGCCATACTTTGAGTATCACTGCTAGCTAAATTAGTTATATTTAAACTGGCATTATGATGTGACCTAACTATACGCCAGAGGACTAACAAGCACAGAACAAGGCACAAATATTTTGTGCACATATGTACATCCCTTTATTTACCTACATTGATTAAAGCCAGAACTATTTGGCTTTGCTAAGGCTTGTTTGTTTTTCTGAGTGAGGTGCCATACGTGCAAAGGGTATACCCAAAGCTGTGAAAATATGGTGTAAGCTGAGGCCCAACAGTTTGAAATTTGTCTGTATGTCCCCAATTCCTGAGTGTGATTTATCAGTAAGCCAACCTGTTTAAAACAGGCTATCATCCTATGTAGGATAGAGGTCAGAGTCAGCCGGACTACATCTCAGCCATTGTGCGTCACGTTCCAGGACAATCCCAATAGAAGCTCTCCTCTGACGAATGTGATGCAGAGGCTGTTTATATAATAAAAACGCTGTGTTAAAGGTACATAACTTATGCAATGCTGTGTCTGGAGCCAAAGAGCTGTCTCTAACCGGACAACTAATTGCAAGGACATCGCATTCCACGTACCCAACCTTGGACAGAGTGTACAAGCAACATGATAATAATGGTTACTAAGAAATAAACTGCATGCAGAATAGCTTCTAAGTACATTAGCATGTAAGTGTAAACCATGTAAAAATCTCCATTAGAAAAAGATGGGAAGCTAAAATGTGAAGCTAAAATGGAGACTAAGAGTAGGCCCTTTTGCACCTCACAACACCCCAATTAAATTCAGAGCATTAAAGGCCAGGACACAAAAAAATATATGTAGATTCCAGCAGAACAACATAGTTTTCAAGCACAGCAGGTGTATCAACTATACAGAAAGATCAACTATAAAGAAAGACCTTTTGATTAGACAGACAACAAATTTTTATAATCTCAAATTTTATCATGTTTGAGGCTCTCCCTTTGCTGCTGTGCTATGACCACTTTTTTCTTCTGCTTGGTCATCCTCCCCAGATGATGTAAGTCTGTCAACTAGATACACCAGAGGAGGTCTTCGGCTCTAATACTGTGATGCATGTAGACTCGCTTGAGTGTGCAATCTTTTGGCCCACCAGATCATCATCTTCTTGTCGTGCCCTGACCTACAGAGTGGATGTAAAACATTTAAAATGATATTACTAAGCTGCACATCACATGAGCATTTTTAATAGATAGCAATTATGTGGTTGTTTAAACAAAATAACATTTTAAATATTAGAAAGTCAAATTACAATTCATACTGACACATGCTTATAATATCAAACAAACAAAAGCACATGGCTTCACAGTGGCCCAGCCTGCTGAAATCATCTGTCAAATATTTTTTAGCCATCTATCCTGTTGGCACACAATTCTCTGAAGTCATGATGACGTCTGAAAGAAGATTAAGAATTATAAACAAAGCCCCAAAGTGTCTTTTACCTGAGTAAAGGACTTGGCTGTAATACCCTGACAGAACTGAGTAGTCTGCAAAGGCGTAAACATTTTTAAAGTTATTAATGTACTCATAATCCTGCTCACTATATTTAGAGATCTCTGATTGCCTGCCGGAGATTTCTGTACCTTCAGAGAAGCTGACACCACAGCAGCTAAAAGCATAGTAGCTTTGCAGAGAGTCCCCGTTATTTCATGCAGCCGTTAAGCAAACTTTTTTCTTTTTCAAAAACAGAGAAATGAGAATCTTTTTGAAAAAAATATCTAATGGCCCTGACACCTTGAAAGTTTTCTCCAAGGGTATGGGGTTTTATTTTTTTTATTTAGTTGGGGACCGCCTGGTTTTGCCTCATAATCCCAAAGATAAAAAAATTAACATCACAATGCCCACTCTAAATAGGGTGGATATTCTGAAGTACTTACAACGGCGGCCCAATTTCTAGTTTCAATGGTCTAAATTATTTGCTGGCAGAACCAACAAGGGCTTCTGTAGAAACATGACAGTTCACCTGACTAAAATATAGCGTGGTGCTCTGTGACTTCCTTCGATATCTGCCACGCTCCCCCGGCCCTAGCCACATCTGACACTGCTTACATCCGCTGCCCCCCTTGAGCCGACTCGGAGAGTTGTGGGTGGTGGAGAACCCTGCGAAACCACACATTGGGACTGGGCTAAAGTGTAGTCTACCTTGTAGCCTACTGCACCCCATACAAGGGGACCACAGCAGGGGGGACTGTGTTGTTCAAGCCGAAGTGCAGCTTACCATGCCCCATCTGTGGGGACTACCACAACAGCTCCTGCGGCACACACACGAGGCGGAGGTGCTAATTGGTGCCGTGGACCGTTCCAGGCTCCTAGCGGAGGGGGCAGACCCCATATGTAAACAGCTCTGAGATCTGCCAGACGAGAGGTAAAAGAGTAGTCTGTGGGCTCTACCACGTCCTCCTGGGGCCCCAACATCCCCATATCCACAGCAGGGTGCAGGAGCACTGTGGGGGCATTGTGCTCCCTTTAGTGACACATTGGTGCCTCCCAGTGTCACCAAAGGGGACCTGCTGGGCCCAGATTGGTCTTGGTCTGATAAATTCACGCATCCAGGGAGGTCAGCGCTCGTCGGCATGTATTAGCTCTAGAATTACCATGGCTATCCACGTAACAGATGAAGCGATCAAAGGAACCATATCTGATTTAATGAGCCATTTGCAGTTTTACTGTACCAGCTGTGTGTACTTACACATGCAAGGCTTGATCGTTGAGACCAGCATATGCTACTGGTAGGATCAACTGGGTAGACGCACTTGCTGAATGGTTATTGGGAGCTGAATGCCTGTCCCCCGACCGATCTTTACATCCCTCAGGAGCCTGCTGGTGAAGCCCACCCACTTTGGGGGCTTGCTGGGAGGACAGAAGGAGCAGTTGCACGGGCACTGGTGATGGAGCCGGTAAAATGTTTTGTTTTTATATACCCAATCCATTTATATAAGTTTATATTAAAAGGACTAAACGACTAATTTTAATGATTAACAGAGTGCTGTAATGAATTAAACAACCCTATTAACCGAGAGAAAACACGGGGAAACCATCTGCATGGCTAAAATAATAAGTGAAATAAGTTTGTATTCATATTAAAAATAATGAGTGTTGTTTGGTAATGTTAATGTGATTTGCGCTTAAATAAACCAGCATTAACGGCTTTAAATGTTGCATATGGCTAGATAAGGGCATACACATAAGGGTATTAGTAAGGGAATAACACTGTTTAAATCATTTCCATGTATTAATTACGATTTTGTGTTTCTTTTACTAAAGTTGACCATTTCGGCCTACTAAAAGATGGCTGCCGACTGAATCCTTACTAAAGTACATGACTTCATAATTTGAGCAATGGAGAAAGGGCCTGGACTGATTTCATTGCGTCCTTTCCATGAACTATTGAACCAGGTCCATGAAGAATACTCTGGGCGAGATGCCAATGTCCCTGAACATGGAAGAAATGTTGCCATCTGGGGACCAAAAGCCACCTATTCACAATAGACTGATACTTTCCTGACCTGGGAACAGCTTTTCCATGCGCCTAGTTTATTCATCATCCGTATGTGAAATTTGGAGAATGTTTCTTAATGTATTGGGACGAGGCTGAATTCAGCCAATCAGCGGCCTGGAAATAAAGAAAATGATACTGTAATATGTAAATTTTAGTATAAATATTAGTAGTCTAGAGAGAGAAATTAGGTTACCACCCCAAGAGCTTGAGACGCACCCTGATCGATGCTACTTCATGCGGCACTCCATGCTGACAGCAGAGGACGGGACGGTAGAACTCTGATGAATTTCTGAGGACCAGTTTCTGACTTAGAGAACGACAATTAGCCAGATAGGTAATTATGACAAAAGATAATATTGCATTGTTAGGATTTAACCAGAAAATTTAATTAGATAAAGAAAAATCATTGTTTGAAGAACTGTGTCGGGTGGTTATTTCTTGTAATGTTTTTATTGATTAATTTGAGAGTTGAAGTGTTTTCCATCAAATTCCGAATCAACTAAATGATCTAGTCGACCTCCGGATGGAGGAACTGTTAGGGTAATTTAATAGATGTGGTTTCCTCTATCCAAGTTAAGAGAACTGTAGTTCGGGATATATTTAGAAGATCCCTCTGTAGGCACGGATAGTTTTGATGAGAATGAATGTTGGTGTTATGGGCCCCGCCAGCGTGTGATGTGTGTATGTGTATGTGACTGTGAAATCATTCCGTCCGTGGAAGCAGGGGGAGATTTTGGATTCTGAACTGCACCAGTATTTCTGGTAGCAAGAGGATGGTTTTTATTGTTTTGGTTTGATGATTTTGGCATGTATATAGCTTATCGATTATTGATTGGTATTGATATATGTACTAACACTATATGTTGAAGTCGCATTGAGTTTTATGTTGTCTGTACGGCTTCAGGGAGGTAGGAAGTCGGGAATTGATGACAGTTCCGTAGTAGAGCAGAGGTAGGTGCTGTTCTCGGGAAAGACGGAATTGTGGTTGCCCGTATGTACACAGGAGAAAAGTGTGACAATTGAAGTTGCACGGCGCATTGTCTGGGTTCGATTCGGTAGCATTGCCAAGTGTTACCATTAGTGATATTTTCTGTGTGAGAAAAGCGTGAATGATAGCGAAGGGTTACCTGTGAAATTTTGGTTTAAGTACCAGGAAACCAATTGGCATACCGATAACGGTTATCACTGAAAAGGTAGCAGGTGTTCTCTGAGCTTGTTAGAAGGACAAAGTAGAGGTAAGCGCTGCTTTGTTAACGTATGTTATAATTCTGTAGTAGGACAGACTGTTCGCTGTTCTCGGGAAAGACAGGATTCCGTGTGAATGAACTATATTTTCTTGCGTAAAAGTGCGTGAATGAAATAGCATTCGGGTTAATTGCGGAACTCTGGTTTTAATTCTCAGGAGCATTGCGTTTCCAACTAGGTGTCTTAAATCCGGTGAGAACATTTAATTGATGCTTGATAGAAGGGTGAAGTAGAGGGATGTGCTATTTTGCCAACGGACGTAATAATTCTGTAGTGGGGCAGAGGTAAGCGCTGCTCTCGGGAAAACAGAATTCTCGTGGGAAAGGTCTTTTGCTAATCTGTGGATAGCAGAGCAGACAATGGAGATGTTTGTACGTTGTAACTAACAAGTATTGTAGAAATTGAAACAAAGTCTACCGAGTAGTTTTGTAAAGGAGGGGTAGACTGAAGACAGGAGTCAGGAGCAGGAGCCGCTGCAGCGACTGTTGACGTCAGGAGGACCGCGCTGGGATTGGACAGCTAGGCAGTGACGTAGACGCTCCAGGATTGGTGCATTAGTGTGAGTTGCGCAGGGATTGGAAGTTGTGACAGCGACGTAGACGCTCCAGGATTGGTGCGTTAGTGTGAGTCGCGCAAGGATTGGAGATTGTGACAGTGACGTAGATGCGCCAGGATTGGTGCGTGAGTAAGAGTCGCACTACTATTGGACTAGAGATCGTACAGTGGTAGAAAAGACTAAAGGGTTCACAAAAGACAGGAAAATGTATTATCATTCACCCGAGAAAAAGAAAAAGTCTGTGTTCAGTAAAATGAGAAATTTGTTCGTGAAAGACAAGGAGATTGTGACTAGGGAAGGACAGTTACTCCCCCCGGCAAAGACCCCCGCATCGTTCTTGGTTGCGACATATGGGTATCATACTTGTATTTGGTTAGACAATTGGGCAAAGTATACAAAGGAAGATGGAGTTCTAGCGTTTCCAGAGGATGGGTCCTTTAATTTGGCAATATTAAGAAACTTACGGGAGAGGATGATGAGCTTAGATCCGCGACCTAGGCCTACGCAGTTCGAGGCATTGACAGAGTGGGAAGATGAGATGCATGAGCGAGAAAAGCAGAGAAATGGCAGTAGATATCGGTATATGTTCGGACGGCCAAACGATCGGGAAACTCATAGTGATCGAATGAGAAGGTGGCGAGATGCTAGTATGACTGAAGGATTATTTCCCGTTAGAACAGAAGGTGAAAGTGGAGGAAGGAAATGCCTAGAAAAAAGAAATCATGTAGAAACCCGGAGGTATGGGGCTAATGAGAGTGACGATGATGTCTTAGATGATATGTTTTACAAAAACCCACCTCCGTACAGGCGGGAACCAGAAACTCCAACTACAGACCAGTGAGGGAGACTCTGAGAATCATTAAAACAGAAGTTGTGACCCCAGTAGTGAAAAGAAGAAATTCACTTAAAGAAAAGGAAAATAGGGTCGAGAATGAAAATTCTAGAGAACTAGCAGAAACCACATTAGAACTGACAGAGAAAATAAGAGAATTGACGAAAAATCTAGAAGCAGTTACAGTCCTTGTGACCATAGGTCCTGTTATGCCTATTTTTGAGAAGCAGAAAGACAGTGAGCACGGACTAACAGTCCCGTATGTGAACAAAGGACAGGCAGAACAGCCCATGATGAGAGCGAAAGAGAGTTCTTGGGGACATACTATGGGTAAAAGTGAATTACATATGTCAAAGAACCCATTTTATTGTTCTGATTCTGCTGAGAGGAGCAGAATGGTAGAAGGATCGATATTAGAACCACAGAGACTGACAGAACCAGGGAATGCAGAGAAGTCAGTGAGCATAACTACTGAAGAATTGAATGAATGGCTAAGAGACGAGAGGTAAAAGAGTAGTCTGTGGGCTCTACCACGTCCTCCTGGGGCCCCAACATCCCCATATCCACGGCAGGGTGCAGGAGCACTGTGGGGGCATTGTGCTCCCTTTAGTGACACATTGGTGCCTCCCAGTGTCACCAAAGGGGACCTGCTGGGCCCAGATTGGTCTTGGTCTGATAAATGCACGCATCCAGGGAGGTCAGCGCTCGTCGGCATGTATTAGCTCTAGAATTACCATGGCTATCCACGTAACAGATGAAGCGATCAAAGGAACCATATCTGATTTAATGAGCCATTCGCAGTTTTACTGTACCAGCTGTGTGTACTTACACATGCAAGGCTTGATCGTTGAGACAAGCATATGCTACTGGTAGGATCAACTGGGTAGATGCACTTGCTGAATGGTTATTGGGAGCTGAATGCCTGTCCCCCGACCGATCTTTACATCCCTCAGGAGCCTGCTGGTGAAGCCCACCCACTTTGGGGGCTTGCTGGGAGGACAGAAGGTGCAGTTGCACGGGCACTGGTGATGGAGCCGGTAAAATGTTTTGTTTTTATATACCCAATCCATTTATATAAGTTTATATTAAGAGGACTAAACGACTAATTTTAATGATTAACAGAGTGCTGTAATGAATTAAACAACCCTATTAACCGAGAGAAAACACGGGGAAACCATCTGCATGGCTAAAATAATAAGTGAAATAAGTTTGTATTCATATTAAAAATAATGAGTGTTGTTTGGTAATGTTAATGTGATTTGCGCTTAAATAAACCAGCATTAACGGCTTTAAATGTTGCATATGGCTAGATAAGGGCATACACATAAGGGTATTAGTAAGGGAATAACACTGTTTAAATCATTTCCATGTATTAATTACGATTTTGTGTTTCTTTTACTAAAGTTGACCATTTCGGCCTACTAAAAGATGGCTGCCGACTGAATCCTTACTAAAGTACATGACTTCATAATTTGAGCAATGGAGAAAGGGCCTGGACTGATTTCATTGCGTCCTTTCCATGAACTATTGAACCAGGTCCATGAAGAATACTCTGGGCGAGATGCCAATGTCCCTGAACATGGAAGAAATGTTGCCATCTGGGAACCAAAAGCCACCTATTCACAATAGACTGATACTTTCCTGACCTGGGAACAGCTTTTCCATGCGCCTAGTTTATTCATCATCCGTATGTGAAATTTGGAGAATGTTTCTTAATGTATTGGGACGAGGCTGAATTCAGCCAATCAGCGGCCTGGAAATAAAGAAAATGATACTGTAATATGTAAATTTTAGTATAAATATTAGTAGTCTAGAGAGAGAAATTAGGTTACCACCCCAAGAGCTTGAGACGCACCCTGATCGATGCTACTCCATGCGGCACTCCATGCTGACAGCAGAGGACGGGACGGTAGAACTCTGATGAATTTCTGAGGACCAGTTTCTGACTTAGAGAACGACAATTAGCCAGATAGGTAATTATGACAAAAGATAATATTGCATTGTTAGGATTTAACCAGAAAATTTAATTAGATAAAGAAAAATCATTGTTTGAAGAACTGTGTCGGGTGGTTATTTCTTGTAATGTTTTTATTGATTAATACGAGAGTTGAAGTGTTTTCCATCAAATTCCGAATCAACTAAATGATCTAGTCGACCTCCGGATGGAGGAACTGTTAGGGTAATTTAATAGATGTGGTTTCCTCTATCCAAGTTAAGAGAACTGTAGTTCGGGATATATTTCGAAGATCCCTCTGTAGGCACGGATAGTTTTGATGAGAATGAATATTGGTGTTATGGGCCCCACCAGCGTGTGATGTGTGTATGTGTATGTGACTGTGAAATCATTCTGTCCGTGGAAGCAGGGGGAGATTTTGGATTCTGAACTGCACCAGTATTTCTGGTAGTAAGAGGATGGTTTTAATTGTTTTGGTTTGATGATTTTGGCATGTATATAGCTTATCGATTATTGATTGGTATTGATATATGTACTAACACTATATGTTGAAGTCGCATTGAGTTTTATGTTGTCTGTACGGCTTCCGGGAGGTAGGAAGTCGGGAATTGATGACAGTTCCGTAGTAGAGCAGAGGTAGGTGCTGTTCTCGGGAAAGACGGAATTGTGGTTGCCCGTATGTACACAGGAGAAAAGTGTGACAATTGAAGTTGCACGGCGCATTGTCTGGGTTCGATTCGGTAGCATTGCCAAGTGTTACCATTAGTGATATTTTCTGTGTGAGAAAAGCGTGAATGATACGAAGGGTTACCTGTGAAATTTTGGTTTAAGTACCAGGAAACCAATTGGCATACCGATAACGCTTATCACTGAAAAGGTAGCAGGTGTTCTCTGAGCTTGTTAGAAGGACAAAGTAGAGGTAAGCGCTGCTTTGTTAACGTATGTTATAATTCTGTAGTAGGACAGACTGTTCGCTGTTCTCGGGAAAGACAGGATTCCGTGTGAATGAACTATATTTTCTTGCGTAAAAGTGCGTGAATGAAATAGCATTCGGGTTAATTGCGGAACTCTGGTTTTAATTCTCAGGAGCATTGCGTTTCCAACTAGGTGTCTTAAATCCGGTGAGAACATTTAATTGATGCTTGATAGAAGGGTGAAGTAGAGGGATGTGCTATTTTGCCAACGGACGTAATAATTCTGTAGTGGGGCAGAGGTAAGCGCTGCTCTCGGGAAAACAGAATTCTCGTGGGAAAGGTCTTTTGCTATTCTGTGGATAGCAGAGCAGACAATGGAGATGTTTGTACGTTGTAACTAACAAGTATTGTAGAAATTGAAAAAAAGTCTACCGAGTAGTTTTGTAAAGGAGGGGTAGACTGAAGACAGGAGTCAGGAGCAGGAGCAGGAGCCGCTGCAGCGACTGTTGACGTCAGGAGGACCGCGCTGGGATTGGACAGCTAGGCAGTGACGTAGACGCTCCAGGATTGGTGCATTAGTGTGAGTTGCGCAGGGATTGGAAGTTGTGACAGCGACGTAGACGCTCCAGGATTGGTGCGTTAGTGTGAGTCGCGCAAGGATTGGAGATTGTGACAGTGACGTAGACGCGCCAGGATTGGTGCGTGAGTAAGAGTCGCACTACTATTGGACTAGAGATCGTACAGTGGTAGAAAAGACTAAAGGGTTCACAAAAGACAGGAAAATGTATTATCATTCACCCGAGAAAAAGAAAAAGTCTGTGTTCAGTAAAATGAGAAATTTGTTCGTGAAAGACAAGGAGATTGTGACTAGGGAAGGACAGTTACTCCCTCCGGCAAAGACCCCCGCATCGTTCTTGGTTGCGACATATGGGTATCATACTTGTATTTGGTTAGACAATTGGGCAAAGTATACAAAGGAAGACGGAGTTCTAGCGTTTCCAGAGGATGGGTCCTTTAATTTGGCAATATTAAGAAACTTACGGGAGAGGATGATGAGCTTAGATCCGCGACCTAGGCCTACGCAGTTCGAGGCATTGACAGAGTGGGAAGATGAGATGCATGAGCGAGAAAAGCAGAGAAATGGCAGTAGATATCGGTATATGTTCGGACGGCCAAACGATCGGGAAACTCATAGTGATCGAATGAGAAGGTGGCGAGATGCTAGTATGACTGAAGGATTATTTCCCGTTAGAACAGAAGGTGAAAGTGGAGGAAGGAAATGCCTAGAAAAAAGAAATCATGTAGAAACCCGGAGGTATGGGGCTAATGAGAGTGACGATGATGTCTTAGATGATATGTTTTACAAAAACCCACCTCCGTACAGGCGGGAACCAGAAACTCCAACTACAGACCAGTGAGGGAGACTCTGAGAATCATTAAAACAGAAGTTGTGACCCCAGTAGTGAAAAGAAGAAATTCACTTAAAGAAAAGGGAAATAGGGTCGAGAATGAAAATTCTAGAGAACTAGCAGAAACCACATTAGAACTGACAGAGAAAATAAGAGAATTGACGAAAAATCTAGAAGCAGTTACAGTCCCTGTGACCATAGGTCTTGTTATGCCTATTTTTGAGAAGCAGAAAGACAGTGAGCACGGACTAACAGTCCCGTATGTGAACAAAGGACAGGCAGAACAGCCCATGATGAGAGCGAAAGAGAGTTCTTGGGGACATACTATGGGTAAAAGTGAATTACATATGTCAAAGAACCCATTTTATTGTTCTGATTCTGCTGAGAGGAGCAGAATGGTAGAAGGATCGATATTAGAACCACAGAGACTGACAGAACCAGGGAATGCAGAGAAGTCAGTGAGCATAACTACTGAAGAATTGAATGAATGGCTAAGAGACGAGAGGTAAAAGAGTAGTCTGTGTGCTCTACCACGTCCTCCTGGGGCCCCAACATCCCCATATCCACAGCAGGGTGCAGGAGCACTGTGGGGGCATTGTGCTCCCTTTAGTGACACATTGGTGCCTCCCAGTGTCACCAAAGGGGACCTGCTGGGCCCAGATTGGTCTTGGTCTGATAAATGCACGCATCCAGGGAGGTCAGCGCTCGTCGGCATGTATTAGCTCTAGAATTACCATGGCTATCCACGTAACAGATGAAGCGATCAAAGGAACCATATCTGATTTAATGAGCCATTCGCAGTTTTACTGTACCAGCTGTGTGTACTTACACATGCAAGGCTTGATCGTTGAGACAAGCATATGCTACTGGTAGGATCAACTGGGTAGACGCACTTGCTGAATGGTTATTGGGAGCTGAATGCCTGTCCCCCGACCGACCTTTACATCCCTCAGGAGCCTGCTGGTGAAGCCCACCCACTTTGGGGGCTTGCTGGGAGGACAGAAGGTGCAGTTGCACGGGCACTGGTGATGGAGCCGGTAAAATGTTTTGTTTTTATATACCCAATCCATTTATATAAGTTTATATTAAAAGGACTAAACGACTAATTTTAATGATTAACAGAGTGCTGTAATGAATTAAACAACCCTATTAACCGAGAGAAAACACGGGGAAACCATCTGCATGGCTAAAATAATAAGTGAAATACGTTTGTATTCATATTAAAAATAATGAGTGTTGTTTGGTAATGTTAATGTGATTTGCGCTTAAATAAACCAGCATTAACGGCTTTAAATGTTGCATATGGCTAGATAAGGGCATACACATAAGGGTATTAGTAAGGGAATAACACTGTTTAAATCATTTCCATGTATTAATTACGATTTTGTGTTTCTTTTACTAAAGTTGACCATTTCGGCCTACTAAAAGATGGCTGCCGACTGAATCCTTACTAAAGTACATGACTTCATAATTTGAGCAATGGAGAAAGGGCCTGGACTGATTTCATTGCGTCCTTTCCATGAACTATTGAACCAGGTCCATGAAGAATACTCTGGGCGAGATGCCAATGTCCCTGAACATGGAAGAAATGTTGCCATCTGGGAACCAAAAGCCACCTATTCACAATAGACTGATACTTTCCTGACCTGGGAACAGCTTTTCCATGCGCCTAGTTTATTCATCATCCGTATGTGAAATTTGGAGAATGTTTCTTAATGTATTGGGACGAGGCTGAATTCAGCCAATCAGCGGCCTGGAAATAAAGAAAATGATACTGTAAGATGTAAATTTTAGTATAAATATTAGTAGTCTAGAGAGAGAAATTAGGTTACCACCCCAAGAGCTTGAGACGCACCCTGATCGATGCTACTCCATGCGGCACTCCATGCTGACAGCAGAGGACGGGACGGTAGAACTCTGATGAATTTCTGAGGACCAGTTTCTGACTTAGAGAACGACAATTAGCCAGATAGGTA
Organism: Triturus cristatus; assembly: GCF_964204655.1. Classification (NCBI taxonomy): domain Eukaryota; kingdom Metazoa; phylum Chordata; class Amphibia; order Caudata; family Salamandridae; genus Triturus; species Triturus cristatus. The sequence continues at coordinate 693,415,067 of NC_140584.1, read as the reverse complement.
ATTATGACAAAAGATAATATTGCATTGTTAGGATTTAACCAGAAAATGTAATTAGATAAAGAAAAATCATTGTTTGAAGAACTGTGTCGGGTGGTTATTTCTTGTAATGTTTTTATTGATTAATACGAGAGTTGAAGTGTTTTCCATCAAATTCCGAATCAACTAAATGATCTAGTCGACCTCCGGATGGAGGAACTGTTAGGGTAATTTAATAGATGTGGTTTCCTCTATCCAAGTTAAGAGAACTGTAGTTCGGGATATATTTCGAAGATCCCTCTGTAGGCACGGATAGTTTTGATGAGAATGAATGTTGGTGTTATGGGCCCCACCAGCGTGTGATGTGTGTATGTGTATGTGACTGTGAAATCATTCCGTCCGTGGAAGCAGGGGGAGATTTTGGATTCTGAACTGCACCAGTATTTCTGGTAGCAAGAGGATGTTTTTTATTGTTTTGGTTTGATGATTTTGGCATGTATATAGCTTATCGATTATTGATTGGTATTGATATATGTACTAACACTATATGTTGAAGTCGCATTGAGTTTTATGTTGTCTGTACGGCTTCCGGGAGGTAGGAAGTCGGGAATTGATGACAGTTCCGTAGTAGAGCAGAGGTAGGTGCTGTTCTCGGGAAAGACGGAATTGTGGTTGCCCGTATGTACACAGGAGAAAAGTGTGACAATTGAAGTTGCACGGCGCATTGTCTGGGTTCGATTCGGTAGCATTGCCAAGTGTTACCATTAGTGATATTTTCTGTGTGAGAAAAGCGTGAATGATAGCGAAGGGTTACCTGTGAAATTTTGGTTTAAGTACCAGGATACCAATTGGCATACCGATAACGCTTATCACTGAAAAGGTAGCAGGTGTTCTCTGAGCTTGTTAGAAGGACAAAGTAGAGGTAAGCGCTGCTTTGTTAACGTATGTTATAATTCTGTAGTAGGACAGACTGTTCGCTGTTCTCGGGAAAGACAGGATTCCGTGTGAATGAACTATATTTTCTTGCGTAAAAGTGCGTGAATGAAATAGCATTCGGGTTAATTGCGGAACTCTGGTTTTAATTTTTAGGAGCATTGTGTTTCCAACTAGGTGTCTTAAATCCGGTGAGAACATTTAATTGATGCTTGATAGAAGGGTGAAGTAGAGGGATGTGCTATTTTGCCAACGGACGTAATAATTCTGTAGTGGGGCAGAGGTAAGCGCTGCTCTCGGGAAAACAGAATTCTCGTGGGAAAGGTCTTTTGCTATTCTGTGGATAGCAGAGCAGACAATGGAGATGTTTGTACGTTGTAACTAACAAGTATTGTAGAAATTGAAACAAAGTCTACCGAGTAGTTTTGTAAAGGAGGGGTAGACTGAAGACAGGAGTCAGGAGCAGGAGCCGCTGCAGCGACTGTTGACGTCAGGAGGACCGCGCTGGGATTGGACAGCTAGGCAGTGACGTAGACGCTCCAGGATTGGTGCATTAGTGTGAGTTGCGCAGGGATTGGAAGTTGTGACAGCGACGTAGACGCTCCAGGATTGGTGCGTTAGTGTGAGTCGCGCAAGGATTGGAGATTGTGACAGTGACGTAGACGCGCCAGGATTGGTGCGTGAGTAAGAGTCGCACTACTATTGGACTAGAGATCGTACAGTGGTAGAAAAGACTAAAGGGTTCACAAAAGACAGGAAAATGTATTATCATTCACCCGAGAAAAAGAAAAAGTCTGTGTTCAGTAAAATGAGAAATTTGTTCGTGAAAGACAAGGAGATTGTGACTAGGGAAGGACAGTTACTCCCTCCGGCAAAGACCCCCGCATCGTTCTTGGTTGCGACATATGGGTATCATACTTGTATTTGGTTAGACAATTGGGCAAAGTATACAAAGGAAGACGGAGTTCTAGCGTTTCCAGAGGATGGGTCCTTTAATTTGGCAATATTAAGAAACTTACGGGAGAGGATGATGAGCTTAGATCCGCGACCTAGGCCTACGCAGTTCGAGGCATTGACAGAGTGGGAAGATGAGATGCATGAGCGAGAAAAGCAGAGAAATGGCAGTAGATATCGGTATATGTTCGGACGGCCAAACGATCGGGAAACTCATAGTGATCGAATGAGAAGGTGGCGAGATGCTAGTATGACTGAAGGATTATTTCCCGTTAGAACAGAAGGTGAAAGTGGAGGAAGGAAATGCCTAGAAAAAAGAAATCATGTAGAAACCCGGAGGTATGGGGCTAATGAGAGTGACGATGATGTCTTAGATGATATGTTTTACAAAAACCCACCTCCGTACAGGCGGGAACCAGAAACTCCAACTACAGACCAGTGAGGGAGACTCTGAGAATCATTAAAACAGAAGTTGTGACCCCAGTAGTGAAAAGAAGAAATTCACTTAAAGAAAAGGGAAATAGGGTCGAGAATGAAAATTCTAGAGAACTAGCAGAAACCACATTAGAACTGACAGAGAAAATAAGAGAATTGACGAAAAATCTAGAAGCAGTTACAGTCCCTGTGACCATAGGTCCTGTTATGCCTATTTTTGAGAAGCAGAAAGACAGTGAGCACGGACTAACAGTCCCGTATGTGAACAAAGGACAGGCAGAACAGCCCATGATGAGAGCGAAAGAGAGTTCTTGGGGACATACTATGGGTAAAAGTGAATTACATATGTCAAAGAACCCATTTTATTGTTCTGATTCTGCTGAGAGGAGCAGAATGGTAGAAGGATCGATATTAGAACCACAGAGACTGACAGAACCAGGGAATGCAGAGAAGTCAGTGAGCATAACTACTGAAGAATTGAATGAATGGCTAAAAAGTTTGCAGGATAAAGAAAAGGAATCTCATACCATTGATGTGGCAAAATTAAGGATGGTGTTAGAAGAATTGATTGTAGGGACCATTCCCACAGAAAAGCTGAAGAATTACCAAGATGAGGAACTGTTGTTTTTGTGCAAGAGCGTCACTTGGACAGCAAAGAATTTACATGACAGATTAGCAGAAATAGCAAGTGAAATGGGAATTGACATTGACAAAGTAAAAGCTTTACAGAAGCCATACCGAGTGGATTTCACAGAAAAGGACATTGAGAATCTGAATGCTGCAGGAAGAATAGGGCAGATTAGGGACATAATCACAGTATTGAGGAAATGGGGAGATGTGGACAAATGGAGGAGCAGGTGGTATAGGAAGCGGGATGACACCTCAGACAGAACATTTCCAGCGTTCCCTGTGAGAGAGAAGGTAGTGATGGAGTTCCCTATGAGAGAGATTCCAGGAGGGGGATATGTGCATGTCCCATGGACCAGACAGGACATTTTGTCATTTACCAATGACTTCCCTCGATTACGGGAAAGCCGGTTGAGTAGTACAGACAGGTAGACAGATTTGTGAAATTGTCAAAAGTGCTGTGGATTGATCTGAATAGCCTGTTTGATATAATAGTGCCAGCAGACTTGTAGGCAGAATGTAAGATAGTTATAGACTGGCCCACTAAAGAATACCCAAGAGATCCCAAAACAGGAGCCCCAGACCCAGAGGTAATGAAGAAATATGAACAGGTCATGGCATTCTTGAAAAACAAAGTGCCCCCCAAAGAAACAGCCTGGGTTAAAATAGATCGAACACATCAGGAAGCAAAGGAGTCAGTCCATGCCTACTATGAAAGGCTAATCTTAGCCTTCAAACAGTTCAGTGGGGATGACAGTCTGGGAGAGAAGGACCTGAGTCATTTTGTGTACCGATTTGTGTATGGTCTGCGTCCGAAATCGGGGACATGATCAAGCAGCACACCGTGGACTGGCAAAGCAAGAAAATAGATGAGATCCTGAGGCATGCTAAATACTTTAGTGATGAGATTGAAGCCAAGCAACGAAAACTAAAAGAAAAGGCAATGTGGGCTCAAGTGAAGGTTGCAGAGAGACAGGAAGCTCAGATGATAGAACAAGCTAATAATCCAGGCATTAAATCAACATTTGGCCTAGGAAAAGGAAAAGGTAATATAGAAGAAGCCAAGAAGAAGTTCCCCTGTCACAATTGCGGAAGATTAGGGCACTGGAAATCCGAGTGTAAATATCCACCAGGTACCAATGATGAAAATCCGTCATTAAATCCACAGGTGCATGTGAGGGGAGTGGCCCACCGCCGCAACAGCAGAAGGCTGTTAATCTACAGAATCAGGTGCCAAAACCGCCCTTACCACAGAGCCGGAGCCCACAGAAGTATAGCAAAGAGACGGGATTCTACAATGAAGAACAGGTAAACAAACCGCAACGCGCAAGCGCTGTATCACAGTATTGGCTGCAAAATGACGAAAGTGAGCCAGAAAAGATTTATTGACGGTGCCAAAAAGAGGAAGCAGGGTGCGTACTTGGCGCATCTCTAGAAATAGATCAGACAGGACCATTTGTGGATGGGAAAGTTAATGATGAAAACATTACTTTTCTAGTAGACACTGGAGCTACACGATCCACTGTCAGATCAGCAGATGTTAAAAATCTTCCTCTTTCGGATGAAACAATCCAAGTAGTTGGTGTGTCTAACACCCAGATTAAAACGTACCTTACTGATCCTGTAAAGGTCAGAATAGGGAAATTTTCAGACATGCATCGATTTGTGGTGTGTGACACCAGTCCTGTGAATTTACTAGGAAGGGATTTATTGTGCAAGATGAATTGCACCATATTCTGTACACCAGACGGAATAGCCTTTGAAACACCAGATGAGGATGTTCTGTATAAAATGACCATAGCTAACCGAGAGTGTGAGGTTGCTGGAACCTATGCAGTATTCAATCCAGATGAATTGCCCCCGGAATTGAAACAGACACTGAAAGCGGCAGTTTGGGATTTCACTGGGGAAGATGTAGGTCTGATGAGAAATGTAGACCCAGTGAGAATTGCTGTAAAGGAAGGAGCTGTTTACCCAAATATTCCACAATACAGACTGACACCTGAAATAATAGCAGGAGTAACCCCTTTGATTGAGAAAATGATCCAGCAAGGAGTGCTGAGGGAGATAATGAGCAGTCCATGTAATTCACCTATCATGGGACTGAAAAGGATGTATGACGTTACAACGCACACTTTTACAACGCATGCACTTACAACGCATTTTTTACAACGCATAATCCATTACAACGCATGACATTACAACGCATGACACTACAACGCATTTTTAAAAAATACCTTTACAACGCATTTCCATTACAACGCATACTACCTTTACAACGCATACCATTACAACGCATAATATTAAATTACATTTAAGGTAAGTATTAGATAGTATAGGGGTAAAAATTACTATTCTAACTCCAGGGGGTGCAACAGTAGGGTAAGTGTTGGATAGTATAGGGGTAAAAATTACTATTCTAACTCCAGGGGGTGCAACAGTAGGGTAAGTGTTGGATAGTATAGGGGTAAAAATTACTATTCTAACTCCAGGGGGTGCAACAGTAGGGTAAGTGTTGGATAGTATAGGGGTAAAAATTACTATTCTAACTCCAGGGGGTGCAACAGTAGGGTAAGTGTTGGATAGTGTAGGGGTAAAAATTACTATTCTAACTCCAGGGGGTGCAACAGTAGGGTAAGTGTTGGATAGTATAGGGGTAAAAATTACTATTCTAACTCCAGGGGGTGCAACAGTAGGGTAAGTGTTGGATAGTATAGGGGTAAAAATTACTATTCTAACTCCAGGGGGTGCATCAGTAGGGTAAGTGTTGGATAGTATAGGGGTAAAAATTACTATTCTAACTCCAGGGGGTGCATCAGTAGGGTAAGTGTTGGATAGTATAGGGGTAAAAATTACTATTCTAACTCCAGGGGGTGCATCAGTAGGGTAAGTGTTGGATAGTATAGGGGTATAAATTACTATTCTAACTCCAGGGGGTGCATCAGTAGGGTAAGTGTTGGATAGTATAGGGGTAAAAATTACTATTCTAACTCCAGGGGATGCATCAGTAGGGTAAGTGTTGGATAGTATAGGGGTAAAAATTACTATTCTAACTCCAGGGGGTGCATCAGTAGGGTAAGTGTTGGATAGTATAGGGGTAAAAATTACTATTCTAACTCCAGGGGGTGCATCAGTAGGGTAAGTGTTGGATAGTATAGGGGTAAAAATTACTATTCTAACTCCAGGGGGTGCATCAGTAGGGTAAGTGTTGGATAGTATAGGGGTAAAAATTACTATTCTAACTCCAGGGGGTGCATCAGTAGGGTAAGTGTTGGATAGTATAGGGGTAAAAATTACTATTCTAACTCCAGGGGGTGCATCAGTAGGGTAAGTGTTGGATAGTATAGGGGTAAAAATTACTATTCTAACTCCAGGGGGTGCAACAGTAGGGTAAGTGTTGGATAGTGTAGTGTAATATTATGCGTTGTAATGGTATGCGTTGTAATGGTAGTATGCGTTGTAAAGGAATGCGTTGTAAAGGTAGTTTTTAAAAATGCGTTGTAGTGTCATGCGTTGTAATGTCATGCGTTGTAATGGATTATGCGTTGTAAAAAATGCGTTGTAAAGGTAGTGCGTTGTAAAAGTTGCGTTGTAAAGGTTGTTCCCTGACTGAAAAAGCCAAGTGGGAAATTCAGGATTGTGCAAGATTTGAGAAAGATTAACAAGATTGTCGTCTCATGTTGTCCAATTGTTCCAAATGTCCACAGTAATTTTGTATCAGATCCCATATGATGCAGAATGGTACACAGTAATTGATTTGTGTCATGCTTTCTTTTCCATTCCATTGCATCATGACAGCCAGCCGCTTTTTGCCTTTCGGTTTGGAAACCGTATTTTGGCATGGTGCCGAATCCCACAGGGGTACGCAGAAAGCCCCTCCATTTTTTTGTTTGTCAAAATTGTTTTTATTAGCCACAAAAAGAGAGCATAACATACAGAACAGACCATGACATGTGCCTCATAGCTGAATGGAGCAGCAAGCGATAGTGGATACAACAACGTACCAACCCTTAGCCGAACCCAAAATAGGCGAGCCTCCCCAATCGTAACATTCGCTATAGGAGGGGTACAGAAAAGCTAACATAAAGGGGGGAGGCAGGCCCGGGAGTGATACCCCGGAAACCTCCAGTGGGCGCCCATCGGGTACTAACAGTCCCGTGCCGGTCCGGCACTCAAAAGGCTTGGCCTAAACGCCCCGCTGGCACTATGTCATGAGGCTGCAACTTCAATTTACGATCATCCCCAACTCCCCACATTCCCTCCCTACCCCCCCACCCCACCCCCAAATCATAAGAGAAAAAAGAGAGAAAGAGAAGGAAAAGTAGAAAAGAGAGAGACAGGGGAGGGACTCCGGTAGCGGGGCCCGAAGGCCCGGCGCTGTGACAAGGGAAGGGAGATGTCCGTCCCAAGCGGAGGCTGGTCAAGGGCTCACCCAAGAACCCCGGAACCGCAATCTGTACAAGCAGGGGATGTCACCCAAAGCCGCAGCGGCCGACTACAATTGAAACAGCCGTAGGCCCCTAAGCTGAGGCGGGCAAACCGCCGCCGGCATACCTCTAGAAAGGAAAGTCAGCAACGGGCCCCACTTGAGCTCAAACGCGGCATAGTCATCCCTGAAGATATCCGTCATTCTCTCTAGGCTCAGGAGTCTCCAGAGGCGGGCATGCCACATCGAGGCCGTGGGCGCCGTCTGCTTCTTCCAGTTGGCTGCAATGGCCACCTTCGCCGCCCCCAAGCACAGCCACATCACTGCCTTATCCGCTCTGGTTTGGTAGCGCAGGGAGGGGTCTCGCAGGCCCAACAATGCTGTCGCCATTGAGGTGGGGATCGGGTAGCCCAACATAGATTTAATTTGCGCCAAGATCTCTTCCCAGAAGGGGCGGATCGTAGGACAGGTCCACCAAATGTGCTCAAAGTCCCCCAGTAACCCGCATCCCCTCCAACAGCGATCAGAGGTGCCTGGAAAGATACGCCGCAATTTGTCTGGATATAAATACCAATCCATCATTACCTTCATGTGCGCCTCTCGCAATTCTATCGAGTGGTTGTGCTTAGAGATGTCCGACCACAACGCCTCCCACTCCCATTCCTCAATTGGTCGCAGCAGCACCCCCTCCCATTTAGCCTTAAATCGTGGGGACGGGGAGACTACAGTGGCCAAAAGGTGACCATAAAGAAAGGAGATTGCCCCCTTCATAGATGTGGTAGTGCGCGCAAATTTTTCAAAGGGTGTCTGGGGCCTGCGGACCGCTGCCTGGAGCTCCTGTGTTTGAAGCCAGTGCTTGAGCTGGAGGTATCGATAGTGTTCAGTGTGCGGAAGGCTAAAGTCAGTCCTACATTCGGAAAAGGTCATCAACCGTGTCCCCCTAAAAAGATGTCCGACCATTAAACAACCCCCCTCCTCCCACGCAGCGAATGGCCCTCTAGTAAGCGCCGGCGGAAAGGCCGCCAACCCATGAATAGGTGTGTGGGGGGAAGGGAAAGTGGTCCACCGTTCGTTCGAAGCCAAAGTGTCCCAAACCCGCAACGTTGTTCTAGTGGGCGTGCTGATGTAGGCGTTTTCCGGTCTATCTTGTTTCGGGCGCCACGCCAAATCCCAAATTGTCCGACCTGCCACCGACCTGTCCATATGTAGCCAATGTTTATCCGATTCTCTCTTCGACCATTCTATCAAAACGCGCAGTTGAGCCGCCTTGTAGTAAAGGTGGAAGTCGGGGAGGCCTGCCCCGCCCGCAGAACGCGGCCTCCGCAACAAGGAAAATGACAGCCGGGCTCTGCCCCCCTGCCAGATGTAGCGAGAGCATAGGGAGCGTAGAGTCGAGAAAAAGGAGAGAGGGATATCAATGGGGAGGGCTTGGAACAAGTGGAGCAACTTCGGCAATATCGTCATTTTGAGCGAGTGAATACGCCCCAGCCAGGAGATAAACAAAGGCTTCCAGCACGCTAAGTCAGCCTTAATATGCACAAGAAGGGGGGGGGGGGGGAAGTTGGCCTTATATAGATCATCTACGGATGGGGTGAGCTGAACTCCCAAGTATTGGAGCGATGTAGTCGCCCAACGGAAAGGTGTGCTCCTCTGGAGGTGCGCTAGCTCATCACCCTGAAGCGTAAGATTAAGGATATACGACTTGTCCTGATTAATCTTGAACCCCGCCACTCGTTCATAGCGCCGCAGCTCTGCGTGGAGAGTCGGAAGCGACGCGGAGGGGTGAGTGAGGGATAGAAGCACATCATCAGCGAACAGGGAGATCTTATGGTCCTCTCCTGCGAACGGGATACCCGTAATCTGCGGGTTGCGTCGAATGGCCATCGCCAGCGGCTCAATGCTCAGGGCAAACAGGAGGGGGGACAGCGGGCACCCCTGCCTGGTGCCCCTAGAGAGGGCGAACGGAGCCGAACAGGTCCCATTGACCTGGACCCGCGACATAGGAATTCGATAGTTGGCCCGTATCATCGCTATAAAGGCGTCTGCAAAGCCCATCCGACGCATGGTGGAGAAGAGAAAGCCCCAGTCCACCCGGTCGAACGCCTTCTCGGCATCCAGACCAACCAGGACGGCCGGCAAGCGTCGTCTAGAAGCCTTTTCTATGAGATGCACTATGCGTCGTGTGTTATCGTGCGTTTGCCTCCCTGGAATGAAACCCGATTGGTCGGGATGGATCAGCGCTGCCATTAGAGGGCTGAGCCTAGCTGCCAGAATAGAGGAATACAATTTAGCGTCTAGGTTTAACAACGCGATTGGGCAGTAAGAGGAACAGTGATCCTTGGGTTTCCCCGGCTTGGGGATGACCGTAATAACCGCCTCCGCCATGGATGGGGAGACCACCCCCTGAGTGATGACGGCGTTAAACAGAGATTGCAGGCGTGGGGCCAGGTCCGGCGCGAAGGTACGATAGAATAGGGCTGTGAGGCCATCGGGCCCCAGAGCTTTATTCAATTTAAGTGCCATTATAGCCCTGGTGACCTCCTCCAACGAGATGGGGGCGCAGAGGTCCGCGTTGGCCGCAGCGGCAACTTGAGGGAGTTGTAACTCCTGCAGATAATCTTCCTGCGCTGGGCCTTCCAAAGGATCCGACGAGTAGAGCTTGCTATAAAAGGAGCGGAAGCAGTCCGCCTTGCCCGCATCAGAGTGAGTAACCACGTCTGCGGCATCCCTCACCCCCTCGATATATTCCTTATCCCGTTTAACTCTGAGCTGTCTGGCCAGGTGCCTCCCCACCTTGTTCCCCTGGATATACGAGGTGTGACGTAGCCGCAAGAGGGTAAGTTCAGCCCTGTTGGCATAGATAGACTTGAGTTTGCCCCGTAGCGCCATAAGGGGCCGCAAGGTGAGGCGAGAAGGCTTGGTCTTATGGGCCTGCTCCGCCGCCACTAACTCCTCCTCCAGGCGTTCCCGTTCAGCTGCTCTCTGCCGGTTAAGCGCGGAGTTGAGTGCGATGCATTTACCCCTGAGCACCGCCTTAAAGGCGTCCCATCGCGTCTGCTCTGAGGTCTCCTCTGCGCCGTTGAGGGCAAAGTAGTCATCTATAGCCTCCCGTAGCGATGCGCGCAGCACTATATCCCTGGTGAGGGAAGCGGGGAAATACCATTTCCGCTGGCGATCCCGGGGGCCCGGCCAGTGAAGTGCGATCGTGACCATACTATGGTCAGAAACAGAGAGCGGAAGGTTCTGCGCATCTCGCAATGACCCCGAAAGAAAGCGATTAATGAAAATATAGTCCAACCGGGAATACGACCGGTGGACATGTGAAAAATGGGTATAATCCTTCGTGGAAGGATGAAGGGTGCGCCAGGTGTCGCAAAGGCCCAAATCAGAAAAGCGTTGTTTAGAAGCCGCTGAAAAGGCACCCGACTCAGCCCTCTGTGAGTGCGAACTATCCAACTCTGCCCGCCACACCAGATTAAAGTCCCCCATCAGAACCACCGAGCCCTCCGCGAACTGCTCCAATCGCGAGCAAAAAGTGGACAGAAACCCCGCATGACCAGTGTTGGGTGCGTAGAGGGAAATGAAGGTGCAGGTCTGCCCCCGTAGGACCCCTTTTACCATCACCCACCTCCCTGCCTTGTCCGAGCAGACCTCCAGCGGCTGGAACCTTACTCCGCTATGAAACAGCAACATCACCCCCCTGTGCTTGGTGGTGGCTGACGAACTGTACATGAGTGGGTATGACCTATGCCGCAGCCTATGGTCTTCCCCCCTACGCAGGTGCGTTTCTTGCAGCGCAACTATGTCTAGGTGACGATCCGATATGTACTTCAGCACCCTCTGATGCTTCTGGGGGGAATTGAGCCCTTGTACATTCCAGGAGCCTAGGGATACAGCCATTGTGCATGGAATGTATGCAACCCTCAGCAGCCAAGCCCAGCGCCCGTCCCCCCCTCCCCGGTGTCAACGAAAGAAAGGGAGAAAAAGAAGGAAAGGAGAGAAGAAAAAGGAAGAAAAATAACCCAAACACCCCATTGCTACACAGCATTCAAGTGGTAAGTACTCGGAGGGTATGGCAACCCGCCCCCCCCCCACCCCGGCAGCTAGCGAGCGTGGCCTCAGGAGCTCATAACCAGTGCACAGGATCTCCCTCCGCTGGATAAAGCAATCCTCCAAATGGCGTCACCCGTGGAATCATTTGGGAGGGGCACGACCCACCGTGGCCCATTCTCCGGCCTTTGCCCCGGTGCCTCCAGCTGCTGTAGCCCCCCCTTCGACCTGCTCATCTTCTGGTGTGGAAAGACCCAGAATGGCCCTGCCGGCCGCCAAGTCTGTCACAGTTCGTTGCTTATTCTGGTATTCAAACGATAGGCCAAAGGGGAAAGTCCAACGTGACCTGATGTGCTCCGCTCTTAATTTAGTAGTCAGAGGCCGAAAGGACTGGCGCCTCGCCAACGTCGCCGGGGATAGTTCCTGGTACAGCGCACATGTAAACCCCTGGAACGACACCTCAGAGGTCCTCCGGGCCGCCGCTAGGACAGCCTCCTTGATTTTGTAGGAGTGAAATTTAGCCAGTATGTCTCTCGGCCTCCGTTTGTCTCCAGGCGCCAGAAAGCCCACCCTGTGTGCCCGGTCAAGCTTGATCTTGAGGGTCTGCGGCTTCACCACCTCAGCGAAGAGGCCCTCAAGGAAGGCCTCTAGGTCCGGGCCCTCCGCTTGTTCCTCCAAGTGGCGCACGCGTATGTTATCGCGGCGAGCGCGGTTCTCCAGATCCTCCGCCTTGAGCTGCGTTGGCGCCAGTTGATATCGAAGAGCCTGAATCTGTCGCGAGTGATCCGTGGACCTGCCGTCCAGGCTCTCATGGCGTGCCTCCAACTCCTCCACTCGCGTGCCCACCGCGTCGACGTCGTGCCGGAGGCCGGACAGCTGGTCGCGCAAGTTCGCCCGCAACTGGTCCACCGAGCGTTGGGTATCCCGGCCAATCTCCTGCCGCAGCTCCGCCTTGAAATCTCGCAGTGAGGCCAGGAGATCCTCCTTAGTTAGCGCCATCGCTCCCGGCGACGCCGCCGGGGCCCCAGACAGCCCCCTGTCCGCTGGACTGAAGAAGGCGGTCACGGAGGCGGTGCGTTTTGCCTGGCCCTTCTTAGCCGGCATATGGCCGCCCCCACCGGCTCGACCAGCGCATCGCTCGAGTAAGGGCCCCCCGAACAGTCCCTGGGGCCTCAGCCTGCTCCGACTGCTCCCTTCAGCCGCACCGGGCCCCCCACGCCAAGGCCTCCGCCGGGACCCCCGGGACCTGCTAGTCGCTGCGAATGAGGAGGCGGACCTCCTCCGGCACCTCCGTCCGGCGCTCTTATGCCCCCTTCACAGTCTCTTTCTTCTGCCCCCCAAGGGGAAGGCACGCCACAAGCAGGCCGCAGCCGAGGGCCCCCGGGGCGCCCACGCAGTCAAGGCCTCTCACCAGCGCCGCAGGGTTGAGGAGACCTCCACGGCGACCCAACAGCAGGCTCTCCGCCCCCTCAGTCCAGGCTCGTGAACTCTCTCACACGGGGCCCCCCGGTAGCGCTCACTCCCGCTCCTCACCGTGCCTCCGCCGCTCCGACTCCTCTCCCTCCACCATGAGGCCGCAGCAGCCGGGGCCACGAGATCTCGGGGCCCCGCCTCCGCATCGTCCGCCGCCTCGGGAGGATTCCCCTCCGGACCGTGCCTGGCCTTCCTCACGGCCCCTCCGGGCCCGAGCCTCCACGAGGGCCCCCAGGGAGAAGCCGCCACATTCGCCTCCAGGCCAGGCGCACTGGTCCCTCAGTCGCGGCCGATGCAAAGTGCCGATCCATCGGCGGGAGCCGCCATCTTGGCCGCCGCGGCGCCGCCGCAGTCGCGGGTCTCGGGAGCCTCAGCCAGCCGCCGCTCGGGAATCGCCCAGGTCTACCGGTGCCCAGCAGCTCGCCAGCGCATTCGGTGAGCGTTCGTCCCGCCCAGGGACCCAGGAACCGCTCTGAAGCCGGGGTAAGCCCGGGGTGGTGCGGGAGCCGACTCGGATCACGTCCGATCGGCCATCTTGCCCAAGCCACGCCCCAGCCCCTCCATTTTTAATCAGTTGTTAAAGAAATCCCTGGAGAGTCTTACTATGCCTGAGAGTTCAGTTTTAGTACAGTACATTGACGACCTATTGGTAGCGTCAAAGACACGTGAGGCCTGTGAAACAGACACCATAGCATTGTTAAATCATTTGGCAGATGGAGTACTGAAGGTATCTCCAAACAAATTGCAATACTGTAAGAAGGAAGTGACAAACTTGGGTCACAATATCGAAAAAGGCCTGAGAAAAGTAACCATAGACAGAATCAGAATCATTAGAGGAATGAGAGCTCCAATGACCCAAAGGGAAGTGAGAATGTTTCTAGGAATGGTCGGTTACTGTCGTCAGTGGATAAGTAATTTTTCCCTGATTGCCAAACCATTAGTGAAACTGACAAAAAGTGAGGTAAAAGACCCCCTTGAACTGAACAAAGAAGAAATGGCAGCATTTAAACAGTTGAAGAACAGTCTTTGTGAAGCCCCTGCGCTGGGTATGCCAGATTATGAAAAGGAGTTTGAGCTATACTGTAGTGAGCGAAATGGATGCGCACTTTCAGTGTTAATACAGAAACATGGAAGACAAAGGAGACCAGTGGCATATTTCTCTTCAATGTTAGACCCAGTGGCAATAGGGTTGCCAGGATGCCTGAAAGCAGTAGCAGCTACATGCCGAAGCTTGGAGCAGAGTGAGGGAATCGTGATGGGGTATCCAGTAAGAGTGTTTGTACCCCATACTGTGGCGATCCTTTTAACAAGGAGTCGAACACAGTTCATGTCACATAGTCGGCTGACTAAGTATGAAAAGGTCATTCTAGGTGCAACCAATGTGAGTCTGGAAAGATGTGTGAATGTGAATCCAGCTACACTTTTGCCTGATGCGGAGAGAGTGGCGATAAGAGAGGAGGCTGATCATGATTGTCTGGATGTGCTTGACTATTGCACAACACCTCGTCCTGATATAAGAGATCTACCACTGCCAGAGAGTGATCATGTGTTTTTTGTGGATGGATCCTGTTTGAGAACGGATGAAGGAGTGTTGAGCGCAGCCTATGCAGTATGCACAGTTTCAGCAGTTATAGAGGCATCGCCCTTGAAAGGAGTTAGATCCGCTCAAGTAGCAGAAATAGTGGCATTAACCAAGGCATGCAAGATTGGGAGGAATGCGAGAGTGACTGTGATGACTGATAGCCAGTATGGCTTCGGAGTTGTCCACGACTTCGGCCAACTATGGCTGCAAAGAGGTTTCCTGACCTCGAGTGGAACTCCCATAAGGAATGCAGAAGTGGTTGGGAAATTGCTTGAGGCAATACAGATGCCCAAAGAACTGGCTGTGATAAAATGTGCTGCTCCTGGACAAGGTAGTGATTACATCACTACCGGAAACCGTTTTGCAAACGACATGGCTCAGTATTGTGCCCGAAACAAATATTCAATCAATCGTTCAAAAGAAAAGGAAATGTCTTCTTGCTCCATAATGTTCACTAACGTTGTGGGAACCTGGGAAGAAGTGAGGCAGTTGCAGGATGAAGTAGTGGATGAGGAAATGAGACAGGGGGTAAAGGCAGGATGTGCACCCAGGGAAAAGGATCATGTGTGGGTCTATCGGGATGGAAGACCAGTAATGCCTGATAGCATGATGTCAACCTTGGCACGGATGTATCATGGCCAAGGACATCTGGGAAGGGATGCCATGATAAGGGCTTTTAAGCAGACCTGGTACAATCCGAAATTCAGGTTGATAGCAGAAAGTCTCTGTCAGAGATGCCTGACATGTCAGCAGTACAACCCTGGAAGGAAAACGGTGGTGAGTCTAGGCACCATAACCCGGGAAGGAGGACCTTTCACCAGAATGCAAGTAGATTTCATTGAAATGCTCCCTTATAATAAACTGAGGTATGTTTTGGTGGTAGTTTGTCTGTTCTCTAGGTGGGTGGAGGCATACCCAACCAGAAGAAATGATGGAATCACAGTGGCCAAGCTATTGTTGAGGGAATTCATCCCAAGGTACGAGTTTCCAATAACCATAGAATCAGACAGAGGAGGACATTTCTACAATGAGATCATGAAGTTGATTTGTGAAGCATTGGGTGTACAACAAAAACTGCATTGTGCCTACCGACCAGAGGCTTCTGGTGTGGTCGAGCAAATGAATGGTACTATCAAAAACAGAATAGGGAAAATGTGTTTAGCCACAGGTTTGAAATGGCCTGATGTCTTGCCTCTGGTTTTGATGACCATTAGGTCTACTCCAGACAGAACCACAGGTTTGAGTCCACACAAGATCATCATGGGACGCGCCATGAGACATGTGTTTGTACCAGTCAACAAGCTGATGACTATAACTGATGACATGATTTTGGATTACTGTAAAGGCCTGGCTGACGCAGTTCATTCTGTGTTTCACCAGGTTGGAGCGGATGCCACCACACTTGAAAAGAAACCAGCCCATGATTTGAGCCCAGGGGACTGGGTGAGGATAAAAGTCCACAGAAGAAGAAATTGCCTGGTTCCAAGGTGGGGAAGGCCAAGACAGGTCATTTTGACCACAACGACTGCTGTAAAGTGTGCAGGACTGAAAAACTGGATACATGCAAGTCACACTTTGAGAGTTCCAAATCCAGCAGACGGCATTGGAAAAGAATACTTTGACGAATCAGACTCAAGTGATGAGTCAAGCAATGAGAGTATAAAATCAAAGGAAAATCCTGAAAGGGGGGAAACGGAGCCAAGACTGGTTCAGACCCCCAGAGAAGAAATCCTGAGGAAAAGATTGCAGATATCAGATGATTCAGATTCTGGAGGCGAACAGAACGCCAATGGTGAGCACGGATAGAAGAAAAGAAAAGAAAAGAACGTTCAGTCAAAAGTAACATTCACTCCAAATGAGAGAGTAGGAGAAATTCCACCTGAGAAAATATTGGAAGAAGAAGAAGGGACTGTCACAGAAAGAGAGGGACAGATTGCGGAAAACCCCCGAGGAGGTGTAGGGAACTGCAACACACAGCTAGGTGAAGGGAAAAGTATTCAGCAGGGAGATTGCGTGCAGGAGACCCGAAGAGGGACAGAAGTAGGGCCATCACCAGAGGTGGAAAAGGAGATTACTGAGACAGAAAAACCAAACAAGACAGAATCTGAAGACAATGAAACTGAAATACCAGAAGGTCGAGTTCTGAGAAAGAGAACTTGGATCGAGGAAAGAAACGGCAAAGACGGCAAAGCAAGAAGGAATGCTAAAGCAGATATTTGGCCAAACAAAATTAAGAAACTGAGATACAGATTGACACGAACTAAACCCTCAGAGGCTGAACAAGTGAATGAAGTAACCAGTCAACATCCAGAGAAAGAGGGAGAAACAGAAGTGTCAGAAGCAAACAAACGTGCAAGAAAACCAAATCAGAAATATAAGTCGCCTGAATGGACGTACGTGGCACTGCCTGAACAAAGAGAAGAGGCAGATAGTCAAGGAAATCCAGAGGAGACTTGGCTGAAATTGATAAAAGAAGAAGAAACAGGGGAAATCCTGAGAGTTATCTTATCCGACATTGGAGAAGAAGCGGAAGATCAGGAAATCCTGCATGTGGATGACGAGAAGGAAGTGAAAAATGACGAAAAACCAAACTGAGTAATTTATATTGATCCTTGGAGGAATACACAGGATTGAATAAGAAAATCTAAGTATTTGGACTACCTGATAAGTTTTAGCTCTTGTAGGAAAGCTAAAAGAGGCGGAGTAGAAGAGGCTAAGTCAAAAGACACGGTTAGATCTAACAAGATGGCTAACATAGATGATAACAAGAGTAGATGTACCTTCATGAGAAGATGGTGCAAGGTATGTTGTTGTTGTACAGGACTATTAATGCTTCTTTGGAGCGTACTCGCTCTTTTGATCTCTTTCAAAGTAACCTTAGATACATTAGCAGGACATACTGAGAACATGACTAACATAGTAAAAGGTTCGCAAAAAGTAATACCAGTTAGAACCAGCACTGAGCATGTGCATCAAGATAGGTCTATAACTGATTTTTCTAGCAATGTGTTTTCAAAATTATTGTATGAATATGTAAAAACAATGGACGTAAGGGATTGCTATGTCTGCATGCAATTACCTGCCTCTGTTTCAGAAGGGGTGACTTATCATCACCACCCAGCAACTTATGGAATAACATGTAGCGTCTTAACTAGTATATTTTATCAGGTAGGAAAATTAGAGTATAATTTGTCTAATATAGATAATATTCTTGGACGATTGCCCATGAATAAAGAATTAAATCCAGCTAAAGATGCTAATGTATTAGGAGAAATTTTTATAGAAACTAAAGGACTAACTCTAGAATACATTTTTAAGAACAATTTAACTTGTAGTTTGAAACCAGAAGAGAAAACATTCTTGGATATGGTAGAGGAGAGGAGGTTGAAAATACACAAGAATGCAGATGGACATAAAGAAGGGGAAACATTTGGGCAATAGATGGGAACAAGGAAACGAAGGGTGATGTTAGACCAACAATAGCTATAGATTCACCACAGAAAGGCAAATTATGCATCATGAGAGAAAGATCCCAATATGATTATATATATCTAGGGACAAGTGAGTGTCATGATACATATTTCATTGCATCCGGATGGGGATTTAGAGGTGGAGAAGACCCAGTTTTTCCTGGATTGTATTATATTTGTGGGAACAAGGCTAATTACAGGTTGCCTGACCATTGGTATGGCACATGTTATGTAGGCCTGGTCTTTCCAAAGATCTTTCACATGGATAGAGTAGAAAATAGTGGACCAAATAACCTACTAATGCATAGCAGAAGAGAAACTTGGTTAGAAATTGTAGGTGATATTTTTGGAGACTTGATACCAGCAGTGGGAATATCTTTGAATGCAAATAATATTCGGAAGCTGTCCACCATAGTGGATCGTTTGTCAACAAGCACAGCTGGAGGATTTCTTTTGGTAAACACTGAATTGGTTGCCATGCGTGCTATGATTATGCAAAATTGACTTGCCCTTGATATCTTATTGGCAAAAGAGGGTGGAGTCTGTGGAATGCTGAAAGTTCAACATTGTTGCACTTACATTCCTGATGAAAGCAGAGATCTAAAAGTCTATATTAAGAATATTACAGAATTGCATGATGAAATAAAACCACTGGAGGTTGAAAGTATCTGGACTAGAATTAGTAATAAGATGGCTGCTATAAAAGCTTTCTTGGGGAAATTAGGTAGTACTATAATAGGGTAAATATTATTTCCATTAACCTGTGTGATTTTCGTATTATTACTACTTAGATTAGGATGTATGTGTTGTAGATATAGAAGAAATAAAAAGAAAGTCAAACGAGAAATTTACAAAAAGAGGGAAAGGAAACCATAAAAAGATCTCAATGAAATAGAATTGGAAGAATGGAAGGAGACCATGTATGACAAAACAAAAAGAGAAGTCGAAAGGGAAACAGAATTTTAAGCAAGAAGACATTTCAAATTTCTGTAAAAGGGAAAAAAATTGAAATTTTTGTGGGTTTTTTGTGGTGATAAAATCACCAAAGGGGGGATTGATTGAGCGGGTAAAATGTTTTGTTTTTATATACCCAATCCATTTATATAAGTTTATATTAAAAGGACTAAACGATTAATTTTAATGATTAACCGTGTGCTGTAATGAATTAAACAACCCTATTAACCGAGAGAATACACAGGGAAAGCATCTGCATGGCTAAAATAATAAGTGAAATACGTTTGTATTCATATTAAAAATAATGAGTGTTGTTTGGTAATGTTAATGTGATTTGCGCTTAAATAAACCAGCATTAACGGCTTTAAATGTTGCATATGGCTAGATAAGGGCATACACATAAGGGTATTAGTAAGGGAATAACACTGTTTAAATCATTTCCATGTATTAATTACGATTTTGTGTTTCTTTTACTAAAGTTGACCATTTCGGCCTACTAAAAGATGGCTGCCGACTGAATCCTTACTAAAGTACATGACTTCATAATTTGAGCAATGGAGAAAGGGCCTGGACTGATTTCATTGCGTCCTTTCCATGAACTATTGAACCAGGTCCATGAAGAATACTCTGGGCGAGATGCCAATGTCCTTGAACATGGAAGAAATGTTGCCATCTGGGAACCAAAAACCACCTATTCACAATAGACTGATACTTTCCTGACCTGGGAACAGCTTTTCCATGCGCCTAGTTTATTCATCATCCGTATGTGAAATTTGGAGAAGGTTTCTTAATGTATTGGGACGAGGCTGAATTCAGCCAATCAGCAGCCTGGAAATAAAGAAAATGATACTGTAATATGTAAATTTTAGTATAAATATTAGTAGTCTAGAGAGAGAAATTAGGTTACCACCCCAAGAGCTTGAGACGCACCCTGATCGATGCTACTCCATGCGGCACTCCATGCTGACAGCAGAGGACGGGACGGTAGAACTCTGATGAATTTCTGAGGACCAGTTTCTGACTTAGAGAACGACAATTAGCCATATAGGTAATTATGACAAAAGATAATATTGCATTGTTAGGATTTAACCTGAAAATGTAATTAGATAAAGAAAAATCATTGTTTGAAGAACTGTGTCGGGTGGTTATTTCTTGTAATGTTTTTATTGATTAATATGAGAGTTGAAGTGTTTTCCATCAAATTCCGAATCAACTAAATGATCTAGTCGACCTCCAGATGGTGGAACTGTTAGGGTAATTTAATAGATGTGGTTTCCTCTATCCAAGTTAAGAGAACTGTAGTTCGGGATATATTTCGAAGATCCCTCTGTAGGCATGGATAGTTTTGATGAGAATGAATGTTGGTGTTATGGGCCCCACCAGCGTGTGATGTGTGTATGTGTGTGTGACTGTGAAATCATTCCGTCCGTGGAAGCAGGGGGAGATTTTGGATTCTGAACTGCACCCCCGGCAGGACCAGCTATCTCCGAAGGAGAGGTGGGCCGAGGTGCCGCCTGAGCAAGACACAGGGGTGATGGCCTGGGTGGCTAAGGACACCTCAAGGAACAGTCGTTCTGAGCTGCTGCTGAAATGCGCTAGGCAGAGGAGGGCATTGGCGTGGCGCACTTGTCTTGGACCTCCAGGCAGCATCCGGGACCTGGCACTCCCAATCCTCCTTGCACTCTGATCAGACTACTGGGGGGACACAAGCTGCCAAGGCTGCTCGACCTTCACTCTGCTGGGTAGGTCTCCACAAATGGCAGACCCTTGAGTCAGATGGTCTCTTGCAGGGGTTGAAGATCTTTGCTTGAAACAGCTGAGGCAGGCCATGCAGTCCATCCCAAAACAGACCAAGCGTGCCCAATCGATCAGAGTATTCTGCACTGGAAGGACCCTCCCCAGGCAGGCCGCCCTGTACCAGGATGTCGGCTTCATGTCCCTACCTGCTGTCAGGGAAGACAGGCTCAGAGGAAAGGCTCATCAGGGAGGGCTGGGAGGCAGGTGTGGACCCAGGCCCCTGGGGGACAAGGCATGCCGGTGTTGGAGCGCGGAAACCTGGGTAACAAGGATCAGGACAAAACCCTGTACCTAATATCCTCCCTTCGTCACAGACCAAATATCACATTAACACATTCACTCCTACAATCATTGGTGGGGCCCATAACACCAACATTCACACTTCTCTTCTCACTGGCCTGCGCTTACAGGAGAGATAAATGTTCCAAGCGCTGACATGAAAGGAATACCTTATAACCTATAGAGAGAAATGTATTTACACTTCTATGCACTAATACCCTTATCACTACCCATCATAAACCTAAACATTAAGATGCTCCTCCCACGTGATCAATGGATCAATTAGTTGATTTGATATTGAAGATTTAGTCCAGCTAAAGCATACTCAAAGATCCTGATCTATACCCTTTTTACAAAAAAACAACCAAACACATTTTCTTGTTAATCAATATTTGTTTATCTAAATAATGCAAGAATTTTAGTTCCATCTAGTAAATTTATTAATCATTATGCAAATCACAGAACACCATATTTACCTATTCTGGCATCACATTTAATCGTCAGCACGCTACAGTCCCAAAGATTGGGTCAAGGACCAGTGACGTGCAAGTATCGATTAGTGCCCATAGATTTTTGGAAGTCCTTAGTTCATCGAGAAACTGGGCAGCAATTCAGTCTGTCAAAGATTCAGTAACACAGCCGTCACGTAGTGTCACAGTCATCTCCGTCAGCAAAGGAAACACGCAATCCAACAATCCAACAACTCTCTCTATTCTAACGTCAGTTTTATAATGGAAATAAGGTCTAAAAGATACAATTTAGAGAATTTGGGCTCATCCCATTGGTTGGTTGGGATCGTCCGTGACGTTTCACACAGTTCATGATGTTAAGTCATCCTACATGTTCCATCCGGTTTTTATAAAAGTCTTTTGTCGAAACACTTGGCAGGCATCCCGTCGGGACCTTGCTTGGGCACATTGAGTCTAGGGTCATGTTGAGGCCACTGGTACATGATGTTGGCACAGGCGCACTTTGTCTGTCTGAAACCTCGTGGAATGGTGGCCATCGCGTCGAGTTAGTCAGGCGGCCATCTTGATTTTAGGCCCAAAAGATAACTTAAGTGAAACAAACACAAAAAGTAATTAAAACATAGAAATAACGACTAAAATGTTAAACCCGCACTAATTCCCTTATGTGCTTGTAATTATCTAGCATATGGCGACATTTAAAGCGTTCATATTCACTCATTGATGTCATCTGGTGCAACATATGATAACGTCACAAAAGCAACATATATCATGCAATATTCTATTTTCCTAGTATTAGTAAGCGTACATATGTTAATTACAAATTATTTTAGCCATGCAAAATGCAAATCCCACGTATATTTTGTACATTAGTAATGTTGGTTAAACTTCACACAAACACATTAATAATATTATAATTAATAGATTATTCGAATTAGTATTAACATGCAGGAAAAAGAGGGGTATACACAATGTTGTTCTACCCGCTCCATCAATCCCCCCTTTGGTGATTATATCACCACACCATTACATTTTTTTATTACTTTTCATGGAGTCGAAGTAAGTTCTTGCTTTTATTCACAATTCAGTCTTCCCCGTTTCTTCTCTTTAAGCTGTCTTATACATATTTTCCTTAACTTCTTCTAATCCTATGTCTTCAAATTCCCTCTCTGGTTTCTTATCTTTTCTCCTTAAATTTTCTCTTTTTAACTTTTTCTGAATGTTCTTCTTTTTATGACAAAGACGCCCTAATCTTAATATTAATACTAGGAAAATCACACATGTTAATGGAATTAAGATTTTACCTAAAAAGGTACTACCTAGATTTACTAAGAAATTCTTAATAGCAGATAGTTTCTTTCCAATCTTCTCCCAAACACCTTCAACCGCCAGTGGTGCAATTTCGTCATGCAGTTCAGTTATATTTTTAATATAATAATAATAATACTTTATTCGGTATAATAAAAATACCACAAAAGTGCAGATCAAATACATCATAATATAAAAACAAAACAATCAACAGCTTAAAATAATACATATTCGATCCTTCCATGAGTGGGAACCCCTTATCACATGAAATTCATATTAAAGACCAATGAGAGGCTAACATCACGGGCCACAAAGGTACATATAAAAAACATCAAAATTAAGAGAGGAACATAATAATTTGACAGCTTAGAAGTGATATATATTCGCTCCCATCACAATTTGTTCATCTTTAATATAAATTTTCAAATCTTTACTTTCGTCTGGAATGTAAGTATAACAATGTTGAACTTTCAGCATTCCACAGACTCCTCCCTCTTTTGCCAATAATATATCAAGAGCAAGTCGATTTTGCATTACCATGGCTCGCATGGCAACCATTTCAGTGTTTACCAATAAAAATCCTCCAGCAGTACTTGTTGACAAGCGATCCACTACCGTTGATAGCCTTCTAATTTTGTTTGCGTTCAGAGATATTCCCACTGCTGGTATCAATGCTTCAAAAATATCACCCACAATTTCTGACCAAGATACTCTCTTTCTACGTGCTAAATAACTACCTAAGTTATGTACACCATCTTCTCCTCTTCCCATATGAAACATCTTCGGGAAAACCAGGCCTACATAACATGTGCCATACCAATGGTCTGGCAAACAATAATACGCCCTGTTCCCGCAAATAAAGTATAATCCAGGAAAAACTGGATCATTTCCTTCTTTAAATCCCCATCCACCCATGATTCGGTATGTATCATGGTACTCACTATTACCTACAAAATAATTATCATATGCAGTTTGATTCCTTCTAATACACAATTTCCCTTTCTGAGGCCAATCTAAAGCCATAGTTGGACTAGCTTCTCCTTGCAAGTGTTTTTCCATTTCTACATCCCAGACTGTCTTCTCCACCTTTCCTTCAGATGCCTTCCTTTGCATTTTCAATCTCCTTTCTTCAACCATATCCAAAAATGTATTTTCTTCTTTCTTTAAACTGCAAGTCAAATTGTTTCTAAATATGTACTCTAATGTTAGTTCTTTAGTCTCTAAGAAAAACTCACCTAATACCTTTGCAGGTTTTACCTTGTTAAGCTTGTTAATTGATGGTACTTGTGAAAATATGTTGGTCCCGATTCACAGAAGTAACTTAAGCCAAAATCCTAAACTTAATACCATTTTGGTATTCACAGAAGGCACTTCCTCATTTTGGTATTCACAGAAGGCACTTACTCATTTCGGTATTCACAGAAGTTAGGAGTCCTAACTTTAGGACTCCTAAATGCATTCTGTGAATACCTAAAGTCTTAAAATTAGGATTTTTCTCAATTTAGTAGTAGTAAAGTTAGGACTCCTAACTTTAGGACTCCTAAATGCCTTCTGTGAATACCGAAAGTCTTAAAATTAGGATTTATCTCAGTTTATGAGTAGTAAAGTTAGGACTCCTAAACTGAGAAAAATTCTAATTTTAGGACTTTCGGTATTCACAGAAGGCATTTAGGAGTCCTAACTTTAGGACTCCTAACTTCTGTGAATGCCGAAATGAGTAAGTGCCTTCTGTGAATACCAAAATGGTAGTATGTTTAGGATTTTGTCTTAAGTTAGTTCTGTGAATCGGGCCCGTTATCTATATCTGAAAAATAATACTCTAACTTCCCTGTTTGATAAAATAAACTAGCAGTTACACTACATGTTATTCCATAAGTTACAGGAAGTTGGTGATAAGTCACTCCCTCCGATACAGATGCAGGTAACTGCATACAAACATAGCAGTCCCTTACGTCCATTGTCTTTACATATTCATACAATAATTTCAAAAATACATTATTAGAGAAATCAGTTATTGACCTGTCTTTATGCAAATAGTTTCTATCTATTCTAGTTGGAACTACCCTTTGAATCTTTTCTATATTAGTTTTGTTTTCACTATGTCCTTCTATTGTATCTATAGTAACCTTAAATGAGATCATTAGAGCAAGTATACTCCACAGAAGCATTAGTAACCCTGTACAACAACAACACATTTTACACCATCTTTTCAAAAATATACATCTACCTCCTCTACTATCTGTGTTTGCCATTTTTGTTAAAATGAACAGTGTCTTTTGACTTAGCCTCTTCTACTTCACAACTAGTTTGTCTAACCCACGGCTCAAAGCACCTACTTGGTTCTACCAGTTTTGTCTTTTTCCCGTATTTTATTGTCTTTCCATTAGCAGCTTTCTTGTCTCATTCAGTTTGGCATCTCATCATCTTTCACCTTTCCTTCGTGATCTGAGTACAGAATGTCCTGAACATCTGCTTCTTCTCTAATATCGGACAAGATAACTCAGGATTTCTGATTCTTCGTCCTCCTCAACCACTACCGGTACAGTCACCTCTGGATTTCCTTGGCCATCCGCCTCTTCTTTTACTTCAGGCTAAG
Organism: Triturus cristatus; assembly: GCF_964204655.1. Taxonomy (NCBI): domain Eukaryota; kingdom Metazoa; phylum Chordata; class Amphibia; order Caudata; family Salamandridae; genus Triturus; species Triturus cristatus. The sequence continues at coordinate 693,389,740 of NC_140584.1, read as the reverse complement.
CCACATACGTCCATTCTGGCAACTTATACTTCTGGTTAGGTTTCCTCGTTCTTTTGCTTTCTTTAATTACAACTATTTCTTCGTCTTTTGATTTCTCTTGACTCAGTACTTCATTCACTTGTTAAGCTCTTGGTGAATTTACTCGTGTCAGTCGATATCTCAGTCTTTTTATTTTATTCGGCCAAACTTCGTCTTTAGCTCCTCTTTTCAGTTTTCTTCCTTTATCATTCTTTTCAGTTCTCCAAGCTCTCTTTCTTAGAACTCGCCCTTTAGGTACTTCGTCTTCACTTTCCTCTGACTCTGTTTCAACTTGCTTTTTACTTTCAACAGCTTATTTTTCCACCACTTCTTTAGTTTTCCCTACTTCTGTCCCTCCTCGAATCACCGGCACGCAATCTTCCTGCTGACTACTTGTCCCTACTTCTAACTGGATGTTGGAGTTCCCTACACCTCCTCGGGGGTCTTCTGCAGAAATCTTTCCCTCTCTCTATGTATCTGGCACCTGTCCATCTAAATTGGTTATTTCAGGTGGAATTTCTCTCAATCTTTCATCTGGAACTTCTCTCTCAGTAATTTCTTTAATTGTCTTTTCACTGTCTTTTTCTTTTCTCAAACATTGAGTTCCTTGTTCAGTCTCTGAGTCCGAGCTGGTATCAGAAATCTGTAGCCTTCTTCTCAAGGAAATACTTCTGGGGACGAAAGTTAGATTCAACTCTGATTCCCCTCTTTCAGGGTTTTCTTTGGTTCTTGTCTCACCGTCATCTGATTCAGTACTAGATCCTGATTCATCAGTCCAGCACACTTCACAGCTGTTGTTGTGGTCAAAATTACTTGTCGTGGTTTTCCCCACCTTGGAACCAGACAGTTTCTTCTTCTGTGTACTTTGATTCTTACCGAATCCCCTGGGCTCAGATCATGGGCTTGCTTCTTTTCAAGTGTGGTGGCATCTGCTCCAACCTGATGAAACACAGAATGAACTGCATCAGCCAGGCTTTTACAGTAATCCAACACCATGTCATCAGTTATAGGCATCAGCTTAATGACTGGTATGAACACATGGCGCATTGCTCTACCCATGATGATTTCATGGGGGCTCAACCCTGTAGTTCTGTCTGGAATTGATCTAATAGTCATGAGTACTAGAGGCAAGAAATCAGGCCATTTCATACCTGTGGCTAAACACATTTTCCCTATTCTATTTTTGATAGTACCATTCATCTGTTCCACCACACCAGAAGCCTCTGGGCGATAGGCACAATGTAGTTTTTGTTGTACATTCAGTGCTTCACAAATCAATGTTATGGTCTCATTATGGAAATGTCTTCCTCGGTCTGATTCAATTGTTACTGGGAACCCGAATCTAGGGATAAATTCCCTCAAAAGTAATTTTGCCACTGTGATTCCATCCTTTCTCCTTGTTGGGAATGCTTCCACCCATCTAGAAAACAAACAGACCATAACTAGAACATACCTCAACCTGTTACAGGGAGGCATCTCAATGAAATCCACTTGCATTCTGGTAAAAGGCCCTCCTTCTCGACCTATTGTTCCTAGGCTCACTACTGTCTTTCTTCCAGGGTTATATTGCTGACATATAAGGCATCTTTGACATAGACTCTCTGCTACAAGTCTAAATTTTGCATTGACCAGGTCTGCTTGAACGACCTGATCATAGCATCCCTCCCTATGTGTCCGTGGCCATGATACATCCGTGCCATGGCAGACATCATGCTATCAGGCATAACTGGTCTTCCATCCTGATAGACCCACACATGGTCCTTTTCCCTTGGTGCACATCCTGCTTTTACTCACTGCTTCATTTCCTCATCTCCTGCTTCTTCCTGCAATTGCCTTACTTCTTCCCAGGTACCTACAGTGTTAGTAAACATCAAGGTGCAAGAAATCACTTCTTTTTCCTTCGCCCTGTTTATCGAATTCTGATTACGTGCACAGTATTGAGCCATATCATTGGCGTACTTGTTGCCGAGGGCAATGTAATCGCCAGACTGACTGTGGGCAGCACACTTCACAACAGCCAATTGCCTAGGCAGCTGTATCGCCTCAAGCAATTTTCCAACCACCTCAGCATTCTTAATGGGAGTTCCACTTGATGTCAAAAACCCTCTCTGCAGCCATATTTGGCCGAAATCGTGTACCACACCGAATCCGTACTGGCTGTTAGTTATCACGGTCACTCTCACACTCTTCCCAATCTTACATGCTCTAGTCAAAGCAACAAGTTCAGCTACTTGTGCCGATTTTACTCCTTTCAGGTAGGATGCTTCCATTACTGCTGCAACTGTACAAACTGCATATGCTGCACTCAGCATTCCAACATCTAGTTCTCAGGCAAGACCCATCTACAAACATCACGAAATCACTTTTTGGTAATGGTACATCTTTTATGTCAGGACGTGGTTTGGTACAGAAATCAAGTACATCCAGACAATCATGATCTGCTTCATCTCTGACTTCCACATTCTCAGCATCAGGCAGCAACGTTGAAGGATTCACATTCAAGCATCTCACAAGACTTACATTCGTTGCACCCAATATGACTTTCTCATACTTAGTCAGCCGACTATGTGTCATGTACTGAGTGCGACTCCTTGTCACATCATGAGGTACTAACACTTTCACAGGATATTCCATCACAATTCCTTCACTCTGTTCCAAACTCCGACAGGTAGCAGCCACTGCTTTCAAGCACCCAGGTAAGGCTACAGCTACTGGGTCTAGCATTGATGAGAAGTATGCAATTGGTCTCCTCAGTTTTCCATGCTTCTGTATTAGAACAGAGAGTGCACATCCATTTCTCTCACTGCAATACAACTCAAATTCCTTTTCATAATCAGGCATACCTAATGCAGGTGCTTCGCACAACCCATCTCTCAATCGCTTAAAAGCTGCCAATTCTTCTTTGTTCAAATCAATGGGATCTCTCACATCACTTCTTGTCAAACGTACCAAAGGCTTTGCAATCAGAGAGAAATTGCTAATCCACTGGCGACAGTATCCAACCATTCCAAGAAACATTCTCACCTCTCTTAGAGTCATGGGAGGTCTCATTCCTTTTATGATCCTGATTCTGTCTATTGTTATCTTTCTCAGTCCTTTTTCAGTATTATGGCCCAAATAATGTACTTCTTTCTTGCAAAATTGTAATTTTGATGGTGACACTTTAAGTCCTCCATCAGCCAAATGATTCAGTAAGGCTATAGTGTCTATTTCACAAGCTTCATGGGTTTTCGACGCCACAAGAAGGTCGTCGATATATTGGACTAACACTGAATTTTCAGACATTTCTAAACTCTCTAAGGATTTCTTCAATATCTGATTAAATATTGAGGGGCTTTCTGTATACCCCTGTGGAATTTGGCACCAAGCCAAAATACGTTCACCGAAACGAAACGCAAACATTTGCTGGCTGTCATGGTGCAATGGAATGGAAAAGAAAGCATGGCATAGATCAATCACTGTATACCATTCTGCATCATGGGGAATCTGATACAAAATCACAGATGGATTTGGTACAATGGGACAACATGATACAACAATTTTATTTATTTTTCTCAAATCTTGCACTATCCTGAACTTTCCATTAGGCTTTTTCAGTCCTATAATCGGGGAATTACACGGACTACTCATTATTTCTCTCATAATGCCTTGTTTTATCATCTTTTCAATCAGAGGAGTAACTCCTTCAATTATCTCAGGTGTCAATTTATATTGAGGGACAATTGGATAGCTTACTCCTTCCTTCACTGTTATTTTTACTGGATCTACATTTCTCATTAGTCCCACATCTTCTCCGGTGAAATCCCAGACTTCTGCTTTTACGGACTGTTTCAATTCTTTAGGTAATTCATCAGGGTTAAATACAGCATAGGCTTCAGTAACCTCAGTTTCTTTGTTTGCCATAGTCATTTTATACAGCACATCTTCATCAGGAGTTTCAAATGCTATCCCATCAGGGGTACAGAATATAGTGCAATTCATTTTGCACAGCAAATCCCTACCTAACAAATTCACAGGACTTGTATCGCACACGACAAAGCGGTGCATTTCTGAGAATTTTCCTATGCTAACTTTCACCGGTTCTGTAAAATAAGTTTTAATCTGTCTGTTGGATACACCAACTACTTGGATCGTTTCATCCGAAAGAGGAAGATTCTTAATATCAGCTGACCTAACAGTTGATCGAGTAGCACCAGTATCGACTAGGAAAGTAATATTTTCATTATTCATCTTCCCATCCACAAATGGGCCTGTCTGGTCTACTTCTAGAGTTGCGCCAAGTACGCACTCTTCTTCCTCCCTTCGGCACCGTCAATAACCCTCTTCCGAATCGCTCTCATCGCGTTGTAGCCAATACTGCGAAACAACGCTAGCGCGCGGCAGCTTAGTTACCTGTTCTTTGTTGTAGAATCCTGTCCCATTACTGTATTTCTGTGAGTTTTTGCTTTGTGGAAAAGGCGGTTTTGGCACCTGATTCTGTTGGGTAACAACCTGCGGTTGACCACTCACCTCATTCTGCACCTGTGGATTCAATGATGCATTTTCATTGTTAGTATTTGGGGGAAATTTACACTCGGATTTCCAATGCCCTACTCTACCGCAATTATGACATGGGAATTTCTTTTTAGCTTCTTCTATATTAAAATTTCCCTTACCTCTCCCAGGAATTAATTTTTGTCTGGGGCCTGTATTATTCGCTTGTTCCGCTAACTGAGCTTCCTGCCTCTCTGCCACTTTTACTTGTGCCCACATAGCTTTCTCTTTTAATTTACGCTGTTTTGCTTCTATCTCATCACTGAAATATTTTGCATGTCTCAATACTTCATCTCTTTTCTTATTTTGCCAATCTACAGTATGTTGTTTGATCATTTCACTGATTTCTGGATGTAGACCATATACAAATCTATATACAAAATTACTTAAATCCTTTTCACTCAAATTTTCATAACCACTGAACTGTTTAAAGGCCAAAATCAGCCTTTCGTAATAGGCATGTACCGACTCCTTACTTTCCTGTTGAGTTCTGTCAATTTTCACCAAATCTGTTTCTTTAGGAGGTACTTTATTTTTCAGAAAGGCAATAACCTGTTCATATTTCTTCATAAGCTCTAGGTCAGGGGCTCCTGTCTTTGGATCCCTAGGGTATTCCTGTGTTGGCCAATTTATCATAAGCTTGCATTCTGTCCATAAATCTGCTGGTACTGTTATGTCAAATAGGCTATTCAGATCAATCCATAATACTTTAGATAACTTCAGAAATCTGTCCACATGCCTATACCACTCGACAGGCTTTTTGCGTAGTCGAGGAAAATCATTTGTAAATGACAAAATATCTTGTCTAGTCCATGGAACATGTACATATCCTCCTCCTGGAATTTCTCTCATGGGGCATTCTGTTACTACCTTTTCCTTTTCTCTCACCGGGAATGCTGCAAATGTTTTCTCTGAGGCATCATCTCGTTTTCGGTACCATCTGCTTCTCCATTTATCTACATCTCCCCATTTTCTCAACAAAATAATTATCTCCTTAATCTGACTTATCCGTCCAGTAGTATTCAAATTTTCAATATCTTTTTCAGTAAAATCTATGCAATATGGTTTTTGTAAAGCCTTCACCTTTTCAATATCTATACCCATTTCATTTGCTATTTCTTCTAGTCTTTCATTCAGACTTTTTGCTCTCCATGTTACGCTTTGGCACAAAAACAGCAACTCCTCATCCTGATAAGTTTTTAATTTCTCTGTGGGGATAGTTCCTACTATTAACTCTTCCAGTACCATTCGTAATTTGGCCACATCTATTCATTGGGATTCTTTGTCTTTTTTCTGCAAGCTTCTCAACCATTCACTCAATTCTTCTGAAGATGGAACTACTGGTTTCTCTACATTGCTTCGTTCTGAGTCTCTTTGTGTCTCTGATACTGATTCCATTGCCATTGTATGTCTTTCTGCTACATTTGGACCTATAAATGTGTTACTTGAAACATTTGGTTCGATCATACTCATTGTCTGTCTCCATGGATTTTCATTTTGGCTCTGCTTTGGCTTCTCAATCTGTTTATTGCTATTATAAGGGACTGTTAAACAATGTTCACTATCTTTCTGTTTATCAAAAATAGGCATCACAGGGCCCATAGTCACTGGAACAGTTACAGCTTCTAAATTTTTAGTCAATTCTCTTATCTCTTCAGTTAATTCTAAAGTTGTTTTTGCTAATTCTGCCGAATTTTCACCACTCATTTTATCATCTGATTTTTTTCTATCTCTCTGATGGCATTATTTTTCCCTAATACTTGGGAAACTGGTTCAGTCCTAATGATTCGTAAAGTTTCTCTCATTGGGGCACTTGGTGTCAACATTTCAGATTCTGGTTGATACGGAGGTGGATTTTTATAAAATGTGTCATCAAGAACATCATCCTCTGATTCATTCACCCCATACCCTCTTGATTCTATATTATGTCTTTTTTCCGTACATTTTCTACCTCCAATTTCCTCAACGTTTCTTACAGGAAATAACCCATCAGTCATACTTGCATTCCGCCATCTTCTCATTCTTTCATCATGAGTGTCATGTCCGTATCTACCAAACATGTATCTATACCGTCCGCCACTTCTCTGTCTTTCTCTGTCATGCATCTCATCTTCCCATTCTGTCAGTGCTTTAAACTGTGTCGGTCTAGGTCTTGATTCTAGATTCATCATTTTCTCTCTCAGATTTCTCAAAACCGCTAAATTAAACGAACCATGTTCTGGAAATGCTAAATCTCCGTCGTTCTTGGTGTATTTTACCCAATTGTCTAACCAAATACAAGTATGATATCTGTATTTCGCAACCATAAAGGATGCGGGGGTTTTTGGTGGGGGAAGCAACTGTCCTTCCCTAGTCACAATCGGTTTGTCTTTTTTAAACCATTTCTTGATTTTTCCAGACCAGGTCTTTTTCTTCTTTTCAGGTGGATCGTAATACATCATTTTGTCTTTTGTGTATCGCTAGTCTTTTCCTTACGACTGTTCTGTTATTTTAAGCAATCGTAGCACGGCTCACACTAACGCACCAATCCGGAGCGTCAACGTCACTTATTCAATTCCCCAATCCCAGTGCGTCTCACACCGACACACCAATCAGCGGCATCTACGTCACCCTTCAATTCTCCACTCCTAGCGCGGCGTACACTAACGCACCAATCAGGAATGTCTACGTCTCTAGCTGACTGGCCAATCCCAGCGCGGTCTTTCTGACGTCAGCAGCCGCTGCCGCAGCTCCTGCTCCTGGTGACCCCTCCTTTACAAAATTTTCTCGGTAAGCTTTTTACGTTCTTCCAATTCACAAATCTGTTAGTAATGACATAAAAACGCCACCATTGTCCGCTTCGCTAACCAAAGAACAGCCAATGACCTTTCTCACAAGAATTCCGTCTTTCCAGAGAGCAGCGCTTACCTCTGCCCTACTACGGAATCGTTACTTCCGTTGATAAAGTAGCACATCCCTCTACTTCACCCTTCCAACAAGCATCAGTTAACCGTTTCTCCAGAATTAAGACACCTAGTTGGAGACCCAATGCTCCTGAGAAATAAAACCAGAGTTTCACAATTAACCTGAATGCTATTTCATTCACGCACTTTCATACGAAAATGTAGTTCATTCACACAGAACTCTGTCTTTCCAGAGAACAGCGAACAGTCTGTCCTACTATAGAATTATGACACACGTTAATAAAGTAGCACTTCCCTCTACTTTCTTTTTCTAGCAAGCCTAGGGAACACCTATTACCTTTCCAGTGATAAGCGTAATCAGAGTGCCTTTTGGACTCCTGGTACCTAAGACCAAAATTTCACAGGTGACCTTCGCTACCATACACTTCTTTCATATAGGAGATATTTCTAATGGCAACACACGACGATGTCACCGAATCGAACCCAGACAATGCGTCGTGCACCTTCAATCGTTACACATTTCCCCTGTGTGCCTACAGGGCAACAACAATCCCGCCTTTCTCGAGAGCAGCGCATACCTCTGCTCTACTACGGAACTGATACAAACTGCCGACTTCCTACATCCCAGAAGCCGTCAAACAACATAGAACTCGACGTGACTCAACATAGAGTGTTAATACATAAACCAATACCAATCAATAATCAATCATCGATAAGCAATGTACAAGCAATTATCACAAAACCAAAACAATAATAACCATCCAGAAAAACTGTTGGAGCGCGTAAACCTGGGTAACGGGGATCAGGACAACACCCCGTACCTAATATCCTCCCTTCGTCACAGACCAAATATCACATTAACACAGTCACTCCTACAATCATTGGTGGGGCCCATAACACCAACATTCATACTTCTTTTCTCACTGGCCTGCGCTTACAGGAGAGATAAATGTTCCAAGCGCTGACATGAAAGGAATACCTTATAATCTATAGAGAGAAATGTATTTACACTTCTATGCACTAATACCCTTATCACTACCCATCATAAATATAAACTTTAAGGTACTCCTCCCACGTGATCAATGGATCAATTAGCTGATTTGATATTGATGATTTAGTCCAGCTAAAGCATACTCAAAGATCCTGATCTATCCCCTTTTCAATAAACAACCAAACACATTTTCTTGTTAATCAATATTTGTGTATCTAAATAATGCAAGAATTTTAGTTCCATCTAGTAAATTTATTAATCATTACGGAAATCACAGAACACTATATTTACCTATTCTGGCTAACGGTCGTCCTCTAAGTCATCAAATTTAGTCGTCAGCCCGCTACAGTCCCAAACATTGGGTCAAGGACCAGTGACGTGCAAGTATCGATTAGTGCCCATAGATTTTTGGAAGGCCTTAGTTCATCGAGAAACTGGGCAGCAATTCAGTCTGTCGAAGATTCAGGAACACAGCCGTCACGTAGCGTCACAGTCGTCTCCGTCAGCAAAGGAAACACGCAATCCAACAATCCAACAACCCTCTCTATTCCAACATCAGTTTTATAATGGAAATAAGGTCTAAAAGAAACAATTTAGAGAATTTGGGCTCATCCCATTGGTTGGTTGGGATCGTCCGGTGAGGTTTCACACAGTTCAGGATGTTAGGTCATCCTACATGTTCCATCCGGTTTTTATAAAAGTCTTTTGTCGAAACACTTGGCAGGCATCCCGTCGTGATCTTGCTTGGGCACATCGAGTCTAGGGTCATGTTGAGGCCACTGGTACATGATGTTGGCGCAGGCGCACTTTGTATGAAACCTCGTGGAATGGTGGCCATCGCGTCGAGTTAGACAGGCGGCCATCTTGATTTTAGGCCCAAAAGATAACTTAAGCGAAACAAACACAAAAAGTAATTAAAATAACGTCTAAAATGTTAAACCCTCACTAATTCCCTTATGTGCTTGTAATTATCTAGCATATGGCGACATTTAAAGCCTTCATATTCACCCATTGATGTCATCTGGTGCAACAAATGATAACGTCACAAAAGCAACATATATCATGCAATATTCGATTTTCCTAGTATTAGTAAGCGTACATATGTTAATTACAAATTATTTTAGCCATGCAAAATGCAAATCCCACGTATATTTTGCACATTAGTAATGTTGCTTAAACTTCACACAAACACATTAATAATATTATAATTAATAGATTATTCAAATTAGTATAAACATGCAGGAAAAAGAGGGGTATACAAAATGTTGTTCTATCCGCTCCATCACCGGCACAGGCAGCATCCGGCTGAGAACCACTGGACCACAAGTTGGTCCGGAGCACCCTGTCCCTGATATTCCAGAGCAAGGCTACCACCCTAGCTTGTAATCCGTGCACACTAAGGGACAGAGGGGCCCACTGGCACAAACACACTGACCTCCTAGAGCCCTGCCTGGGCTTAAGGAAGCCAATGATCCCTCATTGTAACTTCCAGTGCAGCTGGAATGACAGCTTCATGTCCCTGCCTGCTCTTGGGGAAGGCAGGCTCAGTGGAAAGGCCCATCAGGCAGATCTGGGAGGCAGGTGTCGACCCGGGCCCCTGGGGGCTCCAGTGGCCCGAGCCCTGGTTGCACCCAGCTGAGAACAGTTGGACCACAAGAGGGTCTGGAGTACCCTGTCCCTAATAATCCAGAGGAAGGCTACCACCCTTACTTGTATTTTGTGCGCACCGAGGGACAGAGGGAACCATCATCACAAATGTACTCAACCTCCTAGAGCCCTGCTTGGGTTTAAGGAAGCGACTGAATCCTCATCGGGACTTGCAGGGCAGCATGGATGTCCACTTCGTGTCCCTGCCTGCTCATGGAAAAGGCAGGCTCGGAGAAAAGGCCCATCAGGCAAGGCTGGGATGCAGGAGTAGACCCGGGCCCCTGGGGGTCATGAGGGGTGGGCCCAGGCCCTGGCTTTACCCAGCTCAGAATCACTGGAACTGAATGTCTGAGGTACCCCCTTCATAGTAATCCAGAGAAAAAATAACCCAATTTCTTGTAATCCATGCGCACTGAGTGACCGAGGGGACCAAAGGTGCGAATGAGCCCGAATTCCTGGCTGGGATCGGGGAAGCAAATGAGCCTTCATCAGGACTTCCAGGGCAGCCTGGTCATCTGGTAGCGCCATTGGAAAGCATTGCGCGTGACCAGATAGCCAAGGGGCTCGCCCCAACCAGATGGCCAGGCTCGAAGAATGGCCTTCTGGTCTCGCTGTGCCTCACCGAAAGGGCTTCTGCTTGTTCCTGGAGGGGACGGGGACTTTGCGGCCTGGAACTGTGAGGCTGGCCCCTGACAGAGCAGGTACCTTAACATGCAGGCGAAGCGTGGATCCATAACCAGGGCAATTGGCAGGGCGGCAGGCCAGAGGATGGAACCCAGGGTGGAGGGGGACCAACCCAGAGTCCGGCATGGGCCCACCCCCGGGGCTGACATGGGCCCTAGGGCCCGGTCGGTGCCCAAGATGGGGGGCCAGGGCAGGGGTGTCCGCCCCAGTACCCGGTGGGCTGGAAGACAGAGCCCACGATGGGGGCCCTCACCCCATGGTCTGCTGGGGCACACGTCAGAGCTTCTGGACCCAGCCAAGCAGGGGAAGCCTCCCCGGGCCCTTGGCAGTACGGAAGACCAGACGACAGAGCCCTGGGAAGATGTGCCCGACCTGGGGCCGGGTCAGAGGTCCTGGGCCCGGCCGCCCTCGGAGGCCTCCATGGGTCTACAGGAGTCCATTCCAGGGGCTTGGCCATGCGGTGGGTCGGAAGATGGAGCCCAGGATGGGGGGCCCTCACCCCGGGGCCCTGGTCAGAGCTTCTGTACCAGGCAAAGCAAGAGAAGCCTCCACGGGCCTGATGGACCCCTGTCTCAGGCCCTTGGCAATGCTGCAGGCCGAAGGACAGAGCCCAGGGCAGGGGTGTCCACCCTGGGGCCCGGCCTGAGCTCCTGGGCCTGGCTGTCTTACGCAGGCCTCCTGGGCCCTCAGGAGCCTGTCTCAGGGGCTTGCCCATGAGGTGGGCCGGAAGATGGAGCCCAAGATGGGGGGACCCTCACAAAGGGGCCTACCGGGCCCCAGTCAGAGCTTCTGAACCAGAGCAAGCAGGTGAAGCCTCCCCGGGACCGATGGTAGTTGGCAGGCCAGGGAACAGAACCCAGAGCGAGAAGGGTCCGTCCCGGGCCCAGATACAGCTCCTGGACATGGCCGAACAGGGGAGGCCTTCCTGGGCCTGCAAGAGTTCATCCCAGGGGCTTGGCCATGCGGTGGGCCAGAAGACTGAGCCAAGGATGGGGGGGGGCCCACTCCGGGGCCCACCGGGGCCCTGGTAAGAGCTTCTGAACCAGGCCAAGCATGGGAAGCCTCCCTTGCCCAATGGACCCAATCCCGGGCCCTTGGCAGACCGGCAGGCCAGAGGACAGAGCTCAAGGACCCCGAGGCTCGCTATGGCTCCAGGACCTGGTCAGAGATACTGGGTCCGGTACCCATCAGGAAGGCCTCCACGGGGCCCGCAGGACCCTGCCCCACAGCGACTAACAATAGACAAAGGAAGATTGTGCCATCGCTCAACATCCTTTTTTGATTTAACTAGTATTGGTCCGATATTATTCTTAACCAACTGATTTAGTTTTGCCCCTATCTTTATTTCCAAGTAGACCGCCTGCTCCACCACCCTTGGATCCTGACTACAAACTGATTTGCTACCAGTTGCATTTTCTGTTGATTGAGGGAATAACCTGAGATTTTCCCAAATTCTATTGATTCCTGTTACACTATAAACTTAGTGGATGTTAGATCTGCCAATCTGACCAGAATATAATCTGCATAACCTAAAATTTTAGTTTCAAAGCCTTGAGATTTGGCAGGAACTATAGCTTAATTGGATTCTAATTTACGAATAAAAGGGTCTATATAGATAGCAAATAGCAAAGGAGAGCAGGGACACCCCTGCCTCATTCCTCTCTTGATATTGATTAATTCTGATTGAGTTCCCATGATTTGCAACCTGGCCACTAGACACCTATACAGTGCTTGTATTGCTTTCATAAAACTCACCCCAAAACCGATCCTTCTCATAAATGCCCAGATATTCCCAATTGACCCTGTTGAATGCCTTCTCGCCATCCAACGGGGCCACAGCCATTGGTTCGCCCACAACCTTCGCTACATCAAAAAGCGTAATCACCCATCGTATATGATTCGTGGTACTCTTTCCCGGGAATAAATCCATGTTAATTCCCGGTTAACAGCTTAGCTATAATTTGACTCAACCGGGACACAAGCATCTTGGAGTACAGCTTCATATCGCTATTAATCAATGTGAGGGGTTGATAAGACACCGGGCCGGCCGGTATCTTATCTTTTTTTAAGAAAACTACAATATTAGCACTCATCCAAGATTCAGGAGCTATATCACCCTTCTGCACTTGAGCAAAGAGTTCTATCATATTTGGCACTAAAATTCAGCAAACGGTTTTATAAAACTCCAATGGAATTTGATCAGTCTCGCAGGCTTTCCCTGATGGTAGATCTTTGAGAGATGCTCTTAATTCTTGTGCAGTAGACCCTACCCCTAGCATGTCTTGTTCCTCTTGTGTTAATCTTTCCACAGGCATTGAGGCCAGCATTTGCTCAATACTCTGTGCATACTCTTGAGATTGAGCATGATAAAGATTTGCATAATAGTCACAGAATACTTGCCGTATATCCTCAGGATTCTAGGCCCTTTTGCGACCCATATCTTTAATTTCCTTTATGTGTGCTCCAGCTACCTTCTGTCATGTGCGTATTGCTAATAGGTGGCCAACCCTTTCATTAAAATCATAGCACTCTTGTTTTTTAGTGAGGAATTTTTCTGCCTTTTTGGCTGTTATTTCGATGATTTGAGTTTTATTTTTAAATCTGTTTTATTGTTGCATTCTCAAATCAAATCAAGGGTATAAATTCAGAGAGAACATCTCTCTGATTGCATTATAAGGATACAATTTTTAAAGATCTAAATAAAATTTCAAAAGTAAAACATAACCAAACATACTCCCCACCTACCTACCCCCACCCAATCCCAGTACCATCAGCTAAATTTAACTATAATGTCAGGGAAGTGGAATATTCCTTGTTAAGTGTTTTGCAAACTAAGATGTATCAGGTTCAGCTAAGCAAAGTAGCTGCAGATAACGGGGACAGGTCAACTCTCTAAATTCTTTGGTTAGCAGGGCAATGAAGGGTTGCCAGATTTTTCTGAAAGTGTTGTCTCATGATGTTAATGAATAGGGTAAGCTTCTCCATCCCCAATGTGTCCCACAAGCGTCTAAGCCATGCCAGATGGGTCGGAGCAGAGGAAGAGCCCCAGAGCGCCAAGATGGTCTGATGCGCAGCCCCCAGGGCTATACTGATTTGGCGGCCTCTACGGGAAGTGAGCGGGAAAGTGATTGGGTTAGGTAACCCCAATATTGTGTACGAAGGGAATCTAGGAAGCTGAGTGGAGAAATGGGTATCAATGTCGTCCAATCCCAGAAAAGGCGTGTTAACGTGCCTTTATCCCCACACTGTCGCCAGCAGGCATCGCTGCGTGCCGGGTTACCCTTATGAAATCGCACCGGAGTTAAGTATCAATAGGTGGTCATTTTAACCACCATTTCGGTGCTTGCCATGTTTGTTTGTGATATGCCGTGCCCTGTGGTAGATGTCATGCCATTCCTTTAGGGTGAGTGAGCGACCAAGTTCAGATTCCCAGTGTTTTTGCAAGGGGAATTTGTCGCTGGTCTGGGGAGGCTGCAGGAGGATGTATAGCACTGAGATAAGACGCTCAGGCCCAGGGTAAAGGCTGGGTTATCTGCAATTGGTGTAAAGGGGGAGGGCAAGGAGGTCAGTTTTCCCTTGCGGGTACACCCGTCCCAAACTCAAAGCAGGGAGCCTGTGATGGGAGAGATGTGTAAGGTTGGGGCTCTATGTGTTTGGGGCAGAAACAGAACTTCCGCCAGTGAGGTACCAGCCAGAGCTCTGTCCATGAACAGCCACCTCTTTTCGGATTCGGATCTAGACCATTCCACAAAATAACAGCTGGGCCACCTGATAATATCTGGTTAAGCAGGGGACCCCCAGTTCTCCTTCCGGCGGGGGTAGTCAGCTCCACTCCTTGCTCATTCTTGGCCTTTCGATCGCCCAAAAAACGTTGCTCAGTACTGCCTGAAGGGCCGCGACCGTACCAGCTGGTGGAGACAGCAGCAACGCCTGAAAGAAGAAGAGGACCCTGGGTAGGATAGTCATTTTTGTTGCTGCCACGCAGCCCAGGGGGGAGAGCAGGTAGTGTCTAGCTCAGATCAGACACGGGTCAGTAGCATCCCATAGTTTAGATTACTCGTTTGTTCAATTGTCCTACATAGTTGGATGCCCAGATAGGGGTCTGAGTCAGCAGCCCAGCAAATAGGATGGGTACACTTTAGCTTTTCAAGCTCTAGAGGGGGAACTGTGAGGTTGAGAGCATGAGACTTGAGGAGATTCATGCGAAAAGCAGCCACTGCCCAAAACCTCTCCAGCTCAGCCAGGAAGGAAGGCAGGCTCCTGACCGGGTCGTCCAGCATCACATGACATTGTCTGCATATAGACTGATGTGGTGTTCTTCTCCCCCTAAGGGGATCCCTCTGATGAGTCCATGGTTGCAGACCCGCTGTGCAAAGGGCTCCAGGTAAAGGGCGAACAGTACGGGGGAGAGGGGGAAGCCCTGTCTTGTGCCTCTGCAAATCAGAAAGTACTTTGAGCTCACCCCATTGACCCTTACGGATGCCCGTGGGGTCCGGTATCCACTGAAGACCCAGGATCGGAATCGCTCTCCGAATCCGAAGTGTACCATTTTCACTCTAAGAAAAGGCCAATGGACCCGATCAAAGGCCTTTTCGGCATCCACCGACCCTTCTCTATAATTTGTAGTAGTCTCTTAGTGTTATCGGCACAGAGCCTCAGTGGGACGAATCCTGATTGGTTGGGGTAAATTAAGTCCCTGCATCAGGGGGTTTAGTCGCCCCGCCAGAATGCCAGTAAAATGTTTCAAGTCTGCTTTTAGGAAGGATATGGGGCGATAATTAGTACAGAGTTTTGGATGTTTACCTGATTTGGGGATAATTGTGATAGTTGCGTCTAACATGGAAGTTGGGAGAGAACCCGAGTCTGCTATCGAATTGAAGAGTCGGGTGAGAATCGGGGAAAGTACCGGGCAAAAAGCCTTGTAAAATCCAACAGGGAAGCCATCCGGTCCGGGGGACTTCAGAGGTTTCTGCCTCGAGATGGCCGAGATAACCTCGTCCAGCCTAATGGGTTCATCTAGGGAGGATGCCTGAGAGTCAGTCAGTTTGGTCACGGGGGCATCAATTAGACATTCTGCTATGTCTTCAGGAGTGGCGAATTGCCTCGAGTAAAGCGTTGTGTAGAAGTCCCTGAACTGGTCTGCTATAGAGGTGTCATCCATCAGATCTATCCCAATCTATGTCTGACGAGCACAAACGGTATTAGCTTGTCATTGGGCCAGTAGTCACACAGCCAAGAGTCTACAGCTTTTGTTGCCGTTAAGATAATACAAGTGCTTAAGACGCAGGAAGGCAAATTCTGCCCTGTCTAGATCCAGTCCGGCTAGTTGTTTCCAGGCCACCTCCAACTGGCGCCACATCCTAGGGGCCCCAGTTCGATGATGAATTCTCTCAAGCTCCCTAACCTCTCCTGGAGCTCAGCTCTTTTGAGTTTCCTCTGTTTGTTTTCGGCAGCCGAGGGGGATATGAGCTCACCCCTGACCACTGCCTTCAACGCATCCCAGACTATCAGATAGGATACCTTCTTATTGTCGTTGGCTTCCAGGTAATCGATGATAACTTTCTTAATCTTAGCCTGCACATCCGGTTTCCGCAATAGGGTCTCCCTTAAACTTCATTGCCGCTGGGGCTGTTGCTGTAGGGGAGAATGTATCTCTAAAACTAGGGCTGAGTGGTCTTAGAGAGTCCTCAGCTCAATCTCGACCGTGCAGTGGAGCCGGTGTAAGTCCTGGGAGCCCAGGAAATAATCTAGTTGAGCGTAAGACTTATGAGCGTGAGAGTGTTTGGCCCTCCACAAATCCACCAGCACGACCTCCCTCAGCCATGCAAGGCCCTCTCCCGATAGGGACCCAGACCACCAATCCCTCTGTACGGAGCGATCTAAGTCTTTGTCCAGGACTGTGTTTAAGTCCCCCCCCGACCAGGACCAAACGATCCTGCGATGTGAGCGTCTCGTCTAGTGCCTCCCGAATAAAGCGCTCCTGCCCCTCGTTCAGTGCATACAGGGTGCACAATGTAATTGTTCGTGTGCCCAGCTGTATTCGATGTACAAGGAGGCGACCTTTGAGTTCAGCTTGTTTAGGGCCAACAGTGTCTTGGAACGTGCGCAACAATAAGATAGCCACCCCTCCACTTTTCGCCCCATTGAAGAGAATTGCTGCTGTGGAAAGGATCTAGATTTGAGTCGCCTGGTGTCTATAACCAGAAGATACGTTTCCTGGAGGAGGCAGATGTCTGCTCCAGTATGTTCAAGATAGGAGAAGATTGCCTTACGTTTACCAGGATTGTTCAACCCCTTAACATTCAGGGAGATAATCTTTAGAGTTTCGCCTGTGGTCATAATAGGAGTGTAAGGACTTGCTGTGTTGAGTGACTTGTCCCACTGTCCACCCCCCCCCTCTAGAGTGGCCCGAGCAAAAACCTGAAGCATTGAAGGTGGTTTCTCAACTACCCCTGTTTGCATTACTCATTGGTACTTGAAAGACAAACGTTCAAAGAAAAAACACCCCAAAACAGAACTTCATGCAGTCTTGAACAAAGTCTATGGGGGGGTCAGGATCACAAAAGGCAACCCTGTCTTCCGACGAGAAAGTTTCTTGGTGGTGTTCATCGTGGCCTGAGGAAGTCATGAAGACCACTCCTCTCTCAGACCCGCATAGCGTCCATCATGTATCCCAGTGAGTATCGGGCCAAGCTGTTTTTACTCAACCTGTCTCTCCTGGTGCCGTGCCCCCGGCGAGGCTCTCAAGCACTGCCTTTCTTTCCTGTGCTATAGCCTCGGGATCCTGTTTCAAGGGTTTCCTGGCTCTCCGCCTCCATCGCTCCCAACGGCCAGCTCCTGCCCCGTCTTGTCCACACTCCCCATCTAGGCCTCTGGTTGCTCAATCCGTAGAAGATCACATGCTGCACTAAGGGAGCGTATCCCATTCAAAGATGAGGCAAAGGGGTGGCTCCAGGCATACGAGATGTCATGGTTCCTAAGAAAGGAAGTCACTGGGCGAAACTCTCGTCTTGTTCGATGTGCGATTGCTGATTTCTTGGAACAGTTGCAATGAGTGTTGCCTGAATAGAGTAGCTTTAGTTCCTCGTACAGTTCGTAGGATGTGCTCTTACAAGGGGAAGCTGTGGACACAGGCGAGTATGTCCAGAGGTGGCATGTTTGGAGCTCTAAGAGGTCCCACACGCTGGACCTGGTCTAGACGGATATCTGACTTGGATGTATCACCTAAGATTTGAGCAAAAAGTCCCTGGACAATTTCCTCCACATTTCCTGCTTCCGCCGACAAGGGTGTGTTCCATATCCTAATATTATTGTACCTCGACCTGTTCTCTAGATCCTCAGCAAGAGCCTGGAGATCGATTTGCCTGTCTGAGAGACGTGTTATTTCTTGACGCAATTGCTCCAGCTTCTTTTCCCCGGTTGTTTGGTTCACTTCTAACGTGTAAACTCTGTTGCCTATGTCAGAGATTTCTCTCCTAACTTCTTGCAGGTCCCGGGCCAGGTCCCCTTTAATCTGTTGTAGGTCCTCTTTAAGCAAAGAGAATAAGGACTCCATGTAGGAGCGGGTGACGGGGGCCTCCTCCTCATTACCCCCCTCGGGGGTGCTGGGCCCGCGGGGGGGGGGTCAGGGCGGTCCCGGGTCAGGAGCTTGACCAGCATGTCCTTCAGAGTGTGGTCTTTTTTTGACCTGGGCTGTGGCCATCTTCCTTTCACCGGGAATAGGTGCTGTACGGGCACTAGAGGCAGAGGGAGATATGCTTGGTGTTCTCAGCTGCACCACCTAGTCTAGCACGGGATTGCGTCTCCACGGCCCGTGAGCCACCTGCCAAAAGGGAATGTCTCGCCTGAGGTGGAGCTCCGAGGAAGGCCTAGGTGCTATGGCCACACCAGAGGGGGAATAGACTCCCTATAAGCAATGCATGCCCGCTTACAAGCCCTGGGGCACCGATATTATAGGCTTATGTACAGGCCCGGAGGGGAGCGATCACAAAGCCCAACCGCTCACTCCGCCATCTTGGCCACGGCTCTTGATTTGAGTTTTAACCTTAACTGTCTGTTGTTGAGCGGCCTCAACATTATCTCCCCCTTGTATTATTTCTGAGATTAGGGAGGTTTTTGCTTTGATAAGGTTTTGATATAATTAATAGTTTCTTCTTATTTTTGCCCATTCGTACTGTACCTCAAAGTTTCTCCTCTTATTCCTGCCTTAAAGGCGTCCCAAACCACTCCCAGAGACGGACTCCTCCTATTTAAATTAAGAAAGTTGGGGATCCAAGTATTCATATGGGCCCTATAGCTGGGGTCTACCAACAGGACTCTCTCAAAGGTCCACCTGGTAATGTTCCTGGTAATCCCATCCATAAACAATTCCATTACTAGCAGGTTATGGTCTGACATTACTTTATGGTATAATTCAATCTTGGCATCCCTTAATCGTTCTGATGACATCAGAAAATAATCCAATCATACATCTATCAAGTCTATTTCCATTTTAAGATTTAAGAGCTAAAAAACACCCGTGGCTTCCGTCCTACATAGTTGCTCGATATTTGTGGCTGCATACATCTTGATCCATTAAGATTAAGATCCCCACAGATGATATAAGGGGCCGGCCAAACTGCCAATTCCACTGAAAGAAAGTCTAGTATACCAGGATCATCAAGAACCGCTCCATAAATCATGCATAGAGTAAAGGAACTTTTTTTTTGATAATCAAATTTTATTGGCATTTTGTAGGAAGCACAATACAGAAACCAGCGCACATCAGCATAGGTACACAATAGCCATGAGCAGCAACCACAGCATCGCAACTCTGGAAAAAGAAGGAAACAAATTACAGGGCTATAGATTTACATTTGCTCAACCATTTGGAGGACAGCAGACACATTAAGGGGATACTAAATTCAACCACTTGCCCCACACCTTCTGAAACTTGTTTGGGCATCCCCTTGCCCTAAATAAGGGTTCCTCTTGAGTGGCACACCAGTCCACTCCTCGTCGCCACTTACGCAGGGTGCGGGGGTTGGAACTCGCCCATGCAGCCGCTATGTCGAGCTTGGCTACTGCGAGGGCCGTGCCCAATAAGAGCTTGTCGGCACGAGAGCCGTCCATTCCGTCGAAGACGCCAAGTAGCAGGCGCATGGGGTCATGGGGGATCTGCCAGCCCAGGGTGTGTGTAAGCTCGGACTCTATATTGGACCAGAACGAGGTGAGGGATGGGCAGGTCCACACCAGGTGAAAAAAATCGGCTGGGGCCAGTCCGCATCGGATGCATGCAGAGGAGGGGCGCAGTCCAGCTCTGTGTAGCCGCGTCGGGTGAGGTAGGCTGTGTGAAGATAGTAGAGTTGAGTGAGGCGGAGCCTGGAGGAGGTCGTCAGGTTTCTCTGAGCCATCAGAGCATCTCGCCAGTCCGCCTCCTCCAGGGGGCCTATCCAACCCGCCCAGCGGGCTCGGAGTGCGTCTAGATTAGTAGGAGTATTATTGACCAGGGAGCGATATATCTTAGAGACCCCTGCTTTCCCTAGATTTCCCATCAGTACCTGCGCCTCCGGGGGACTGAACTGGGGCAGTGAAGTCCCGGAGGAGATATGCGCTGCAAGTGCGTGGCGAAGTTGTAAATAGCGATAAAACTGGGAGGTGTGGAGGGAGTAACAGGCTTGTAGCTCGGCAAAAGACCTGATGTGATCACCTACCCAAATGTCCCCCAGGAGCGAAATCCCAATACAGTCCCAGGACCGGAAACCCGTGAGGGAAGACGTCTCTGAGAGCCATGTGCCCTACCAGAGAGGTGTTTGTTGGGTGAGTTTCTTGTCCCAACGGGTGTGTCGGAGGGCGGTGCGCCACGCCACCAGGACTGATCTGCTTATCGGGGGGGAGTGCTTGCGGGATAGGGGCGGTGTATAAGTAAGCGTGTAGTTGCGGGAAATCCATGTGTCTGAGCTCAGTTTGGTGGGCCGGGTCGGACCAGCCGCCCGTGTACCAATCATGGACTACAAAGAGTATGGTGGCAAGATAGTAGAGGTGTAAGTGAGTCACTCCCATGCCGCCGTCATAGGGTGGGATCCGGCAGTGAGCCAGAGAAATTCAGGGTCTCCCATGTCCCCATAGGAATCGGGTAAAGAACCGGTCATGGTCCCTGAACCAACTCCCCGGAAGGTGGAAGGTAGTATTTTGCAGAATGTATAGGAAGCGGGGGAGGATCATCATTTTGACCAGGGAGCTATGACCAAGGGGATTCAGCGGCAAAGCTTGCCAACGTTTAAGATCGGTTTTGGCGATCAGGGGGGTGAGGTTCCGGGCCCACTCCAGATCGGAGAGAAGGGCGATCCATTTTCCTAGGTATTTAAAAGACTGTCTTTTGATGGGGATGGAGGATTGCCAGTCGAAGCAAGCCCTCGATATATGGAGGGGGACAAGATTGGATTTGGCGGGGTTGAGTCGTAGGCCAGAAACATTCTCGAAGTCCCGAAGTATCTTCAGACAGCGAGAGCCAGAGCACTCTGGGTCAGACAGGACGAGAAGGACGTCATCCGTGTAAAGGGCTATTTTATCCACGTGATGGGGGTCCCAGGACCAGCCTTGGACCGCCGCATCGGAGCGGATGAGGCAGGCAAGGGGCTCCATAGCCAACGCGAACAGCAAGGGTGAAAGTGGACACCCCTGTCGCGTGCCTCTTCTAGTGCCTGTGTTGCCGCTTGTCTGCGTTCGCGCTCCCCTTTTTTTCCTTCTGTATCCCCGAGTGCCTGTGTTGTGTGATCGCGCTCCCCTGGTTTTCCTTCTGTATCCCCGAGTGCCTGTGTTGTGTGATCGCGCTCCCCTGGTTTTCCTTCTGTATCCCCGAGTGCCTGTGTTGTGTGATCGCGCTCCCCTGGTTTCCTTCTGTATCCCCGAGTGCCTGCATCTCCTGAGTGCCGTCCCCCTTGCCCTCCCGCCGTCTCCCCCTCGTTTTTCCTGTTTTTTTGCGCCTTTTTCATTTTTCTAGGCCTCCTCGCCTTCGGAGCCTTTTTCCCGCCACCGCTTTTTTGCCGCTTTTTTCCCCTACCCGCCCTCCTCCCGCCTCCCAGCTGACCCCGCCTCCCCGGCTACCCCTTAAATGGCGGCCGCTGCGAGGCAGTGGTAGCGACTCTTGACCCCAGGGTAGGTCGCTCCCCTGTCCTCACAGCGCCACCAGATCCCCTGTTCTGCCTTCTCCTTTTGCCTGCATCGCTGCCTGTGCCCCGAGTGCCTGTGTTGCCGCTTGTCTGCGTTCGTGCTCCCCTTTTTTTCCTTCTGTATCCCCGAGTGCCTGTGTTGTGTGATCGCGCTCCCCTGGTTTTCCTTCTGTATCCCCGAGTGCCTGTGTTGTGTGATCGCGCTCCCCTGGTTTTCCTTCTGTATCCCCGAGTGCCTGTGTTGTGTGATCGCGCTCCCCTGGTTTCCTTCTGTATCCCCGAGTTCCTGCATCTCCTGAGTGCCATCCCCCTTGCCCTCCCGCCGTCTCCCCCTCGTTTTTCCTGTTTTTCTGCGCCTTTTTCATTTTTCTAGGCCTCCTCGCCTTCGGAGCCTTTTCCCGCCGCCGCTTTTTTGCCGCTTTTTTCCCCTACCCGCCCTCCTCCCGCCTCCCAGCTGACCCCGCCTCCCCGGCTACCCCTTAAATGGCGGCCGCTGCGAGGCAGTGGTAGCGACCCTTGACCCCAGGGTAGGTCGCTCCCCTGTCCTCACAGCGCCACCAGATCCCCTGTTCTGCCTTCTCCTTTTGCCTGCATCGCTGCCTGTGCCCCGAGTGCCTGTGTTGCCGCTTGTCTGCGTTCGCGCTCCCCTTTTTTTCCTTCTGTATCCCCGAGTGCCTGTGTTGTGTGATCGCGCTCCCCTGGTTTTCCTTCTGTATCCCCGAGTGCCTGTGTTGTGTGATCGCGCTCCCCTGGTTTTCCTTCTGTATCCCCGAGTGCCTGTGTTGTGTGATCGTGCTCCCCTGGTTTCCTTCTGTATCCCCGAGTGCCTGCATCTCCTGAGTGCCATCCCCCTTGCCCTCCCGCCGTCTCCCCCTCGTTTTTCCTGTTTTTCTGCGCCTTTTTCATTTTTCTAGGCCTCCTCGCCTTCGGAACCTTTTCCCACCGCCGCTTTTTTGACGCTTTTTTCCCCTACCCGCCCTCCTCCCGCCTCCCAGCTGACCCCGCCTCCCCGGCTACCCCTTAAATGGCGGCCGCTGCAAGGCCGCGCAGCGGACGCGCGCAGCGGGCGTGCCGCTGGCGCGCCGAAGGTGCGCCTGAGGCAAGCCCGTCTGCGCCCGTCCGCGCCTGGCCCGCGCTCAGCGCCCGAACCCCTGGCCCCCGCGCCCCCCGCCTGACCTACGACTCCGCCACCCTCGTCAACCTCAACCCCGGCCGCACTCCGGGCTGCTATCGCGCCCACCCTAAACGGACGCACGGACCCTTCACCTGCAACAACTGTCACTTCACCTGCCCACGGACCAACACCGCTCCCGTCAAGAACAGCTCCCCGGAAGCAATCTCCACTGCATCCTGGTCAACACCCGATCCATCCACAGGCACGCCATCGAACTGTGGAACCTCATCAACTCTACGAACCCGGACATCGCTTTCCTCACCGAGACCTGGATGAATCCCTCCTCGGCACCCGACATCGCCATAGCCATCCCCGACGGCTACAAAATCATCCGGAAAGACCGCACCAACCGTATCGGAGGAGGCATCGCCATCGCACACAAAAACTCCATCCGCATCTCAACCAACACCGACAACTCACTCCCCGACGCCGAACATCTCCACTTCATGATCCACAGCGACCCCAAGACCACCCTCAGAGGCACCCTCATGTACAAACCACCAGGGCCCCGCACCAAGTTCAGCGAAGACATCGCAGACTTCGTCAACCCTCACGCACTCTCGTCCACCGACTACATCCTCCTAGGAGACCTCAACTTTCACCTGGAGAACCTCACCGACAACAACACCACCGCCTTACTGGACAACCTCACCAACCTGGGACTGAATCAGCTAGTCAACACACCCACCCACTACGCCGGACACACGCTCGACCCCATCTTCTCCTCCAGCAAACACATCACCTTCAGCCACACCACCGAACTCACCTGGTCGGACCACAGCTGCGTCCACTTCATCTTCAAGAAGACCACTGTGCACCACCACACCCAGCAACCACCAAGAAGACACTGGACTCGTATCACCACGGATCAGCTCGCATCAACCCTCTCCCGGAACCGACCCACCAGCACCACCGACCCAAACAAAGCCGCCAACAACCTCACCAACTGGATCTCCGACTGCGCCGACCTCCTGGCCCCCCTGAAAACTCAAGCCAGCACCAACAACCACAAGAAAAACTCCTGGTTCACCCCCGACCTCAAGGACTCCAAGAAAGAATGCCGCGCCCGCGAGAAGACGTGGCGCCTCAACCAGACCGAAGAGAACATGTCAGCTCTCAAGGACGCCACCCGCCAACACCACCAACACCTCCGCGCCGCACGACAAACAGCCTACCGGAACAGACTTGACAACAACGCCCACAACAGCAAGGAACTATTTGGCATCGTCAAAGAGCTCTCCAACCCGGACGCAGAAAACAACTCCATCCCCCCATCACAGGACCTCTGCGACTCCCTCGCGACCTTCTTCCACCACAAGATCACCGACATATACAACAGCTTCCCGACCACCGACACGAACCCCCCCCCGGAACCCGCTACCGACATCACCACCATCCTCACCTGGAGCCCAACCACCACCGAGGAGACCACCCGCGTCATGAACTCGATCCACTCCGGATCCCCATCGGACCCCTGCCCGCACCACATCTACAACAAAGCCGACGACATCATCGCACCGCACCTCCGAGATGTCATCAACGCCTCCCTCACCACCGCCACCTTCCCGGAGAGCTGGAAACACGCAGAGCTCAACGCCCTCTTAAAGAAACCCACAGCAGACCCCACCGAACTCAAAAACTTCCGGCCCATCTCTCTCCTGCCGTTCCCCGCCAAAGTGATTGAGAAAATTGTCAACACTCAACTCTCCAACGCCCTGGAAACCAACGACTCCCTCGACCCCACACAGTTCGGTTTCAGAACCAACCACAGCACCGAAACCGCCCTCATCGCAGCCACGGACGACATCAGAGCCCTGACCGACAAGGGTGAGACCGTGGCCCTCATACTCCTGGACCTCTCCGCAGCCTTCGACACGGTCTGCCACCGCACCCTGCTACGACGCCTCAGCAACGCCGGCATCAGAGGCAAGGCCCTCGAATGGATCATCTCCTTCCTCTCCGGAAGGACTCAGAGAGTCCGCCTGCCCCCTTCAGATCCACAGCCACGGAGATCATCTGCGGCGTACCTCAAGGATCCTCCCTCAGCCCCACTCTCTTCAACATCTACATGACCCCCCTGGCGAACATCGCACGCAAACACGGACTGGACCTTATATCATATGCCGACGACACCCAGCTCATCTTATCACTCACAAACAACCCCACCTCAGCTAGGACCAGACTTCATGAAGGAATGAAGGAAGTGGCGAACTGGATGACAGACAGCCGCCTGAAACTGAACGCCGACAAGACGGAGGTCCTCATCCTCGGCCCCACCCCCACAGCATGGGACGACTCCTGGTGGCCCCCCGCCCTAGGCAGCACTCCCCAACCCACCGACCACGCACGCAACCTCGGCTTCATCCTGGACTCATCCCTCACCATGACCAGACAGGTGAACTCGGTGACCTCAGCATGCTTCAACACCCTCCGCATGCTCCGCAAGATCTTCCGCTGGATCCCCACAGACACCAGAAAGACCGTCACCCACGCCCTCGTCACCAGTCGCTTGGACTACGGGAACACCTTGTACACGGGCATCACCACCAAGCTGCTGAGGAAACTCCAACGGATCCAGAACGCTGCCGCAAGACTCATCCTGGACATCCCTCGCCACCACCACATCTCAGGACACCTGAAAAAACTCCATTGGCTCCCCGTCAACAAGAGGATCACCTTCCGACTCCTCACCCACGCACACAAAGCCCTTCACAACCTCGGACCCAAACTCATCAACAACCGCGTCTCCTTCTACACTCCTCCGCGCACTCTACGATCCGCCGGACAGGCCCTGGCAGCCGTACCCCGCATCCGCAGAGCCACCGCCGGAGGAAGATCCTTCTCTTTCCTGGCAGCGAAGACCTGGAACTCTCTGCCCAGCCACCTTCGCGCCATACCTGAACACCTCTCCTTCAGAAGGCAGCTCAAGACCTGGCTCTTCGAGCACTGACCCCCCCCCCCTCCCCAGCACCTTGAGACCCTTTATGGGTGAGTAGCGCGCTTTATAAATGCGAATGATTGATTGATTGATTGGGAACACGTCAGAGAGGGCCCCGTTGACAAGGACTCTGGCCCGTGGGTCCGAGTAAAGAGCTTGAACGGTGCGTAGGAAAAGGAGACCGAAACCCATAAGTTGAAGAACCTCCGTTAAATAGGACCAATCAACCGCGTCGAAGGCTTTTTCGAAGTCGAGGAGTAGTAGGGCAAGGTACGGGGAGAGGTGGTGGCGGTGGGCCAAGGCCACATGCAGACGTCGTATTCAGTGCCGAGTCCCGCGTGACGGCATAAAGCCACACTGGTCTGGGTGGATTAGTTTGTGGAGAAGAGGTCACAGGCGTTGTGCCAGCAACGTAGCGAAGAGTTTCAACTCAGTATTTATAAGAGATATTG
This sequence comes from Triturus cristatus, assembly GCF_964204655.1. NCBI lineage: Eukaryota > Metazoa > Chordata > Amphibia > Caudata > Salamandridae > Triturus > Triturus cristatus. The sequence goes on along the minus strand of NC_140584.1, from coordinate 693,363,250 downwards.
GGCGATAATCCCTACAAGAAAGAGAGGGCAGTTGAGTCTTTTGGATGACTACCACAGTGGGTAGGTCGGTTTCGGGGGTAAAGGCACCCTTCTCGGCCACGTGACGGAAGAGCTCCATCAAGTGGGGACCAAGGGAGTCTTTGAAGGCAGCGTAGTATTCTAGGGGGAAGCCATCAGGGCCTGGCGTCCTTCCCGTAGTCAGTCGGGATATCGCGCTATGGACCTCTTCCGAGGTGAGAGGGAGATCCAGATTCGAGGATTCCTCCTGGGTAAGGCTGGGGAGGTGGACGTCTGAGCCTGCTAGCAGTGTGGTGAGGGAGGCCACGGGGGGGGCTGAGCTGAGTACAGATCAGAGTGGTAAAGGGCAAACATCTGAGCGATGGCTCGCGAAGCGCGCTGAGAGGTGTCAGCCGAGTCTTGGATCTCAGGGATGATTTTACGGGCTCACGGGATCCCCAGCCGCTCAGGGACCCACTGCCGGAAACCCCGCAATCCGGAGCAGTCGGGCCGGCCCAAGAGGTATGTAAGGCCTGCTCGGGAGGAGCGGTGGCCCCGGCGCGGCTGACAGGCACTCCAGAAATAGCCCGCAATCCGGGCCAGGCTGCAGCACACACCGCAGGCAGTCGGAGGCACGGAAGGCAGCCCCACCGGCGGGTCTTGTGTCAGGTGTGGCAGGGGCCCAGGGAAATCATCAGGATGCGTGGAGGGCTGCCATCTTGGACCGAAGGGCCAGCAGTCACATCGGGGACCTCAGGGGGACGGCACCGCGGCCAGCACTGGGGTCTTAAGAGGGATGAATGGAGAAAATTAAGTCACCGACGACATTGGATGACGAGCAGATGGCAGAAGGGGGTCGGGAGCACTCCTAGAGTGCGACCGCCATGTTGTCGCATTAAGCCACGCCCCTAGAGTAAAGGAACTTTTACCATATCGCCATTCCACAATAACCCACAGCCCAAATCTATCTACTTTCTACGTACACAATCACATACTTCTCTCCAAGCTAAAATTGACACCGCTGTAGTTTTAGTGTCTTGGGTGGTATTGGCAATTAATTTTAAACCCAATGCCTTCAACATCTTTGTCTTTGAGTGTTCTATGTGGGTTTCTTGCAGACAGCAAAGGTCCACATTAAGAGCTAGCCAGCCATTCCATTATCCTGCCTAGTCCTTTTGAAAATAATCCACCAAGCAGCAACCATTTCTGCAAACCGTTTTCTGTTCCTGCACTTATCAGACAATATATCTTAATGTCCCTCCTCTGACTAGCTATGACCTTCACTGCTTTCCCCCTTCCCAAAGAACAACCAAACCATACCCAACCACCTCTAACCCTTGCCCCCAGTGGCGTAACAAAAGTTGAACGGGCCCCCCCTGCAAGGTACACAGAGGGGCCCACTCCGGATTTAGTCCGGAGCTATCAGACCTGAGTATTGTGCTGAGGGGGCCCCTGTAGCTTGGGGGCCCCCTGCACCGCGGGGGCTGTGGGGGCCTGTGTTACGCCCCTGCTTAACCCCACTTCTGGCACATAATACCCCAACCTACTCTTCCACCACATCCCTGGCCCAACCCTCCCTTCCCTTGTCTTCCACTAGAGGCAGACAGGCCCTTAAAGACCTGTTTGTTGGTTCCTGCACATGCCTTCTTCTGGCCCCCACCCTCTGGCTCCCTATCCAAAAACCCCTTCGTGATTATAGTTAAGAGTTTAATGTCGGATGCCGAAAAACAGCAAAGGATCCTCCGACCTCTCCGTATGCCGGCCTCTCCCCCGTCACATCTACCATAATCAATATCACCAATGTGACCCCCATTATCTTAAAGAGATTTTGTCGATCCGTATCTTAAGCCATGATTGTACTATTAGGCTACTGAAGAGAACTAATGTTGTGGACTCAAACTAATTAAATATTCTTTAGCCTGTATTTCTGAAGTGAAGGCTCTGGTTTGACCCCTAACAATTGTTTTAAGTCGAGCTTGAGCTAACAAAAAAGCTTCCCCTCCAGCCTCTTGAGAAGGCTATTTAAGTTGCCTCAATCGCCACCTTCACTCCACAGTGGTATGTCCAAAATCAGGGCATACAAAGAATGATAGGTAATTAAAGTTCAGCTGCGCATCTGGTCGAGCCTTCTCAAAAATACTTTGCCGGAGAAGGAAATTCCCAAAGTACACAAGGACTGCCTGAGGTCTACTATCGGTTGATCCTCCAGAAGAATTCTGCTTCCTGCACATGAGTGGGTATCTATGTACCCTTTGTACTTCGATTTTCAAGTTCTTGGAAGGCAGTCATTAAAAGGTCAAGCATAAAGGATCTGATATCACGGCCCTTTGCCCCTTCTTCTATTGCAAGAAATTGAAGATTATTTCGCCTTTGGCGGTTTTCAAAGTCCTCGATCTTCTATGATATATCTGCTATTTGATTATCATGCGTCTCAACCTGACCTTTGAGCCTCCCCAATTCTGCTTCAGCCTCTTTTGTCCTCTCTTCTATTGCGCTGAGTTTCTCCCCAATCTCAACACATGCCATAGCTACTTTTTTACAGTCCCTTGTAGATATTTGTAGCGATTCTGGCTATATTGCCCTCAGATCTTGTCTCTGCTTGATGTTCTTAAATCGTGTTCAGCATAAGTTTTAATGTAGCCTCGTGCCTGTGTTAGCTGGGGCCTTCCCTCCGTTGACATTGCAGCTCCCATGGCCCTCAGCTTAGCAATTGTGTGTCCGTACCCCCCTCCTTACTTTTTACAATCTCAATTTCTTTTAGAGCAGATGATAAACTTTGCTCAGATTTAATTGCCCTTTCAAAGACAGAGACACCAACTCTCGGGGGGGTCTTCCCTATGTGTTCAGCTACAAATGCTTTATTCACTCTTGATATAGTCCAAACGTCTGCCTTAGATACGGTTGCTGATTCACCTTGTATCTCTTTTGAGCTCAAAACAACCTCTTCAGAGGTTTTACCTTGGCATTCTAGGAGGGCATCACTCTTGTTGATATCCTGTGCGTTCTTCCCACCAGTCTCGGTTGATCCTGAAGACCCAGGACTCATTAGCGGGGCGGTAAGAAAAGAATCAGTTATTGCTGAATGTGGAGATACCTTTGCTTTCTCTCCGCCATCTGTAACCTGTGCGCTGGCCTCTATGCCCCAGGTAATTGCAGCCCCTTCTACTTTGGCTGCTCGTGTCTCGCGCCCAGCACCGGTGCTGCCACCGCCACGGTCCCTCTTTATCCGGCTAGATGCCCCGGCTGTGTTCACTGTCACCTGGGAGTTAAAGCCCTCTGTCTTGTTGTGGGCCACTTTAATATTTTTCGGTGCTATTGCCTGTCCTAAGTTGTTAATGAAACCGGCTAGTAGTTGATGCCAGTACGGATTCTCCCGGAGCCGAAGCCTTGTCGGATAGAGACAATCAAGCAGAGGCGCCCGGCTCACAAGGCACTGGAGGTTTTGAAGTCAATGGTCAGTGACCGGTTGGTCCGCATCCTGATAGTCCAGATCCACCGCTGCATGTTGATTCCATTTCCTGCCATCAGTACCAGGATTCTGGAACTCAGGTAGGAGCTGGCGGCCACGGCACTATACGTTCCACATCTTGCCTCCCCTTAACCAGTTAAAGTCCCTCTTCTGTCAATTCCAATGCATCTAACCACTCCATAGGGACCTCCATCTCTAGTCAGATCGAGGACTCCTTAGTAAGGGAGTGCCACTGGCTCAAACTTGAGAGAGCTAAGCTCAAGATCAAGACGGAGCAGTTGGCCTTTGATAAGGAGACCCTGGAAGTTTAGAGGGCTAGAAAATATTTTGGACTAAGGTCCCATGGTGGCAGCACCACCCAGGGTCAGGGAGCAGTCCTTTGATACTAGAAACCTCAGCAGGATAGTCCCTTCTTACCAGGAGGGGGATGACTGCTTTAGAGAGGGCCTGTAAACCTCAGAAGGTCCCTCAAGTACAGTGGGCAGCTAACCTGTGGCTCTCCTTTGCTAACAAATGTAGAGACAAACTTCTCACTGTTAGGGAGGAATGTGCATATAATTACTCAGTCTTTAAGAGTGCCCTCATAGATGGGGTTGGTTTAACCACTGAACAGTACAGGGTAAAGTTTAAGGACACACAGTAGGAACACACCAAAGACTGGGTTGATTCTGTAGACAGTGCTATTAAGGCTCTGGAAGGCTGGCTTCATGGAAGTAATGTACATGACTATGAGGAACTGTACAATTTATTGATGAGGGAGTAAATCCTTAACAATTGTCAAAATCAGCAGCTGAATCAGCACCTGGTGGACTCTGATCTGACCTCTCCCCTAGAATTGGGTCTGTACCAGGGTCAAGCAGAAATCACATGGTGGTGGTGACCAGAATTCTTCTAAGGCCCAAAAGAATGGTGAGGAGAAAGGTTAAGACAAGAAAGATTATTCACAAGGTCCCCAAAAATCTTCCTCAGGGGGTGGGTCCCAAACCTCTTCCTCTGCCAACAAGAAACCTTAGTGTTACCTGTGTAAAGAAAAAGGTCATAGATCAAGGGATGCCAATTGCTCTAAAGCTGGCACCAAGGAAACGACTACTACTGCTTCTAAAGCAGTTAATGCCCCTTGCACCAGTACAAATAGTAGTAGCGCCCCCAAGGGATTAGTAGGGTTAACCTTGGGCTCTGAAGTGGATTCTGGCCTAGTCCAAACACCCACTTAGGCTGATGTTGTCTGTGACAGTGGCATGGAACTTACCACTTTACTTGTAAGCAATGTTCCCTCAAATTTGTTTCCTCTGTGTGTGGCAGAGTTTGGTCTCTGTGTGCTGCAGCCAAGGCTATGTACGCCAACAACCCAACCGCGCTTGTAGACCAGGGCTTTAAGTGGGATGAAAAAACTGGGTGTCTTTCAAAGGGGCGTGACTGATGCAATTAAGGGCGTGGCTTAAAAGCAATTAAGCTAAAAATCTGTGCTTAGCATAGTGTGCCACTCTACTGATATTTTGCTTCTTCTGTCATTGCATCCAGATATTTAATACAAGTAATATTACACCTACAAAAAGCCAGGTCTATTAGCGTTGTCAATGGTTGTTTGTGGCATAAAGTTGTATATAATATTGAAAATGCTTCTGCTCTTGTGGTAGAGGTTGTGGCTTAATGCTCGAGCTGCCGACTTAGGAGATGGGTTTTGAGTCTCGGGTCAGATTAATATCCTGTGATTCTCTGCAAACCAATTAACCTCCACATGAATACAAATAATTAAATAAATCATGTAAATCGCTCCACTACCTTTGGGTTGAGTTAGCACTATATAAAACTTGCTGCATTTCCTTTCTAAATGCAGGGCTGATCGTTTGCCTTTTGAAAGAATTTATGTTAAATGTAGCCCATGACGGACGCTGTAATCAGGGGAGCAACTAGACCCAAACTTCAGGGGGGGCTAACACTCTCAGCCAAGGCTGGCCCTAGCACTGGTCGCACACTGTGCAACAGTGGCGCACCCTCCCCCATTTCCTCCTACTCCATGAATTCCCTCACCACCACGCACCAACAATGCACCTCATCTCTCTATAGCACCTTGCTGACAAATATTTCATTTTTTAATAGCGCTACTCCTAGTTTACTCACACTCAGACTCAGTTCTGTGATCTGCATGGTACGCGTTTTTTGTAGCAGGCACATTAATACTCTGCGCTGTGTGGGTCCACGGAGAGGGCGAGAGCCGCTTCGGGGAGGTCCCTCACTGAACCCAATACATGGGCCAGCATGTGGAGATAGTTGCACAATAAGTGCCCAGGGACAAACCCTAAACTCTGCCCTGCCAGCAGAGTTTTGCCACTCTACGTTTCAACAACAAACTCTGCCTGCCTCTGCGTAGCTGAGTTTAGCGGTGTCTACCCCTTTTCTATGCCTACGATATTTTGGATGTATTGTACATTGACCACTAGAGAGAGCACCCAGATTGTAGAAACAATATACACTGCATGGTTTTCAGAAGGACACAGCAGAGCTGCAATGAACGCATTTAGCTGCAGGGTGAGTGACTAAGCGGAGATGACTTCTTGTCTCTGAAGTCGTACCTGTTTCTGAGTAGCCAGTAGGCTACTGTCTGGCTAGCAGCGTTCCGAGGTCAGCTGTCAGGGTTAATTTTCCTATCATGTATTATTTATACAGCTGTGAGGTGCTGATTGAGAAGCCACTTGTGTGGAAGGATCAAGGGGGGTGTTTATGAGAACATAGTCGACCCCTGTCAGCCACTTACCACCCTGTCGCCAGGCCCCTCGTGATCTAGTAAACTAATGAGGCACCAGCAGGGGGTTATTCTGCACAGCATCACTGTGCGCTGAAGGGGTTAAATTGTGTTTGGTCTTGAAGTAGCCTGGCATTACAGGTTTGAAATGGTGTGAAAACAGTGCTGCTCACCATAAACCCACCTTATTCCTCCTCCACCTACCCCCAGGGACTAATGTACTTGCAGAGGGTTCTCCATCAAAGTCTCCTTGTGTGCTGTAGGGGTTAACTCTTATCCTAAGGGTCTGAGAAAGCAGTGCTTTGCAACAATGGTCACTATTAACCACAGACCATCTTATCACCAGGCCCCCTGGGAATCTAATAATTATTCATGCACCGGCTGCAGTTTCCCCAGCCCATCTGACATGTGCACTGTCATAAGAGTAGGAGCATATACGTGGAAATATTAGAGTCTTGTTTATGTGGAACAATGTGCCAACCATCATAAAGCACTAATCAGCCTTGTAGCCAGCTGCCCCCAGAGGCTTCCTGAACTAGTGATGCTCAAGTGATGCGAGTCTAGACTTACTGTGCTGCTGTTGGGGCTAAATGTTGTTAGATAGGGAGAGGAAGATGGCAGTGCACTGCACACTTGTGTGGAAATATATGGGGTGTTTGTGTGGAAAATGGTGCCCTAGGCTTGTGCTGCACCTGCATCACCCTGCTGTGCAGAGTTTAGCTGCTATGCAGGGGTTAGCTGCTGTTCTAAAAGAACCAGGGCGCCAGTCATGCTCTGCAGACTTTTTGGGAAACAGAGGTAGTGAAAACTAGGGCTCCGGTCTTGCGTTACACTTGCCTCGCTCTAGTGTGAAAGGGTTAGCTGCTGCGCAGGGTCTAGCTTTTGTGCAGGGTTTAGCTGTTGTGCTAAAGAGAGAAGGGCACTAGTTGTGCTCGGTGGACTTGTGTGGAAAAACAGGTGGTGAATGTAGGAGAGTAGGGTCTGCAATCCTATGATCACCCAGATTTTTTGCTTTTGCTTCATTGGTTTACGACTTTCTCCGGCTGTGGGCCTGCCAATCAGACCCCCAGCCTAGCTGTTCTCTCTCGAAATTAACACACATGTACGTTAGGTGCATCCACTAATTGGAACTGGGCCGCCTTGTCAGCCCCTGTCTCAGCATACCACAGGTATCCAGGGCATCGGTGTACCCAGGGCCTACCAGGGGCTGAAGCATGTATTATGCCACCCCTGGAATGGCCGCCCAAATCTGACACAACTGGCTGCACGACAGCTGGGGCCACGTGGTGTAATCACCCGTTGCTGTAGGTGTAGTATTCCTACACCTAAACCCTAAAATGGACACATGGATTCCTATCAGTCACTCCTATAGCAGGCCTTATCAATCCTGAAGGCAGAGTGCAGGGGATCATGTGGGACGGTGCTCTGGCGCGAGCTGAGCCCGTCGACGGCTTGCGGAACCAAGTCCTAATAGCCGTTCCATGGTGACGCGGGCCAACTACTTTTAATGCATTTGCTAACTTTGGCCTCACATCACCTATACATGTCGAGTAAGGTGTCATACGAATGGGAATACGAACCCCTCGCCAGTCCGGGCGACGGGGTTAGCATTCCCCCCTTTTAGAGGGACACGACATGGAAGTAACCTTGAACCCCGGTTAAAGTTGACTCAAGCCTCAGCATCACAAAATGGATGCTGCCACCAGACACAAGTCTGACCTCCTGCTGCTGGGGGACCTTCCAGCAAGGGGAGCTTGGACAAAGGGTTTCCTGTCGAGGGCGGTGTTAGCACCGTCCCAGACAGGGTTTGTGTATCCCAGGTAGGCAGGGCTGAAAGGAAGGTGATTGCGAGTGGCACCCCAGTGCTCACTGTGCATAGCCCGGCTCAAACCAGTTTCGGGGGCACACCAGCCCCTGAGCTGGCGCGAAGCCGGACAAAGGTTAGGGGTGTAACCACCCCCCTCCTGGCTCCACCCATAGGTAGAACCTAGTCACGGGCCAGCCCCTTTTCTTAGAATAAAGGTAGGAGTGAGTCCCCTTCCCAAATTGGATAATCAGATAATCGGATAACTCCGAATCACGAACCACTTTCCACGAAAGGAACTCTTGACTATTTCTGAAGACTCTCCCTTGTGGCTAAGGAGTAGCCACCCTGCACCAGCAGGCACCACCTAAGCGCTTGCGGTTTGCTGTAAGTCTCTCCTACGGATCAAGACTGCCCAGCTCGACGAGACCCGAGTACCCTGCCATCTCTGACCTTTTACCTACCTCATCAGCCCAGCTGAGAGTCGTAGGTGTGACGAGACCTGCGGGACCGGCTATCTTCAGAACCTGCACGACGCTTACCTAGCACGCCCACCGAGGGACCCTCGAGTGAGTGCACCTAGGGTTTGAGAAGCCCTAAACCCTGAGCAGCTCCAGCATCGAAGTCTGTCTCCCCAGCATCCACGAGATCTGCGTGGGGGCCCTTCCGCTCCTTGCTGTTCACCGCGTTGTCCGACCACTTGCCGACCGGCTTGTGGCCCTCTTCACGACGCACCACGTTTTGTTTCATCACTAGTCTGGTTGCTCCAGACTGGCTCTTGCTCCCCTTCAACAGAGGAGTACCACGGACCCTCCTGGTCCACTCCCGACGCCATCTTGACTCCCCCGCTTGGGTTGCCACTGCCAAGATCCGCTGCCCCTTCCTGGGCCCAGCACCATCGACAGCAGACACCTTCGTGGGACAGCTCGCCCTCCATCCTGGTCGCCGCCGCGCCTCCTGGTCCGAGGAACAGCCGAGTCCGACGTCACCCACTCACCTGGTCGAGGTGACTTCAGCCGGTACCCTCCTGGTACCCACACGATCGCTGGCTAGCGGTTGAGAACTGAGTCCCCTCTGCTTTCAGGTTTCCTTCGTCACCGATCCCGGCTTGGATCGCTCTGAACATCGTCACTGGTCGCCTGCCAGCAACTTCTTCTTTCAGGCTCCTGAGACTACACGAGGACTCCCGACATCTTGCCGAACTTCACGCAGCCGCAGCCTCCGGGCTAGGTAACTCGAGCATCTCGGTGCTCCATCGCAGGTTCGCTCTACAAGTGTCCAGTTCCTTTTTCGTTTAGTCCCACTGATCGGATCACTCCGGAATCAGTACCTCCAGACTCTAACCATTCGCATTTCACTGTTAGTGTAGATGGTTTCTCGTGCCCCTCGGGCATTTGTGTAAATTGTGCAACTGAAGTATTTTCCTAAGAGTTTTGTAGTGTGCTTAGCTCCCTGACTCATAAAGAGCCAGGGTAGTCTTGTTATAAATAAATATCCTTTTATTTTCATAACAACTTGTGTGGTGTCCTTTCACTTGGTGTTCAAGGGGTATATGTGATGGTAAACAGCTGGCTTAACACGCCCTCTAGAGTTTAGCCTAAGACTGCTCGTATCCACGCTACTAGGATAGCTGGTCTATAAGGTTGACTTACAACCAATCATCAATAAGGGTCGTTTGGAATGATACACAGTGATCACTAGAATAGTGAGCACTACATATCAGGCCAACTTCTCACATTGGTGAGCAGCGGTTGGGATTTGAGCTTGCTGTTGTTTTACCACACACGTATCCTAAGAATATCGCAGTGAAAGATCACATAAGTACCCAGGTACATATAACTTAACTTAGAATACTCCGAGTTCTACTGAACCGGCTGTTGTAGTGTAACAGGGCTTAGCACACCCTGACTACAACTCTTAGCAAGGGATCAGTAGGTAAACCCATAGTGTAGGTAGGTGCAACACTTACACCTCACTAGAAAAGCATGTCGATCCAGGGAGAGTCTTCGCAGACTCCCTTAGTGGTCAGTGACCCTCCACAGGTCGTGTCACGATATGCAACTCTTAGCTTCAAGGAGATGCGACAACTGTGTGCCTCCAGGAAGCTAAACCAGGGTTCTAACCCTACCATCGCAATTCTGATAGGTCTCTTAGAGGCGTACGATGCTAGGAGGTCCTCTAACACAGGTCCCCCCAGTGCAGATGGGAACATGCCGCCCTTAGAGGGAACCCCCGGTGACCCAGACCTCGACCTCCACACAGAGGAGGAGGACGAGGACGAGTTGTCGGGAGACGAGGCAGACAAAGGTCCAGTGGTAGTCGGCAGGCTTACAAGGACCAACTTAAGCAGGCATGAGAATGGAGCTGGGGGAGCCCCGGGCCCACGCTCAAGCAGGCTTAACCTTGGGAACGGACGAGCTAGGTCTCTCTCCAGAGGCTCTGGCAGATCGGTTCATACACATGTCTCTCAGGCATCTTCTCAGAGAGGAATGACTTCCCCTCAGAGGAGGGAGCATGAAGCGAAGATGCGGGAGGTCAATCTGAGGATCGAGCGGGAAGAACTTGCCCTCGCCAAAGAAAGACTTGCCTTGGCCCGAGAGCAGAAATTAAGTGGGTTAGATCCCACTGGTGGCAGCATTCTCAATAGAGAGAAAGACAGGGGTATAGACACTAGACACCTGAGTAAAATAGTGCCCCCCTTTAAACAAGGGGACGACATCCACAAGTGGATAACTGCCTTGGAGAGGGCCTGCACTGTCCAGTGCGTCCCCCCAAGTCAGTGGGCAGCTATACTGTGGCTTTCCTTTGAAGGTAAAGGAAGGGACAAGCTCCTCACTACAAGAGCTGAGGATGCTAACAACTACCAAGTCCTGAAGAACACACTGATTGATGGGTTCGGCTTAACCACGGAACAGTACCGGGTGCTGTTCCGGGACACCCAGAAAATTCAGTCTCAGGATTGGGCTGACTTTGTCGATTGTGCCACTAAGGCTTTGGAAGGCTGGTTGCTGGGTAGCAAGGTTACTGATTACACAGGATTGTACAATCTTATCATGCGAGAACAGATTTTAAACAACTGTCAGAACCAATTGTTGCATCAGCACCTTGTCGACTCGGATCTGACCTCTCCCCAAGAATTGGGAAAGAAGGCGGACAGATGGGTCAGAACAAGGGTCAAGCAGAACCAGAATCAGAACCAGGGTGGTCAGAAGAAAGCAGACCAAAAGGGTAACAAGAACGAACAAAATGACCAGAAGTCTTCGACAGGTCCCCAACAAACCAAAGAGGGTGGGGGTCAGGCTTCACAGAAGAAGAAGACTCAAGAAGGCCAGTCAAAAAGGTGGTGCCAATACTGTAAAAGTAAGACTCACTGGTTTAGTGAGTGCACCAAGAAAGGAGGGCAAACTCCTGCCACTGCAGCCCCTAAGGCACCTGCGCCCCCTAGTACAGTAAGCAGTGGTAGTGCGCCTCCCAAGGCATTAGTTGGGTTAACCTTGGGAACCGAGGGGAGTGACGACTTAGTCGGCACGCTCACTCAGGCCGTCCTTGTCTGTACAGGGGATATGGATATGTCCCCTGATGCCAGTCCCAATACTTTGGGCAAATACAGACAGACACCTTTGATAAATGGAAGAGTGGCTCAGGCCTACAGGGACACGTGTGCCAGTGTCACCATGGTGACGCCTAACTTCGTGGACCCTGGACAGATCATGCTAGGTACCAGTTACCTAGTGACCAATGCCAGCAACGTCACTACCAATCACAGTATGGCAGTTGTTGATTTCTCCTGGGGAGGGGTAAGTGGCCCGAAAAAGGTTGTGGTTAGTTCAGACCTCCCCGTAGAATGTCTGTTGGGCAATGATTTGGAAACGTCACAATGGTCAGAAGTGGAGCAGAGGACTCACATGGAGATGTTAGGCTTGCCAGCACATGTCCTTGCTGTGACCAGGTCACAGGCCAAAAGATGCCCCACTGAACAGGTGCTGGATCCTGGAAGAACGGACCAGGCACCTTCCAAGAAAAGGAGCAGTAAGGGTAAGGCTTCGCCTTCCCCCTTGCCCCAGGTCGTGGATCAAGTCTCCGAGGAGGCTGACCTTAAAGAACTGAGGGAAACTGAGCCGCAAGAGCTTGAACCTGGTCAGGTTCAGTTTCTGGGCTCAGGGGGACCCTCCAGGGAAGACCTGGGGAAGGCACAGTTAGACTGCCCCTCACTTGAACCCCTCAGACAGCAGGCCGCTGCTGAGGCTGCAGGGAACGCCACAGGTACCCACAAAGTGTACTGGGACGATGGACTCCTGTACTCTGAGGCAAGAGACCCCAAACCTGGTGCGACCAGGAGGCTGGTCATCCCCTTGTCTCTGAGAGGTTTCCTTCTCACCTTGGCCCACGAGATTCCCCTTGCAGGTCACTTAGGCCAGAATAAGACTTGGGACAGAATTGTTCCACACTTTCACTGGCCCCACATGTCCGAAGATACGAAGGAGTTTTGCCGCTCCTGTGTCACTTGCCAAGCCAGTGGTAAGTCAGGTGGCACGACAAAGGCCCCCCTCATACCACTACCAGTGGTGGGGGTACCCTTTGAACGAGTGGGGATCGACATTGTCGGACCAATGGAACCCCAGACAGCATCAGGGCACAAGTTTATACTGGTGGTGGTGGACCACGCCACCAGGTATCCTGAAGCTATTCCCCTTAGGACCACTACAGCACCTGTGGTGGCACGGGCCCTACTTGGAGTGTTCTCCAGAGTGGGCTTCCCTAAGGAGGTCGTCTCAGACAGAGGTGCAAACTTCATGTCGGGATATCTGACTGCTATGTGGAAGGAATGTGGTGTCAACTACAAGTTCACCACACCCTATCACCCACAATGCAATGGGCTTGTTGAGAGATTCAACAGGACCCTAAAAGGGATGATTCACGGACTACCTGAAAAGCTTCGGCGGAGATGGGATGTCCTGATACCCTGCCTCTTGTTCGCCTACAGAGAGGTCCCGCAGAAGGGGGTTGGCTACAGCCCTTTTGAGCTTCTGTTCGGACATCCTGTAAGGGGACCCCTTTGTTTGGTAAAGGAAGGATGGGAGAGACCTCTCAGAAAGCCGGCATCAAACATTGTGGACTATGTACTCGGTCTCCGCTCGCGGATGGCGGAGTACATGGAAAAGGCGTCTAAAAACCTGGAGGCGAGCCAAGAATTACAGAAAGCGTGGCACGACCAAAAGGCTGTCCTGACTGTGTACCAGCCTGGACAGAAGGTGTGGGTGCTGGAGCCAGTGGCCCCAGCAGCACTCAAAGACAAATGGTCTGGGCCCCACACGATCATTGAGCAAAAGGGAGAGGTCACCTACTTGGTAGACCTGGGAACTCCCCGGAGCCCCCACAGGGTGCTCCATGTAAACAGGCTCAAGGCATATGTCGACAGGGAGGGCATGGGCTTGCTCATGGCCACAGATGAGGGACAGGAGGAGGAGAGTGACCCTCTCCCAGACCTGCTCTCTCAGAACCCTGACGATGGATCAGTAGATGGTGTTGTCTTTTGTGGCAGCCTCTCTGGACATCAACAAGAGGATTGTAAACAGGTTCTTCAATCCTTTCGACATATGTTCTCTCTGACACCCAGTCAAACCAAGTGGTGTACCCATGAGGTCGACACTGGGGACAGTCTGCCCGTAAAGAGTAAAATCTATCGGCAACCTGATCATGTCAGAGACTGCATCAAGACAGAGGTGCAGAAAATGTTGGAGCTGGGAGTCATTGAACCCTCGGACAGCCCCTGGGCTAGTCCCGTAGTGCTCGTGCCGAAACCTCACACCCAGGGCGGTAAGAAAGAGATGAGGTTTTGCGTGGACTACAGAGGTCTCAATGCGGTCACTAAGACTGACGCCCACCCGATACCAAGAGCAGACGAACTTATCGACCGGTTGGCCTCGGCCAACTACTTAAGTACGTTTGACCTGACAGCTGGGTATTGGCAAATCAGGTTAGCTGAGGAGGCCAAGCCCAAAACAGCATTTTCTACCCCGGGTGGGCATTATCAGTTCGTGGTAATGCCCTTTGGTTTGAAAAATGCACCTGCCACCTTCCAAAGGCTGGTGAATCGAGTTCTCACTGGGTTGGACGACTTCTGTGCGGCGTATCTGGACGATATCGCTGTCTTTAGCTCCACCTGGGAGGATCACCTGGTCCACCTGAGGAAAGTGTTAGAGGCCCTGCAGAAGGCAGGCCTCACTATCAAGGCCACCAAGTGCCAGATAGGGCAGACACAGGTTGCATACCTGGGCCACCTTGTAGGTGGAGGCCAGGTTCAACCATTGGAGAGCAAAATACAGGCCATCCAGGACTGGGCTCCTCCAACCACCCAGACTCAGGTTCGAGCTTTCTTGGGCCTGACTGGTTATTACCGGAAATTTGTCAGAAATTATGGATCCATTGTGACCCCGCTAAACGACCTGACAAGTAAAAAGATGCCAAAAAAAGTTCAGTGGACAGCAAGCTGTCAGAAGGCATTCGATGACCTAAAGCAGGCCATGTGCACAGCACCTATCCTAAAGAGTCCAGACTACTCCAAACCATTCATTGTCCAAACAGACGCTTCGGAGCTGGGTGTGGGAGCTGTTCTATCGCAACTGAATTTTGATGGTCATGACCAGCCCATAGCTTTTATTAGCAGGAGGCTGACCCCCAGAGAGAAGAATTGGTCAGCTATTGAGAGGGAGGCCTTTGCTGTGGTTTGGGCCCTGAAGAAGTTGAGGCCATACTTGTTTGGCACTCACTTCAAGATTCAGACCGACCATAAGCCCCTCTTGTGGCTAAATCAAATGAAGGGTGAAAACCCCAAACTACTTAGGTGGTCCATTTCCCTACAGGGGATGGACTTCACAGTGGAGCATAGACCTGGCACTGATCATGGCAATGCAGATGGGCTCTCCAGGTATTTCCACTTAGAGCAAGAAGACTCACCTGGTCAAGGTTAGCTTATTGTCCCGAAGTTTGGGGGGGGGGTCATGTAGGAGAGTAGGGTCTGCAATCCTATGATCACCCAGATTTTTTGCTTTTGCTTCATTGGTTTACGACTTTCTCCGGCTGTGGGCCTGCCAATCAGACCCCCAGCCTAGCTGTTCTCTCTCGAAATTAACACACATGTACGTTAGGTGCATCCACTAATTGGAACTGGGCCGCCTTGTCAGCCCCTGTCTCAGCATACCACAGGTATCCAGGGCATCGGTGTACCCAGGGCCTACCAGGGGCTGAAGCATGTATTATGCCACCCCTGGAATGGCCGCCCAAATCTGACACAACTGGCTGCACGACAGCTGGGGCCACGTGGTGTAATCACCCGTTGCTGTAGGTGTAGTATTCCTACACCTAAACCCTAAAATGGACACATGGATTCCTATCAGTCACTCCTATAGCAGGCCTTATCAATCCTGAAGGCAGAGTGCAGGGGATCATGTGGGACGGTGCTCTGGCGCGAGCTGAGCCCGTCGACGGCTTGCGGAACCAAGTCCTAATAGCCGTTCCATGGTGACGCGGGCCAACTACTTTTAATGCATTTGCTAACTTTGGCCTCACATCACCTATACATGTCGAGTAAGGTGTCATACGAATGGGAATACGAACCCCTCGCCAGTCCGGGCGACGGGGTTAGCATTCCCCCCTTTTAGAGGGACACGACATGGAAGTAACCTTGAACCCCGGTTAAAGTTGACTCAAGCCTCAGCATCACAAAATGGATGCTGCCACCAGACACAAGTCTGACCTCCTGCTGCTGGGGGACCTTCCAGC
The DNA here is from genome assembly GCF_964204655.1 of Triturus cristatus. NCBI lineage: Eukaryota > Metazoa > Chordata > Amphibia > Caudata > Salamandridae > Triturus > Triturus cristatus. The sequence continues at coordinate 693,347,455 of NC_140584.1, read as the reverse complement.
AAGGGGAGCTTGGACAAAGGGTTTCCTGTCGAGGGCGGTGTTAGCACCGTCCCAGACAGGGTTTGTGTATCCCAGGTAGGCAGGGCTGAAAGGAAGGTGATTGCGAGTGGCACCCCGGTGCTCACTGTGCATAGCCCGGCTCAAACCAGTTTCGGGGGCACACCAGCCCCTGAGCTGGCGCGAAGCCGGACAAAGGTTAGGGGTGTAACCACCCCCCTCCTGGCTCCAGCCATAGGTAGAACCTAGTCACGGGCCAGCCCCTTTTCTTAGAATAAAGGTAGGAGCGAGTCCCCTTCCCAAATTGGATAATCAGATAATCGGATAACTCCGAATCACGAACCACTTTCCACGAAAGGAACTCTTGACTATTTCTGAAGACTCTCCCTTGTGGCTAAGGAGTAGCCACCCTGCACCAGCAGGCACCACCTAAGCGCTTGCGGTTTGCTGTAAGTCTCTCCTACGGATCAAGACTGCCCAGCTCGACGAGACCCGAGTACCCTGCCATCTCTGACCTTTTACCTACCTCATCAGCCCAGCTGAGAGTCGTAGGTGTGACGAGACCTGCGGGACCGGCTATCTTCAGAACCTGCACGACGCTTACCTAGCACGCCCACCGAGGGACCCTCGAGTGAGTGCACCTAGGGTTTGAGAAGCCCTAAACCCTGAGCAGCTCCAGCATCGAAGTCTGTCTCCCCAGCATCCACGAGATCTGCGTGGGGGCCCTTCCGCTCCTTGCTGTTCACCGCGTTGTCCGACCACTTGCCGACCGGCTTGTGGCCCTCTTCACGACGCACCACGTTTTGTTTCATCACTAGTCTGGTTGCTCCAGACTGGCTCTTGCTCCCCTTCAACAGAGGAGTACCACGGACCCTCCTGGTCCACTCCCGACGCCATCTTGACTCCCCCGCTTGGGTTGCCACTGCCAAGATCCGCTGCCCCTTCCTGGGCCCAGCACCATCGACAGCAGACACCTTCGTGGGACAGCTCGCCCTCCATCCTGGTCGCCGCCGCGCCTCCTGGTCCGAGGAACAGCCGAGTCCGACGTCACCCACTCACCTGGTCGAGGTGACTTCAGCCGGTACCCTCCTGGTACCCACACGATCGCTGGCTAGCGGTTGAGAACTGAGTCCCCTCTGCTTTCAGGTTTCCTTCGTCACCGATCCCGGCTTGGATCGCTCTGAACATCGTCACTGGTCGCCTGCCAGCAACTTCTTCTTTCAGGCTCCTGAGACTACACGAGGACTCCCGACATCTTGCCGAACTTCACGCAGCCGCAGCCTCCGGGCTAGGTAACTCGAGCATCTCGGTGCTCCATCGCAGGTTCGCTCTACAAGTGTCCAGTTCCTTTTTCGTTTAGTCCCACTGATCGGATCACTCCGGAATCAGTACCTCCAGACTCTAACCATTCGCATTTCACTGTTAGTGTAGATGGTTTCTCGTGCCCCTCGGGCATTTGTGTAAATTGTGCAACTGAAGTATTTTCCTAAGAGTTTTGTAGTGTGCTTAGCTCCCTGACTCATAAAGAGCCAGGGTAGTCTTGTTATAAATAAATATCCTTTTATTTTCATAACAACTTGTGTGGTGTCCTTTCACTTGGTGTTCAAGGGGTATATGTGATGGTAAACAGCTGGCTTAACACGCCCTCTAGAGTTTAGCCTAAGACTGCTCGTATCCACGCTACTAGGATAGCTGGTCTATAAGGTTGACTTACAACCAATCATCAATAAGGGTCGTTTGGAATGATACACAGTGATCACTAGAATAGTGAGCACTACATATCAGGCCAACTTCTCACAGTGAAAACTAGTGCTCGGTCTTGCATTCTACCTCTCTCGTTCTGCTGTGCAGATTTTAGCTGCTCTGCTAATGGGACGAGGTTGCTAATAGTGCTCTGTAGGCTAGTGTGGAAACAGAGGTAGTGGAAAGTAGTGCTCCGGCCTTTCGCTGCACCTGGCCCACTCTGCTATGCAGTGCATGGGATAGCTGCTGTGCTAAGAAGGCCAGTGCACCAATCATGCTCTGCAGACTTGTGTGGAAACAGAGGTAGTGAAAACTAGTGCTCAGCCTTGTACTCCACCTACCTCGCGTTGCTGTGCAGGAGTTAGTTGCTGTGCTATGGGGACCAGGCCGCTAGTCGTGCTCACAGACGTGCGTGGAAATAATGAAGGAGTGCTTGTGTGTCAAAAGAGAGGAGCCCAATAACCAACCGCTGACCTCCTTATCCCAGCCCTTCCAGTGAACTAGAGGTGCAGCTACATGTTGTGCTACCGAAGGGGTTAACTATTGAAGCGCTTTTAGCCCTATGGGCGTTGCAGCAAGTTTAAAAGCATAACGTGTGTTTCAGGATCCAGGATCATCTGAAAGCACACGTTCGTGCTTTTAAACTTGCTGCATTTCTTTTCTTACTGCAGCGCAACTGTGGGGCTGATTGTAGGCCGTTTCAAAGTATTTATGTTAATCACAGCACCCATCGAGGGCTGCATTTAAAATAAATACTTTCAAAAGGCAAACAATCAGCCCCACAGCTGCGCTCTATTTAGAAAAGAAATGCAGGCACGCACCTTACTGGGAACAGTGCTTGTAAGTCCCAATAACTTGGGTAAGTACAGACAATAGCCACTGATTGATGGTCAATGAGCTGTGGCATGCAGGGACACAGGGGCCAGTGTCACTCTGGTGACCGAGAAACGTCTGTCTCCTGAGCAGATCATACATGGTCAAATTTACCAAGTGATCAATGCAAGCAATGTCAGGACTGATCATTCATTGGCAGTTTTGAATCTCAGCTGGGGAGGGGTAACTGGCCCTAAATGAGTTGTGGTTTCCCAAACCTACTTGTGGACTGTCCTTTGGGCAATGATTAAGAAACTTCAGCCTGGACTGAAGTAGAGTTCAGGACGCATGCAGAGATGTTGGGAATTTCTGCTGGTGCTTTTGCTGTTACCAGGGCTCATGTCGAACAGTTAAGCACTGAGGGAGCTCTGGATCCTGGAAGTAGGGACCGGCCAGCTCCCAAGAGAAGGAGCAGGAATGGTAAAGATGTATCCTCCTTATAGCCTCCCAGTGAGTATCAGTCTCCTGAGGAAGATGACCTCAGCCCCTGTGAAGGAACGGTCCCAGAGGAACTTGGGCCTGACACAGCAGAGTTCTTATGGGCAGGGGGTCGATCCAGGGCTGACTTGAGTCTGGAGCAGAAAACCTGCCCCTCTCTGGAACAACTCAGACAGCAAGCTGCTGCTGAGGAGGCAGGGAATGTCAGTGGGTCCCAAAGGATACATTTAAAACGTATAAGTCACCCTATGGCAGGCTCTTCAGTCCTGAAGGCAGTGTGCTTGGTTATAAGTGTGAGGGTGCCCCTGCATGAGCAGGACACCCCTACAAACCCCGGAGTAGGTTCTCCAGGCTTTGTGCATGTGGTCAGTATTTTAATACATATAGTGGACATCAGTCATTACGAGATGTCTAACTATATAGTAACTGCACCGAACCCGGTCATATTTGGTATCAAACATGTTGGAATCATAGCACAACACTGATTCCAGAGTTGGAAATATGGTCCTATGTACTGGGGGGCTCCCTTGGGATACCCCCTGTACTACCGGTTACAGCCTTTCAGGGTCTGGCAGCAAGCTAGTGCTGCTGCCAACCACAGACACGATTCTCCTGCTGCTGAGCCAAGCTCGAGCAGGGGAAGGACCACCTCCCAGACAGGACTTAAGTGTATTGGACTGGGATGGGGGCGCTTGCCAGCGCCACCAGACTGCTTTGAAGAGCACAATTGGTGCCCTCCTTGCAGTTCAGGGAGCCCTTGGCTCCTGCTCTGACGCAAAACTGGACAAAGGACATGGGAGTATCCTCCACTCTGTCCAGCCTCTCCTCTGGGAGGGACCCCTGAGCCATTCCAACCCTTTCCTTAGGGTACTTAAGGGCTTACCTGTTAGTGGTTACTTAGATTCATTGTAGGACTGTAGCTTGAGACCACATCACTCTTCAACCATCTGGAAATGTAGACTTCACTGGACTTTGCCTGGAACAGAAACTGCATGAAGGAAGAATCCTGATGCTTCTGGTCTAAATGTTCTGCAAGTCTTCTTCGTTGTCTGTGTCTGTGCTTCTTCCAGGCTCTTCACCAGACCTGTTGGTATCAAGGACACCAGAAGTAATTTCCTTGAAGGAGTCACTCCCCTGCATCTGCAGGCACCACAACAAAGCTGACCTGTTTGCTGCTCCCGATGTTCCACAGACTTCGTAAGGTTCAGCAACACAGGTGGTGGTTCTGTAACTCCCTTGAGGCCTGATCTGTCCTCTCTGAAACTTTGAGGCCAGTATCCCTTGTCAGAACCACTGGGACAGAACCCCTGTGCACTGCATTGACTTGCAGTTGCCAAGGCTTGTTGCTCTGCACTCTAGAGATCTTCGGGCTACAAGAAGCTCCAGCCTCCAGCATCTCTTGCTGCTAAGTGCAACGTCCTCACCACATCCTCTGAACCATGGAACTTCCTTTTTAGTGAGCTGCTAGACATCCTCTTGCTAGTCCTGTGCCTTGTGGATCCTCCTGAGGGTTTTCTCCTACTTCGGTAGGCTCCCCTGCTTGCTCAGGGTCTGCTCTGACTCGCCTGCTGTTGGTGAATCCCTTGGACCTTACTGGCCCCAACTTAGCTCCTTCTTCGTTCTACATGCCAGTTGCGGCTACCGAGCCTTGTTGGTGCACACGCCGGACACCGACCACCTAGTCACCAACATCCGATGTGGAATAGCTCATGCACGGTTCCTAGTCTTCCTCAGCATCGCTTGGTCCTCACAGCCGCAGAGACAAGGACACCGTCAACTCTTTTGAACCGTCCGACATAGGAGGGCATTGCTCTTCCATGCCTCCTAGTTACTCCTGAGTGGCATAGACTCTGTCTCCTCTGCTTGCAGATTCTTCACTTCAAGAATCCACTCTTGGATTCCACCAGACTTTTTCTCAAGAGCCACTTTCCATTGTCATCTATGGAGTTTTCCGACGTCTCTTCCCCCTATGCACCTGGCTTCCCTGGTGTAGGTAATCTTGTCTCTGGAGCTTCCACGGGTGGTGTGGCTCTCCAACATTCCTCCAAGGGTATTCTTCGGGGTCCTCTGGGAATGATCCTTTTTCTGCAAAACTGCAACCGCATCTTGTCTATTGACTTCAATTGGTCACGCGTCTGTGTTCCTACTCTGCACACAGTCTCCGTGGGGTTCCTGGGTTCTTACCTTGGGTAGTTCCTTGTGTCCCCGGCTCCTCTGGGTCTTCAGGTCCAAGTCCCGGCTTCTTCTTCAGTTCCTATTCCACTTTCCTAATATATGGTTTGGACTCCCCCTGGTGACCACTGTATTTTCCGCTACTTACCTTATTGCAATTGAAGTATTTTTGTGTATTGTGTTGATATCTCCGGGTAGGAGATAAACTAAAGTGTTAATGAGTGTTGTTTAATAAATAGAAGACACCTGCCTGGACTTTTTGTTGGCGTGGGGCTGCTGAAAACCCTGGTGGGACTCCCTGTCCTAGGGTTAACCTATGCTCTTCAGCGCTGACGGTGAGGGGGAGACGTGGTCATTGCACTTATAGTGCAGCCTCTCCCCCTGCTGCACGGGACACCTGCCTGGACTTTTTGTTGGCGTGGGGCTACTGAAAACCCTGGTTGGACTCCCTGTCCCAGGGTCATCGCACCTATAGCGCAGCCTCTCCCCCTGCAGCACGGGACGCACGCGGGCAAAGCCCGGGTCAAGGGCGGGCCCGTCTAGTTCCTGTCAGCAACAGGAAGAAGCAGGGCATGGCCATATCCTTTGGTGGTCTGTCAGAAGGCCCAAGTCAGCTTGTTCTCTGGTGTACTAGTGTGGAGTACTAGTGTGTCCCCAGCTTGTGATGTATTGACCCACCAATGGTAACTGTCGGTCTACAGAAAGAGTTCTCCACGCAGAACCAGTTTGCGCCCTACAGGTATTTCTCTGAGCAGGGAAAAGACTCTATTTCGTGTGGTTTGGACTCAGGGGGGTGGAGGGTAGCTTTTGTATTGTGGCCCTTGTTTGACTTCTGAGCTCTGATCTGAGTTGTCTTATTGATTTGTTTTTATTCTCTATTTTATAAGACATATTGCTGTACAAGAATTGTTCGTCCCTGTTTCTCTGCCGAGCTTGGTTTCATTAACAGGTGTTTCGGGAGGGCTCGCAATAGACTCACATAACTAAGGGAAAGAGAAAGGGACAGGACAAAATCCAGGGTCCGCTTTGCACCAAAAAGAAGGCTACGGGTGCTGTTTGTAATGAGGCTATGGACAGGATTGATTCTTTAATCACCGAATGTCACGAAATAGCCTCTCAAGGGGATGTCCCTCTAGCCCAGCATCCAACCACGGGGTCTCAAGTGACCCATCACCTGTCGCCCCTCCGGCCAAAAAAATCAGCCTAACATTCCTTTGATGTTTAAGAATTCCATAAAGACTATTGGGAATGGCCCTAGTAGTGGGTCTAATGTCCCCGAAATAGAAGCTGATTTCTGTTCTCCTCATGGCGAGATGCAGGGCCCCCCTATTGAGACACACGCTATACAAGTAGAATGCCACACTAGATTTGAGGTCCTTGCAGTAGAGGAGGCCGCGGTCCTAAAGGGGGGGTCTGTTGGTCTTTGCGATAGCAGTACTACCTATGCTGTCGAACTTAAGGCCTTAAAAACAACTATTGAGTCCCCGAGAGAGAAGGTAGTTTCGCTGAGGTTAAAGGTTGCGAACCTAAAGGGGAGGACTAAGTGTGATAAAATCATTCAAACAGAGACTAGCGCAGAACACCTGACTTGTGTAACTAAGGGAGCTGATGTCATGTGTATAGACACATCCAATAAAGCCGACGCTAGATCAATATATTGTGTCTCTGATCCACGTCCCTTCTCTATTAACCCACCTCCCACCAGTGGTCGTGCTATGCATAATATTCATACCTTCAACCTTGCACTATCAAGGAACTTTCAACAGGGTAGGGTGGATGGTAAAGAGAGAGAAAGGGGAGAAGCTCCAGGGACTGAAAGGTGTGATATTGCGCACTTCCTAGGGTTTTTTTCTGGAAAGGGGATTGTGAGGGATGGTGTCTATAGTAGATTCGTTCACCATGGGCAGAAATATATCTAATGGCGGTACCCAAATCCAATAGGAAGAGGTTCGAAGATCTTGATTCCCTTAAGAACAAAGGGGCATATGTATGAAACGATTTTGTATTCGCAAACGCTGCGAATCGCAAAAAAACAGCGTTTGCGAATACAAAATCGCAAAATGAGATGTATGAGGCATTTCAGCCTCGCATTCTTAAGGAATCGCTAATTTTGCGATTTCTTAAGTTTGCGTAAGCATTTAAGAAATCGCAAATTGCGATTTCTTAAATGCTATGTAACACGCACCCCAGTTGTGCGATTTCTCCTTAAGAAATCGCAAATTACCACCAACTTCAAGTTGGTAGTAATTTGCGATTTCTTTGAAAAATTCACTTTTTTGCATTTATTAAAGTGCAATGTGGCGCACATACATGCCCTTAGGGCATGTATGTGCGCCATATGCGCACACATGCTGATTTCAGGGGTGCATCAGGGTGTCATCATGACACCCTTGCACCTTTGAAAATATTCTCAATTTGCGATTAGCAAATAGCGATTCGCAAATTGAGAAGGACTTCCCATTCATTGCTATGGGCCTCCTGGCCCATAGGAATGAATGGGAAGGTATTTCTTAATTGCGATTTCGCAATTTGCTAATCGCAATTAAGGAATTTTAAGAATTCGCAAAATTTGTGCGATTTTTTTAGATACATCCCGTTTTGCAATTCTCAAATAGCGATTCTCAAAAAATCGCTATTTGAGAATCGCAAATGGAGATGTTGCTACATATGCCCCAAAGTCATTTTTCTGGTTCAGGACTACCCGTCATTGCCAGTCAATTATAAGAGATGACATCAAGTTTGTTGAAAGACTATCATTCCCGGGGAAGCAAAAGGATGTGATTGAAGTTACCTTCTCCCATACTGCAACAGTCGATTGCCTTATGTCAATTGACTCCTGCACTATCCCCACTGTCAACACCTCAATTGCCATCAGATATAGACTACCAAAAGGGATGGCTTCGACCCCATCATGGGCACTTTGCAAAGAGGGCCTCCAACTAACTCTGGCCACGCTGTAAGGCAGGGATGACTGCCCCAGTTAGGTGGATTGTTACCAATAGATGACGTCCCAGGGGTTGCTGGGCAAAATACGTTTTTACATCAGTCAGAAGTATGCCCGCTACTAAGGCAGGTCATAGTTCCAGAGGTAATATGCGGGCTTCCAAATTCCGACCCAGGGAGGGAAGGGGCGTCCAACTCACCCGTGAGTGAGGCAGGGGGAGGTCCGAATACCCCTGGTATTGCTAGAAGTCTTTTAAAGGTTCTGGTTTGGAATGTGGCTGGGATCGCCAAATTGTTAGTAGATCCCCACTGGTGTATTTTTGTGGATCTACATGATGCTATCCTATTCCCAAAAATCTGGAGTTTACATACCCCCTACAGGAATGGGTTTTCCTCATAATGCATACGTGCCATTAGAAAAGAGCGGGGAGGCCCTCAGGAGGTCTAGCAATCTGGGTAAAAAATGCTCTGGGCTCTAGAGTCAAGCAGGTCGATGTAGATTCCCAAGACATTCAAGTAGTAAATCTGTCTCTCCATTGTGGCTAGAAAACCAGGATTTTTAATGTTTACAATAGAGTTGTTCATGGCCCGGAGGAGACCAGTACCATTCGTATCCTAGATCTTGCACTAACTGAACTCCCTGACAACATACCAGCTTTAGCAGCCGGTGATTTTAATTGTACTTTTGAACCACTTTCATCTGTCCGCTAGATCCGACAGAGGAGTGGGTTTGCAAGGGGCAAATTCTGCAGCTTGATCTCCCCTCAGTGAGATGGACAAAAAGAGGAGGCCAGGTGCTCGCCTTCACCATTCAGCATGAACTGAGAGCCACTAATGGAAGGACCAAATCTGACCTAATGGGCGAATTCACCTTTAATAGACCTGGTCATGCCAGTAGAATTGATTATTGCCTGGTGGCTAATGAACTTTGGCCTACTGTCCATGATATGTTGGTAGCTAAAAGAATAGACACTGACCATAACGCCCTTATTCTTACCCTCAAAATTCAGGGCGATCATGAACTTGGTTTTAAGTGCAGGCCTGACCTGGGTGAACTATCCATCTCTAACAATCAACTGTTTTGCAGTAAATGGAGCTGTAATGTTTCCTCGGATAACCTCTGCCCATCTTGCAAATTAAGTGCAGAATCTATAGTCCACTTGCTGTTTTTTTGTCTCCATTATCAAAACCTGAGGGCCAAGTGGATCATTGCACTGTGCAGATTGTTTGGTAACGGTCACTATTTGGTGGTGTTAAGAATTTTGTCCACTGATACAAGCAGGTTAATTGTTTTCTCCCTGACCAAATTTTGGTATGCTCTTTGGATTAAGCGCACCAAATGCATTGTATGACCTACTCTTATACTTTTATTGTATATATTGTATTTTATGATTCTTATGTCTTTTACTGTACTATTTTTATAAGGTGCTATGTACTTTTTAAGATTTCCATGATCGAAAATAAAGTCTTATGATGATGAGAAGTATTTTTATATAAACACTGTGTGGTTCTTTTTTGTTTAACCTACACTACATGATTAAGCTGGTAAAACAAGCTGCTTAACACTCCTTCAAGATAAACCTGAAGGCTGCTCTCCATAGCTACCACTTTGAGAGCTTTCTATGCTTATCAAAGACCACTAAAATCACCATAAGGGTTGCCTAGATAAGTGCAAGGTGCATCACTTAAATAAGTGTGCACCATATACTAAGCCAGCCTCCTACAACAGTTATTTACTTTACCACAGCATCAGACAGTGAACAGACATACACACTTAGGTCCTGATTCAGAGTTAAACTTACACTTTTGTGTAAGTTTATTATTTTTTGGGCATTCACAAACTTAATTTTACTAATAGTACATTTATGAGTGCTGAGACTCCACATTCGTGGAGGCCTGTCCTTTATTTTTCTGTGCAAAGTTCTCTACCCCGACTGTGGAGTGTCCGCTGCCGCAAAATTACTATTAGTAAAATAAAACTTGTACTTTGTGAATACCAAAGAAGTAGTAAACTTACAAAGAAGTATAAGTTTACCATTGTGAATCAGAACCTTTATTCTACTAGGCATTTTAATTCCATAATAATCTTTAGGCAATGGGCAGACATTTATGATTCTGTTGCGGCTGCTCATCTAATTAGGCCTGCACCGCTATTATCTGAATAGTATAATGCATGCCCCATCCTACAGTATATCACTGCATGCATCATACACAGGCTAAAATACATAAACATTCTCAGATCCCTCACACAGAAACAGCCACCATTGAGGTGCAAAAGGCTGCTTATAGCCCTGGGCCTTGGTATCACTGCACCTGTTGCAGTCGGGCATTGGGTGACAGGACGGTGCCTCAGGGTCATCTATGGGACTTTTTTAGGGGCCTCTGTAAACCGCCCCACAAAAACCTACTATCTACCCTGGTCCCCGCCAGGTCACTGTGAAGTGTTGCCAGTATCATGGGCACTCTCCTGCCATGCTGGCAAACTGAGGCTTGGAGCCAGGAGTTCTGGCCCTTAGGGCATTCTCACCTCGGCCACCTGCCTCATGTGACCTGCACGGCCCAAAAGTAGTGTCTTTCTCCTGCTGGGCCATCAGTTTCAGGCCATGGCGGGGAATGGGGAGGGTGGGAGTATGCAGGGGCCTCACAGGAGGGCCCATTCTCACCTAAGCCCCCCTGGAGTAGCAGCATCAGTCGTGTGCTTTTCTTGACCCCCTTCCCCTGCCAAGTTATACCCTAAGGCTATAATGGGATGTGGAGGGTGGTTGTACTTGTGATTGTATTTATATAGCACTTACCACCCCTGACAAGACTTCAAATCACTTTTTGGCGAGTAGCACGCTACTCCGGAACCAAAAAGGATTGGCATAGGGAAATATGGGGCAATTTGAGCGGTGGACATGTGAGTCTGTTAGTTGGCTTGAAAGGTATAATGGAGGGATAGAAGAGGGAAGAGTCTGGAAAGTGTTTATTGGGCGATCATATTAGCAAGATGAGGCCTGGGATGAGTGAAAGGAAAGACGGAGAAGGGAAGAATCTTTAGAAATGGAGTACAAGGAATTTTGGGATGAGTCAAAGGAGGGACACTTGAGGGAAGAATTTAGAAAGAGTTGTTTGGGAGATCACAGTAGCAAAAGGAGGATTGGGGTAATCCAAGGAAAGACAGAGGAGGGAAGACTCCAGAAAGGGCCATTTTGGAGATCATAGTACTAGAAGAAGGCTTTTGGAATGAGTCAGAGAGTGGATGCAGAGGACACACCGAGAGAGGTGTAGTGGTAGTGCATTGAGTCATTTTTTTTTTTTTTACAGTAGGAGTAAAGTAATACAAATATAGATACACATGTACACGAAGGGTATACATGTATAAGGAAGAGAATTTATCAAGATTTTAGTTGTATTTAATAAACTCAGACTTTCAAGTGTTGCCGCACTCCAAGCCAATCCATTTGTGTATTTTCAATGATATATTATCTACTGGCGGTCTCCAGTAGATAGTTATAGTTAGGACCGTGTTTCCATAGGAAATCTCAAAATTCTATTTTGAATAACTTTGGCGCCGGTTGACGAATCCTCGCGAAATTTTCAAAACTAATGGGGCGCTCCACTCAGCTCCTACCCTAAAAGTCTTGGGGGGATTCGTCAAGCAGGGGCCGAGAAAAAAGGGGGGTCCCAAAACACGTTTTCCCCATGCATTTTCACATAGGACCTTTAGTCGAAGGTACAGCCCGAACGGCTGAACAGAATTACTTGAAATTTGGCAAAGAGGTAGTCCTCAGGTCAGGGATGTGCCTTTTGCATATATGGATTCAATCTGTTCATTAGTTCCTGAGAAAATTGCAGTAAAAGTACATAAATATCTATAGCCGCGCACCGTGCGAGCACCCTAACGTGCGCGAGCGTAATTCTGATTGGTGGTTACATGTCAGTCAACGTTCGAATTGGTCGAAATCAGGAAGTGTCGGCCGCCATTTTGTTTGTTTTGAGTGCGAGAGTGAAAAAGGAAGGTGGCGAACGTGAAAAGGGGGCAGGGTAGAGAGTTACTGACCCCCTAGCCTTTGTCAGGGGGTCCCTAAAGGACCACGAAGGCAGAAAAAAACATTTAATTTTTTCTCAAAAAAATCGCGGGGTGCGCGCACGGTGAAAACCCATTAAAAAAATAAAAATAAATTTTTAATACGTAGTTTATTGTAAAATAAATATATAAAAAATATAATAATAAATACATAACTTAGCATTTAAAAAACCGTACAAATTCACTGAAAAAACCATAGGTTTCACACACGTTATAGTTAGGAATTAGCATTTAAAAAACCTTGCAAATTCACTTAAAAAACCATAGGTTTCACACATGTTATAGTTAGGTGGACATTTCACTCGTAAAAAACCAATGAAATTCCCCCGTTATAGTTAGTTCAGATAACTATAACTCATGCGACCGCCACTCTATCAAAAGGATGATATCATCAGTGATGTCATGAGTGATGCCACTGACCATGTCATGAGTGATGTAATGTGTGACGACATCAGCAGTGGATTGCGGGCGCGCGAGTTATAGTTATCTGAACTAACTGTAACGGGGGAATTTCATTTGTTTTTTACGAGTGAAATGTCCACCTAACTATAACATGTGTGAAACCTATGGTTTTTTAAGTGAATATATATATATATATATATATATATATATATATATATATATATATATATGAACAAAATTCGCCACCATCACCGGTCTCCCACGGACCAAAGGACGAAAGCGGACCACCAAAAGTCAGTGCAAATTCCAATTTATTTCGTGCCAAGCAAATCTGCCATTACGCGTTTCAACCCTAACTCGGGTCTTGATCACATGACGAATTGCGTAATGAAATCATGATTTTTAAAGGGAAAAACACCAGGATGTGACGACACAATGTTAAAGTGCAAATGCATAGTAACTGAAGAGTTACTTCAAGCAGCAAATGTTATTCAATTATAAATATACATATCACGCATTGAAACACAATCGAAAAATAAATTACATTGTGGAAAATATATAAATATATAAATATATATGCTGTTAAATACTAAAAACATTTGTTGTAAAATCACAATATGTTAAAAGCAAGCAACAACAGACATGGTTGGTTGAATAATTGGAAATAATTCCATGGTTTGTAAATGAAAACGACAACATAGCAATTAAAATCTCACCAATTGGTTCTAAATACAGCTAAAATTGCTAACTCATGATTTGTGAATATGTCTGTTCATTCGTTAATCTCAACCAGCTGTTGATGCGTGAATTCGTTTGTGCTGCTTGTATGCTGACCAGTCTAGCCCAAGTGGGCCTTTTTAAAATCGTGTCTGTCATCTAATATCGCAATATTAAAAGCCCTTTAGTCAATCATAAATATGTGCAAATGTGTGCAAAAAAGATATTTTGATAATTAAAATGTTACAAAAGAGGACCAGCTTACATCTTCAATTTCAAATGGCAAAAAGTAATCATTATTTACATGCTTAATCATATATATATATTAGAACGTTGCTGTAAACATACTTAGAAAATGTGAACCCACATTATATAACGGAATCCCATGGTATAAATTCTATCAAAGGCATGTATGAAAATCTTCGCTGGCATTTAATCCCGATGGTTGTTTTGTATCTAACTCTAAGATGTATCGGGTTTCAAGTAATCGCAACTTGGCCTCTCGATTACCCCCACGTTTCAGTGGTAATATAGTGTCAATTACATAATACTGAAGATGAATGGGGTTGCTATCATGTTGTTGCTCAAAATGCCTAGCGACTGGGTATGTCTGATCTTTGCAGTTGATTGCTCTTATGTGCTGGAGTATCCTCTTGTGGGCTGGAAGTTTAGTACTTCCAACATATTTAAGCCCACAGGGACACTCCAGCACATACACCACAAACTCGGTCTTACAAGTCAGCCTTTTGTTTATTGAGATAGGGTTCTGCTTGAATGGGCTGCAGGATTGGGTTTTATTGCAGCCAAATTGACATGCCTTGCACGAGGGACATTTCCTGAAACCCTTACATTGTGCCAGCCAAGTGTTGGGGGCTGTCACTTCGGGGCTGTTCCTAACTAAGGAACTGCTCATTGACGGTGCTTTCCTGAAAGTCAATGCGGGTTTTGCTGGAACTACCCTGCCAATAACCGGATCTCCTTGTATTAGGTTCCAGTTTCGGTAAAAGATTTTCCTAAGCTCCTGATGTTGTTTATTAAATGTTAGAATAATTCTGGGTGATTCAGTGTAATCTGCCGGAATGCCCACTGATATATTGGATTTGGGGGTGAGTGCTTCTTTTCTGGATAGTTTCTTAACTCTGCTGATGGCCCCATCAATCAAATTCTTTGCATAGCCCCTAGCCAAAAATCTCTGCCTGCAAGCTTCCTGTGCAATTTCACATTCCTGGTCTGTGCTGCAGATTCGCCTAATACGCAGCATCTCTCCATACGGGATGCTGCGTATTAGGTGATGTGGATGGTGACTAGATGCGTGCAGGATTGTATTTCCTGCTGTAGGCTTTCTGAATAATTTGGTGGCCAACATATCTCCATCTATATAAACTTCCACATCTAAAAAACAAATCGACGTGGTGCTAATAGTTGAAGTAAATTGAAGATTAAAGCAGTTATTGTTCAAAGACTCTACAAATTCTTTAGCACCCAATTCGGCGCCTCTCCAGATCAAAAATAAATCATCTATATATCGTAAATATACAATGACATGTTTCTCCACAATTTCTCTGTTCTCTCCCCAGAGGACCTGCTCCTCCCACAGCCCCATATGTAAGCAGGCATAGCTGGGGGAGAAGCAGGCCCCCATCGCAACTCCTCTGATTTGCTGATAAATCTGATTGTTAAACAGAAAGAAATTTTGTTCCAAGCATCCCTGTATCATAGTCATTAACATCCTATTGTGGAAGAGATAGTTCAATGGACGTAAATTCAAGTAATGTTCCACAGCTTTCAAGCCATCGGGGTGCCTGATAGACGTATATAATGATGATACATCTAAAGTAATTAGAAGCATCCCAGGACCCCATGTTATTTGTTCAATTTTCCGTAGGAAATCAGACATGTCCTGCACGTAGGATGCCAACCCCCTGACCCAATCTTGCAAAAAGAAGTCTACGTATTTAGATGTATTCTCCATTATACTACCGATGGCAGAAATGATGGGCCTTCCGGGTGGTTTGTCACTATGTTTGTGAAGTTTCGGTATTAGATAGAGGGTAGGAATAACCGGGTGTTCTTTTTTTAGAAATCGATATTCATCAATGGTTATAAGACCTGCACTCTTCCAAGCCAACAATTTATGATAGTGTTCGTTCCACGAAGTTCTGACAACATGAATATTGCTTTTTCTATAACACAAAAGGTCCGCCAATTGCTGTGTTGCCTCCTCCATATAGAGCTCTCTAGGCCAAAGAACTACATTTCCGCCCTTGTCAGCCTGCCTCACAATGATGTTATTGTCAGATTGTAGTTTCTTCATAAGTTGTTTATAACAGGAATTTTGCTTGCCTATATTATGGCGGGCTCGATTGGTTACAAAATATAGCTTTTTCAGATCTATATATATATATATATATGTGTGTGATCAAAACCGTCAGGTCGAAACGCGTCTGTTTCTGTTGCCAGGTTAAATACCCGATTCAAACTGCTACGTTGGAGCGGCTGTTTTTTTCCCTGCGCGCCCAATAAGGATCTTCATCTGGGATATGGATATATCTATATATATCTATATCTATATCCAGATATATTTGGTAAATTCCTTATTCCACAGCAATGGTTGGAAAATCAAGAGACGGCGCACCAGGAAAACAGCACAATGATTTATTGTGCACTAAACTTTAAGGACACAATGGATCCCGAAATGGCTCCTGGTGCATTTACCCCATCCCTGCCCCTTTTCCTTAATAACACCTGACACATATAGACACAATATTCATTCACCACAGTCCCATCACATTCCTCACACTCACACCAGCACTAAGAAAAGGATACGACCCATACCTCGTCAGTGCAATGGCACTATCTCAAGAATTGTAATGACTAAAATATGTACTACCATCTTATTATTCGATAAATTCAAAAATTGCGCTTATACCAAGAATTCTATTTGGCATAGATTGCGGACTATATAGATGGACATCAAGCATATTGTGTGCTAATTCACGTGGAACCAGAAGTGTAAAGTGGACTTTGTATATACATGATAAGTTCCAAGCACGGACTGTCCCTCAGGTAGCAAAAGATACATTATAAAGGAGATGTTATAGCATGTATTTTACAAGTATTTAATTTTCTCCCTATATTTTCTGATTACGTGATAATGAATTCACACGATGTCAAAATATACCCTTTTCATTTATGAATGATTGTGGAGCGATTAAGCAACATTTCAATGTCCTTTGCCATTACGAGCTGATTATTATTTGCTCTATATTTGAAATGTGTTTTGAATATGCTTTCTATTTTCATTAACCATGAAGTCTATTTCTATGAGAATTTGGAGTATGGGAAGTAACTCGATGAAGGCAAACCCCGAAACGCGTCGTCCTTAAAGTTTAGTGCACAATAAATCATTGTGCTGTTTTCCTGGTGCGCCGTCTCTTGATTTCCCAACTATTGCTGGGGAATGCGGAATTTACCAAATATCGAGTGGTTGCTGCCACCACGGACAGGCACCAGCGTCGCAGGAGGGGAAACTGCTCTAGCAGCAACTCTGTGAATATTGGAAGATTGCAGCGGTTCCCGAAGTTCAAAATCTGCGAAAAAGACACAGCGGGTAAGCCGGTAATTCACAGAGAGGGGGATTTGTGGGGCTGGGGGTCCGTGTCATAGGACGGGGGTCGTTAGCTTTCTGCAGGTCTCCGACGCCTGTGAGTACTGTGCCTCTGCTCGACTTGCTGGGATCAGTAGATTAAACAACACGGGGAACAGACGCGACTGCCACGGTGAAAACTCAGCCGTGTGCATCAGGAAATAGATAGAACATGCTTGAATGGGATAGTGAGAGAAAAGCAGAAGCAATTTCGTTGTTCAACGAGGAACAAGAAATTATAAGTAGAAACCATCAGGTAGCACGATCACAGCTGGGACAGAATCCTCGACCAAACAGAAGCTATTTCTACTGGAAAAATTAAGTAAACGTGAAATCAATAAATGGTGGGAAGTAGCCTCTCTAACCAACTATGTGGAGGTTGGATGAGTACCAAGATGCCTTCGAATAACTATTGTCCCTACCTATGACAATCCTAATCAAGACTTATTAACAGAATGGGCTCAATTCACGGCAAAAACATGCAAGGGCATGCTTGAAATGCTCATCAAATAAGCGCAAATAGATTTGGAAACAACCCAGAACGAATTAATAATATTAAGAGCAGAGTTGGACAAATTCAAAAGTGAAAAAGTAGTGGATGACTTCATGAAGGCACTCCCAAAGAAATTAAAAGAATACGTGGACGCCATTAAGCAAAAGAAACAGCGAAAATGTCTTAGGGACAAACAAGACTATGCCGAAGGACGTATCCTAACATATGCCAAAACATACGACTGGGCACAAAGAAATTTTAGAGCCACGTTTAATTATCGCAAGGGTGAAACATTATCCACTGGGTCAAGCTCAGATATCAGCACAGATTCAGAAGATCGCAATGTGGCGGTCCCTTTAGGATCGCTTCCATTTACCTCTCTTCGCAAGTTTCAAATTAGGAAACAAAAAAAGGAACAGAATCAATCGAACAAACCCCAAACAAGAGGACAAACAAGAGGCAAAGGTCCAAAAAGAGGAAGAGGACGAAGGACCACAAACGACGAAGATTAAGAAAGAAAAAACACAGAAAAACAGAGTGGACAACCACTGGAACTGTAGATCCTATGGCCAATAAGTCAGAAGTGAATCTATCTACCAGAATACTAACTGAAGTAGAAACACCTGTCCTACAGATGGGGTTGTCATTTTGTCCCAGTAATAATTTGAACTACACGGATACGAGGACTGATCTGTTCCTCTATATTCGCAAGCTAAAATTGATGAAGCTATATGAAACGCACAACAAGTCAAAACAATCTTCAAATTCGACATTGGAAAGCCCTAACACTACAGATCTGCAAGCACAAGATATGGAGTTACTAAAAATCATGCATGAACTTGAAATGGGTGAAAACCTTGAAAGGAACGATCATTCAATGTTGCAACTCTGTGGAGTCAGAAATAATCAACAGGAACACAGTGGCCTCAAAATGAAGTCAAAATTCAATCCAAATGTTCCGTATGACAACATTGAAGCATATAACGCAGCAGTCATTATGGAGCTGAAAAGAACAAGAGCAAAATTCCATAATTCCAATTGGGACAATCCATCGAAAGAACAAAGAGAAGTTATTAATGCTTTAGAAAAATCAATGAATCCCTCCGACAAGGGGGGCAATGTTGTTGTCATGAACTCCATTGATTACAAAGCGGAAGCATTGAGGCAACTATCCGATGAGACTTGCTATGTGTTAATCAATTGGGATGCATATAAACAAACTATTCAACAATATCATGGCCTTTTGGGGACCTGGTACCATCAAGGATTATTGGACACCGATGAATACAGGTTTTTAAGGACTGAGAAGCCACGAATACCTTGTATATACTTTCTTCCTAAGATTCCTAAAAATGCCACTTCACCACCAGGACGCCCAATAGTTTCTTCCAATGGAGGGCCATTGGAGAATACATCTATATTTTTGGACCTTTTCTTATCGGAGTATGTACTAAATCTGGGAACATACTGTAAAGACAGTACAGACTTTCTCCGTAGACTGCATGATATCCGGTGGGAGGAAGGGTATTTAATGATTGGCTTGGATGTGTGCTCTATTATACATGTATTGACCAGGTGAAAGGAGTAACTACATGCATGCACTCCTTAAAAAGCAGACACATTAAGTACTGGGAACACAACAAAATGATGGAAACCATGATGTTGTTTTGTCTACAACAGAACATTTTTCTTTTTGAAAAGTCTGTATATCGGCAAAGATCGGGCACTGCGATGGGCACATGTTTTGCCCCCAGCCTAGCGAATTTATTCCTAGGCTGGTGGGAGCAACAGGTAGTATGGACCCAACACTTTGAAAAATATACTGATCACATACTTGTATGGATCAGATATATTGACGATTTATTCCTTATATGGGACGGCCCATTGATTTTAGCGAGGGAGTTCATTAGAAAGCTGGGAGACAATGATTTGAACTTGCAGTTTACACATATCATCAGCCCCAACTACTGTGAGTTCTTTGACATAGCAGTAGAAATTAAGGAGGGAGAGATTACAACTCGCCTGTTCCGCAAACCAACTGCAAGAAATACGGTGCTGCATGGGGCTAGTCACCATCCGGCCCCCCTGATACAAAGTATACCTTACGGGGAACTATTGAGGGCTCACCGCAATTGCAGCACCAATGAGGACTATCAAAAAGAACAACAGGGCATGATAACACGCTTTAAAGCAAGAGGTTACAAAGATGAAACCTTAATAAAAGCGAAAGAAAAGGTGAAGGATCTACCACAACATGATTTACTGTCCAATAATGCTCCCGAGAAAGGTAAACAAAACGAAAACTATGTGCCTAGAATAATAATACAGCTCAGCAGAGGTGCATGGGCTATGCAAAGAATAATGACAAAACATTGGAACCTGTTGGCGGCAGACCCTATAATAGGTAAACGCATAGGAGCCAAACCACAGGTCACATTTAAGCGAGCCAGATCCCTACGGGACCGCTTAGTTCACAGTTATCCTTTGGAGTTTACACAGCCACTATGGTTGAAAACACCCAATGGGTTCACTACTTGTGGGACGTGTAAGGCCTGCCGTAATGGTAAGAATTGTAAAGAATACATCACAGGCACCAAGCAAGTGCGAACAATAAGACAGGCCATTAACTGTAATAGTGAATTTACGGTATACGTGCTGGAGTGCCCTTGTGGCCTCCAGTACGTAGGCAGTACCAAGTTGCCACTAAAACCAAGAATATTGCAACACTTACATGCCATCACAAATCGTGATATAATTATCCTGTGGCACGGCATTACACAGAATTCCACAATAGCAATAACAGCAGCTTACATTTCTTCAGGGTGGATAGGATACCAAAGCACATACGTGGAGGTGACTGTGAGAAGCGTCTTAGAATCCTGGAATCCAGATTCATTCTGGAATTAGACTGCAAGGTCTCTAGAGAACTCAACAGTGGTGAGGAGCTAGCCACTCACATAGGTCAATAACTTTTTGAATTCTCTAGCTAAATAGATGCTAGATTGCAATCATAGACTTGTGTAGATATAGAATTTTCTGTCTTTATTCTCTTTTCTTTTATTATTATCCTCGTTTTAAATGAAATTTGACAGCAGGGAGCTGTAATATGCATAATAATTCCTATTTAGGAATTGACAGTTAGCATAAACCACAATTGTGGAGCTACACAATGGAACCCGAAAGGGCTCCTGGTGCATTTACCTCGTCCCTGCCCCTTTTCTTTAATAACATCTGACAAATATTGACACAATATTCATTCACCACAGTCCCATCACATTCCTCACACTCACACCAGCACTAAGAAAAGTATACGACCCATACCTCGTTAGTGCAATGGCACTATCTTGTGAATTGTAATGACTAAAATATGTACTACCATCTTATTATTCGATAAATTCAAAAATTGCACTTATACCATGAATTGTATTTGGCAAAGGTTGCGGACTATATAGATGGACATCAAGCATATTGTGTGCTAATTCACGTGGAACCAGAAGTGTAAAGGGGACTTTGTATAAACATGATAAGTTCCGAACAAGGACTGTCCCTCAGGTAGCGAAAGATAAATTATAAAGGAGATGTTATAGCATGTATTTTACAAGTATTTAATTTTCTCGCTATATTTTCTGATTACATGATAATGAATTCACACGATGTCAAAATATACCTTTTTCATTTATGAATGATTGTGGAGCCATTAAGTAACATTTCAATGCCCATTGCCATAACGAGCTGATTATTATTTGCGCTTTATTTGAAATATGTTTTGAATATATTTTCTATTTTCATTAACCATGAAGTCTATTTCAATGGGAATTTGGAGTATGGGAGGTAACTTGATGAAGGCAAACGCCGAAACGCTTTGTCCTTAAAGTTTAGTGCACAATAAATCATTGTGCTGTTTTCCTGGTGTGCCGTCTCTTGATTTCCCAACCATTGCTGTGGAATAAGGAATTTACCAAATATCGAGTGGTTGCTGCCACCACGGACAGGCACCAGCGTCGCAGGAGGGGAAACTGCTCTAGCAGCAACTCTGTGAATATATATATATATATATATATATATATATATATATATATATATATATTCACTGAAAAAAACAAAGATTTCAGGGGCGTTGTAGTGATGTAATATGTGATGTGCATTGCGGGGGCGCGAGTTATAGTTAGCTGAACTAACTATAACAGGGGACTTTCTAGGGTTTTGTACAAGGGAAATGTTCAGCTAACTATAACACCCCTGCAACCTATGTTTTTTTCAGTGAATTTCTAAGGTTTTTTAAATGCCAATTCCTAACTATAACGCCCCTGAAAACTTTGGTTTTTTCAGTGAATATATATATATATTTTTTTTTAATATAGTAGTGGAGAAAAGTGTAGATCAAATAGCTATGATAACATTTACATATTGTGATTAGGGCTCCCAGTTTCATGGTTTATATTTTTTTAACATTCACGTCTGTATTTATCCATATTTATTTTTTGGCCATTTTATCTGTATTTATACATATTTATTTTGTGTTGTGCGTATAATTTAAGTTGTTAAACTGTACATTTCCATATTTATTTAATTGATAGATGCGCACTCATATTCTGATGTCTGTTGTGTTTTAGTATTTAAGCTTCCAAATACTACATAACAATACATCCACTGGTAAATACTAGCATTATACCACAAATGCATATTGACACGTGCCGTTATTTAAAGAAATGTTTTTTAATTTCCCATGCAGTCCATATGCTCGGCTGTCGGGCTATAATTCGTGAACGACAGCACGGACAGTTTTCTGTATTTATCCACTTTTAAAAATAAATGCAGACAGAACACACATAGTTTTATGTCTGTGTTTAGCTGTAAAAATCTGTGAAAACAGGGAGCCTTAATTGTGATGGCTAAATAAGACAGAGAACCATAAGCAATCAATCAAACAACCTACATACATACTATGCAGCAACCCATGGACATGCCAAGCACAGAATAATATAAATATTTAACCATAAGTAATATTACATTTGTTAAGCAGACCGGAAGAACATCTATATATTTAAGAAACACAACTATTATACATATTTATATCAAGAAATACACATTTCTAGATACATACACATATTCAAATTCAATGTTTACATACACAGGGATATTCTGCACATTAGTGCTTCAGTATGGTGACCAAGTAGGTAAAAGCCAACTCCTGAGCAGTCGCAGAAAGAAAAGA
Source organism: Triturus cristatus (assembly GCF_964204655.1). Taxonomy (NCBI): domain Eukaryota; kingdom Metazoa; phylum Chordata; class Amphibia; order Caudata; family Salamandridae; genus Triturus; species Triturus cristatus. Next base: position 693,324,747 of record NC_140584.1, on the reverse strand, counting down.
TAGTAATCAGTGGATCCCACATCTGGGGGTAATGAACTCCATAGTTCGGCTTCCTGAACAGAGAAAGATGTGCCACCCATGGGCCCTTTCCTGTAAGGTAGGATTTTGAGGCAAGGTGCCAATCTGGAGTGGAGGCTTCCCTACCGAATGCATTTGGTGCCCTCACTCCCAGTGAAAAGCGGTCCTGTTCCTTGTACTGCCCAGTGGGTCATACAGAGCAGCCAAAATGTGGATCTTCTGGTAACCGGATGCTAACCTAGAGCTCTCAAGGCAGGGGAGACTTGGGCCTGTGGCCCCACACGTAGGAGTAGTCTGGCAGCAGAGCACCGAATCCATTGTAGTCTCCATATAGTTGACAAAGATGATCCGTGGCAGAGGTTAATGGTGCAATTAAGTCCAAACAGCACAAGAGAGATAGTGGCCTGGCCCCCTGTGGAAATCCCAGGTGGGGGAAGATGTCCCATGGAGTCTCCATAGCAGCAAACCTTGAGCTTCCCACCTCCTTAGACATCCTAGGGGGTGGTCACAGATCCTAAAGCCAGGCACAAAATGGGTCACAATATGTCCAATCACCACATGTGAGTACCTCCGTATTGGAAGCACTCAACTCGAGATGGCTCCATATCATCCACTGATCAATGGCTCTGAGGCGACCGAAGACCCCTGAGCCTTCAACGTCTCTGGGGCTCTCCAGTTCAATGAGTATCCTTGTGTCACCTGTGTTGCAGGGATTCTGCTCATGCACAGAACTATGCGCAGGAAACCAGGACCTCAGTGAATAGTGGTGTACCAAAAACTCACCTCAGAACCCAGAACCCCTATCCGACCAGCATCAGTGTCCCATTCGTTATCCGTATTTATCTCGGAGGTCCCAATGTATAGACAACCCAGAACAAGCGACTTAGTGTATTCTCAGGAATGGTGGGAATCAGAAATACCTGTTCGTTATTATTCTCATATCAGTCCACAACAAGAGTAAACAGAGACACGATAAAGTTTAAAGAGTTTATTTCATAAACCTCGTGTCCTAAGATGCAGTACTTTGGCTAACATAAGCAGACAAATGATTAAAATAAAACCACCAGCATTGTTACAATACCATACAAAATGAAAGGAGAGATCATATTACAAATGACAGTGGAATACAGCCACCTTCCTTTCGCTAGTAAACTAATATTATTATATTAATAAAAGATCTCTAGGCTTGAATGGGGAACCTCATACCGTAAAGATCAGCTTAGTTGAATCACATCACAGGATCAGGTGTGCTCTGCTCCTGGGAAATCTCTTCTTCAGAATGTGTGTGTTAAGCATGCAGCCTGCAATATTAAAAGTGCTCGATTCTCAGGTATTTGCAGCTGTGTGCGTGTTATGGCTATATAGTGGCCCGATCAACCTGAACTCAAAAACATGCATTGTCTAGCGACGCAGACTGTTTCTTTACACAATGTTCAGACCAAGGTCACAGCTCACGGCTAGGGATGTGAACAACAGACAGTTCTCATGTGAAGAAAAGGCGAGCAAGCATTTTCAAATAATAACATGTAACTGCAGTGTCGTGTGCAAAAGCAGCAAAAGTGGCAAGATGGCTTTCTAACATCTAACGCGGTTATGCTAACTTAGCAATGTAGGTATATAAATTGCAGCCCTCACTACACCTGCACAGTCACAGCATGTGAGCTGAAATTCATTGATCATTGCTGGTAGATGCTGAAAAGCATGGGCGAGATGACAGAGCACCAAGGGACCCCTGCTCTTGTGAAGCACGGTTTGGATGAGAAAGGTAGAGAATGGATGACATCTGTTCTGCTCTGAAGGCAGGATGTGATCCAGTCAAATGCAGTCCCTTCCATGCTGGCTTTGCAGAGTCCCCAGCACCAGAGTGCCATGGTCAACCGTATCAAAATCAGCCGAGAGGTCCAAGAGAAGTAGTGCAGCTACCCTGCTGTGGTCCACTGTGTTTTCAAGGTCATTCCTGATGGCAACGAGGGCAGACTCCATGTGAGATGTTGGCCTGATATATGCTGTCCACTAGTTCTAGTGGGCACCTTGTATCAGTCCAAACAACCCCTTATGGTGATAGGTTAAAGACAACCTTTATTGAAAGCAATCCTAGTGGAAGCTATAGAGAGCAGCCTTCAGGCTAAGTCTTGAAGGAATGTAAAGCAGCTTGTTTTACCAGTCTATAATCTCTTGAATGATCAAATGAAAAGACAACCACACCAGGTATATATTTAAAATATATGTATTTAGTATAAAACACACCCCTCGAGTCTCTTTATGAGACTGGAGTTTGAAGTACTTAGGTGCACATGCATCAACAAAACAAAAAGCGATTCCTTATTAGCGAAAAATAAGGAATCGTTATTAAGGAATCGCTTTTGTGAATGCATCAACAGATTCGGTAAATAATAGCGATTCCCTAAAAATCGCTATTTTTACAGAATTATCAATAGCGGGGCATGCAAACACCGAAGAGCTAATAGCGATTTCGGTAAAACCGAATTAGCTAATAGCGAAATCGGTATTAGCGAAATCGGCAAAGATCGGGTCGCTCCGGGAACGTGTTTATGACATCACCAACCAGGAAATACTGCTGCCCCACCCTCATTGCCTCGACAGAGGAGCAAACAGGAGCTGGGGCTGGAGACTGGCTGTGCAGATTGAAGCCACACCAACTGAGCTACCCTCACACACTACCCAGATGGAGAAGGAAGCACCATCCAGCGCTGAGGCTGCACGCAAGCGGAAACGCAAGTTTTCTGACCGGGAGCTGGAGCACCTGATAGAGGGAGTCAGCAGCAAGCACGATCGCCTATTTGGTAAGCTGTCCCTCAAGGTGCCAGAGCCCGAGAAGCGGCGCATATGGCAGCGCATCCGGGAGAGGGTAATGTGATGCCCCGCAGCATTGACGACCTGAAAAAAAGATGGTACGACCTGAGGAAGCGGGCCAAGGAGAGGATTGCGGAGAGGCTCCGGGAGGCATCCAGAACGGGAGGCGGGCCTTCTACAGTTCAAGCCAACACTGCCCTGGAGGAGCTGGTGGAAGGGACGATCGAGCATGAGGCCGTCGTGGGAGTAACCCAGATGGATACCTCCGGCGCAGCCACAAGTGCCCAAGGTAAGATGCATGCCTGTGCCCATACCCAGCATAGCGTAAATCCATTCCCATGCCCCCAGTAGGATCACAGTGTGCATGCAGCTTTGGCCCACACATCTTTACTCTTAACACTAGTGCATCATGGGAGTTGTTGTCTAGTCAGCCCAGTGTGCATGTACAGGATGAAATACAATTACAAATCACCACATCAGTTGAACATGGATAGAGACTGTTTATTTAGTGGATCACAGAGGGACATGTATGTTTACAACACTACATAGGTGTAACTATCCCACTAACCATGCACTGTTTCACACACAGATGCATCTCCTGGGGATTCGGACGACAGCAAGCGGCTGATTATTTCAGAGACTCCAGTGGATTCCGACATGGACACAGCGCAGGATGCGCATACATCACCTCCACCTGCAACCCCACCACCACCACCACCACCACCACCAGCACCAGCACCAGCACCAGCACCACCAGCACCAGCACCAGCTACACCAGCTCCACCTACAACATCCACTAAAGCGCCGAGGCGCAGGTCCCAAGTCCCGGCCCTGCAGGTGATGGGAACACCCTCTACACCATCGGGACAAAGTCTGCGCAGCATCACACCACCTGCTGCACCACCTGCACGTTCCAGACTCCCACAGCGGCGCAGGTCTCGGCCAAGTTCACTCTCCTCAGGCGACGTTGATATCACCCAAAATGCTGCAATCGAGGAAAGGATGCTGCGTGTCCAGCGCCTGCAGGGACGACACATGGCGACAATCAGCTCAAACATCGTGCGCCTTGCAAGGGAAATGCGTGCCATGACTGCGGCGGTGAGGGACATGAGCACTGTGGTGGCAGAGGGCAATGGGCACCTGAGGGAGGACATCCATGAGCTCACCCGTGCCATGAGGGAAGGCCATGAGTGCGAGAGGAGGAGGCACCGTCAGAACTTGGTGTGGTCCACGGCCTCTACAAAGGCCATCACAAGGATGAGCAATAGCACCGCAGTGTTGGCACGCCGCTCGGTGTCCTTGCAGGTGGACCTTGGACACTTCTGCGGGGATGTTGCCAAGGCTCTAGGGCAGATGACCGCTGCAGTAGAACACCTGCAGAGCGGCACATTCAATGCTGGTGCATTGGGAGGGGAAGACGGCAGTGAGTCTGCCTCGAGTGTAAGCAGTGTGTCTGTGGCAGAGACCAGCACCAGGCACCGCAGTTCACGGGGCTCCACGGGGACAGGCCGTGGTGAGGCGTCGGATACACCGGAGAGGAGGCTTGGCGTACGTGGCAAGCGCCACTAGACTGATTTACATCCATACCTGACCGTGGTGGGGCAACCATGGTCCTCCCCTTCCTGACGCTGCACAGCCGTGACTTTAACGCACATTTGTTCTTACAGTTTTCTTGGGGAGCATTATTTTCATTGCTTGTTTGGTTGCACATACCGCAGAGCTACTGTGCATTAAACAGTTGCACCAACAATAAAATAGTAATGTATCATTCTTACCTGCTTCAGAAATGATGTTGCATGATCTATGTCCGCCTCCTATGGCCCTCTGCTGTGTTAGGGACGTGTGCCTGTTGGTGTTGGGCGGGTGGTTGGTCATCCCGGTGGTCGTCATTCCTGTCCACCTCTATGGGTATCCCCCTTCTGGTCGCAATGTTGTGCAGCATTGCACATACAGCAACAATCCGGCAGCAGGTATCAGGTTTGTATAGCAAGGCGCCGCCAGTCTTATGTAGGATTCTAAAGCGACTCTTCAGAATCCCAAATGTCCTCTCTATGACATTCCTAGGGCTTATGTGTGCCGCGTTGTATCGTTGTTCCTGTGGGGTTGCTGGATTGATGTATGGGGTGAGTATATATTCACGCAGGGCGTAAGCACTGTCACCTAGAAGATAGAAGCAAACACTTAGCAATGGTGATGTTCATACATGTGTGGTGTTCATGTGGGGAAGAGGTGTGTGTACGTACCAAGCAGGTGTCCCTCTCCAAATTCTCCGTTGAGTAGACGCCTTTGGATGCCACTGTGGCGGAATATGTAGGAGTCGTGTGTGCTCCCCGGAAATTGTGCCACTAGGTCCGTTATGATGTGATTGCCATCGCACACAACCTGCACGTTGATTGAGTGGTATGACTTGCGGTTACGGAATATGTACTCATTTGCTGAGGGTGGACAGATGGGGATATGCGTACAGTCGATGCATCCAATTACATGGGGGAATTGTGCCACCTGGTAGAATGCCTGTTTGATGCGGTCCAACTGCTGTGGGGTTGTGGGGAAGCTGATGTGGGTGTGTATCATTGTCAGCATGGCATCTAAGAATTTCTGGAAGAAGCGTTAGAGTGCGCTTTGCGATACGCCTCCGGCTACGGCAATTACCCCCTGGAAACTTCCTGAGGCCAGTAGGTGCAGGCTGCATAGGACCTGGACGTGCGCAGGGATTGCATTGGTCCGGTGTGTCTGGTGCTGCAGTAGTGGTTCCAGGTCTGCAATGAGGCGCATGATCATGGCACGATTCAGTCGATACTTCTCGTACACCTCGTCCTCATTCTGTCCGAGCAAGGTGATGCGCAGTCTGAATACTCTCTCCTGGACCCTTCTCCTGCGCTGTCCTGCCGCATTGATACGCATCCTCCTTGCAAGCAGGTAGAGGGCTGCCATTTTGTGCTAGCCAACAGGGTCTCCTTGGCCACATTTAAGGGTTTGGTGATTACCACAATCAGTTGCACATGTTTGAAATTTTTTTTTTGTTCACGTAACTTTTTTTTTAACTTTACCTCCTGGTTCTGATTCCCCTTATTTTGCTCATGCTAAATAGCGAATTTTGGGATTTTCGGTATTTGCAACTGGTGTTGCATTGGGTACCGAATCGTTATTAGCCATTGGCACGTGCCGGGAGCTATTAGTGATTTCGGTGATTGCTAATTCGGTATTTAGCGATTCTGTATTTTTGCATATTTGTTATTTGCGAATCGGTATTATTCCGGTATTTATTTAGCGATTCGTTAATTGCTCACAATTTGGGTTGATGCATTGGGATTCGGGTTTTGATACTCGCTAACGGGTGATTTTTGCGAATCGGTATTTTACCGACTGGATTTTTGCTTGATGCATGTGCCAGTTAGTTTACAAGTCAGCAATTATCAGTAATAGCACAAATACATGTTTGGGCCCTAGGGGTGTACCAAACCATATACCAAAAAAAGTGGTATAAAAACCACGACTGGAATAGACACTAGGCCTATAGCCTGTAGAATCGCTGGAACCCCAAGAAACCACCCAAGGTAGTGACACAGAGGACCCACGGGGACTTTATGCAGTGTGTAAACACAACCGTGGGTTCCCGTTATCTTCTATGGGCAATGTCGCGGTTGGAAATTTAAAGATTAGGGACACTTCTAATTGAGTCGGGACCAAACCCTTTTGGACTTAAGAAGTTCTAGGGCTGGCACCCACGAGAGCACCGGAGTACTCGAGTTACCTTGCTGGAGCGGGTTATGCAAAATTTTGTATACCCACCCCATTTTGCATGTTGTTTTATTAATTAGATTAATTAATTAATTATAACTGTACTAATGGTTTGGAGTGATGTGAAAATAACTAATCAACCTTATTAATGACCGAAATACACGTGGGATTTGCATCTGCATGGCCTAATTAATGACGTGAACTAAATTTCGTATGCATACTAGTGGTAGATAAATAGAACATTGCATGATATATGTTGCTTTGGTGATGTAATTGTGATTCGTGCTTTATTTAGTAAGTATAAACCGCATTGAGTGTTGCTTTTGGCTAGATAAGTACACACACATATGGGTATTAGCGAGGGAATAACATTTTATTAGTAATTTCTATGTATTAATTACGTTTTGTGTTTCTTTGCTTAAGTTGACCATTTGGAGTGGCCACAAAATGGTTGACATCCCTATCTGATGAATTGACTCCATTACGAAAGTCTCTGGGTGAAGTGCGCATGCGTCACCATCAGCAGCAGTGGCCTTCCTGTGACCCTAACACGACTGTGCCCACCAAGGTCGGTCTGGGCTGCAAGCCAGATGCCCTGAAAGAAACAATAAAAAGATACTTTGGACCGGAAAAATTATGAACTACATCTAAAGAGACATTTACCGCATGGGAACCACGTTGAACAAATTTGACTGACCAATCAGAGACATTCTAAAATAATATTCGATACTTTTTGGAATGTGATTTTACTATAAATTATGGTAGAATAGAGAGGTAATGGGATTCATCGGATCGCGCTTTTCGATTTCCTGATGATATGCTGACGGAGAGGACGGTGACATTGCAGGACAGCTGTTAGCCTGAATCTTTGACGGACTGAATTAATGCCCAAATCCTGATGAACTTAACCTGCTAAAATTGATGGCCATAGATTTGCGAGACTGCCAGGTTTGACATAGAGGACGACTTTAGCCAGAATAGGTAAATATGAATGGCAACTTGATCAGATGAATGATTTAATTTGCAATATTAATATAAAATTGAATTTGAATATCTATAGAAATGAGTTGGGTTGTTTATTCATTGAAATGTGTTAATGTAAAGGTTATTTAGAGTATTAGTATTTCACTTAAACCGCTACTAGCAGATCCATTCAGGTTAGGAGGGAAATACCAAATGTGGAATCTAGGGCCTAGTGAGTATAAGAAGGGTTTGCAGGTTTATTGCTCATTAGGGTAAAGTGGTATTTTCCTCCCTCATTTTTCAGCGCTTAGGAGGATAATCGCCTCTTGCACGGACTAATGGTAAGTGTGTGTTGGTGCTATGGGCCCCACCAGCGAATATATGGATAGTGTGCGTGTGTGAGATCTTTTAGTCTGTGGCAGTAAAGAGGGATTTTGCACTCCGCGCTGGATCAGTTTTTCTGGTAGCAGTATGATGGTTTGTTATTGTTTGGGTTAGTGATTATTGCTTGTATATTGCTTATTGATTTTGGTAATTGATTGGTATTGCTTTAGGTACTAACACTCTATGTTGAGTTGTGTTGAGTCTAATCTTGTTGGTACGGCTTCTGGGATGTAGGAAGTCGGAAGGTTGTAACGGTTCCGTAGAAGAGCAGAGGGAAAGACGGAATTGTTGTTGCCCTGTAGGTACACAGGGGAAACGTGTGACAAGTGAAGTTGCACAGCACATTGTCTGGGTTCGATTCGGTAGCATCGTCGTGTGTAGCCATTAGGGACATTTATAGTGTGAGAGAAGTGTGTATGATAGCGAAGGTTACCTGTGAAGTTCTGGTCTTAGGTACCAGGGATCCAACTGGCATTCTGATAACGCTTATCACTGGAAAGGTAATAGGTATTCTCTGAGCTTGTTAGAAGGACAAAGGAGAGGTAAGTGCTGCTTTGTTAAAGTATGTCATAATTCTGTAGTAGAACAGACTGTTCGCTGTTCTCGGAAAAGACAGTATTCTGTGTGAATATACTACATTTTCTTGTGTGAACGAGTGTGAATGTAAAGGCATTTGGGTTGATTGCGAAACTCTAGGTTTATTTCTCAGGAGCATTGGGTCTCCAACTATGGGCCACATGCATCAACGAGAAAACTGGTCGCAAATGGGCAGATTAGCAGAATCTGCCCCTTTGCGACCGGTATTTTTGCATTTGGGATGCATCATCCCAAATGCAAAAATCGCAGTTTAAGGAATCTCTAAATAGCGATTCCTTAAATTGCGATTGCATTTAAGGAATCCCAAATTGAGATTCCTTAAATGCAATGCATTAAAGTTAAAATATTAGCGATTTCGCTAATAGGGGGAGCAAATTACCATGAAGTTGAACTTCATGGTAATTTGCAAAAACTTTGAAAAATGCACTTTTGTGCATTTTTCAAAGTTTCATGTTGCGCACACACATGCCCTTAGAGCATGTATGTGTGCAACATATGTGCACAGATCAATTTCAGGGGTGCAATAGGGTGTCATTTTGACACCCTTGCACCCTTGAAATTGCATGAGCAATTTGCGAGTACCTACTGGTACTCGCAATTTGCTCATGCAATCTCCAAATCATTCCTATGGGCCTGGAGGCCCATAGGAATGATTGGGATGGCATTCCTTAATTGCGACTCGCAATTTGCGAGTCGCATTTAAGGAATTTGTAGGAATCGCTATTTTTATAGCGATTCCTACATGCATAGGCTTTTGCAATTCCTTAATTGCGATTCCTTAAAATTCGCAATTAAGGAATCGCAAAAGTCTTTGTTGATGCATGTGCCAGTATGTGTCTTAAATACTAGAGAAACAATTAGCTAATACTTGTTAGAAGGGTGAATTATAGGGATGTGCTACTTTATCAACGGAAGTAATGATTCCGTAGTAGGGCAGAGGTAAGCGCTGCTCTCGGGAAAGATGGAATTCTCGTGAGAAAGGTCTTTTTGCTGTTCTTTGGTTAGCTAAGCGGACAATGGAGATGTTTCTATGTTGTTACTAACAGAAGTGTAGAGATTGAAACAAAAACTTACTGAGCGGATTTGTAAAGGAGGGGTAGACAGAAGCAGGAGCAGGAGCTGCCGCAGCGGCTGCTGACGTCAGAACGACCGCGCTGGGATTGGACAGTCGGTCAGAACTGTGAAACGCCCCGGATTGGTGCGTTAGTGTACGCCGCGCTAGGATTCGAGGACTGTGACAGTGATGTGGACGCTCTGAATAGGTGCGTTAGTGTGAAGTCGCGCTGTGATTGGATAGATTAGCGGTACAGTTGTAAAGAGGGACTAGCGTTGCACAAAAGACAAGTAAATGTATTACGACCCACCAGAAAAGGAGAAAAAGACCTGGTTAGGGAGAATTAAGAGTGGTTTAAGAAAGACAAACCGGTTAAGACTAGGGAAGGACAGTTACTTCCTCCACCGAAAACCCCTGTATCCTTTATGATTACGAAATATGGGTATCATACTTGTATTTGGTTGGATAACTGGGTGAGATACACCAAGGACGACGGAGTATTAGCTTTCCCAGAGTATGGTTCATTTAATTTGGCTGTTTTAAGAAACTTGAGGGAAAGGATGATGAATTTAGAACCAAGACCTAGACCGACACAGTTTGAGGCTTTGACAGAATGGGAAGACGAAATGCATGAACGAGAAAGACAAAGAAGTGGTAGAGGGTATAGGTACTGGTTTGGAAGACCATACGGACACGAAATGCATAGTGATCGAATGAAAAGATGGCGAGATGCGAGCATGACTGAGGGTGTGTTCCCCGTAAGAACTGTAGGAGAGAATGTGTGCAGAAAAGAGGCATAATTTGGAGTCGAGAGCGTATGGAGCGAATGAGTCTGAGGATGATGTTCTTGATGATATGTTTTATAAAAATCCACCACCGTATCGATCAGAACCAGAAATGTTAACTCCAAGTGCCCCAATGAGAGAAACGATGCGGATTATAAAGTCGGAACAAGAATCCCTAAGTTTGAGTAAAAACAGTGGTACCAGGGAAGTAGAAAAGAGATCAGAAGGAAGAACAGATGGAGAAAATTCAGTAGAATTAGCAAAAACAACTCTGGAATTAACTGAGAAAATAAGAGAATTGACCAAGAATCTAGAAGCAGGATCTGTTCCAGTAACGATAGGTCCAGTTATGCCCATTTTTGAAAAACAGATGGACAGTGAGCATTGTTTGACAGTCCCTTATAGAAATAGTAACCCTGTAGAACAACCAAGAGTGAGACACAATGAGAATCCATGGAGACAGACTATGGGTGTAATGGAACCGAATTTTACAAATAATCAATTTGTAGATCAGAATTGTGCAGAGAGACGAATGACAATGATTGAGACAGTGTCAGAAACGCAAAATGATTTTGGACATGGAAGTGTAGAAAAACCAGTAGGACCATCAACAGACGAGTTAAGTGAATGGTTGAGAAGCTTGCAGAAGAAAGACAAAGAATCCCAATCAATTGATGTGGCCAAGTTACGAATGGTATTGGAAGAATTAATCGTAGGGACTATCCCGACAGAAAAATTTAAAACCTATCAGGATGAAGAATTATTATTTCTGTGTAAAAGTGCAACCTGGAGAGCGAAAAACTTGCATGAAAGGTTAGAAGAAGTAGCAAATGAAATGGGTATTGATATGGAAAAGGTAAAAGCCTTACAGAAACCTTATCGAGTAGAATTCACTGAAAAAGGCATTGAGAACATGAACACCACAGGACGAATAGGTCAAATTAAGGACATAATCATTTTGCTGAGAAAATGGGGAGACACAGGTGGTATAGAAAACGCGATGATGCCTCAGATAAGACATTTTCAGCCTTTCCTGTAAGAGAAAAGGAGAAGGTAGTGACAGAGTGCCCTATGAGAGAGATTCCAGGAGGAGATATGTACATGTTCCATGGACGAGACAGGATATTTTGTCATTTACGAATGACTTCCCTCGACTACGCGAAAAGCCCGTCGAGTGGTACAGACAGGTAGACAGATTTGTAAAATTGTCAAAGGTATTATGGATTGATTTGAATAGTCTGTTTGACATAATAGTACCAGCAGATCTATGGTCAGAGTGTAAACTGATGATAAATTGGCCAACCAAGGAATATCCAAGGGATCCTAAAACAGGAGCACCAGACCCCGAGGTAATGAAGAAATATGAGCAGGTTATGGTATTTTTGAAAAATAAAGTGCCCCCTAAAGAAACAGACTGGGTAAAAATTGATCGAACACATCAGGAAAGTAAAGAGTCAGTACATGCATACTATGAGAGGCTAATACAAGCTTTTAAGCAGTTTAGCGGAGACGAGAATGTGAGTGAAAAGGATTTGAGCCATTTTGTATACAGATTTGTATATGGTTTACGACCAGAAATTGGTGATATGATTAAACAGCATTCGGTAGATTGGCAAAATAAGAAAATAGATGAAGTATTGAGACATGCTAAATACTTCAGTGATGAAATTGAAGCAAAACAGCGAAAGTTAAAGGGGAAGGCAATGTGGGCACAGGTAAAAGTAGCGGAGAGACAGGAAGCACAATTGGTGGAACAAGCAGGGACCAAGCCAAAATGTTATAATGGGAAGTACAAAGGGAACATTGAAGAAGCTAAGAAGAAATTTCCGTGTCATAATTGCGGCAGGATAGGGCATTGGAAATCCGAGTGTAAATTTCCCCCGAGTACTAACAATGAAAATCCATCATTGAACCCACAGGTGCAGCATGAGGTGAGTGGTCAACTGCAGAAACAGCAGCAAGTTGTTCACCCACAGAATCAGGTGCCAAAGCCGCCTTTTCCACAGAGCAGAAACACACAGAAGTATAGTAGTCAATCGGGATTCTACAATGAAGAACAGGTAAATAAGCTGCCACGCGCTAGCGCTGTCTCGCAGTATTGGCTGTAACGCAATGAGAGTGACGCAGAAGAGAGCTATTGACGGTGCCGAAGGGAGGAAGAAGAGTGCGTACTTGGCGCAACTCTAGAAGTAGACCAGACAGGACCGTTTGTAGATGGGAGGGTTAATGATGAAAATATTACTTTCCTAGTGGATACTGGTGCTACTCAATCAACTGTTAGATCAGCTGATGTTAAGAATCTTCCTCTCTCGGATGAAACGATCCAAGTAGTTGGTGTGTCCAACAGGCAAATTAAGACTTATCTTAGAGAACCAGTGAAAGTCAGCATAGGGAAATTTTCAGAAATGCACTGCTTTGTGGTGTGTGACACCAGTCCTGTGAATTTATTAGGTAGGGACCTGTTGTGCAAAATGAATTGCACTATATTTTGTACTCCGGATGGAATAGCTTTTGAAACACCAGATGATGATGTATTGTACAAGATGACCCTAGCTAACAGAGAAAGTGAAGTTACTGAAACATATGCTGATTTCAACCCTGATGAATTACCAAAAGAACTGAGAAACTCTGTAAAGGCAGAGGTTTGGGATTTCACTGGAGAAGATGTAGGATTAATGAGAAATGTAGATCCAGTTAAAATAACTGTAAAAGAAGGAGTAACGTATCCAAATGTTCCACAGTACAGATTGACACCTGAAATAATTGAAGGTGTAACTCCTATAATAGAGAAAATGATCAGACAAGGAATCTTGAGAGAAATAATGAGTAGTCCATGTAATTCACCGATAATGGGACTGAAAAAGCCTAATGGGAAATTCAGGATAGTGCAAGATTTGAGAAAGGTGAACAAAATTGTGGTATCATGTTGTCCCATTGTACCAAATCCATCAGTGATTTTATATCAGATTCCCCATGATGCAGAATGGTACACAGTAATTGATCTGTGTCATGCTTTCTTTTCTATCCCATGACAGTCAGCAAATTTTTGCATTTCGTTTTGGTGAGCATATTTTGGCATGGTGCCGAATCCCACAGGGGTATACAGAGAGCCCCTCAATATTCAATCAGTTGTTAAAGAGATCTTTGGAGAGTCTAGAAATGCCAGAAAGCTCAGTATTGGTTCAATATATCGATGACCTTTTAGTAGCGTCAAAAACACGTGAAGCCTGTGAGGTAGATACAATAGCCTTACTGAATCATTTGGCAGATGGAGGACTTAAAGTGTCACCTGCAAAACTACAGTTTTGTAAAAAGGAAGTGCAGTATCTGGGACACAACATTGAGAAAGGACTAAGGAAAATAACCATGGACAGAATCAGAATAATAAAAGGAATGAGAGCTCCCATGACTCAAAGAGAAGTTAGAATGTTTTTGGGAATGGTAGGGTACTGCGTCAGTGGATAGGGAACTTCTCCTTGATCGCAAAGCCTTTGGTGCGATTAACGAGAAGTGATGTAAAAGATCCTCTTGAATTAAATAAAGTAGAATTGGCAGCATTTAGACAATTGAGAGATGGTTTGTGTGAAGCACCTGCATTAGCATGCCTGACTATGAGAAAGAATTTGAGTTGTATTGCAGTGAGAGGAATGGATGTGCACTTTCTGTGCTGACCCAGAAACATGGAAAACTGAGAAGACCAATTGCATATTTTTTGTCAATGCTAGATCCAGTAGCTGTAGGTTCACCTGGATGTTTGAAAGCGGTGGCTGCAACATGTTGAAGTTTGGAGCAGAGTGAAGGAATTGTGATGGGATATCCTTTGAAAGTGTTTGTACCTCATGATGTAGCAATTCTGTTGACAAGGAGTCGTACTCAGTATATGACACACAGTCGGCTGACTAAGTATGAAAAGGTCATATTAGGTGCAACTAATGTGAGTCTTGCAAGATGTGTGAATGTGAATCCAGCAACATTGTTGCCTGATAATGAGGTTGTGGAGGTAAGAGATGAAGTTGATCATGATTGTCTGGATGTACTTGATCTTTGTACCAAACCACGACCAGACATAAAACATGTACCTTTGCCAGAAAGTGATTTTGTGATGTTCGTTGATGGGTCATGTTTGAGAACAGATGAAGGAGTGCTGAGTGCAGCGTATGCAGTATGCAACAGTAATTGAAGCATCATATTTGAAAGGAGTGAAATGAGCCCAGGTAGCTGAACTTGTGGCTTTGACTAGAGCATGCAAGATTGGAAAGAGTGTGAGAGTGACTGTGATAACTGACAGCCAGTATGGCTTTGGAATTGTCCACGACTTCGGCCAACTATGGCTACAAAGAGGTTTCCTGACCTCGACTGGAACTCCCATTAAGAATGCAGAAGTGGTTGGAAAGTTGCTTGAGGCGATACAGCTGCCTAAACAATTGGCTGTTGTAAAATGTGCTGCACATAGTCAAGGTGGTGATTATATTGCCACTGGGAACAGGTATGCCAATGACATGGCACAGTATTGTGCACGGAATCAGAATTCGGTCAATCGGGCTAAGGAAAGAGAAATGTCTTCTTGCTCATTGATGTTCACTAATGTGAGAAGTTGGCCTGATGTATGATGTCACTAGTTCTAGTGTACACCTTATATCAGTCCAAACAACCCTTATGGTGATTGGTTGTAAAGTCAACCTTATAGACCAGCTATCCTAGTGGTAGCATGGACAAGAGCAGTCTTAGGCTAAACTCTGAATGGCATGTGAAGCCAGCTGTGATACCATATATAATCCCTTGAATACCAAATGAAAGGACACCACAACAGATATATATATAAAATAAAGTGTATTTATTCTAGTCAAACCCTCAGCACTCTTTATGAGATTAGAGGTAAGTACAACACAGTCTTATTTAAGCATACATTAAGTCACACAGGTAAGTAATAAAGTTAGGCTCTAGGGGCCACGCAAACCATATACTAAAGAAGTGGTATAAGGACCACTGTCACGGAAATAGGATAGGCCTAGGCCTAGGGAATCGCTGGGGCTGCACTACACTAGCAACAGTTAGGAAGTGGGAGGCCCACGGGATTCAGGTGCAGAGTGGAAACACTCACGCGTAATGCGTAAAAGTCGATAGAATTACTAGCAGTTAGAAATTAACAGTTTAAGGACACTTCTGAAGCAGCTAGAGAGTCGAGACTCGGAAACTAGACCCTAGGATAGTCACTACCCTTGTGAGCACCGAAGTACCCAAGTTACCTAGCCCACGGGCTGTGGGTGCATAGGTGTGAACTTGCGTCGGGTTTCGTCGTGGACTTCTATGGATGCCTGAAGGAAAGTTGCTGACAGGCAGTCAGTGAAGAGTGTCCGGTGGATCCCAAGGCTGGGATCAAGAAGAGAGGATACCTGCAAGCAGAAGGGACAGAGTCAAGGTCACTAGCCAGTGACCACGTGGAACCAGGAAGGAACCAGGCGATGTTGTGAAGATTGCAGGTGAAAGGTGAAGCTTGTCGCTGCAGCCACGGGTACCAGGAGGCGTCAAGGACGACCAGGACCAGGAGGCGAGCTGTCCCACAAAGGCTCTTGCTGTCGGTGGCGTCGAAGTCGAACTAGGACTCACCAAGCCTTGGCAAGCGTAACCCACGAAGAACAGAGGACTTGCTTCTGGTGCAGACCAGGAAGGTCTGGGGTGCTTCTCTTTTGCAAAGAAGCGGGAGCCAGTCTGGAGGAGCCAAACCAGCAGTGAAGATTTCAGGGTGCATCGTCACAAAGGCCACTAGCCAACGGGCAAGCAACCGGACAGACGCGGCAAGCAGGAAAATGCAGAAGGGCCCCACGCAGGACTCGTGGAGTGTGGGGGGCTGATCTTCGATGCAGATGGTGCTTGGGGTTGGGGCTTCTCAATCCCCGGTGCACAACTTCGAGGGTGCCTCAGAAGCTGCTCTGGAAGATATTCGCCACTTTTCCCAGGTAGCCGGTCCCACGTCTCTCGTCGCCTCCACGGATCTCAGCTCGGCTGTGGATGTGGATCAGGGTCGGAGAAGTCTGGAAGTCAAGGCTCTGGTCGGGCTCTGCAGTCGGTCCCTCGTAGAACTTCAGCAAAGCAAAGGGTAGTCTCTTGATGGTGCCTGTTTGCACAGGGTAGCCACTCCTTGGCCACAAGGGAGATTCTTCAGTCTTCTTCTTTCGTTGAATGTCGAAGGTCCAGAGTTTCTGTTCAAGTTGCAGGTTCAGGATAATCTAATCTCCTGGGGCCCAGCTACCACTCTTATACTAATCTGGGGGGCTGGGTTACCTGCTAGGTCACGCCTTATGGGTGGGACCTGGGAGGGGGGTGGTTACACCCCCTTCCCTTTGTCCAGTTTCATGCCAGGACTGGGGCTGGAGTGCCCCAGCACCGGTTTGAACTGGACTATGCACGGGACACCTTGTGTGCCCCAGGCATGTCTCATTCTTTTCATCCCTCCCTGCCCCAATACACTAAGGCCTGTCTGGGGTGGTGCTCGCACCTCTTAAGGCAGGAACCCTATTGTCCAAGCCTCCCTTGCCGGGATCACTCCCAGCAGCAGGAGGTCAGACTCGTGTCTGTGGCAGCAGCATCCATTTTGTGATGCTGGGGCTCTGGTTAACTTTAACCGGGTAAGTAGGTTACAACATGTCTTCTCCCTCTAGAAGGGAGGGATAGTATCCTCATCCCCAGAAATGGGATGGGGGTATTATTCCAAGTGTTAGACACCTTACACAACATGTTTTGATAAAGCCAAACCATAGTTACCATAACCGTTTAAGATTATAAGGCACTTTAAGAGTATATGGTAGGCTATATCATAGAACAGCTATAAGGACATGGTTCCGAAAGCTGCAGACATGCTCAGCTCATGCTAGAGCACCATATCACATGTTACCAAGCACTCTGCCTCCAGGATTGTTAAGGTCTGCCATAGGAGTGGCTGATAGGTACACATGTGTCTATATGTAAGTTAGGTATAGGAATACTACACCAAAGCAAGGAGTGATTACACGACCTTGCCCCAGCTGAGTGATCAGCCAGTTGTGTCATAATGGAAGGCCAGGCCAGGGGTGGCATAATACATGCTGCAGCCCCTGGTAGGCCAAGGGTACACCTATGCCCTGGGTACCTAAGGTACACTGTACAGGGGCCAATAAGGTGATCCTATCCAAATGGGTTATGCACCTAAAGTACATAGTATCAATTTAGAGAAAGAACAGCAGGGCTGTGGGTCTGATTAGCAGGCCCACAGCCACATCTAAGTCGAAAACCAGTAAAGCAAAAGCAAAAAGTGGGGGTGAACATAGAATGCAGACCCTACTCTCCTACAACTAACATTGTGGGAACTTGGGAAGAGGTAAAACAGTTGCAGGATGAGGCAGGAGATGAGGAAATGAGACAGTGGGTAAAAGCAGGATGTGCCCCAAGGGAAAATGATCATGTGTGGGTCTATCGAGATGGAAGACCAGTTATGCCTGATAGCATGATGTCTACCATGGCACGGATGTATCATGGCCAGGGACATATTGGGAGAGATGCTATAATCAGGTCATTTAAGCAGACCTGGTACAATGCAAAATTCAAACTTTTAGCAGAAAGTCTTTGTCAGAGATGCTCAATATGAAGTAGTTACTTTTCTGTAACTCCAGTTCTGTAGTAGGGGTATCTCTGTTATAGTCATAATCTAGTGAATAGTCCCGCCCATGTGCATGGACCCCGGAGCAATAAAAAATAATCTCTAAAAGGTGACAAATCATGCAGACCTGCATACACCTTTAAGAGAGAATTTAATTTAAAGACAGATAATGCAGCCTATACCCACAGGCTACACTGTCCAGTACTTCAACTAGAATTCCACCAACATCCACAAACAGCCCTGCCTGTCTAGTTTTTCTCCACAAAGGAAAAAACCCTGCCTCTACCAGCAAAAGCCTCTGGAATGATAGAGAGGAAGGAGAGGACAGACAAGCCCCATAGGCTGCCATTATGTGGCTTGGAACAGGATACTCTGCCTTTAAGAAAACTTTCCAGTTTTCCAGAACTTTCCCCAGTATCCCAGAATGCCCAGCAGGTCCCATTTACTTTCAGTTCTTTTTGAAGGCGTAGCACGCCAGACCTGTAGCATTCTACATATGAATAAGTATCTCTCCACCGGGGAGGAGGGCGGGCGCTTATGACTATAACAGAGATACCCCTACTACAGAACTGGAGTTACAGAAAAGAAACTACTCCTTCTGTAGTAGGGGATCTCTGTGTATAGTCATAATCTAGTGAACAGAATGGCAAGCCCATCCCCACAAAACAAAAGCGGTGGAGAACACACAAGACACTACCACTACTGTGCGAACAAATTTCGCAGCGAAGCCTGCCCAACCTGAGCATCTGCCCTGGCATCCGTGTCCAGGCAGTAATGCGCAGCAAAGGTATGGACCGACTTCCAAGTGGCCGCCTTACAGATTTCCGCAATCGGAACATTACGCAGCAAAGCCGTCGTGGCAGCTTTGCCCCTGGTGGAATGAGCCTTAGGTTTACCCCCTAAGGTCTTATTAGCCTTTTGATAACACAATTGTATGCAGGACACAATCCACCGAGAAATGGACTGCTTAGAGGTCGCAAGACCCGTCCTGACTGAGCCATAGTTAACAAACAATTGGTCAGACCTACGAATATCCTTGGTCTTATCCAGATAAAATTTCAACACCCTCCGAACATCCAGGGAATGGAGAGACCTTTCCGCTGGCGAAGAGGGATTCTGAAAGAACGTAGGTAAAGTTATGGTCTGGTTGACATGAAAATCAGAGATAACCTTAGGAAGAAATTTAGGGTGAGTACGCATCACAACCTTAGCAGCATGACATACAGTATAAGGTTCTTGACAACATAATGCCCGAAGTTCACTCACCCTGCGGGCCGATGTAATGGCCACTAGGAACGCCGCCTTCCAGGATAGGTGCTGCAATGAAGCCTTGTGAATGGGTTCAAAAGGCTCCTTCATCAGTCTGGACAGCACCACATTCAAGTTCCAGTGAGGCGAGGGAAGTCTGACGGGAGGAAACACTTTCTTCAAGCCTTCCAAAAAATCCTTGACCACAGGGATCTGAAAGAAGGAAATCTGTGAAGGGCATTTCCTGTAAGCAGTCAAAGCAGCCAGATGAACCTTAATGGAATGGAAATTAAGGCCAGACTGCGCCAGATGTAAAAGGTATGGAAGGATGACATCTTCCTTACATGTTGTCGGATCAAAGTTCTTGGACTTACACCAGATACAGAACCTCTTCCACTTGTAAGCATAGGATGTCCTAGTGGAAGGTCGCTTAGACTCCTTCAGAATGTCCATACAATCGTCTGGTAGATTCAGATGGCCATATTGCACTATTTCAGGAGCCATGCCGCCAAACTCAAAGACGAGAGGTTGGGGTGCACCATCCGCCCCCCGAACTTCGTGAGAAGGTCCGGCCTGCACGGCAACCGCATGTGAGGAAGGAGAGACCGGTGAAGAAGGTCCGTGAACCACCACTGCCTGGGCCACTCCGGGGCGATCAGGATCATCCGCGCCCTGGACTGGGACAGCTTGATGAGCACCGCCGGAATCAGGGGAATGGGTGGAAAAGCGTACAGAAAGCTGTTCGACCAATCGATCCATAGCGCATTCCCCAGCGTCCCCCGCTGGTAGTACCTGGATGCGAAGTCTCGGCATTTGCTGTTTTCGGTGGTGGTGAACAGATCTACGTCTGGAGTCCCCCACCTTGCGAAGACTTCTACTAGTACTTCGTCGTTTATGACCCATTCGTGGTTTTCCTGAATCAGCCTGCTCAAGGCGTCCGCCTGAGCATTCTGCACTCCTGGCAGATGCGTGGCCGTAATCGTCAGTCCTCTGGCCAGCAGCCAGCGCCAGATCGCCTGCGCCTCCTGCGACAGAGTGCGCGATCTCGACCCCCCCTGCTTGTTGAGATAATACATCGTGGTTGTATTGTCCGTCTGTATCAGCAGCGAGTTGGTCTGGAAGGACGGAAGGAAGGCCTTCAGTGCCAGGAAGACAGATCTGAGTTCCAGGAAATTGATGTGGTACGTCGATTCCAAAGCAGACCACTTCCCCTGAATCTGCAAGTCCCCGGAATGCGCTCCCCAGCCCTGGAGAGACGCATCCGTCACGACACTCGTCGTGGGAATGTCCTTGTGGAAGGGAACCCCCTTGAGGAGGTTTTCCGCCGAACACCACCACTTCAGAGACTGAAGAGCATGCAGCGACAGGCGTATCTTGTCGTCCCAAGAGCCTGTCCTTTGATCCCACTGATCCTCCAAACACTCCTGCAGTGGTCTCATGTGTAGCCGAGCGTGAGGCGTGAGGAAGATACAGGAGGCCATCGATCCCAGTAGAGACGACACCTTCCTCACTGTTGTCGATGGAGCAGTCCTGAGGTCCTGAGCCTTCCGAAGGAGTGATAACCGTCTCTCCTCCGAAGGAGACACGCTTGCTGACCGCGTATCGATGGAGGCCCCCAGGTACTGTATGCACTGGACCGGAGTCGTGACCGACTTGGACATGTTGACGTGTAACCCCAGCTTGTGCAAGAGCTCGCACGTCCATCGGAAGTGTTCTTGCGCTTCCGCGAAGGATGATGCCTTGATCAGCCAATCGTCCAGATACGGGTAGACAAACACCTTGTTCCTCCGCAGGTGTGCCGCCACCACCGCCATGCACTTCGAAAAAGTCCTGGGCGCAGATTTTAGCCCGAATGGCAGTACTGTGTATTGATAGTGATTGGCGCCGACTTGGAATCGCAGGAACTTCCTGTGCTTCCTCGCTACGGGCACATGGAAGTACGCATCCTGTAGATCTATGGCACAGAGCCAGTCTCCCCGTTGCAGCTGAGGGTAAATCTGGTGCAACGAAAGCATGCGGAACTTCTCTCTGCGAATCCATTTGTTTGCCTGCCTCAAATCCAGAATGGGCCTGAACTCGTTCTTGTCCTTCTTGCGAACGAGGAAGAACCGAGAGTACAGACCTCTTCCCCTTTGAGACAGAGGTACCTCTTCTACCGCCTTTTTTCTCAACAAGATGTCTGCCTCCGCCTGGAGCTCTCTCAGCTGGAATCGAGAGCTGACCGGCGGAATCGCTGGAGGCGGGCTGATAAACCGAAGACTGTATCCATTGCAAACAATATTCAGCACCCACTTGTCCTGAGTAATTTTTCTCCACTCTGCTGGAAAAAATTGAATGCTTCCCCCCACTGGAGTGGGTAACGGTTGAGGGGGAAGTAACCGCTCAGGGCCGAGACCCGGCCGGGCCCTTGGTTGTGGTAGTAGCCTGCTGGCCTCCTCTACCCCTCTGGCGTTTCTGGAAGAGCTTGCGGAACTGCTGCTGTTGTGGCTGCTGCTGTCCCGAGCCCTGCCCTCGCCCTCTGCCCGACGACCCGAACCTCCTTTGGAACGGGCGCTTCTTTTTCTCGGCCTTCTCCGACCCGACGGCCGTCAGGGTTTTCGCCTCAGCCTTCATGCGGGCCATCTCATCGTCCGCATGCTTCCCGAACAGGGTTTCCTCCGAGAAGGGCAGGTTGGCCACTCTTTGCTGTGCCTCTGGCTTGAGGGACGTCAGGCGCAACCACGAATGGCGCCGCTGGTGGACGCCATGACAGTAGGCGTGGGCGGCCAATAAAGATACGTCCGCCGCTGCGCTGATCGTTTGGTTCGACACCAGCATGCCGTCGCGCACCGTCTCCAAGAAGTCGTCCTTCTTGTCCCGTGGCAGGAGGTCTGCATATTGCTGCAGGGACTCCCACAGGGCCCGGTCGTAACGGCCCAACAAAGCCCCTGCACTCGCCGCCTTCATGGTGGTGGCGGCGGTACCACACACCTTCCTGCCCGCAGAATCCAGCCAGCGGCTTTCTTTGTCGGGTGGAACCGTGGAGGCCGGGGCGGTCGCATGTTGTTTTCTTGCCGCCGTCACGATCACCGAATCCGGCTTCGGGTCCACTCTCAGAAATGACGGATCCGACTCCGGGGCCCTGTACTTTTTCATGAGCCTGGAAGGAGCAGCCTTCGTCGTCGCGGGAGTAAGGAACAGCTCCAAGGCGGGTTCCACCAGTCCTGGTACCAGAGGCAGTAGGGGGCGAGACAGGTGTTTTTTTTATGAAGCGTCTCGAATATCACGGACGTCGTGGGTGTTGGAACCGTCACCGTGATACCCAACTTTGCAGCCCCTCGCAACAGCACCTCTTGGAAAGACACCAAGTCGTCCACCGGAGACACCCTCGTCCCCGGGGAGTCCGACAGCGTCGGGGAAAGGTCTCTGTCCGAGGAGCGCGTGCGCGACCTGGACCTATACCTCCTACGGCGTCGTCTTGAGTCCGACGAGGACCGTCCACGGCTCCGTGATCTTCTCCTCCTGTGAGAGCGGGAGCGCGACCTCTTCGGCTTCAGCCTGTCCGCCGGTCTCGCTGGTCCAGGCGACCGTGGGCGTCGTGGCTTCGGGGTCCCCTGCGGCGGAGTCGGGTACCGTGGAAGGGAAACCGACCGCGGAGGAACCGGCGGCGGCCCCACAGGGGTGCGTGGCAGCGACAGAGGCTGGGGCGGCGGAGGCAGCGCCCGCGGCCGAGGTGGCGGTGGTGGAGGTGGCGGCGGTGGAGGTGTTTGTGGAGGTGGTGGTGGTGGCGGAGGAGGCGGCGTCGGCGGGAGAGGAGGAGGCGACGGAGGCATCCGAGGCGGCGTATACACCACCGAGTACACCGATCCCGGTGACTCTCTCTTCCTCGACGTCGATCTTCTCCTCGACGTCGATCTTCTCCTCGACGTCGATCGTCGCCTCGACGGTGACCTGCGTCTCGACGCCGACCTGCACCTCGACGGCGACCTGCGCCTCGACGGCGACCTGTGCCTCGACGGCGACCTGTGCCTCGACGGCGACCTGTGCCTCGACGGCGACCTGTGCCTCGACGCCGATCTTCTCCTCGGCGTCAATCTTCGCCTCGACGGCGACCTGTGCCTCGACGGCGACCTTCGCCTCGATGGCGACCTTCGCCTCGACGGCGACCTCAAGCGTCTCGACGTCGATCTCCTTCTCCTCTTCATCGACGGCGAGCTGCGATCCCTCGACGGCGAATGCCGACGCCGGGTCCCATCTCGACGACGACCGCTGGACGGAGCCGACGACGGCGTCGTCGCCGACGACGCCGATGTAGTCGACGGCGGCCTATTCAAGTCCCTCGACGGCGATCGTCGACGCCGCTTCTCCCCAGAGCCCTGGGGGGACGGCAAACAGACGGTGGTCATCCTCCTCGACGTCGCCGTCGACGCCCTCGACGTCGACGGGGAGTGGGAGCGCTTACTGGTCTTCCTGCCCCTGGGGAGCCCCCCAGAGGCCTCAGTATGGGCCAAATCAGCCCCTCCAGACCCACCTGGTGCCTTCAGTCTTCGTTCCTCCAGAACTTGAAGCCTGATCTTCATTCTGTCCCTCAGGGTCCTGGCAGAGAACGAGTGGCAGATGGTACAGCTTTCAGGCACGTGGGACTGGGGAAGGCAACCTATGCACACCTCGTGTGGATCAGTTTTAGCCTTCTTTCGACCACATTCCGGGCACTTGTCGAACAAGCCAGGCATGTTGACAGTACCAGCTACTAAACACAAGAAAAAGTGACAAAAATTGCCAAAATCTCAATTAAACCCTTGAAAAGGGGAGAGCTCAATGCTCCAGGGTCCTGCTAGCAGGAGCCGGAAAAAAGAACTGAAAGTAAATGGGACCTGCTGGGCATTCTGGGATACTGGGGAAAGTTCTGGAAAACTGGAAAGTTTTCTTAAAGGCACAGTATCCTGTTCCAAGCCACATAATGGCAGCCTATGGGGCTTGTCTGTCCTCTCCTTCCTCTCTATCATTCCAGAGGCTTTTGCTGGTAGAGGCAGGGTTTTTTCCTTTGTGGAGAAAAACTAGACAGGCAGGGCTGTTTGTGGATGTTGGTGGAATTCTAGTTGAAGTACTGGACAGTGTAGCCTGTGGGTATAGGCTGCATTATCTGTCTTTAAATTAATTCTCTCTTAAAGGTGTATGCAGGTCTGCATGATTTGTCACCTTTTAGAGATTATTTTTTATTGCTCCGGGGTCCACGCACATGGGCGGGACTATTCACTAGATTATGACTATACACAGAGATCCCCTACTACAGAAGTCAGCAGTAAAATCCTGGAAGGAAGACAGTAGTGAGTCTGGGAACAATAGGTCGAGAAGGAGGGCCTTTCACCAGAATGCAAGTAGATTTCATTGAGATGCCTCCCTGTAACAGATTGAGGTATGTTTTGGTAGTGGTCTGCCTATTCTCCAGGTGGGTGGAAGCATTCCCAACAAGAAGAAATGATGGGTTGACAGTAGCCAAGCTAGTGTTGAGAGAATTCTTCCCCAGGTTCGGGTTCCCAGTAACAATTGAGTCAGACCGAGGAGGACATTTCCATAATGAGATTGTAGGATTAATTTGTGAAGCATTGAATGTACAACAAAAACTACATTGTGCCTACCGACCAGAGGCTTCTGGTGTGGTTGAACAGATGAATGGTACTATCAAAAATAGAATAGGGAAAATGTGTTTGGCCACAGGTATGAAATGGCCTGATGTCTTGCCTCTAGTACTCATGACAATCAGGGCAATTCCAGACAGAACTACAGGATTAAGTCCTCATGAAATAATCATGGGACGTGCAATGAGACATGTGTTTATACCAGTCAACAAACTGATGACAATTTCTGATGACATGGTGTTGGAATACTGTAAAGGCCTGGCTGACGCAGTTCATTCTATGTTTCATCAGGTTGGACCAGATGCCACCACACTTGAAAAGAAGCAAGCCCATGATCTGAGCCCAGGTGATTGGGTAAGGATAAAAGTCCACAGAAGAAGAAATTGTCTGGTTCCAAGGTGGGGAAAACCACGACAAGTCATTTTGACCACGACCACAGCTGTGAAGTGTGCTGGACTGAAAAACTGGATCCATGCCAGTCATACATTGAGAATTCCAAATCCAGTGGACAGCACAGGAAAAGAATACTTTGATGAATCAAAATCAAGCACCGAATCAGATGACGAAGGGTCAAAGACACGAGGAAACTCTGAAAGGGGGGAAACAGAACAAAGATCAGCTTTAGTTCCCAGGAGTATCGCTCTGAGAAGAAGATTGCAGATTTCCGAATCTAGTGATTCTGGAAATGAGCAAGAAGCGCAGGGTTCCAAGAAGGAACACAGGAAGAAAAGGGGAAAGAGTACTGAAGACGCAACAAAAGAAATTCGTGAAAAGGAAGTACCAGATGAGAGACTGAGAGAAATTCCACCTGAAGTAACAAATCTAAGTGAACAAGGGACAGGTACAGAGAGAGAGGGACAGATTTCTGCGGAAGACCCCCGAGGAGGTGTAGGGAACTGCAACATCGAGTTAGGTGAAGGGACAAGTAGCCAGCAGGAAGATTGCGTGCCGGAGACCCGAGGAGGGACAGAAGTAGGGAAAACAAAACAAGTGGTGGAAGAAGAAGTCGCTGAAAAGACAAAGCAAGTTGAGACAGAATCTGAAGAGAGTGAAAATGAAATACCTGAAGGTCGAGTTCTAAGAAAGAGAGCTTGGAGGAATGAAAAGAATGACAAAGGAAGTAAAGTAAAAAGAGTTGCAAGAGATGATGTTTGGGTCAATAAAATAAGGAAACTGAGATATCGATTGACAAGAGTGAATTCACCAAGAGCTGAACAGGTGAATGAAGTGACAAGTCAAGAAAAATCAAAAGATGACGAATTAACTGAAGACAAAGAGAGTAGAAGAACAAGGAAACCTAACCAGAAGTATAAGTCACCAGAATGGACGAACATGGCTCTGCCTGAACAGGGAGAAGAGGCAGATAGTCAAGGAAATCCAGAGGAGACTGTACTGAAAGTGGTTGAGGATGAAATAGAATCGGAAATCCTGAGAGTCCGACATTGGAGAAGAAGAAACGGAAGTTCAGGAAAATCCATATTTCAAGACGAGAGGAGAGTGAAGAACGATGAGATGCCAAACTGAATAAGTTAAGAAAACTATTGATGAAGAAAACAAGATATTGAATTAGAAATAGTGACTGGTAGAACCAAATAGGTGTTAGAACCTTAGGTTAGAAAAACTAGTTATGAAGTGAAAGAGGCTAAGTCAAAAGACACGGTCCATTTTAACAAGATGGCTAACATAGTAAGTAGTAAAGGTAGATGTACATTCATGAAAAGATGGTGTAAAATGTGTTGTTGTTGTACAGGATTATTAATGCTTTTATGGAGCATCCTTGCTCTTGTCATTTCCTTTAAGGCTACTATAGACACTTTAGAAGGACATAGCAAGAATAAAACTAATATAGGGAAGATTCCAAAAGTAGTTCCAACTAGAATAGATAAAGATTATTTGCATAAAGACAGGTCAATAACAGATTTTTCTAATAATGTGTTTTCAAAATTATTGTACGAATATGTAAAGACAATGGACGTACGGGACTGCTACGTATGTATGCAGTTATCTGCATCTGTTTCTGAGGGAGTGACATATCATCACCTTCCAGCAACGTATGGTATAACATGTAGTGTAATAGCTAGTTTGTTTTATGAAACAGGGAAATTAGAATATTATTTTTCAGATGTAGATAAAATATTTGCGCAAGTGCCCTCTTATAATAAATTGAACAAAGTAAAACCTGCTAAGGTATTAGGTGAATTCTTTTTAGAAACTAAGGAACTAACATTAGAGTATATTTTTAGAAACAATTTAACATGCAGTTTGAAGAAGGAGGAAAAGACATTCCTAGACATGGTTGAGGAAAGGAGATTGAAAATGCAAAGAAAAGCAGCAGAAGGGAAAGTGGAGAAAACAATCTGGGATATAGAGAAAGAAAAACATTTGAAAGGAGAAGCTAGTCCAACTATAGCTTTAGATTGGCCTCAGAAAGGGAAATTTTGCCTTCGAAGGAATCAAACGGCGTATGATAATTATTTTCTAGGTAATAGTGAGTGCCATGGTACATATCGAATCATGGGTGGATGGGGATTCAAAGGTGGAAGAGATCCAGTCTTTCCTGGATTATATTTTATTTGTGTGAACAGGGCATATTATCGTTTGCCAGACCATTGGTATGGCACATGTTACGTAGGCCTGGTCTTTCCAAAAATCTTTCATATGGATAGAGGAGAAGATGGTGTACATAGCTTAAGTAATCATTTAGCTAGGACCAAGAGAGAATCTTGGGCAGAAATTGTAGGTGATATTTTTCAGGCATTGATACCCGCAGTGGGAATAGCTCTGAATGCAAACAAAATTAGAAAATTGTCAACAGTAGTGGATCGCTTGTCAACAAGCACCGCTGGAGGATTTTTATTGGTTAATACTGAAATGGTTGCCATGCGTGCTATGGTAATTCAAAATCGACTTGCCCTTGATATTTTATTGGCAAAAGAGGGTGGAGTCTGTGGAATGCCACTACTCTCGCTTTGGCAGATTTACACTGGCTACCTGTACACCAGAGGATCCTTTTTAAATCCCTATGCACTGTCTTTAAGGCAGTGCATGGGATGGGCCCCCGTCCACTTCAAAATAAATTTAAGTGGTATGAACCCACTCGGTCCCTTCGATCCTCCTCTTCCAATCTCATCGGCATACCAAGGATCAGGAAAGCCACCTGCGGTGGCAGAGCTTTCAGCATAGCGGCAGCTCATCTGTGGAATAGACTACCAATTGACATCAGGAAAACAGATGAACTGATGGCCTTCCGAAAAAAGGTGAAAACATGGCTTTTCCCTAAAATTTAATTATTCAGAATCATAAGATATCCCTCTCTGCCCCTGATGCACAGTGTTTTTTCAGCTATATGTACACAGCGCCAGGATGCCCGTAGGGTTGCAGAGCGCTTTACAAATGCCATAAATAAATAAATGCAGAAAGTTCAACATTGTTGTACTTACATTCCTGACAAAAGCAAAGATCTGAAAACGAATATTACTGAATTGCATGATGAACTTGCACCACTGGAGGTTGAAAGTGTTTGGGATAGAATTGGAATGAAAATAGCTGCTATTAAGAATTTCTTAGTGAAAATAGGTAGTACTCTTATAGGTAAAATGTTGTTTCCATTAACATGTATAATCTGCATAGTTTTAATGATAAGATTATGTTTTATGTGCTGTAAAAATAAGAAAGATAAGAAAAGAATAAAAAGAGAAAAATTAAAAAGAAAAGACAAAGATCAAAATAGAGATTTGGAAGAGATAACATTAGAAGAATGGAAGGAGAGTATGTATAAAACAGTAAAAAGAGAAGAAATGGGTGAAACTGAGTTATGATCAAGATTAAAGATTCCGTAAAGACAGAACACATTTTTGGGTGGTGTGATGATAAAATCACCAAAGGGGGGATTGCTGGAGCGGGTTATGCAAAATTTTGTATACCCACCCCATATTGCATGTCGTTTTATTAATTAGATTAATTAATTAATTATAACTGTACTAATGGTTTGGAGTGATGTGAAAATAACTAATCAACCTTATTAATGACCGAAATACACGTGGGATTTGCATCTGCATGGCCTAATTAATGACGTGATCTAAATTTCGTATGCATACTAGTGGTAGATAAATAGAATATTGCATGATATATGTTGCTTTGGTGATGTAATAGTGATTCGTGCTTTATTTAGTAAGTATAAACCGCATTGAGTGTTGCTTTTGGCTAGATAAGTACACACACATATGGGTATTAGCGAGGGAATAACATTTTATTTGTCATTTCTATGTATTAATTATGTTTTGTGTTTCTTTGCTTAAGTTGACCATTTGGAGTGGCCACAAAATGGCTGACATCCCTATCTGATGAATTGACTCCACTACGAAAGTCTCTGGGTGAAGTGCGCATGCGTCACCATCCGCAGCAGAGGCCTTCCTGTGACCCTAACACGACTGTGCCCACCAAGGTCAGTCTGGGCTGCAAGCCAGATGCCCTGAAAGAAACAATAAAAAGATACTTTGGACCGGAAAAATTATGAACTACATCTAAAGAGACATTTACCACATGGGAACCCTGTTGAACACATTTGACTGACCAATCAGAGACATTCTAAAATAATATTCGATACTTTTTGGAATGTGATTTTACTATAAATTATGGTAGAATAGAGAGGTAATGGGATTCATCGGATCGCGCTTTTCGATTTCCTGATGATATGCTGACGGAGAGGACGGTGACACTGCAGCACAGCTGTTAGCCTGAATCTTTGACGGACTGAATTAATGCCCAAATCCCGATGAACTTAACCTGCTAAAATTGATGGGCATAGATTTGCGAGACTGCCAGGTTTGACATAGAGGACGACTTTAGCCAGAATAGGTAAATATGAATGGCAACTTGATCAGATGAATGATTTAATTTGCAATATTAATATAAAATTTAATGTGAATATCTATAGTAATGAGTTGGGTTGTTTATTCATTGAAATGTGTTAATGCAAAGGTTATTTAGAGTATTAGTATTTCACTTAAACCGCAACTAGCAGATCCGTTCCGGTTAGGAGGGAAATACCAAATGTGGAATCTAGGGCCTTGTGAGTATAAGAAGGGTTTGCAGGTTTATTGCTCATTAGGGTAAAGTGATATTTTCCTCCCTCATTTTTCAGCGCTTAGGAGGATAATCGCCTCTTGCACGGACTAATGGTAAGTGTGTTGGTGTTATGGGCCGCACCAGCGAATGTATGGATAGTGTGCGTGTGTGAGATCTTTTAGTCTGTGGCAGTAGAGAGGGATTTTGCACTCCGCGCTGGATCAACCTCACCCAGGGAAGCCGGGTGCATAGGTGTCTTTTGGTGTCGGGTCACGTCATCGATTTCAATGGGAGCCTGCAAAGAACTGCTGCTGCCGTGAAGAGGAGAAGTGTCTGCAGAGATCCAAGGCCGGATCTAGGATGGAAGGAACCTGAAAGCAGAGGGGACAGAGTCTGGGTCAC
This sequence comes from Triturus cristatus, assembly GCF_964204655.1. NCBI lineage: Eukaryota > Metazoa > Chordata > Amphibia > Caudata > Salamandridae > Triturus > Triturus cristatus. The sequence continues at coordinate 693,294,423 of NC_140584.1, read as the reverse complement.
TTGCCAGTGACCTAGGGCAGGATGGACCAATGCCCACAGATGTCGGGTGCTTCAGGTGAGTTGATGGGTGTCTTGACTCTTCAACCACAAGGTCCAGAAGGTGTCGACGAAGTCCACGAGCCGGATTCGAGCTGTCCCACAAAGTTTGTCGAGTGCTGCGGTGTCGGCGACCAAAATGGACCCAACAAGCCTTGGCAACAGCAAGTCACTGGAATTTAGAGAAAGGACTGCGGTGCAGACCAGCAAGGTCTTAGGGACTCACCCAGCAAGGGTAAGTCAGGGTACGTCTGGAGCAACCAGGGAAGCCCAAGTTGAAAAGGAGTTGCCTTTGTGGGGACCTGCTAGTCAACGGACTAGTGATTGCGAAGGAGCCTCGAGCGGTTGCACTTGAAGCTGACCCACGGGTCACTCGTGGAATGGAGGCCAACAATCTTCGGTGTAGGAGGTGCTCAAGGCTGGGGCTACTCGGAGCCCAAAGCACAACTTCGAGGAGGACCAGGAAGATAGTGTTGTTGCAAAAGTTCACGGTGTCCAGGGGTCACGGTTCCACGTCACCTATGATAGCCACGGGCCTCAGCTATGCTGTGAACTCAGGGTAGCCTCGGGGAAGTCTGGATATCCACCTCTGGTGATGCAAAGACTTCGGTGTCCGACGGGAGCTTCAGCGATTCAGACCGGTCAGTTGCTTCTTTGGTGCCTGCCAAGCAGGGGAGTCACTCCTTGACCCCAAGGGAGATTTCTTCCGTCTTCTAGTTGTGATAGAAAGGCGGAGGTCCAGGATATATGTAGCAGAGTTTCGGCCAGGGTAATCTAAAGTCCTAGGGACTGGATTCCTTTTTCCTAATAGTAAATTTAGGGGATGGACTAACTCTAAGGCCCCACCTATGGGTGGGCCTGGAAAAAGGGGTGGTTACACCCATTTCCTTTGTCCAGTTTTGCGCCACAGCAGGAGGAGGTAGCCCCTGCATCCGGTTTGAACTGGGCTATGCACAGGGTCAGCAAACGTGCCCCCAAGTGCAGGACTTCAAAGAACCAGAGAGTGCTGCCGCCCAGCCCCAATACACATGTGCCTGTCTGGGGAGGTGGTCACACCTCCCTTCGACAGGAAACCTATTGTCCAGGCCTCCCTGGAGTTTCGATCGGCAGCAGGAGGCCAGACCCGTGTCTGTGGCAGAGGCATCCATTTTGTGATGCCAGGGCTCAGGAAAGTCCTACCGGGTTTAGCCAGTGTGAACATGTCTATCCCTCTAGAAGGGTGGAATGCCACCCCCGCTGCCAGAACTGGCGGGAGGGGGGCGAGTATTCCAAAGTGTTTGACACCAAACACGACATGTTTTGATGCAGCTACTCCAAAGTTAGCATTTACTGCGAGGCTATAATGCACTTAAGAGTATATGGTATGGCTGTATCACAGAACAGCCATAAGGAAGTATTTCGGAAAGCTGAAGAGGGGCTCAGCTCATGCTTGGGCACCCTCTCACATAAAACCAAGCACTCTGCCTTCAGGATTGTCAAGGCCTGCCATAGGAGTGGCTTATAGGTTTATATGTGTCTGTATATATGTGTGGATATAGGTAGCCTATACCAGTGTAAGGGGTGCAAGCACACCCTTACCCAGGCTGCAGTTGCAGACCTGCAGTGCCATTTTGCAGTGCTTCCCAGGGGTGGCGTAATATATGCTGCAGCCCCTGGTAGGCCTCGGAGGTACCTATTCCCTGGGTACATAGTATACCATATACTAGGGGCTTATAAGGCACTCCAGAATCCAATTAGATATGTACCTAATGTACATAGAAACCATTTTAGAGAGGAAGCAGCTAGGCTGGGGTACTGATTAGCAGGTCCACAGCCAGACTAAGGTAAAACTGTGAAACACCAGCAAAAAGTGGGGGTACCCATGTGAAGCAGATCCTACTCTCCTACACTCTATGCCTCCTCCTGAACGAAATCCCACTTGGAAGTCAGAAACCTTGGAGCCACCCTCAATGAACTGTGACATCCGGGCAAATGCCTCTCCCTCTATCAGTCTGCCCAGGAAAGGGTCAATTTTAAATTGGTCTGCAGTCATCGGGGTCAAGCGGGTCCAGGTTAGCTTTCCCCAATAATGGGGGTATGCGTGCCCCTTCCAGGTATTCTTGAAAGACCCCCACAGCCAAGGAACCATTGATGATTCCTCTTAGTGGTGTGGCCTCAGAGGCAGCTAGAAGAATACTCTTGAACACCTATGGTGGACAAGGGTCAGAAGGGCCACTTGCAAGTCTGCCCACCTTGACCAGATCCGTAAACTCATCTTGTGATACTTGCTCAAACGAATGGAGAGGCCGGGCTAGCCCACTGCTGGAGGGTATTTTTGGAAATGGGTTGGCAGTAGTGGCCCTCCCCTATGTCAAATAGTGGCCCAACGTGTCTGTCGTGCCTGTGCAATGACTCGCCAGTTTGTCCCCGAACTCCTGAGTAGTGGGATGAGTTCCTTCTATGCAACCAGGTCCAAGAAATTCTGTGAGAATTCTATAAAACTCTCCACCTGCACATCCAGCATCCTGAACTTTGTCTGAATAGCACCCCTTCCCAGCCCCCTTGATGGCTAACTTGTATGATCTGTCAAGTCTCTGTAGGCGAAGTTTGTCCTGAGTACCGTTTGTTTTGAGTCAGGTGCATTGCAGCTCTCAAACTTTGCATTCTATCTACCTCAGCTCCGAATTCCTCAAGGTGCCTATTCTCCCTTGTCCTGTTCCACTGCTCTGAGTGGCACCAGGGTATCAAAGCTTCCTGCAGCCACTCAATTTAGCCCCTGAATAGATGTTATGTTGTTTAGATTTGCGCTGGATGCTAGTTGCATTTTTAAGCATTCAAAATTGAGTTTGTTCCACGGTAAATAGGTAAATGCATGTAAGGTGGTTCTAGGTATATTGCTGTGTGGTGCTTTATGTTGGAAAGCCAGCAAATGGTGGCCTGAACATGTGACCAGAGCAATCATCTGAAAGGCAATTATTTCTGAAACTACAAAAAAGACATCCAGGACGTGTCCAGTAATAAGCGTGGGTCTATGGACAATCCACTGCAGGTTCAGTGTGTCAAAGGCAGTGATGATGGTTTATAGATGAGGCATACTGGGCCTGTCAAACCAAATGTCTAGGTCACCCATAATGCATAGGTTGGAGTGCAGTGTTATCAGGTTTAAAACTGAGTCCAGAAATGTGTCAGGGAATCTTGCATTGCAAGATGGAGGCCTGTAAAGGAGAAGGAAGCCACAGGAGGAAGTTGGAGCAGGGTTGCATCTGTTGAAGCGGGCCTCACAACCTTGTATGGAAATGTCGTCAGTCTTAGTGCGATGTATTGTCTGCCTGAATACAACAGCTAGTCCACCTCCTCCGCCACCCATACGATTCTGTGTGACAGCCTGACAGCCTAGAGGAACTGCTCCATGCAACACTGTAGCCATGCCATCTTCCAACCATGATTCAGCTATTAAGAGCAAGTCAGGTTGTGTGCCAGTGAGTAGGCCGTAAATGTGATGCTTGTTCCTAGAGAGTGATCAAGCATTCATGAGTAGGCAGTCTAGAGATTGTGCTTTGGAGATGGTGTGACTTTTTTTAGTAGAAGAGTGAGCAGTACTTTTTAGGTCTCGCCTAGCGTTGCTGCGCACATGCGTAGCTCGCTCTGTGAGATTTAATGCATATGAGTAGTTTCTGTAAAGGTCTTGAAGCCCCGCCCCTTATTCCCATTGGCTCGCGTCACCATTTATGTTAAACGGTGCGCCGCCTTGGGAGTAAGCTTTCCAGGGTGCCTCCTTTTCCCTTTTTTGACCGGCCCACCTGGACTGGCTCACCTGCATTTCAGCTGTCGTGACGAAGTTTCTTATCAGAAGCTTCGTCACGCTGCCTTGCACGTACCAGTCCGGCTCTTTGATTGGGCCGGACAAAAAAAGCAGACAGGGCGCCGCGTGTTCATTTTTGCATCTTGCTTTCACTTTTGAAAGTGCCATGCAAAAATAAACAGCGAATGCCTGCGTGTCTGGCGAGCGCTTGTTTTTTTTTGTTGCCAGGCTCGTGTTCGGTAAGGTGTGACGTGCATTTTGTGGCTGGTTTAGTCAGACTCACCAGTTCATAAAAGTGTTGGGTTGTCTTCCATAAAATACATATGCAGGAGAGGCAGGCCAGAACACTAACTCAAGCATTTCTTATTTTAAAGCTGCAATTGTGCACTTTCAAGCATGTTCGCTTCATTTATCTTCCGACAGGATAACCTGGGACATTGACTTAAACAGAAAATAGCTATTTTCGAGTATTCATTGATGCAGGCATGTCAGTCTGCTAGCTTCTCACAGTGGCTCCTCCGCATATGATAACATATGCAGCAATCAGCCGAACACTGACATCTACCCAGCATGCAGTCACTGGAGGTCTCTACACCACGTGTCAGTGACCTTGGTTAAAAGCCTTTCTTGTGTGGGCAGCATCCAGTGGAGCGCTTCCTAATCCTAGTTAGATGACCATATAATTGTGTTCTTCTTTAATAGACCGGCTCCAGCTCTTCTTTATAGTCTCTGTTGAACCCTACATTGGAGGGAAAACTGTTCCTCAAAGAGGTCACAAGGTTACAACCATTTACGTTCTTTCGGCCAATGCGCAGAAAGACATGCCGCCGTTTGATTCTCGTTTCCCGGACGCCCCATGGCTGCTCGATCAGGGTCAACTCCAAAAGGAAACTTTTTAACCTTCTTCACTTTCGCTGCGTATTTAACCTCTCCAAATTCTGACAGTCAACAACCTCACAACTGCTCTATGCCTCAGCAAGGCTGGCTACTGCCAGTGTCCCCCTTGGACTAGGGTCCTACCTGCCAACTCTATACAGGCGATTTGTTAAAGTCCAGCGCTGTCACAGGTGGGTGCACCATGCAGTGGCATGCAGCTACTATTCCTGGGAGGTGCCTGGGTGTCGGACTTCCCATTGCAGTTGGGTTCAGGAGATTGCTTGTGCAATGGATTAAACTGAAACGAAAGTGCTGGAGAACGAGGGAGTTCACGCACGGAGTCATGGCAACCATCATCTCCCTGCAACCAAGTCCGCAAAAAGCCTTCTCGGGGGTAACAGCCTCAAAACAATCTGACAACCCCTCACCTACTCAACCCAAGCATGATACAAGAGAGGCAGCAGTTTCTAAGTACCGCACTATCAATTTGCAGAGCCATGTTTGCGTTGACAGCATGTTTTTTTGCAAAGATGCCGTTCAAGCGAATCCAGGTTACCTGGTGGAACTTCAAATTGCGTGACACATTATTTCAGTGCGGTCATGTGGTGATAGTGGCGCATTTACGTTAGTTTGACCCGTTGACGAGCTACACTTGACAGGGCAAGTGAAGACACTTACCACACTTGTAGACACTTGTAGCTACTTAAACGGTGGTAGGGCCAAGGAGTGAAGCCTTCGAGTCAGATGAAAAACTGTCTGATCTGGGATCGAAGCAGTAGGCTGAGCTGTGTGCACAAAAGGCAGACTTTACTACAGCAGTACTAGATGGGAAGCCGCAGTCCGAGGACTCAGTAGCGGCAAGAGAAACAGAGGGAGACTGCAGGCGGTGACAAGCTGGTGACGTAGGAGGTGGAGTGCATGAAACCGGGTTTATTCCACCTCTTCGAAACTGACGCCTCGAAATTAACCCGGCCAGCCCGAGACCACACGCATTCATAAGTTGTTGTTAAGGACGCGCTTAAACTAAGAAAGGTGAGGCTGAGAATTGTATTGTATTCTAAAGGAGCGCCTGGAAAAGGGTTCCTTCCCATCTGCTTACTCTGATTACCTTAAGGAGCGCCTGGTAAAGGGCTCCCAAATTACGCTGTTTTCTCACTATAAATCGCTGTTATTGTGAAAGTTTTAAAATCACGCACTGACTCAATTGTGTTTTTTAAATATACTTTGCGCCGTGCACTCACCGTTTCAGCAGCACATAATCCCCGGTCCACCTCCGATTATTCGGTTTGAGTGGAGGGATCACGTGCAACAGGAAGGGCCCGGCACTTCCGGTTAGCCATCCAATCAGCTGCTGGCAAAACAGACTCAAAGCCAGATGCAAAGCGCAACGCGCAGCGGACGCGCTTAAACTAAGAAAGGTGAGGCTGAGAATTGTATTGTATTCTAAAGGAGCGCCTGGAAAAGGGTTCCTGCCCATCTGCTTACTCTGATTACCTTAAGGAGCGCCTGGTAAAGGGCTCCCAAATTACGCTGTGTTCTCACTATAAATCGCTGTTATTGTGAAAGTTTTAAAATCACGCACTGACTCAATTGTGTTTTTTAAATATACTTTGCGCCGTGCACTCACCGTTTCAGCAGCACATAATCCCCGGTCCACCACCGATTATTCGGTTTGAGTGGAGGGATCACGTGCAACAGGAAGGGCCCGGCACTTCCGGTTAGCCATTCAATCAGCTGCTGGCAAAACAGACTCAAAGCCAGATGCAAAGCGCAACGCGCAGCGGACGCGCTTAAACTAAGAAAGGTGAGGCTGAGAATTGTATTGTATTCTAAAGGAGCGCCTGGAAAAGGGTTCCTGCCCATCTGCTTACTCTGATTACCTTAAGGAGCGCCTGGTAAAGGGCTTCCAAATTACGCTGTGTTCTCACTATAAATCGCTGTTATTGTGAAAGTTTTAAAATCACGCACTGACTCAATTGTGTTTTTTAAATATACTTTGCGCCGTGCACTCACCGTTTCAGCAGCACATAATCCCCCGTCCACCACCGATTATTCGGTTTGAGTGGAGGGATCACATGCAACAGGAAGGGCCCGGCACTTCCGGTTAGCCATCCAATCAGCTGCTGGCAAAACAGACTCAAAGCCAGATGCACAGCGCAACGCGCAGCGGACGCGCTTAAACTAAGAAAGGTGAGGCTGAGAATTGTATTGTATTCTAAAGGAGCGCCTGGAAAAGGGTTCCTGCCCATCTGCTTACTCTGATTACCTTAAGGAGCGCCTGGTAAAGGGCTCCCAAATTACGCTGTGTTCTCACTATAAATCGCTGTTATTGTGAAAGTTTTAAAATCACGCACTGACTCAATTGTGTTTTTTAAATATACTTTGCGCCGTGCACTCACCATTTCAGCAGCACATAATCCCCGGTCCACCACCGATTATTCGGTTTGAGTGGAGGGATCACGTGCAACAGGAAGGGCCCGGCACTTCCGGTTAGCCATCCAATCAGCTGCTGGCAAAACAGACTCAAAGCCAGATGCAAAGCGCAACGCGCAGCGGACGCGCGCAGCGGGCGCACCGCCGGCGCGCCAAAGGCAAGCCTGTCTGCGCCCGTCCGCGCCTGGACCGTGCCAAGGGCCCCCCCCCCTGACCCACGTAAGCCAACTCGGCTACCTACCTCTCAAATCTACACTAGGAGACAGCTACTAAATATCAGGACCATTTCTAAGGAGTCACAAGCATGTCCTTGCTGTACTACTATACCACCTCATGTTTTAACGCCATGCAACAACTGCACACCCAGCTCCAGTAAACCGCCCTCCACCTTTATAGGTCTCTCTACTATTCCAATAAAAAATCACACTGTCACAGCCGCACTCATCAATGTTCGTTCTTTACCTAAGCACAAATATGAAATACTCGCTTTTCTTGAGAACCACAATCTTGATCTTTTATTTCTTACTGAGACTTGGGCTGACCCATCATCAGGGCCTGACTTTGCCGTTGTAACTCCAAATGATTTCTCTGTTAAAAGACTGGACAGAAATAACAAAAGAGGCGGCGGTCTAGCTCTTATTCACCATGATAATTACAATGTCAAAATAGATCCTATTCCCATCAAAGGCTGCGAAGCTTTCTCTTTTTCCATATCACTCACCAAATCACATACATTTAAAGGTATATTATTATATCGCCCTCCCGGATCTCGGACAGACTTTCTCTCTTCTCTATCCTCCCTTGCAGAGCCTTCTGCAGGAGAAGCCAATTTCACCATTCTAGGTGACTTCAACTTTCACCTAGAATCCAATAACGATGAAAACACATCTGCTCTACTTTCCGAACTTGACTCCATAGAACTCTCTCAACTCATAAACAAACCGACTCACATAGCTGGCAATACTCTCGACGGATTATTTACCAACAATAAACACATTTCATTAGAAAATATCGTCCCTTTAACATAGACTGACCATTCCGCAATCCTTTTTAACATTAACACGGAACATAACTTACATAATCAGATCACTATCCCCTCGCCCGCCAACTTTAAAGCTTGGAACAGCATTCTCCCCGAAAATTTGAAAACACATCTGAAAGCTACTCATCAAGACCTCCCAGACAATCCTGAACACGCAGCTATGCGTTACACACAATGGCTTCGCTTAGCATTCGTCACACTTGTCCCAATAAAAAATACTTCCAAAAACAGAAAAACTCCATCTGCCCCCTGGTTTTCAGAGAAACTAAGACTAGAAAGGCCGAAATGCCGAAATCAGGAGCGTCACTGGCGCCGAAATTACGACAATACAACAAAAACTCGGTACAAGGAAGCACTTTCCAATTACAAAAACTTATTAATAACTGAAAAAAGTAAATTTTACATTAATCAAATCGAATCCTCCCAAGACTCCATGAAACAACTATACAAAGTCGTTACCAAACTATCAGGACCAGACACTTCCCCGTCAATAGCACCGACACAAACCCTCTGTGATAATCTTGCCAGCTTTTTTCAAAATAAAGTCATGAATATTTACTCCAATTTCTCTGCACAATCCACTACGTTCAACACTGACTCCTCTTTAGACAATTGTGCAACATCACAAAGTAATAAACAGGACGCCCTTCCCTCCTTCTCAGAATTAAAAAAAATCACAATAGAACAGATAACTGATCTTATTTCCAAGTCCAAATCCGGATCCCCCAATGACCCTTGCCCACCTAACATAATAAAAATCATTCCAGAAATTATAGCTCCAGAATTGGCCAAAATCTGCAACTCTATGTTCGAAACAGGAATATATCCCTCCATCTGGAAAGAAACAGTAATCAGACCTCTTCTCAAAAAACACAACCTTAACCCTTCAGACTGTTGCAATTACAGACCCATAGCAGGTCTCCCTCTTCCCGCTAAAATCATAGAAAAAGTGATGAACACCCAGTTGGCCGACTACATCGAAAACAACAATTGCTTAGATGACACCCAATTTGGATTCAGAAAAGGGCATGGGACAGAGACAGCTCTCATTAAAACAGTCGATGAAATACGAACAACCATGGACAAGGGTGGCACCGCAGTCTTAGTGCTGCTGGATCTCTCAGCAACATTTGATACGGTGGACCACTCTATCCTAATCAACCGTATCTCAGCCATAGGGATCAAAGACAGAGCCAAGGCCCTACTAGCTTCCTTTCTGGCCAATCGATCACAACAGGTAAAGTTGGGTAGTTTTCTCTCCCCTCCCTTTTCCCAACCATGTGGTGTCCCTCAAGGTTCCTCATTAAGCCCCACATTGTTCAATCTTTATGTTGCAGACCTTGCCAAAATCATAAAAGCTTACGACTTGCGACTCACGTCCTACGCTGATGACACCCAGATTGTAATAGAAATACACGAGAATGGAAATTCAGTCGCAAATAATTTAAAAAAAGGAATGTCCACTATCAGCACATGGATGACAAATAACTGTCTGAAATTAAACTCTGACAAAACGGAGGTGATGATTTTTGGAAAGGTACACCCCAGTTGGTCTACCTCTTGGTGGCCGGAAGAACTAGGCCCCCCCCCCCCCCCCCCGGTTCCGGTCACTAAGGTTAGAAACCTTGGAATCTTATTTGATGATAAGTTATCATTCATGTCACACGCCAATTATGTCACCTCTTCCTCATTCTACACTATCAGAATGATAAAGAAGCTCCTACCCTTGCTTCCTCCTAGCGCAGGTAAAACTCTCATTAGTACCCTTGTCATGACTAAAATAGACTACTGTAATTGTCTACTTATCAATGCACAAGAAAGAGTCCTGCAAAAATTGCAAATGGTCCAGAATGCCGCAGCTAGGATCCTCTCAGGCACTCCCAAATTTAAACCCATCTCAGGAGTCATACGACAGCTTCATTGGCTACCCATCAAAAGCAGGACTAAATTTAAGGCATTGTGTATAGCCTATAAAGCAATTCACATCTCAGGTCCCGAATTCCTTAAGAAAAGCTTTTGCCTTTACAGACCTAACAGGACCTTGCGATCTAGCTTCGATCAGCTGCAAATGGTTCCTAGAACCAAGAAAGTCACGTGGGGTGACAGAAGATTTATTGTGGCTGCATCCAAACTCTGGAACAAACTTCCGCTACACATCAAAAGTTCCCCCACATTGTTATCTTTCCGGAAGAACATAAAAACATGGCTATTTCAATAAACACATCCCTCCTCTCCTTTCTGTCCGTTTAAGCTAGTCCTATAGCGCCGAGATACCTCCGGGTATTTGCGCACTCAATAAATTGCTTAAATAAAATAAATAAATAAAAGGAAATCCTCTTCTCATGCGCTCACGGAACGAAAGGTAGGAAAGGGTTAAGGGTGGTTGTACTGGGAGGGTGTCAGTGAGGGAAACATAGATAAAAGCCCCCAAAAATGCAGACAATCTTACAGACAGGATGTGGCATAACATCAAGAGCTGCCGACTGGAACTGGGAAACCGGGTTCATGCCGCAACCCACACCGTGATGTGAAAATAGCAAATGCCACGATGATTACCGACCTGATAAACGTTTTCTTCTATGAGAACCCGGGACATGATTGCATATTGGCCGAAGACTTCAATACTCAATTTATGTGTAGACCTGAGAAAACTCGAAGGGACCGCAGTCGAAACATTCTGGAAGTTGGGCTCTTCCAACCAAGAAGGCTCTGATGAGGGAAAATCAAAGCCCACCATCAAAATATTTAAACACTGGACTATATCTTCCTAATCAAGAAGCTTCTAAGTAGATGTATAAGCTACCAAGTCCAACACAGAACTGAAAGTGACCATCCAATATCCATTGTGGTCAACGTGAGTGCGATGACGCAAGAGGTATACAACCAGGCAGGCCAAATTCTTTCCATCAATGTTGGTCCATTAATAAAAAGTGTCAAACTGGGCCAGGCCTGCATTGCCAGATACTCGCGCTGGAAACTAGCCAACTCTCTCCCGGCCATGGGAATTGAGAAACATTGGGTGGAAATAGCTAAAAAGCTAAATAAAGATTTAATAGCACATAAACATAGCAAACCACAAAGAGTGCCTAAAAAAGGAAGGCAGGTCTCATAACTTGACAACAACTAATTCAAAGAGAGCAAAAGGAAGTGCGGTCGTGCAGAGCTCCTACATAGAAGAGCACTCACTTGGAAGGTATGCTGAAAGTGTCTAGGAAACTAAACACAACAAGCATTTGCAATGCAATAGGTCTTGCATTTACCCAAGTTTAAGCTATTGGCATTGTAAATGCCAATGCCATTTATTTATGTTTTAAAAACAAAAAAAAAGATATTGTTATTTGTAATGTCAATACCTCAAACTCGCGTAAATGTGAGACCTATTGCATTGCAAATGCTTGTTTAACTTGTAGCAGATGTGTCATTAGTGCTGGTATTAGTTGCATGAGGATAGTAATAGTGTTGCTTTTCTATATTATATTCTGCATCCAGGAAGCTTAGAAGACACTTTGATGGGTCTGCTTGTGTAGGCAGTGGAGATGGTGATTGAGAGTGAGTTGGTGAGCTCTGTTGTTTCTGTAGAGTAGCCTTGTTGTGTAATAGACATGGAGATGCAAAGTTGTGAAGAGTGGCATGTTGTTTAGTTTGTGTCTGGTTAGGGTGGAAGGTGCATGAGTTAGGGGTGGTGGTGCAGCATGTGGGTCATGTTATAAGGCTCCGAATTGTGCAGTGGATGAGAGGCGTTTGAATGGGAATTGCTGTGTTGGTGTATTCATGCTGGGTGTGGGGGAAGAGAGAAAGCTTGGCAGTAAAGGTGGGTTAGGATGTGTATTATTTACTCAGGAGGGTGGTAGTGAGTATATGTTTCTAGTTAGTAATGGAATGTACTATGGAATATTGTGTGTGTGTATGATCCTGCTATGCTGGTGTTGTCTTCTGTTCTGTTTTTGTGGAGTAGAGAGAGGAGATGATGATGTTGTGGATTTCTGAGAAGGATTTGTATGCATAGTTCTGATTGTGAGTGGAAGCTGAATAGCAAATGGGATGGTGATGTGTTTTGGAAAAGAGTGCATGTGGTGTGTGAAGGGGCTGGACAAGAGCTGTGAGTGTGTTAGATTTGAAAGCTGGAAGAGGCCATATGTGTGGTGCTGTGGAGCGCGTGTATTGTTTCGTAGTGTGTCCCTGGCAAAAAGAGGGGAACAGTGTTGGTGGATGAAATGATGTAGAGCTTAATATAGGTGTGATGGTGGCAGAAAGGGGTCTGTAAGGAGTAAGTAGAGGGTAGAGTTGGTGCTCTGTATAAACAGGGAATGTGTGCCTGGATGTATCAAAGAAATGTATAGTGTGGCTTTGAGTTGTGTTGGTGATGTGTGGATTTGTTAGTGGTATAGGACAGAGTGGTGTTCTGTGTGAAAGTGATGTTGCCATTGTGTGTTATTTGGAGTAGAAGAGTATATATGTGTGAGTCATGAGGTTTTGTAGTGTTGTTGAGACAACAAAATGTGGCCAGGGTTTGTCTGCAGTATATGAGCAGAGTGCATTTGCTGTGTGTGTGTTAATATGTTTATGGATGTGGATGGGTTGAGGTGTGTGCCAGTGTACTGAAAAAGGGGCAGCATTTCTGGCCCTAGGACCGACCAGTCCCGAACAGGCCCACGCAGGCAACTTCCCTTGTTCTCTTCACACGTAGCAACAGCACCCAGGCTGAGACGTCCTGAGCCCTAGGCTTAAATAGCCCTAGTGATCAGGTGACACCTTCGGCCAAGGTTAACCCTAGCCCTAACCAATCACAACACTAGCCCTAAGCCCTTGGACCAATCGGAGACCTGGCACTTACAAACAATCACAACCCTAGCCTTAGCAACCAATCAGAAACAAACCCTAAGTCCAATAGAAACCCTATCCCCAGGAACCAATCAAAACGAAGCCTGGGCGGAGTTCGCAGAGTTTCACTCTGCGGAACTCCACGAAGTGGCAGAAAACTCTGCCGTGCTCTGCGGAGTTCCACCAGATGCGGAGTCTATTAAGTAGCATTGCTCACACTGATTTGTAGTGCTAGGAGTTTGTCCCGCTCTCTAAAATCAGCACGAACAGCACTACTCGAGCAGCAGCTTCCTCAACGCGAGTGGCAGACTTCTCAACACAAGCAGTCGCGATATGCCGCCACTGCCCGGGATGAGAAATTTAACCAGGATGTCTAGCGCGTTATTTTTTCTCGCAAGTGCTCGCCAACTTACCATTGACGAGACGCTTGAGAGAAAAATCTGTGCTCCGCGTAACTTTGCAGAGTTTTTCGGAACTCCACTCTCTGCATGGAGCGCTGAGTGGGCAAAACTCCGCGAAATCCACTGGCCGAGCAGAATTCTTCGCCCACCCCTAATCAAAACCCCAGGCCTATCGGCCAATTAGACCCCTAAGTCCAATAGAAAACCTAGCCTCAGGAACCAATAAGAACCCCAGACCTATCGGCCAATCAGAACCCTAACCCTAAGCTCAATAGGAACCCTGATATAGGAACCAATCAGAGCAAAGATGTAACAACTAATAGTAAACTTATATAAGGGGCATGTGACCTTAATCACAGACTGATGACCCAGGGGCAGGGGAGCTGCTCATGAAGACCTGAATCTCCTTGGAGACAGACAGGCTCAATTCACACTTTGCAGGTCAAGGTTTAACCCTGCAGTTAAGTCCTAAACCTAAGCCACTTAATATACTGTTTTTCACAAACTTTAACAAATCACTTTTTTTCTAGCCATAAAAGGGTGCTACATACACTTTCCAAACACATTTTAAACCATAAAGCAGATAAAGCAGTCCTTTAAACACACTCTGCTTAGCCTCTGAGGCTGTACTTTGCCTTTTTTAACTTTAAAAATCCCCAAAAACGGGGGAGGGGCTGGGGGCTTGCCCCTGCAGACCTAAGCACAGTACAGGGGAAACTAGGACACACATTCAAACAGTAACAGGTGACAAAAACAGCAGTTTCACAACACAGTTTAAACCATAGTGCAGATGAAGCAGTCTCTTAAACACACATTGCTTAGCCTCTGAGGCTGTACTTTGCCTTTTTAACTTTCAAAAGAAAAAAAACAGGAGGATGGAGGGGACGGGGGCTGGGAGCTTGCCCAGTACAGAGGAAACTATGATACAAATTCAAACAGTCACAGGTGGAAAAAACAGCAGTTTTCACAGTACAAATTGCACAGAAACCTAGAGTTCAATTTAAGCAGTCACAAGTAGAAAGACAGCACTTTTAACGTTTCAGAAATTCACAGCACAAACCTGTGTTCTTACCACCTTCTTTGTTGTTTGTTCACTGGGCTGCCTAGGGCAGAGAGGGGCTGGGTCTACAAAATGGAGGTGTACGTGTATACACACACACACACACACACACACACACCCTCCCCCCCTTATTGGCGGTCACCAGTAGGTAGTTATAGTTAGGACCTATTATCCATAGGAAATCCGCAACATTCTATTTGGAATAACTTTGGCGCCGGTTGACGAATCTTCGTGAAATTTTCAAAACTGGTGGAGCGCTCTGGTCCGCTCCTATCCTGAAAGTCTCAGGGTGATTCGTCAAGCAGGGGGAAAGAAAAAAGGGGGTCCCAAAACATGTTTTCTCAATGCAATTTTCCATAGGAACCGTTAATCGCAGCTGCAGCCTGAACTGCTGAACGAAATTACACGAAATTTGGCAAAGAGGTAGCCCTTGGTTCACACTCGTGCCTTTTGGTTAAATGGTGTAAATCCATTCAGTAGTTGCTGAGAAAATCATAGATATATCTGGGCGGAGCCTAACCACACATCTCATTGTGAGATCTGATTGGCTGTCAGCACTTCATCCAAGACGTGTTGGCAGCCATCTTGGGACCAATATACATGATAGCACCTCATTAAAAAGCATTGCAGTTAATAGAAGGTTTTAAGACTTTAGTTACATTATAAATCATTTGTTGATGGTACCATACTCATTTTAGGAATTGTGGTGTGTTCTAAGGTGATTTTACCATGTGAAAAAGTCTTCTGCTGGGATATCATGACTCATGTTTGAGAGAAAACTATTTTCTCATGCTTTTCCCACAGAGGTTTGGAAGGTGATCTATAAGCTAAACTGAGAGCATATTTTCTGTCAATTCACATTATCTTTCTCAGTCATGTGAGAATGAAGTTGTTAAACATGTACATCCAACAAGGGCAGAGACTGTCAGTTAATTCCTCTGTGTTCTACTGCAGCTTCCCATAGTGTTCTAAAGAACAACTAGAGCGCTAACAGTCCAACTTATGACAAACGTACGGCACACCTGAAGCCATCTTGATTGGAATAAAGTGGTAACTCTTAAAACATTTAATTTAAAAAGGAACAAAATGAAGGGGTTCATTTTGCCATAGAAAGTATGATTAGTGCTGCAGAAAGAAAATTAGGGCACATTTTGAGTGACTTCTTAAATCCTCTTCTATTTCATAAAAAAATTCTGACATGCAGACTGAAACATGCACTTTCAATACCAGCAACAGACTTCCCTGGTGAGCAGTAGCTTTACTACAGTGATCTAATGAGCAACTAGAGTGCTAACATTCTGAATTCATGGCAAATGTGTGACACATCTGAATGCCTTCTTGATGGAATCAAAGTAAAAAACTGAAAGTATTTCCTACTGAGGAGACTGTAGTAAATTAGGAAATTAGGAAACTTCATAACAAATAAGTCTCCCAAGATGACCACCAGAGACAAAAGAGCCCAAATGTAGCACAAATATCACCCAGATGTAGCCCAAGTGTAGCCCAATGACTGAATGTCCCTGAGTGTTCTAAAGAACAACTAGAGCGCTAACAGTCTTACTTATGACAAACGTATGGCACACCTGAAGTCATCTTGATTGGAATAAAGTGGTAACACTTAAAACATTTAATTTGCAAAGGAACAAAATGAGGGTGTTCATTTTGCCATAGAAATTATGATTAGTGCTGCAGAAAGAAAAATTAGGGCACATTTTGACTTCTCAAATCCTCTTCTATTTCATTAAAAAATTCTGACATGCAGACTGAAACATGCACTTTGAATACCAGCAGCAGACTTCCCTGGTGAGCAGTAGCTTTACTACTGTGATCTAATGAGCAACTAGAGTGCAAACATTCAGAATTTATGGAAAATGTGTGACACATCTAAATGCCTTCTTGATGGAACCAAAATAAAGAAGCATTGAAAATGCAATCGGTCTCGCCCTTGTTTAACCCCTTCGGCGCTCATGACGGAACGGTTCCGTCATGAGCGTCGGTTGAGCTGTGCTCATGATGGAACCGTTCCGTCATGACCACGCCCGCGCAAGAAACGGTCAGCGCTCAGCGGGAATCGGCGCCGCATGGAAGGGGTTAAGTTAAAGCAATTCTGTTTGTAATTAGGTGGCTTTTTAGCTTTGCTTGTATTAGTGTTTTTCAAACTTTCATGTGCATAACATGCATATGTATGCATATATGTATATGTATGCATGCATTTATATTTGTATTTATATAGATATGCAGATAATATATATATAAGTTTATATATGTATGTATATATTATCTACTGGCGGTCGCCAGTAGATAGTTATAGTTACAACCTAGTTTCCATAGGAAATCTCAAAATTCTATTTTGAATAACTTTGGCGCCGGTTGACGAATCCTCGCAAAATTTTCAAAACTAATGGGGCGCTCCGTTCAGCTCCTACCCTGAAAGTCTCGGAGTGATTAGTCAAGCGGGGGCCGAGAAAAAGGGGGGTCCCAAAACGCGTTTTCCCCATGCATTTTTCCATAGGACCTTTAGTCGCAGCTACAGCCCGAACGGCTGAACAGAATTACGTGAAATTTGGCAGAGAGATAGCCATAAGGTCAAGGAAGTGCCTTTTGCAGGTCTGGTGTAAATCTGTTCAGTATTTCCTGAGAAGATAGCATTTAAAAGCATATCAATATCTATACGCGCGCACCGTGCGCGCACAGTGCGCGCACCCTACCGTGC
Organism: Triturus cristatus; assembly: GCF_964204655.1. NCBI lineage: Eukaryota > Metazoa > Chordata > Amphibia > Caudata > Salamandridae > Triturus > Triturus cristatus. The sequence continues at coordinate 693,277,260 of NC_140584.1, read as the reverse complement.
GCGAGCGCAATTCTGATTGGTTGTTAGATGTCGGTAAACATTCGAATCGGTCGAAACCAGGAAGTGTCGGCCGCCATTTTGTCTCTCGCAGTCTGAGGGGGTGAAAAAAAAAGGTGGAGAACGTGAAAAGGGGGCAGAGTGGACAGTTCCTGACCCCCTAGCCTTGGTCAGGGGGTCACAGAAGGACCCCCAAGGGCGAAAAAAACTATTTTTATTTTTTTCAAAAATCGCGTGGTGCGTGCACGGTGCGCGCACGGTGAAAAACCTGAAAGAAAAAAAAATGAATAAATACATAACTTAGCATTTAAAAAACCGTACAAATTCCGGGCGGGGGTAGGAGCACACCATACACATCAATGTACACGCTGCCTTTGTTATGGGTTCTTCCCTTTTGTATTGCATGTAACATTTTCGACTTTACTGACGCCTCAGTTGCGTAGGCGAGCTTAGTTTCCTTGTACGGCTCAATGGCTGGTGGGTGGTGGGGTTGGCCCCCTCCCCACGAGAGGACATCGGAACTACCAAGGGTGAAGTGACTGGATCCCAGGAGGGTGGCGGTGGGCGTGCTAACAGACACAGGGTTGTCCCCCCCCCTCTTACCAGTTGGCAAGATTTACTAGCCTGTATAAGTTACCGACTCAATGTATGTGAAATGTGATGCCATACGATATACTCCTGTACTACAATCTAAACTTAATAAAAACAGATTTGCAAAAAAAAAAAAAAAATCCGTACAAATTCACTGAAAAAACCATAGGTTTCACACACGTTAGAGTTACGAATTAGCATTTAAAAAACCTTGCAAATTCACTTAAAAAACCATAGGTTTCACACATGTTATAGTTAGCTGGACATTTCACTCGTAAAAAACCAATGAAATTCCCCCGTTATAGTTAGTGCAGGCAACTATAACTCACACGACCACAATCCTCTGCTGATGACGTCAGATATTACATCACTGATGACATATGTGTCTTTATGAAAAATAAATATTTGTAATATATGTATAGCTAAAGATTAATGGAAGAAGACATGGGTAAATAAGTGTCTAAATACAGTGATGTAATATCTGACGTCATCAGCAGAGGATTGCGGTCGCGTGAGTTATAGTTGCCTGCACTAACTATAACGGGGGAATTTCATTGGTTTTTTACGAGTGAAATGTCCAGCTAACTATAACATGTGTGAAACCTATGGTTATTTAAGTGAATTTGCAAGGTTTTTTAAATGCTAATTCGTAACTATAACGTGTGTGAAACCTATGGTTTTTTCAGTGAATATATATATATATATACATACATATATATAAATGCATATGCATATATATGTGCATATGTGTGCGTGTAGAGAGGTAGAGAGGTAGAGAGTAGTAGAGAGAGAGGTAGAGAGGTAGAGGTAGAGAGGTAGAGAGTAGTAGAGAGAGAGGTAGAGAGAGGTAGAGAGGTAGAGAGTGGAGAGTGAGTAATAGAGAGTAGAGAGTGAGTAGTAGAGGGTAGTAGAGAGTAGTAGAGAGAGTAGCAGAGAGTGAGTAGTAGAGAGTAGTAGAGTGAGTAGTAGAGAGCGAGTAGTAGAGAGTGAGCAGTAGAGAGTAGTAGAGAGTGAGTAGTAGAGAGTGAATAGTAGAGAGTGAGTAGTAGAGAGTAGTAGAGAGTGAGTAGTAGAGAGTGAGTAGCAGAGAGTAGTAGAGTGAGTAGTAGAGAGTAGTAGAGAGTGAGTAGTAGAGAGTGAGTAGTAGAGAGTGAGTAGTAGAGTGAGTAGTAGAGAGTGAGTAGTAGAAAGCAGTAGAGAGTAATAGAGAGAGAGAGTAGTAGAGAGAGAGTAGTAGAGCGTGAGTAGTAGAGAGAGAGTAGTAGAGAGTGAGTAGTAGAGAGCAGTAGAAAGTGAGTGGTAAAGAGTGAGTAGTAGAGAGAGTATATGTGAGTATCAGAGTAGTAGAGAATGAGTAGTGGAGAGTGAGTAGTAGATAGTAGAGAGAGAGTAGTAGAGAGAGAGTAGTAGAGAGTGAGCAGTAGAGTAGTAGAGAGTAGTAGAGTAAGTAGTAAAGAGTTGTAGAGAGTAAACAGTAGAGAGTGAATAGTAGAGAGTGAGTAGTAGAGAGTGAGTAGTAGAGAGTGAGTAGTAGAAAGTAATAGCGAGTGAGTAGTAGAGAGTGAGTAGTAGAGAGAGAGTAGTAGAGAGTAGTTGAGAGTGAGTAGTAGAGAGTGAGTAGTACAGAGTGGTAGAGAGTGAGTAGTAGAGAGTAGTACAGAGTGAGTAGTAGAGTGAGTAGTAGAGAGTGAGTAGTAGAGAGAGAAGTAGAGAGTAGTAGAGTAGTAGAGAGTGAGTAGTAGAGAGTGAGTAGTAGAGAGAGTAGTAGAGTAGTAAAGAGTGAGTAGTAGAGAGTGAGTAGTAGAGAGTAGTAGAGAGCGAGTATTAGAGAGTGAGTAGTGGAGTGTGAGTAGTAGAGAGTAGTGGAGAGCGAGTAGTAGAGAGTGAGTAGTAGAGAGTGAGTAGTAGATAGTAGAGAGTGAGTAGTAGAGAGTGAGTAGTAGAGAGAGAGTAGTAGAGAGTGAGTAGAGAGTGAGTAGTAGAGAGTGAGTGGTAGAGAGTAGTAGAGAGTAGTAGAGTGAGTAGTAAAGAGTTGTAGAGAGTAAACAGTAGAGAGTGAATAGTAGAGAGTGAGTGGTAGAGAGTAGTAGAGAGTAGTAGAGTGAGTAGTAAAGAGTTGTAGAGAGTAAACAGTAGAGAGTGAATAGTAGAGAGTGAGTAGTAGAGAGTGAGTAGTAGAGAGTGAGTAGTAGAGAGTAGTAGCGAGTGAGTAGTAGAGAGTGAGTAGTAGAGAGAGAGTAGTAGAGAGTGAGTAGTAGAGAGTAGTTGAGAGTGAGTAGTAGAGAGTGAGTAGTAGAGACAGAGTAGTAGAGAGTAGTAGAGAGTGAGTAGTAGAGTAGTAGAGAGTAGTCAGTCAGTGTCAGTCAGTCAGTGTCAGTGTCAGTCAGTCAGTGTCAGTCAGTCAGTCAGTCAGTGTCAGTCAATCAGTGTCAGTCAGTGTTAGTCAGTCAGTGTCAGTCAATCAGTGTCAGTCAGTGTCAGTCAGTCAGTGTCAGTCAATTAGTGTCAGTCAGTGTCAGTCAGTTAGTGTCAGTCAATCAGTGTCAGTCCGTCTCAGTGTCAGTCAGTGTCAGTGTCAGTCAATCAGTGTCAATCAGTCAGTGTCAGTCAGTCAGTCAGTGTCAGCTAGAGCAGCTCTGCTGACCTGGTTCTCTGGCTCTAAAACAGCTCTGCTGACCTGGTTCTCTGGCTCTAAAGAAGCTCTGCTGACCTGCTTCTCTCCCTCTAAAGCAGCTCTGCTGACCTGGTTTCTCTGGCTCTACAGCAGGTCTGCTGACCTGGTTCTCTGGCTCTAGAGCAGCTCTGCTGACCTAGTTCTTAGGCTACAGAGTAGCTCTTCTGATCTGGTTCTCTGGCTCTACAACAGCTCTGTTGACCTGGTTCCTTGGCTCGAAAGCAGCTCTGCTGACCCGGTTCTATGGCTCTAAAGCAGTTCTGCTGACAGGGTTCTCTGGCTCTAGAGCAGCTCTGCTGACCTGGTTCTCTCCCTCTAGAGCAGCTCTGCTGACCTGGTTCTCTCCCTCTAAAGCAGCTCTACTGACCTGGTTTCTTTGGCTCTACAGCAGCTCTGCGGACCTGGTTCTCTGGCTCTAGAGCAGCCCTGCTGACCTGGTTCTTAGGCTCTAGAACAGCTCTGCTGACCTGGTTCTATGGCTCTAAAGCAGCTCTGCTGACTTGGTTCTCTGGCTCTAGAGCAGCTCTGCTGACCTGGTTCTCTGGCTCTAAAGCAGCTCTGCTGGCCTGGTTCTCTGGCTCTAAAGCAGCTCTGCTGACCTGGTTCTCTCCCTCGAAAGCAGCTCTGCTGACTTGGTTTCTTTGGCTTTACAGCATCTCTGCTGACCTGGTTCTCTGGCTCTAGAGCAGCTCTGCTGACCTAGTTCTTAGGCTCTAGAGCAGCACTGCTGACCTGGTTCTCTGGCTCTGGAGCAGCTCTGCTGACCTGGTTCTCTGGCTCTAAAGCAGCTCTGCTGACCCAGTTCTATGGCTCTAAAGCAGTTTTGCTGACCTGGTTCGCTGGCTCTAGAGCGGCTCTGCTGACCTGGTCCCTTGGCTCTAAAGCAGCTCTGCTGACCTGGTTCTCTCCCTCTAAATCAGCTCTGCTGACCTGGTTCTCTGCCTCTATAGCAGCTCTGCTGACCTGGTTCTATGGCTCTAAAGCAGCTCTGCTGACCTGGTTCTCTGGCTCTAGAGCAGCTCTGCTGACCTGGTTCTCTGGCTCTAAAGCAGCTCTGCTGACCTGGTTCTCCCCCTCTAAACCAGCTCTACTGACCTGGTTTCTCTGGCTCTAGAGCAGCTCTGCTGACCTGGTTCTCTGGCTCTAAAGCAGCTCTGCTGACCTGGTTCTCTCCCTCTAAAGCAGCTCTGCTGACCTGGTTCTCTGCCTCTAGAGCAGCTCTGCTGACCTGCTTCTCTGGCTCTAAAGCAGCTCTGCTGACCTGGTTCTATGGCTCTAAAGCAGCTCTGCTGACCTGGTTCTCTGGCTCTACAGCAGCTCTGCTGACCTGGTTCTCTGGCTCTAAAGCAGCTCTGCTGACCTGGTTCTCTCCCTCTAAAGTACTTTGCTAACCTGGTTCTCTGGCTCTAAAGCAGTTCTGCTGACCTGGTTCTCTGCCTCTAGAGCAGCTCTGCTGACCTGGTTCTATGGCTCTAAAGCAGCTCCGCTGACCTGGTTCTCTGGCTCTAGAGCAGCTCTGCTGACCTGGTTCTCTGGCTCTAAAGCAGCTCTGCTGACCTGGGTCTCTGGCTCTAGAGCAGCTCTGCTGCCCTGGTCTCTGGTTCTAGAGCAGCTCTGCTGACCTGCTTCTTAGGCTCTAGAGCAGCTCTGCTGACCTGGTTCTCTGGCTCTACAACGGCTCTGCTGACCTGGTTTCTCTGGCTCTACAGCAGCTCTGCTGACCTGGTACTCTGCACTCATGATGCACGCACCCGACTTCGCGAGAATATATTTAAAAATAATATAAGTTAATTATAAGTACAAATATATTATTTTTATGAATATCTTAGATAATCTCTTGCCCTAATATGTATATTAAAGACACATACATATCATTTTGGAACATACAATTTTTTTGCGGGAGTCACGCACCCAGCGCGCTCCAGCACGTATATGACGTCACGTGGGACGCGCAAGCATCTCGTACTGTAATGCGCATGTGTCGCGGATGCGCGGGAGCAGGAGTCGTGGTCACATACCAATTGCGCACATCACGTAATATTACATGTATATGATGTAACTGAAAAACACGCAGCCGTCGCACACCGTACGTGGATCCTTCACAACTTTTCTAAAATGGTGGCTAGAATCCATGCACCCACCGTGATGTGTACGCTGTGAGTGTGCGACTCCGAAAAAAATTTGGAAACATTTTTTTTTTAAAGAAAATAATATACATATATTTTAAAAAAATGAAAACCAAAACATTTATCAATATTTCAGTTTGAATTAAATTATTTTTTTGTGTGCAATTTTCAGAAAAATATATAATGTTATTTAATAAATAAAATATTTATAAATAAACAGTTAAAAAACTGTAGAAAATCAGTACAAAAAATAGGTATAACTACTATCACACTTAAAAATTAGCATTTAAAAAAACCTTTAAAATTCACTGAAAAAAACCATAGGTTTCAGAGACGTTATAGTTAGAAAGTAGCATTTAAAAAAGCTTTCAAATTCACTGAAAAAACTATAGGTTTCAGAGACGTAATAGTTAGAAATTAGCATTTAAAAAACCTTAGAAACTCACAGAAAAAAACATAGGTTTCAGGAGTGTTATAGTTAGCTGGCCAGTTCACTCATACAAAACCATAAAAATTCCGCCGTTATAGTTAGTTCTGCTAACTATAACTCACGCGCCCGCAATGCACTGCTGATGATGTCACATATTGCATCATTCATGACATGGTCAGTGACACCACTGATGACATCACTGATGACGTCATCCACGTGAAAATCTGATCCACCTCATTGTACACTAGTCATCACTCACTGTAAAATACAGAGTACCATATTTGAAACCAGTGACACACCAATACCAGTTACTACATACTCACTGATTCCTAAGTCTACACACCCAACTCCCCATTCAACAACAGAATCATTTTTGGGGCGCTAGAGGGCGCCGAACCAAGATGGCCGCACAAGAGTGAGGCTCCCGCCTGACCAGGCTATCCTCTGCCTCACCTCCACGGCTGTATCCGCAGTGACCTACGCTGCTCCCCGATACCCTCCACGTCACTGGAGCCTGCCGGAGTGCGGAGATACTCGCTGGAGTTCCCGCGGCCGAGGGTGAGGGCTCATCTGCGGCCGGCGAGCTGCGGGAGGCACGATCCACGAAAGCCCGGGGCTCCGGGGCCTTCGCGACTCTGGACGGCTCCTATTGGTGGGGCTGCAAAAGACGCCGGAGGATCGGCGGCAATCCCTACCTGGGACAGTTGCTTCGCAGCAGGCGTGCGGCGACATCTCCGAGGCTGGGCCGAACCGGGGTGCCCTTCGCCCGCTTGGCCTCCGCTGGCTGAGGCCTACACCCGAGGCTTACGCTCGCAGGCTGCCGCCGACCCCACTTTGGATATCCGAGCACTGGCTTGGGGGCTATCCTGCCCCTCCCCCTCCCCCACACGCATCTTCGTGAGGAGAGACACCTACCCGGGGCCTGGCTGCCGGATCGCGCCGAGGGGGGCTTCGGAGTGTGACCCCGTCGGTGCGTGCTGTCCTGCATTGACCGGCTGCGGTCTGAGGGGCCGCGACGTCTGCTCCCCCCTCCTCGGCGACTGTGGCTGCGGACGTGGGGGGTTTGCGGCTCCGAGGACGGAGGCTGCTTGGAACCCTTGACCCGCCATATACTACAGAGACCGCGTCCAAGCTTGACCGGCCATTCCTTGCTGCTGGCCTCCACTAGGCGGATTGTGGCCCACTATCTGCTGTCCTGTGAGTGCGAGGCCCGGAGACTGCTGCCACCCCCCCCCCGTTACCGGCCTCCCTGGTCGCTCGCTCGCTTGGGGGCTGCCCTTGGACTGGCCGCCTCCCTCACTTCAGCGATCCTCGAGGCGGGCGTGGGTGTCCACTCGCGGTGTTGCGGCCTGGATTGGACAGAGCCCCCTGCCTCGCCTGGACTGCTGACGGGGTGACCTGGGCGGGTTCGTCCGCCGTGCGCCATGGGGCGCAACGACGCGCGACAGTCCAAGCTACCATTTGATGCCAAGAAGGCCCCCGCGCCGGCGTCCGAGCCTGGCCCACCCGCCGCCGTCCCTCCTGACGAGGACTGGAAATCTCTCCTGCTGGGATTAAAACAAAGCCTAACAACCATAGACTCTAAAATTGACACCATCACTACCAGGCTGGATGGCGTAGTGGCCAAACTGGAGCGGCACGATACCCGCATCAAGGAGACGGAGGACAGGATCTCCACACTGGAAGACGGCGCCGCCTCTTCGGGCCGACATGTTTCCCAAATGGATCGTCTCCTTAAGATCATTGCGGATAAGAATGAGGACCTAGAAGCGAGGTCCCGTCGCAACAACGTCCGCATCCTGGGCCTTGCGGAGACCACCAACACCGGGAAAATGGAGGTCTTCATCGAGAACCTGTTGGCCGACCTGTTCGGGCGGGAATCCTTCTGCCCTCACTTCATTGTGGAGAGAGCCCACAGGTCCCTTGCTGCCCGTCCCCCCCCTGGCGGCCAGCCCCGGCCCATAATTGCACGCTTCCTTAATTATCGAGACCGGGATGTGGTGCTCAGACGTGCGCGGGAGATGGGAACAGTGCTCTACTGCAACACTACGCTGTCCTTCTTCCCCGATTTCACTGCATCGGTGCAGGAGGCCCGTCGGAAATTTGCTGGGGTAAAAAAGAAGCTGCAGGCCCGGGAGATTCCGTATGCAATGCTATACCCTGCTAAACTGAAGATCTCACACCAGGGCAAACAATTGTTTTTTCAGCAGCCGCAGCAGGTGGAGGACTTCCTCAGGCGGCAGCGTGGAGATTCGGCTGGGGGGGCTGCTGGGCCGCGGCCCTCTCGGACACCGTCGCCCTCACCGATGGAGCAGCAGGACTGAACATATCGGGGATGCTGTTCCCCCCTCTAACTCGCACTGCTGTTGGGGCAGCACTTGCCCGACTGGATCAACGTCACTCCTGGTGAGGTACCTCTCTTTGTTTCATGACAATATCACTTGGCTTGGTCGTTGTTATATTCTGTGCCCGGTCGCCCACCTCCGTCCCACTTTGAGGGCCTAGTGTGACTCTGGGTCCCCGTGGGTGCAAGTAGGGAGGTGGTTGGCAGGTCTGGCGCCCCTAGAGTACGATCCCCCCAATGGGCGCACCCCAAAGTACCCCTTTCCTCATCAAGGCAGGGGTAGTTGCTGTATTTTTTCTGTTTGTTGGGCTGGGTTTGATAGGAGGGGGAGGGGATGGGTGGGTACTGTTTACCCGGCCAGTTGGGGTAGCCGGCGTGGGTGGTCGAATACTTCAATCCGCATCTGGATTAGCTGCTTCCTCAGTACAAGATGCGGGGGGATGGGTGGGGGGGGTAGTTCAATGGGGTTTTGTTATGGAGTTCGTTACTAAGTGCTACGAGCAATTGCAAGCTGTGAGAACATGCCACTTATGCCTTTACACGGGGGAATGGGGGACTTAACTGATAAGCGCCCTGCGCAGAACTTTCAGTTGCTTTCATGGAATGTGCGCGGGTTAAACAACCCAAGGAAGAAGAGGCAAGTCCTTAGCTACCTGACTCGGCAGGGAGTGTCCGTTGCCATGCTCCAGGAAACGCACCTACAACCGGGGATGACCCCCCCATTTGCGTCACGGTGGGCTACGAACAGGGTGTTCTCGTCATACTCGAATTACGCGAGAGGGGTGACCATACTAGTGAGACGGGGGATGGGGTTTACATTGGCGGGTACTGAGGTGGACTCTGGGGGTCGGTACTGCATGGCTTGGGGTACACTACACTCGCATACGATATTGTTTGCCTGTTACTACGGCCCCAACACGGATGACCCTTCTGCACTCCTCACTATGTGGGGTAAGATTCAGTCCCTAGGTATTTCCCACATTATATTGGGGGGCGACTTCAACACTGCACTCAGGCCTGGGATGGACAGGTCACACCCGCAGGCGTCGCACTACACGCACACACAACGCGCGTTGTTGAACATAGTGGACGAGCACCGCTTAATTGATGCTTGGAGGCACTTTCACTCCACGCTCCGGCAGGGCACCCACCACTCCGCAGTACATTCCACCTGGGCGCGTATTGACTACGTATTCCTTTCATCTGGCCTCTCCCCTTGGTTGAGTGGAGCACTCCATCTTGCTCGCACATTCTCTGACCACTCTCCGGTCCTTCTGTCCCTGCGTATTCCCCTCACGGTCTCCCCATACCTGAGTTGGCGACTGAATCCTGCACACCTCACAGACTCGGTGTTTCAAGCGGAACTTGAGCAAGACATAAAGGACTTTTTTGAGCGAAATATAGATTCCGTTTCCAGCCTTACTACAGTCTGGGAGGCGTTCAAAGTTACCGTGAGAGGATGGTGCATAGCTAAGGGAGGTGGGGTCCTTAAGTTTCTACGCGGAGATTTAAGCAGGCTCGAGGCTGAACTCCGTCAGTTGGAGAACGAAATGGAGCGACATGGGCGAGAGCCCGGCACAGCGGCGCAGATGCGAGAGAAGCTAAATGAGTACACGGAAGCCGCAGCCAAGGAGAGTAAGTTTCTGGGGAGACCCTATGTCTCCCGAGTGTACGGCGAGGGCGACAGACCTGGCAGGGCATTAGCCTCCGCGACTCGTTCCCCTAGGTATAGCAACTATGTTGCTGCCTTGCTGGATGAGCATGGTACCCCGCAGCGGGATCTTGCTGACCAACTCAAGGTCCTCACGGATCACTACACTAGGCTATACTCCTCCCACAGGACCGCTCCGATAGTGTTGCATGATTACCTTGATGACACCGCGCTTGCATGGCTGGGCCCCACACAGCAGCAGTTCCTCCATCATACACTGGAACTAGATGAGATAACGGACGCAATTATGTCCATGAAGTCGGGAAAGGCGCCAGGGTCGGACGGATTACCGATCGACTTCTACAAAGCCTTCAAGCATGTGCTGGCCCCCATTCTACAGCAGGTGTACTACTCTTCATTAGAGGAGGGATCCCTGCCTGCCACGATGCGAGAGGCCCTCATAACGTCTTTGCTAAAACCTGGTAAGTCGCCGGAATATTGCGACTCTTACAGGCCCCTCTCGCTGTTAAATACAGACGTTAAAATATTAGCGAAGGTCCTGGCTACTCGCCTTAATCTCCTGATGGAGCGCCTCGTGCTCCCAGACCAAGCCGGGTTTGTTCCCAACCGTGCAACTTCTCATAATTTGCGCACTCTCCAGGCGGTGATACAGGATATTGACCCGAAGAGCGAGGCGGCCGCAGTCTTTCTTGACGCCACTAAGGCGTTCGATTCCCTTGAGTGGGATTACCTCCTGGCCTTGCTGGAACAGATGGGCATGCCCTTCAATTTCCTGGACTGGATCCGACTGTTGTACTGCCGGCCTCAAGCAATGGTGCTGCTTAATGGTGCCCGCTCCCCCCCCTTCGCGATTCACAGGGGGACCCGACAGGGTTGTCCCCTCTCCCCGGTGCTGTTCGCACTTGCCATAGAGCCCTTAGCAGCCAAGCTTCGGCAGCATCATAATCACCGATCTCTTATCTACCCTGAGCGCCAACTGCTCATTGCACTATATGCCGACGACATGACTCTTTATGTGCATAAGCCGCGCGAAAACTTGAACCCTTTGCTGCGGGAAGTCACTAAATTCGGGGCCATCTCGGGGATTCAGATAAACTGGACGAAGTCTGCCTTGTTCCCCTTGACGGACAACACTACACGGTTCCCTCTTGATTATCCCCTAGTGTGGGAGCAAGAGGAGATCAAATACCTGGGCATCCAGGTGACTAGAAATCGGGAAGCCCTGATTAGAGCCAACTACGGGACTGTTGTGGATAAAATCACGGACAAAGTTTCCCAATGGATCCGTCTCCCATTGTCAATGGCGGGACGGATTTCACTGATTAAAATGGTGGTCCTCCCCAAGCTGCTGTATCTCTTTACAAACATACCATACAGTCCTGGCGCTTATTTCTTCCGCGCCCTCAACTCCCAGCTATCTCGACTTATCTGGGGAGGCAAGCAGGCCCGACTCGGGCTGCGAACCCTTATGCTACCTTACCACCAAGGGGGGTTTGATGTCCCCAATTTCCAGCGATATTATGATTGCGCACAAGGTCACTTTGCCGCTTATTGGCTTCACCCCCCCCCCCCTTTATGGCTCACTTGGCAGTCGAAGATGGGTATATGAGGCCGGAACAACCTTCCGGATACTTGTACACGTCAGCCCGAATAGAACATAGAGACCCCACCACGGTCGACTGCACTGTCAGTGCCTGGAAACGACTGGCGGACCACATGGAAGTGAAATTCCTATACTCCCCACGTATGGCCTTGGCCCACGATCCAAGGGTGAGTGTGGCCCGTGAGGAGATTGGCCGTAGAATGCTCGCAAAGCTTGCGGTGCACACCTGGGGAGATCTGTACCACCAGGGGAGTTTCCGTACGGCTACACACTTCTTCGGGGACACCACTCCTTCCGTTATGGATACCTTTCTCTACATTCGGCTCCGGCAAAATATCAAGGCAGTCACCCCCGACTTTCCGAGCGAGCCTGATACCATGGCGCCCCTACATGCCCTACTGCAGAAGGGGACTCCGACACATGTGGTCTCCATGTTATATACCCACGCGCAGGCTGCCCCATCCCCCCCCACTCTCCGAGCGCGTAATGACTGGGATTGCGATCTGGGGGAACCACTGTCGGACGCCCAGTGGGAGGAGAGCTGCTCCCATACCAGCGCGGTGACGGGAAATGCCTGCCTCCGCCTGGTTCATTTTAAATTTCTGCATCGCCTCTACTTTACACCCGCTAAATTACACCGCTTCGGACTCCGGGACAATGATTGCTGCCTGCGCTGCAGAAGGCCAGGGGCGGACTTCATGCATCTGGCGTGGTCCTGCCAGGCCGTTGCCGCCTATTGGGGGGAGGTGTTTACAGCTCTCACTGAAATGATTGGGGTGAGCATCGCTCCTTGTCCTAAGATTGTCCTGCTGGGCCTCTCCAACCACGCGGTTAAGGCGCACCGGAAATTCTTTGCGATGGGCTTTCTGTTGGCAAAGCGCCATGTCGCTTGCAGGTGGGGGCGAGGACGAGCGCCTAAATTCAAAACCTGGCTGGATACGATGACAACTTGGCAGGAACAACTGCACAACTATTCGGACCTTCTACCTCACAAATCGCGCCCCAAGGACCTTTGGGGTCCCCTCACTGCGTATCTTCTAAAAATACAGTTCCCAGACGAGCCCACGACAGGCGCGAGTTGGGATGAGCCAGTGGAGGGTCGGTCTACCTCGCCGGCTCCAGCACCTAATCCACTACCAGCTGACACCGATTTGGCCCCCTCCCCTCCCGCACTCCTTTAAGTTCCCCATACATGCTTCGCCGGCGCTCTTGCTACACTCTGCTGGGCTTCACGCGTCCCGTGGAATCACCTAACACTCACGGGATAAGCGGGCGGAGGGAGTCGCGAGCTTATTGTGTCCCCCCCCCCCCCCCACCCCCCCACCCCACTACGGCATAGCATGCACGACACTACAGGAGGCAGCATCATGTCATGCTCTCTAATAGGGCCATTGCCATGCCCTCCCAGCTAACTAGACAGTGCCTTGGGGCGCGGGACGTCGGCACCCTGGTTGATGCCTGCGCGCCATGGCATGATACGCGATCCGTACAGCCAAGCGACACATTGCCATGGATGCCTTGGGCTGGATGTGCTGGATCTCTGCTGGAAGGGCACAGTTTATGTAGCACTTGTTTGGTTCCGTTATTAAAGTTGAATGAAACCTCATGTTCCTCATACTGGATCACTTCATGCAGCTCTGATTGTCCACTACTACATGCCTACACAGTTCTAGTTCCTATGCTACGCGGCCGGCCCGTTTGGGTTGTAGGCGACATGCTGTGTAAACCAGAGATTGCTTTTCGAAATGTGTTCATCGATGCCCCCACTGCATGTTGTCGCTGCCGGCCTGATCATTCAGGATGTAGGCGTACAGCTGTGTACTGTTTCTTCATGCTCAATAAAGGTTTTATAAAAAAAAAAAAAAAAAAAGAAAAAAAAAACAACAGAATCATTTATACATGCAGTCACGAATTAATAGAACACTATCAAATGCACTTATACACGTATATAGACATTGACACATCAGCAGTCATCTTAGTCGGTTATGCAGTCATCCTACTCACTCATGAAAAAAATTAATCACACTTACATTTACTCACTTACACAATTATCCAACAACACCTCATTTATTCAAACACATGGTAACTCATAGTTAATATGTTAAAAAATCACCATTACAATTATACACTCATTCATATAGTTACTCTCACAATCACTGACTCTTACACATACTTATTTATATACACCAACTCTCACATACAATGCCTTTTATTTTTTTACTTTGTTGAAGATGTACAACTAAAACATATATTCACTCACCAACACACAAATAAATACACTCAGTCACCCAAACAACTGTTTCCACATGCACTCTTAAACCTATACACCTAGTCAATCAACGACTCACACATCTATGCATAGTTACACACACCCCATCCGACCACACACAAACTCAGTGTCCCATACAAATACTCACCCAACTAGTCAATAACTAATATACACACTCATGTAGTTAGTGCCCAACTGATGCAGCATATTATACAACAACAGAGACAGTGATGCACACATTCACATAGTTTAGTTACTAATCCATGTATTAAGTGAGACACTTTTAATTACTCACTTAAACAGACAGTCAGACAGCTACTAAATCCTCCATCCAAACAGTTATATATCCACTCAATCAATAAAATACTTTATTTCGGTTCTTTAGCAAACCATAAAAGTGCGTTTACAATATACAATACTTTGTCACAGAAGAAAAGAAAACCATACATTTCACCAAGTGCCAGTGCACAGGAGGAAATACATTGATGGTATGGGTACATAAAAAGGGCAGAGTTTCATGAATTGAACATTACTGGTCCAGACAGTTTCTCAGTCTGACAGATAACTTTAAAAACTCCTTAACTTGGAGGATACTGTCACTGTGCAAAAGCTGCAAATTTGATTTGTTTAAAACCAAGTTTTTTAAAAAGAGTTACTAAGTATCGCTTGCGTGAAAATTCATAAAATTTACATAAAAAAATAAAATGCAGCATATCCTGCGGAGACTTTACGTCGCAGCCGCAAGGCGCTGCTGATTTGTTAAAAATATCAGTCTTAGGTCTAATAAGCAGGTGATGGAACAGATTAAACCTAAATCTGGTCAGTAAGAATTTTTCATGTGTGGTCAGTGAACCTGCCAGGTATGGTTCAAGAGCCTCAGTAGTCTTTAGCATAACAAACTTCCTCACACTATGTTTCTGAAGCTCCACTTCTTCTCTCAGGGTCCTCCTATCCATCAAAAAGGCCTGTTTAACGGACTCCAGATCTCCCTTTGAAATTAGGCATGGATTAGCAAAAAGTTCAGATCGTCCAAGTTTTGCAAATTTTGACTTTAAATAGTCAGTCTCTGCTGCTCTTCCATGGTTATGGTGATGGTTGTCTTATTGTGATGTCTCCTAAACTGTGTGAACTTGCTGGCTCCACCCTAATCTATATCATCCTGGCCATTGAGCGTGGTCCTGGAAGCCAGTGGCTCTTACGAGCTGCCAAGCAGCATTCGGTCCTGTGGTCTAGCGTGGTGTTCCTTTTGCCATATGGTGGTTGTGGCCTGTGGTTGCTGGCTGCATCGCTATAACTTGTGTGTTATTTTCTTTACATTTGATACCAGTCTCTCTCCTGAAGAAGGCACTACAGGAGGTTAGATTTTGTGGCAGACAGTTTAAGGCCGCACCTAGCTCAGCATTCGATTGTTGAGGGGTGGGGAACGTCCTATCTCAAGGAAGGAGGGGTTAACATTTGATTATCGGCGTTTCAAGAACGTTTAGTATGTTCTTTTGGCCACAACAATACTTTAAAAAGATGCAGTTTCTGTACAGTTAGTGTTTGTGCGCATTGCTCGATGCGCCACAATTACAGCAATAAAGAATGAGTTTAAAATAAAGACACTTATCTCTTCCTAATTGTTCTTTTTGTTGAAGTGTTAAATTTTGTTTTGGTAGACTCTTAAATACTCGTCGAAAACTCATCCTAGTACTATTTTTCATGGAAATGTAGAGTACGAAAAAATTCCATTTCCATTGTAGACGTTTTCTGTTTTTATCAAAAACACAAATAAGTTACTGATTGTGTAGTCTGTCATCTTTTTCCTCTGGCTTATAGGAACTACATTTCCTGTTTTTTGTAGAGGACTTTTGCCATCAGGTTTTTTGTGAAAAGCTTGTTCATGACCAGCTGTTACCTAGAGGTCTCACATTAACGTTATGATTTAGGGATACCAGGATATGTAGGCCTTAAATGTTTCCTTCCTTGCGTCTTGCAGATCTGTAAAAAGAATTCCAAATACGTGTGGCATGTTTGTAACCGCTACTGCTAAATATTTGCATACTTCTTATGTTGGACTTTGGCAATGCATTTACTTGCTACCATGAAGCATGTATCCTCAACTAAAAATTGGTTGTAGAAACATCCACAGGACATGAACTGCCAAAATAATTTTCTAATGCTTCCAACCATACTACAGTTGTCCGCAAAATATGGGTTTGTTTTTTTAGATGTTTTGTTGTGTCACCTGTTTTTAAGCATATATTATCAGTTTAAAGTGCGTAGAGGTTACTTCTCAAAATCACAGTTTTCTTTATCCATTTAAGGCAAAATTTAACGGTCCAGCACCCAAAAAGCAACAGATATTAGACATTTGTTCATGACATAAATAAATGTCGACAGTTCGTCTTTCAAGAAATGGATTTTCAGCAGAAACGATTCTTTTCTTTTTTTGATCCTTTATTCAGAAATTTTCTTTCAACATGTTAAAACAGACCATAGCCAACGCGTTTCATCCTCACGGACTTCTTCAGGGCTATAAACAATACATACATATACATAAAATTAATATACATTATTTACACAAAGTTTCTCATTTTATATTACACTATATACAATTCAAACAATCATAACATATGATTAAGAAAAATGACTTTAACAATTCTTTTAACATGAAAGAATAAAGCAAAAGTACTCAAAATTCGTTATTTCCTTCTGCCCATTTTTCAATACATCTACTATGGGATCATAATCACTCTGCTGAATTCCAAATTACAAGAGGGGAACAATTATATATACTATTCCTAGAGTATTTCATTTATTCAAGATTCCATGTACGTTTCACATCAACACATACTCTCATATTAGAGCAACTCAACAACCTTGGCTAGAGTAGTGAAAAAGTGGTATCAATTCCAACAGGCTTACCATAAAATAATAGCTTTGTTTTTCTGTGGTCTGTGCTCTTTCCTTACGATTGTAGGTAGTCTATTTGTTGTGTGCGTTTTTACAATATCTAAAAAAAGATATTATTTTTTATTTCACATTTTATATAAAAGAATTTCTTTAGATCTTATAAGGTGCGAAAGTATGTATACAAGCTTCGTGGTGTTATCCACAAACAGATAATAAGGTTAGGATACGGGGATTTATGCTATTTCTTACTTTCCAAATTTCCAATTTCAATTACTTTGCATATCCCTACCTGACAGAGTGCTCTGGCGATTGAAAAACCAGTTCCTTATATTTTTCCAGTTTGTTGGATTAGTCAGTATCCGCCATTCCTCAGTCAGAGAGTATCTATCCAAGAGTAAATAACAAAGGTCTGTTGCTATTCCATCCGTGGTAACCATATACCCTGATTACACATATACCACTTTATTTCTCCCAGGTATTAGAGTATAATTAGGCTCTTAAGTAAAAGAAACGCGAACAATTTGTGGCACAACACCCATTCTAAGATGGCGACCGAAATTAGAAATCGCCTAAAAGAACTTTTACTTAATAATAATACGAGAATGAAACATGTTAAGTATTTATTCTAAAATAGCGACCAATGTTACGATTAGCTAATGAACAAGGCGACGATCTAACAGAGATGCATAGAATTCCGATTAAAGCTGGGATAAGTTGATTATCATTTACTTAAACCCATTCTAAGATGGCGACCAAAATTTAAAACCGTTAAAGGACGATGCGATAACTGAATAAAGGTGCCGGCATATTTCTCGGTTTAAAAATAGAAAGTGGATAAAATACATTTGCGCAAGAGTGCACTAGATAAATTATTTAAATGACGAAAGAGATCTTCTTAGGTAAAACAACGAGGATAGAATATGGTAAATTACCTATTCAAACATGGCGCCTAAAACTAGAAATAGCTAATGAACGAGGTGGCGAGGTGCATTGAATTCCGATTAAAGCTGGGATTCAAGCTGGGTTGAGTTGATTATCATATACTAAAACCCATTCTAAGATGGCGACCGAAATTTAAAATCGTTATAGGAAGATGCGATAACTGAATAAAGGTGCCGGCATATTTCTCGGTTTAAAAATAGGAAGTGGATATAAATACATTTTGCGCAAGTGTGCAATAGATAAAGTAATTGAATGACAAAAAAGATCCTCTTAGGTCTAACAACGAGGAGAAAATATGTTAAATTACCTATTCAAACATGGCGCCCAAAACTAGAAATAGCTAATGAATTAAAATTATTTAAATGACGAAAGAGATCTTCTTAGGTAAAACAACGAGGATAGAATATGGTAAATTACCCATTCAAACATGGCGCCTAAAACTAGAAATAGCTAATGAACGAGGCGGCGAGGTGCATTGAATTCCGATTAAAGCTGGGATTCAAGCTGGGTTGAGTTGATTATCATATACTAAAACCCATTCTAAGATGGCGACCGAAATTTAAATCGTTATAGGAAGATGCGATAACTGAATAAAGGTGCCGGCATATTTCTCGGTTTAAAAATAGGAAGTGGATATAAATACATTTGCGCAAGAGTGCAATAGATAAAGTAATTGAATGACGAAAAAGATCCTCTTAGGTCTAACAACGAGGAGAAAATATGTTAAATTACCTATTCAAACATGGCGCCCAAAACTAGAAATAGCTAATGAACGAGGCGGCGATCTAACACAGGTGCTGTGCATCTCGATTAGAGCGGGGTATTTAAACTGGATACTCACACTTCTTTTGGTAACAATGACGCCACGCGAGTAGCCGGCAGACAAAAAACGGAAAGGTAAGCCTATGGATAAAAATATTGGAATCAATGAGGAAGTAACTAAATACCAGGGAAATTAAGACTAATGGGGAATTACTGGAATACAAGGGAACTTGTTTGTGTTTTTATATTTATATCTTTTTATTTTTTACATTTTCTCAGCCAAAATAATTTTGGGAAATAAAATTGAGGAGAATATACCCACCTTGGAATTGAGAGTTGTGTTAGTTTTAAATTCCTACAGCCTTGTGAGCATGTTCATATTAGATTCATATAAAGAATGGCTTTAGCTAAAATATTTTTGTGATATGAGCATGTTTAATTTAGATCCATATTAGTAATTGGGACAAAAATTTAATTATACCCAGTTTTGGATTAACATTATATCCAAACTGAGATAATAACGCAGTAGCATGTTTTCATTAAATAGAAAGGAGACATAAAAAGAAGGGGAAAACTAGGGAGAAATAAAGTGGTATATGTGTAATCAGGGTATATGGTTACCACGGATGGAATAGCAACAGACCTTTGTTATTTACTCTTGGATAGATACTCTCTGACTGAGGAATGGCGGATACTGACTAATCCAACAAACTGGAAAAATATAAGGAACTGGTTTTTCAATCGCCAGAGCACTCTGTCAGGTAGGGATATGCAAAGTAATTGAAATTGGAAATTTGGAAAGTAAGAAATAGCATAAATCCCCGTATCCTAACCTTATTATCTGTTTGTGGATAACACCACGAAGCTTGTATACATACTTTCGCACCTTATAAGATCTAAAGAAATTCTTTTATATAAAATGTGAAATAAAAAATAATATCTTTTTTTAGATATTGTAAAAACGCACACAACAAATAGACTACCTACAATCGTAAGGAAAGAGCACAGACCACAGAAAAACAAAGCTATTATTTTATGGTAAGCCTGTTGGAATTGATACCACTTTTTCACTACTCTAGCCAAGGTTGTTGAGTTGCTCTAATATGAGAGTATGTGTTGATGTGAAACGTACATGGAATCTTGAATAAATGAAATACTCTTGGAATAGTATATATAATTGTTCCTCTCTTGTAATTTGGAATTCAGCAGAGTGATTATGATCCCATAGTAGATGTATTGAAAAATGGGCAGAAGGAAATAACGAATTTTGAGTACTTTTGCTTTATTCTTTCATGTTAAAAGAATTGTTAAAGTCATTTTTCTTAATCATATGTTATGATTGTTTGAATTGTATATAGTGTAATATAAAATGAGAAACTTTGTGTAAATAATGTATATTAATTTTATGTATATGTATGTATTGTTTATAGCCCTGAAGAAGTCCGTGAGGATGAAACGCGTTGGCTATGGTCTGTTTTAACATGTTGAAAGAAAATTTCTGAATAAAGGATCAAAAAAAGAAAAGAATCGTTTCTGCTGAAAATCCATTTCTTGAAAGACGAACTGTCGACATTTATTTATGTCATGAACAAATGTCTAATATCTGTTGCTTTTTGGGTGCTGGACCGTTAAATTTTGCCTTGGTTGTTTGAAGTGTGTAGCTTCAGGAGATTTAGAGGCTTTGGATCTCCGGTCATTAGCACCATCTATTTAAATAATCTCACTAGGGATAGGTGCGGTTGTGCTTTGCCCCAAATCCTCTCCTTTTCTAACAAATTGTTTAATTGGGTGAACTAGCACTATCCTTTTGCTATTTTGAGATATACGCATAATGGATTTCGATGATAACCGAGAAGCGCTATTAGGGGACCTGTTTAAATTACAGGGGCCCAAGGCTAATATCCCCACAACAACTTCTCCCAAAAATGAGGGACTGAGGGAGAAATTTTTCAGGTTGGAAAAACTGAAAAAACAGGAACTGGCCAAATGGTGGGATGGGGCAACATTGCGAAAATATATTGAGAACAAGAAAATCCCACGGGGCCTGAGAATTTTAATTTTCCCGAATTATGAGGACTTGGAACAGGACCTCTTAGATGATTGGGAGGAAGGCCTCTATGATGCATCATATCGCATGATGAGGATTCTTATAACTAACTCTGAAAGAAAGGTTAGCAAAATAAAAGAAGAGATTATGAAATTAGAAAAGGAAATTGCTGATATAAATTTAAAGGAAGCTATTGCTAAGAACTATGAAATCCTTAAAAAGGAACTGGTGGCATACCAGATTTATCTGAAAGACAAAAAACAGAAGAAAATATTACGAGATGAGGCAGACTATGCGAGTGGCCGCATCTTTACTTTTTCTAAAAAATATGATGATGTTTCATCCAAAGTTACTAAAACCACTGAAAAGGCGGAGAGTGTGTCTTCCAACACTAGTGCTTCCCTGTCCTCTATTGAAAGCGATCCGGGGGAGGGAGTAAGTAATCTGGAAACCTCCACCTCGTCCCATTTTTTACGGGAAGTAAAACGCTACAGACTGGGGAACAAAAAGAAAAACCCAAACCAAGAATCAGGAGGGGAGGGAAGAAATACAAAAATAGGCGTACAAACCAGAATGCAAAGCAAAACACAAGTAAGGAAGTGAACATCATATTGGATGAATGTAAGAGTGAGGATGAAACTACTGCCAATAATCGAATCGCAAATGAATTGAATATTGTAAACTTGTCAGGAAGAACTTTGACCAATTGTGAAAAGGACATCCTACGTAAAGGATTGAGCTTTTGTGTTACGAACTCATGTGATTTTGTTGATGTCCACATTGATCTCTTCAAATTTGTAAGAAAATTGAGATTAAAAAAGTTCTTTGAAAATCGACCTTGTATGCGAAATGTATTGTCTGACCATCCAAATGTTTCCTCACTAACCATTGCAGATCTTAATGCTACACATCTTTTGGCCACTCTTGATAATGATGATGATAACATTGATATTACGGATACTGCAAGTATGTTAGAAATTTTTGAGGACACTTCAATAGATAGTGGTTTAAAAGATAGATCAAGATTTCAACCACCCAGAACACAGGACACCCACATTGATGAGTTCTACAATAGGGTCACACAACAGTTACATCAGTTGGAGGATAAACACACTGGAAATGCCCATTGTAAACACAAATACAATATAACTAAAAGAGAAAGGGAATTGCTAACATCACTAAGGGAAGATCCAGAAATAGTTATAAGGGAAGCCGATAAGGGAGGAAACATTGTGGTGATGAATAGATGTGATTACTTGGGTGAAATTGACAGACAATTGGGAAATAGCGAATGTTACACACAACTTAAGGAGGATCCAACGAAACTGATTGAACAAAATATCAATGCTAGTCTACGCGACTGGCATGAATCATGTCTTTTGTCTGATAAAGAATATAAATACCTACTAGCACAGGATTCTAGGAAACCATGCATCTACATTCTCCCGAAAATTCATAAAGGAGGGGGGGGATTTCCCCCAGGAAGACCTATTATCTCGGGCAATGGGGGACCAACCGAGCACCTCTCTGAATATGTAGATGGGTTTTTGCAACCCTTTGTTAAGAATCTGCCATCGTATCTTAAGGATAGTAGGGATGTCCTTTGTAAGCTGGAGGATTTTGTCTGGGACAGTAATGATCTTCTATTTGTATCCTTAGACGTTGAGAGTCTATATACATGCATAAAACCTGATGTTGGACTTGAAGCTCTAAAACACTTCCTTTACAAACGTAATGCTTGTCACCTGGAGCATACTCTCATGCTCCTTGAAATGACTCGCATGATTCTCAGTATGAATGCATTTATGCATGGTGAAAAATGGTTTCTACAACAGCAGGGCACGGCCATGGGATCCAGGTTTGCTCCGTCTTATGCGAACCTTTTTATGGGTCTGTATGAGACGGAGCACGCCTGGGGACAAGGCTCAAAAAATTGGAGCAATAATATCATTTTTTATGGGAGATACATAGACGATGTGCTCCTAATATGGAATGGAGGAGTGGAAGACCTAATGGATTACCATAGATACCTAAATCAAAATAGATTTAATATAAAAATGACCATCACTTACTCTAGAGATTCTATTGACTTTCTCGACTTAAATCTATATGTGGCAAACAATCAAATACAAAGTAAAATGTTTGCTAAACCAACTGCATGCAATAGTATCCTGCATGCTGAAAGTTCACACCCCAGGTCCACTATCAATGCCATACCCTTCGGGGAAATGATTAGAGCACGACGTGCGTGTAGTGAGGAAAGCAATTTCACAAAAAGCATTAATGACATCAAACATAAATTCAGAAATAGGGGATATACAGAAAAATGTCTGAAACAAGCAGAATCAAGGGCATTAAAAATAGATCGCAAAACTACTCTAACATCAAGTCAACAAAAAGCAAATATAGGGGTAAAAACGGAAGAAATTCTGTTTATAACCAAGTATAATGCTTACAGTGATCATGTATATAACATCCTACGAAAAAATTGGCATTTAATTGCCAATGAACAAATGCCACCTGGAAGTGTACCTAAAAAACCGAGAGTGGTTTATAAAAAAGGTGAAACATTGAAAAAGATTCTCTGTCCAAGTTACATTAAAAAAACCGACCCAAGACCAATCACATGGCTTCCTTGTAAACCATCAGGGTTCTTTATATGTGGTTCGTGCAGTGTATGTAAATTTGGATGCAACAAAAAAACAGATTTCCGGTACAACACTCAAAAAGGCTATACAATTAATACTTTTATTAATTGCAATTCAACTTACACAGTCTATGCCCTTGGATGTGCTTGTAATAAAATCTATATAGGCAGCAGTATTAGAAATTTAAAAATCAGGATCCAGGAGCACATAAGGGCCATAAAAAACAAGGATGAGCGTTATCCAGTAGCAATACACATCCATGAACATCACCCATCTAAAACAGATATATGGTTCCATGCATTGGAACACATAAAAATACCGGAGAGGGGTGGGAATAGAGAATCGATTCTTAGAAGAGCAGAGGCTGGTTGGATTTGCCGCTTAAGAACTGTAGCTCTGGGTCTAAATACAAATGATGAACTTTACCATTTCTTGTGAGTCTGAATGCCCTAAAATGATGACAGGTGATTAGTCCCATCTTTAAATAAATCCTGTACGGATGATGATTGACACATATATAAGGGGTATGTACTCTTTAAGAAACTGGCCCCCTTTAACCCTATGTCTTTTCTTTAAAAAAGATCATTAAGAACTACCTGTGGTATAATGCCACGCATGGGGGTGAATTGGAATATAAACAAATGCCTTCATTCCCCATGTGATGGTGGCATCATTATATAGAATACTATACAAAGATGGCTGAATCTAAATAGAAAGGAAAGGAAGGAAAAACAAAAAAAAAAAAAAATTTTTTTTATGATGAATCCTCTAAAGGGATCTAAGTACGTATTACATAACTAGACAAAGTAATTCAGGGAATACTCGTCAATTGCTATATAGGGAGCATGTCATTGGGAGCACAATGTAGGATTGATGGCAATACACCAAACCCTCATAATGTGAAAAGCGGTGTGCATCTTCAAAGGTATAAAATATAAAATAAAATCCCGAATTAACAAAGTTCACCAGGTATTAGAGTATAATTAGGCTCTTAAGTAAAAGAAACGCGAACAATTTGTGGCACAACACCCATTCTAAGATGGCGACCGAAATTAGAAATCGCCTAAAAGAACTTTTACTTAATAATAATACGAGAATGAAACATGTTAAGTATTTATTCTAAAATAGCGACCAATGTTACGATTAGCTAATGAACAAGGCGACGATCTAACAGAGATGCATAGAATTCCGATTAAAGCTGGGATAAGTTGATTATCATTTACTTAAACCCATTCTAAGATGGCGACCAAAATTTAAAACCGTTAAAGGACGATGCGATAACTGAATAAAGGTGCCGGCATATTTCTCGGTTTAAAAATAGAAAGTGGATAAAATACATTTGCGCAAGAGTGCACTAGATAAATTATTTAAATGACGAAAGAGATCTTCTTAGGTAAAACAACGAGGATAGAATATGGTAAATTACCTATTCAAACATGGCGCCTAAAACTAGAAATAGCTAATGAACGAGGTGGCGAGGTGCATTGAATTCCGATTAAAGCTGGGATTCAAGCTGGGTTGAGTTGATTATCATATACTAAAACCCATTCTAAGATGGCGACCGAAATTTAAAATCGTTATAGGAAGATGCGATAACTGAATAAAGGTGCCGGCATATTTCTCGGTTTAAAAATAGGAAGTGGATATAAATACATTTTGCGCAAGTGTGCAATAGATAAAGTAATTGAATGACAAAAAAGATCCTCTTAGGTCTAACAACGAGGAGAAAATATGTTAAATTACCTATTCAAACATGGCGCCCAAAACTAGAAATAGCTAATGAATTAAAATTATTTAAATGACGAAAGAGATCTTCTTAGGTAAAACAACGAGGATAGAATATGGTAAATTACCCATTCAAACATGGCGCCTAAAACTAGAAATAGCTAATGAACGAGGCGGCGAGGTGCATTGAATTCCGATTAAAGCTGGGATTCAAGCTGGGTTGAGTTGATTATCATATACTAAAACCCATTCTAAGATGGCGACCGAAATTTAAATCGTTATAGGAAGATGCGATAACTGAATAAAGGTGCCGGCATATTTCTCGGTTTAAAAATAGGAAGTGGATATAAATACATTTGCGCAAGAGTGCAATAGATAAAGTAATTGAATGACGAAAAAGATCCTCTTAGGTCTAACAACGAGGAGAAAATATGTTAAATTACCTATTCAAACATGGCGCCCAAAACTAGAAATAGCTAATGAACGAGGCGGCGATCTAACACAGGTGCTGTGCATCTCGATTAGAGCGGGGTATTTAAACTGGATACTCACACTTCTTTTGGTAACAATGACGCCACGCGAGTAGCCGGCAGACAAAAAACGGAAAGGTAAGCCTATGGATAAAAATATTGGAATCAATGAGGAAGTAACTAAATACCAGGGAAATTAAGACTAATGGGGAATTACTGGAATACAAGGGAACTTGTTTGTGTTTTTATATTTATATCTTTTTATTTTTTACATTTTCTCAGCCAAAATAATTTTGGGAAATAAAATTGAGGAGAATATACCCACCTTGGAATTGAGAGTTGTGTTAGTTTTAAATTCCTACAGCCTTGTGAGCATGTTCATATTAGATTCATATAAAGAATGGCTTTAGCTAAAATATTTTTGTGATATGAGCATGTTTAATTTAGATCCATATTAGTAATTGGGACAAAAATTTAATTATACCCAGTTTTGGATTAACATTATATCCAAACTGAGATAATAACGCAGTAGCATGTTTTCATTAAATAGAAAGGAGACATAAAAAGAAGGGGAAAACTAGGGAGAAATAAAGTGGTATATGTGTAATCAGGGTATATGGTTACCACGGATGGAATAGCAACAGACCTTTGTTATTTACTCTTGGATAGATACTCTCTGACTGAGGAATGGCGGATACTGACTAATCCAACAAACTGGAAAAATATAAGGAACTGGTTTTTCAATCGCCAGAGCACTCTGTCAGGTAGGGATATGCAAAGTAATTGAAATTGGAAATTTGGAAAGTAAGAAATAGCATAAATCCCCGTATCCTAACCTTATTATCTGTTTGTGGATAACACCACGAAGCTTGTATACATACTTTCGCACCTTATAAGATCTAAAGAAATTCTTTTATATAAAATGTGAAATAAAAAATAATATCTTTTTTTAGATATTGTAAAAACGCACACAACAAATAGACTACCTACAATCGTAAGGAAAGAGCACAGACCACAGAAAAACAAAGCTATTATTTTATGGTAAGCCTGTTGGAATTGATACCACTTTTTCACTACTCTAGCCAAGGTTGTTGAGTTGCTCTAATATGAGAGTATGTGTTGATGTGAAACGTACATGGAATCTTGAATAAATGAAATACTCTAGGAATAGTATATATAATTGTTCCTCTCTTGTAATTTGGAATTCAGCAGAGTGATTATGATCCCATAGTAGATGTATTGAAAAATGGGCAGAAGGAAATAACGAATTTTGAGTACTTTTGCTTTATTCTTTCATGTTAAAAGAATTGTTAAAGTCATTTTTCTTAATCATATGTTATGATTGTTTGAATTGTATATAGTGTAATATAAAATGAGAAACTTTGTGTAAATAATGTATATTAATTTTATGTATATGTATGTATTGTTTATAGCCCTGAAGAAGTCCGTGAGGATGAAACGCGTTGGCTATGGTCTGTTTTAACATGTTGAAAGAAAATTTCTGAATAAAGGATCAAAAAAAGAAAAGAATCGTTTCTGCTGAAAATCCATTTCTTGAAAGACGAACTGTCGACATTTATTTATGTCATGAACAAATGTCTAATATCTGTTGCTTTTTGGGTGCTGGACCGTTAAATTTTGCCTTGGTTGTTTGAAGTGTGTAGCTTCAGGAGATTTAGAGGCTTTGGATCTCCGGTCATTAGCACCATCTATTTAAATAATCTCACTAGGGATAGGTGCGGTTGTGCTTTGCCCCAAATCCTCTCCTTTTCTAACAAATTCTTTATCCATTTAGTCGTGTCTGACTCTTGGTGATTAAATGAATAAAAATCCTCCAGTTGATTCGGCTCCCTGGCTCTCTAACTGACTGACTGACTCTCACTCTCTCTCTGAATGACTGACTGATTCTCTCACTCACTCGGACTATCTGACTGACTAAATGACTGACTCTCTCACTCTCTCTCTCACTGACTGACTGACTCTCTCACTGACAGATCGACTGAATGACTGCCTGACTCTCTCAATCTCTCTCTCATTGACTGACTGACTCTCTCACTAACTGACTGACTCTGACTGACTCTCTCACTCTCTCTCTGACTGAGTGACTCTCTCACTGACTGACTCACTGACTGACCGACTCTCTCACTAACTAACTGACAGACTCTGACTGAATGACTCTCTCACTCTCTCACTGACTGACTAAATAAATGATTCTCTCACTCTCTATCTCATTGACTGACTGACTCTCTCACTGACTGACTCTCTCACTAACTGACTGACTCTCACTGACTGACTGACTCTATCACTGACTGACTGACTAAATAAATGACTCTCTCACTCTCTCTCTCACTGACTAACTCCCTCACTGACTGACTGACTCTCTCACTCTCACTGACTAAGTGACTCTCTCACTGACTCTCTCACTCTCTCTCACTGACAGACTGACTCTCTCACTGACTAACTGACTCTCTGACTGACTCACTCTCTCTCATTGACTGACTAACTAACTGACTCTCTCACTGACTGACTGACTAACTGACAGACTCTCTCACTGACTGTTATACAGGTATTATTTCCCAACCTTCACCCTCCTGTTATTTATTCCCCCCATAACAAAAAAACATAACAAGTAACCATTGGGACAGGCAGATAGAAGTTGCCAGTATTGAAAGGATAAAAAAAAACTCAAGACATTATTTATTGTTAATACTTTTTTAATATGGTTGGTTAGTTGTACATAATGCTTTCTTGGTCATATATACGGTAACAAAAATGCTTCTGACACTTCTGTATTATACTTTTTCAGCATGCTGCAGACTTCTGTACTGCACAGCATAAAGAAATAGGCAAAGTCAATAACTCTAGCTAAACACTTATAAGGTCCCAAAGGGGAGACCTATTGGCCATGCCAATGCTTGTTTTTATTGGCGTCCGTTGACAAATCTTCACAAAATCTTTCCCAAAAAAGTTTGCCGATGGATCTTTTTTGGGGGGGCCAAGAAAAAGTGTGTTTCCCATGTTAATTCCCATAGATATTTTAGCCATGACTACAGCCCAAACTGGTGAAAAAAATTACACTGAATTTGTCAGAAAGGTAGGTCTTGGTTCAGAAAGCGACCTTTTTTGTTATTGGTGTACATCCATTTAGTAGTTTTTGTGATGTTAAATGAAAACTACATTTGGGACACGAACCCTCCACCTCTAGTGGCCAGGTGTTGTCTCCTTGGTCCCAGTGTTTTTTAGGCCTTGATTGAGGAGTGGGGGACTATTTGCATAGGTCTCGCTGTGAGGTCACCCTCCCAGAAGAATAAAAAACATAGGCTGTAGCGATATGGTCTCAGAGCTGCTGTTGGAAGAGGGTAAGTACGTTTGAGTACTGGTGTCAGCTCAACATCCCGTGATTCTGAGCAAATCACTTAAACTATCTAAAATAGAAATTAATAAACAATTTCCTAGTTAGCATGAAGGAAAGTTTCAGTTCTATTAAGGACGCGGATGCAAGGATTATGCATTACTTTCTTCACTTTTTATTAACAGCACGTTCAAAGGTAAAGTAAAAAACACTGTAACAGATCTACAATTCCCATGAACCACAGGGAGTAACCATGGCCACCAATAGTCCAATCAGTTAACAGTTCGTGAGTCTATATAATCCAGATCATGCCAGTCCTTCCTCTTCTTCACTGAAGGAAGTCAAGCATGCTGGACATCATTCCGTCTTTGAATCTGAACCTCAAAGGATATGGAAAAACATTAATAATCTCCCACATAACGAATCCTCTACCACTAATGGCATAACAGATCAAAAGTCAGCAACTATTATGATGAGAAAATATGATATACCAATCATTACAAGTCTGATACATTAGGGGCTCCCATACCTCCGTTAGATAATAACCTACACAACATGTCTGTCGAGTTGAAAACAATCTTTCTAGAATACATAACAAAATGCTGATAACGATTATACCCAAAGTACTTCTCTGTTAATCACAGGATCCAGGATCCAGTTCTCTAACTTCCAGAATAAATGTAGAGATAACCCAAAAGTCCCCCAGGGAGGGCGGCATAGAGATAGCATGCCGGGTGGTAAATAATCCTCGCCTTCGCGTCCTTAATAGAATTGAAACTTTCCTTCATGCTAACTAGGACATTTTTCATTCTAGGTCCGGACCGGAGGCGAGGATTATGTATTTTTAAAGTTTACTTACCACAAGTGCGGCTGTGTCATAGATTGGTTTAAAATAGAACCTTTTGAAAGTGGAATCAGAGGACCAATCTGCCGCATTCATGATATTTTCAAGTCTAACACCTACCTGGACAGCCTTGGAAGCCATAGCCCCCCTGGTTGAATGAGCCCCAAACTCACTGGTATCGGTATCGGCCTCAGCCATGACCCATCTCACCCACCTGGCAATGGTCGGAGCGGAGACGGCTTTGAAAGGTTTTTTAATGGCAATCAACAGCTGCCATTCCCCTGCAGGTCGAACCTCCATTGTCATATCTTCGTAGGCCTTTAGGCACCTTACCATACACAATTTAGGGGCCTCTGGGAAAGCAGGATAGTATACCGACCGGGTACTCGTCTTCGTTCTCCTTGAAATGTTGAACTTAACCCCCTCCGGGGTAAAAATTCTAGCAGACAGGTCTAATGCCCGCACATCAGAAGCTCTCTTCGAAGAGATGAGGCAGAGCAACATTGCCAATTTTGCAGATATTTCCTTCCTAGAAATGTATTGGTTGTCCTGCCAGGATGACAACAAGCTCAGGACCAAGTTGACTTCCCAAGTAGCAAGGTTTAGGGGGATGGGAAATCCTACTTACCCAGGAGTGTTCCCCTACTGGAATATTATTCACCGGTGTATGTCCCGTTGAAATAGCCGACCTGAAGGAGTTGATGGTACAATATGCCAGTCCCTCTTGGAAAAGTTCAGCCAAAACGTTTACTATGTCGGTAACGTTGGTGCCCACAGGAATCAAGTGTCTCTCCACACACCAACGAACCCATCTACTCGAAGCCGATCTATATCTCTTGGTGGCACCTGGAGCCCACACCTGCTGTATATGGAATTCAGCTCCCTGCGAAAGTCTGCCAGCGTCGCTTGAAATCCTTCATGCCATGAGCTGAAGATGGCCCTGAAGAACCAGAGGGTGTGGATGGCCCAGTGGATCCATCAGGATCTCGGCGAACGATGGTAGTCGTACCGGGGTGGCCCAGACTAGGTCCAGAAGAGAAGGGAACCATGCTTGTAATCGCCATTTCAGAGTGACCAGTATCAGGGAGGCTCTCTGGCGAATCGCTGGATGAAGAGAAAGGGAGGGAAGGCATAGGCCTGTTCCACAACCATTCCTGGAGGAAGGCATCTACCACCTCCACCCCCGGATCTGGTCTCCAGCTGACGTAGCGGAGAAACTGAGTGTTCAATCTGGATGCGAACAGGTCCTCCTGGCATGGACCCCAAAGTGCCATCAGCGCCTGAAATATTTTCGAGTCAAGTTTCCAGTCGCTGACGCCTCTGAGGTACCTGGAGTTCCAATCCGCCACAGAGTTCAGTGCTCCCGGAGAATACTCCGCTGTTACTGAAATCTGCTGCTGGAGGTAGTAGTAACAGAAGTCCTTAGCTAGTTCCACCAGGGCCCGAGACCGGGTATCACCCAACCGGTTGATGTATTGCACTGCTGTCGTGTTGTCCATTCTCAGGAGCACTTGTAAGTGATCAAATAGCAAATGATCCCACCAGAAGTTCGAGACAATAGATGTGAAGGGATAGTTCCTCCTACGTCCATCTTCCTCCCCTGTAGGTTGATCCGCATCTGGCTCCCCAACCCAGATGACTGGCGTCCGATTCTATCACCAGATCCGGGTGGGAGCTGAAAATTGCCCAACCGTTCCATGCTTCCATGTAGTCGATCCATCACTGGATCTTCGTCTTGGCCTCTGGAGTCAGCGTCACCAGCTGGGAGCACGTAAGTCCCCTCCAAAGGTGAGCTGCCTTCAGTCTCTGCAGGGCTCTGTAATGGAGCGATCCCAGGAAGATGGCCTGTATCGAGATCGATAACAAGCCAACAATCCTGGCTAGTTGGCGCAAAGATATTCTGTCCCTTCTGAGAACCTTCCTCGGTTCGTTCTTGATATTTTCTGGTCCGGCAGGCTCAGGGTCACTGCTCAGGAGTCTATGCAGAAACCTAAAAATATCATGCTCTGTTGCGGGGTCAGGTCCGACTTCTCATGGTTGATAATGAACCCTAAGTTCTGGAGTAGAGATATGGTGGTGTTCAGGTGAACCATCAGGAGATCTCTTGATTGGTCTTTCAGAAGGATGTCATCCAAATAGATGATTAACCTGATGCCCAGTGTCCGGAGATGCTCCACCAGCGGTTTGAGAAGTTTTGTAAAGTATCAGGGTGCTGATGACAGGCAGATGGGAGAGTCCGAAATTTGAAGATTTGCCCCCTCCATTCGAATTGGAGAAACCGGCAATGAGGGGGAAAGATGGGGAATGTTAGTTAGGCATCCTTGAGATCAAGACGCCCTAACCAGTCGGCCTGTACAAGTAGGTCGCTGAGGAGATGGATCCCCTCCATCTCGAAGTGGCGGTAGACCAGCCACTCATTGAAGGACCTGAGATTGATGACGGGGTGGAAGCCCTTGTCTTTTTTCTCTACCAAAAACAGGTTGCTTAGGAAGCCCCTGGGGTACAGATCGGAAGTGCATATCGTGCCCTTAGCCAGAAGGTCCTGAACTTCTAGATCTATAAGGGACACGTCCTAAGTGGAAAAGAACAGCGGGGGGGCTTTACTGCCTGCACTGGGGTCCCATAGAACTCTATGTATTACCCTTTCACAGTCTCCAGCACCCAAGGGTCCACTGTGATCTCTTCCCATTTGTGAGTAAACAGTCACATTTTTACCCCCCAAACGAAGAGGTGATAACAGAATGGGGCATATCATTGTATCCATTGTTGTTCTGAGCCCCTCCCCGGGCTCGGTTGTTCTTTCCTCTTCCGCCACCACGGAAGGGGTAGAACGTTCCCTGACGGCCACCCTGCCAGCCGTTGTTTCTTCTGGCATGGGCTGTTAGGGCCTTGGTAGGACTGGCGGATGGAGGAGCGACCCCTGCCCTTCAGGCCCTTCCAAAAACCTTCGCTGGAAAAATCTTTTTCATGGATGCCTGGGCCTTGTCAAGGGCAGAGAACGTTGAGACAAACTTCCTCAACTCCTTGACAAAAGGCTTGCCGAAGAGAGTGCCCTGAGCTATAGGACCTGCCTCAGAAGATGAAAGCTCCCCCAGTTTGGGATCTATCTTTAATAGGAGGGAACGACGATATTCCGCAGAGAGGGCACAGTTGGCATTGCCGAGGAGGCAGACCGCCCTCGGCACCCAACCCGCTACATTGTCTGTGGGAAGAGGCTTCTCTGACTGTTTTGCTTGCTCCGCACGTTCGATAATCTCCATTAGGGGTCCCTCCAAGTCTAAAGGTTTGTCCTGGCATGCCCCTCAGGATCGATTGATCCTCTTTTTGGGGTCCCTCATGTACTTGGCAAAAAAAGTACACAGCTTGGGGTCAATCTCAGGGGTCGCTGTGACCTAATCCCCTAGTGATGGTCTGGGACACTCTGATTGGAGGCAGGCCCTCACCTCCTTGCTCAGGGGCTGGTGGATCTTCCTCATCACATACTCTGCCACCTTCTTCTCAGGGACCTACTCCACGGAGCGCGGTTAATAAATAACCTGTAGGTCGAACATATCAGTAGGGGCAGAGTTCCCCTCGTATGAGTCTGAGTTGGCCGAGTGCGAGTACCAAAATCTGCCCGAGTCCTGGGCCTCATCAGATGATACATCTTCGTCCTCCATATCACCCTCCCCCAAGCTTGAGAACCCCTCCTCGGGGTCATAGTCTGTTGCGACATCGTCACCTATTGTCCTGGATATGTCTTCCTCCCGGTAGGGTGCTTCCTTCAGCGTGCGTGCACTCTTATGGAAGACTTCAGCCAGACGGCTAAATTCCTCCAGCTGTCCTGCGTCATGCTTGACAGCCTTGTGTGGGGGAACGGAAGTTACCCCAGTAGGCCATGATCGTCTTGTCGAGGAGCCCCTCTTTGATTTCTCGAAACGCCTTGTTGGCGGCCGGTGTCCATTCCCACGGGTGGTCGTGGCGTGTGAGAGCACGGAGAGGCTCGGATATGACGGCCAGGTTAGGGATGAAACGCCCACAGTAGGTGGCCATCCCCAGAAAACTCCTTACTTCCGTCGGGCTGCGCGGCGTCTGGGCGGCTCTGATGGCCTCGGCTTTCTTCGGATCCACGAGTAGCCCTTCCCGAGTGAAGGTGTACCCGAAGAAGTCCACGCTGTCTTGATAGAACGAACATTTTGCCTTGTGCAGTGTCAACCCGCACTCTGCCAATCTCTGGAGCGTGGCCCGGAGGTGCGCGTGATGTTCCTCTAGCGAGTTCGAGTAGACCAAAATGTCGTCACTGAGGTTGATCACCCCTTGCAGCCCTGACAGGGTCTCACGGTTTGCATTCTGGAAGACCTCAGCCGCCGAGGAGACTCCGAAGCTCAGCCTCTTGTATCTCCGGAGCCCCACATGCGTCGAAAAGGTGGTAATGTACCGGCTGCTCGGGTCAAGCTCTAGCTGATGATAGCCGGCCTTGAGGTCTAGTTTAGAGAACCATTTCGCCCCGTTGAGGTCTGCCACTATGTCGTCCATCGTCGGGGTGATATGCCGCTCCCTCTTCACTGCGGTGTTGGGCAGCCTCATATCCACACAGAGTCTGATGGCCCCGGGTTGCTTCGGCTTGGGTGCCACGACCAGCGGGGACACCCAGGGGTGGGGCCAGACACCTTTTCGATGACGTCCAGCTCCTCGAGCTTCCGCAGCTCCTCTTCTACTTGAGGGCGCAAGTTGAATGGTACCCTCCGATGCCTGAGGGCCACTGGCCGTACCGACTGGTCTATGTGCAGTTTGAAACGCTTGCCCTTGAGCTTCCCCAGGCCGGTGAAGAGTGTAGGGAACTCTTGGAGGATGTCCTCGGCGTGGGACTTGTGAATCTGGTTTGCAAAGAAGACTAGACCGAGCTCTTCCGCCGTGTGGCAGCTGAGCAGCGTCCCCTTCTTGCCTTCTGTGACGTGAAACTGTGTCTGGGTGGAGTATTCCCCGGTGGCGATGGTGGCGCTGATGACGCCACGGCGAGGGAGAGGGTCCGTCCCCCCATATGTGTATATGCGCGCCCTGGATGGCATCAAGGGGGGTCGCGGCGACAGGCGGTCGTATTGGTCGGAGTCCATTACATTGACCGAGGCTCCAGTGTCTATGAGGGCTTGGATCTCCGTGTCTCCCACCGAGACAGAGCACATGGGCGGCGGTCTTCGCCTGGATCCGGTCCGGCAGACGTAGGATACCACGAAGACTTCGTCGTCCTCGTCTTCGTATACCGGGGGTCGTGGCTGTGGTAGGCGATCTTGGGTCACCTGGGGCTCTTCCTGCGAGATCTGGCGTACTTGCTGTGGCCCCGACCTGGGCCTCGATGACGCCTGTCGGAACCGCCCGCCCCGACACACTCGGGCGTAGTTTTTCATTCTCCCGCAGCGGGAGCATGTCTTTCCTTTTTATAGAGACCTCTCCACCTTGTTGTGCTCCCCGAATGGGCCTCACTCCGGAGCGAGCGAGCAGCCGGGCAGGCAGGAGCAGGGCAGCCTCCCCAAGGCCCCCTCCAGGAGATCGGCAGGAGCAGCCGGCAGGAGCGCTTCGGGAGGCACCCACGCGGGACACAGAGCCTGGTGAGAAAGCGGAGGCAGCGCTTCAGGGCGCTCGGGCAGCCACTCACCCTGGGATCTTGCCACAGCGCAGGATTCACGCCGGCAGCATGCGGGTGGGCTCCGCCAAGGATCCTCAGCACGAGGTGAGCACCGGGGCAGCGGCGATGTCGGCAGCATGCGGGTGGGCTCCGCGAAGGCACCGCACCAGGAGGAGAGCGCCGGGCAGCAGCGATGCGGGTGGGCTCCGCACCAGTTAGGCACACCACGGAAGCACGCGATGTTGCGACCGGCCTCGTCGCCAGTGTAGCGCGGCGGGCCAGGTGTCGCAGTTACGGGATCGCCTCACAGCAAAGGACACACACAGCCACCGGTATACTATTCTGGGCCAGAAGACCACGTGCGGTCTTGCCCACCTTTATTTATCCCCTCGGGTCGAGCCCGCCCCGAGGGGTGTAGGGATGCGTGTTGTGCGATACATTGTCAAGGAGAGTCCGGGTGGCTCTCTACACCAGGCAGTCCCCCGGGAGGCCGGTTTTGTCACAGGGGGCCGGTTTTTAAGCAACATCAGCCCCAGTTACAAAATCGGAAGGCCACCATCCATGACAGTCTATTTCTCTGCACTTTGACCTCCGTGCGGGGAAAAGCTTCTTTTCACTCGCCGCACAAAGGTCAGATAGCACACACACAACTAAATTCAACAACAATGCACTGTTGTTTGAATTTAGTAGTGCGTGTGCGGTGCGCGCTGCGTACACGTTTGGTGCATCCATATAGGCAATGCACGCACAACATCGAGGACTAGAATGTCCCCTCCTCCCTCCCCACCGCCAATGACAACGCAGGTATAGGGCGAACTTGGGGAGGGAGTGTAGATTTGGGGAGGGTGCACAGATCACGGGCCAATGGTTTACGCCCCCTCCGACACTGCAGCAAAGTAGGTAGTTCCCCCCAAGCTTAGTAGAGACAGCCAGGAGTTGTGTTCAATGGGCATCCATACTGAGGAACTCACCACAGCTGGCATCATGGTAGACTGCAAGCATGTGGATATAATGCAGGGTGTAAATATGACATAGCCTCCGGAGTACCACATTGGCATGAAGTTATAACGTTTGCACAGTCCTGATTCTTGCTTGTTTGGGGGGCAGCTTATGCCAGGGAAGTAAGTGCAACAGATGTGTGTGCTCTGAAGCCCATCCATGCCAGTGCAGCTGATGCCTACTGGGCCGTGTTGGCATGCAGCTATTCACTTTTTAGGGCCCCTTCATCGACACCCCAGGTCCTAAGTCCAGGCGCCGCCTCCCTTTTAATGTTTAGGGCTCAGAAGGGGTCCTTGCAGGGCAGATACCAAATGCCATCCATGTCCGTGTGCGCCACTGGAGCCTCCGGCCACCTAGACCAGTCAGAGGGAAACTGGACAAACCTGTTCTGACCAGCCTCTCGTCCTGCTTTAATCATGGGCCACAATAACTGCGTCACTTTTTCAGGCCGGGCATGTTCTCCTCCAAAAGCAACAGAGTCCTGAGCAGGCCTTCAAGTCCGCCCACTCGATCCACACCACAGTATAAAGTAATGTAAATAATAACAAGCATTTGCAATGCAATAGGTCTCGAATTTACGCAAGTTTGAGCTATTGACATTGCAAATGGCAATGCCTATTATATATTTTTTCGTTTTAAAAACATAAATAAAAGGCATTGTCATTTACAATGCCAATAGCTTTAACTCGTGTGTAACTGCGAGACCCATTGCATTGCAAATGCTTGTTTAGGACTGTTGCCCTAGCTGCAGCCTTGAAGTGTGCAGACATAACAGGGTAGATTAAGAACTGTGCTGTATACCACCACCTCTGCGCCCCTGAATTCCACCCTCCGCTCCTCCCCTGCTGGAGAATTAACGAACGTGAGTGCCCTGTGGTTTTGTATTTTTCTTCCAGGGCTATCAAGTCTGTAACTGTTGCACAGGACCAAGGCGCTGGATGGTCTCAAGTTGCATAAACTTAAACAAGTTGCCGACATAATGTATATAAAATGGAAGAATGACAGCTCGTGATTTAAGGTATTCCTGAGGGCTGTAAACTGCAGAGTATGTGAAGCCAATGGCCCCTGACGATAACAGTAAATTACCTTGTAATCCGGGCGGGGACATATACAACTCGGACCGAGGGCTTTATTTCTTCCCACAGTCCCGGCCCTGTGTAAATACACTTTATGAGGAAATGTGAAACACATTGAGGGTTGCTCTGTTTCTCGTCCATCGTGCTCGTTGTCAGGCCGTGTCCCTTTGTTAGACGGATGGGCGCGTGCTTCAATCATGCGGATTCCTTCGGTTTACAAGGGGAATGTTTGTTTGTGTGTGTGAGTGTGTGCGCGCGAGCGTGCGCAGACGTGAGTGTGTGTGTGTGTGTGTGCGTGTATATTGTTGTTCTTTTTAATGTCCATGACTTCTGGTGTGAAACAAAAAGTGAACACCATCCATTTAAAAGATATGCCAGCTAGACACACAACGGTAGACCCAGACCTGCCCAGCTGCCCTTTGTGCTTGTCGTTGGTACTTTAAATTCCCACTCAGTACACAACTTATGCTTTTTTTATGAGAAGATAATTAGGCCAATATGTGTGGTTTCAAGTTACTCATTAAAATCAAATTATTGATTGCGTTAGACACAGATACGCTGCCACCATGGCTCAGTCACACACATACACGCGAGCGCGCACACAAGCACACAAGCAATGGCTAGACAAAGTAATGTTTGCAAGTGCGACGGCCTTAAGTCACTGTGCACAGGAGTAGGGTCGGATGAATGAGTGTGAGCAGAGCAGGCCTTGATGTCTGGCTGCGCAGGGCCCTTTCATGTGGCACAGAATCAACACAACATGATTTGCAACAAAATAAACCCGGAGCTCTGCACCAGGACTCCAGGCCAGTCCCAGCGTGTAACAACACACACACGTCCTGCTCGCCATTTGCAGTGTTCGTTCGAGATTGATGAGAAATTCCGCATATGGCAAACACGCAACTAGAATTATCATAGCCAGAAGTTGTTTTGGAAAAATTCACCTTTTTAATGGTTTTTATTTTTTGGGGGATCTCATTGACGTAATTCCAAGAAGCTCTTTACAGAGAATATTTGCAATTATTGATGTATTTATTTATAGCAACAAATAATATATCGATCAGGAATGGTGCACACCTTGTCACTTAGGACAATAGAGGGTTTGAGTGAATTACTAATACCAATGTGGTTATATCTGCTGTTAAGTGAGCTGTTTCATGAGGGTTAAAATCTAAAAGGACAAACAGAAATCTGAATGTAGTAGAACACTACCTACCTACAACAGACCAGCGACGTGGGCAGCTGCCTCCTGCCTTGCAGTACACATACAAAATTAACATACTTACACTGTTCGGCTATTCACAAGTACCAGTGTAACACTCAAATACAGCAATAAGCCAAAGAAAGGTGTGACCAGTAAACATTTGCGAAGGGGTTTCCACAGCGCATCAACGTGTGTCGCTGCGTTTTACGTGACTTACATCCATTTGAGCTAGAAACAAAAATTGACATACGAGTAGCGGAAGCAGCATGTGACTTAACGGTCAGAGCTGCCGACATTGGACATGGGGAAGGTTCCAATATCGGGGGAAGGCTTAACGTCCTGTGATTTTGGGCAAATCACTTAATCTCCCTGCGCCTATTCAAAAACAAGCATTTGCAATGCAATAGGTCTCGCATTTTCGAAACTTTAACCTATTGGTATTGTAAACGACAATGCCTTTTATTACTGCAGGTTTTTTAACCCCTTGTGTGCCACGCCCTTTCCCCGCCCTGTGCCGGGCGTTGCATTAGCGGGCGGGGTTCATGACGAGCTGGACTCGTCATGGGCACAGCGCAACCGCGGCCCATGACGAGTCCAGCTCGTCATGGGCACAGAAGGGGTTAAACAATTAAAAGGCATTGTCATTTACAATACTAATAGCTCAATATCTCGCAATTGCGAGACCTATTGCATTGCAAATGCTTGTCCTGAATTTTTACTTTCACAGTCCTGAATTTGCAACAGTGCAAGGTGGTCACCCTAGCTGTTTGAAGCAGTCATAACAGCAGGGATGACAACCTAATGCCGAGCGCGGCCCTCTGTCGGTCTTCAGTAGAATTTCAGTCTTTAGCCTGCAGGAAATCTCAAATGAGAGCATCTAAAAAAGAAGATATGGTGAATTCAGCATACCCATAATGCATATAGAATGTAAAGGCAACCCTACGACTGATACATTTTGCTCCTGAAAATGCCTTCAGAACCCCTGAGATGAAAGGGAGCAAGGGTAGTGCCCGGAGCACGGAAGAAAGCGATACCACTGGCCGAGCCATATCCATGATTATGTACTAATTTGGCAGTGACCTTAAAAAAAAAAGTAGTTTTTGTGTTAATTTCGATAAGTAATGTTTTTGCTGGAATGGTGTTTTCGAGCCCTAGTCGCCAAACTGAAGAACCGCGACCTACGTGTGGTAACCTTCTCACAACTAATATTTATATCGAACGATCACGCAAGTTATAGGCTCCATATCTAAGGGTCATCAGTCTTATATTGGCCACTGTCCCAGGCAAATATTTTACTGCCACATGCACTTGCGTTTTGTGGATACTGCTCACAGCGCGGTTTCCAAGCTAGCGCCGTGCTTTACAAAATGAATCTGACATACGGACGAGGCACGCTAATCCACGTATGGGATTCATTTATACAGCACGCACTGCATTTTCCCCGAAACATTTCAAGTTTTAGCTAACGTCTAAAAATACAAATAAAGAACATTAAGGTGTGCTGCATACAATATGCATACCCCTTAAATGCACGTCTTTACAAGTCAGCAATCCAGGAAAACACACTGCGGCACTACGAGTTTAATCACGCACGTGTCCCCATGAGAGCACATTAGCAAAGCACAGTGCTTCCAGTGTGGCTGCTGACAGTCAAAGCTGTGTATACTGATAACAAACGAACCATCAGAATAACGTATCCAATTCTCCTTGCACACGAAGTGAACCTGAAACCCGAGGAGACCTGCTGGAGTCTCCAATACAAAAAAAAAAAACAGCGTGAGGAGAGACTCCCACAGCCCCATCAATGGAGAGTTTAGCCGGCCACAAAAAAAAAGCATTGAAAATGCAATAAGCCTCGCCTTTTATTAAGTTAAAGCCATTTCCTTTGCTATTAGCAAAGCAAATGGCTTTAGCCGCGAAAGTGAAAGTGTTCGCGATTGGAAAGACACATGGCGCTGCGCGCGTGCACGTTCACGTGCACTGAAGCTTTAGGCCACGGCAGCACTTTGAAAAGCCTGTATACAAAATGTCTCGGCCAGATCAGCGCAAGCGCTGGATCAGG
The DNA here is from genome assembly GCF_964204655.1 of Triturus cristatus. NCBI lineage: Eukaryota > Metazoa > Chordata > Amphibia > Caudata > Salamandridae > Triturus > Triturus cristatus. The sequence continues at coordinate 693,236,926 of NC_140584.1, read as the reverse complement.
CGAGACCTAATGAATGTATCCTTGTGAAACGTAACTGTTGCTCATGTAAAGCGCTCCAAACTCTTCGGGTTGAGTTTGCGCTATATAAAACTGCAGCAAAAAATAGCATGCTAAAGCTGTCAGAATCCCTCCACCCCATTGATGCCATCATGACAGAATGTTACTATTACAACAGGTAGAGATGGAAGAGAAGGCGTCGCTGTTTGTAGTAGGGGCCGTCCTTTATCATCTGTTGTGTGCTCCCTTTTGCACTGGAGGTCCCATCTCCGATCTTCTGATGTTTCATCACTTCTGCCCTGTAGTGTTCAGCCAGATGAAAGCGCCCCGTGTGTTAAGTATTTTGTGTGCTGGACCTTGGGCCTGCATCTCTCTCCGCAGGGGTGGAAGCCCGTCTCCTCACACTGTTGACACGGCGCTATTTAAAACACAGCTGTTGGAGGGCGCAGTGCCCAAGCGCCTATGGAGAGTAAAGCAGGCAAGATGTTGTGGCTTTGAAGCGGGTTCCATACAAGTGCAAACAGTTGTTTAATTGGCTAACAGAACAGAGGAAGCTGCACAGAGCTCTCAGGTAAATGCTGACAGGCAGCTGAGGGTGCTGGTAGCCCTTCCGAGTGACAGCCAGCTGCGAGTGACGTCTGTGACCGGAAGCTGCTGCTGCTGCTGAGCAACTTGTGGTAAAAATAGTACGAAGTAATACTGATGGCGTGATCAGAATTGGCAGAGTGAGGAAGAGTTTGGGAGCGGCTCCAGATAATGAAGAGGATTTAAGAGGAAGCGGAAGAGAGTGAATGTCTTACTGCAGTCGACAACACGGTGTATAAATTCAAAAGTAACAAGCACGGCGGAGCGTGGCGCGAGCGCGCTTTGGGCGGGGGAGCGGATCCTTTGAAGTGCTCCCGCGCGCTTGGGGGCGGGGGAGCGGACCCTTTGAAGTGCTCCCAAAAGGCGGATTGCATGGCGGCACGATGCGCGTGATTGTGTGCGTGCTAGCCATGCAATCCGCTTTTTGGGAGCACTTTTCAAACCCGCTTTCTATAGTCTCGCTTTGCGATCGCTTACGCGATAGCAAGGTCGAGACCTAAAAAACGTTGTAATGTTGTACTGTCATGATAGGGCAAAACGTTTAAAATGTACAGAGGCGTGCTGGGCCGGCAGCGGCATAATTAAGACCAATAGGTGAAAAGCAGGTAAAGGTGAGGTTGGTGTGATTCAAGAGTAAGGGGCGGGAAGAAGGGCAAAAAGAAAGTTCAGAGGGAGTGCAAGAAGCGAGAAAAGTGGGGTAAGGGCGGTGGGTGGTGACTTGATAGAAGCATGCATTGGCCCAATTATTTTGAAAGGAACTCGTATTGTTGTTGCCAATGGGCTCTCAATAAATGAATATAAATGATTCAGAGAGAGGGCAGTGAGAAATATAAATCCGATTTAACGTAAAGATTAATAGAGAGGAAATATGAAACTAGAGGAGAGATGGTAGGGGCAGTAAAAGGGGGGGGATTTGTGGTGGGAAATGTGCAAAGGATACGAAGGAATGGTTTTAGGAGCACGTTCAAATAAGTGTTGTGACAGCTACCACATGACAAGCCCAAAAAGACACACAGGTAAAAAAAGAGATACTGAATGAGGACCAATAAACCACATGGGGGGGCCTATTATCAAGGACGGCGTTAAAAATTATCGCCGGTTTAGCGGCAGAAAACTACCGCTAAAGCGGCGATAATGGGCTTGATAATGTGCCCTGGAGAATTCCAATAGAAGCCCATGTTCACACCAGAACATGGACTTCTATTGGAATTCTCGAGGGCGTATTATTAAGCCCATTATCGCCGCTTTAGCGGCAGTTTCCTGCCGCTAAACCGGCGATAATTTTTAACGCCGTCCTTGATAATATGCCCCCAAATCCTTTGTAACAGACGCCCTGTACTTCAGGCCTGTTGGCCTCTTCAGTTTGAATTAAATCTATCTAACTTGTGACCTGGCTGCACATCACCTTACGAATCAGCAAGTGATGAGTGACTCTGACCTTGCGCTTTTCACTCTCTGGTTCAGGGACAAGCAGAGTCATCTGATGAGGCTTGTCAGGCACGGCTTTAAGTGGGATGAAAAAATGGGTCCCTCAAAGGGGCGTGGCTGATGTAATTAATTGTGTGGTTTAAAAACATGAAAGCTAAACATCTGTGCTTAGCATAGTGTCCTGCCCAACTGGTATTTTACTTGTTCTATCATTGTATCCAGATATATAGTGCAACAAGTCACATTATACCTACAACAAGCTATTGGCTTTGTCAATTGAAAAATGCATTGTTTTGACCTTTCTTTTTCTAAATTTTTCTTGGGGGGGAAACCCCCCCTAACCCCCTTAGCAGTGGTATGCTCGCTCGGTACGCTTGCTCATTACGCACCCTAAGGGGGCCGGTCTGCCAAAATTTGTCAGGGCTGCTTTCAGTTCCCAGTCCCGCCCTGTCACTGACTGTTAACTGAGTTAACTATTGGTGACCATGGTTACTCCCTGTGGTCAGTGGAGGTGTAGTTCTGTTGCAGTGTTATTTTATCTGTGAATGTGCTGTTAATAAGAAGTGAAGAAAGTAATGCATAATCCTCGCCTCCAGTCCTGACATAGAATTTGATTTTGTGCAAGGAGGCTGATGCTCATGGTAACTTCTCTAGTGCCTTCGGACCCAGTTCACACTATGTAAAGCCGCAAAAAAATACTAACCATTTGGGATTATGGCCCACTTTTTTGGGAGTGCCCCGGGCCAAATTGTGATCCCAATCATACCCTGTACACACAAACATGCCAACCACCACCCATCCACAACGCAACCATCCACAGAAACCAGAGGAAAACAAAGGAAATAGCACACTGTAACCTTCCTCTTTACTTGTTAATGTCCCAGCATAACTGTTATCTCAGATGCACCACCAACTTTTTAGGTCTCGGCTCGAAGGCTGCGCTTGCGCAGTCTCGATCCGAGATTTAATGACTTGGAGAAGAGGGGCTTGAACCCGCCCCTCTTCTCCCCTGTTCTCCATTGGCTGGCCTCTTGAATGCTGGCCAGCCATTGGAGAAGAGGTCCGTCATTCCGATTAGGCCCCGTCCTTTTCGGATTCGGGGGTGTGTTTTTTTCAAGAAGTCTAATTATCCCCTCCAGCCAATGGCAAGAGGAGAACACGCCCCCGAATCCGAAAGCTCCGCTGCCTTTCTCCGAGGCATTTCTGCTTCGCCTCAGAGAAAGGCGGTGGCGTTTCTTTTGGTGGTGCGCATGTCTGTGTTATCTCGTGAACACTCGTTATACTCTTGCAAGACGTATTTGAAACTAGCGACCAGGAGCTGTGGTGAGGGTGGATTGCGTCATGCAGCTGACTATTTTCCACTATCGGGCATACCTCGAGAACGCAGCTATCACACGCGGTCGCCCTTGTTGTCTACCCGCTTTTAAACAGAGGCTATTTTTTTGTACTGTCTTGATTTATGCCCGTGTTTTGCGGCGTTGTAGTCTGTTGTTTCCTGGGTGCACGTGTTGGGGTGTCGTTCTTGGTGCCATCGACATAAGTACTCCCTGAGGATCTTACAAGGTCAGTGGGTGGTAGCCTTTCAGCTCTCGTTTCTAGTTGAGCGGGCGATCGGAGAAGAGAGTGCCTTTGTGCGTGGCTGTGGTTTTTTTGGGGGGGGGATGAGAAGAGCTTAACTCATCCTCGATGTTGCTGGAGCGTTTGGTGTTGTGGTCAATGTGTACTGTGAAAAGACGTGCGGGCGTCCCTTTTTTGCCTGGTATTTAGTGTTATGAACACTCATCGAAGGCGGATGCTGACAGGCGTTTTTAAAACTTGTGGTCGAATTATGGTTGATGCGGAGATTCGTTTCTCGTTAAAAACCTGTTTGGATGGTGGTGATCGCCCAATTGGAGACCGTGGGTGTCTTTCTGCTGAGCTCTTGAGGGCATCGGAAGAGAGCGGCCCTTTCCACTGTGATTAACCGTTCACTTTTGTGCATGAGCGAAGCATTTCCGACCCATGCATGTTTTAACGTTCGATGTGTGTGTTTTTTAGCTTCATCCTGACTTAGTCTTTTTTGTCGCTGAAAACTAATATTTTGAGCTGCTTAAACATATGCCCCTTTTTTTGTTGACGTACTTTGGATGGAATTACTGTTGTAAACTTGTATTCTGTTAACGGCGAAAACGCCGATATGAACTTTAAAAGCACTCGATGTGTAGTAGGGGTTTGTTAGGCTGATCAGCAAGTATTAGATCACTATCTTCACGACTGTAATTATAAATCATGGGGAGTATGACCTTGTCTGGAGGCAACCCGGGATGCCACCAACCCACACATCAAATTTGCCTTTACTCGTATGTCTGAGCCAGTCTAGCCAGAAAACACACCTGGCAAATCTTTTGCGCTACAGACCCAAATGACATACCACAATGGTGCTGTGGGGGAGTCACCAAATATGACTCCTCAACCTACCCAAACAAGCATTTACAATGCAATGGTCTCGGCATTGGTAAAGTTAGAGCTATTGGCATTGCTCATGACATTATTTTTGTTTATCTTTTTGTTTTTAAAACATTTAAAGAAACGGCATTGTCACGAGCAATGCCAATAGCTCTAACTTTAACAATGCCGAGACCGTTGCATTGTAAATGCTTGTTGCTCCATGCTCTCGCTACTTTGCTGATCAGGTATTGGGTCTTTTCTAGTCACAAGGGGGTAACCTTGCTGTGCTCACGTTCTCTAGCCTGGTGGATGGAACTGCGCCGCAAACCAGTTTTGATCTTGCTGTCTGCTGCCCCCTGGTGGCTAGACAAAACATACCGGTGCCGAATTGTCTTATTCAAACGCACTTAAGGGACCAAATTGCTACTCGTCTCAGACCTAGAAGTCACTGTGCTGCGAACTGGTTCGGGTTTTGCCATCTGCGGTCATGTGGCACAGTGGGCAGGGGCCCATTTATGGGCATATCCGTAACACTTGGGACGTCTACTGCGAAAAACAATACATTTGACAAGTCATTTGTTCTTGTAACGTACAGAGTCGTCAGAAGAGCTCAATGTGCTTCGTGCCGCCAAACTTCTGGATTCCGCATGTACCAATGCAAGGTTCTGTTAATTTGGTTTGTCCCTGAATGCTTTTAAATATTTCTACCCATCTCAATTCACGTACTTGATCCACATGCTATATCATTCCTTTTTTAAATGCTTTGCTACTTTTAATTCATTCAAAAGTGTAATCTGCAATCAAGAGCATTAGCAATAACGAAACACAGCATCAGGCACTGTAGACACTGCTTAAGATGTCAGGTGACTGTCGTTATTTTTTTGCTAATGATTATTTAACCCGTGTGCAAGCACTTACTCAAACAATGAGAGCTATTTTAAAATGTATCACTATTTTTACCCTTCCGTAACAGTACTCAAGAAAATGCTTAATGTCCGTGGTAAAATGCGTTATTTAAAAAAGAAAAAATAGCTTAACTAACTCTCCTAGAATTTCTGCAGTTGTGGATAAGCCACGTCACCGGTTGCTTCTCTTTGCGTCTTCTGCCACTATAACTAGTAACAAGCATTTGCAATGCAATAGGTCTCACATTTGCCAGAATTTTTTTTTTTTTTTTTTTTTTTAAAAACCTTTATTTCGGTAAATGCACATTACACAGCGTCTGCCTACAACCCCTCGGGGCCGGCCGCTATGACATTGTAGAACATAAAACAATAATGTCAGGATAAGAAAAGGTTTAATTTTATGATTTTGTCGAGTACAATGTAGTGAACTACGAAAAGAGTCGAAGCTGACACTGACCAGGAGAGACATCACCGTTCACGGAGCACCCAGAAGGAGGCGTTATATAGGAAGGCATTTGTAAGGAAACAGGTGGCCACCATCCAGGAACTAAGAGCAAACACTATACCACAGAATGATAGAACACAATAAACTCCCTACTAACACTGAGCCCCGACCCCGAAGAAACAAAGAAACATAAAAGAGAGAGAAGCCGAAGAAGAAGAGAGAAAGAAAGAGAAAGAGGGCCATAGAGACGAAGAAAGGACATAGAACACATCCCATCCCCCCACCCTGCATACCAGCGGAAGGCCACGGCCCACCCCCCCCCAATAGGCATGCCTGTCGCCCCAAATGAACCCCAAGTAGGAAAGAGAGTCTGGCGAGTGGGAAAGAACATCCCAGTCTCCGACTCCCTGAGAAGGCAGGAGGAGGAAATTTCACATACTCCCGGTCACCACAGCCCCATAAGCATCTCCCACCCTGAATATCATCAGCACAACTGAAGTAGCAAGCAAAGCAGCAGGTGGGGAGACTCCATTCCAAATGTGCGAATAAATCAGATAATTAGCAGTCCCGTCCTAGTCCCCGCCCGCCAATACGTACAGCAAACTAAAGGGAATCGCCCAGCCCTGGCCCGATCCTAAGTGGCCCCACAGATCCACCCCCGCAATCAACAATGGCAAATTACACACATGCGGCACAGCAGATACATAGACAAATATTCTAGTCCGGGTCATGCCAGGCGGTCAGGCAGGATCATCAAGGGAGGCAACATCAGCCCTGGCCAGAACGCTGAAACCCCACCAAGCATGGCCACCGCTGGGAGTGTACCTCAGGCAGAACAAAGGAGCAAGATGGCCGCTCCCGGCATAGAAGACGCAGAGGGAGAGGAAGCGAGAGTTCCCAATCATAGACCATCACCACATCGATAGTGACCAACACAGTTTTCCCCACAGAACGGCACACACTCCGGCGATGTTGAGGAAGCCGTGGCAACACTTGCAGAGGCAGAGTTTCAGCTTGTAAAGTGGAAGGGAACTTTGTATCTGCAACTTTGTCATTAAAAGAACACTCGACACTGTAGCCAGGGAGAGGACGTTCCACAGTATCCCCCTGTCGCCACATTGTATCCGCCTCGGAGGGAATGAGAGGCATTGGGGGGTCAGACAACCGCAGTAGTTCCCTGGATGGCATAGCGGCATCGATCTTCCGCTCCAGTTCTCGAGTGTTTTGGCACCATGTCGCCCTCAAGTCTTCCAGGGCTAGAAGGATATCACCATAGGTCAGGTCTGCTCCCCGCTTCCGCATGTCGGCAGCATGGAAAGGCGCCACCGGGACACCCTCCAGCTCGACAGGAGGCAGGAAAGCTTGCGTCAGGGATATGGAGGCTTCCGTCTTTCCGGCGAGGCAGACCGGCACCGCCACCATGTTTGCAGTTAGCCCACATCGGAGGGGTGAGGGCGTCTCCATAGGACGGAGGAATAGTAGTTAAGGCAAGAAGAGTTACTGCTCGCTATACGGAGCTCACACGATGGGAGAGCCCTCGGCTGTATTGCAATGCGGGTGGTGGGCGCTCTAAAACGGATACCGCTCTGACCGCTGGTAGCAGGACAAAGGAAGGTTCGCCAGCCCGGACCCAATTATACAGGAATTCTCTCCGTCGCGAAGAAGGCTCCGCCAAGCCGCCCACTCCACCTCCGGTCACATTTCCCCAGGCGCTGGTCCAGCCCCAGGTCGTCTCACCGTACGTGATAAGCGGTGTCCGGCGGCGGTGGTCGGGCCAGAGTGCGTGGGCAAAGTCCAAAGTCGGCAAACTCTATGAATCCTCGACCAAAAAAGCCGGCGGGGACATCGGAGGAATGCGGAAAGTATCAGCACATTCGTGGTTACATTTGCGCGCGCCGTAGGCAGGATTAAAGATCAGGATGTCATGTAAACAGCAGACGGGCTGCGGAGCCGGGAGCTCAGACGTCCTGTCCGTCCGCCATCTTGGCTCCTCCTCCACACATTTGCCAGAATTTACCGAGAATGATGCTTTCTGATGCCGCTGACCTCTGTTTCTGTCCTTCTGAGAAGGCCCCGACCCTCAGTCCGCATCCCGATTTACCGGCCAACCTTCCTGGGGTGCTCGCTGCACATTACTCTACTCACTTGCCCTCATTACCCCTGAGTTACGGTTGCGGCGGGAGGGGGAGTGACACTCTTGCCCCCTTTTAAAACACGCGAATACGGGCCCTGTCCTCTTGCCGCCGCACTGCATAGATCACACCCCCTTTGCATTCTGTGTTTTTGAGATTATTGGGGACCATCTGATTTTATACATCAAGGACACAATGCCAGTACCTGACCTCAAGATGGCCGCCTCAGTGGGTTGCTCCATGATGCTCTACTACTCCTGGACAATATAACTGGCCTTCGACCTTGTTCTTGATCACAGCCCTCACCTGCCCTTGATCCTGCTCACTCTTCTGGACTTTGAAAAGTAAGTAAAGTAAAGTAAAGTAAAGTAAAGTAAGAAAAGTAAGAGCCGCTGAGAGACTCTGAAGAAGGAACCCATCCACAATCAACCTCTCCCAACTCAGGAAAGAACGCAGTAACTACAAAAACACATAATCAAGGAGAAAGCCTCCTTCTTCCGGAACGCACTAGACAAAGCCAAAAACCGCCCCAAAGAACTTTTCAACATCATCCAGAAACAGACCTCCAAGCCCACCAAAGTTAACCCCCCTGCCTCCAAACTCCAGTGTGACAACCTGGCCAAATTCTTCGATGACAAAATCTCCAATATTGAGCTCTCCCTAGACCACCACCCTCAATCCCAACACGGCAAATCCTCCCCCCTAATGGAACCTCACCCTTCTCCAGCCCTCAACATGCTCCCCGAAGCCGAGACCGCTCCTCTGCCGACCCCCAAAACCACCCCTCACCCTAGTCCCCCATCCCATCCCAAGCGGTGGAAAGACTTCAATCCTCTCTCGGAAGAGGACATCTCTAATGTGATTGCCAACTCCAAACCCTCCGACCATTACGCAGACCCTCTGCCTGCCTCCTTAGCTAAGAACCTCAACCTCACCCTAACCCCTCTCTGGACTAAGATTATCAACAGCTAACTAAACAACGGATTGATGCCCGACTGCCTCAAACAAGGCCAAGTCACCCCCCCTTCTAAAAAAACGGATGCTGACCCAAATGACCTCAAAAACCTTAGGCCCATCACCAACCTTCCTTTCCTAGCCAAAAACCTGGAGAAATGTGTTCTCTCCCAACTGAACCAACACCTGGAATCTAACAACCTACTTGACTCACACCAATCCGGGTTTAGGAAGGGATGCAGCACAGAAACCGCTATACTGAGTATGACCGACGACATTCACAACTCCTTTGACTCCAACAGATGCTGCCTACTTGTCCCCCTCGACCTTTCAGCTTATTTTGACACGGTTGATCACAAACTTCTCTTAGACGCCCTACAAAAACGTGTCGGAGCAGATTGCATTGTCCTAAAATGGTTCTCCTCATTTCTACATAACCGCTCCCAACTCATAAAAATCAAAAACTCAATGTCCGACACCTCCCCCTAAACTCGAGGTGTCCCTCAAGGCTCAGTCCTCTCCCCCACACTCTTCAACATTTACATGGAACCGCTCACTGCCATTCTAAAACAAGCTAGCATCGCCTACCACCTCTATGCTGATGACACCCAACTCTACCTTGAGATCTCCTCCCTCAATGACATCCTCCGCCTCAACTCCACCCTTTCAAAAGTAGAAAATTACCTAACTATTAATCACCTCAAACTCAACCAAGAAAAAAACGAAATCCTTGTCTTCTCCAATCACGAACAACCCCCTCAGATCCAAGAATGGATAAACAACCTTGACTCCCTAAACTGCAAACTCACTCCAGCAAACACAGTCAAATCACTAGGGATCTCTCTAGACTCAAGCCTCAACATGAGTTCGCACATCAAATCCACAGCAAAAGGCGCCCTATACAACCTAAAACTCCTCAACAAAATCAAACCTTTTATACCCCCCAATGACCTAAAAACTGCAACCCAATCCCTAGTTCTGTCCAGACTTGACTATGGCAATGCCACACTAACTGGGACAGCAAAAACACATGCAGCCCCCCTGAGAGCCACCCTAAATGCAGCAGCAAGAATGGTCTCAGGTACCAAGAAACATGACCACATCACCCCTGCATTACAGGCCCTAAAATGGCTACCCATCGAAGCACGCTGCGCCTTCAAAACTGCCTGTCTCACCAATAAAGCCCTGCACACAGGCAAACCGGACTACCTAGCTGCCAAACTCACAAAAGCTGGACAATCAAGAAACCTAAGAAGCTCCAACTCGCTCCTCCTAATCCCCCCAAAGAGTCACAAACAAAAAGCCCTCTCCCGCTCTTTCTCTGGAAATGCCCCAAAAATCTGGAACTCTCACCCTACCCACATCAGGACTAATCCCTCCTTCACGATCTTCAAGAGACAACTAAAAGAACTTCTCATCAACCGCCATCTCTATGCATCTGGCCAATGACCTCGATCTTTTTGGCCACCAAATCACAAATGATACTCGCTGTACTGTTTTTTATGTTTTTCTATTCATTTATGTTGTAAAGCGCTCTGATACCCCCGGGTCTTGTAAGCGCTATATAAAACTCCGAAATAAATAAATAAAATTGACTCTGGGATCTTTCCCGTTACTGTGGAGACTTAGCTATTTGACCGATGCCCGGTGGAGCTACCTGATAGCTAAAGAGGAGATGGGCTGGGGACTCCCCCTCGGTTGTCACCTACCCAGCCGGACTTTGGTCAGACTTTCTTTAGTCTCTCCGTCGAAACCCCTCCCACCCCTTCACCCCACCCCCTTCTCTCTCTATGCTCCTTTCTTCTCGTCTTCTTTAATATTTTTCCGAGAAGACCTAGCTATTTGGCTGATGCCCGGTGGAGCTACCTGATAGCTATTGAGGAGATGGGCTATGGACTTCCGCCTCGGCCGTCACCTACCCAGCCGGACCTTGGACAAACTTTCCCTTCATCTCTCCAACGTATCTCCCCCAACTCCTTTTCCCTACCCCCTTACTTTCTTCACTCCATGAACCTCGTCCTCTGTGCGACTTAAATGTTTTTACTGGTATATTCTGTATCTTGTAACGGATGTAATTTTTGCTACTTTGTGGAACCTTATGTAAAGCGCTCTGATACCTTCTGGTCTAGCCAGCGCTATATAAAACTCTTTAAATAAATAAATAAAATTTGCGAGATTTTTAACTATTGGCATTGTAAATGACAATGCTTTCTATTTATATGTTTAAAAACCTGCAATAATAAAAGGCATTGTTATTTGCAATACCAACAGGTCAAAGTTTTGAAAATGCGAGACCTTTTCCATTGCAAATGCTTGTTTTCCCTGCCAGAAAGGAGCTCTGGCCTCCTCCCTCTGTTTCTGTGTCACAGAGGGGTTTAGGTCTCCTTCCGCTCCCTGAGGGTCCTAATTCTTGGGGGGGAGGGGATCTCTCTATGCTGCTTCTAGTGTCTAGGTTCCCTCCAAAGAGCTCAGGTCTTTCCTTCCGCTGCTTGAGGGTCTTCTTTCTGAGTCGAGGTGGCGAGCCAGTTAGCTCGAGCCAGGCTCGAGCCTGAACCCTGGCTGTGATTCAGGTCGAGTCCATAACTAGCCGAGCTTTCATATGACTTCTGTCTGCCTCCCTCCTGTAGCGCGTCGCAGCCTGATATACAGAGGCCCTGCGCAGCGCTGAAGTTACCACACAACACTCTGTGTATCGTTAGTGTCGGGAAGACCCCTAGCGGTCTTCCGGCGTTTATTTATCTCCTTAGGACGAGCCCACCCGAGGAATGCATGCCAGTGTAACAAAGTATAGAAGAGCCCGGACGGCTCTCTACATCCCAACTTTTCTTTAGCACTTGTCCATCATAGCTGGCATGCTCACGGGGACGTGCACACAAAGTCCTTGAACTTCTGGCTTGGGACAGGGTTCGGCCGGAGACCATAGTTCTGGCTCCGAGAGTTGGAACTAGCCTCTGCTTGAGCTGGAACATTTGATGATGGGACAATTACAAGGCCATGGTTCGACGTCTCTGGGGCAGAGGCAGTCATGCCATCTCTTGTTCCCTGGGACTCCTGTAGGGAAACTGTTGGGCTTGGTGAGCCGATATCGGCATGACTCGCGGTCTCGCCGGACACGTCGAGCTCTTCAGAGTCAGTTGTTGACCCTTGAGCTTTCTTGAAACATGCGACGTTCCGGGTAACCACCTGATTGCCCCTTTGGGCAGAGATCATTGTTCCTTGAACGCGGACCACAGTCCACACCTCCAGCTCGTATGCCTTCCGGAACTTCCAACCGGGGTATCTGTCCTTGACCACCACGCAATCTCCCACTTTCACCTGTGGTGCTTGGGCTCCTCTGGCTACACTGGCCTTTTGATTCGTCTCTGCCCTCCTGGTTTGTACGGGTGCATCGTCTCTCTCCGGAGGCTTCCATGCCGGTTCCGTTGCAATGCTATCCCATGGGGCCCTCTTGAAGAACAGATGCGACGGTGCGCAACGGGTGGTGCTATGAGGGGTCTGTCTGTAGGCATCCAGAAACTGGTTCAGCACGGAGTCTGCATCTTCCTCCGGATCCACGGCGATGCGCAGTGCCCCGTTGAGGGTCCGCATGAAGTGCTCTACCTCTCTGTTAGCCTGTGGCCACAGTGGAGTGATGTTCCTGTGATGAATCGCCTTCTTCTCAAGGTACGCTTGGAACTCCCGGCCTTGAAAAGGGTGCCCGTCAGACCGGATCTCCTCTGGTAGGCCCATGAGTGCAAAGATCTTGTCCTTTTTACGTACGTGAACGCTGTTGATGCGATCAGTTCCACAATTGGGAATTTTGAAAAGGAGTCCACTAGCACCTGTGTGTGGCGGTATCCGGGAAGCTTCCAAAATCGATGCTAACCTTGGACAAGGGTATTTCGCTCAGCTCTTTGGTGATGACTGGCGCAGGTGCGGGGTCACTGCCGGTGATTGTGCAGGAGTGGCACTGTTGTATCTTGTCTTCCACCATGGTGTCCATTCCTGGGAACCATACCTTATTCCGCAAGAATGCTTTGGTTTTCACCATCCCCTGGTGCCCAAAATGTGCTAACATTACAAGCCTTTCTTGCAGCACTTTTGGGATGACGATGACATGCCCTCTCAGTACGACCCTGTGCTCTCCTTCGCTCAGCTTGCTGCGGATCCTCCAGAGTTGCTGCCGGGCATGGCTTTCTTCGGCGATGAGTGGCAGGGCACCATCCAGGAAGCAGGCCCACCCTTTGTTCACTAAGGCACTTTTGACTTTTGCTAGCGTTTCATCGTTGGCTGTTGCCAGCCCAATTTCCTCCAGCGTCATTGCTCTGGGACACGCTTCATAGGTGATCATTTTGACAAAGGCTTCCGAGTATGCATCATCTGTGTGGGGGTATTTGGTGTCCGTCGTCTCAGGGTGTCTGGAGAGATAGTCCGCTGGATTGTGAGCCCCTGGGCGGTATACGACCTTGAAGTTGTATGCCTGCAGCTGTACGGCCCACCTTTCGATCCTTGGGGGTGCTAGTCTTGATGATCCCGCAAACAGCGGAAGTAACGGCTTGCGGTCCATTACCACATGGAACTCTTGTCCGTAAAGGTGCAGATGGAAGTGCTGGCACGCCCACTTTATTGCGAGGGCTTCTCTTTCTATCTATGCATACCTTGTTTCAGTGTCCGATAAGGCCTGACTGGCATAGGCAACCGGCATCTATGTCTCCTGGTTGTGTTCCTGGAGAAGGACTGCTCCCAGGCCAACAGGGCTGGCATCCACGACCAGTTCTGTGCATCGCCCTGGGTGGAAGTATGCCATTACTGTTTTGTCCATCAGTGCTGACTTGATGGTGTTGAACGCCGTGTTTGCTGCTGCAGTCCACTCCCAGGGTTGGTCACTAAGAGTGAGGGTGCGAAGAGGTTCAGACAGAGAGTTCAGATTCAGTATGAACCTGCCACAGTAAGTGGCCATTCCAAGGAAGCTGCAGACTTCTGTGGGTGTCTTCGGTGTGCTGGCGCCCGGATGGCCAATGCTTTCTTGGGATCCACCCTCAGCCCTTTGCGTGTAAAGATGTATCCGAAAAAGTCTATGGATTCCTGATAAAAGGAACACTTTGCCTTGTGGAGAGTCAGGCCGCTGAAGGGTGGCTCGGAGGTGAGTGTGATGAACTTCAAGGGTGTTCGTGAACACCAGGATGTTGTCACTTAGATTGATTACGCCTTGCAGGCCGGACAGGGCTTCTCGGATGGCGTTTTGGAAAACCTCCGCCACTGACGACACCCCGAAGCTAAGTCTCTTGTACCTCCTAAGGCTCAGGTGGGTAGAGAACGTGGTAATATACCTACTCTTCGGCTCTAGTTCAAGCTGGTGGTATCCAGCGTTCAAGTCCAGTTTTGAAAACCACATGGCGCCATTTAGGTCCGCCACTATGTCATCCATGGTGGACGTGAGATGACGCTCCCTCTTGACCGCATGATTCGGAAGTCTCATGTCCGCGCATAGTTGGATGGCTCCCGGTTGTTTTGGTTTCCGGGCAACGACTAGCGGGGATACCCATGGAGTTGGGCCAGACACCTTCTCTATGACGTCTAGCCTTTTTAGTTCTGCTTCCACTGAGGGTGGAGATTAAGTGGCACTCTTCGATGTTGAAGAGCAGTCGGTCTGACCGTGGTGTCGATGTGAAGTTTAAACTGCTTCCCCTTCAGCTTCCCCAGACCCTTGAACAACTTGGGGAACTCTTTTAAAAAAAACAAATGTAATAACATTTTATTGATTTTAACAAGAATAACAGTGGTTACAGAGCAGTATATATGGATACACATATATCAATTCCGATACATCATGCAGGTTCTTAACACAAACCAAAACCGGTACAAGGGTGCACAAAGTTACAAGAGGTGAATAGCACAGCTGACAGTCAATTACAATAGGTTCAGTACCTCCACTATCTCTGAAACATCTCTCCTGGCCTCAATGGGCCCATTTAGTGGCTGTGAGGGTACTGGTGTGGCTGCAGTATCGGTGTGTTCTGGAGGTACAAGTGTAGCGGTTGGCATATATCAAGGGGTCTCGCCATAGGCAGCTGTAGTTGCGCATAGTTATTACTGTTTGTGTTACAGTGTGTCATACTGCGCAACCACGACTTAACTGTAGGTGTGCGCTTATTGCCACAATTGATCGCCACTTCCCGCTTAGCAATAAGCAATGCAATGGCATCAAATCAACGTTTGGATTTGGGGAGGTCATGCGTGTACCCAAGGAGCGCCATTAGTGGCATGGGCGTGACATCAAAGTCTATAATTTTGGCGATTTCCATGAAAACTGCTGACCAATAGCTGCCTATCTTTACGCAGATCCAAGTGAGATGTGTGAAGTCCGCATCAGGGGAGCAGCATTTCGGACATAAATGCGACCTAGATGGATTAATGCAGTGGAGCGCACTCGTGATTTGTACGCCCTCAAAAGAAATTTAAAGTGTAACAATTTATGCCTATGATTCGGTGAGACTCCATGAATTTGCGCACAACATCTGATCCATTGTGTGTCGGTAATGGGGTGCCCCAAATCACGCTCCCAAGCCCCTCTTATCCCCGCATCTCGGGAAGGCAACAAGGCCACTGCAGCCTTGTAAATTCTAGCCACAAGATGTGTGCCATCCCCATCCTTAATGATACCCGTTAAAAGAGGGAACCCAGGGGGTTCCAACGGGTAGCTGTACATAGTAGCTTTCAGAGCACTCTGCAACCTCTGAAGCACAAATTTATGCATAACATTTGCATCATGGAAACGGGGGTCCCCATTGTGGGAGAACACATGTCCTTTTGGGAAGGGGTCCCTGAAGGTCACCAAGTGAAATTTAGCTAGTGTGCGTTTCACAAGTGTTTCCTGCAGTATGGGGATCCAACCATTTCCCGCCACTGGCAGTGCAGATGAATAGAGAATCCTTGAGCCGGTGAGTTTCAATAGTTTATGCCATGCCCAACTAGTAGTAGATAATGATCGTTAGGGTCACGCGGGTAACCTACTGGCAACAGGAACCCGAGGATCGCAGGAAGAGCCAAGTCAGCCTCTGCCGGTAATATGGGATACGAATAACAGCTTAGGGAACTCTTGCAGGATGGCCTTGGCATGGGAGTCATGTATCTGGTTGGCAAAGAAAACCAGGCCTAGGTCCTCCACCGTGTGGCAGCTGAGGAGGGTTCCTTTCTTCCCTTCCGTGTTGTGGAAACGGGTCATCGTGGTGTGTCTTTGATTACACCTCTGAGGGGGAGTGGATGGGTCCCTCAATATGTGAATATCCTGGCTTTTGTGGGTGCAAGTGGGGGTCGTGGAGACAAACGCTCATATTGGTCCGAATCCATAACGTTTGCGGATGCCCCGTGTCGATTAATGCTTTGACCGTGGATCCTTCCACTTTGACAGAGCACATCGGGGGAGGCCGTCTATGCTTGTCTGACCAGCTGACGAAGTATATGACAAACACGTCGTCGTCCAGGGCGAAGCTGCGCCCTTGTGGCAGGCTGTCCTTTAATGTCTGAGGGTCGTTGAGTGACATCTGTTGCAACTGTTGCATCGCTCCCCGAGGTCTGTCATAAGCTTGTCGAGATCGGTTGCTCCTACACACCTTGGCAAAGTGGTTACGCTTTCTGCAATGGGAGCAGATCTTCCCCTTTGCTCCGCATACTCCTGTCGGCGGGTGGTCCATGCCACAGTTGCCGCACATTCCACTCGGTGGTGGCCGTGGCGTGGGGCAGAAGGTATTCGGGCGCCGTTGTATGGCATCGACCCGCTCTTCTTTGATGGGTGCACACCTGGGACCATGAGATGCTTTGGGGCTTCCGTGTAGGGCCGCCTCCACTTCCTCCGCCCGAGCATCCGAGAGCTCATGGGATCTGGCCAAGACAAGAATCTCGTCTAGGGATATTGCGGGTTGTTGGAGTATCAATCTCTGCAGTAGCACGGAGCGACACCCCTGGATCACTTGCACGCGTATCTCTTCTCTCTGATCGGCAAAGGTGCACGTGCTTGCCAACCTACGCAGCCGTGCATAAAACATGTCCACGGATTCAGTGTCAGACTGTTTTGCCTGCCGTAGGTGGAATCACTCAAAATCAGGGTAGAGCTGGGGGTCAAAATGCTTGTTGAGCACTTCAACAGCTGCCTTGTAGTCCTCCTCGTCCCCCGTGTCGGGCAACGTTTCGAAAAGGTCATAGATTTCCGCGCCACCATAGTATATGAGCAGCGACCTTTTCACTGTCCCATCAGTTTCCTTCGTACCTTTAAAATAGTGGTTCAGGCGCCCTGTCCACGCCTTCCAACGCGGGGCCGCCGTGGCGAGGTCCGCGGTTTCGCTGAAGGGAGGCAGTGTGGAGACGGCAGCGTGGCTGTGCACCTGAGGTGGGGCGTTGGTACCTCTCTGTGGTTCACCCTCATCAGCCTGCGGGGCTGCAGCGCCTGCAGGTGGCGGCGTGCTCATGGTTTCAACGGTGCGTGGATGCAGATGCAATGTCTTGACTGCACGTGGATTATGCAGGCAGGTCACCCTTCTCGCCCTCTGGGCCTAGGGGTCTGACGTAGCCCAGTCTGCGGCACACTCTTGGCGGGCCTGGGGCGTCAGTAGATGATTTGGGCCCTCCCTTCGGAGAATACAGTTTCCCTTAGACTTGGAGCGGGGAAGAGGCAGTTCAATCCCCTCTGAGGCTGTCTTGGTTTAGTCTCCTCCTACTGGGGCCCAGTTGACATGTGGGTTGCAGGGCTGGCTAGATCTTAGCCTCATACAGGCTCTCTGGTGACTCACCCGGGTCTTCAGATTAGCGCTGTGGCAGCGAGCTGGTCAGCACCTTCAGTGCGCTCCCACATGATGTCTGGGAGCGTGTATGCATGCACTGCGGAGAACTGGAGGCACGCTCGGCGTCGCAGCCAATCAGGGCATGGTCCTTCTGCAGCTCACCGTTCCGCGCTCCTTTCCGCTCACTAGCGGCGATGACGGTGGCGGTCGCACGCCTTCCCAGCACCAACGGGAGGCACAGCGGGAGACCAACGTTGGGGGCGAGGAAAGGGCAGCCCCAGGGTGACAGCAGCGGCCTCACGAGTGGCACCACAGCCCCTCAGCAACAGAGCAGCGTAGGCAGGAGCCGCCAGCACTGCAGGTAGGGTGATTGAGGCACCGGACTTCGACCGGCCTCGTCGCCAATGTAGTGCGTCGCAGCCTGATATACAAAGGCCCTGCTCAGCGCTGAAGTTACCACACACCACTCTGTGTATCGTTAGTGGAGGGTAGACCCCGAGCGATCTTCCGGCATTTATTTATCTCCTCGGGACGAGCCCCCCAAGGAGTGCATGCCAGTGTAACAAAGTATAGTAGAGCTCGGACGGCTCTCCACACCTCCCTCCACCCAGGATGTGGCGTTACCAGGTGCAAACGGCACCGATTGGAAATGTGGGGACAGGGGCGGGGGCAGGAGGGGGAGAGGACGCGTGAGGTAGGGGAGAGGATGCGGGAGGGGGGAGGATGTGGGGGAAGCAGCTAAGAAAACATTTAATTAAAAACATACCTTTTTGCCGCTTCCTTGCACATCTCTCCTCTGTAGTCCTCCCTCACTCGGAGTGGGCCACAAGAAGCACACCCAGGCTCCCAGTCAGCCAATAACACTGCCTTAGCAGCATTGTGATTGGTCTGAGCGCCGTTTTTCGGCGCTCAGACGCTGACTGGAGGCCTGGACATGTTCTCCATGTTGGCTGCGATGCAGCCTGCATGGAGAACATGCGAAGGGCTCATGACTGTTTTAGGCAGCCCGAGAGGGCCGTCCACGCAGTTATTGCGCACTTTAGGAGGTTGCAACCACTCCTCCACTTCCTCCGCCCCCTCACACAAAGCTGTGGGAGGAAGTAGGAGAAAATAAAATGATAATAATGTGAGTTATTATCATTTTATTTTCTCTTGCTTTCACTGCAAAAAAGCCTTAGTGGAGGAACCGCCACTGGGTGTTACAGACAATGCTGCCGACCACGTTTGAGTCTCGGTGTCAGCTCAACACCCTATGGTGATGGGCAAATCACCTAACCCCCTGCCTATAGAAAATTAATGTGAAAGTGTAATGTAACTTACTCTCATGTAACGCTAGAGTTCCAGCCGTATAAAAATGTATAACCATGCACAAGGAAGTAAAAATAAAGTAAAGCCATAACCTACGGAAAGTCGAACTGGTTGATTTGTACAAAGTGAACCCAGAGACTTGGATGAATCGCAACTTCCGAGACTAAATGATATGATCTGAGGCAAATATTTAATTTCACCAAAACATTTTTTCTTCGTTGTTACGTATGAAAGCCCTTTCAACTGTGTGAGTTCAGAATACCAGTTGCACAAAAACCTACTGTGCTTCATTTGACTGTAATGTTACTCTATAATAATCTGGGACACCTACAGTGTATACATCACAATAGTCTTGCCGATCAGTCCACTAGCGATTCATATTTAGAAACTATTAGTTAATAAGTACGTCTCGGTGCAATGCTGTAATGAGATTTATTAATGTCAAAGGTTCACATATTAAAGAAATACACTTTCGTGAATTTTGAAGCGGTTTTATCACATTTGACGCGAAGGTTGTTGCGTGGTTTACACAGCAAACATTTTTAGAGCTCGGCACGTGCACAAGCTCTAAGATCCGAGCCAGACCCTTTCCTCGCTGTCCCTGGAATTCTGTTGGCTCGCTCACCTCTGATTCTGAATGAAAGAGAGACTCTAGCCTGCTGCCAGTTTATCGACTGAGGAGACTCAAGAATTGCAGCCACTTGAGGTTTGTGCCCTGCTCCCGCCTCTATACCCTGCCCGAGCCACCCCCTACTGCAGGGACAATGGGGGAGGGCGGCACTGCCCCGGCCACTTGGTACTCCAGGGCTTCTGCAGTGATGAGTCACCCTGCATGTGAGGGGGCATATAGTAGCCTGAGCAAGTGCTTGAAAGCTCCTCAGGAAACAAACACGTGAGGCACTGGTATGTGCCGAGCAAACATCTCACATCTCACCACCCTGTACACAAAACCTCATTGTCCTGTATCACAAATGTCAGCACTGTGCTTACTGTAGTGGGTCAGAAGTCCTGTGCTCCGGCCAGTCTGCCGGATATTGTACACACGTCATCCGCAGGCCAGGCATGGCCTGCGGTGTTAAATAAAAGGGGAGGAACCGCATGTGGTTAATATCCCAATACCAGCTAACTGTGTGTGTGAAGTCTGTTCTGATTTGTCCCCCCCTCTCTAGTATCCCCTGACCCTGAAGCCTACCTGCCCAAGCCCCGCAGTGCCAAAGGTGGGACAGCACACTGGCGACGAGGGGGTCCGGGATCCACGCTCCACGCCACTTGCCCTGCTTCCAGGCTGACGTCAGCGCCTTCTACAGCTGCAGCGTTGGTCGTCATAAGGCCCGCTGCGACACACAGTGATGGAAGAGCGGTGCGCGCATCGGCTGTCGTAGGGTGAGTGCTGCCACCAACAGAGGGCTCCCAGCATCCTGGCTACCTTGCAGTGACACCCAGCATCACCCCTCCGCCTTTCCCCATCTCGAGGAGTCTCGCCCTGCATGCGTATGATGCCGCGCCAACTGGTGAGGACTGTCTACATCCGCGGGGAAGGAGTGGAAAGCCAGCAGACGGCCATACGCTCTTGTTCTACGCGAGTGCTCCCCAGAAGGGGAATCTGGGCAACGTGGAAGTGGCACAGTGACCACATGGCAGTGGAGCACCTGGAAAAACAATAAAGAACAAAAGGGAAAATACCTCTGGTGAGAAAGAACGATAAAGCAGCAAGGTGTGAAGGACAACACAAAGTGCAACTGAAAAGGTGGGAAGGAAATGAAAAAAATAAGAAAAAAATAAACTATATAACATGAGAGAAGTGGAGAAAGACATCTACAGACAAGCAGACAAGTAGAAAAGCCAAGGTAGTACAAGAAAGGGTTACAGTACAACGGATGCATGGCGGATGAAGACCGGTCCCAGGCCCAGCAAAGTCCCAGTGCAACATGCCCTCACCAGGGTACCACTTCCCTTCAGTAAGTTGGAAGACCTGGCGACAGCGTCCCCAAGGTGGAAGATCTGGATAGAACGACTAAACAACTACTTTGTAGCCAAAATGGAGACTGACGGGGCAGTGAAAAGGTCGCTACTCCTCCACTATGCAGGAGATGAGATATTCAAGCTCTTCAAACACCTGCCAAACACAGGTACATCCGCGGATTACGAAGCTGCGGTAGCGGCCTTAGATGCCCATTTCGACCCACAACTCAACCCTGATTTTGAACGACTCAAGTTGCGTCGGGTGCGCCAACGAGAAGGGGAGTCGATCGATGCGTTCTATGCCCGCCTGCGCGAGCTGGCCAGCACGTGCATGGCAGATGACCAGCAGAAGGAAATAAGGGCCGAGATCATTCAAGGGTGCCGGGACAAGAGGCTGAGAGGCCTCATCTTGTGCCAGTCACAGATTGCCCTAGAAGACATACTCATATTGGCGCGGACCCAAGACCTGTTCGCTGCGAGGACAAGCGAGATGGACCAGGCCCTCACGAATACCCAGGATAAATCAGGGTCCATCAAAACAGAGCGTGCTGACGCTCTCCGGTCGAAGACAAGGAGTGACACACCAAAGATCCATCTAGTGATCCCCGCTCCGTCGAACTCCGAAACGGCCCCTAGGGCCCACCTCACATGTCAACCCAGCAGCGCCATCACGCTTCCAGCACATACCACCAGAAGCGTGCCTAAACCCTTAACCTCCTGCTACCGGCCTACCGTAACCCCCACTAGGGTTCACAACACTGATATCGAAACACCTAATATGGCCCAGAACTCTGGTCGAGTTAGCCCCTCCACTTGGTTGCAATTTCAGTCAGACAAAACCGCTCCCACCCTTTTGGCCCCCTGCCCGTAAGGTCTCCCCTCCCATAGGGACGCGGGTCGACCTAGCCCCCTCACTCCATCCCAATAGTTCGCCTGCTACCAGCCCTCAGCCCGCCTGAACCAACCACTAGGCTACCTGCACATACCATCAGAACCGCTCCCTGGCAAATGGCCCCCGGTTTACCAGAACATACCTCTCTTGGAGATATTGATATTCTCCACCATAGATCCTCCGAGTTAACACTGAGCATCCACAAATCGATTCTGGACCTAAAGCACCTCCTTCACATCACTGAACTCTCCTTCTCGAATCTATGGCTCTCATAGAATGCGACCCACATCCCCCACACAAAGCCCCTCTTTTACCCTCTACCACTATCCCTGAGACACTTGCGCCCACGCAAGCAACCCTGCCACCTCTCTGAGGAGAACATTCTTGCTCTCCTCCACACCTACAAACCCACCCCTGACACAATTAATCCCTCAGAACTCACTCAGGATGAAGTGGCTGACCTCCTCAGTAGCTACGACTCTGCCTTGACAACCCCATGCTCCTTAGACCTGAGGGGAGAACATCCTATCTGCACGGTTACAACCAATCCTAACAGATCTGCTACCCTCCGCATCAGAGGGGTGGTCAATAGCAACCTAGCTAAAGTTCCCACCTCTGCTTCTACCTTCGACACCCATTCCTACTCCTATCCCTCCCTAGCCGGCCTCCTAATAAACTGCCGATCAGCTGTAAAGCATGCATCTGATGTCGCGACCTCCTCCTGAGTCATAAATCGGACCTAGTGACCTTGACTGAATCTTGGTTCAAGGATTCCTCATCGCCCTACCTAGACCTCTTAGTCCCGCCTAACTATAACATCATAAGGATGGACAGGCACTCAAAGATAAAAGGGGGTGGCATTGCCTGTATCTACCGCTCCAACCTCCTTGTTACGGAACTGCCAGTGGACCCCACGGACTCCTGCGAATACCTCGCACTCGCCATCTCCACCAACACCTCACAGCTGTGCAAACTTCACATCTTTTACCACCCTCCGGACAAGAACGACACCTTTACGGACCTCCTCATGGAAATCATCACAGCCAAGGTGTCTCCAAACTCTAACGACATTTTCCTTGGCGACTTTAACTTGCATTGGAACGATCCTAAGGACCCTCAGGTCAATGCCATCCGAGACTTCTTAGCCAATCAAGCCCTTATCCAAGCCTGCTCCCTCCCTACTCATTCGAAAGGTGCCACCATAGACTGGATCATTGCTAAGGAATCAGCGGTCAAACTTATCTCCATTGATCCTTGTGATTGGTCTGATCACCACGCCATCACCTTCCTCCTGCCCAGCACCCACAAATCATGGACACCTCAACCCGTGATTCCCAAATGATGGGTTAGGGACACCAAGAACCTCGACCACGAGAAACTGGCAGCGTGTTGTGAGTCTGAACCCCCCCTACACAGTGCACATCGGTCACCAACCTAGCGGACCATTACTCCTCCACCATATCTGACATTCTCGATGACCTGGCTCCTCTAAAATTAAAAAGAACCTAGATCAAAGACAGAAATCCCTGGTTCAGTGGATCCCTCAACAAGGAGAGGAGATCCCTACGACAGACTGAACGAATCTGGAAACAACACCCATCTGCAGCACATCTAAAACTTCCTCGACAGGCCAGAAATGCCTACAATAAGAAAATCCTCAACACTAAAAAAGAACTCTTCAGAACTGAACTGGAGAATGCCAAAAATCGACCTCGCAAGCTGTTCGACTTGGTCAAACACCAATACAACAAACTAGCGAAAATCTCCAAAGAAACACCTAAACCCCTAATATCAAGAGAGGATTTCTCTTTCTTCTTTTGCGAAAAAATCTCTGCCCTTGGAATTGAACTTAAATCCGCAACCCACCACCAAAATCAAAATCTGCCAGCTCCACCTCTTCTCTCCGCATTGTCCTCCCAAACCTCACCCAAAAACCTAGCGCACTGGTCCAACTTTAAAATCTATGATGATCACTCTATCTCGAGAATTCTTGCCTCCTTAAAACCGAACATTCACTTAAATGATCCTCTCCCCTCTAACTGTCGCCTCTCAGGCTATCATCCCTTCCTGGACCTCAATAATCAACGCCTCCCTCCTACAGGGCTCAATTCCTGATTCGCTCAAGGCTGGCCAAGTTGTCCCCATCCTAAAAAAAACGACACTGGACCCTGCCTCCGCTGAGAACTATAGACCTATATCCAATATCCCACTCCTTGCCAAAGTTCTGGAAAAATGTGTGCAACAGCAGCTAAGCCTACACATCAACAACTTTCACCTGCTAGATGATTTCCAATCAGGTTTCAGACCTGGACACAGCACGGAAACCGCCCTCCTCCACATTGTGGATTACCCCCTCCAAGCCCTAGACCTAGGCAAAACCTGTCTCCTAATCCTTCTAGACATTTCCTCCGCCTTTGATACGGTTAACCACGAAATTCTCCTAGAACGCCTCAAACTCAGGATGGGGTTGGATGGCACCGTCCTTGAATGGTTTAGATCAGTGGCTCCCAAACTTTTGACTCCTGAGGACCCCCACTGAATCACTACTGGAGGCCGGGGACCCCCAAGCAATTTTTACAAGACACAGACAGCAGAACAACATATTACCTCCACGGGGTGAGCAGTGCAGTTTAGGCATATTTCAGAGAGGCCTCGCGTGGGACCTGATATGACCCTCTCCTGTTAGGAGGCCCACTGCCCCCGTCCCCGGCCAACAACAAACCGCAAAGGCTTCACAGTATAAGAGCTTGATATGTCTGAGTATGAAAGCTTGATAGCAGACAAAATTTACCCAAGGGCTTATGGAAAGTGAGCAATTGGACAGCAGCACGAAAATCCTACTGCTGACCCTGGCTGCATCTATTTTTACCTGCCTGCCAAGTAACGATAACCTATTCACATGTGCCTTTCCACAGCAGCCGCCACAGGCACAAAAATCAACATAAACAGCTCTATAATTGCTTGATTTTTGCTCACAAATAAGTGTCACTTGTAGTCTTTGAATGTCACCCAAAATGTCATTGAAATTATGAAAATGTCACATATAGGCAATCTGCAACATTGGCAGCTATTTTACATGAGGATGACATAAAAAGGAAAGACTTTTTAAAGCACACACGCGCTTTTACTGTAAATGTGGGTGTACACTTGTAAAAACACTCACATGCAGTTCCAGAGGGAGAAGAGCCCACCTGCCGGGTGAAATTCCACTTTCAGGGCAAAAGGGGACATATGGTAGCAAAATGCCCCGGGTCAGTGTCACAAAGGTTTGTGTAAGCCACAATCTCTCCCATACTTGCTGCCTCGGATTAGCCTCCAGCACTCCAGCAGCGCTCCTCCATAAATACCAGCATTTGTAAATAGCGGGAGGGTGGTGTGTGCTGAGCTGCATGCAGCCTAAGTTTAAGGAGGCATAGTTGCAGGTAGTGTGGCAGCAAAATCGGTGGCAGCTTTGGCAAACATAAGGGACTGGAAGAGTTCAGGACAGCAAGTGCTATGCACTGGCAGCATTCCTACCCGCCACGGAAGTGGTCAGAACCAACAAGTAACAAACTGCATCCAAAAGCTCTTGGTGCATCACGCGCGCACTTCATTGAAATTATGAAAATGTCACACATAGGCAATCTGAAACAATGGCAGCTATGTTACATGAGGCTGACATAAAAACTGGAAAGACAAGCATGCGCGCGCTTTTACTGTATATGCCTGCATACACTTAAATAAAACACTCACATGTAGTTCCAGAGGAAGAGCCCTCCTGCCGGTTTGAGGTGCTCGAATGCTCTTCAGCCTCAATACAAGAGGCACAGCAGCACTCTGCTTGAAGGGAAAAAGGGGACATATGGTAGCAAAATGCCCGGGGCTGGCCGCAAACACAAGAGGAAATGCACGCACTGCTGTGCAAGCTCGACGTCGGGTAACGGCAGAAGTAAATAATAAAATAATAAGCCTTAAGGCCAATCACCCTTCAGCTTGCACCTAAAGCTGAACGGTGATTGGCCAGATTGTATTGTGGTTTTGCTGCGATTGTATTGTGGTTTCGCCGCCCCTGCGCCAACATTCACAGCTCTTCTGTGCTGTGAGAGCGCATGGGTGTTTTGTTTTTCACTAGGACTGCAGTCACTCAAGTCCGTCCTGCGGACCCCCTGGGAATGTGTCACGGACCCCTGGGGGTCCGCAGATCACAGTTTGGGAAACGCTGGTTTAGATCCTTCCTCCCAAACCGCTCACAGAGAGTCCTCATCAATGGTGATCTATGCGCCCCCTCTCCGGTCTCCCAAGGATCAACCCTCTCCCCTACCCTCTTCAACCTTTACCTTGAACCTCTCACCGAGGTGCTTCGTGCCGCCAACATCTCCTACCTTACGTACGCCGACGATACACAGGTCTACATAAAAATCTCTTCCCCTGAGGACATTTTCTCCCTAAACGAGGCCCTGAAGCTGACAGTCCATTGGCTCACCGTCAACCAGCTTAAACACAACGCAAATAAAACTGAATTTCTTCTGATCTCCCCACCCAAACCCAATCCAGACATCCAGGAATGGATCAAGACCATCACTGCACTAAACTGCCCTCCTACCATTGTTGACTCGTCGAAATCCCTTGGAATAACCCTTGACGGCAGCCTGAATATGCGTGGCCATAGAAACTCGATGGCCAAAACGGCTAGATTCCACCTGAGCTACCTAAGAAACCTAAAACCCTTCCTCGATGTGTTCGACCTTAAAATGGCAACCCAAGCTCTAGTCATTTCCAGACTTGAATATGGATGCTCTACTCTTGCAGGGCTACCCAAGAACTCTCTGGCCCCATTGAAAGCCTGCCTCAAAACCGCCATCAGACTCCTAACGGGGTCATAAAAATTTGACCTCATCTCTCCCCACCTCAAAGCTCTGAACTGGCTTCCCCTAGAGGCCAGAATACAATTTAAACTGGCCTGCATTACTCACAAAGCTCTGTACTCGAATTCCCCTACATTTCTCGCACAAAAATTCATGATATCCAGAGGAGCCAGAAACTCTTGATCTGCCAAAGACTTGCTGCTGCAACCAGCACGCTTCTGGAAGAAAAAAACCTACAATCGGGCCTTCTCTGGGGCCACACCAAGAATCTGGAACTCTCTCCCACCCGCCATCAGAAGACTTCCGTCCTTGGCACACTTTAAGAAGGGAATCAAAACTTTCCTAATGGGAAAATACCTCATCTAATGAATACTTTACAATCACCTCATTGACATGTTCCACCCTCCACCGTGGCATTATCCACGGCCTCCAAGGATGATACATTTTTCTGCACTCCTGGGCATCCTCCCAAGAGCTGAGACTGCGTGCCTTCTTGTATATTATACCTACCTGCTTTAATTTTTATCCCACATGTAGTAGCTTGGACCTCAGACGGCGTGCTCCTCCTGTATAATGTAGCTTTTTTGTATATTATATCTACCTGCCTTAATTTCTATCCCACATGTAGCTTGGACTTTAGACTGCGTGCTCCTCCCGTATAATGTATCCCTATCTCTCCCAATTTGATCCCTCCCATCCTTACTCTTTGTATTCCTCCCCATCAATCCTGTAAAGCGCTCTGATACCCTCACTGGTCTGGTTCGCGCTCTATAAAACTATAAAATAAAGAAGACAAGGCCCAAGATGTCCAAGGCACGGTGCGGACACTGTAGGCACAAGCCACATGCGGCAAAGGACTGCCCCACTCGTAATGAGCCTTCTCTTTCTCTCTCTGACAAAACACCGAATAAGAAAATTACATCGAAAATAACTAGTAAAAAGGGTGATTAAGGTTAAGTAAAGAACACATACTAAAGAGTTGAGTGCTGAGAAAAAGTCCTAGTAATATAGAATGCAAGAAAACTAACATGAATAATATCTCCTTGTGGGTTCCTAAAATACCTACAGTTGAAGTGAAGTAATTAAACAGCATATGTCACAAGCTCTGGTGGAGTTCTAGTCGTGGGGGAAATTAGAGGAGAAAAGGAGTGCCCTCCACTCAAAGTATACAACAATACAAAAGCCCCCTTACTCCTGCACCCCAATGTCATACGGTTTCCACTTTCCAGTACAAACTGTTCATTTGTTGGACAACATAAACGGAATGGTGCAGGCTGATTCCATGCACCCCCTGAAGATATGTTGGCCTATAGACCTGCTAGCTTACAGTGCCAACATAATAAGTACCCCTAAACGTGGCAAGGTAACAAATGGCTTGGGCAACCTCAGAACATGACAACCCTGACTCCCTAGGAAATCGTGGTAACAGATCTAGAACTTTTTCTGTCAGTCACTCGTGCTCTTTCATAGAGATACACAAGAAATATACAAAGGGGTGTTATCAATATTTATTGAACCATTGTGATTCTTGTTTAAAACAAGTGTGCTGCAATGATTAATAGACAGAAGTAGATAAAAGTGAGCAGAAATATAAGGACAGTGAAATTAATTAATGATTTCACCATTGTGATACAACAGTATATATATGCTAGCAGAAAAGTACTGGGTATTGTTTACTCCTACTAGGCACTCCCTAAGCTAGTTGTCTAGGGCAGGTATTCTGCCAAGAATCCCCTACTGGATAATCTAAATCCCCATTACCTGAAGGAAGGTATGTAGGTCTCCGTCTTCGCCACAAGTTACCCATCCCTCCTCACTGAGGGCAAACAGGAATCAGCTGGGCTGAGTCTCCGACACAGCGATGACCTCGCAATGACAGCAGAGTGCTCCTCTAATTTGAGCACGGAAATGTATGTGTATTTGTAACACCATCCATGATTCCGTGTCAAGGCTTCAGCCAGGCTGACATTGTTTATTGCCTCTGTGATAGCCCTGCCACCTCATGGACGAATAATAAACAAACAACAACATTTACACAAAGGGTGTTCAGGCCTTGTACTTACAAAGTAGAAATGTAAGCAATATGGTTTCAGGGAAACTAATCCTGCACTGTCACACAAGCAAATGTGTATCAAAAGTCATTGTGTCGATAAGAAGGCAACTGAAGAAACGTGTATGTCTAAAAGGGCAGTGTTTCTTCCCGGGGCCACCCTAGTCAGATGACACCAATTCTGTCACCCTTCAAAATTATGAGTTATAAGGGCTATGATTAGTATCTTCTGTGGTTCATAATAGGTGTGCATACTTTCAGAACCAAACACTACTGGGTGCTGTGCCAAGAAGAGGTAAAAGTAGGAGATGCCTCACGTACACCATCCCCATAAGCCCGTTGGATGGCAATCCCGACTGGCTTCGCTTCTCATCATAGGAGGGCTTCCTATGCATATAGTGATGCCTGTTCACCACCTAGCAAGTCATGTGGAAGGAGTACCTTATGTGTGTTGCTAGTGTAGCCATGCTTCTTAGTGTGTCAGGTCCTCCTAAATAGGAGTGCATGACCCCTCTACTAAAAATGCGTAAAGACCGAGGTGCATGATTTAAACCAAATTTCATGCTGTTATCCAAGTATTATGAAAGGCCAACATGCTTGACTGCCAGTATATTTTAATAGGGCTAGAAGGTCATAGTATCACCCAATTGTGCACCACACCAA
Organism: Triturus cristatus; assembly: GCF_964204655.1. NCBI lineage: Eukaryota > Metazoa > Chordata > Amphibia > Caudata > Salamandridae > Triturus > Triturus cristatus. Next base: position 693,207,578 of record NC_140584.1, on the reverse strand, counting down.
AATAAAGACAAAGAGAAGGCAACACGAACATAGACTTGGTAAAAACTTAATTGCAGCTGCACAGCGCACAGCACACAGCGTAACTGGTGGCATCAGCCTTAGTGCTTTCCAAAATGGATAATAATTACTGTTGGATCTGGTCCTCTCTGCAGGTTCATCCCCAAACATTTTGCCTTCACCCCTTTGATTTTCTGAATTTCGTTTTGGTTGGCATTAGGATTCTGTGCACTTTACCACTGCTTACCAGTGCTAAAGTGCATGTGCTCACTCCTCTAAGCATTGTAGTATTAGCATAAACCCAATTGGCACATTTAATTAATTATAAGTTCCTAGTTAATTGGTACAACATGAACCAAGGGCCTGTAAATTAAATGCTACCAGTGGGCCTGCAAAAAGAACAATTGATGTCAGAATAGGGAACAATGTCAAACATTCACCCCAGTACAGAGCTCTGGGCCAAATCCATTGTTTGTTTGCTTCCCATGCCATTCCAGTTTAAACTCAGCCATATGCAAATCAGTCTTGACCCTGTTCCCCATGGGAACAGTCCAGCCCGAACTGCCAGGCCAGGTTCTCCCTAGATTGGAAAGCAAGCATTCTAGGACCGGTTTCGGGGTTTCCCCTTTCATCAGCCACTCTAGCTTGACTCCAGTGCCATGGAGAGCACAGGACCCACATCTGGGCATACCCATCCCACTCAGGGTGAAAATGCAAAAAGAATAATTGATGGACAGAATGTTGAACAATGTCAAACATTCACCCAGTAGAGAGATCTGGGCCTAATCCATTGCACTTATTGTGCCACCCACTTACATAGCCCTTTAAAACATGTCTCAGGCTGCCATTGCATCTTGTGTGCAGTTTTAAACAACCAATTTGGCCTGGCAAAAAAATATTTTTTCCAAACGTCAACTTCCCTTTACAATACATATAAATCACCCGTAGGGTAGGCCCTAAACAGCCCATTGGGTAGGGTGCATAGCATTTGAAAAGTTGGACATGTTCTTTTACGTTTAATATATATACTGATCGTGAAAAACTACTAAATGTGTTGTTAACTGCAGGGAGGCCTTCCTCTCCCACTGAATAATATTGGGTTAACTTATTACATGTATAAAGTGATAACTTTTATTTTGGGAACAGGTAGAAATGTCACGTTTGGTCTCTACAGAGTTGTAATCTAAAATAGTTTTTATTGGTAAGGTCGGATTTTAAGTCACAATTCTGAAAATGTTACTTTTAGAAAGTTAAAGACACACAATTGATGGATGGAATGCAGAACAAATCAAAACATTCTCCCCCCAGTCAAGAGATCTGGGTTAAATCCATCATTCTTTTGCTCACCATTTCACCCCAGTTTAGACCTGGATTATGCAAATCAGACTTGACCCTGTGCCTCATGGGAACAGTCCAACCCGAACTGCCAAGCCAGGTCCTTCCTGGACCGTAAACAAGCTTACAAGGACCGGTTTCAGGGTTTCACCCCTCCTCAGCCAGGATAGCTTGATACAGTTCGGGCTGGACTGTTCCAATGAGGCACAGGGTCAAGACCGATTTGCATATAGCTGTGTCTGAACTGGGGTGGCGAAGTGAGCTAAAGAACGATGATGGATTCAACCGAGATCTGTGACTGGGGGTGAGTGTCTGAAAAGTTTCAGTGCTCTGTCCATCATCTCCTTGTTTCTGCTTTGTTCACCCTAAGTTGGCAGGGAATGCCCAAAAGTGGGTCCCTTGCTCACTTTGCCACTGGATTCAAGCTAGCCTGGCTGATGAGGGCAGTTAGCCCGAAACCGGTCCCAGGATGCTTGTTTCCGGTCCAGGGAAGACATGGCTTAGCAGTTCGGGCTGGACTGTTCCCATGAGGCACAGGGTCAAGACTGATTTGCATATAGCTGTGTCTGAACTGGGGTGGCGAAGTGAGCTAAAGCACGATGATGAATTCAACCCATATCTGTGACTGGGGGTGAGTGTCTGAAAAGTTTAAGTGCTAAGTCCATCATCTCCTAGTGTTTACTTTTAGAAAGTTAGCATTTTGTTGTCCTAACCATTTGGTGCCTGTAGGCTGTGTCCTGGGTCATAAGACTATGATTAGCATGGCAATTGGCCTTTGTGTAGTCCTCCCAGACAGTGAGCAAAAGGTGGATTAGATGTTTGCAGGATGATCCATTCTGCCAGGATGTGTGGCGTGGAGCTGTTCCCTGTCCCACTTGCCTTTCAAAGGAGCTGCCTCAGCACACTCACGAAGAACTTCACACTATTCTTTTGTCACCTCAGACCCCCTGGAGCCTGGAAGAAAACTACAGACCCATCAGTGGGGTGGGGAGGACTCTAGAGGTGTTGTCCACTACAAAGCTGGCACCAGGATATAACAATAGTACCCTCTGACCCACTCTTTAGCTCACTCCTGAACCTGGGGAGTATCCCCAAAAGGATTGCTTTGTACTTTAGAGACTGTCCTGCTGCTTAAGGACTGCTTTGTACTTCGAGAGGAATGCCCTGCTGCTAGAAGCCTGCCTTGTATCCTCAGAGTACTGCCCTACTACTTGAAGCCTGCCTTGCCTCTTGATACCAGGACCACCAGTGTTATTCTAAGGCTAAATGGGGGGCCTCCTGTTCTGAACTACTGGGACATAAAAAGCTCCAACAACCTTGACCCAGCAACTGGACTCTGCCTGGAGTGAGTAGTGCAATGCAAGTGGTGCCCACCCAGTCCTGGCCCCATGAAAGTGGTGCTAAATGTGTCCAAACAACCAAAAAACAAAACTTATGACTTTCCTATCAAAATGTGCTCTGAGAACCTAAAGGAGACCAGGACATACCTGCTCACTGATCTGGCATAGTTCTTGGTTGATGTTAGCCCCAAGGGTTAGGAACAGTTCTTCTCCAACAAAGGCACCTGTTGCATATGCTGGTCAGGCATTAATAGACTCACATATTATAAAAATAGGTATAGCTGTACTTTTGGATTGCTGTCATGTTGACATCTATATCTATGGAAATTAATTTATGTTGTGTACTGACCACAAGCCTCTAGTGTTGTTATTCCACGGATCAGCAGCAAAACCTCTTCCTCGTATATGGATGTAGATTATAAAATTACATTCCAAAATGTCTACAAGAGGCTGCAGGGAATCCTGCTTAATAATTGTCACAGTATCCAAAAAAGGCGACTGATGAGGAAACTACCCTAGCAAAGAAGTGGAAGAATATGTGAGAATAGTGGCAAGCTATTCTAGGCTTGACCTCTGGGGCATGGTGAATGCAACCTTGGCTGATTAATACCTCAGCACAGCAAAAAAATGCAACGTAAGAAAATGGCTAGTGGCAGGTGCTAGAAAAGCAATCATATATAAAATACGGTGTTTGATCCAGGTAAATTCCAAGGGGGAGGGATCAGATACTGTGCAAAAGAGGACCCCCACTTGCCATGGATTTCCTATCACTTTTCTACATGACACACAGACATTATTCAATGTGCCTAATTAAATTACTTTGATCATGATCTATGCCTTAATAGTATTAATAGCTTCCTTACAAGTACATTCTTTTGAAATAACAATCACAAAAAACAAACACATAAAACAAACTAAATGATAACGATTTGCAGCAACAAGTGTTCTTAAATATAGAAAGTTAATGCCATACCAATTTGCTCAAGATAAGTACTCTTAAGTACAGTTCATATGGTCCCTTATCGAGAACTACAGTCTATCATGACCCCAGAGTAGGTATCTCTGGTAGCACTTTTAATCTGGGGGAACTTCAAGAAATGGATTAGTGCTCCTCAATGTTGTATTATGTGCAAAGGCATGTTGACCCTTTAAAACTGGGACATTAATTGTAAACGAGGTTCGCCTCAGTGAGATACCCAATTTTGGTGGTAGGAGACCAGATACGTATGATAACATGATCAATGCTTTTGTCTATGCAATTTAGTCAGTAAATTGAGGGTGTTGGGATGGAAAAGTCCTCTGCATGGTGATGGATGTGCACCCCTGCCCTGAGTACCCAACTATACTGATGTTTGGATCCCTAATTCTCAGTGAGAGGTCACACGGAAGGGGCCCGGGCACATCTCAGAAAGGAGATGGGGCTGATAAGAGAATTATAAAGAGTAGGTCTGGGCCCCTGGGCTAACCTTTCGATACACATATCACTGTGGCTGACATCCAGGTTTGAGCACAAGTCACTTCCATGGCCTGTGTTGTGGTGCTATCAGCTTTGGTGTCCCTACTGTTGTGACAGACTGTTTTCAAGAGAGGGAAGAGGAGTGGGCACTTCAAAAAAACATACCCATAACATAATATTCAAAGACTCAGACTCTAAATTGCATCTGATGTCTATAAATGGACTATAAAAGGGGAGCTGGAGCCCCCAAAAATTGTGATCTGGTAAGCAGTCAGACGGGCTGTGTGAGAAGGAAGCTCTGCAAGACTTTTGTCTGTGACTAGGCCTGCTGGTCTCCAAGGAAGGTGAGGGGACATCACCCAGGGAATTCAAGACCACCTGCCCTGGAGGAAGTGAGTTCCAGTGGGGAGCCCTGTCGAGTGGAATCCCTTAGCGAGATGTGAGGAGACAGATGTTCCACACATTGGGTTGTTGCCCATGTACAGATCGATAGTCGGCGACCCTAGAATGCCAGAGGAGGGTTGTCGGGAGTTGAGCTATGTGCATGCATTGCTTGTCTAGCCGAGCCCTGCATAATAAAAGAGTGCCAACCCCATGTGCCAGGATGAGACACCCTGAGAAGACTGCCACACGGTAAGGACTGCAGCCCGTGTGTGGTAGTGGCCCGCGACCGCAGATGCCAGGAGGGGCTGCTGCCAAGGATTCACTGTGCTGGTTAGAGCCATCTATTGTGAGAATACGATGACCCCATATGCCAGGAGGGTTACCGGGACCAGCAAGTTAAGTGACCTGGTTGGAGTCATCACTGAGAGAAGTGAGGCCGCTGTGGACCCTGTGCTCTTGCCCAGGAAAAAGGATTTGCACCAGGATCTACATATCAACCCTTCCCCCCATTGCAGGAGGAACCAGTTACTGACCTGGTGCAGAGGAGCTGTCGAGAACCTTCAGTTGCTGTGGAGGTGCGACTGCGTATGAAGACTCTCTAACAGTGGAGTGTTAGCTACTTGAGCCATGGGCAGCAAACTCATCTGAATCGACAGTTGTTGCTCTAGCGTCCATGAAAGGGGAGTGCTCAGGAACTCCAGACACTCCAATCCTGTGAGGTGCAGTTAAGACTGATTTTGGGCTGGTTGGTTCCAGGGGAGCTTGCTGCTAATTAGTGATTCAGTGCAGGAACACTGTTGACCTTAAAAATGCAGTCATAATGGATTAGTCAGACTCAGGCTAATAGTGGAGCATACCTTGGATGCTTCCAATACTGGATGGGGTATAAAAACTATTGCTAAAGCGAGTAGGAAGTGGTACAGGGAACCACCTAAGATACATTAGATCTCCGACATCAGGAATATTGTATACTTGTTTGGGAATGTTGTATTTTTCCTTTGTGCTGGTAGTGGTAGAAAGTAAAATACGTATCTTTTGTCATAAAAATTAGTATTTGGGTGGACAATGATTATTGCTGCTGCTGTACGCATTGTCAGTTGGGAATCTGTGTTCACTCCCCTGTGTCCATACCTCCCTCTATCCCCTCGAGGAAGCCTTGGACTGTTCGACCACGTTATTACTGATGTCAAATGCAGAAGGGGCACTTGACCCAGTTGCTCAGAGCCCATAGCTCGGGCCCCAGGACATCAGGAGTAAAAGGCCTCAACCCCAAAGGTTGGGCCCAGTAACCCATGCTTGCCCTCCGCGGTCCTCTGGAAGGAGTTCTGACAAAGGGATTATTTAATTGTATTTACATACCACTTTTCTCTTAAAAAAGTGTGAAGGGGAACACTGTGGGAAAAGCACATACAGGAAAATCTGTGATCAGTGATCATACATGCAACGGCCCCCACCACAGCAGTTTTGTGGTTATTAGTGGACAATAATATGCTTACCAAACGGTGATGTTAAAAGTTTACCACTATTCAAAATAAGACTTATATACAGCATTATAAGGAAGCCATTACATTAAATGCTTGACCTTTTTAGTATAATGTACTCGAATCATATCAAGCAATCAGAGCATACTAATAAAGTGAGGAAAAGGTTCAGGCACTATATCAATGTACACTAAGAGCTATTCATCGGTGGAGAAGGTGTCCTCATCTGAGGGTGTAGAATAGTCATTCTGGCTGTACTGGTGACATGCATATTAGACTATTAAGTCAAGAAAACAACTTCCGTTAGGGTCTGTTTATCAAATCACTCACACCTTATACACTCTTATTCAACTCACAATCCACATTATACATTCATCAAAGGTTTCATTGGAGTTTGAGTACCACACATATATAATATAAAATATTATTATCACTTTATTTGAGAATCATCAGATCTCATTAAAACAACATTTCATGTAAACATCACAAATGCCTAAAAGTTTTCTTTAAAGAACACTATCATATTATGCTAATATAAGATGATATTCTGCCATCTCCTAGTTCACAGTTAGAAACAATACATTACATAAAAACATAAACATAAACGTAAAACTGAAAAAAGAGACAAAACCAACAGGGAGGGTACACTAGAAAATCACATGTGTCTTATTGAGTCACTAATCTGTTTTGTTATTGCATATTACACAGGGTATCTGCAAACATATAAAATTCACTGTATTCTTCACAGCCCATCAGATTTAGTGTTATAGGTGCATCAACGTGTTTCGGTGTGTCCCAGTGATCATAACCACCTTCTTCAGAATCAATTAATATCTCTCATAATATTTAAAATTGTGAGTTAAATAAGAGTGTATAAGGTGTAAAAGTAAGAGTGATTTCATAAACAGACCCTAAGGAAAGTTGTTTTCTTGACTTAATAGTCTAATACGGTGTCCTGTTCCTTAGGGAAGTGGGGCTCTTCTCTGTTAATTTTCGACATGCATATTAGAACTGGTGCATGCAGGAAACTAGGGAATTCTATAGTCAAAAATGCACATCCGCCAAAAGGTATGGTAACAAGTGGAGGATCTAGTGGCCAATTTTGTTCCCTGCCTGTAGTAAAGTACATTTTTTTGCATGATTACGCCCACTTTTTGCCTGACATCTGAGGCAACTTGACTTGATGTGCCCTGGGTCCCTGCCAATTAGGTTTATAGGGCCTGTGTTCTTTCCCAAAGCTGTACCTTTGTACCCCCAATTGGTCCATCTCTGGTAACAGGTAATCCCCTTGTAAAGGTTACCATAGGTACCAAGGGCACTTTGACCAAGGAAGGCCTCTAAAGAGTGTAGCACCCATTGTTCCACCCTAAGAGGCCTTGTACCTTAACACCCACACAGTGCCATTGCAGGCTTCGTGTTTTGACACACAGAAAAGTGAAGAGTCGACCTGACACACATCGCTGTGTGCCATGCCTGCAACCCCCTGTCTGGGGCCTAGGTAAGTCATCCCTCTAGCAGGGTGCACTAGCCCGCAGATGAGGGTACAGTGGCATGAGCCCTGTACTGATACAATGTCTAAGTCCATTCTTAGACATTGTAAATGTAGTAAAGCCATAAAGAGTATATGGTCTGGGAGTTGGTCATTACTAACTCCACAGCTCCATAATGGCTTAACTAAAAACTGGGAAGTTTGGTAGCAAACGTCTCAGCACATTAAACCCACACTGATGCCATTGTGGGATTTAATGTAAAATGCACACAGAGGCATCTTAGAGAAGCACCCTGAAAAACTACCAGTCCCGGTGTGGTTCCTGAATTGCTGCCTGCCATTTGCCACCACCAGACAGGTTTCTGGACCCCTGAGTAAAGGACATTCGTTCTCTGGCTCCAGAATAAAAAACCCATTGGGGCAGAGGTTTTATGCCTCCTCCCTCCGGATGGGTTGGGCCCATAAAGGGGACGCTCCAAAGGCGTGTCGCCTTTGTAAGCTGTCCCTGCCTTTTGCTCCCCCCCACCAGTTACTGGCTCCCACTGGTTCTGCCCCCACTTTGGGCGGGAGGCTCAGCGGGAAAACCAAGCTAGGGGGAGAGGTTTGCCCACCCCGCCCCTCAGGTGTATGAGGCGAGGTGAAGCGCACATCTCAGTCCCCTCCATCTTGAAGGAGGATGGCAAAATAGGGTGTGTACCCACCCCAAGGAAGGGACTCATTGGTCCCAACCTGCACACCCCTATAACGCCGCTAAATTTAGTATTTAGGGTCAACCTTGACCCTTGCCTCCTCAGATTCGAGGAAGGCAGAAGAAGGAATGAAGGGCTGTGCTGACCCAGAAAGAAGAGGACACCAACTGCTTTGGCCCCAGCCCTACCGGCTTGTACAGACTCCGACCTGACTACAGCAACACCCCGACTTGTCCAACAGCCCCCCCTCCCCCCACAGGGCTCGGAGGACCTGCCCTGCATCCAGGTGGCTCTGCGAATTTGCACCACTCTGCACCAGACGCCCATGGCCCGAGTTCGAGTGGTCCAACACCACGAGGAGGTCTCCGCAGTGATCCTGACTGAGCATCTGGTGATCTTTGACCTCTCTCAAGCATCAAGCTGAATCCTGCAGCTTTAACCTGAAGGGTCCCCCTGACTACAAGCGGAGCTGGTAAGAAGAACCCGACACCAAAAGACACTCCTGCACCTGACGCCCGACGGCCTTGGGTGGCCCAATCAGCAGTGTCCAGGCATCTCCCAAGAACCCAACTTACCTCTCCAGCCCGTGGATGCCTCTAGGAACTCCCCCCCCCCCTTGCCCCCTCCCCCCGCCCGAGCCTGCTGCATCTTTGCTGAACTGGAGAACTCCATTGTAATCCAGAGGGCTGTAAAGATGAAACCAACAGGAAACAGGTCACTTCAAGGTATGGTTTATTAAGATGATCCATTACACCTCAGCCTGCTAACACAGCTCCAGTTCATTCAACAGCTTAATCTTGAAAGTCGACATTCTGGACATGGAATCTGAACACTAACATTCTACCAGTTGCAATCTAGTGTACACAGCACTCTACCCAATGCCTTACAATGGCTTAAAATAACATATATAGGATACTACACATCTCCCTCCCAATAACAATGGAACAACTAGAATACAAATTAAATTAAATTGATAGTACAAGTAAAATATAATCAAGAGCAAAAGCATAACTTGTTTTTATACAATATAACACTCATTTCAATATATAGTCATGTAACTACCTTGGCTTGACACGTTGCCTAGTATTCCTCGTCTTATCATCACTTTTTTTTTTGATAAGCAAATTTTTATTTTTGCAAATAAACATACAAAAATACATGGACAACCGTCCAAGCGAACTGGCATCAAAAGATATCTTATTCGTTCATTGACCTTCAACAGCAAAACCTCCCACCCCTTCCCCGACCACTTCACTCCCCCCACCCGCATTGACACCCCTAAATTATACCCCCTAGCCACTTCCCCCACACTCTGTGAAACTTCTTAGGACAGCCCCACACCGAATACATCATGCGCTCCTGTGTTGCGCACCAGTCCACCCCCCTCCTCCACGTAGCACATTTGGGTGGGTCAGACCGCTTCCATGCTGCGGCAATATCTCGTTTCGCTACTACCAAAGCTGTAGTTAGGAAGAATTTCTCATGACGGGAACCGTCCAGACCGTCCGTTATCCCCAGCAGGGCCATTCTGGGATCATGGGGAACTTCCCACCCTAGTGTCTCAGTTAGCTCAGTCTCAATCTTGCCCCAGTAGGTTCCCAGACGCGGGCAGGTCCACACCATGTGTAAAAAATCCACCGGGTCCGCCCCACAACGTGCACAGGAAGCATCTGGAGAGAGACCCGCACGGTGGAGGCGCTCTGGGGTCAGATAGGCGGTATGCAAATAAAACAGCTGGATGAGCCGCAGCCTGGCCGAGGAGGTGATCGTCCTAGGTGCCATAAGGGCGTCCCTCCAATCGGCCTCATCCAGTGGTCCCACCCGGCCTCCCAGCGCAATTTCGTGTCCTCCCAGTCCATTGGGGTGTTATTGACCAGGGTCCGGTAAATACGGGAGATACCCACCCTTCCTAGAAACCCCATCATCACCTGCACTTCTGGTGGGCTATGGTCAGGGATCCGCGAATCTAGAGGGACATGGGACCGAATCGCGTGGCGCAGCTGGAGATATTTGTAAAACTGTGAGGGGCACAACGAGAAGCGAGCCTGAAGTTCCCGGAAGGAGCACATGTGACTCCCTCGCCACAGAACGCCTAAACAGGAGATCCCAAGGAGATCCCACGCCCGAAATCCTTCCAAGCCCGTGACCTCCCGCAGCCAAGTGCCATACCAGAGTGGTGTAACGCGGGTCAGTTTCCCCGACCACCGGGTATGCCGTAGAGCGGCACGCCAAGCCAAGAAGGGGGCCCGTACAACATCCGGAAGCGACAGAGGAAGCGTCGCCCCGTAGAGCATATTTTGAATAGAAGGGAACCCCATTAGCTGTACATCATCACTTTTTATCATTACAGGCCCTCCACAGTTTCTTTCTTTATGAATATCAGGAAGATGAACAGGGAGTTTAGCAAATCTGTTTAGATTCCACACTCTGTGGGCCTCTGTTCTCACAGTATTTTTTAAGATTTTAATGACTTTCATCGGCACCAAGTACTTTGACCCATGAGTAGTTGTCCCTTTACGAGGATTTTTGATCTTAACCATATCACCTACTTTAATGGTTGTTTCTTTTGCCGCTTTTCTGACATCAAATCTCCTTTTGTTCTCACTCATTTTCTTCATTTCTTTCTCAAATTTCTCACTGTCATCTTTTACATGTTTCAGACCTTGAGATTTGTTTAACATCCAAGAGGGGCACAACATGGTGCATGCCTATGTTTAAAGAGTGTCCAGCTCTGGCCTCTTTTTGGGACAGTATTGAAATATTCTTGACTGACACACTGGGAAGCCCTGTTACTATTGACTTATCTTTGATCATCTTTGGCTTGAAGGATAATGTCAGAGGTCCTGCAAGATCGCTACTCTTTTATGCCATCCTCCTAGCTAGGAGACAAATTTGCATAAAATGAACAGACCCTACCCCTCCCTCCTTTTTAGATTGGCAGTCCTCTGTCTTGGCGGTTTCCAGGTTAGGTTTAATGAGATCTGGCAGCAAAAAGAAGAGAACATTTTGGAACATGTTGATATCAAGATGGGACCTGGAGCTGACTGTATAAGGGGCCCCCCTTTTTTTTTTGTCTGGGTCCTATGATTATGCTGCCTCAATACTCTATGGGCCATGTCGGATTCTTTCAGTCTGGGACTGGAAGACTTAAGACGAAGGTCATCTAGCTCCTGGAGCTTCGAAATAGTTATCTCAGTTGGTGTCTTCATCAGCACACAAGCAACTTTATGTACCGGTAGGCGGGTCTTTCCACTCGGTACGGACTACTTGAGTGTGCATTTGAAGTGAGATTGGTGGCGAATGAGGGAAAAAAAAAAGAAAAACATGGTGCATGCCATCCTCTTGCGAAACAATTCAAAGGGAATACTACCCATCATAGAATGAGGAGAAAATCTGTAACTTTTAACTTTGTTTAGGATTTCAATTTGCCAACACTTTTGTTTGGATACTGCTTGCTGAATAGTCTCTTTGAGCACCCTATTTTACTTTCCAACAATGCCGTTAGTTTACGGGTAAATATAAAGCTGACTTTTTGTGGCAAATACCTCTATCACTCAAATACTTGTTCATTTCCTTTGAGGTAAATTGAACCCTGTTATCTGATAGTAATACAGAAGGGAAACCCTCTTTTACAAAAATATAATCCAAGAATTTCATTACGTCTCTGGTTTGCACAGAATTAGTAACTTTAACCTCTGACCATCTTGAATACACATCTACAAGCACCATAATATACTTGTCTATGCTAGTATGTTTGATGGTACCCAATATGTCTATCGCTATTTCTTCCCAAGCCATATAGGAAAGATTTCTCAACGTCATGGGTTGAACCCTAGATTTCAGACTCTTGTCACTCTTGCCACATTCTACGCATTCTCTCACACATCTCTCAACACAAATGTCCATCCCAGGCCAGCAGTATGCTTGTCTCAGTATTTCTTTTGTTTTGGAAATACCTGGATGGTTTTCATGAGCAAATTCGATCAACTGCATTCTTAAATTAGTTGTAGGAGTAAGTCTGGTACCTCTCAAGAGACCATTCTAACAAGCCAATTCATCCCTTACACGAAAAAATCAACTCAGCGATTCTTCAACTTTGGAATGTTTGCTCCATTTGCTTTCAATACCTCTCAAAACAGCCTGTAGTGAATCATCTTTCTGCAGTTCACTGACCCATACATCTTCTTTTATTACACTTTCATTAATAATACAAACTGCATAATCATCAAATTCAGTAAGTTCCTCCTCATACACTTCTTCTTCTGTGTATTTTCTTTTTTGATCAAGCGAGAGCAGCAATCGGCTATGTTGTTCTTCACTCCTGGGACATATTCTATGGGAAAGTCAAACCCTTGGAGTGTGACAACCCATTTACGTATCCTGGAGGATATATTATCTAAACCTTTCTTTTCAAACATTTCTCTTAACGCTTGTGATCAGTCTTGACTATAAAACTGTTTCCCCAAAAGAATTTCCGAAGTTTCCTTACTGCCCAGAAAATTCCCAAAGCCTCTTTCTACTACTGAATAATTTGTTTCTGCTCCCTTCAGACTCCTGGATAAAAATAAAATAGTACGTTCTACACCCTTATGCTCTTGCACCATGACAGCACCTAGCCCTATGGCACTGGCATCAGTCATAACCACAATATCTTGTCCAGGTTCAAAACTTTACAAAGAGAGTTAGCTTTAGACAATAACTGCTTAATCAAAATGAACTCTTTCTCACACTCAGAGTTCCATGCAAAACTCACGCCTTCTTTTAACAAAAGTCTCATATTGTGCGTTTTATCTGCAAAGTTGGGTATAAACTTAGCGTAATATTCAGACATTCCTAAAAATGTTACCACTTCTTCTTTGCTAATAGGACTGGCCATGTTGTTAATTGTGTTTACCAACTCCTTAGTTGGTTCGATGCCTGAGCTAGTAATATTGTGACCCAAATAATCAATTTTTGTGAGATTAAATTTGAATTGTTTTGCTTCGGGTGTTAGACCATTTTCTTTTAATTTGTTCAATACCATTCTGTCTCTGTTGTCATGTTCTTGTTCAGTGCATCCAAAAACCAGTATGTCATCTTGATAAATTTTTATCCCATTGATATTTTGAAAATGTGTTCCATCATTCTCTGGAAAACTGCTGCAGCAAAAATTAGACCAAACGGCATTCTAAGAAACTTAAAAGTTTCAAATGGTGTTTTGAATGCCGTCAAGTCTTGAGAATCTGCATGCAGTTTTACCTGATGGTAGGGTGATGCTAGATCAATGGAGGAGACAAATTTGGCTCCTTCCAATAGAGAAAGCATCTCTGATATATTTGGCAATGGGCAGTGATCTACTATCACACACTTATTGAGTTCTCTTAAGTCTATGCAGAGCCTAGACTCTCTATTGGCTTTAAGTGCCATAACTACAGGAGCTAACCATTGAGAAGCTTCGACTTCAGTGATGATGCCACCTTTCAAGAGTTTGTCAAGCTCTACTTTCATTTTCTCTTTTACTTTAGTTGGGACACCTCTGACTTTACTAACAACTGGTACAGATTTTTTTTAGCATTATCTTGTGGGAATATCCTTTCAAGCAGCCCAATTGTTCATTAAACACCTCTGGGAATTCACATTCAAAAGGACAATTGCCAGACTGTACAAACTTATTTTGTTCACTCTTCAAGTCCTGAACATGATTTAAATGTACACAGCTCAACTCATCTTGTTTTAATCTTACTGCTGGAGGTTCATTGGGATCTAGGATCACTTTGATGTCCTTTTGATGTGACCAACTTACCAAGGAATCTCCTCTCTCAGAGACATAGATCTTCCCTGTGGGTCATCTAGATTTAAAATTGATGATACCATTGAAAAATCCTGACAGTCTAATTGGTTCACCACCATAACCTTTAGCTTTGATGTCGGGCTTATGTAACACTACTTTGCTTATTAAGTGCTTATCATACATTACCCTGAGAATTAGGGTAATCTTCGCTCCAGAGTCAAACTGCGTGCGTACTGGAATTTCTTCAATGAAAACTACATCAAAAGGACCACTCTTTTCTCCCTCGCTAATTCTCAAAAGGATTTCTTCTATATCACACTCTTCATCACATGATCCTTCTTGATCTTTCTTTTTTATGTTGCCACTGCGATAACACTTTGAGACATGACCCCTTTTTCTACATAATTTACATGTGGCTTTCCAACCAATACAATATGTAAAACTAGCTACATGTCCATATTCACCACATCTATAACAAGTTACTTGGAATTTTCTGGAGGAAAATTAATTTTTGATAATAGCATTTCCTTTGTTTTGTTGTAACTTACCATTACTACTTGTGATCTGTTGAAAGAACATTGCATTACTTTGTTTGTCTTTACATTTGTTGACTAGTTGTATAATACTTTCCTTACATACCTCATCATCTTTTTTCTTTAATTCCTCAGCTCACGCATTAGTCATGTTCACATGACTTGGCTATGGTGATAACTTCTGAAAGAGTCGGGTTATCTTTTTGCCAACATGCCTCTTTAACTTTGTCTAAGGTACAACCCAACATAAATTGGTCTCTTAACCTCTCCTTATAATTATCTCCAAAAATACACGTAGAGGCTAATTTCCTCAACACAGTAACATATTCTTCAGCATTTTCACCCAACCTTTGCATACGTTTGCCCAAGTAATGTCTTTCTAGTACAGTGGATACCTATGGTAAGAAATGCAAATCAAGCTTTTTAAGACAAATTTCATAATAATTTAAATTTCTGCTTCTTGTGAAGATAATACAGAGAGATGTTGAAAATTTTATTTTCCGTCAGGGCCTAAACAGTGTAAAAGAAGTGACATTTTACTCTCTGCACCACATACCCTAGAAAAATGTGAAAAATAGTTTCTCCAATTCTCCAGGGAATTGGAGGATCACCCAGAGACAAGAAGAATGGAGGAGGGGGTACAGTTTGCATGGTGTTCAAAATTAGTAAGTAGTGTGGTTGAGAGTAATTATACAACAAAGGGAAATATATATATATATATATATATATATATATATATATATATATATATATATATATATATATATATATATTAGACAAATCCATCTTATATTTGAAGAATAGGGGTAGACAGGCGTTTACGTGTGTGCCTGTCACTGATGTTGAAGAGTGTGCCTGTCACTGAGTGCTTTGCTTGTTTTTTTATTTGAAGAATGTGAGTAGACAGGCCTTTAGTGGTGTGCCTGTCACTGAGCATTGTTTCTTTTTGTATAGAGTTTAATAAAGATTCTTCTTTTCTTTTAATTCAGCTTGGAACCATGAATAAAGTTATCTGGAGAATGTTGAATTCTTGTTGAATTCTTTGTGAAAGGAACTATCCAGAGATTAACAAAGGAGAGTAGAATCTCTGTTCAAAGTTCCATAAAGGTTGGCGCTCCAGTTGTCAAAGAGTAGAGTAAGGTTCTCAAAAGAACAGTACAAAGAAGGTTAATGTTCCAGTTGTCAGAAGGAAAGATCGAGTTCTTAAGAAGAACAATGTGAGGAGGCGTATCCGATTCTGTTACAGTGGGAGGAAGTGCGTAGCTGGGTTCAGTCACAGCGGAAGAAATGAAGCTTGAGGACAATGACATATCAATGCGAGTCTCATGTGAGCGTGGGAGTGAGGACACACTTCAAAGAACAACAAAAAGGTTTGAAGAGATGCAGACTAGATAACGTCTGAACAGTAAAGCGCTCAAGTGTAAAACACGAAGGTTTCGCAAAATGTCAAACAAAACTCAGAAGCACTTGTCGAACACAACCCAGAAGCGCTTAGTAAAATGTTGTACAGAATCACATGAATGTGTATTCGATTTTCCTCTCCACACGAAAGTAACTGACACACAGGCTTCGTGTCAAAAACAAAACACCAACAGTTAGTTCTCCTTTCCTTAAACAGCTGCGTAAATGTCAATAAACACCATAGAATGCTTTTGAAATAAACGTGTAATCGTGACAACAACAGTTAGCTTTGTGCTTTTGGAATAGCTGTGCAAACATTATTAAACAACGTAGAATGCTCATGTAGCTTCTTTAAAATATGGTGCAGGATAGTCAATAGAGGATAACATTTTATTATCTGAAAGAGCTCTTCACAGTCACGCACTGCGCTAAGATGTGACTTTCTTTGGCTAAGGCGTTTTCCGTAGATAAGTAACAAAAGAATGGAAGGTCTCTTTACTGTATTTTAAATGCAGTCTTTCCAAAGCTTTGACAACAAGATACAGTCTCTTTTAAATAGCGTGTAATCATTGGTAGGCAGAAGGTTGCTCTACGTCATAGAGAAGCAAGGAGTTTAGTAATACGATACCAGAAGATGACATTCAGATGTAGGAAATACTTCAGATGCTTGAGAAACTTGGTAGAGTTGAGGTGTAGATAATGACCATATGGGTTCTTTCAGCTCGTCGCCATTGTAAAGATTAATCCAACGGGAAACAGGTCACTTCAAGGTATGGTTTATTAAGATGGTCCATTACACCTCAGCCTGCTAACACAGCTCCAGTTCATTCAACAGCTTAATCTTGAAAGTCAACATTCTGGACATGGAGTCTGAACACTAAAATTCTACCAGTTGGAATCAAGTGTACACAGCACTCTACCCAATGCCTCACAATGGCTTAATATAACATATATAGGATACTACAAGGGCCCCTGACACCTCCTTGGCACTGTGCACCTGGCCGCCCCTGTGCCACTGGTGGTGCATCTCCTGTGCTGATTGCTGGCTCCTGCAGTCCTGAGCTCTACCCCAGGAGCTTTGCTCCCACAGCCAAGTAGCCTGCTCGCCAGCAGTCCCTGACTGAAGACCCCCCTCAGCCCCTTTGGATAACATTAGGCCCATGCACTCTGCAGCCGGCCGCCTTAGTGCCACTGGTGGTGCAATTTGAGTGCCTGCCTGACCCTTGGTTCTAACCCCCAAAAACTATTCTTGCATGTCATTTACTTACCTGCAAACCCATAACCTTCTTTTCCCCATAGAAACCAATGTTGTGATGTTTTGTTCTTAAAAATGTTCTAAGCGTAGAGTTGAACTTTTGTATGAAAAGCAAGTAAGAGTGCTTTAATTTAAGAATGTTCGTACTTACCTGTAAGTAACACCAGCCAGTGAATGATATCTCAGCATATCACCTCAAGACCTAAAAGTAACTGAAAAGTAATCCAAGAGTAGTTCCGTTTCCGTTTAAACACTTTATTCGGAAGGATTTCCATCCATAAAAGTAGCATACATACAACAAGTAAACAATTTATCCAGTTAAAAACATTAATAAATATTAACAAGAGGAAAATTATACACAGCAGCAGTTTGTTAAAATGATAAAGTGCTGCGTGCCCTCACAGCATGTCTTGAAAATAATCAAATAACGTGAATTAAAACTGTTGTTTTGAATTAAAACTGTTGTTTTTTAATTTGTTATTTCACTCGATTGTGACCGCTCTGTCAAATATATGAGAATAACTTAATTCTCTGACCTGCTCAGTATCTCCCGTGCCAATTCACATGATTTGCATCGCCACACACTCTGTAGTTATATCCTGCCTATCAGATTAACACCGCCCCTACTTTCATCCCTTTTTGTGGGTGATCACTTCCCAAATCTGCCAGTGTCTCATCTGTGTGTTTGATTGTCTCTTCTTTTGGACAACTACCAGGTTAGATGATATGAGTTACAGATTTAAAGTTACTGGTCATGAATTATAATTTTTACTGCACATCTAATCGGAATTATTTGACTATATTACCTATGCCTTTAGGTTTAGACTTGAGCTTAACAGTATTGCACATATTCTTACTTATAGATTTACTACCTTCAATTGCTTATTAGAACCCCATATACTGAATTGGGACCACAAGAGGTAAGGCATTACCTTTTCCTTCACATGACTTACTGGCAACTTCCTTATATTTATATTCAAATAGGGTGACACTGGAGCTTGCGTGTCTTTCAGATACACATCAGAATTGACTGGTTAATGCCTTGCCTATACTTCTCATGAATAATTATTGATACTAAGTGAGTATTTCTATCAAATGTATTATTCGTTTAGTAGTATCACTTTGACAAACCTTGACTTTGGGCACTAAAGGAACGATCACAATAGAATATACACTGTTCAGGACAATTCCATAACATTACACGTGGTTGCCAACAGTAAACATCTCCCCACACTATACATTTGCCGACTACACGTGACTTTTCTAGGGTCACCTGACCCAGGTGCTGGGTTCCATATCTATTGTATATTGGCCTATGACTTTGATGTAGATGTTAAGCTCTGATGAAGTCTGCTGTAACAGAAACAGCCAGAGACAAAACACGTGTTGGCAAAGGGTGTTTATGACCACAAGGAATTAAAAGAACTATTGAAACCACAATCTCAACTCTGATTTCTGTGTGCCTGGAGAACATTGTTGCTAATTTCTAGACCTTTCCAGTCAAGGAGGAATGGTTGGCTCTTCCTCCTCCTGAGCACCAGAGAAACAAATTTTGGACACCTAAGATTATGAGACTTTGAGACTTTTATTTGATTTTGTGGTAGAATGCGCCAACTTTCCCAGCCGTCGTACCTTCTGTGTTTTACACTGGTATAGTATATACAGTGGCAGTTTCCTACACTGCCAAGCTAACGTCCCAGTGGACCTCCTGCACCAGTCATTGAAAGAGAGTCTTCCAATCAGTAGCGGCTGCTACCGGACTCGGGTGGTGGGGTGAGGATGAAAAACGTTTTTAAAAAATCACTTACCTGTGACGGCCAGTCACCGCCTCTCCTCCGTCCTCTTCTTCCTGACTCTGGTCCAGCAGCAGGAAGCAGGAGGAAGCACCCGGGTTCCCAAGCTCGCCTAAGCCAATCACAATGCTGCAATGCAGCGTTGTGATTGGTCTGGGCGCCATGGTTTAGCGCTCAGACGGGGACAGAGAGCCTTTGCATGTTCCTCACCAAGCTGTGTAATGCAGCCTGTAGGGAACATGCAAAGTGTGCATGACTGTTTGGCCGGCCCCATAGGGCCCGCCAAGCAGTTGTGCACACTTAAGGAGTGCAAACACTCCTCCCCATCTCTGGCCAGCCCCGTCCCACCCCGAGAGCCACTGATGGTGGCCATCACCTATTCGTTGTTAGTGACGATCATCGCAAATATCCTGAGATTTAAATAATTAAATCGACATCCGCTTAACAATCGTACCAAAGCCTGAAATGTGATGGTAACCCATGACATCCTAAATAAAGTAAGAACATATAACAGTGCCCCTTTCCAATGGACTACTTCTGCTGAATATCTTGCCTTTCTCCACATCATCCATGGAAAATAACCACAAGGTGGCCCCGGCAAATAAAGAGGTGGAACACTTCATGGAGACTCAATACAATTTTACTTACTGTGAAGATGGCTCCGTACAATGTGTAATGGGCGAGCTTCAGGTTGAAGGAATATAAAAATACTCCCCATGTTATAATATTCTGCTTGGAAGAGATATCAATGACACAATACTCACTCATGTCAGGTGGCAGCCAAGAAATCATGACAATGTGTAAACACAGTCACTGCAAAATAACTGTATCATGCTTAAAAAAGTACTGAGACAGGCAGAACTTGCAGCTGACACTGCTGGTGACCAATGTTGAACTTCAATCCAGTTTCTCGCCTCCTTCAAGTCCTGTTAGTGACAGACAGGCAGTACCTTTGCTGTGTCACTGGTAACTAAGGGCCTGATTTATAGTTTGGTGGACATGTTGCTCCATCACAAATATATCCTGTTTGCCTTATTACAAGTGCATTATATTTTATGGCACTTATAATAAGGTGAACGAGATATCTGTCACGTTGTGATGGAGTAACCTGTCTACAAACTCTGAATCACGCCCTATGTCTGGTGTATCTGAGCCCCTCAGTCTGACAAGCAAACCCAATTTGTGAAACAAACTCTTAAAGAATTCCTTGAGATGCCATCTTCCACCTTCCCAGAAACATTGACACTTTATAATGTAAAAATAAAATAGCTTATATTTAAGAGTAAGGGTTTTTACTTTATTTGCTTTTGAAAGAAACGTTATTCTAGTTATAACCTGAAGGGTCACATGTTAACTGCCTATGCTTTGTGATTCCACACACGTGTTTTTCTTTTGAAGTTTTATACAGCGCTAACGGAACCCAACGCAATTGGAGTGCTTTACATATGACCACCAGTTACATTACACACGGTCACATTCATTTTTGTTTTCAGGCATAGGAATATTAAGCGATTTGCCCAGAATCACAGGATACTGAGCCAACGCCGAGACTCAAATCTGGTTCCCCAGTTCCGAAGTCAAAAGCTTTGGCCGTAATGCTATATCCTCTTGCCATGGTTTGGCCCATATGATGACACATATTTAACAAAAAGGTGTGAGGCACTGGCACATCTATTCAGAAACAATTGTAATATAGTGCAGGCATGTCTAAGTTATTGCTGTCGTTCCTCTGCTCTGCCTATGTACTGCTGCCACTGCAACACAAATGGGAGAGATATTAACTGTGTAAATACGAGCAAATGGTAGAGGAACAGAGCAAAATGAATACAGGGTTGGTAGACCTGGAAAGCAAGGCGAGGGGATGGGGAGAGGAGGGTATTTGTTTTATTTCCAGCAGAGACAGCAGGGATCAAAATAAGGCAGTACGAGGAAATAGAAGAGTGGAGAGCAAACCAAACAGAAATGAGAAGATGGTAACAGACAGCTTGGTGTGGAAATGAAGAGGGTTAGGAAAAATAATAAATTGAGAGAAAAGCAGAAGGAAGAATAGAAAAAGGACAGGGATTATGTTTACTTAAAAGTGCATTACGTTTTAGCCAATGTAACTACATTAACCATACCTCTGTGTTAAATGTGTATCTGATTGCACGTCTAATTAATCAGGCATGAAAACATAGATTCCTAATTTATTTTTAGCCCTCTTGTGTTGCATGAGGTGAGCAGCCTTCCAAGTGCCACACATCACTGGTTAGTGTTACGTATTTGAGTGATGATGTCTGCATCACCGCACTAAAATACTATGTCACACCTAATGAAACACCTCAAATTACGCAAAGCACTCAGAGAGGATGTAGTTAGCATTGTGCTTGTGTGTAAGCAGCTAGTGTCTGAACTGGGCAAAGGTTGAGGAGAAGTGACTGGTTGGTTGCCTTGGATACCAAGCCATCTCAGCCAGGGGCCCAGCTTGTTTGTTTTAGTGCCTGGAGCTTTGGCCCAGTTAATTAAAAAATAACGCAGAGATGGATGCCTCCGGACCCTCATATCACGTGATCCATTGCGCTGTGAAGGAACCCAGGCCCTGGATTGTAGAAAGATTTAGTGTAGTTGTTTTTAGGTCTCAGCTCTAGAAAGTACTTGCGCTGTTTCGAACAGACATGTTGTATATACTTTGTGGGCTTCAGCCTGCCCATTGACTTCCGATTTGCTTGCTCCATTGTCGTTTTCCTAATCATTCTCCTATTTGTCCATGGCATGCATGTGTCATGTCTCTTCCTGTGTTTAGCCCTTTTACAGAGCATGGGCTAATTACTACTACCCATCCACTGTTCCCATTTTAGGAAATATTAGAGTAACTACTTTTTTCTTTGTTAAAGAGCACTTCATACGAGTGCTTGTGGTTTCACTCGCACCAATCTCCATTGCTGTAACCAGGCCTGTAAATCTTTTTTTTTTTTTTTTTTTTTTTTTTTTTTTAAACCGTTTATTACAATCTCAAATATATACAGGTATGGGCCTACAACCTTCCGGCCGGCCGCTAAAGTGACAGCAATAAGTGACATATATACAATAAGGCACTTGGCGTTACAGAGACGCTAAAGCAGGAGGTATCAACAACGTGGGCCACATGACTCTGAGCCCACAATACGGTTTCGTTTTATACAACACTAACAACATAAAACCACACCCGCAAGGCAACCCGAGAGCAAGAGTGACAACATATGCTCCTCAAATGGGGGGACCCCAACCATACACTAAAATCGAAGGAGGGGAAGGGAAATAGGTCCGGGACTGGGAAAACACTGTGCCCGGGATTGAGGGAGGGGGTCATCTAGGGGGACGGAGCTGGTGAAGCGGGAGGCAACAATGGCGGCTCGCAAATACCCCCGCGGTAGGCGTTCCAGGGGCCCCACACCTTCAGCCACGCCCCAGGCTTACCCCGCGCCACATACACCACCTTCTCTCGGAACATGCACCAATCCATGTGTTCTTTCCAGGCCGACACTGCCGGGGGCCTCTGGGATCCCCACAGTTGAGCGATGTCACGTTTAGCGATCATATAACCCAGCGTCACCCATCGCGTCTGCGGAACCGAGTAGTCGGTTGGTTCCCACACATTCAGCAGGCATCTCCTTGCTTCAGGCACCAGCACGACATGCGTAACCGCTCGCAGGACCTCATGCACACCACGCCAGAATCGCTCCACCCTCGGACATTCCCACAGAATATGTAAAAAAGTCGCCAATGCACCGCATCCACGCTTACACAGTCCATCCTCGGCATAGCCCATACGCAGAAGCCCTGGCCCCGTCATGTACACCCGGTGAAGTATCTTAAGCTGGACGAAGCGAAGGCGAGCCGGGATGGCCACCTCCTTCGGGGAGGCCACCGCGGAAATCCAGTCCTCGTCGTCCAGCTCCAACCCATCGGCAACCCAAGCCTCGCGGAGCCCAGTCAGTAAGCCCGAGCGGTCATTAATCAACTTCTTGTAGATGAGGGAGATCGTGCTGTCCGGAACGTGGCCATCTAGCACTCTATCCTCCAATGGGGAGGACTCCGGGATGGCGGCCACGTCTGGGAAGACTGAACCCAGAGCGTGACGGACCTGCAGGTATCGAAAGTATTCACTGCCCTGCAGCTGAAACTCCGCCTGCAGTGTCTCAAATGTTTTGAATCCTCCCCTCGTCCAGAGGTCCCCCACTGTACTAATGCCTATCGTGTCCCACCTATCGAAGCCCTTCGAGGTCCATAGGGAGCCCAACCTCTCAGACGCATACAACGGTGACGCCCGGGTCAAACGGTCCTTCCATCCCATAGCTGCATTGGCCGCGTGCCATACTCGCACCATGACACGCGTGGGTCCCGTCAGGCGGGAATCGGGCACGCTAGTGTAGAGCGCTCGATTATAATCGCCACCGGGCAGGAGCATCTTGTCCATTTCAAATGCCGGGTTTAAGGCGGGCCCGTAAAGGCCGTGATTAATTGCAGCTAATTGGGAGGCCCAGTAATACCGCTTAATATCCGGGAGGGCAATCCCTCCGTCATACCACGGGAGCGTCAACTTTGCCAGGGCTATACGCGGCCTCCCGTCCCAGAACAGGCGGCGCTGCAAACTCTCCACCTCACGGAAGTAACGCGCCGGGACCAGGTCCATCGAGTTCTGGAGAGCGTACAAAAAGCGCGGCAATGACATCATCTTGAACAATGCCGCCCGGCCGAGCGGCGAAAGCGGCAAGCGCCGCCAGCGCGCGACGTCCTCCTTCAAGCGCTGGAGGGGGGGGAAGCAAATTCCGCTCGTAGCGGGCCACCGGGTCCAGCGTAATATAGACGCCCAGGTAACGAAACCCCTGCGAGGCAATCTGGATCGAGAAGCCCCGCGGGAGAACAGGAGCCTCCCCGGAAAGCACATAGATACAGGATTTAGCCCAGTTGATGACAAGACCTGAGTTACGGCCGAAGGAGCGCAGAACATCGACCAGGACAATCAGTGATTTACGCGGGGAGGCTAAGTACAACAGGATGTCGTCGGCGTAGAGGGACACGCGGTCCTCATACTCAGGGGTCCAACGGAGACCACGGATAGAAGGGTGCCACCGCAGCCACTCCGCCAGGGGTTCCAAGGCCAGTGCAAACAGGAGCGGCGACAGGGGGCAACCCTGTCGCGTGCCCCGTCCCAGCACGAATGGGGCCGAGACTCGACCATTCACCACCACCTGCGCCAATGGGTCAGAGTACAACAATTTGACCCAGCTGATGAATCCCGGGCCAAATCCAAATTTCGCCAACATCGCCCAGATGTACGGCCACTCGAGCGTGTCAAACGCCATGGTGGCGTCCAAGGACGCCAAGATGGCCGGCTCCCGCACGAATGGAACACGCGCGAGCACCCCGTGCAAGCGCCGCAGGTTAAGGGCCGTGTTGCGATGGGGAATGAAGCCGGACTGGTCTTGGTGGACCAGATCGCCCACCACGCCGACCAGCCGGTTGGCAAGCACCTTGGCGAGGATTTTAGGCTCCGCATTCAAGAGCGAGATCGGCCGATAGGATGTAACCCGGTCTCGCGGTCTCCCCTCCTTGTGGATAACCACGATGGTAGCTAGACGCTGGTCCGGCGGTAGGGAGCCCCGCGAGTGGGCCGCAAGGAACATCGCACGGAGGTGAGGTGCCAGTACATCCGGTCGCAGCTTATACAATTCGATAGGAAGGCCATTCGGGCCCATGGCCTTGCCCGAGGCGACCGAGCGTATGGCGAGGGCGATTTCATCCGAGGTGGGAGCGGCATCCAACGAATCCCTGTCCTCCACTGAAAGCGAGGGCAGCGCGATGTCCCGCAGCAGGGCATGGGAGTCCTCCTCCGAGCAGGGAGAGACCGGAGAATATACCTCGCGGAAATAATCCGCGAAGCAAGAAACAATGCCTTCCGGCTCAGTAATTCGTACACCATCCATCCTCTCAATCAGCGGGACCACACGACTAGCTCTCTCCTTCTTATCCAACCACGCAATCAGTTTGCCAGCCTTATCACCCACATCATACAGTCGCCCCTGTTGCTCTCTGCTAAGGCCCCTGGCCGCCTCCGTGATGAGGGCCCTATAGGCCGCCTGTTTAAGGTGTAAAACATGCAGCGCCGCGTCAGTCACCCCACTCCCCAGATCACCCTCCAATTCAGTAATTTCGGCCTCCACCCGGGTCACCTCCTCCTGTGCGCGTCTGCGGGCATGGGAGATAAAGGAGAGGGCCTCCCCTCTGAGAACTGTTTTAAAGGCTTCCCACAGGGAGATAGCCGACGGAACGGACCCCACATTCTCCTCAAAATACCGTTGCAATGATTTAATCAGGTCAGCACGAATAGTGGGGTCACGCAGGTACCAAGCATTGGTTGGGGCTACCCTGCCCTCTCCCCTCGGGAAGACACCCAAGTGCAACAGGAGCGGGGAATGATCTGAAATACCCCGCGCCAGATGGCGCACCTCTCCCACCCTCCCAGCATAAGCCGCAGGGACAAGGACATAATCAAGCCGCGAGAGGCTACCATGGGCACCCGAATGGAAGGTGTACTGCAGCTGGGTGGGATGCTTTAAACGCCAGCAGTCCACCAATCCCAGTGTGTCCAAAAGGCCCGCTAACCACGCCTGTGCCCGGGGGAGGTCCCTAGGGGGATGACGATCCATAGTCCCAGAAGCCACCGCATTGAAATCCCCCCCAACCACCAGAAGCCCCCCGGGAGGTCAAGAAGGAGGCGTCCCAGATCTGCAAAGGTGGTGGACTGTAGCCCCGGTGGGACGTACACAGAGACAAAGACAACTACCTTGCCCTCCATCCTCCCCACCAAGACAGTGTAGCGTCCCCTCTCATCATGGCGCACCTCGTCTATTTCTAGCGGGAGCGAGGTCTTGATCATGATGCCCACCCCCCGCGAGCCTGATGTGAAGCCCGAGTGGGCCACCAAGCGAAAGCCACGGCGATTCATGGCACAAAAGGAGTTACCAATAAGGTGTGTCTCCTGCAGAAAGACCACATCAGGCGAAATCCGTTTCAAATACTGCAGGACCACACCCCGCTTGATCCTATCACCCAGTCCGTTAACATTCCAGGACAACAAAGTCAAATCCCTACCCCCATCACATAACGAAGCCATCATTTGTCCCCCCCAGAGCATCTCAAAAACAACAATACAATAACGGGTTTGCCTTGCGGTAGAAACGAACCACACCCCACCCCAACCCACCCAACCCAACAGAACTCCCCCCACCCTGCACCCCTGCATGAGCCCAAACAGCCCCCCCAAAGTGCAGTGTGCCTGTCGCCCCATAGATAAGAAAACTAACTAGTCCCCCAGAGGAGGAGGGAGATCCCCCAAGAGACCCCACACGACCTCCACAGGAGGGGAACTTACCCTAACAGTCAATAGTGACAACAACGCAGTCCAGAGCAAGGCCTACCATTAGTCCCTCAGTCCTGATCCGGCGGGCCCTCCCCACCAACCGCACCCCCCACCCCCCCGGTCCCGATCTCCGGGCAAAGTGTCTAGCCAGTCCCCGGCCACCTCGGGTCGATCAAAAAAGTGCGTGTGGCCATCCACCTCCACTCTCAGCTTAGCTGGAAAAAGCATCGCATATTTGAGATTCAGGTCCCTTAGGCGACGTTTAACACCGAGAAAGCTCAGTCTCTGCTTTTGGACTGCCGGAGTGAAGTCAGGATAGAAATTGATGTCCATATTGTCAAGTTTGACCGGCCCTTGTAGCCTGGAAGTCTGTAGGATAGCGTCTCTGTCCCGAAAATTGAAGATCCGGGCGATGAGAGGCCTCGGAGGGGCTCCAACCCTAGGCCTACCCCCGGGGACCCTGTGGGCACGCTCCACCGCAAAGAATTTACTCAGCCCCCGAGGCTGGAGATGGGTGAGAACCAGGTCCTCAACAAATAGATCCGCCGCCTCCGCCTCGCGTCCCTCCGGCACCCCGATAATGCGGACGTTGTTCCTCCGGGCCCGACCCTCGGAATCCTCCAGCCGACGATTCATCAGGGCGCTCGCCTGGCCAAGCCTGCGCACCTCCTGTTGGAGGGCCGCCACGTCCGTTGTGAGGCCCGTGGTAGAGTGGGCCAAAGAGTCGACCCGGTCGTTGGTTTTAGACAAATCAGCCCTCACGAGGCCCACGTCCACGAGGACCGAGTCAATCTTCTGCGCCAGAGTGTCGAAGCGCTGGTCCACCGAGGCCTCCATCTCGGCGATGGCACCCATGATGTCTCGGAGGGTCAGGTCCGTGGGCAGAGCGGAAGCATCAGTCGGGCCCGTAGGGGACCTACGCGGCGCCTCTGGGGATCCCTTCTGGAGGGTGTAGCGGTCCATACTGTTGGATTGCTGGGCCGCGCCACGGCGGGTCGATTTTATCTTAGCCCGATCGCCATCTTGTTTTGTGGACATGGTTTCAATCCCCAAGACGAGTCAATCTCCTCAAGAAACGGGGGGCCGACAATCCAGTTCAAGGGGTCCAGGGGGGAGCGACCACCGCTCCGCAGGACGGACCGCAGCTGGCGGACCGGCAGGGCACCCCAGCGAGACCACACCACCGCACACCGCCCCGCAACCCGACCTCGCCTGGCAGCAAGGAGGGCGCAAAAGCGAAAGTGAAAGTGCGGGGTACGCGAGTCACCCAGCCTTGCCCGCCGCTGTTGTTCACTTTGTGTCCGGATCGCCCCACAATTCCAGTACGGGGGGCCGGTGTGGAGAAGGCCGCAAACCTCAATCGATACTCCTGCCGGTGTCCGAGGTCCGATTTAAAAACGGAAAACGGGCGTCACCTCTGCTCGGGCTCACAAATACAGTCCCCTCATCTGGGACAGGATTCTGTCAGGATTTATGCAGGAGGTCCTCGGGAGCCTCGCACCTACGCGGCCATCTTGGTTGCGCGCTAGGCTCCTCCAGGCCTGTAAATCTTGTTCTTATCTCATTACATTTGCTGTGCCTTTAAAGACAGAGGTCAAATGTCAAACACTGTTTTCTGAGGGCGTCCGTCGGCATAAGGATGGATGTGCATTCAACCACGGCAGGGCAGGGTAAGTAGGGTTAAAGGCATGTCCCTCCACCTTGCCTTTCAGTCAAATGTCACACACATTTTTCTGGAGAGAACCACCCTAACGTAATTCACACAATTTTCAGAAGTCTCACAAAAATGACACAACATTTGCTAAATAAATTACACAAATGCAATGGCAAAGACGAGCAGCAAAAGCCTTCTCTCCTTCAAACATGCACTTAAAACAGCAAAAGACATTTTCAACACAGCGCTGTCTTCTGATAATACAAGTTTGTGTGAGTTTTAAAGGCGTCTCATGCTGCACTGATCAGAGTTAGGACCCCTAGTGTCACACGCTGTGGACTTTCTTCTCCATCCCAAGCCAATGTGTCACTGGCTTCAAGCATTCCTCTCCTCACAAGTATTCGCTTTTCAGTGAGATATGTAAACAGAAGTGTTTATTTACATTTCTGGGCTGAATATTTCAGCCTTCTCCTACCCCCAGCCTCGGCTGCAGAGCATCTTGCAGACCTCAGTGGCTGTTTTCTGATGTTTTTCATATTTCCGTGGCCCTTCTAAACCCACTTTAATCAGTAAAAGCTGCTGCCTGCCACGCCCTGGGAAGCCTCTGCTTTTCCCAACCCCCTCATCATCTTTCCATCAGCCTTTTCCCACAGATGGATAACAGGTGGGATTACCAGAAGAAACAGAGGTTCCGGCTGATATACACCCTTCTGGTAACTGCACTTGTTCTGCATCAATGAAACCAAAACTATTGTTTTTCCAGGGTGTTTTCATATTTATACAGAATAATCTAATCAGGAAATATAAAGTTAGAGAAAACTTCACAAGACGTAGTTAGTGGCACAGACAAATTACTTACGTCTCTCCATGTAAAAGACATATATTGCTAACCCCACACCCCGACTATACACCTCTTTTGAGGGCATTGTATCTTTCATCTATAACATCTATTCGTACAGCGCTCTGTTGCTTTGTGGCTTTGTTGCCACTTTATGCATATGTGGGATGAAGTCCCCACAAACATATATTATATAGAAATTGTGGGTTACAGAGAAGTTCTGTAACCATACAGAGGATCATGGTTGAAGGGAGAGTGTCTTTATAAGGTCACTGAGCTCTTAGATGACTTGCGACACACTTATACAATCTAAGGCCTTAAACTCTAGCTTCCCCGTATGAAAGGGTACTGAAGTTTCAAGTATATAGAATAATCAATTTAATGTAAGTCACTTTCAAAAGCGGTTGTATGTCATAATGTATAACAAAAACCCAGCAGTATGATAAATAATCATGGTGTCTGTGAGAAGTTGGCCTGATGTATGATGTCACTAGTTCTAGTGTACACCTTATATCAGTCCAAATACCCTTATGGTGATTGGTTGTAAAGTCAACCTTATAGACCAGCTATCCTAGTGGTAGCATGGACAAGAGCAGTCTTAGGCTAAACTCTGAATGGCATGTGAAGCCAGCTGTCATACCATATATAATCCCTTGAATACCAAATGAAAGGACACCACAACAGATATATATATAAAATAAAGTGTATTTATTCTAGTCAAACCCTCAGCACTCTTTATGAGATTAGAGGTAAGTACAACACAGTCTTATTTATGCATACATTAAGTCACACAGGTAAGTAATACAGTTAGGCCCTAGGGGCCACGCAAACCATATACTAAGTAAGTGGTATAAGGACCACTGTCACGGAAATAGGATAGGCCTAGGCCTAGGGAATCGTTGGGGCTACACTATACTACCAAAGGTTAGGAAGTGGGAGGCCCACGGGATTCAGGTGCAGAGTGGAAACACTCACGCGTAATGCGTAAAAGTCACTAGCAATAGTACAGTTTAGAAATAGATAGATTTAGGACACTTCCGGAGTAGCTAGGAAGTCGAGACTGGAAAACTAGACACTAGGATAGTCACTATCCTGATGAGCACCGGAGTACCCAAGTTACCTAGCCCACAGGCTGCGGGTGCATAGGGGTGAAGTTGCGTCGGGTTTCGTCGTCGACTCCTATGGATGCCTGAAGAAAGATGCTGACAGGCAGTCAGTGAAGAGTGTCCGGTGGATCCCAAGGCTGGGATCAAGAAGAGAGGAGACCTGCAAGCAGAAGGGACAGAGTCAAGGTCACTAGCCAGTGACCACGTGGAACCAGGAAGGAACCAGGCGATGTCGTGAAGATTGCAGGTGAAGGTGAAGCTTGTCGCTGCAGCCACGAGGACCAGGGAACGTCGAGGACGACCAGGACCAGGAGGCGAGCTGTCCCACGAAGGCTCTTGCTGTCGGCGGCGTCGAAGTTGGACTAGGACTCACCAAGCCTTGGCAAGCGGAACCCACGCAGAACGGAGGACTTGCTTCTGGTGCAGACCAGGAAGGTCTGGGGTGCTTCTTCTTTGCAGAGAAGCGGGAGCCAGTCTGGAGGAGCCAAACCAGCGCAGAAGATTTCAGGATGCGTCGTCACAAAGGCCACTAGCCAGCGGGCAAGCAACCGGACAGACGCGGCAAGCAGGAAAATGCAGAAGGGCCCCATGCAGGACTCGTGGAGTGTGGGGGGCTGGTCTTCGGTGCAGATGGTGCTTGGGGGTGGGGCTTCTCAATCCCCGGTGCACAACTTCGAGGGTGCCTCAGAAGCTGCGCTTGAAGATACTAGCCACTTTTCCCAGGTAGCCGGTCCCACGTCTCTCGTCGCCTCCACGGATCTCAGCTCTGCTGTGGATGTGGATCAGGGTCGGAGAAGTCTGGAAGTCAAGGCTCTGGTCGGGCTCTGCAGTCGGTCCCTCGTAGAACTTTAGCAAAGCAAAGGGTAGTCTCTTGATGGTGCCTGTTTGCACAGGGTAGCCACTCCTTGGCCACAAGGGAGATTCTTCAGTCTTCTTCTTTCGTCGAACGTCGAAGGTCCAGAGTTTCTGTTCAAGTTTGCAGGTTCAGGATAATCTAAAGTCTTGAGGCCCAACTCCCACTCTTATACTAATCTGGGGGGCTGGGATACCTGCTAGGTCACGCCTTATGGGTGGGACCTGGGAGGGGGTGGTTACACCCACTTCCCTTTGTCCAGTTTCGCGCCAGAGCTGGGGCTGGAGTGCCCCAGTGCCGGTTTGAATTGGACTATGCAAGGAACACCTTGTGTGCCCCAGGCATGTCTCATTCCTTTCAGCCCACCCTGCCCCAATACACTAAAGGCTGTCTGGGGAGGTGCTAGCACCTCCCCAAGCAGGAAACCTATTGTCCAGGCCTCCCTGGCTGGGATCACTCCCAGCAGCAGGAGGTCAGACTTGTGTCGTGGCAGCAGCCTCCATTTTGTGATGCTGAGGCTTTGGTCAGAGGCTAACAGTGAAGTATGATTTTAACATGTCTTTCCCTCTAGAAGGGGGGAATAATATCCTCATGTCCAGAAATGGTATGGGGGTATTATTCCACAGTGTTAGACACCTTACACGACATGTTTCGATAAAGCCAAACCATAGTTACCATAACCGTTTAGGATTATAAGGCACTTTAAGAGTATATGGTAGGCTATATCATAGAACAGCTATAAGGACGTGGTTCCGAAAGCTGCAGACAGGCTCAGCTCATGCTAGAGCACCATCTCACATGTTACCAAGCACTCTGCCTCCAGGATTGTTAAGGCCTGCCATAGGAGTGACTGATAGGTACACGTGTCTATATGTAAGTTAGGTATAGGAATACTACACCTAAGCAAGGGGTGATTACACGACCTTGCCCCAGCTGAGTGATCAGCCAGTTGTGTCAAAATGGAAGGCCAGGCCAGGGGTGGCATAATACATGCTGCAGCCCCTGGTAGGCCTAGGGTACACCTATGCCCTGGGTACCTAGGGTACACTGTACAGGGGCCAATAAGGTGACCCTATCCAAATGGGTTATGCACCTAAAGTACATAGTATCAATTTAGAGAGAGAACAGCAGGGCTGTGGGTCTGATTAGCAGGCCCACAGCCACATCTAAGTCGAAAACCAGTAAAGCAAAAGCAAAAAGTGGGGGTGAACATAGAAAGCAGACCCTACTCTCCTACACAGTCATCAATATCTCAGTGTCAGCTAATGATTGTGAATTCAGAAAAAATAGCTCAAAACAAGTGATTAATTACATTATTTAAACATCATTTGGAATTCTGTTAATGTTCATGTCTTTCCCAATGTACACTGGTTCTGAATTGGGATGTCACAACTCAGCTGTAATAAATTAATACAGTATATTAGTGATGGCATTCTTATTGAAGGCCAGTGGTGAAAAAATAGACGTTTTTGTACGGGAACTACAGGCTTGCATGTCTTATATATATAATAAAGATCCAAAAATTGTACAATATAATTATACTGGAATTCACCGAGGGTCTAGGGATGATAGAGAGCAATAAGACAGAAGGCTGAGTGTCTTTATAAATTCATAGCAAACCAAGGTCCTTTTATTCTACGCTTGCGGGTATTTCATTCCTATAAATTTACCTTTCATTTACTCCAAATTACTGTCAAATGGTCCCATGTTCTGTTAAACACACGCTGCCAGCCCTGGCCTTTTAGCTAAAAACAGTTTGCATACTGTGATATTTTAACCAACGTTTTTACCAGTAAAGTGTGAACTAAAAGTCCCAGAAATGCATACTGTTTTAGGCGAAAAAGTGAGGAAAGACTGATGTATCGGGCCACTTGGCAGTTACAAAATTTCCAAACCAAAAACATAATCTTCATTGGTCTGAGCATACGCTGAAACAACATTTCTTCCAAATGCACACTCTAAAAATACAGATTATCTTTTTTAGGAGAGATTTTCTCTGTTGCAAGTGATGTCATACTGATATGTTCCTCGTTAATGACGTATTCTCTTTGAAGCAGGAAGCTGGTGCAGACTGAATGGGGACTGAGCTGCTCTCATCTGCAGACCAGCTCTGCCTGCTTCTTCCATGTGTTTAGTTAGGACAGTGGAACTGCCCTGTCTGAGATAACAGAGTGGTTCACACCTTCCTTCCGAGTTTGTGAGAGAGATAATAAACTATTATATATGAATACTTACATCATTTTCTGATTACAGATGTCAGAATGTGGCCATTATAAGTAATAAAATGCAGATTTTATAGCAAGGCCCGGAGGCCAATATTATGCACACTTCCTTTATTACTACTCGAACAGCAGCAACATCACAAGGAATTAGAATACAATAAACACTCTAGAACCCTGAACATGCATATAACCCCTGAACAGGCAGCCATCTTCCTCTTTTGTTGCTGCTCGAACAAAAAGATAAGTACATTTGTGTTGAGCTGTTTTATGTAAGAATAGAAGGTTAATTGGTAATGTTGATAGAAAATAAGAATCAATATTAAGTTGTATGTTATGGGGTGAGCCTTGAAGGGTTTAAAAAATAAAAAAATTAAAAAACGGAGCGATTTAAAAATAAAGGATATGCTGAGTAAATAAGCGTGTGTGAGGCATGAAGGAAGAGGATCTGTTTGTGATCAGGATGTTGAGGACGATATATGCGTCGGAAAAGTAAGTAGTCCTGGTTTTGAAGGGTTACCGTTTTTGGGATCTGGGAGTCCATTACGAGCGCGAGAGAAGAGGGTTGCGCGCGAGATGAATCAAGGAGAGCCTGACGGTGCGCGAGTCAACGCGTGCAGAGTAAGGAGCTTGAGCGCATGACAGGTTGCGCGTTTGTTTGAAAAGGTCAAAGGGATTGAGTAATTGAAGCCGCCGTACGAACGTGACGTACGGCGGCCATTTTGAGAGTTTGGGTAAATCCAGTGTAGGTAAATGGAGATATTTCGGCCATATTTAGGGGAATCGGAAGTATGTCAGTTTCTGTCAGGGAGATCGTTTTTTTCACAAACGAGGGTCGGGTTTAGGTGAGAAAGGTAGCGAGTTATTTGTGAGGAGGAAATTTGGATTTTTAATGAGAAGAGGTAGATTTTTGAAGGAGGAATAATAGTTGGTGAAATAATTTGAAGGGAGAATATTTATTTATTTTAAATTGGTGAAATTATTTAAGAAATAATAAAGATGGAAGGAGCTGAAGGAAATGTGGAGGAGAAAATGAAGATTTATATGGAAAAGATGTTTGATGGGTTGTCAGCATCAATAGATAAAAAAATAGAAGAAACATTCGAGAAAGGTTTAACCCCTTCCCTGCTCATGACGGAACCGTTCCGTCATGAGCCACGGTTGGCGTGTGCTCATGACGGAACGGTTCCGTCATGACAATCCTGTCGGCGGCCGCTCCGCCTGCGCGGCGCTGTTTCCCCGCCTGTGCGGGGCGACAACGCAAATGGGCGGAGTCATGACGGAACCGTTCCGTCATGAGCACAGCTCAACTGTGGCTCATGACGGAGCGGCTCCGTCATGAGCACAGGCCCACCGCGCTGCCCCCCTGCCCCCCCCAGCGCTGCAGCGGAATGTCCGCAGCAGCGAAGGGGTTAAGGAAAAGAGATTGTAGACAAAAGAGTGGGGAGGAAGAGAATTATTGGACGACTGAGGATGTCGAGGTTGTGGCAGGAAGGTCTGGTGTAAGTGGGAAAAGGAAGGAAAAAAGGAACAAAGTGGAGAAAAGTAAGAAAATAATGGAAGACGAATGTAAGGTTTGAAAGGAAAAGGCTATAAAGGTCAAAGTAGGCGCAAAAAAGGCGCAAAAGAGGAAACACAGTGCGGTGTCCTGTGATTCGAGTTCATCTTCAGGTGATGTGGAACTGACATGCAGTTCTAGCCTGGATGATTCTGAAGTTGAGGAGGTGCCACTTAAGAAAATTAAATATGATGAAAAAGAAGTAAAAATGGAAATGGGCGAAATTTTGGATCCTCAAGGGGAGGATATGTTTGATCCTCTGCTGATACAGCATCCATTATCACCTCAGTGGACTCCGGCTGAACACGTAGCCAAGTATATTAGATTTTGGATTAGGCGGGAGATACCTAAGGAGGTGAGAACAAGGATGCGTTCAGAGTGCCCAAGGCCTAGTTTAAATAGTAAGGTGGCTTATACGCCTGAGCTGGATCTGAAAATACTGGCATTCATAAATAAAAGTGGAAGGGACCCAAGGAGAGGTCTCGACAAGGGTTTAAAAGGGTGACAGAACAGGCTTTTGGACGTCTTGGGCCCGCTGACGAAAGTTTTTGATATGTGCGAGGAGGCACATAGTAGTAATGCTGGTGTTGATTTAAATGAGATGCGCCAATGGTTACAAAGGGCGATCTGTTTACTTGGCAATGCTAATGCAGCATTATGCTTGGAAAGGAGAAAGAGTATACTATTTAAAATAGACCCGAAGCTTGCTGAATTGGCTGGCAAGGAGTTGGGTGAGGAAAGGGAAGGCTTATTATTCGGGGATGATTTTGTGAAGGATATGGCCAGATATGTTGGCACATTCAATAGCCTATAAAAGGTTCAGAAGGACATACGTAAGGTTTTTGGAACGGCCGGGCAACGCGGGGTCGGTTTCCCAGCCGAGGGCAGGGCTTCACCAGAAGCAATTTTGGAAGAGGCACAAGACCCCATGGTGCAAGTTATGGAGGAGGATATATGTTCTCAAGAACAGATCAGGGAAGTTTCTTTCCACAAAGACAAAGGGGAAGAGCAAGAGGCTCGCGTGCTGAGAGGAGACCAAGAGGATATTCAGGTAAGATTTCTAGCAGGCCATTCTGTTACTCGAGTAAAGTTGGGCGGCAGACTAGCCCAATTTGTTTCACGTTGGGAAGAGATAACTCAAGATCCTTGGGTGTTGGAAACTATTGCTGGGTACAGGATAGATTTTATCAGGATTCCGGTACAGGTGAGAGTACCAAAAATGTTAAGATTCTCAAGAGAGATGGAGTTGCTTGTGACAGAAGAGGTGTTGGCATTGGAAGAGAAAGGTGTGATAGAGCCTGCAAGGGAAGTACAGGGAGGTTTCATAAGCAATTTGTTTTTGGTGGAAAAAAAGGACAAAGGAATGAGACCGGTAATAAATTTGAGGGAGCGGAACGATTGGGTTGGTTACAATCATTTCAAGATGGAAGGTATACATATGTTGAGGGATTTGTTGAGGAAAGGAGATTGGATGACGAGGTTAGATTTAAAGGATGCTTATCTAACAATTCCAATGTGTCAGGAGCAAAGAGACCTTTTGCAATTCAGGTGGAAAGGGAGAAGATGGAGATTCAAGAGTCTTCCGTTCGGACTAACGTCAGCTCCATGGTGCTTTACCAAGGTGATGAGGCCGGTGGTGGCCTGGTTAAGATCAAGGGGAATACGTCTGATTGTGTATCTGGACGATATTTTGATTATGGCAGTGGAAAAGGATATGGCGAAGGATCAGACGGAGTTTGCAGTGAAGGTGATAGAGGATCTGGGTTTTGTAGTGAACAAGGAGAAATCTTGTGTCTTGCCTCAACAGGAAATGACATTTTTAGGTTTTCAGATACTGACGTTGGAATGTGTATTGAAGTTGCCGATGGAGAAGGTGAGGAGAATCAGGAAGGAAGTGAGGAGAGTCAGGAATGCAGAGTGGATAACTCTGAGACAATTGGCATGTTTGCTGGGACTTCTGTCATCATCAATTCAGGCAATTTTCCCAGCACCTCTGCATTATCGTGCACTACAGAGGTTGAAGGCATATCATTTAAGGAAGGATGCGAGATATTCGCAGAAAGTGAGAATGAATCAGGAGACACAGGAGGAGTTGGATTGGTGGATAGTGAATTTGGAAGCATGGAACGGAAGGGCAATTTTTGGACAGATGCCAGAGATAGAGATCGAGTCGGATGTGAGCATGCACGGATGGGGTGCGAAATGTGGAATGGTTGCGACAGGGGGACGGTGGTCGAAGGAAGAAGGAAAGATGCATATAAATTGTTTGGAGCTTCTGGCAGGATCTTTTGCGATAAAGAGTTTTGTAAAAGATCAGGTGAGGTGTTGTGTACTTTTGAAAATGGACAATTTGTCAGCGGTTCGGTATGTGAACAAGATGGGAGGAGCACGGTCAAAGTGGTTGGCCGAGCTAGCGAAGGAATTTTGGGAGTTCTTCTTGGAAAGGGAGATAAAGGTTCAGGCACAGTATATACCAGGGCTGAATAACGTAGAAGCGGATTGGTAATTCAAGATACCTGAAGGATGTGAGCAATTGGAGACTGAAGAGAGAAGTTTTTCTGAGTTTGGAGAGGTTATGGGGTCCGTTGAAGGTGGATCTTTTTGCAGACAGGTTGAATGCACAGTTGGAAGAGTTCTACAGTTGGAGGCCGAATCCGGAGGCGAAAGGGGTAGATGCATTTCTACAGATATGGAAAGGGGGAAGGAGTTATGCGTTTCCTCCATTTTCAATGATTCAGAGAGTTCTGAACAAAGTCAGGAGGGAACAAGCAGAATTAGTATTGATAACACCCTTTTGGAGGGCTCAGGTTTGGTTTCCGGATGTAATGGATCTTCTGGTGGAGGATCTGGTGGTCTTGCCAAACATGAGGGAAATATTGCAGGATAGTCAGGGGAATGTTCACGAAATGGTGATGTCAGGGAAAAGTTACGGTTGATAGCGTGGTTGATTTCAGGAGAATATGGCAGATGCATGGATTATCAAAGAGAGCGGTGGATCTTGTGTCTAAATCCTGGTCAAGGGGGACTTCAAGATCATATGGTTCAGCATTGAGAAAATGGAATGATTGGTGTATTAAGAGGGGTTTGGATCCCGTATCGGCACCTGTGGTAGAGGTTGCAGATTATTTGTCAGAATGTTTTGAAGAGGGATTGGCGTACAGTACAGTGAATTCAAGCAGGTCGGCGATTTCAGCTGGACATGCATTGGTGGATGGAATTCCTGTTGGACAGCATGCTTTGATTAAAAGAGTTGTTAAAAGCGTGCGTATTATGCATCCTCCACGGGCGAGGTATTCATCACTTTGGGATGTTTCAGTAGTTTTAAGGGAAATGGAGAGTTGGGGTGCGAATTCTAGTCTAGATTTGAAACTCTTGTCATGGAAGTTGGTTATGCTTTTGTGTCTGGTTTCCTTTAGAAGGGTTTCGGATGTAAGAGCTTTGGAGGTAAATTCTAGGTTTTATCAGCCAGAAGGGGTTTGTTTTGAGATAAAGAAAAGAACGAAGACTATGTCTAAAACGATTTTTTATCCTCTTTATGAGGGGAATAGGGTTTTATGCGTGGTGAATTGTTTAAAGGAATCTGAGAAAAGAACTTTGGGATTGAGATTGGTTAATTGTTCACAATTACTGATTTCATATGTTAGATCGTTTAGGGCTGTATCAACGCCAACTTTAGCAAGGTGGATTAGGGGAGTGATGATTAAGGCTGGTGTGGATATTAGTGTTTTTGGAGCGCATTCAGTGAGAGGAGCTATGGCTAGTAAGGCTTTCATGAGAGGTTTTAGCTTAAATGATATTATGAAGTCGGCTGATTGGTCTAATGATGATACTTTCAGGAAGTTTTACTTTAAGCCTGTGGAAAATGTGTTGGATTCAGTTTTTGAATGACTTTGAACATGCATAATATTGGCCTCCGGGCCTTGCTATAAAATGCAGATTTTTCACAGTTTTAATGTAAAGAAAATCATGATTTTATTAAAGGCACGGAGGCTAATATTATCCCTCCACTGTGCCCTCCCTTGATTGTTAATGAATTTGTTTGTTTTGTAGGTTAACAAAGAAGAAGAGATTTGGCGTTAAGTCGGAAGAATTTGGAGAATGAAGGAGTTTGCTTTTGGAGATTTGGTTCTTCGCAGCTACAAAGAGGAAGATGGCTGCCTGTTCAGGGGTTATATGCATGTTCAGGGTTCTAGAGTGTTTATTGTATTCTAATTCCTTGTGATGTTGCTGCTGTTCGAGTAGTAATAAAGGAAGTGTGCATAATATTAGCCTCCGTGCCTTTAATAAAATCATGATTTTCTTTACATTAAAACTGTGGAAAATCTGCATTTTCCACATTTAGAAATGGGTAGAAAATCATGATTTTAATAAAGGCACAGAGGCTAATATTATGCATATCCCTTTCATTGCTCCCCAGACAGCAGCAACAAATAAACAATAGAATTAGAACACTCCAATCATCTTAGAACACTGAACATGCATAAATACATAGAACTGGCAGCCATCTTCTTCTTTGCGTGCTGCGAATAAACATAAAATCCAAAGTCTTCTATTAAATAACAACAAACTTCATCTGTCTTGTCAATGACTTCCAATTTTCTATAATTCCAAAATCTTTATCTTTATCCTCCATAATAAAGAAAGAAAAAACATTAATAAAATTGGTAGGGAACAGTGGATATTAGCCTCCGTGCCTTTATTAAAATCATGATTTTCTACCCATTTCTAAATGTGGAAAATCTGCATTTTACATGAAGGCCCGGAGGCCAATATTATGCATGTTCAAAGTTCATCCAATACTCTATCCAAGACATTTTCCACAGGCTTAAAATAGAACTTCTTAAAAGTAGATTCATTACTCCAATCTGCAGCTTTCATAATGCCACGTAAACTAAATCCTCTTGATGCCATAGCCCCTCTAACAGAATGAGCCCCATAAACACTTATATCTACTCCTGACCTCAACATTACCTCTCTCACCCACCTTGCCAATGTAGGCGTTGACACTGGCCTAAAAGGTTCCTTTTATGAGATTAAAAGTTGCGAACAACCTCCTCGCCTTAAAGTTAAAGTCCTCCTTTCATATTCTCTCAAACACCGTACCACACACAAATTGTCATTTCCTTCCAAATTAGGATAGAAAATACTCCTAGACATGCTCTTCGTTCTCTTCCTTTTTTTTTTTTTTTTTTTTTTTTGGAAAAAGTTTTTATTGAACAATAATTCGGTTACAAGTATGGGCCTACAACCACCCGGGCCGGCCACTAGGTACATAAGGAAATATACACATATCAAGGCTGCAATCCGTTCCCAGGGCACTGCCCCGCAGTGGCTCAAGATAGTCCTCGAAGAACAGCAAGCGTCAGTCCAACAATAACAGAAACAAAAAAAAAAAAAAACAATAAAAACAAAAGGCGAGTTACGAGGGATACCAGTGCGGTTCAGGCTCCCCCCGGGAAACTCCAGTCAGAACATTTGAGCAATCCGCTAAAGAGAGGAGTACCGGGAGGCCGGGGACGGAGGGGGGGGGGGAAGGGGGTCAAGGGAGATGAACGTCCATATGTGGTTGTTACAAAAAGCGCTAGGAGCCGTCAAGGGTCAGGGGGACATGGCGATATCAGTGTCTACCAGGGGGGGCGTACAGATGCCTCCGCGATACGCATTCCATTGACCCCAAATTCTACCCCATGCCCCCGGCTTGCCACGGGCCACATACACTGTCTTCTCCCGAAACATACACCAGTCCATATTCTCCTTCCATACTGACACGGTGGGCGGCCGTTGAGCGCCCCAAAGTTGCGCTATATCCCTCTTGGCAATCATGTTCCCTAGGGCCGCCCATCGAGTCTGAGCCGCGTTGTAGTCATTGGGCTCCCACACATTCAGGACACAGCGACGCACCTCCGGCAGCAGCACAACCCCGGTGACCTGTCCCATAACCGTGTGGACCCGGCGCCAGTAGTCCGCCACCTCGCGACACTCCCAAAGGATATGAAGAAAGGTGGCGCTGAGCCCGCAGCCTCGTTTACAGAGTCCGTCGTCGGAGAATCCCATCGCGACCAAGCGCGGACCCGTGACATACACCCGGTGGAGAATCTTGAGCTGTACCAACCGGAGACGAGCCGGAATGGCAACCTCCTTGGGGGACGACAGTGCAGACTGCCAGTCTTCGTCGTCCAATTCAACCCCATCCCCAGTCCAAGCCCCCCGAAGGCGCACCAGGAGATCCGCCCGGTGATTAATCAATTTTTTATAAATTAAAGAAATAGTACTATCAGGGACATGTCCGTCAAGTACGCGGTCCTCGAGGGGCGAGGAAACAGGGATCTTGGTCCCCTCCCCGAAGACCGAGAGCAGGGCGTGTCGAACCTGGGCGTAGCGGAAGAACTCCCTGTCGGTCAGCTCGTATTCGGCCTGGAGCACCGCGAAAGTCTTGACCGCGCCCTTGTGCCACAGGTCTCCCACTTTGCTGATACCAATCGTGTCCCACTGGTCAAACCCCTTGGTGGTCCACAAGCTGCCCAGGCGGTCGGAGGCAAACAAGGGAGTAGCACATGTCATTCGCTCACTCCAGCCCGTGGCCGCAGTGGCAGCCCTCCAGGTCCGCACAGCAATCTTAGTAGGACCCGTAAGGGTCCGGTCAGCCAGGCGGGAATAAAGTGCCCTGTTGTAGTTCCCGCCGGGAAGCAGGAACTTGTCCATCTCATACGCCGGATTCAAGCCGGGCGCATACGTGGCGTGGTTAATGGCAGATAGCTGCGAGGCCCAATAGTACCTGCGAATGTCAGGAAGCGCGATGCCCCCGTCATACCAGGGGAGAGTGAGCTTGGCAAGAGCAATACGCGCCCGGCCGTTCCACACCAGTCTCCTCTGCAGGCTCTCCACCTCCCGAAAGTAGGCCACTGGGATAACGTCAAAGGAGTTCTGGAGTGCATAGAGGAACCTGGGAAGGGACATCATTTTAAACAGCGCGGCCCGACCCAGCGGGGACAGGGGCAGCCTGCACCACCGGGCCGTGTCCTCCCGCAGCCGCCGAAGTGGACGCAGAAGATTCTGCTCGTAGCGAGCCACCGGGTCCAGCGAAACGTATATCCCCAGGTACTTAAAGCCGCTCAGAGATATTTGAATCGGGAGCCGAGGCGGCAGGAGAGGAGGACCACCAGCGATGGGATAAACGCAGGATTTAGACCAATTGATCGTGAGACCCGAATTGTTCCCAAAGGAAGTCAGAACGTCAAAGAGGACGTTGAGTGACTGCCGCGGTGAGGTGAGGTACAGGAGAATGTCGTCCGCATACAGCGAGACCCGATCTTCAAAGCCCGGGCCCCACCGGATCCCTCTAAGCGAGGGCTCCCAACGGAGCCAGGCAGCGAGTGGCTCCAGGGCGAGAGCAAAAAGCAACGGGGACAACGGGCACCCCTGCCTCGTGCCCCTGCCAAGGGCAAAGGGCCGAGAGACTTGCCCATTCACCACCACTTGAGCCATGGGTCCCGTGTAAAGGAGCCTCACCCAGCCAATAAATCCCTCTCCAAAGCCGAATTTATCCAAGACGGCCCAGAGGAATGGCCACTCAATAGTGTCAAATGCCATCGTGGCATCCAAAGAAACCAGCACGGCCGGTTCGGGGAGGAACTCCGCCCTGGCGAGGACCCCGTGCAGACGCCGCAAGTTAAGAGCGGTGTTGCGGTGCGGGATAAAGCCGCATTGGTCCGGATGAATAAGGTCGCACACTACACTCAACAATCGATTGGCCAGGACTTTCGCCAGGATTTTAGGCTCCGCATTGAGCAGTGAAATAGGCCGGTAAGAGGTACATCGGTCACGAGGCTTGCCCTCCTTGGGAATAACGACTATAGTGGCCAAGCGCTGGTCGGCAGGAAGGGAACCCGCCGCAAGAGAGTCGCGGAACATGCGGCCGAGGAAGGGCGCGAGCTTATCAGGACGCAATTTGTATAGTTCAATGGGCAGACCGTTAGGACCCATAGCCTTGCCCGAGCGAAGGGAACGAATCGCGGTCGCTATTTCATCCGACGATAAGGGGGCGTCCAACCGCTCCCGGTCCTCAACGGACAGGCCGGGCAGAGCAATATCTCTCAGTAGGAGGCGAGAGTCATCCTCGTCCCTGTC
Organism: Triturus cristatus; assembly: GCF_964204655.1. Classification (NCBI taxonomy): domain Eukaryota; kingdom Metazoa; phylum Chordata; class Amphibia; order Caudata; family Salamandridae; genus Triturus; species Triturus cristatus. The sequence continues at coordinate 693,164,919 of NC_140584.1, read as the reverse complement.
AGTCACCGGGGAGTACACCGCCCGGAGGTGATCAGCGAAGCATTCCACAATCTCATCCGGCTCAGTCACACACACACCATCCGCAGCACGCAACTCGGGGACCACACGATTCACTCTCTCTTTTTTGTCCAGCCACGCAATCAACTTACCCGCCTTGTCCCCCGCGTCATACAATCGGCCCTGCCGCTCCCTATACATAGTTTTGGCCGCGTCAGTGACCAGGGACCTATATTCGAACTGTTTCAGGCTAAGGGCATGTAGTCCGTCCGGAGTAACATTCGCCTCCAGGGCCGACTCCAGCCCCGAGATGTCAGTCTCCAGCTTTACCACCGCCTCGCTCCTAACCTTCTTGGCCACCACTATCTGGGCGAGGGCGTGTCCGCGTAGCACAGTTTTAAAGGCTTCCCAAAGGGACAACGCAGACGACACCGACCCCTCGTTTTCACTGAAGTATTGGTCCATGGCCTTAACCAGGCTGTCACGAGTCACAGGGTCCCGCAGGTACCAGGGGTTAATGGGAGCTATCCGACCTGCGGACCGCGACCCGGTGTCAAAGAGAAGCCACAGCGGAGAATGGTCGGAGATACCACGCGCCAGGTGTCTGACCTCTCGAATCCGACCAGTCTGCGCCGCGGGCATAAGAAAGTAGTCTAACCTGGAGAGACTCCCATGCGCCCCCGAATGAAAGGTGAACTGACACTGGGTCGGATGCAATAGTCTCCAACTATCCACCAAGCCGAAGGTCTCCAACATCCCACCCAGCCATGACTGGGCAGCGGGGAGGGTCCTAGGTGGGTGACGATCCAGTTCACCCGAAACCACAGAATTAAAGTCCCCGCCCATGAGCAGGAGGCCGTCCGGAAGGTCAAGCAGCATTCGACCCAAGTCAGTGAAGGTGGAGTTCTGGAGGCCCGGGGGGACGTAGACTGAAACCAGGGTAAGGGGCTGCCCCTCCCACCTCCCAGTCAAACACACATAGCGCCCCCTGTCATCCGAGACTATCCTCGTGATCTCCACCGGAAGGGAGGTTCGCAGGAGAATGCCCACCCCCCTGGAGCCAGTTGTGAAACCAGAATGGGCTACGAGGCGGTATCCCCCCCTGTTCATCGCATGGCAGACATTGCCGACCAAATGCGTCTCCTGGAGAAACACCACATCAGGAGTCAAACGACGCAAATATTGCAGTACAACACCCCGCTTAATACGGTCCCCCAACCCATTGACGTTCCATGACATAAGCCTCAACCCGTCTCCCCCCATCCCATCCAATAGCTCAAGAGGCCCCCAGCCCGCAGCACCGCTCCCAAATATGGATAAAAATCAATACCTCGCCTTGTAAACAAAAAACACACAACTAAACAACCCCTCTTCCCCCCCAACCCCACCCCAAGTCCAACGCCCCCCACCCTGCACCCCTGCGGGCCAAAGACCCCCCCCAACTTGCAGTGTGCCTGTCGCCCCATTAACCCCATTCTACAAAAAGACCCCGGAGGAGGAAAGGGACCCGTACCCGCCCGCACCCCTCACGGGTCCTGGTAAAGCACAGTATGCAAAAGAAGTAAGACCCAACTGTACAGTGCCAAGCCGCAAAAAGTAAGGACCAAAGGTCAGTCTAAGGGGACCCGTCACCTGCGGTGCCCCCAGAGGGCCCGGGCCGGCCACCCCCGTCCGGCAGCGAGTCCAGCCAGTCACTTGCGGCCACAGGAGAGTCAAAAAAGGCTGTCCGCTCTCCATGCTCCACTCGAAGTTTCGCCGGGTAGATCATTGAGTACTTCAGGCCTAGCTCGCGGAGACGGCGCTTCACCCCTTGGAATCCCATCCGCTGTTTCTGGACCAGTTGCGTGAAGTCCGGATAAAAATTGATGGTCGAGTTCTCGTAGCGGACCGGGCCACGGGTCCGTGAAGCCTGCAGAATAGCATCGCGGTCCCTGTAGTGGAACAGTTTAGCCACGATAGGCCTCGGGGGGGCCCCCGGCCGCGGCCGGCCGCCCGGAACTCGATGGGCCCGCTCCACAGCGAAGAATTTGCTTAGGCCAACCGGGGACAGCTGTTGCAGGATAAGTTCCTCGACCACGAGGTCCACCGGGCGGCTGTCGGAGGACTCCGGTACCCCAATGATGCGGATATTGTTGCGTCGGGCCCGTCCCTCGAAGTCCTCAAGCCGCCGGGCCATATGGTCGTTGACCACTCTAATGTCCCCAAGCGCGGCCCGCAGATCCGACACCTCCGCACCCAGGGTGGAGGTCCGTGCATCAAGGGCCTGGACCTTCTCGTTGGTTTTAGAGAGGTCGGCCCGAATCAGGGTGACGTCGATCGCGACAGTGTCGATCTTACGGGCCAGGGCCTCATATTGCGTCGCGATAGTTTCCCTGATGCCCTCGATGGCGCCCATAATGTCCTGCAGGGAAGGTTCCGCAGCGACGGTCGTGCCTCCCCCTGCAGCATCCGGGGAGAGGCCAGCAGCGCCAGGGGACCTCCTGCCCTGGGTATAGCGGTCCATGTTGTTGCTCTGGACCGCTCCCCCGCGCAGTGAAGCCTTGGTCTTGCGCCCCTCCGGACCCCCTTTGCCCGCCATGTGAGCGCAGTCACTCAATGGGACCTCCGATCAAGGGGTGCGCGGGTGCCAGCAAAAGGACCACAAACCGTCGGTGTAGGGGCCGGAGGCGTCAGACCCGCCAGTAGCAGATGAAAGCAAACCTCGGGCAGAGGCCCGGGAGGCACCTCGCCACCTTGAGCACGCACGCCAGCTGATCTCCTGAAGGCCAAAACCGAAACCGAAAGTGCTGAATCGGTAACTGGCACCGCGCTGAGGCCGCTGTTGTTCAATTGCAGCCCGGCCCCACGGGTCACCTTCACCCCGGCCACCTCCGTCGGGTGGGTCCCAAAAGTTCCGGCGACGATAACTCAGGATTCCCAGGTCCGATTAGAGTTTTGAAAAGAGATATATGATCAGCTGGTCTTCATCTCCCAGATTCCATACACCAAATCAGGATAGTCTCAGGATATATTCCGAGGAGCAGAAAGGGTCCGGGGAGCCCTGTGCTCACGCGACCATCTTGGATGCGCGCTAGGCTCCTCCTCCTCGTTCTCTTCCTTAACTCAAAACACACACCCCCAGGTTGATAACACCTAGAATCTACCCCCAAGGCCTTAATATCTGACACCCTTCTACAAGAAACCAAACAAAGAAGCATAGCCATATTCCAAGAAAGTAAATTAATATCCATTAAAGCATTACTACCCCAACTATCCAATTCTTTCAAAACCAAAGAAACATCCAATAAAACACCATACTTTGTCTTTGGAGGTAAAACCATCCTTACACTCTTAACCAACCTCTTAACTAACTCATTCTGACCTACAGGAATACCATCCACCAAAACATGACCTGCTGAAATCGCTGATCTGCTAATATTCACCGTATTGTAAGCCAACCCTAACTTATACGATTCTGACAAATAATTTACCACTTCCACTATAGGTGCTGATACGGAATCCAAATTCCTCTTGATACACCAATCAGACCATCTTCTCCAAGCTGATCTATAAACTTTTGTCGTTCCCTTTGACCATGATTCATTGTTAAGATTCTCAGCCTCCTTCGATAATCCATGCACTTGCCATATTCTCCTGAAATCAACCACGCCACTAATCTTAACTGACCCCTCATCACTAAATCGTGAACATTCCCTTCTGGATCCAGTATGATCTTCAAATCTGGTAACAACACCGGATCCTCTATCAATAGATCCATCATATCTGGAAACCCCACTTGAGCTCTCCAAAAAGGTGTCAAAATTATCATCTCCGCCTTCTCTATCCTGACTTTCATCAGAGTTCTCTGAATCAATGAGAATGGGGGAAAAGCATAATTTCTCCCCACACTCCAATCCTGTAGAAAAGCATCTATTCCCTTTGCCTCCGGATCCGGTCTCCAACTGTAAAACTCTCTCAACTGACAATTCAGCCTATCTGCAAAAAGATCCACTTAAAAAGGACCCCATCTCTTCTCCAACTTCCAAAAGATCCCCTTCTGAAGCTTCCAATTGCTTACATCTCTGAGATATCTTGAAAACCAATCCACTTCTACATTGCACAGACCCGGAATATATTGTGCCTGAACTACAATCTCCTTCTCTAAGCAAAATCTCCAAAACTCCTTGGCCAAGTCCGCTAGACCTTTCGATCGTGGTCTTCCCAACTTGTTCACGTACCTCACAGCCAACAAGTTGTCCATCTTCAACAGCACACAACACTTTACCCTGTCTCTCATGAAGCTCTTTATTGCAAAAGACCCTGCAAGAAGCTCCAGACAATTTATATGCATCTCCTTCTCCTCCTTTGACCACTGGCCCCCTGTCGAAACCAGACCACATCGCGCTCCCCATACTTTAAGACTCGCATCCGATTCTATCTCTACCTCTGGAACCTCCCCAAAAATTGCCCTGCCATTCCAAGCCTCCAGATTCATCAGCCACCACTTCAATTCGTCCTTCGATTCCAGATTCAACATAATTTTTTTTTAATATTTCACCCCCCTCCTTAAGTGAAGACCCTTCAACCTCTGCAATGCCCTGTAATGTAGAGGGGCTGGAAAAATCGCTTGAATTGATGCTGACAATAGACCCAGCAACTGAGCTAACCGTCTCAATGTAATCCATTCCAAATTCATTGCTCTTCTCACTTCCTTCCTTATTTTCTTCACCTTCATCATAGGTAACTTCAACACACATTCCAACGTCTGTATCTGAAAACCTAAAAATTGAATCGTCTGCTGTGGTTCCACACAAGACTTCTCTCTGTTCACTACAAAACCTAGGTCCTCTATTACCTTTACTGCAAACTCCGTCTGTTCCTTTGCCAACTTCCTCTCCTCTGCCATAATCAAGAAATCGTCCAGATATACTATCAAACGTATTCCTCTTGACCTCAAGCAAGCTGCTACTGGACGCATCACCTTCGTAAAACACCAAGGGGCCGAGGTCAACCCAAAAGGGAGGCTCCTGAACCTCCACAACCTTCCTTTCCACCTGAACTGAAGGAAGTCCCTCTGCTCCTTGCACATAGGAATAGTCAAATAAGCATCCTTCAGATCCAACCTTGTCAACCAATCTCCTTTCCTTAAGAGATCCCTCAACATATGAATCCCCTCCATTTTGAAATGATTGTATGACACCCAATCGTTCAATTCCCTCAAATGTATCACAGGATGCATACCTTTCTCCTTTTTTTCCACCAGAAAAATGTTGCTTATAAATCCTCCCATCACAATCCTTGCCACTTCTACAGCACCTTTTTTCTCTAACTCCTCTATCTCCTTCATCACCAAATCCTCCATTTCCCTTGAGAATCTCAAAATATTCGGTGCTCTCACCTGTACCGGCGTCTGCAAAAAATCTATTCTGTAACCTGTTACTGTTTCCAAAACCCATGGATCCTTTGTAATTTCTTTCCATCTCGAAACAAACTGGGCTAGTCTGCCGCCCAACTTTATTTGGATAGAAAAAGGGACTTGTAAGCATCTTACCTGAGACACCTCTTGTTCGCCTCTCAGAACGCATTCCTCTTGCTCTGCTTCTCTGCCTTTGAGGGAAGAAAGTTCCCTGTCCCCCTCTCGATCCGTAGAAGCTGGATCCATAATTAGAAACATAGGGCCTTCCACCTCTTCCAAAGTTCCCTCTTGAAAAGGCTTGTCCTCGCCTGGGGAATCGGCACCGCATCCTCCCGGCCACTCCAAAAACTCTCCTTATGTCTTTTTGTGCTTTTTCCAGCGAACTAAATGTACTAACATAGCGAGATATATCTTTAACGAACTCGTCTCCAAAGAGCAAGCCCTCACTTCGCTCTCCCGGCTCATTATTCGCTAAGTCTGCCAATTTAGTGTCAATCTTGAATAATATTGACTTCCTTCTTTCAATGCAAATCGCTGTATTTGCATTCCCCAACAGACAAATGGCCCTTTGGACCCATTGACACATCTCAGCGACATCCACTCCAATATTATTTGTATGTGCTTCCTCGCACATATCAAACATTTTTGTCAGCGGTCCCAAGACATCTAAAAGTCTGTCTTGACACCCTTTTAGCCTCTTCTCTAGACCTTTTCTTGGGTCTTTTCCATATTTATTAATAAACGCCATCATCTTTTGATCTTGTTCTGGCGTGTAGGCAACTTTGCTCTCTAGACTAAGTCTAGTTCTGGCGTGTAGGCAACTTTGCTTTCTAGACTAGATCTAGGGCACTCACTCCTCATTCTTGTTCTGACCTCCTTGGCAATCTCCCTCCTAATCCAATATTTCACATATTTGGCCACGTGCTCCACCGGAGCCCACTGTGGAGAGAGTGGATGTTGTATCGGTAAGGGGTCAAACATATCCTCACCCTGAGGATCCACAATTTCTTTTTATTCCATTTTAATCTCTCTCTCCTTTATCTTTCTTCTTTTAATTGGAACTTCTTCCACATCTGATTCTTCGATACTTGAGCTACATGTTAGCTCCACATCTTCACTTGAAGATGTCGAATCACAAGAAACACTGTATGCTTCATTTTCTGCGCCCTTTTAGCGCCCTCCTTTGCCTTTATAGCGATTCCTCTTTGAACCTTACGTTCTTTGCCTTTTTTTAAGGACTCACTCATCTTCCTTTTTTGTCCCTTTTTATTTCCACCTTTTGAACCACCTGCAACCACCTCATGTTCTTCCGTGGTCCAATAACTCTCATCCTCACCAGATCTCTGCCTTCTCAGCATCCCTTTTTCCATAGTATTCTCTATTTTTTTATCTAATGATGCCGACATTGCCCCAAACATTTTCTCCATGTAACTCTTCATCCTCTCCTCCAAGCTACCCTCAACTCCTTCCATTCTCTATTTTTTTTAATGTTTTTTAATTAAGCTCTTTCTTCAATTCAATCTTTATCTTTTTCTTCCTTTTTTTAAATTTTTTTATTCAAAATCCTTTCACCAGTCTCTACCAATATTCCTTCTTATGCTTCCTTTCTTCTTCCTATGCTTTAATATCCTTGTTATCCAAAAATTCACACTCCCAAAACCTAGATACGACCTGCTCCTGAACTCTGACCGAAGTCTGTCAGAAACTGCCTATCATTTCGACAGACTTCGTTTTTTTAACTCCCAAAGCATGACCTCCTTGGTAACCCATTCATTTCAATCTCTACTTTCCCAAGCGTCTAAAATGGCCGCCGCACGTTACGTGCGTACGGCGGCCCCATCTGATCACAATTATACCGCTGCAAACCCCGCGCGCCTCCCTCGCGCATCCGACTCCAACCTCTACTTCGTGAGCAAACAAACGTAATCCGCTCGCGGATCGCCTGCGACTTTCCTCACGCTCACACGCGCGCTTGACTCTACCTCCAACCGTCATCTTACAAGGTAACTCCTGAATAACTAAACGGCAACCGGCTCATTCCTTCTCACACGAGCCTTCATACCCGCAAATCTCTCCAACCCCATTAACTTGATTTTAATCCTCCCGCAAATGCCAAGGAAGCACCCTCGAAAAATTCCTCCATTATTTATTTTTTTAAATGTATAATCAGCAATTTATAGACTAATCCTTCTAAACAAAGCCAATTAAAATATAACCTTATAAATAATTCACACATTTCAACATTTAAATATAATGTAATTAAATTATTTTCGCTTTAAAAAGGATCAACTTATCTGTTCACTGAGCAGCAACAAAAGAGGAAGATGGCTGCCAGTTCTATGTATTTATGCATGTTCAGTGTTCTAAGAAGACTGGAGTGTTATAATGCTATTGTTTATTTGTTGCTGCTGTCTGGGGAGCATTAAAAGGGATATGCATAATATTGCCCTCCGGGCCTCGATGTAAAATACAGATGGTTATACTTGCATAATATGTTCCCATATAATTTACTTACACATACATAAAAGTACAGAACGCGAAGCTGACACAGGATTTCAAGACAAACCTATTTGAATATCCCAGTAGGAAAGTGGAGCTAATATGCAGAAACATATATAGGTCATGCCTGTGACAGTGCATACGCTGCATTTGTTCTCGATTGCAAGAAGGATTGTTTACAATTAAGGGCTTGGAGCCCTCCCATTGCTTACCATTTTTTGGCTTCAGAGTCACTCTTCTTTGCTGCCTCCTAATTGGCCAGCGTAGGCCAAGCATCAATGTCATTCCTTTCTGTGGAGCTTGGATCAAGCACAGATTGAGTCAACGTAATTAGTGCCTGTCGGCTCGCTGTGATTCAGGTACTATTTCTTCTTTCTCCTGCCACTGCCCTTTCTCTGTGTTGCTGCCCCTGTTTGGAGCTCCCTCCCTCCTCCCCCGCAGCTTAATTGTGTTGCTTTTCCCTTCTCCCATTGTTGTTGCTGCCTCCCTCCTCCCCAGCGCGTCCTCATGTTGCTTCCCCCACTGACCCCTGCTTTTTTAAACCTATTATACAACAGCGTGGGCTTCTGTGCTAAATGGGTTAAAAAAAGGTGCTATGACACGGTCAACGCTGGCTGCATCATAACGTTTTTTTCTTGACTTCAAGCCAACAGATGCCACTTAGGCGAAAAAAATTGGTTTTGCTAATGCTTGTTTATTGCTGCATAGTGGGCAGCTAGCATGCCATGCACTATTTTGCTCAATTATAATACTTGTTTGTTGGTGATCAGAGCACGGGGTAGGTATCGTCTCCGCATCCTCTGGATTCAGGATCAGACGTCCAAGTCACAGGCCATGATGGTCATGTGTTTGCACCTGACTCCTGGAGCTGCAACGTACTTAACCCCTTCAGCGCTGGGCGAATTCCGCCGCGGTGCTGAAGGGTTCGAGCGCGGGCGGGCTCATGACGGAACGGTTCCGTCATGAGCACAGCTCAACCGTGGCTCATGACGGAACCGTTCCGTCATGAGCATGGAAGGGGTTAAAGCAGCAGCCTCGAGGCATTTATTACAGCAATGCCATCACTTTTTTTTATCTTGCATTCCCAAAAGAATTTGCATTTTCTAGATTATGTTGTTTTAATAGTATTTTCAATAATGTTCATGCTCGCATCACATGCCCATTACGGACGGAGCTTTCGACTTTGGAACTGGGGAACCAGGCTCATGTCTTAGCGTCAGCTCAACATCCTGTGATTCCGAACAAATCACTTAATCCTCCCTATCCTTATACACAATGAATTGTGAGTTTATGTAATGTAACTGGTGCTCATGTAAAGCGATCCAATATCCCAAGTTGAATTTGTGCTATATAAAAACTGCAGAACAATGCACAGAGGTAAAACCAAAGGCTTAATGCAGGGAAAGATGCCAGTTTACTGTCTGATATGTACAAAGTGAAACTAGCAAACCTGCATAAATCGTGGCTTGCCCACTTAAATTGTGTGATTTTACATACATATTCTATTTCACAAAAACTTTTTTCTTCAGTATCACGTATGAAAACATTTTCAAATATGTGAGTTCTGAATACCTGTTGTACAAACCCCTACTGTTTGATTTATTATACTACAATGTTGCTTTATAACAATCCTGGCCACGTACAGGGTTTACATAACAACTGTCTTGCCTTTTTAGTTCATTAATGGTTCATCCTCAAAAACTATTATTTTTAATAAGTACTTCTCTTAACAGAGCTATCATGTGAAGTATTAATATCAACGCTTCCACATGTTAAAGAAGTAAACTTTTTTCATTTTAAAGAGACTTTATCATAATTTACGTAGTTGGCCGAATGACTGAAATAGCAAATAACTTCACGGCTCGGCACGTTCATAGTCTCTAAAATCCGAGCCAGTGGTTCTCCCTACTAATTTGCTGGATTAGGCGATTAGCCACCTATATTGACAGCTAGGACAATGAGATTTGTCACTGGGAACTGGCGAGAACCGCAGTTAACACAGAGCTGACCTTGAAATCCGTATACACTCGACGAGCCACAACTCCGGTATGCAACGAAAAAACATATGGAATTACAAACAAGCAGTGGGATAGAAAAAATCACACCGGCAACATACAACGTAACACGGAAGTGATTTGTCTTGCGTCATGACGCTAGTGACGCACTCCTACCAGGCTGCTCTGCTGCCTTACGCACCCCCGCCTCCGAAGCATCCGGGTCTTGCCGTCTCACTCTGTCACTATGGTCATGGCGGAGGGGACGGCAGTGCTGCGGAGGAACCGGCCCGGCACCACGGCTCAGGTACAGAAACGCGTATTATCAGCGTAAACCGGTCTCAAGTGGGCAGTAGTCAAATTGTAGGCAGGGTAATGGAGGCGGCGAGCTTTCTGAGCCTCCTTGGATGCTTTTTCTGACTCGGAACAGGCTGGTGGTCGCGGGGGAGGGTAGGACTGGGGCCTGGACTGTTCTTCTGATTTGGAGACACTGAACCCCAATGATGTGAGGACGATCTGTCACGGTTTACCGGTAATGTACAGGGATAGCACGGCTATCCTCGTTGAGGGCTCGCTGTATGTCCACTGGGACCTTTTCTGAGAGTCATCCCACCCGCCGTGGCCTGTCACAGCTATTAATGGGAGCAGACTTCACAAGCATCGCCCACCCACTGTGTTTCTCAATACGCTGTTTCACACAATTATAGTTGCCATCCCAGAAGATTATGTCGGTGGCCTAGCTATTTGCTTCCGAGCCAAGGGACCAGAGTTCTAGTTAAGATATATGCGTTTCTAGGTAGAACTGTCACTTGCTGGCAATTAACATTGGGATCGCTGTGAGAGGTAGAATCTTGGTTGTACTGCTGAGAACTAGACACTTTAGCATTCACCCGAGACCCACGGAACTGAGGGGTGGTTACTATGAAAACACACACACTTCTGTGTTGTAGTGCTGCTTTTGTGTTTCCAGCCGGGTACTGTTGATTTTTGGGATAATCCTGTCTTCAGAGAAACAATTGAGAATTAGTAATACTTTGGCCGCTATATAAATCACTTACCAATGTGCTTTGGTGCACTGCGTAATTTATTTGTTGGCTTACCGGGGAGCATACTACCCATTTCTTGAGAAAAATGTTTGAACTTGAAGTTGTATTTTTTTTCTTCGTGTTTTTCCCCAACGTTAAGGGCGCTAAAAATGTTCGAATCACGAGTAGTGAGGAAATCTGTGCAATACATAGCAGCTAACGAACAGGAGGCGCAAAACTACTAGAATCCATACTTACTTCTTCTTTCTTGCTAGTCATAGAGCTCTAGTAATCACATAAATAAATAGCATATGTTTCCAAAATGCAATAATAATCATTTTGTTTCCACGCTAAAAAAGTTTGGGACTTATTTTAGGTTCCCTGTGCTCTGATGCTGCCTCACCCCAATAGCAAGTAGTAGAATCTCCATTGTAAGGAAATCAAGACCGAATTCTTGATCATGGGTATGTGCTTGCAGTTGTTACTGTTAATTCACATTCGTCTGCTTCCTGGTTGAACAATTGGACTGTCACTGACAATTACCCCTGTATCTCGTCCTTTCCTGCAGGATTTCACATAGGGAGTTTTCAGCGCTATTTCTTGGAATTATGATCTAGCTGAAATGAGAGTAGGGCATTTCGTAAAAGTCCTACAAAACAGCAACTAGTGGATCCAAGTCATTTGACAAAGGCTACTGCTTCATTTTTTTTCGTTGGTGGTTGCATGTTTTCTGTGAATGAGCTTTGAGATGTGTACCCCTTCCTACCTCTTCCACTCTATCTGGATGTGTTGCCACCCTTATAATTTTCTAGATCATCTCACCTCTACCCCTCTCATTTCCATGTACCGCTACAGTCTGAAGCAAACTTGATAATGGCTGGTGTCAGGACAGGTGAAGCAAGAATGGATGGAAGGCTAGCGTTGTAATTCAATCCATGCATAAGCATGTTACATACATTCTTCGTGTCCCTCCCCCCAACCCCAGGATCCTCATGTTGACAGTAGTGAGTTCTGGGAAGTGACACGGTACTAAGTCCATTATAAAAGAATAAAGATGTGATTTAGACATTGAACTGGGTAAAGCTTATGTGTTTTCTCCAAGAAAGGCAATAGGGGCGTTTCACCTTTTATATTGTACAGAGGACATCATCTACGTCAAGACGATTGTATGCATTCACTGTCCTATGGTGGTATGCTAAAACTAACCCGCTCACAGTTAATTTGATAAAGACAAACTATGAGCTGTGATTACCTACAATATAAGTGCCTTTAATGGTAAACTATAGTTGGAGTACCAACAGTTGATCAGCTGTGGGAAGGGCCTTGGTAAGATTTCATAATATTTATGGTGCTGTATCTCCGTTATTTAGAGCCTACAATAGTTAACCCAAATAACTAAAATCTTAAAACTTCCTTTTATGTCTAATCGTGTGGAAAATCTGGGTGCCAGAATTTGGAGAAGGCTGCTAAGTGTTAGAAATAGTACCCCACTAGACATCAAGTACTGCAAATTGGGACTGGACTCGCCTTGTTCTTGAGCCTTGGGCCTCTAATTGATAAAAAAAAAAAGTTTTTTAAATATTGATTATTGCTGTGCCCCAGCCATTTGAAGGCTATTTAGTTAAGGATATTTTGCACTAGGTAGCTGTCAGTGAACTTAACTATAGTATGCTTTTCATGGCCCGGCTGTAAATCTTGGGATTTTTTTCTTTGATGGAGATATTGGTGTTCAGCAGTTTAAAACCACAGCTAGGAATTAATTAGGCTATATTCCAAAAAAGCTGATCTACAATCGCTTGGCACAACATCTTCATATAGTTAGTATTTTAAACATTTGTAGGGGACAGTTCTGTTAACTATTTAGATAAACTAGCAGATTCGGCTTTTAGGCGTGTCTTTACTTGATATATATTAAAACTTTTTGGTAAAGGAGAAAATAGTCCGGAATTGTAGCAAGCAGCATGAGTTATATATAGATCATGTAGGCTGGTCCTAGAAACCCAGTCCCACTTTTTATTTAACCACACTGCCTTTTGGAATACCATGCATATCTCCGTTGCTCTTGTTTTGAGATATCTAGACCGATTTATTAGAGTAAGATTTACCAGTTATTGGTACCTTGGTTAAATACTTAAATGTGTTCAGCGTTGTATCTTAATGTTGACAAACTGTAGATTGTATTGTGCGTTGTTAATTTTTTTCCTTTTTTCGAATGAGGGTTGTATGGTTTGTATAAACTGCAAATATACTATTTAGTAAATTACTCAAATCCATGGCAGTGATTTATGCTCGGTAGTAGGAAGAAGATCCTTTTGGGTTACAGTGCTGCTCCAGTTTCCCCCCACCTTAGTGAATTCTGCTCTACGTAGGAAGAAGGGGAGTGGGAGTGTATTGTGTAGTGCTGTCGAAGCAAATCCAGAGGCGTTTGGGAGGCAGGTTCCTGAACAATAATAACTCTTTTCCCATAACAATCTAATTTGTTTGCAGTGGCAGTCTTTATGAAAATTATATTGGGTAGCATGCTTCGCATTCACACAGATGTGACAGAACTCAGTCTTATGTGCAGTATAATGCCAATAAATATGTGACATGAACTATTTATAGGTTTGATCCACCTCAAATGGTTTTGGGAGTTGATCCCATTAGAGAGCCCTTGATGTGCAATTATATGTGTATGTGCTATTTGCATAGTATGAACCTAGAGAAAAGGCAGATAGAGAAGTCCTGTTACCTCGTGGTTTGACATTTTTTTTCCTTTTTTTTTTTTTTGCATGTCTTTGCCTCCATTCTGCTTATGTCCTGGCTGTGCATGTGCTGAGAGCCATCTGAAATGGCGAGCTTGTCGTACACATAGGCAGAGTTGCTGGTTGCTATGCTATTGTAGCTATGGCTGTTGATTTTGAAGATTATTCTATTTGGCAAGGACAACTGGCATCCCATCAGGGTGGAGCATGGTGGCCTATTTCTTCACAGTAAAATGCGTGGGCTACCCTGTGTTCCTCAGAACCTGAATTACATGTACACAATATAAAACGATGGTTCTTGTGGACAAAATAAGTTCATTAATCCTTTTTAATTAAGATAGTGGAATAACCTACTCCCCAAGCAGTAGTTTCCTTCCATTCAATGTGCTTCATTTTCTTGCTACCTCACCAGCACTGCACCTTGACTATGCACTTGGCCCTATGAGTACCTTGTCGTTTGTGGTCTATTCTGTATATCATGTTCGTACCATCTTGAACTTTTGGATACATTACAATTGATCTATTTCGTAAGCATTGATCTTTTGTTTATTGGAAGGAAACTAATGCCTGGGGAGGAGGTTAGTTTCTTATCTTATCTACTAAGTATGCATGTACTTTTCTGTCAAAACCACAGTTTTATATAGTCCTGTTTCTTCAGACCTTTGAGACATGCTGGTGCATGTAGAAATACCATAAGAGGGGGCAGTGTAGAATCTGGGAGACTGTAAACCGGGCATGGCCAGCAGGCATATATTGCATGTCATTTTACCTGGCAGTATGCACCAATCGCAGCTATGAAGGTAGAAAACTCCAGGAACCTTCTGTACTTCTTGTGCCCAAAAGTTGGTCATATGCAGAACTTGTCACGTTATCTAAAAGTTAGAGCTTGAATGCATAGTGTTTAAGATACAGGTTGTGGGACACCTTCATGGAGAAAATTGAAGCTGAATCGGATATGAGACCCGCATGAAGGTGAGATGGGATTGTCTGATTATACTTTAGACACTCCCATTTGCCGATGCAGTACATACGAGCCCAGAGAGCCTACCATTGGAAGCCATGCCATAATAGGTGAGGAACCAAGGTCAACTGCCCAGTAGTTGATGGGTGACAGTATATGAGACGGGTACATTCAAATGGAGGTTGTTGCGGTGAGACTGGTGTTTCACAGTGCTTGTAATAGACATGTTGTGTAAAAACACGGGTGGTGACTGTTCTCGGACCTATGTTTTTATTTAGTGTTTTTACTGGTTGTTACATGCCCCAAAGATTAAAAACTCCAATTGACCAGGTTTGGCAAAAACACACTAATTGGTGCTGATAATATATATGATATAGCTTTGTGTAATACTGAAAATAGAAATGTTTTACTGTTAATTGTTGTATACAGGAAATGAGAACTTAATAAAGAACTACTTGGAAAAAAGAAAGTTCTTCTTTGTGCCTCAGACCAGTGTGGTCACTTGGGCATTTTGGTTTCATTTAAAATATCTCAGGTTAATGTTCTCTCTCCTTGTGCTCCCTCAGAGAGGCACCGCTGTTCATTAAATGATGCCATGCTTTGACCATGCCAGCAGCTTATTACGGGTATTTCCAAAATTGCCAGAGAATTCCTATAGATTATTTGTTGGCTGCTGCACATGTGCTGCAGAATCCACATCATACGAGCCAAGAGGATTACTTCTGCATTTGTTTTGAAGAGACACCTTATGCCAGCACAGAATACAGTGTACTGACTGCCTGCTGAATTTCCAATTTAGCATTCTATGCTTGGTATAGTAAGCCCTTTTGGGCACACATTCATCTTTTCTGAATCTGATGTTTCTTTCTTTTTCCTAGGATGATCTTGAAGTGTGTTTTTAGAATTCATTGTTTGTTATGGTGCCCCAAAGTACTGCAGTGAAATAAGATATGTTATTAGCCCTATCTTGCTGCTTTTGGAAGACTCTACAGATTTCCCTATTTTCTTGCATCAAACAAATATACAATAGATTTTCCATTTACATAATCGCCATTTCTTGTTATGCACCCCTTCCTACCGTAGCACGTATCTGGTGAATGATGTAAAAACGCATGTATCTGGTGAATTATGTAAATAAGGGATTCCATAACTAAGTTACTGAGAAAAGGCGCACCAGATATTTTATTATTGTGTAATGTATTTTGTATAGTATTCAATCAACTGATAGCCATGTTGGAGCACATTGTGGTGAATAGGCAGGCAGTGGGGCTTATTAAAATGCCCATGATCATATGTGGATGTATAATTGTCTCCCAGAGTGGAAAGCTTTGAAGGTGAGGGACTTTACAAATTAAGTCTAGGGCAGACAGGCAAGGAGTTGTAAAATGGTCACTTGGGAACTAGTGCAGAAGTCCTGTTTGATGATTGCAGACTTAAAGCTGTAAGGCTAGTGACACAGGTACTGAAGGATGTCTTGATCCGTTCTCGGTGTCTGAGGAAGGTAGTTTAAGTGAAAGTAACCGTATACTTGGCGAGTTCTAATTCCAAATCCTTTATGCTCGGTAGGCTGAATGGTCAGTACGTTTTCTAAAGAGGATCTGGGGCAGACCGCTTCTGGTAGCTCTCTACCTACCTGTAAGTAGATCTCTTGTATGCAGCCCAGCCTACTAAATTAGAGGCTATTGTTTGGATAAATTAACATACATATTGCAGAATTGAAAACTGTGCTTTCAAGATGAAAATGTGTGTACTTTCAGAGCTCATACATTGGGGGAAAAATGGTTGAATTTCCAAAATATGTGTACATTCGAAGTTGAGATAACCTTTGTTTCATTATAACTGGCAACCGTGGCCAATGCTCGGAGGTTATTACTGTGGTAGTCTTGCATAGGGTAGTTACTAACGCAATGTTATTTATACAACACTAATATTACCAGCTCCGCATGATATTAATTGAACATAAGTAGCTCGTATTACAGAAAAGGTTAAAGACCTCTGATCTAGGGTGTCTGGATGGCTACTAAAGCTATGAGTCTTGTCAGTTAGCCTGGTGCTTGACTGTGAATAGCCTTGTGTACAGTGGATTGTGTTTTGAAGATTTGTAATGGACTCTCTCTTTGATAGGATGCCAGTGAAGTAACTGAGATCGAAGATAATGTGACCATTATGTTTTAGGGCACGTCTGGGCCTAGCTGTTTGCAGTTCATTTACCATTTTTGGGAAGGGCTGTCATAGTGCTGTGGTAGAAAGCCAGACAAGAGAACACCATGGTGATGATTAGTTCAATCTTTTAGAGGGATTGGTGGCAAAGGAGAATGGATTGAAGCATGCATAGATGCTAATATGCACTTAGGTTAATTGAATTCACAAGAGGGCTAAAAGTTAAATTACTCTAGAGGATAGCACTTATGTTTTGAACATTTTTGTCCGCTGTTGAAGGCTGGCACTGGGAATCTGGCCAAGAGAAAAGGATGAGTAAATGATCGGCTGGGCCGACTAACGGATTTCAGACTTATGGTAGGCTATGCAAAGTCAGTTATGGTGCACCCAGCCTTGCATTTTATTCCCCAGAACTTAGATTCTTGATAGTAAACCCCCTCCCTTCTTCTATTTTGTTGAGTAACTGCATATCCTCTGCATACATCCAGTAGTCTACTTTGGGAACATCCATGGTGTATGCCACAGTGGTCTGGTAAATACTGAAAGGGTTAGGACAGTACAGAGCCTTGAGGAACGCTGCACATAATAGATGTTGACAAGAAAGGCGGAGAAAAAACTTTACTTGATGGCCTAGAAAGAGGTCAACCACGTTAAGTCTGTTCCCTTAACTCCTCACAAGGCAGTTGAGGAGGATTTTAAGAGTGTTGGCATTACACATCAAGCAAAGATCCTAGAGAATCTGTGAGCACCCATGATCTTTGTCTCTTGGAGTGAGCTGCTCTTCACTGATGCCTAGGATGCCAGTTTCATTGCATGAATGGTAGACAGTCAGTAATTTCTCATGTAGGCTCGATCTAATAAACACATAGCCTGCCCTGCTGTAGGGGATATGGGGAGGGCTTGAAAGGACTATCCATGCGCGTTCCTCTCATATGTTTGGTATGGTCTGCTGATTTTGTTGACACCCATTGTTGAGCCCCATTGGCTGTCTCCTGAGTGTTTACTTTTTGTCAAGTCTCTAAATTGCTGGGGCTTATCCCTTTCGGTGCGCATGATGGAGCGGTTCCGTCATGCGTGTCGGTTGCGCTGTGCGCATGACTGAACCGCTCCGTCACGGCCCCGCCCGCGCACAGAACCTTCAGCACAGCGCGGAAATCCGCGCTAAAGGGGTTAATTATTGAATCTGTGGGTCCCATCCTGTGCATGTTAGTTTGTCTAGATAAACAATAGTTTTTTCTGTGTTTGAGTTTTATGTCAGTAAATAGGTGGATGTATTAACTTTTGTTTGTAACATTGTTTTGCAGAGTTTTTTTTTATATAGCGCGAACTTGACTCGAATCCAATCAGGTATCAGAGCGCTTTACATAGCACCAGTTACGTTACATTAGGACACACATTCATTCTTTGTTAGGCACGGGGAGATTAAGTGATTTGCCCAGAATCACAGGATGTTCAGCGTCATTACCGAGACTCGAACCCAGGTCCGAGGTCGAGCGCCCTAGCCGTTAGGCCAACTCCTCTCCCCATTGTTGTCATTAGCTTCTGATTTTGCTCTGTCAGCTTTAAGTCTATCTTCACTCTGTGGTACTGTGCTTGGACTCTTAAGTGCTTTCACTCTGCTTATAAACTGTCGCTAGCACCTTCGATAGTTTTCTTACAATGGTCCACAAAGTAACGTCTGCCTGTTATTGATGCCTTACGTTTGCCACAGCATGTCTGTTTTAGCAAACGTATTGACATTTACCTCCAAGTTAATGTGATCTTTCGGTCCTGCACCGTGACACACTTTGGTAGTTCTCACAAATTTCCATGTTCTGTGTCACTTCTCCTTCGGTTATACGGTAACATGTAACCAATTACAGATTAATGATCTGAATTGTGGGCTTCTTTTGTTCAATAGTACCAAATTCTAGGAAATTATATTCATGGGACAAAAAGTGATCCAGCAATTGCAGGAGAGGGTGTGGTGCAATTGGATCTGTGCTACACTTAATGTGGCATTGCTCGAAACTAGGCACGTACTGGGATGATATTTTGAGAGCAGTGAATACTATTTTGAAATACAGGTTCCGCAACACTTGGGGAGTGGTTGTTCTGGGATTCTGATTTATTAGGTCACCAAGTTACAGAAAGAGAAACGTATGTGCTTCTGGCAGCAATTATATCAGTACTAGTGTTTTGTGGACAATTATTGGTGCCTTTCTTGAGGGATTGGTAAATGTGAACTTGGTAAGTTTTTTAGCTGTAGACCTTGTCAGTAGAGCATAACTTCAAGTCATTTGACAAACATTCGTTCCCTTGAGAGTACCGTCAATGTCACTTTCTGCGAAAGTTATTGGATTCCCACAGGGATCTTTTAGCTCCACTCTAGAACCTGATGGGGGGAAAAAAACTATCTTGCGCCTTTACTTGGACCAAAAGAACCTTCAGTTTCTTTTTTAAGTAGTAATTGCTTGAGAGCCATTTAGAATGCCATTGAGCCAGAAATCTATGGAGTTGGTGGGGGATCGAAGTTATGTTTAACTGGAATTCATTTACTTGATTTCCTCGCTGACTAGATGGTTGTATGCAATGGTATTTATATAAACCAAAAATTGAATAAATGTGATTATTTTATCCTAAAACGTACTTCTTATGTGTCCAGAGTGTTCCACAAATATTTGGAAGAATGATAATGACAGTTTATTCAATAAATGTTTAGTTTTAAAAACTTTTTTTTTTAACCTCTGCAGGATTTTTATAATTGGCCTGATGAATCTTTTGAAGAAATGGACAGCACACTTGCTGTCCAGCAGGTAAGGACACTGTCATCATAATGGGGGCTTCATTGTGAATCGGCCTTCTAAATGTATCTATTCAGATTTTAATTGTTAGCTCATGCTTGTTGTTGTTTTAAAAAAA
This sequence comes from Triturus cristatus, assembly GCF_964204655.1. Taxonomy (NCBI): domain Eukaryota; kingdom Metazoa; phylum Chordata; class Amphibia; order Caudata; family Salamandridae; genus Triturus; species Triturus cristatus. Next base: position 693,145,243 of record NC_140584.1, on the reverse strand, counting down.
AAAAAAGTCCTTATTTAAAATTGATCCGATTTAGTACTTACTTTTAAAAAAAATAAGGGCCAATGGCTGTTGTGACAAAATGTTACTCTGAAGCCTTGCTTTTCAGTATCAACCACATGTATAATCTAAATTATCTGTTAAATATCCAAGTTGACTGCATGTGTGATCTGTTATGCAATTATCATATTTGTTTTTCGTATCTGGTTGCACAGTTTCCAGTGCATTATTTCAGAGCATGTATATCTGTAATATGTTGATAGCACCTTCATATCTGTGGTGTTTAAGCTGTCTGGAGTGAAAGGTTGTTTTTAGATGTGTTCTGTGTTTGTGAACCATGCTGGCACACGAGGAAGCTCTCTAATCAGCATATGAAAATTTAAAAAGTAGATTTTCCCTTCCCTCATTTTACTGTACGCACGTGGTTTATAGTAGGTTTATTCTAGAAGAACATACTGTTCTAGGTGACTATTGTGCCAGCAATGTACAAAACAAGTATATCCGATCCTTTTATTGTTCGCAAAGAGTGGGTTTCAACTGGATTCAAAATATAACTGGCCAAATGAAATATACTTCCTTTGCCTGGGTTTTGTGATGGCTCAAGCTATGTGGGGTGTGTTTTATTTACTTTTTTTTTTTCACACCTATGAGAGCTTTTTAGGTCTAATGAAGGAGACCATGAATCATCTTAACTAGATTATACTGGAGAGTGAAATGAACAACTGATCTGCTGTTTAATATGTCAAGAAATGGAGGATAAAAGCCCTGATGCTCTTGGAAAAAGTCTGCTGGCTGAGGCTTTCAGATTACAGCTGTACATTTCATGTCATGTTTAAAAAGTAATGTGCGATGCATTAAATATTACACTGTAAGAATACAAATTGGTTCCACAACAGTTCACACAGACCTTTTCTTGTAGATGACACAGATAAACCACTTCCCTTGGCAAGAAATGAAAAATGTTCACATGCTCATTCAGTTGTCTGGAACTTAAGAGGAATGCAATTTTGATCAATTGTAGTCTTTTTTTTCTATTATTACTGATTTTCTCCTTTATTTCCTGCAGAAAGTAATTCTTGAGTGGAATAAACTCAAGTTTATTTTATTTATGACGATGCAGCTTAGTCCAATCAAGTTATGTCAACGTTCATACATGGAATAAAGAAAAATTAGCAATCACAAATACAAAGGGAGAAGACCGAAACATATACATCTACCGTGCAAAAAGCCCCCAGGGCTCGACTAATCTTTCACCACCCATCCTGCATTCCTCTCTCAACTCTATTCTACTAGAATATTGGTGCCTACCCATGTCCTCAAATTGTATCTTTTTTTTGTAGAGAACCTGTACATTTACCATATAGCACTTCGTAATTATGTACTTTATTTATCTTATTCGTCCACTGTAGAAAGGTGTGGATCTTCTGTGATTTCCAGTTTGCTAAGATCAATGATCTAGCCACCAGCATTGAAATAGAGAATATCTGTTGTTGGATAATAGATATTCCTTCCTAGACTCCTAGCACAAGGAGAGCTGCCTGAGGATGTGGTATGACATTCACCCCTAATTTTGAGTTGTTTTCCCCAAAGATATCTTGCCAATAATCCCTTAGATGGCACAAGTGAATATAGTGTGCAGTCACCGTTCTGATCATTGCACCTAAAACAATTTGCCTCCACCTGGATAGAATTTATGCAGTTTTGCTGGGGTATGATACAGCAGCCATTTGCTATAGAAAGATGATATTCTTAGATTGACGGCTCAAACTGCCTTAGCGCTAACATGATTAAAAAACTTCCACTGTGAGATATTTACTTTGCACCTGGTGGAGGTTTCAATCCGATGTAATACCTCCGATATCTTACTGTCTTTGCCTTTGGAAGTTCTTTTATACATTTAAGTGAAGACGGTTCTGCTTGTTGTGTCTATACTGCAGTTTCCTTGCTTGGATATGCCAGACTTATGCTTATCTCGTTTATCTGGTGAAGTTAGTTTTACTCATTTCTTCAATGAGCTTCACTAGAGTTGCATATCAAACACCCATTTGCAATGCAATGGGTCTCACATTTAGGAGAGTAACAGCTATTGGCATTGTAAATGACAATGTCTTTTACCTATGTTTTGGAACTGTGTAAGGTGGAATTTTGTGGAGTGGATTAGATTTGTGTAGTGGAATTATGTGAAGAATAAAGATTTATTTCTGAATGGGAAATAACCCTCAGAAAGATGGGCGGCAAGACATAGACCCCTATGCTGGCAGGTACAGATCCCAGAGGATCAGTAGGGTTAAAGACTCCCTGGTAAGGACACAAACAATGAATAGTGTAGACCCAAGAGGCTGGGCCAGGCACATACTTCTCCAAAAGGAAGGAGGTATGAATAAGCCAGAAGCCACGAAAATGGGGGAGGGTGATTAGAAAAACATGATACATCACAGAACTTTAAGATGCAGGGGAAATCAAAGATGCCTGGGGTGGAAGACCTATTTAGATGCTAGAAAGTAGACCCCTTTCTCCCAGAGTATGACCAAGGAGGGAAAATGCCCATGGAGATGAGTAGTGTTTAATAAGTCTCCAGGTGCAAATGTTTACATGCATAAGAGAGCAAGAATACCCCAGGCACACAGGCTAATAATTACAGGGACCCCAGGTAAAGTTTCAGGTTACACACCACAGACTAGAAGCTTGAAGAGGCAGAAGATGACTCTGAAACCAGAGAATTGGAGATGGTGAGGCTGCAATAGCCAAAGGTAGGGTATATTCTACATGCTCAGGAGTCAGTAAGGTCTAATCTCTAAAACCGGTTTAGGAGTGTTGAGTATGCAAAGCATGCTCTGCTTATACCTTTTGCATCTTGTCATACCTTTTGAACTTGTAGATGTGGTTCTGTTAAAAACTCAGTTTTTTAGATGTAGATATAGGAGTTGGAAGCTGAGAGGGACATACCTTAGATCCTTACTTGGCACATCCTGAGATAGGACTGGTAATTAAGCCTACAAAGGTCAATGAAGGGTATAGAGCTATCATTAGGGCATTGGGCGCAATAGTGCCAGGTAATCACAAATGTGATCGGTTGAATGCTTGCAGATGTTTCAACCACTGAGCAAGAAGTCTTGGTCTGTGTTTTTGTCCACTAAGATACTTTCAAATGAGAATTATTTAAATCTCCAATAGCAACAGTTGAGCCTAAGCTGCTAGGCAAGGTCCCTTCTGAATGGAAACAAAAGCAATTTTAGACACTTTCAGCCTAGTTAGGCCTCAACAGTGAGGTATAGCTAGTCCTGTGGCCCAGCAAACATGGAATAAACGCATTGGCATACACATCCTGCATCACAAAACTAGAATGTTTGCAAAAGTCTCCACCTCTTGCTCACTGTGCCAGTTGAAGCCCGAACCAGTCATAGGTAAATGTTCCTTGGTTCTGCTCCAATAGAACAGTCCACACGAACTACGGCTCAGGTCCAACTGTGGACTACTAAAACCCCAAGTGTGAGAAGTAGCCACTCCACCCAAAATCTGCTGAACGTTTAACATTCGGTCAGAGTATTATTTCTCTTGCTTGCATTAGTGACCACAGACGGCGATTGGACAGAGGGTAGAGGACCCCGAATGTGCGGCATAGATTCTTGGAGACCGAAATGACTGGCAGACCCATGGGTTTTCAGTGGCAGATCACTGGAGAAACGGGAAACGAAGGAGCACATAGCACTGGGGTTAAGTTGTTAGCAAAGGCCATGGAAAAGTGGCTATTGATTAGAGACACTGGGAAGAGTGGAGTAAAACCAATTGTAAAAGCTGGAATGCAAAGACTGGGAAGGAAGAACTCCGAACAGTGTGTCAAATATGATATTTGAGAACAGAATCTTAGACCAGGAATTTAAACGGTGTGGGATCAAATCACAGAGGAAATTAGATGCTCCAGGACAGTACCTGGTGATTAACAGCACGAACCGTGGGAAAACGAGGTCTGTGGAGAGCAGCGGCTTGGGGCAGCATAAGAGGCAAGAATAAACCCAGAGACTGAAATAGACTTTGGTAACGAGGGGCTGGCTACAGGGGGCAGAGGCTATATGTGCGAAGCAGAGGCTGAAACCCATGGGACAATGTGCAGTAGAAGTCGGGGGGCTGTGGACAGAAGTAGGAGTGGAGAGCTGGCAGTTGCAGAGCTAGAGTAGCTGAAGCTAGGAGGGAAGAGCCAAGGATGTCCGAACGAGATCCGTGGGGTGAAATACCTCACTTTTAATAAATTATGAAGCTCCGATTAGCTCGGTAGAGTCTGCCATTCTGTCGGTGAGCTGGGGGCTACTGGCGCCGGCGGCCCGCATCATTTTTGGGGCAGCAGGAGGGAAGCGGCCCGTGAGGCACAGCGCGCCTGGCTCGGCCAAGTGTGAAAGTCAGGAGACTCACTGGAACCATGGAGCTGGCCTTGCTGCCGCCTCTGTGACCCTTCTCACCCCTGACCCGCAGCTCTCCTTTAAAGCCTGCTCTGCCGCTGCTCATGCCCACTGCTGCCCTCCATGATTTCACCCAACGCAAAGTGGCATCATCACCCCCTGCAACATCTTAACACACCTGGTTATTGGGTGCCAATCATGGTATTGCTAGCGGAGCCGTTGCTAATGCTTTCCTTCCTCAGAACAGGCTGGGCTAGGAAAGTTCAGCCCCACACCCTAGATTTTAATGCCAGATAAATTATGTCCATGGCCCCAGTCCCCGTTTCTCATTGGTTTTACTCCTTAACCCACTATCGGCTGTCTCTCAGCCAGTAACAAGTGTAGGTAACTAGAGGATCTGGGGCTTTGTTTGCAGGACCCAACGTGGCTGATTCTCCCCACCCCCTGCTGGCCAGCCTTGTTCTTTATGATGCGTGTCTTCTCCTCAAATGTAACTGCAAAGGCCAACTGTACTCCACTTTGGTGCGGTCATGTTTAGCATTAGCCACACACCGTAATTAATTCCCGAGCTGTCTGGGCCTGCAATACATAATCTCTGCTCTTGTATGTTTGGGGCGTTCTGCTGATTTTGTTGTTACCCATTGTTGAGACCCCTTAGCTGTCTCCTCATTTACTTTTTGTCAGGTCTGTCCCGTCTTTGTCTCAGCTGAGGCCAGGGCAGGAGAGAAGGAGCTGCTGTTTGGGCAGTTGAGCCGGGGCAGAAGAAAGGGAAGAGCTGCGGCTATGGCAGCAGAGCTGCCAGGAATACATCATGAATATCAAGCTTTGCACCGCACGTGTTCTGCCTACAACAGCAGGCAGGTGTATAGTCCCGTGGTAGCCATTATTGAAACTGAAACGCAGCATCTGGGAGAAAAGCGTGTGGCTGCCATGGATATGAAGCCTGGCATCTCTCGCGCAGCCGCCATATACGCCTTTCATAAAAACTAATAAAAAAAGAAATTAAAAGGGATTCGTGTGAGCCACGCTTTTAGAAGTCACGTGGTCGCCATTATTAAAGTTCAAATGCAGCATCGGGGACAAAGGCGAGCCGCTGTGAATATCAAGCTTGGTGTGCAGCGCAGGAGAGCGTGTCTAATAGCAGGAAAGCTCTGCAAAAAATAATGCTCCAGGCTGTAATTGAAAGGTACCGAGTAACAACAGGTGTGTCCTCATGGGAAGTTACCAGAAGAGAAAAGGCGATACTAAGGAGGGACTACCAAGCCTTTTGACCAATGAAAAGCCACCATTTATAAAGGACAGTGACGGGTGCCAATTAAGATGGGGGGGTGGGGTGGAGCTTCATACCCATATCCTGAATACAGCATGTCTGGAAGAGATGCGCACGTGCTGCCTAGGCGAGACCTAGCAATGTCCATCCAAACCTTTAGCTTCACTATCTTAATGAGAGGTTTTTAAGTCAATCCTAATCTGAAATAACCATTTTCCCCTTGGAGTCGTGAGTTTGCAGGCGCGAACAGTCTGTTTTTAAGCATATTTCATGGAAAGTGCTCTCGTACTAGAAGAGGCACTGATGAGTTGCATTGTGCTCTCATGTACCTCCTCCTATGTGCCCCGTAGTATGCACCTTCCTTTTTCTTCTGAATTTTCTTAAAAATATCTGTTTCCCAATTGTTTCTTTTGACAATATCTAGGCATTATCACTGCACACTTTATTAATACAGTTGCCGAACTAAAGAGATCAGGAAAACATAGTGTCTCTGTTAACTATTCTTTTATACACAAGGTTTGGTTAGAACTATGTATTCTGTAGCCAGATGTATATTTTCTGTTCCTGAATGGCATCCAAAGGCCACCAGACCCCTTCAGAGTAGCACATTCAAAGAAATAGAAAATTTCTACAGATAACCTTTTCCGGAAAATTAAAGTTAAATGAAATTTACAAAGCAGCCACTTGGAGATCGGCCCACCTCTATGTTAGAATCTATTATCTGAACTCTAATTCCAGAGTGGGGCATTTAAATGGGTCATATCTCTGTGCGGGAGAACTACGTTGCTAGTAAAGTAGTGTGTGTGTGTATATAAAGTATTCTTGTTTGTTCCACTTGTTTTCTCACCCCTCTTTGATGTGCCTAGTGTGAACTTGCCGTTCTAGTGCTCATCAAGAAGTATTCCACGATGAAGAAAGAAAATCTACTTGTTATGCTAGTTCTTAATCTTTGGTATCTTGAATACATTATAGTCCTAGTTCTTCATCATTGATATCTTCGTTACACTCCTAAACACCCTTACCACCTTCCTGCTAAGTCAGGAGAAAGAAAGTTGAAATGGTGTCCAAGACCTTTTGTCTGACATAGCATTTGGCATGAACTGAGGACTTATTGTCACTAGTAGAGTGTTTTGGGGCTCTTAAGGCCTGTACCTGACATGAATGCTAATTTAAAATCTATTGCTACCTTTCTGATCCGGTTTTCTTTCTTATATTAAATGCAAGACTAAAAGAGGGTTTAATAGTTTGGTAGTTTTTAACTCCTAATAAATGTTCATTTTGGAAAACAATACAATTGTCTTAGGTGTTCTGGGATCCAGCACAATACACGTATACTAATAAATGTTTCAGAATTCCATTAAGAAACCCATAAATAGGATGACAAGTAAGAACATGTTTCTTTTCACTAGCCTCTCCTCAGACACGAGAAGTAAAATACTCTCCTTCTTGGCTCCACCCCCCCCTTCTTTTTTTGCCTGGCTCCTCCTCTGCCCTTTTTCTTGGATCTTAAATATCTCTAATTGGAAGTAGCCTTTATAATCCAATGGCTCAGCTCTTCTTTTTCGGCAGTTGAATGCGTTGATGCAGTTGAATCTGACTTTGCAGTACTGTCCTCCATTGGGTACTGTGATACCCCTAAGTTTTACGAGTGAGCTTGCACTTCCAAAAGCTGATAATGGGAAGTCCATATATATATTTTTTATTTTAATAAAGCATTTTATTGTTATGCAAATCGGTAGCACAGAATATTCCACTAATACGTAACCCTTGCATAGCTTAACAGAAACAACATACACTAGCAACATGTGGGAGCAATAGTCATTGTATCCTTTTTGTCAACTCCAGCCGTTCTTCTATTTACTTGTTGACGGAGATATCACAGCACAGTTATATACCATTGCATCGTAGCTAACATTCAGCAACATCGCAAGCAGCACATGATGTTGGAGCAGAACACTCTTCTACCTGAATATTCCGCTGGGCAGTGATGACCGTGCCTTAGATTGTGTAGTTAGCTGTGTGTTGGTTGGGGGTAGTTGGGCAACTTGATCCACGCTGGATGTTTGTTTGGACCTAGGTTGGGTGTCTCATCCTGTCTAAGCCACTCCGCAAATGGAGCCCAGATGTCATTGGGTCTAGAGGCCAGAGACTTAAGTTCCCAGTAATTAGATAGTTATTCTTGGCAGTATGTAACGCTCTTGATCCAAGAGCATATGGGTGGACTATTGCATCCTCCCCAGTGTATGTATATTTCACGTTTGGCTAGTAATAGCAACATTGCTGTTAGTCGTCGCACAGCCAAGGGGACCTCCCTGACATAACCCAATAGGCCTAACAATGGTGTGCAGCATGTCTACCCTGGTAATGTCTTGTGATGTGGTGAATACTTTGTCCCAATAGTCTGCCATTGGGAAACAGTACCATACCAGGTGGAGGAACGAGGCGCCTGGTATTTTATATTCCCAGCATTGGCCATCTGATCTTTTTGTAGCTGTCGGGGAGGTCTATATAGCTGATGTAAGAACTTAAAATGTAGCAATCGTAATCTATAATTGGGAGATAGTGATTCCGGTTGGCCGCAGCAATATTGCCACTGCGCCTCTTTGAGTTTCCCATCTCAAAGTTCCATAATTTTATTGTGCGTGGCTTTGTCACTGGATGTTCACACTGCATGGAGATGTATAATTGGATAATTAATTTGCACAGTGTTCCAAAGGTGTGAGAGTGGGCAGTGGGCCCGTAAATGTGCTGTGCACTTTCCTGCAGATGGCTCTCAAATGGTAATATAATATGGTGTCACACAGTCTACTGGGCCATAAAATGATTGTCTAGGTATAGATCTATGAGCATGGTAAGCCTTAGAATCTTTGCCCACTTTGATGCACATGTGTCGTGCAGCATTGGAAAGTTAGGATTTCTGGACAGTGGTATAGAGGGGGCAAATGGATCTCAATATGCCGCTCTTTTCCTCAGGCCATTCCAAGCCCATCTTAGAGTCTCGGCTGTGTCTATATCTTTTGCTGAAACTGAACTGGGTAAATCCATTAATGTAGGAATTGGGCCTGTACGCAGTACACATAGTTTAAAATCCAGTGCTCCCAGCCCCCCTTGGTTCAGTGGCAATGTCAGGATCTCCAAAGCAATTCTGGGCTGTTTATCTGTCCAGACTAGAGTGATCATGTAGGATCTAAGTCTCCTAAAGAAGGCTTATGTTGGGGGTATGGGTAGATTTGCAAATAAATAAAGTAGCTTGGGCAGTATCGCCATTTTAACTATTGCTATGCGCCCTGCCAGTGAGATAGTCAATTTTGTCCAGATGGGTATTCTCTCCTCAATCTATGACATGGTCTGGCCATTGTTTGTCTCCCATAGCTCTTTCACATCCCTACTAATCCACACCCCAAGGTATTTAACTGGCCTGTCTGCCAACTGTAGAGGGAAGTCAAGTGTAAATGTTTGTGTGCCCTCAGTGAGAGGCAGTATTATGGTCTTTGACCGGTTTATACGGACCCCAGACTGATGTCCAAATACCAACAGTTCCCGTAACATAGGGTTAAGGTTGTCTAGTGGATTGCGTATATACAACGCGATATAATCTGTGTATAGGGATGCCACTAGTCCTCTTGACTTGAATCCGGGTGCCCTATGTGCATAATGTTGCTTCAGTCTTGCAGTCAATGGTTCTGTTGCTATGGCAAACAGCAGGTGCGACCACAGGCACCCCTGTCGTGTGCCCCAGAAGATCGAAAATAGCCTACTCACCACACCATTGACTCTAATCCGCGCTGTGGGGTTTGTGTAAAGGAGCAGTATTTGTCTTAGGAATTGTACGTTGAGTCTGATGGAGGCAGGGAGAGTAAACAAATAAGGCCACCGCCAAGGTGTCGAAAGCCTTGGTGGGGTCTAGTAGGGCCGCTACAGCAGATTCTTGTGGGTGTAGGTAATGCAGGAGTGCGAAGGTTGTAGGAGGTAGATCGGCCTGGGATAAAACCAGATTGGTCCTGGTGAACCACCGCTGGCAGGAGTGGCTGCAAGCGGGAGGCCATCATTTTATCATCTAGTTTATTGTCTACAATAATTAACGACAGCAGCCAGTATGAGTCGCAGTTCTTCACTGGTTTACCCGGGTTAGGGATTGTGATGATTAATGGCTTCAATATGGATGGAGGAAGGGTGCCTGTTACTTGAGCCTCTTTGTGTACTTTAAGCAGACGTGGTGCTAGTAATGAGGCATATGTTTTGTAAAATGAGGTTGTGAAGCCATCTGATCCTGGGGCTTTATCTCCTGGCATACTCTAGATTATTTGTACAATATCTTCCACCGAAGATGGAGCATCCAGATATTCCCTATGCGCATTGTCCAGCCAGATTAGCTGTATGTATCCCTGTAGCCTTTCAATGCATTTGTATCTTGTGGGGTTTGGTATGTGTATAGTTCCTCATAGAACTTGGTGATGACCGCTGGGATAGTGGCGGGGTCGCATGTCAATTTTGAATCTTTGTCTAGGAGTTCTGCTATGTTAGCAGAGGAGTGTATTTTTTTTCAGTATAGTAGAGTTTTCCCAAGTCTGTCCCCCTCTCCATATCTGCGGGCCAACGTGCATTTTCCAAGGAACCTCACCTCTCTCTCAGCCTCTTCATTGTAGGACGTAATCTGTTCCCTAATTTTGACTGGCAGATAGGGGTCATCTGTGTGGTATTATGCGTTTTCAGTGTCTATAATTTCTGCTTCAATGGTTCCTAGTGTAGGTCTGATTGATTTGAGGACTCCAACCTGTTTGGCTATGCAGGCTCCCCTTATTACTGCTTTAAAAGCTTCCCAAACTGTTGCCGGGGACTGTTCATTCTGCTCAAAATACGTCCATATCTTACGCTGGGTTTCTTCTCGAATGACTATCCAGCAGTGCCTCTGGTGAGAGTCGCCACGTGAAAGTTCTTGGCACTATGTGCGGGAGTAGTATTTTGAGTAATACTGGTGCATGATCTGACAGGGAGTGCAGCATGTGTTTTAATATCTATTGTCCTGGAAGCAGCATCTTTTGTCAGTAGCCAGAAATCCGGTCTGGACCATGCTTTGTGGTGCATAGAAACGTGTGTCTGCAAGTGTATCTGGGTGTACCCGTCTCCAAATGTCCACCAGATAATCCTATCCCATAATGGACTTTGTTTGGCCCGTGGCCTTAGGATGTAGGCTGTGGGCTGCACCCATACGATCGTTTGTATTGTCCAGGACTACTTTGTAGTCGCCCCCGCAAATTACTGTTTCGCTCCGTTTTTAACACTTCCAACTGCATCTTACAGTAGAAATCCGGGTCATCTGTATTCGGGCCATACCCTGCCACCATTGTGATATTCTGATATGTCCGTCTAACTATTATGCATCTTCCTTCAGGGTCTGTTGGGTATTCGTGGTGATTCACCCTAGTTCCTTATGGATGTGTATCCCTACTCCCCTTGAGTAGTTAGAGTATGTTGCTGCACACGTGTGTTCCCATCTCTTCGAATGTAGCTTAGTTAGTGATGCAGTTGTGAGGTGAGTCTCCTGCACGAAATACACATCTATTTTGTGTCTAAGTAAATAGGATTGCACTAGGCGTGCTTTTCGGTGGTCATTGGACTTGCAAATTGTCCAGGTAAGGAACGATATTGGCGTCATGTCCAAGCTTGCAATGTAACTTCCAGTATGCTTATTGTACTGCGTGAAGGCTGTGTTATGGCTGTTTAATCTTGCCTGTCATCCAGCTCATAGCAAATCTACCCAAGGGCTGTTGTGGACACACGCAGTAGTAGGGTTCTACCCTAGTATAGCAAACACTTGTCGACTCTTGGCAACCCACCAACTCTACTTTAAAAGCTGTGCCACTCCCCCCCCCCCCCCCCCCACCCCCCCCAAAACACGAACCCCCCCCCCCCCCACAATCAGGTTGTGGTCCCAAGCCCTTCCCACACCCCCCAACCTACTGACCTATTGGTGCATAAGAAAGCGGGAATTCACTTCCTGTGGGAGAAGGCATCGTCGGCGAACGCCCTCACCGGGAACCGTGATCTGGCTAATCAGTTAGGTGCTTTGTGGGCTCCCACCGTGTCCATAGTTCTGCAATAATAGTGAAATGAGGAACTGACGTTGCATGGTGATTTGTTAGGGAATACAACAGGGTCATAATATTGAACTGTACCAGTTACTCTATTCAGTCTAATATGGGGCCTGAAGCATGTATGACTGCAGGGGTCTGCTTTCGTTAGTTAATCATTGTCATTCAGAGTGTCACTCTCTCTTCCTCTGGATGGTGATGAGGCTGTATGCTTCGGGCGTGTGAGGTGTTTAGCAAATTTCAGCGCCGACTTCACATCCACAAAAAAGTGTTGCTTCCCTTCATGTGTTAAACACAGTTTTGCCAGGTAGAGAAGTGCGTAGGGAACTTCTGCCTTCTGTAGTAAGGGCTTCACCGCGAGAAATTCTCTTTGAGCTGCCTGCACACCAGTGGTGAAGTCTGGGTAGAAGGCTAGCCTGTTTCCTTGACGTTGGATGGTACCTCGTTCTCGTGCCAGCTTCAGTATCATGTCCCGGTCTCTGTATTTTAATATTCGGCTATAATAGGCCTTGGTGTGGCCCCCACATGGAGTTTGGGTCTCAGTAAATGGTGGGCTCTATTCACCATGAACACTGCAGATAAATCGTGCTGAACAAGTCTTTTAGTAGGGTTTCCACATATTTTTACATTGTCGACATGGTGGTTGTTTCTGGCACCCCCGCAATGCCCTGGTTATTACGGCGAGAGCGGGCCTCAAGGTCCTCCTTTTTGGCTCGTATGATCGAGAGTACCTTTTCCATTTTCTATTTGAAGCATCTGCTCCTTGGTATCTACTTGTAATTCATGAACATCGTTTGCTCTGTTTTCCAGCTCGTCTATGCGAGTCTTTTGCATGTCCTCTTCTTTTTTTTTTTTTTTAAACTTTATCCAGGCGGGTAATCTAGTTTCCCATCAACGGTCCTAAGGCTAGACTGCATATCCGATAGTATAATGTGAAGGTCAATGTTGGTCTTGTCAGCTTCCTCTCTTGGTGTTGTGTCGAAGTCCTGTTGTGCCTTTTGTTGAAGTTACGTTTGGTCTGCTTGACATCTGCTTTTCCCATTTTTTTTTTATTTGACTTTCTAACCCCTGGTTTGGAGAGAGAAAAGGCTGTGGCGGAGTGGCTTTGGGTGACATCTGACTTGTGTTTTTACGTCGCTGTGCACGTGGATTGTCTGCACTGGGCTGTAGTATTTAGTGGAGTAGCGGCTTTGTTTCTGTGGGTAGCTAGCAAGGGATAGATGTAAGGTGCGCAGTCGTCAAGCTCACCTCGCCTGTGTAAAGGTGTAGTGTAGGCACACTAGTGTATGATTCTCTGCACCATAGGGGTAGCCAATTCTCTGTCCAGTCTCCCACAGGTGGATGCAGGCAACGCCGCGCTCAGCTTCTGCAGTTCCAGGGTGCCCCCGGTTGCACCTAACATGTCTGGGCCTCAAGGCGGCCACCCTCCACTCCATCAGCGCCGGGCCAGCCCCACGCCGCGGTTGTCATGCAGCCCACAGCGCCGCAGGCTTCAGCCCCCCCTCCATCCCCCCCTCAGTCAACGGAAGCTCGGGCACACCCCGCCCCCCGTTCCACACAGCTTCGCAGACCAGGGCCGAAGCCGGGACTACAGATCCAAACTGCACAGCATGGAGGGTGGCTCTCACCTCGCCTGCTTCAGGCCGCAGTCTTCTTTACGCCGATCCGTTCTCCACATCGCGTCCGTTCCTTGCCAGCGCTTCACCTCGCAGGCGACTTGATCACAGGCCCCGCTCCAGACGATCTTCCGCCGCAGGTGCTCTGCAGGCCGTGAACCGCGTGTCTAGGCCCAGCGGCCCCTCCACCTCGCAGAAGGGTCAACGTTGCAGCGGGCGCCACAATTCAGGTAGGTGAGGGTTTTCTGCCCTGATTTCGTGGCCAGACCGGAGGCTAGCATTATGCATAAATACTTTTATTGCCACTCCTTGCAGCACTTCAAAGTATTACATCACCAAACACAGAAACTCTAGAACATAGAATGTCCAACAGAATATAAACCACAACACAGCAGCCATCTTCCTCTTTTACTGGGTGCTCCTTGCAGATAAGTATACTGTTATGTGTTATTAAGCTAATTTAGTTTTAATATTGAATATTGGTTGATTTAGTGTTTGAAGTTATTGAAGTATGTGCGTAAGAGTGTTTGTTTGTAAGAAGATATTTGTAATAATTTTGAATCGTTATAAATGTGAAACCCAATTTATGGGTTGTTTTAAAAGAAAGTGGTCAGGAGCGGCTCGGAGATGAAGAGAGAGTGCCGAGGTGCGTGCGTTCGTGATGACGCGTGGCCGCCATCTTGAGTGAGGACTAGTGCGGATCTGAGGCTTTGGTTGCTTCAGAGGATCGCGCACACATTGTTTTGGTTGAAACATTCAGAGGTGTTTGCTAGTGGCGGCTGGAGTATTTTGAGGGATATAAAATCGGAAAGCTTGTTTTTTGTAAGAAGGATATATTTAAAAAAAAAATACTTTTAAATAGGCAAGAATTTTTGTTTTGGTATTTGAATAAAATATTGGAAAAGTGAATTATGGAGGCAGGTGACAATACTCCGGGCTCAAGCTCAGGTGAGGCTGATTGGAGGAAGATGATTCAGGAGGAGATTAAGTGCATTCAGAGGAGGAATTTTATTCTTTAGCTGATGAAAGGGAGTAGTGAGTACAGAGTTGGAGGAAAGAAGAGTTAAAGTTAAAATGTTGAAGTGGGTGTCAGATTGTTGAAAGGAGGAAAAGGTGAGCCTTGCGCCACAAGAGAAGGTGTCCTTCACTGCATAAATGAAGGTGTCCTTGGCGACACAACAGATTTGAATGAATCGCAAGATGATTAATTGGATAATGATAGTGGGGATGATGAAGATGAGTTCATACTGGACGATTAATTTGATGGATGGGACATGGATAAGGTGGAAAAAGAGAGAAAGGAGAAAGGTTTAATCAAGGATCCTCAGGGTGGGGATATGTTTAGTCGTGAGCTTACTAGACACCCAAGGAGTGCAGATTAGTGGCCATTGCCGCATGTGGCAGAGTTTATTAAGCTTTGGATAAGGAAGCCTTTAGAGAAGGAAGCAATGGCTGTGATGTGATGAAAGCAGTGTTCACGCCCTGTTGTAGAAGGGAAATGTTGTTTAACTCCTGAGCTTAATCCAGATTTGATGAGCTACCTTTTTTAAATGGGTCGTGACCCTCAGAAGGATTTGGAAAAAGCTTTAAGCAGTGCCAGTATAGATTACTGGACGTTTTTGGGCCTTTAGCCAGAATTCTAGATCTGGCGGAAGAGGCAAAAATAAAGAAGGTTCATGTTGATTTAGATCTTTTAAGAGGCTGGTCTCAGAGGGCTATATGTTTATTAGGCAACGCTAACTCAACCCTACTGTCAGAGAGACGTAAAGCTGTTTTAATGAGAATTAGCCCTAAGCTGGGTGATTAAAAAAGAAAAAAAAAGAGCCAGCAGATAAAAAGGATACCTCTTTGGAGAGGGTTTGGTGAAGGGGGTTGGAAAGTACGTTTCAACCTTCACCAACTTGGATAAAGCTCAAACATCCCTTAAGAGCGTTTGGAAGGGTTTTTTTTGACAGGGCTGGGACAAGGGCCCGTTTCCCTGGCCGTTCATTTACAAGGGCACATTATCAGTCAGGTGAAAGAGCCGCCTTTAGGGGATTTCAGTCCGCCACTGGCTTTTACCCCCCAAAGAGGAAGAGCAGCTGGAAGAGGGCTGCAACCAAGAGGTCGAGCTCAATTTACTCAAGGATCACATGGTAAGTATGAAGACAGATTTTGGTTCTTCCCCAGTCAAGGTAGGGGGAAGGTTGAGATTTTTCGTGGAAAATTGGAAGTTGATAACAAGAGACAGCTGGGTTTTAAATACAGTAAAGGGCTATATGCTGGAGTTGGTGGAGCTGCCAGTTCAGTTGAAAGAACCAAGTCAATTGGTTTTCAAAAGGGAATTACAAGATGTCGTAGGAACAGAAGTTATGGAAATGTTGCAAAAGGGTGCAATAGAGGTAGTTTCAGAGGAAAACAAGGGTTTTGTAAGTACTATATTTTTAGTGGAGAAGAAAGGGAAAGGTTGGGGGCCAGTGATGAACTGAGAGGGATGAATCATTATGTGGATTACAGGCATTTCAAGAAGGAGGGTATCCATCCTTTGAGGGATATTTTACAGGAGGACGATTGGTTAGTAAAGTTGGATCTGAAGGATGCTTACTTCACGATTCCGATAGCAGAAGAACGCCGCATGTTTTTGCAGTTCAGGTGGAAGTCAGTTGTACCAATTTACTTCTGTCCGTTTGGTCTGGTGTCGGCACCTTGGTGTTTCACAAAGGTGTTGAGGCCAGTGGGGCAGTTTCTCAGGGAAAGAGGTGTGCGACTGATTATGTATCTGGACGATTTTCTGTTCTTGCCTCAGAGCAAGAAGAATGTCAAGGACCTGTTATTTGTAACCATGGGTCTGTTGAAAAGTTTGGGTTTTATAGTGAACAAAGAGAAGTCCGTTTTGGTACCAAGTTAGTGTCTGTGGTTTTTAGGATTCGTTGTGAACACTGTGGAGAAGACTTTGAGTTTGCCAGAAAAGAAAGTGAAGAAAATAGTCTGAAGTGAAGTGTATGTTAAGGAAGGAGAGAGTTATTTTGAGGTCTTTGGCAAGAGTAATTGGCATGTTTTCCTCCTCAATTCAGGCAGTTTTCCAGGGCCTCTTCATTGCAGAGGTTGAAGGCAGACGCACTCGGGAGAGGCTTGCGGTATGGAGATCAGGTATTTATATCGGAAGGGGCTCGGGAGGAATTGGTTTGGTGGTTAGAGAATCTGGAGGCATGGAATGGTCGTGTGATATTTGGGATATGTTTTGATTTTGTGTGGGAGACGGATGCAAGCCTTTTTGGCTGGGGTGCATGTCTGGAAGACCAGGAGACAGGTGGAAGATGGTCTGTTGAGGAGAGTGCAGTGCACATAAATGGTTTGGAAATTTTTGCAGGGCTTAATGGCTTAAAGAGTTTTGGGAGAAAATTGAAGAGTGTCAATATCTTGTTAAAGATTGACAATATGTCAGCGGTGCGGTACATTAATCATTTGGCTGGAAGCATATCGAAGAATCTGACAAAGTTGGCAAAGGAGATCTGGATTTTTTGTTTGGAAGAGAGAATTGGTTTGCAGGCAGAGTATTTTCCAGGCCAGTGCAATGTGGTGGCAGATTGGAATTCAAGGTATCTAAGGGATTACAGCGACTGGAAATTGAAGGTTCAGATTTTCAGGAGGATTTTTCAAGTATAGGGACTATTGGAGGTGGATCTGTTTGCGTCAAGGCTGACTTTTCAGTTGGATCGATATTGGAGTTGGAGACCGGATCCTTTGGCAGTGGAGGTGGATGTGTTCCAGCAGGATTGGAGGAAGGTTCAGGGTTATGCTTTTCCCCCATTTGCATTGATACAGAGAGTTGTGTTGATAGTGAGGAGACAGCCGTGTCAGCTGGTGTTAGTGACGCAGTTTAGGCAAGTCAGGCTTGATTTTCGGGTCTCTTAGAGTTGGCTGTAGAAGAACCATTGTTGATTCCAGATTCAAGACGTGCTTCAGGGCGAGGGAGGAGTTTTTCATCCTATGGTTCTAGAAGGTGCTTTGAGCCTTCTTGTATGGTGGATTTCAGGAGAGGTTGACAGTTCAAGGAGCTTTCGAAGCAGGGTTAAGAGCTGCTCAGTGAATCTTGGGCCCCAGGTACAAGGGTACAAGGAAAAGGTATTTGGGACCATGGAGGAAGTGGTCTAGTTGGTGCCTGGAAAGGGGCTTGGATTTCGTGGAGGCTTCTGCTATAGAGTTGGTAAATCTTTTATCTTCTTTGTTTGAAAAGGGTTTGAGTTATAGCACAATTAGTTGTTATAGGTCTGCTGTTGCAGCATGTCATAGTTTGGTAGGAGGTTGTTCTATCGGTAGGGAGCCTTTAGTTTTCAGAGTTTTGAAAGGTGTTAAGTTGCGGAGACCTCCAAAACCTAGGTATAGTGGTTTGTGGGACGTTAATAAGATCTTAAAGTTATTTGAAGGTTGGCCAGCTAATGGCTGTTTCAAACTCAGAAACCTATCTGGTAAATTGACGAGTCTTTTATGTTTCATTTCTTTTAGGAGAGTTTCAGATGTGAGGGCTTTAGACATTAGTATCAGGTGTTTTTCTCCGGATGGGGTTATTTTTAATGTTACCAAGAGGACTAAATGTATGTCTTCAGTTTTTTATCTTAAATTTGACGATCATCCAAAGTTGTGTGGTAAGGTGTTTGAGAGAGTAGGAGGTTAGAATGAGTGAATTCAGAAGGCATGGAGCTGATCAGTTGCTGATTTCTTTTGTTCGTCCTTTTAGGCCAGTTACATCTGACACCATTGCTAGGTGGATGAAGTTTTGTATGTTTGAAGCTGGTGTGGATTTAAAAGAGTTTGGTGCGCATTGTGTGAGGGGTGCAATGGCGAGTAAGGTTTTTCTATTTGGTGGTCGTTTGGAGGAGATATTGCCTACAGCAGATTGGTCGAATGCGGATGTTTTTTGCTAAGTTTTATGGTTTAAATCTTTTATTAATTTTCCAGACAAATAGAGAAAAAGGAAACCAGACGCCGGCTCCTAAATACTATATGACAGACACAAGTGTTGCGACTAGTAGCATTACCGAGGTAAAAGGCATGGAGCGAGGCTACAAGAAAGAACATCGTAAGAGAAAAAAACATAAGAAAACCCACCAAAGGCAATGTACCCAAAAGTCCCCCAAACATGTCCACCCTCCGCCCTCTTCCCCCCCCCCCCCTCGTCCATCAACTAAAAACCCACGGGACAGGGAAGGAAAGGATTAAGACCTGCAGAGGATCATCTCAATCTAGTAGTTCTACGCGGGAGGGCCTTCTGCGGGATTTGCGTGTCAGCCAGGCGTAGTAATCTGAGATAACTTGGTCAAGTCGGTTCCCTGAATTCAGTTATGAGGAGGGTGAGGAAGACACGCCAGAGCTCCGGTAACTCAGACTCCCTGCCTGCCAGAGTGAGTGATTTTCTCCATTCCCAACACCAGCCAGAGTCTCTGCAGCCATCCAGAGCGAGGTGGGTGCCAGGGGAAGTGCCAGTATGTTCTGCATGGCCGCTCCCAGGGCAATGGCGATCAAGTGACCCCTTCGGGATTTTAGAGGGTACATCAACGGATTAGGCAGGCCCAAGAGGCAGGGAAGCGCGGGAGCTGTGTATCCAGGTGAGCATCTATTTCATCCAGAATTTGGGACCAATAAGGCTGGATGTGCTCACAGCTCCACTAAAGATGTTATAGGGTGCCCCCCCCCCCCTCCTCAGTAACGGGCGGCGCTCCGTGTTAGCTGTTGCCTCGGTAAGTACGGTGTGGAAGAATTTATCCTGACCTTCGTTCGGGTCGTAGACAGAGCCCACTAGAAGGGACACCCCAGCCACTAGGAATTGATAAGTAAGCAAGCGGCCCTTGATCTCAGCCTCCTTCTGAAGTACCCTACCCGGAAAGGAGCGAGAGACCAGGATAGCAGCCCCAGCGGAGTTGGTGGAATTAGAGGAGAATAGTTGCGTGGGGAAGGCGCGCGCTTTTATCCTATGGTGGTCCTTGGGGGTGAGATGCGTCTCCTGTAAGAGGCAGATGTCTGCAGCTGAATGTTCCAGAAAATAGAGGACCGCCCTACGCTTGACCGGGTTGTTAAGTCCCCGGACATTAAGTGTAAGGATCTTAAGAGGCTTATGGGGCATCTGGAATATGGAGGAGAGACATGCTAAGACGGAGCGCGCAGTAACTATTCTGAGGCACAACGCTGAGCCAGTCAGGACATAATGCACTACCAGCAGACCGCCTGTCTGTGGAGGGGAGGAGGATGGACGAGAGGAGCGAACCCCAAAGCAACCCAAGAACCCCAACAGAAAAAAAAACCCTGCCCTCCCTAACCCATGCACAATGCCAACAATGAACAACAATAAGCATAGTCCGTCGCCCCGGGACAACTGGTCAGTCAAAGTATGGGGGTCCATAGCGTGGCCACCAGAAGGGCAGCCCCCCCCGCCACAAACCCAGAGCCAGCAAAGATGGAGAAAGAGAGACCAAGAGTGGAAGGAGCTCCCTTGCTTCACTTGGCCGTGGCGTCGCTCCCTGCAAGAGCTTCCGTGGCTGCGGTCAGTGCTGCCTGCTGACTCCTAGCGATCTCTGACTGGGGCAGCCTCCGAGGGCGTCGTCGTTTAGTCTGTCTCTGCCATCCAGACGAGGAAGTCTCCGAGCCCGACGCTGCACCACCTTGATCATCCTCATCGCTCTGCGTCGCCAGGCCCAACAGCCGGCAGGCATCCACCAAAGAGCGTAGTTGGTGGAGCCTGCCATCGTGGCGAAATATGAGGCGGAACGGGTGCCCCCACAAATACGTAATCCCCTGCTGTCGAAGATGCTCAGTCACTGCCGCTGTAGGGTGATCAGGGCTAGATCTTGATATAAGACAGGAGAATGACCCTGGAATGAGATAGGATGGAGGGCTCTTGCCTTGATCTGGATGGACTCTTTGATTTTGAAGTCCTGAACCCACACCAGGATGTCTGCCGGTGGAGTGTTGGGGCCTCTGGGCGGCCCTACTCTATGGGCTCTATCCAAGACAACAACAGCCTCAGGAGAACCCCCCCCCCCAAGATGTGCCGGAAAAGGGCCGTGGTGAAGGCAAACCGGTCCCTAGTGTCCTCCGTCATTTTAACCCCACGTATCCGGATGTTATGTCTTTGGGACCGGTTTTCCAGGTCCTCCAGATGCGTTTGGATATCCGTATTCTGGTCCTGCAGGCGAATTACTTCCTGCTGAAGCATTGCCAGTTCGTTTGCCGCGGTGTCGCTTTTCTCTTCGAGGGTGGCCACTCTTTCGCCTACACCATCAATATCCCTATGCATTTCCTTGATTTCCGCGGCAAATGCAGTTTTCACCGATTGGATGTCTTCCCGTAGAGTAAGGAACAGAGACTCCAGGAAAGCTTTAGTGATGGCTTCCTCTCCGGTACTCGCAGGGAGTTTGGAAGGCTCAGCATCGGTCGCCACGCTAGCCATGGCAGCGGGCGACTGGAGCCGGCCAAAAATATCCTTCAGGGGTTTCACCTTGGTATTCCTGGATTTGGACATGCTCTCCCACCCCTGCCAGTCGCCTGTCGTTGAATAGCCAGAGAGGGCAAAGCCCCTCCGGGGGCTGGCGCAACAGCTAGGAAGAGTCCGTGAGTGCTCGTAGTGTGGTCCTCCAGGTAGACGAGAGTTTCCTGCTGGTGTCACGGAACCACCGCGGGCCCTGGCTGCTTCAGGCCTCTGGGACCCCCGTCTGGCAACTCCGCGTCGTGTGCGCCGCGTCGTCAGAGTCAGTTGTGCTGGAGCCCCCGGAAAGCAACGAAGCCAGCCTCGATGGACCCAGCTGGGGCCCACCGCAATGTTGAGGCCTCTCTGCACCGGGGAGGCCGGCACGGGCTCTCCGTGACTCCTCCGGGGCTCCCGCCCCCGGCTCCTCCGCTGTGAATGTGGACATACCGCGAGTCTGGGGCACCCCCAGACTGGGAACCCGGGTCTCGCCAAGCTGCAAATGCCCTACACTGGCCAGGCTGTGCTACTACGGACAGGCGGCGGGAAGGAGCCGACAAAGATGCGTCCTACCGCTCTGCCATCTAGGCCATGCCCCCCCTTTTGCTAAGCTTTTTATTTGAAACCTTTGGGTCGTGTTTCGTCAGTTGTTTTATCACAGCTTTAAACATGCATAATGATAGCCTCCGGTCTTGCCATGAAATGTAGATTCTCCAAGTATGTGTAGAGAGAATCTGGATTTCGTTAAAGACACAGGGAGGCTAGCATTATCCCTCTCACCCTCCCATTTTATTATTGGAGGGAGTGAGAGTTGTACAGTATTTTTTGGTGTATTTCTTGTCTGGGAGGTGTTTATTTAAGTTGAAAGATCAGTATATTTATGGAAATGTTTTGGTTTCTTTTCCAGATGTTCAGTAGTTCAAAAGATGATGGAATTTTACAACAGAGAACGGTTTTGAATTTCTCTTCAGGAGCAGCTTAAAAGAGGAAGATGGCTGCTGTGTTGTGGTTTATATTCTGTTGGACATTCTATGTTCTAGAGTTTCTGTGTTTGGTGATGTAATACTTAGAAGTGCTGCGAGGAGTGGCAATAAAAGTATTTATGCATAGTGCTAACCTCCGTGTCTTTAATGAAATCCAGATTCTCTCTACACATACTTGGAGAATCTACATTCTCTGCGCCTGTGGTTATTCCTTACTTTTTATCTTTTGACTCTGTGGATCACCACATGGCACCGCAGATAATTGAAGGATTTGCTTGTTGATTGGCAGAGCCCTCTTAGTGAGCAGCCATCTTGCTGCTCGGCTAGGCCACACCCTCAAGTTCCTAGTTAGAGTAATTCTTCTGCATTTGTCAGACTGTCCTTTGAATATATTACTATGAGGTTCCTTTCTTCATAATCTAACTGGTTGACAGGACCTAGCTGTGAGAAGTTGGCCTGGCATATGCTGGTCACTAGTTATAGTGGCCACCTTGCACCAGTCCAATTAAACTCTTATGGTAGATAGGTTTAAGACAACCTTTTAAAGAAAGCTATCCTAGTGGTAGCTGTGGAGAGCAGCCTTCAGGCTAAGTCTCTGAGGAATGTAAAGCAGCTTGTTTTACCTTATAATCTCTTGAATTACCAAATGAAATGACACCACACAGGTATATATCAAATATATATGTATTTATTCCTAGACACACTCTACTAATCTCTTTGAGATTAGAAGCCAGGTAAACATTCAAATGTCAACAGTTCTCAATAAATTAAGCACAAATATGGCTGGAGCCCTAGGGGCGTACCAGACCATACACTAAAAAAATGGTTTAACAAAGTCGACTTGCCAAATGACAAAGCCTAGGGCCTTGGGAATCGCTGGGACTTTACTACTGCAGTGTTAGCAGGTAAGTAACAAGCCCACGGGAGACGCGTGCAGTGTCTAAACACAGCCGCGGGTTTCCTATAGGTTACAATGGAGCAAGTCGCGGTTTGTATTTTGAAGTTTTAGGGCACTTCGAAGAAGTCAACAAGCAAGCCACTTACAGGGTAATTATTTCGAGGGCCAACACACACTTGGGCACCGGAGTGCACGATTTACCTCACCCAGGGAAGCCGGGTGCATAGGTGTCTTTTGGTGTCGGGTCGCGATGCTGTTTTCAATGGAGACCAATGAAGACTTGCTGCTTGAGACGACTGAAGAGGTGTCCGCTGGAATCCGAAGGTGGGTTGAAGATGAAGAGGACCTGAAAATTGAAGGGACAGTGTTCAAAGTCACTTGCCAGTGACCGGTGGCCAGCAAGATGGATGACCACAGATGTCGCGTCGCTTCAGGTCATCGATGGTGTTTTGTCTCCTCGCTCACGAGGTCCAGCAGGCATCGACGATGACCAGCAGCTTGATTCGTAGTGTCCCACGACGTCTGCAGCTGATGACGGTGTCGGCAACCGGATTGGAGCCAACAAGCCTTGGCAACTGCAAGTCTGGTGTGGACTGAAGATAGTCGGTGATGCAGACCAGCAAGGTCTGATGGACTTACCCAGCGAGGGTAAGTGAGGGCAGGCCCAGAGCAATCAGGAGAGCCCTTTGAATTGTTGAGTCTTCGGGGGACCCACTAGCCAACGGGCAAGGGATCGCGAAGATGCCGCCACAGGAAAAGTTTCACAGGAGCCCACGGTCACTCGGGACGGGGTAGGCCGCTGATTTTTGGAACAAGACCTGCTGGGTACTTGGGCCACAAATGGTCCAAAGCACAAGTTCGTAGAACGTTTTTTAGGGTTTGCACTCTAAATCAGTGCACGGTTCCCAGGTATTCCAGTTCCTCGTCACTCGTGGGGTCCAGATGCCACAGCTTCGCTGGGGACTCAAAATGGCAGTCGAGAGGTCGGGAAATCGGCTTCTGGGGCCGCAGGGACTTCGGACTCCGGCGGGAGCGGTGAAGTTTGCAACCGTTGATTGACTCCAAGAGAGATTCTTCAGTCTTCCAAAGATAGTGGAACGTCGAAGGGCCAGGATTCTTCTTTGTAGAGCGTCGTCCAGGGTAATCTGAATTGCATTGGCAATGCTTGCTATCTTATAGTGAAGATTGGGGAGGGACTAGCTCTATGACCACTCCTCTAGGAGGGTCAGGGTAGTGGGTGGTTACACCCACATCCCTTTGTCCAGTTTCGCGCCAGAGCAGGGGCAGGTAGCCCCTGAACCGGTTTGAGCTGGCATATGCACAGAGGAGCCTACTGCTCCCCCAGTGCAGGACTTCAAAGCACTCTAGGAGTGCACCCACCCAGCCCCAATACACTAAATCCTGTCTGGGAGGTGGTGACACCTCCCTGTGACAGGATGCCTTTTGTTGGGCTTCCTCCACTGCGAGTTTCGGTCAACAGCAGGAGGGCAGCCCAGTGTCTGTGCTGTGCATTTTGTGAGGCCAGAGCTCTAGGAGATTTCTACCGTTTAGTACAGTGGGTACATGTCATCCCCTCTAGAGGGGTGGGATCATATTCCCACACCAGTTACTGGTGTGGGGGTATGATTCCAAGTTGTTTGACACCAAACACGACATGTTTTGATGCAGTCATTCCAAAGTTAGCATTTACCGCGAGGTTATAATGCACTTAAGAGTATATGGTTTAACCACATCCACAAACAGCAGCAGAGAATAGACTCTGCCAGCTGCAGAGGGGTCCTGCTCATGCAGAAGCACCCCCTCACATAGTAAACCAAGCACCCTGCCCTCAGGATTGTTAGGGCCTGCAATAGGGGTGGCTCATAGGTTTATATGTGTGTGTGTATGGTGAGATATAGGAACCTATACCTCAGTGAGGAGTGCTAACACTACCTCACACAGGCTGCAGTAGCAGGCCTGTGGTGTCAGATTGAGAGTGCTTCCCAGGGGTGGCATAATACATGCTGCAGCCCCTGGTAGGTCCATGAAGTACCAATGCCCTAGGTACCTAAGGTACCATATACTAGGGGCTCCTAAGGTACCACAGTATCCAATCACTAGTGCATCTAATATGCACACCAAGTTGTTTAGAGCGATCAGTGAGACTGGGGCCCTGATTAGCAGGGACCCAGCCAGACTATAGCCAGAAACCAGTGTATACATCAGAAAAAAAAGTGGGGGCAACATAAGTGCAGATCCTACTCTCCTACACTAGCTAATATATTATACCAAGTTCTGATCTTTGCAGGAAGTGCCTTCAATTTAGCAGGTTGTGACTTAGAAGTCTGTCCAGTCAATATTATCAGTGCACCTCAACCTCTTGATATTTCCTGTCCTT
Organism: Triturus cristatus; assembly: GCF_964204655.1. Classification (NCBI taxonomy): domain Eukaryota; kingdom Metazoa; phylum Chordata; class Amphibia; order Caudata; family Salamandridae; genus Triturus; species Triturus cristatus. Next base: position 693,120,178 of record NC_140584.1, on the reverse strand, counting down.
GCCCACCAAGACATGACAGTGATTTGTTTTTTTTTCGGGGTGAAACCCCGAAACCGGTCCTAGGATGCTTGTTTCCGGTCCAGGGAGGACCTGGCTTGGCAGTTCAGGCTGGACTGTTCCCTTGAGGCACAGGGCCAAGGCTGATTTGCATATGGCCAGGTCTAAACTGGGGTGGCATGGTGAGCAAAAGAATGATGGATTTAACCCAGATCTCTTGACTGGGGGTGAATGTTTTGATTTGTTCTGCATTCCGTCCATCAATTATGTTTTTTTTTGTAATTGTTCAGCCTTACTATCCATCCATCAATGGTTTTAACTGTGATGACTATTGTCAAATACTGAGCTTCGTACTACAGTGTTTGTAGAGAAGGAGCTGGAAGTGTGAACTTTGCAGTTGAATAAAATATATCAGAATGTATTGCTGGTTATTTGACAGATTAGTGCTTCTACAGTACTAGCAAGTTGAAACCAACATAATTTTGGTTTGGCAGCTTTGTGCCGTTGATGGCTTCTTGCGTCCTGATAAATCTTTGTAAAATTGAGGTGGAAACATCGCACTCTGCTCTCCCTTCATTGGGATCGAGCAGTTAACTTAGTTTGGCAGGCTCAAGACAGCAAGCTCTTCTCACTGCAAATTGCTATCACTAAGCTAAAAGGTCCATGTCTTATGTCCTCGGGCAGACCATCTCTACACATTAAACCCTTTAGTTGAAACCTATATTTGTGGCTCTGAATAAACCTCTACCATTCCTTGCAGGAAACATTGTCCAGATCTGTACAGACTAGGCTATGCCTGTCTTGTAAGGATACGTACAGCGTCAAAGTGCAATATGCAAATCATCCAAGTGCAGGGCATTGTGTGGTGTGAATCTTCTTTCCTGAAAGACTACATTCTTTGGAGCAGTTATATAGACTAGACCACCTGCAGAACTCTTAATCTTTATCAGCATGTGAAGCTTAACTGTTTCTCACAAAGTCAGGCTGGGTCTTAAGACCATACCTTCTCCTATTACAAATGCTTTCTCTAGCGTCCTCTTAATCAGATGTTTATTCTTATGCTTTAACTGCAAACTCTCCCTGCTCCAGGTTGCCTTTATCATAGTATGAGGCAAGAGCCCAAAAGTTTAACTTTTGAAAAAAACAAATTGTTAGTAGCTCTGCTCCTGTTATTATTAAAAACATGGTGGTATTAATTTTGAGAACACCGCTCCTAAGGCCGCTAATGCTTGGAGGACAGCTTTCAGTTCATATCCATATTATAGCACCCTGACTCAGTGGCTTTCTAGTGGAATGCGTCTATTGCAGAAATCCATTCAGCAGCTTTGTGGGTGTGCTTTTTAGACCTCTTATTCATTCTGCCCAACTTGCAGGGAAGGAGAGAGTCTGGCTGTCTTGAGTAATAAAGGTACATTTAGTCTATTCTCCTTCGTAGCCCCTATTCTGCCATCCCTCTGTCTTATGTTAGGCAACAGTAGCTGGGGGATCAAAACTAAGGGACCTAGAAAGTGGATATTGGTGAAATCGGTAGAATGCTTAAGTCAAAACCTTTTGTAAGAAGCTTTTGGCTGTGTTTACTACTGAAAGTATTGTATCCAACCATTCGTGAAGGAGCAAGAATGTTTTATTTAGTTTTCAAGGTATTGGTGGAAGGTCTTCTCCATTCCTGAGTTGTACAAAAACCAAAAACTAAGCAATATTATTGCCCAAAATAAGTTTTGTTTACTCTGACAAATATCAAAGATTTTAATGGTGGGAAGATGTATTTGTCAGCTGTGGTGCTTGGTTCTTGGTGAAAGCAGGAGTGCGGACTTTTATCAGTAAGGAGTATGGTCGAAGTGCAAGCACTTATTACAACCTGTTCTTGTATTGATGTTTATCTACATTCTGTGTTCCGCTTAAACATTTCTCGTTTATGTGACTGAAACCGTTGAGAAAATATTTGGAAAATTCCTACACATTGTGTGAAATTGTTGTTTGTGACCTGTTCTTTTTCTTTTTACTATTGCAGTATATACAGCAAAACATAAGAGCGGACTGTGCTAACATTGATAAAATTCTTGAACCCCCAGAAGGCCAGGACGAAGGGGTTTGGAAATATGAGCATCTCAGGTAAAGGTCTGTTTTCAAAGATGTTTGTGGTATGATAATAATTGAAACTTTTTTTTATCTTCCTTCTGTAGGGTTATCAGTTAACTGTGTCATGAGTTTGTACTATTGGCCAGGCGGCATTTGTTGGTTGCATTTTATCTAACACTTGTTAGTTTCTTATTATGTCGAATTGTGTTGCTACTAGCTTGAGGTGTTAACAGTGGTATGACTGATCCTACGTACCAGAATTTAGTGGATGCTTAATTTGTAGCTTCTATCCTGCGATTTCTACACATGTTTTCAAGTGCTTGAAAGATAACCTTATTTAATAATTAATATCATTTGATTGTCCATGCATCTACATACCTTTTTAAATATTTGCCAGATAACATCAAATTGTAAATCATCAATGGAATGAACTTGTTTTAGTAGTACTTAAAATCATAACTTATTTTGTTCCTGAGCTTGCTCCTAAAAATCCTTTTAGGGGCTGCTTTATTTTTCTCTCAAACTGGCTAGAAATCTCAGCTTGAAGCACAATGCTGACTACCTGTCTCCCATGCTACATGGGTTAGTGCGTATTCGCTGCAGCAACCACTAACTGCATTGAAAGAAATGTGGCATCCCATGCCATCCTTGTGGCACAATCATGAGGTCTCCCAACATTGCACTGATTTGTCCTATTTCAACTATGTCCTATGGGTTTCATATTTTGTTGTTTTGTTTTACCAGTCTGAGTAGGTAGTTCTGAGAATAGAATTGCATTTGAAGTATTTTTCTCACTAAGAATTCTGATTTTAGACCATTGTTTTACTATTTCTAAAGTGCACTTCTACTTGATCATGTTGTTCTGGTGCGAAGATCAGAAAAGGTTGGTGACAACACGCGGCAAACATCAGCCAGATTTAAAACCTATATAGATGGAGGATTAATTATTTTCTGAAAATAGTATGAGAAGAAATCTTGCGTAGGTGGAGTGTCAATAGTTCAATGCCTTGGCTGTTGGATGGTTTCATGTCTTGGCTGTTAGATAGCAGAATGAACATCTCCTAGTCTCACTTTCCTCTTTAGAGGAGTATTCCAAGTAGTCTGTAGAGGTCGATCGAAGTACACATGCTAGACTGTACCACTTAAACTTTCGGATGTAATACAGGCCTACGGCCAAATCACATGATGGCAAAGAACTTTGAACATACTACTTTTTTCTGATGTAAATCAGCTGATGCCACATATGGCAGAAATGTCTAATCCTTAGAATTACTTTTTCCGTCACATTTGCTTTATATGAATCTTTTATTGAAATAAACAACATATAAACAAGCAATATACATTATTATATTGTGATATGTGGCAGGCATCAAACAGTACATCAAACCTCATTCCAGAAACCTGGGTACGTATGCCCAGCTTGTAGAGTCCTGTGACGTACGGGAACATAAGTTACTGGGCGTAAACAAAACGAAGGCAAAGTATGATACTTAGAATTTAGTGGCCTCTTGTCTCGAGAGGGGCTTTGCAGTATGCATCCTTAAGCCAGAGAACTGCTTTGCTCCGTAACCCGCTGAGGAGACAATGGTTTCAGACTTCTGTGTGTCTGAGAGTGTGGCATGGTCTTCAGTCTGGGCTAAATATGTCGTCTGAGGTCCCCAGATATCCTTTGGTTTCAAAATCTTGGGTTGCCAGCTGGCATAGGTCAGGCTTTGAGTATTGCAGTGTGTAAGATCTTGTATCCAATCCTGTGTGCGTGGAGCCATGTCACTTACCCAGCACAGCGCAAAGCCTCTTTTTAATAGTAATACAGCAATCGCTGCGTTCATATGCACCCCTATCGTTATAAAGCCGAGAGGGCTATGAGCAGAGTGAGATCGAACTGTACCTCAGTCAACTTGCCAATTATGTCAGCCACCTGTCCGCAAAAAAGACTGTCAGGTCATTTTCAGACCAGGTGTATGAAATCTGCTTGTTCTTGAAAGCATCTAGTGCATCGGTGTGCTCAGGATGAGTCTATTCTTGTTGAGCAGGTGTGGAGTAGAGCCGGTGTAAACTTGAAATGAAAACGTTTAATTCATTGAAACAGTTGGATTTGCATACAGCAGTATGTCCATTGAAACGCAGTGTTTTCTGTGCCTATAACTCTGAACCATGCATTCCCAGATATCAGTGGGTGTAGAGAGCATGCCCTATACAGTCTGGACATAACCCAGCAGACTCCACTGCACATATAATGTGGGTCAAAGGAGAGAAGTCTTTAGGTTTGTGTGGAAATCCAGGGAGGCAGCCCGAGCTGTATGTTGGAGCCTCAAATGTAGGAACTGTACTAGGGGACAGGAAGCGTTGCCATGGTTGAGCTGTCCCAATGTCACAAACTTGTGTTTGGGTTACAGAGCTCCCACTTTCACCTCTGCCCATTGTGTCTGGGTGTGCTGCACTAATCTATCCATAGTTGGTGGCAGCAACAAGCTGTCTTAAAAGGAAATGGCTGGTGAATAGAGTTTAGACTAATCTAGCTGGTGGCTGAGTTTCTGCCAGGCCCAACATGTTGTTGCAATAGTTTTTATACTGTGTGGATGCCCAGGCAAGCCAACTGGAAGCAGGGTTTTGAGCGGTGTATCCACCGCTTTGTCGTGTTCAGGATCTAAAAACTGAAGTCCTGCATCAGGATGGTACCAGTGTTGTACATAGTGGCATTATACTTCCAGATGATAAAGTTCCAAATCTGACACCTCCATTCCACCCTTATCTTATGACCTTGTTAATATGTTCCCGCAGATGAGGGGTTGCTTACCAGCCCAAATTTGTTTAATCAGGGTTCTGTCGAGCATGGCAAAGAAGGTCTAAGGAAATGGAATAGGAATATTCATGAAGAGGTATAAAAAAAAAAACAGGCGAGGATTACCATCCTGATAATAGCATACCTGCCCACAAGCGATACAGGAAGCTTTATCCAGCTCTCCACCCATGTCTCCAGTCGCTCCATGACTGGACTGTTTTGTTGTAGTAGAGTATCATTCTTGTGGTTGAGGATTATGCCTTGGTATCTGAGTCTGTAACCTAGCCGAAAGGGAGCTCTAGTGTCAGTGTTGTGCAGTCGTGGGGGGAGAGGATTTTCGTTTTGGACCCATTAATGACCAGGCCGGAATGACATCCGAATCGTATTATTTCATGGATCATGGCAGAGAGGTTGGCCTTTGGGTCTTTCACGAATAGCAAAATATAATCTTCATGCATGGATAAGAGGAGCCGTCGCATAAAGAACACCAGACCTCTATGTGAGTGTCGCTCCTACAGAAGGCTGGGCGAGGAAAAGGGGTTTAAAGGCTACCACAATTAACGGATGAGAGCCGGCATCCCTGTCTTCTGCCACTATATATGGATATAGGGTCTGTTAATGTGCTGTTGATCAAGATGTGGGCCACTGGGGTCTACATAGAGAAGTTTGAGTATGATGAAGCGGGGGGGGGGGGATTCAGGGGTGGGGCGCAAACCTTAGCTAATATTTGAAAAAGAAAGGGCGACTCTAAAGGGTCAAATTACTTCTCCGAATTGAGGACTGCAACGGCCAGCAGATGCAGGACTATCTGATTGAGATCTGTGTATATGGTGCAAAGGTTATAAGATGTGGGTGAATGGGGCACAAATCCAGATTGAGCAGAGGCAATGAGGTGTTCCATAATTGGGATAAGTCTAGCGGTCTGTAAGAGGCACAGAGGGTTGGGTCCTTTCCTGATTTGGGTAGGTTCGTCCTCATTGTCTGAGCCCAGTGTAGACCTGCATGCATCCCACTTGGTTTCAAATTGTAATTTCGCCCCCTTCCCCAAGATAAGGAAGAATTCTGCTACTGAAAGGGGTTTGTGGTAGGTAGGCAGGTGGCAAACTCGCTGGGGGATTTAAAAGTTGGCATATCCACAATCTTAAGGGGCCTCAGCATGTGCTGCGGTAGAAGGCCAATGTCCTCTGAAGGCATGTCAAGAGGCAGCCGGGAGATTGGGCAGGCATTAGTTCTATTATCCCAACAGCGATATTTCACTTTAATGAAACACAGTACAGGGTGAGGACACAGCGCCAGATCCAACCCAGAGGCCCTAAGGTAGACTACGACGGGCTCCCGTGGCCTGTACTTACAGTGAGCCACAGTGCGGTGGATTAACTGAGGGTCTGGGCATCCCCGCCGTCGCAGGACAGTCTTTCCTCCGCGGCGAATGGCCCCACGGGCGCATCCATGGGGCCCAATGCCCCACAAGGGCATGATCAGTCAGTCGGTTCCAGTCCCTCCACCAGTGGACCACAGCCTCCTGACACAGCGTGAAGCCTGCCGCCGTGGCCTCTGGCTCAGCAGTGGCCCCTGTTGCTGCCAGGTGTCTGAGGAGCACTGCTCTCCTCTGTGCGGCCAGGTCCTCCACACGGTCCATGGGTCCTGCTGAGCTCCTCCGGGTTTAGGAGGGCTGTTGCACTCATCCATGAGCAGGATGATGAAGGATTACTCTGTGGCAGGAATTGGCTGGTCAGGCTCCGAAGCTTTGCTGCCATCTTGGACTCCAGTGTGGCTCCACCACCTCAGGCCCATCACTTTTTTATATTTTTATTTGGACATGTTTGGCCTGCTTTTTGCGAGAGCCTAAGAAAACTGTTAAAACAATCTAGCCTAGCTGCAACGGTGGCCTGAAATATTGCTTCCTAATCTCTGGGAGTATGAATGGGAACTACTTTCTTTACATTTTAAGGAGAAAGAAGCAGGTGGAAATGATTTTCAAAATCTGCTCTTGGACAGATCAAAGATAATCGCCAAGTTCCTAGGAGAGGAAACAGGAAGGGATGCATGTGCCTCCTGTGCTGGCCACCAACTCAAACTCCAAATAGGTTTGCCGAGCACCATAATGTCAGTTTTCGAACGGTTTAATCTTAACAAATTATTATTCATTCACTACTCAGTGGAAGAAATAGACTTAAATCTGGATTGTAAGGACGTCACTTCATGATATAATTATAAAATAAATTCAGATTCATCTGCTTATGAAAAGAAAGTGAAAGCAAAAGAACAAGTAATGGATGTTTATAGAGTGGCAAAGCATATGGCTGAGAGCTGAGCTTTCAGCTACCATGCGCTGAATACGTTGGTAGCTAGATGAAAAAGACTGCAGGAAGACTGTCGGTGATCAGTCAGACAAAATGAGACTAACCAGTCAAAAGTAGTGCCTCCCATTCCAGCTTTCCTTAAGTGAAAAGCAAGGGCAGGGTGGTAGACACCATCAGAGCCCATGGAAAGGTCCATTACAATCCAAGTGGCTACTTCTCTGGAAGCACATATGTAGTTCATTGAGCACTCTGGCGTGCTCCAAAATCAGAACAAAATCCTAAATTCGGGGGGGGGGGGGGATGCTAATCATAGTGGCCTCGAGATGGGGTGGTATTTGCATATTTCCAATGTCCTAATGATTTTAGTCTTTCCAGACGAGTTAGATGGGTCTATAGTTGCAAAGATTCATTGGATCTGCGAAAGCCTTTTTGAGTAATGGAAGGACCAGTGCTGGTTTCCATGGCTTGGAAATGTCTAAAAATCAGCAATTGGTTATATAAACAAGTAATTGGGTGATTAAGAGTGGAGGCCCATTGTTATAGGAGTTTTAGCAGGGCAAGAATCGAGCGGATATCAAAGTTAAAGCATTGGTTTTGGTAAGCACAAAGTCCTCTTCATTAGGAAAAAGCCTGAAAACATATGGGACAATTTGGGGACATAGCGGGTCGTAAAGCTGAGATCACAATTCAGTATGGTTTTTCTACTCCGAAAAACCAAGGACAAGTCATTGCAGAAGGTCTGTGATGGCACACAGAAGGAATTTCTTCCTTTTGGCGAACTAAGACTATCGAATATGTTAAACATTCTCGATTTTATTGGCAGCAGGATGGATGCGATTACTGTTTATTCCCTTATTACACATTTTTATGCGATCACTCTGTGCCTTTAAGTAAATTTTTTTTTTTTTTTTTTTAAAAAGTCTTGTGGCAGATATTGCAGTCTCTACCTACGTTTGATACATTTGCAAGGTACTTTAGTTTCTCTAAGAAAATAGAGGTGTGATTAATGATACCTGGTCATTTTCATTACAGTGAAAGTGCCTAGAGTGGTCGTGATGCACTTGATAGGAGGTGTTACTGTAGGCGAAGAGGTGGAGCATCAGTAAGGGCGTAGGCCGCTTTCTAAACTGATAGTCTGGTCCTCTGCCTCCTGAAATGTGTCCTAGTTGAAATGAAGTTTGCGGTCATAGGGCCCAAGTAAGGACAAAATCTAGGGCAGGATGATCAGTCCAGACCAGAGGAGTGCTTTTACACCTGATGATGCTGAATCAGTGTGAAAATAAAAATCTCTTTTCCATTCAAACAAAGTAATAAGATCAAGAAAAGCAAGGCTAAAGGTATCATTTTGAGGAGGTGCTCTATACACCAAAAGTGTTTTATGGTGAGGTTAGATGACCGTCTTAAGGCCATGTATAAAAAGATATCCGGTTGGTGAACCTTTTAATCCAGTTCTTCGAATAAAATCGTTTTTAATTTGGTGCTTCAAGATGCTTTTGATACTTATATCGTGTCTAATACTCTTGGCAAGGAAGTCATGAATTTTACAGTGAGGACTTATACTTAGTCTAGTAGCCTTTTGTCCTGAGGTTGGTATCCATGATTACAGAATGAAATGTCAGTGTGTTCTTGCCATCTCCCATTTCTATGCATCGGCTCTATTGTAAAATATTATCAGTAGGGAACTTTTGATTAGACAGCAGAATATATATTTAGCACACTACATTTGTGTTTTAAGTTTGAGGTTACATCTCTGGCTTCATGTCCTCATTAATATATATATAATTTTTTTTTTTTTAAAGCTTAAAGTAGTTGTGCATGTAATAAATATTGTCTCATCTTAGACGAAAATTGTTATTGCTCGGGGTGATCACTGTTAATATTGTCATGTTTGTCCTTCTAATTGGATGAAGTTCAGCATCAGTGAAAGGTGTCTTGTCCATCAGTTTTAGCTCTAGAGTTGTTTAAATATGACCTTGAGTACGCATCTTTTGCAGGGTGTACCACCAACTCTGGGAATTTTATTGGCTGAGGGCAGAGCCAGCAAAATATCTGGATTCAAGCAATGATTTAGCCAAGTTTCCACCATGAATGCTAAATCAACATGGTTATCAGTGAGATAATCCTGTAGTATTGTATCATGTTTTACTTAATGTCTTGCATTAATAAGAATGCATTTCACATTTGTCTTTCATTGTCATCGGGTCACTTAAATTGGCATTGAGAATTGTGTACTTACCAATCTGTTAGCATTTAGAAGTCATCTTTTTGAACTATGAAATCGTCATGGTTCTGTGTTTAGTTTGTATGTCACCGGGCACAGTCTGGCTTAACTTTGGTGCACCAGTTGCACACCCTTACCATGTATGCAAGGCTTCAGAGATGAGGTAGTGGGGCCTGTACTCAGATGTGCAGGTCATTTAAGTGAAAGAAATGCTGTTAAGGACAATTAAGAAACAAATTTGCTGACAGCAGTGCCTGCCTGCTAAACAAACGGGTTGCAACTACTGGGAAAGAGATGCTAAATAAATAATTAATTAGGAGAAAAGGAAACCATAAACCAAGTAAAACAAACTTTTACCTTTCTGGACTGTAGTTAAAATAACAAGGTAAAAAAATTTGTAACCAGCCAACCCACCCACTGAAATGCTAACAAATGAATACTAGTGGAATCGCCATAATCAAATCGAAAAAAAATCCAGTTTTTTCTCAATTATTTTTTATGTTGGTATATCACACTTTATGCAACAGTTCTTTTTTTGAATTTTAGAAAAAGAAAAACCCTTACACCTCGCTGCATTCCAGGGACGGGAGAGCAATGGTGGCATAAATCGCGTAACTAAAAAAACAAAACACATAACTCCCTCTCTCGTACCTTGGCATGCCAGCCTCTGTAACAAACCTAATATGGAATCCCAAACCCTCAGAGATAATGTTATCAATACCCTTTGATTCCAGGTCGATGGGACTCCATTGGTTCTTATTTTCTAGATGATTGATTGAGTCGATTCCTGAGAAATAGGGAAGTCTCGACACTATTATATTTGGAACAGGTAATTACTTTCAATTCAGCGGATAGAAGCACTAGGCAGGGCCCCCATTGCTTTTAGAATTCCTTCCCTCTCTGTTCCAAAGTCAATGAAGATTTTCTTTATGCCTACTATTTCCCAGATCTGGTGCAACCACTGTCTGTGTTCTGGAGCTCTGCTCGTTTCTCAGTATGCTAATGTCACCGGTTTAGCCGTGAAAAGGAGGATTGTGATGAGTTTTCCCTGGGGATCTGAGCTGGTGTGTACGTTTATAGTCAACCCTGTGAATTATGTTTACTTGGAGTCTAAGGAACAGGCAGTCAATCTTGGCATCAGTGTCATTCACCACTTCTCCCTAGCAATGAACGAGTTTGGGACAGTTTGAAAAGAAGATGACTGCTGCACACCTCAAAGTGTTGGAAAAAGTGAAACATGTCCATCCCTTTATGTACTGTATTGGGTGCAGGTGGGTATCTCCTACTGATCCAAGGCGTTACTGAAATAGGTCATTGTTGTGTTTTCATGAGAAGGAATAACTTCCCCACTCTGTACTCCAAATGAGAAGTTTTAATAATTATGTAGTTACAATCCTCATTTATTACGATTTGTTCCTCAATTATAAAGTGTTAGTCCATCACACTATATGCGCTCGTCATTGTGCATTTCTTAAGAATCCCAATGCGTTTCGAGACTGGCCCTTCATCAGGGTGATATCTCCTATAATGCAATCAACATCATATAGTCCGAATAACTAAGAATGGATCAGCTTAACTGTCACAAGAACAATCTATGAAAAGCTATCAGTACTGTGCAAGTGAAGTCGAAGAAGTTTGGGACAGTGCCACAGCGGATGCCAGAGCAGTCCCTCTGCAACCTCGCCAGCAATCTTTAGCTCTGTAGTTGTCTCAGGCATGAATTCTCTCCAGGTATAATACCAAAAGGCTGCTAATTTAATCAATTTCCCTAATTGCTATACCAGATGTGGAAAAATTTGCCCTCTGGAAGATAGCACTCCAATTCCTAGTATCTAGAGGTCTTCCATCTGTTTCCATCTCTTCTGTCCCGGGCATTTTTCAGTAGCTTGGCTATGTGATAAATGCTTATACATTTCTGAAAGTATTCGTTTGTCCCCTGATTTGGTGATTAGTTATTTTTCAGATGGTAGTGGTGGCCTCCTGGCTGCATGCTCGAAGTATAGGATGAGTTACCCAGTGTCATACTGGTAATATCTAAATTGTATCACATCTGGAAATCCATAATCGGCTTTAATCTGTTCAAAGGATTGTATGCCATCCCAGTCAAATCACCAATCCCCTTGCAATCCGCATTTTGTCATTTCAGATATGCTTCCTCCTTCTGTGCAGAGGCGAAGTAGGGATTATCAATTTCCAGGCATCATAGACAGTGAAATGGTTTATGCATGACACTTATGGTGTTAATTGTAATCTGAACTGCCTAATGATAATGCTATTGCTCAACAGAGTGATGGCATATTGCTCCCATATAACATCTGTGAAACCTAATTTTGTTTAAAAAAAATAAAAAATTACAGTGAAATGGTAATCTATCCTGAGTTGACCACTCCCATATCCCATGCTGCTAATGTTGCTTGTGTCACCAGGGACAACTCTAACCCAAGGCTCTATATTTCGTATCGGGCAGATTGTTTTCCAAGCATGTGTACCAGCTAAGGAGATATATATATATATATATATATATATATATATATATATATATATATATATATATATATATATATATATATATATATATATATATATATATATATATATATATATATATTGCACACCGTTTCCGTTAAAGCCTCTGAAGAGAAGCATATGGAGCTTCGAAACGCGTCAGGCAAATCCACTACGGAGCGGATCCCCGTCCCTACCTACACATAAATCAAGCTGCTGGTCGAGTGCTACTTACAGGTGGACACCTTGGAGCAGAATATAACACGCGGCCGTCCAGCCGCGGAGTATGCACCACCCCGGAAGTCTTGGGGGCCACGAAAGTGGAACAGCAGCCGCACATAGGATCAAGGACGGGCCCACTTGCAGGGTCCATATAGGACTTGATTATGTGCTTTCCGCACTACACTTCCCATAATGCACAGTCTCATTTGAGCCTCCCATTGGTGGGTGTGTCATATGTTAAATGGCGAAGTGGGTTAGCGGTTGTGCACACCGTTTCCGTTAAAGCCTCTGAAGAGAAGCATATGGAGCTTCGAAACGCGTCAGGCAAATCCACTACGGAGCGGCTCCTGCGAGCGGATCCCCGTCCCTACCTACACATAAATCAAGCTGCTGGTCGAGTGCTACTTACAGGTGGACACCTTGGAGCAGAATATAACACGCGGCCGTCCAGCCGCGGAGTATGCACCACCCCGGAAGTCTTGGGGGCCACGAAAGTGGAACAGCAGCCGTACATAGGATCAAGGACGGGCCCACTTGCAGGGTCCATATAGGACTTGATTATGTGCTTTCCGCACTACACTTCCCATAATGCACAGTCTCATTTGAGCCTCCCATTGGTGGGTGTGTCATATGTTAAATGGCGAAGTGGGTTAGCGGTTGTGCACACCGTTTCCGTTAAAGCCTCTGAAGAGAAGCATATGGAGCTTCGAAACGCGTCAGGCAAATCCACTACGGAGCGGCTCCTGCGAGCGGATCCCCGTCCCTACCTACACATAAATCAAGCTGCTGGTCGAGTGCTACTTACAGGTGGACACCTTGGAGCAGAATATATATATATATATATATATATATATATATATATATACACACATCAGTGTCACTCCACCTCGTAACCTATTTGGGCTGCATGCTAGTAATTTATAGAATTTTGAGTGGCCACACCATCTTTCTCAACTGGGCAATCCTTTTGCTGTTATTCTTGGTTGCTTTCTGGCACCAATAAAGTTGTTAAACTTTTATTGCATGACATGTGAAGTGGCACAGTTTGCAGTAAAAACAAAAACCGCTGCAGTGCAACCATCTTAACAACCACTATTTGACCAAGCCAAGTCAAGCCCAGCCCCACGCCAGAAAATCAAATTTAATTTGTCTCGCTAGTTACGTGTAATTAGCTCGGACCATCTTAAGCAAAACAGGGGTTAACCTTATCCCTCAGTATGAAATACTATCCTTTGTCCACTGAACCTGCAGTTGTTGCAGGCACATTTTTGGTTTTTTAGTTTTTCTTGCCATTATTGCAAGGGACGTACTAAGCAGTTGTGACTTTGGTATATTCATTTTGTAGCCCAGTGTCCACCCAAAAAGCTGCAATGGGTCTATAGTTGTGGAGCAATCCGGGGTTGCTAATTTCAGCACATAGCCTCCTCGTACATGCAAAGTGTATGCTCCATACTGCCCATTATCAAACCACCATTTCGGATTTCAGAAAAAAAGAGAAGTGAGAAAGGTCTTCGACTTCAACCCGTCCCTTGAAGTTATCCAACGAGATGAGGGACTTTTGTCATTTGAGACCTTGCTCCTTGCCTCCCTGAGTTTCCAGAAGAGGGTGAGACACCTGCCCAACTTCTGGTGTTCTGTGAGGCCATGTGCCTCATATTTGGGTGTCCTGTTCCCACTGGTGCACCTTCCGGGACCCCAGGTTTTGGGAGGGGTCCCCAGTGGTTCTCTGCCGGCGGTTCCATCCTCTGCACTAGTCGAGCTCCTTGGATCCTCAGATGGATCCTGACCGGCACTGGTCGTGCCACCTCAACCTTCCTTGGTGCCTATGCCCATTGCGGCATCATACTGGACTTCAACCTGGAGCCATAGGGGCGTCGTCCGGCACAGACCGTCCGGAGTCATGCCTTCCAGGCCAGAGCTGGAGTCTTTTTCGTATGAGCTGTGGAAGAGGTGTGGCGCAGCGGCCAGGTTGCCTGACTCCGGACTATGTGGTTCACGGTTCGATCCCCAGCGCCAGCTGCCGATTAGCCCGGCACCATGTGACTCTGGGCAATAGCTTGCTTAATCTTCCTGACAGCCCCCAGCGCTTTACAAATGCTGGTATTTCATTTATTAATTTACTATGGAGGGGTCGCTGGACCCTGAAAAATATAAGCCCATTGACCCTAACATGGACTGATGTGAGGACTTGGTGGACGCCAGCGGACTGGACACCTCTTCAGATACTGGCATGGTATCTCCTCCTACCTTGGCTAGGGAGGAGGGAGCCTCTCTTGCTATGATGGTAAGGGCGACCTATGTCCTGGACCTTAGCTTACCCTCAGTGATATCAAGACTAACGTATTGTTGTGGGTGCTTCAGTCGGGAGTCTCCCCCTTAGAAATGCTTCTCCCATTTAATGGAGGTCAATAACATCCGACCCCTGCACTTTTCAGATTGTCCGAAGGGTCTGCTCCTTATCCTCGGGACCTCACCTCCACCCATGCCTCCCACATGCAACAAGCTGACAGAGGACCATCTCTTCTTTGTCTACCAGGAAGTGACGGCTCTCTTGGCATAAGGGAGCCACAGAGAGGGTTCCAATGCCAGAAGTAGTTTGTGGTTGTTAATTTCCGCTACTTTCTGGTGCCCAAGAAATACTGAGTCCTATCCTAGACATACCAGTGCCCTCTCAATATCTTCTTCAAGAAAGAGATGTTCAAAATGGTCATGCTCACTCAAGTCCGGTCGCCCTGGACCCAGGAGACTGGATGGTAGCGTTGAACTTGCAGGGCGCCTACTTCCACATTCCCATCCTGCCTGCCCACAGGCGTTAACTGCTATTCATGGTGGGCCACGAGTAAATTCATTTCACCATGCTCCCTTTCGGCCTTACCAGTGTCCCTCGGATGTTCACCAAGATGATGGCTATAGTTGCAGCGGATCTGCAGTGATCAGGGGCGCAACAAGCAGGGGCTACAACAGTATAGATAGGACCTGCCATTCCGGTGACTCAGCTGGGAAAGTTGGCCAGGCCTGCCGTGCAGCATGGCATATCTTGCCATACGTTAGCATGTCCATTAAGGAAACTAAACTCTATTCTAAATAATGCTAAGTGAGCACCTTTGCCGTTACCGTTATCTGGCAGCTGACATGCACAGTAGAATGACTCAAAGCTAGTGCCACACTTATTACTAATTCTCTTGTCTTCACATTTTATACCTGGTTAATCTAATCTCTGGTCACAAATTCTGTTAAAATGCTCTCATTTAGTGCAAATTATTAAGTATAAACTTATCAAAAGCTAAAAAGGTACACAAATATCACCTCCCTAGTACACTATATTTTTCTGCAGTTGTATTTGATCTAGAATAGTCCACTTTCAGGCAACTGCAATCAGTGATTGAGCAGAGCACTATCGTAGGGGTACAAATATTCTATATAATTCCAGTACCACAATTCCTGTACCCCAATGGCCCGTTAGCATAATTCCACCAGATGTGGCAGAAATGCAGTTACAAGGGCTTACAGTAGTTGCAAGCAATGCTAGTTGGGACCTTCAGTGATGGTCCTCAATTTGCCAGTGGTATGAGGCAGATCTCTTCAGTTATTTCATGCCTGTTCAGTTGGTGATTGGTGGTTTATTGCTGTGGGCTGGCACAGTACTGGTGATGGATTTGACCCATAGGGATTCTGTCTTGGAAGAGTGTTTGCAGGTCAAGCAGTTTAAGGGAGTTATTATGCAGACTACTTGAACTACAATCTGGTGCCCTACTGCTTAGTGTCTAGTCCGACTACTATATAGTAATGTGACCTCAAAGATAATCCTCGTGGCCCCCGCGAATAATAATGCCATAACACAGTCATCCTAACATAACTTACCTGGACAATAAAGGTTTGTTGCTGGTTAGGCTGTTCCCTATCTGTGGAAAATACTTGAGGGAGAGATTTGTTATTCCGGATTCTATCCCAGGGCTGGATGATGTAATCTTGAAAATTGCAATGTTTCCACCTCGCTTATCAAGTGTAAATGCTCCTTAATGTTTTGAATATTGGCTGGTATAGAGTTCCAGAGCTTGGTAGTTTATACTGAAAAAACGATGGCCCCTGTGAATTTCTTGTAGTAAGTCAGGGTGGTGATCTGTGCTGTGAGCCTGGAGCGCAGTGTCCTATTTGTTTGTGTTACTTAAATTTAACTTGTAAGTATAGTGGTGCTTTTCCTTTGTAGGCTGTGTGGATAATGCAAAGTGCCTTAAACATTGCTCATCGTGACTAAGGATGCCGCAATCCAGGAGTCGGGCAGTTTATTTTTTCTGGTTGCTGTAAAGGGATTCTAACACTTCTGCCTTTCTTACAACGTAGCTAGTGATTTAATTTTTTGTAATGCTTTTGCTCAATTTTAGGGCATCCTTAACTGCCCCTTCAGTCACCATCTTTCACAGTCCCTGTCATTCCTGTGCTAGAAAATGTTTAATGAAGATGGCCACAAAGTGTGCATGGTCTGTCTTATAGTATTTTACCAAAGGTTTGAGTGCCTATATGGAATACAAGGAAAACTAGGAGCAGGCTGCGGACCAGGAGCTTGCTTATTGGGGTGACGGCAGATATGTCAGTAGCTATCCACCCTGGCAAACATGAGGGCTCAAGTCCCATTTTTTGTTAATGGTTTGCCCACTCAGATCTTCTTTGGGTCAGTTGGACTTACTACGCTCTCATTACAATGCGTGGCTGGTATGAACACATTTTCATTTGCAGCTTTTAGCTTCTAGTCCCCCACTGACGCCATTAAGGATTCTGACAGTTGCCAGGAGACCTTACATGAGAATAACGGAAAGGCAGTGAGTGTTCTTAACAGCAAAGCAAGAACAATTTGGCAAGAGACATGAAAAGGCTTATGCTAGGCTCTTTTGGTCCGAAATTTTTAAATACCACTTTCCTCCTCTGTAGCAGAATGGTCCAGATGTCACACCCCTGATGTATGGAGATGTATGCCAATGTGATCGGTTGTATTTGGGCTAAATTGGAACTATCTCTCAAATGTTCTCCGCTTCAAGTCAAGAGCTAAGCCATGGTTTGGTCAAATCCAAGTAGGTAGCCAAGGTCCTTAACTTAGGATAGACTTTGATGTTACCCTTGTTCCAGACCGGTAAACCAGTGGTACCACCATGGTAGCTTAGGTCCATCTCCTTTGGTTGAGAAAATGTCTTCTCCTATTAATGAATATCCGTGAACCAAAACGTCAAACTTGTCTGTGCCGTGAGACATTTGAGATACTGAAATGGTTTATACACAGATACGCCTCAACATCAAATAGTTGGCTGTATGCTGTTGAAAACCGAGGAAGCAAGCAAATATAAAATTAAAAATATGGAACTAAAGGGGGGCGTGGCTTGGACGGCAGGGGGCGTGGCTTGGACGGCAGGGGGGGGGGGGGCATGGCTTGGACGGCAGAGCTAATGGCTGCCTGATCCTGCCGATGTGCCGTAACGGAGCAAGCGAAGGGAGTTTACTCCGATGAGCAGCGAACCGCCAAGAAAAAGGGACACAGCACGGGGCGTTGGAACTCACACGCCATAGAGTGAGACCATCGTGGAGAGGTATGAACGCTAAGAAGAGCAAAGTTAAGAACACGGATGGAGGGCTGAGGCATCCAAGATGGCGCCCACAAGAAACAACGGAGGAAACCGAACCTAAAAATGGTCCCCCAGCTACACAACCATGAAGAAGCATGGAACAAAGACCGACACTCAGCGGCCAGAGGTGAGCGGGGGGAAGCGGGCGAGGCAAGCACCGGAATAAAGAGCAGCGCTGCTCGGAGAGACCGCCGCCACAGATATGCAGAAAAAGGAGCCACAGTGCTCAGGCTAGAACGACCAATACAAAAAAACTTCTTGGGTTCCTCAGGAAGAAACCTCAGAGACCGACGTGGATAGGGGAAGAAGGAGAGTAGTAGAGCCTGATGACAAGATATTCAACAATTCAAAAAGAAGAACACACAAAGAGAACCAGCACGTACTACACCCTAAGCAGGAAAAGAAAGAGCGAGCAAGGAGAATGGAGGAAGCAACACGCAGGACAAGCACATGAGACAATGGACAAATAAAGACGCAAGAGAGACATGGGTGGCAACAAACAAAAAACATGGCTGACAGGAAACCAGACTGCACCAGCAACAGAAGAAAAGCAAACACGAGCCACTGATATCGGATTCACCAATCAGAGGCCGGACATAAATAGCACGCTAGAAACGATTCTTAAGAAACTAGCAGAGGTGCATGACTTGGCGAAGTCAACAAAGCTCACCACGGAAAAAATCCAATTAGAGATTGCGGTGGTTACAGCAGATCTGAACTCTGTGAACATCAGACTGGCAGCGGCGGAGCAGAGAATTAGCGACACAGAAGATGCTGGACATGTCATGGTTAAAGAAGTAAGATCATTAGCTGAAATCACGAGCGCCCTACAAAAGCAAGCAGCAGAGATGGAAGATAAGAACCGAAGGGGGAACATTCGAATACTCGGAGTCTCAGAAGGAGCAGAGGATACAGCAGGCTCTTGCTCCGCATTCCTCGAGGACCTGATACCAAAGCTCACCAACCTAAAGTTCAACCGTCAATTTGAATTAGATAAGGCATTCAGAGTACCGGCTGCCAAAGTACCAACCTCCCACTATGCAAGACCCATCATATGCAAGCCCCTGAGGTCACACCACACGGAGGAAATTTTTAACTACACCAGGAAAAACCAACATCAACTGGAAGGGCCACAAAATCATCCTAACCCAACACTACTCAAAGCCCACTGTGGACACAAGGAAAGGATTCCTCGCTCTTTGCCAGAAACTCAAACACAGGAACATACAATTTCCGTTCATTGCCCCTACAAGATTTAAAATAGACAAAGGAAAAAATCACGTCTTCAAGGATCCATGAGAATTACACAAATACCTAGTGGGCCCAATGTCGCTACCAATGGACACAGCTCTACAGAGCACAGCAAAAAGAGGCCCATCTCCAGAACACAATAATGAAGGAGACACTGTGGGAAACTAAAGAGTAAAAGCGACGAAATAATGAAACTAATACTATGCACATCACATCTACCTCAACCACCACTATCTGCTACCTCACGACCAATTCCACAACAAAAAGGAGTACTGACGAGACCATAAGCTCCGGGAGGTGAAAAGGCGATCCTGCCGTCACACCTTCTGTATCCTAATGTAGAAGGGAGGACACGGGCGGGGGGGGCTTGGGGGGGCATTAAAGTCAGTACTTCACAATGTATGAAATGTGAAAATGGCAATAAAAATAAGTTTAAGGTCAGTACTTCTCAAGTACACTTTTTTTTTTTTTTTTTTTTTTTTCATTCTTTCCTTTTTTTAAACGTCAGATACTCAAATGAAGACCAATGTACTAGCCCATGCAGCTCTAGGAAAGATAAATCGGGGCCAGAGACACTAGCACACCCGGGGTCCTTGGAGATCAGACCATATAGAAGGGCCGCGCCTTAGGAATACAAATGGCCGGTAGCAAAACTCTCACACTAACTACAGACCTTAAAATAACATCACTCAATGTCAAGGGCCTTAACCACCCCATTAAACGCAAGAAAATGCTAAACTACCTAACAAAAACCAAGAGCGATATAGTCCTGTTACAAGAAACGAAACTAGAGGAGGAAGACACCAAACTAATCGGAACCAAATGGATAGCGCAGAGCGCAAGCTCGCCTGCAGATAAAGGGGAGAGGGGTGTTGACCCTGGTATCCATGGGGTCGAGCCTAGCAATAGACTCGCACACGCAAGATAAAGAGGGCAGACTCCTAGTAACGAACCTATCCAGAGGAGAAGAAATACTGCACATGGTGAACTTATACGGCCCAAACCTAGACGATCATTCATTCTGGACAGGGGTAGCCGACTCCCTAGACAAACTGCCACAAGATTAAATCATTATCGTGGCAGGGGATTTCAATTTACCACTAGACCCCCTAATAGACAGGCAATCCACGTGAAAATTTCAAACTACCAAGTCCCACACAGCACTTCTAAATATATGTTCTAAATTCAATCTTAAAGATGCATGGAGGTTACAACACCCAACCGAAAGAGACTACACCTTCTACTCCAACCCTCAAGTCGTACACGAGGATAGATTACATCCTAATCTCAGGGAGCCACACACACATGATCGAAGAGTCTACTATCGAACCAAGACTAGTCTCTGATCATTCAGCCATTAGTCTAAAACTAAGCGGCACACACAACGAAACACCTCCGAAAAGATGGCGATTTAGGAACTACACCATCAGAGACCCTTGCAACAAAAAGGAAATTGGGGTGGCCATAAGTGCCTATATAACCCATAATGAGGTGAACACCAACACCTTATGGGAGGCACTAAAGGCAACCATCAGAGGGAAACTAATAAGCATCAAGGCAAGAATAAACAAGAAAGCAAACCTGCAGCTGACACAGCTTGAAGGATATAAAAAAGCTAGAACTCTAACATATAAACACTCAAGACAACGCAACACTCTACGCCCTAACACAACAGAAGTATGCATACAACAAGATCATAAGCGAGAGAGCGGGCATGTGGTTCGACAAATGCAAGGCACTCAACCTCTGCGAGTCAAACAGAGCAGGGAAACTGTTAGCATCATACCTAAAACACAAGTGTAACCAGGTAGCGATCTCCTCAATTACAGATCAACACAATAAAACATCCACAAGACACAGAGATACTCCAGACATTCAAAGACTTTTATGAAGACCTCTATAGGAACCAAAAGACACTCGACAAGGAGCTCTGCAAAAAATTCCTAGAAAGGCTGAAACTACCAAAACTAGACCAAGCTGACACTGCAAGGCTAGGACAAGAAATCAACACCACAGAACTAGAACTGGCAGTCAAAGCGCTAAAAAAAAAATAAGGCCCTGGGCCCAGACGGCTTCACAGCTGACTTCTACAAAGCCTTCCTACCCCAACTAACCCCAACCTTGAAAAAAGTTTTTAACCATACTGCGTCGTCCGGGGTTGTCCCAATGTCTGACAGAGGCGACAATAATAGTCATACCGAAGGAAGGTTAAGACCACCAACACCCGGGGAACTATAGGCCCATATCACTTATCAATGCCGACTGCAAAATATATGTCAAAATCCTGGCAGCCAGACTGAACAAGTTCCTGCCAAAAATAGTAAGTAATACCCAAGTGGGATTCATGCGAAACCGAATGGCAATCGACAACACACGGCTATTCTGCCACGTACTGGAACATGTCTCAGGGAGCCAGACACCGGCAGTGGCCATAGCATTAGATGCAGAGAAAGCCTTCGATAAAGTGTCGTGGTCTTTCCTAGAACAATGCATGTACAGTTTCAACTTGGGAGAAGACTTTGTCAGAATGACAATGGCCCTATACCAGTCCCCCACGACCCGCATCGCGATGAATGGCTCGCTCTGACACATTCACGTTACAACAAGAGACCAGACAAGGGTGCCCACTCTCACCGTCACTCTTCTTCCTGGCGCTAGAACCTCTCATTAAGGACATAAAAGTAAATGAAAATATCAAGGGGATAAACTTTAAAGGAATGAACCTAAAACTGGCAGCCTACGCAGACGATATTCTGATAATGACAGAGCAACCCCAGGCATCAGTAGAAGCGCTAATGTCCACGATAAAAGAATACTCGACCACTCAGGGTACAAGCTTAATAATGACAAATCTGAGTGCAAGCCGCTGAATATCTTCTGTTCCAGAGAAGTCCTGGGAAACTCTGGGCTGACCTGGCAGACCAACTATATCAAATACTTGGGTATACTATTTGGTAGCGACCTACTAACCACAATACGACACAATGAGAAACTTCTACTGATAAAGATAAAGAAACATTTAGAGGTCTGGTCACCAAAATTTATGACATGGTGGGGACG
Source organism: Triturus cristatus (assembly GCF_964204655.1). NCBI lineage: Eukaryota > Metazoa > Chordata > Amphibia > Caudata > Salamandridae > Triturus > Triturus cristatus. The sequence goes on along the minus strand of NC_140584.1, from coordinate 693,098,146 downwards.
AATTGAAACATTAAAAAATAATGATCACACCCCTGGTAAATTATCTATCGGGGATGATCCCCATCTTCCTAACAGATGACTTCCACCAAAGGGTAGATAAATTGTGCACCAAATTCCTGTGGAGGGATAAGAAAGCGAGGATAAGCATTAAAAAAACTAAGATTACTGAAAACACAAGGATGGGTGAACCTAGCGGATTTCAAGCTCTTCCAACTAGCTTTCATTGCCAAGCAAGGCATACAGTGGGTAGATCAAACACCGGAATACACACCGGTGTGGTTCCAAGTAGAAAAGACCATTCTGAACAACCTGAACCCACTAGCCCTACTAACAACAAACGCATACCCACACGCGAACAACCCTATACGGAGAAATACCAAAATAGCACTGTTAAAACTTGACAGCAGAATGGAGGTCAGTATCAAAGGCTCAAAATCGGAAGCCATATGGGGGAACAACAACCTTAAATACAGAGGGAAAACCCTTAGATTCGACACATGGATAGAGAAAGGCATCTCACACCCGCATCAACTAGAAAAGGGAAACGCATCAATCACATTCGCTGAATTGAAGACAAGCCACCAGCTACAAGACCTAGATCTGTACAGGTTTCTAAAGATAAAGACAGCCATAACAAAATCAAAACTAAGACACCACGCCCTCGATTATCCAATATGTAAAGAACATAAACAAACTAGGCCACCAAGCATCGAAGATATACAAAACACTAAGACCTCTCAAACACAAACTGAATAACAAAACAAAGGGATACTGGGACACACTCGCATCCCCCAATAAAAGAACAGGAGTGGGAAAGGATATGGGCATCGGCCACAAAATCACACCTGTTCTCGCCCAAACCAAACTATGGCTCCTTTACAAAACTTTTTGGGCCCCAGCCCGACTACACACACTACGGCTAAGAGACAACCCAACGTGCTGGAATTGTGGCACGGGGAGGGGGGATTTAGAACACCTGATCTTCCAATGCCCAAGGCTCAAGATCTTCTGGCATAAGGTTATGGACTTTATAGACAATGTTTTTATGTGCAAAATCACCAGGAACTTTGCCTCACTCATCACAGCATTCATTCGAACAGACCTCCCCACAGAGGGAGAGAGAGAACTACTGGACCTACTCCTAACAGCGGCAATCAAACTCCTGCTGAACAACTGGAAAGACTTCTCAAAAATATCCTACAAGAACTGGCTCAACTGGATCACCTACCTTAGAGGAGCAGACAACCTCGCAATGCAATACACCCTGTGGAAGGCGTCTTCCAGAGGCCAATGGGAAGCGTTGGACAAAGCGCTAGTCCCTTATGACCCGCCATAGGAAATAGCTTCAGTCAGATACCAAGGCAAAGACCTGAATTAATGGACTACCTCAGCTTGAGAAAGTATGCGGTCGCGCTTCTTTCCTATCCTTCGCCTTCAACTTACTCCAGCCTATCCTATACACTCCCACTTTATGAACTCTCTCTTCACCATATGAAGCTAGCTAGCAATGGGGGAGCCGACCTAAAGGTAACACTATACTAACCGATATAACATGTAACCCAAGGGCGACGAAAATACCTATTAAAAAAAAAAAAAAAAAAAAAATATGGAACTAAACAAACCTACCACTTCAGTATTTGCCTTTGTTTGCAATTGAATAGTCGTTTGCATTTAAAATGCACTATCCATAGTACATTTTTGGATGGGGGGCGGGGGGGAGGTAAATACATCTTCAAAGCCAACTGACACTGAACCCTGAGCAGTTTTGAATATAATGCACACACATACTGCATCTGCCATCTCAAACACATTAACAATCTGTTTCAAGTCAAAGTCACAGAATATCTCACTTGGCACAACCTAGCTATCTCAAATTCAGGCAAATACACAGAGACCAATCTGTCAGTACTGCAAATGCTGTGCTAGGCAAAATGTTCAGTATTTAAAACAAATAAATGGCTATCCAAAAGTGATGTCTTGACACGTTCAACTAGGTCTAAAAATCTAGATCATCACCTAGCTGTAACACAGATGTTGAGCTTTTCTGTATTCAAGCCAGTCACTTTTAACCTTTACCATATGCATTTCAATACCAAACATTAACAAGCATTGGCATAGCCAATAGGTCTCGCCTTTGGGACCTTATAAGTGTTTAGCCATGCAACAGTTGCATAACTAAACACTTATAAGGTCGCAAAAGCGAGACCTATTGGCTATGCCATGCGGCCGCGAAAGTGAAAGTGATCGCGGTAAAAGCAGCGCGCGCTCCCGCGCACATGCACTGTAGCTCTAGGCTGGCCTGGTAGCACTTTTTGGCGCCCTCTCAATAAGTCTCGCCAGACCAGCGCATGCGCTGGGTCAGGCGAGACCTAAAAACGTGTGGGACCTTTAGGGAGGTTTGAATAGGTTTCTCTAGTTATGCAACCGGTGTTTTAGAGCATGTTTTGGTGCTCACTATAGCAAATTGACAAATGTTGTCCTCTCTTCTCCCTCTAGTCCTACAAACCAACTCATAAAAGCCCCAGGCTTATGGCTCACAGTGTTAACACCATATCCCCTTAACTTCCACCTCCCCTGGTCCCGCACCAGTGTAGAGATAGAACTATTGTTAATGTTAACCAGGTATTAGATCTTCCAGCTTTTCTTTCTTTTTAAGCAATCTTCTTCTGCTAAAGAATATTTTTCTGCTAAATGGATGCCGTGACATCACTTAAAGGCCAAAGGTTACCAGAGTCTCAAGGATTACGGGGCCTTCATGATATGCTGTAAGCAAACACTTGGAGCCTGTGGAAAGTTCATTTATAGCGTCTGCTGAAGCAATGCTGACTCATGGAAGGAACATTGCTAAAATATTCGTGTTTAGGAGTGACTCGCTTAAGAAGGGAAAAGGGTTACCCTAATGTGGGCATCCTCTGGATTCCGTGTTTTCGAAAGTTGGGTCATCTAAATGGAATAGCGATTGCGTTTAAATTGCGGCATTGAGGAAGCCTGTCTTCTAATCATAGCTCATAATTGTTAAATGAGTGTACTTCTGCTGAAGTGTCTAGTTAAAAAAGTAAATTGTATTTTGACCTACAAGCCCATTCTCAAACTGCTTGGGAAAATTGTTTCAGGTATGTGCATTTTCCCTTATTTCATTTCTTGTAAAGAAACCATTTGAATTAGTTTCATTACTTTGTTAGCGTTTTCACATATTGCTTGTTTACACATTTCCAAATGTTTTTCAGTGGCATTGACAAGCGTATATTTTACATTTCAGACAGTTTTGTCTTGAACTTAATGGACTTGCAGTCAAACTCCAGGTAAAGCTTTTCATGTTATTATTTTGATGTTGGGTACTAAATGTCCGGTAGTATATACTCATTAAGAACTCGATGATGCAGCAATTTAGCAAACGTTAATACAAAGAATTCTTCTTGGTTGGTGTACACATTTGACTCTGATGATGCAGCAATTTAGCAAACGTTAATACAAAGAATTCTTCTTGGTTGGTGTACACATTTGACTCTGATGAATACAATTCACCATCAATTTGTGATATGGTTGTGTTGGTCAATTTTACATTTGATCGATAACCAATAAAAACAACTCCGCCATTGCTACTACGTTAGTTGGATAATGGCCTGATTGTACACTTTATGCATACTGCTGCAGAGAAGAGGATTAAAAATAAGTCATAGTATAAGCATCTATTCACCTGTTTGAGAGTAAATAAAACTAGATGTTCTGCTGCAGCTCCAGAGTGACTATGATTGCACTCCTTCGCTCCCCAGTGCTGCCGTTCCAATTACTGTTTTTCTTTTTGTTGTGAGGCTGACAAGCATACGTCAGTCTAAGATATTTTTTATAAGGTTTTTCGCTTCACTTGAAGATTTTTTTTCTCTTGTTGAACCATGAATTGGTTCATAGCTGCGCTGTCACATCGGTGGACCATTCCAGAGGGCTACACAATTACAGCATGTTTATCGAACCAAACCCTCGTGTATATTTTGAAGTAGGCTAATGAGTGTCCAGATTTATTTGATTGATTTTGAATTTGAAATTATTTTCTGTTGAAGTATTTGAATACAAATGAATTTACTTAATTTTTTCTTAAAAAGAGAGAAATTAGCCCCTTAGTGTATAGATCTGTACCAAATTGGCGAGGAGTATCCTCCCTCACATTTGATGTTCCTATGTTGTGCATGAGTTTTAGGATAAATGTGTTTTTCTATCAATGTACATTAGGCCACTAACTACCTGGTTTAATTCAAAGGCCCGCATGTTTCCAAAAATACTACAGGTGTAATAATGAAAGACTTTGTTTATGGACACAATGAATCCTGAACGTTTTTGCATGTTGGGCATTCCTGCGCCCCTGGGAGACTCCAGAGAATTAAAAATACCTGTCCTATTCGTCTTTTTGCTTTGACTTAAGCCTATTAAACAGCAGGCTTGCATAATTTTGTGTTAAAAAGAAAGGGGCTACTTTTTTAAATATGGTTTCCTGGTCAGCCTTTTGTTTAGCAATGCAATTTGTTTATAAATCAAATATTTCAGTTATGTAGATGTTGAAAATGTAATCCATTTAGCAATAGCCTTTGTTTATAGATTAATGCCAATGGCTTGCTTAGTGTCCAAAAGAATATTACTGAGAAGCATTGTTGATTTGCATGAAGAGACAAGAACCCCTCTGCGTACCTGTCTGTTTTTTTTCACTGTCAAGAAACCCAGGTTAACATAACATGTGGGTAGCGCTTTTCCATAGGCATGCTACTATAAGAACTAGAACGAAAATTGGGAGATTTAGCAACATTTCTGATTTCTGTAATGTTTGCAAAACCTAGCAGCCTGCCAGTCACCACGTCTAAAGCCCACAAGTAATTCATTACAAATGTGCAGTTGACAAATTTTAGTGTTGATTTCTTTTTTTTTTTTTTTTTTTTTTTTTTTACACATAGGCCAAGTCTTGACCTTTGCTACTAAAGCACAGAAGCCTCAGGCAGCACTTAGGCCGAATTTCCTCAGGTCTACCACCCGCACTGTTTCATTAGCGTCTGTGGGCTGAGCGAAACACATTGAAAACATTTACTTCATCTGTTATCACCACTCTCGAAAAACCAAAGGATGCATGTTTTTGGTAGATCCCTTCTACCGCTCTCAGATAGGAACTCATTTTTGGAAAGTATGTGAATTTTCTGAAAATGGACATTATCCATACTGTTACCTGACATGCCTGTCTGGCAGAGGGAGGTGTGCTATCCACCAGCAATTTCCTTAATGGGAGCAGGATTTTGAAAATACACGATATTGACATGTTTTTGTACTGTCCAGGGGGATTGGATCTACCCCAAGCCATAACTGCTGCTAGACTTTTTGAAAACCCATTATATACCTGGCATCCACCAATGAGCAGTTTCAGGGCGATCGGAGATGAGCCATTGGCCCACAGAGACCTGTGTCTGTGTTAATGAGCTCCAAGAAAAAAATCCCCCAAAACAATTTGCAATTTTTCTGAAAACTCTCCTGGCAAACTGATCAGCAAAAGAGATGTGTGGCTCCCGTTAATACATTTTAGTGCATGCATAAATGTATAGTTTCAATGGTGATCCTTTGTCTGCTATCTGTATTTATTAGTCTTCCTGGACCACTGCTGCACTTTTATGTTCCTAAATATTAAAATTAATTTCCTCTGTAGACAAGTACCCCTTTAAAAACTTCGTTTTTCCTGACTTTGGACATTCAGGACAAGGTTTTTTCTAGTGCTCAGCCCATTTCTTAAAAAAAAAAGAACACATGCCACTGCAGGCATTTGGAAATCCTCTTATTCATTATTTTCTACAAAGTACTTGGGTGGGAGCTTATACAGGACAGATAAGTATATGGATAGCGTGAAAGACGTGCATATGTTCTGGCCTCACTGCCTGCTGTTTTGGCATTTCCGGTCACTGGTCAAGAAGTGGCGCTGTTCTCATTCAGTCCAAATAGAAGGACTTGGATTGTTCCTTTTCACAAACTTTTTTCTTTGTGGGCATCTCTCGTATTAATGACTTAATAGCGACTTTCTCATAAATGTTCATGCATAAGACAAAAAAATATTTTGTGACTCTCGCCTTTTAATATAGAAATTCACTGGTAAGTTTCTCATTTACGTTTTCTCGAAGAATGAATTTTGTTTTCAGACATTAAAGTTTTGTTAATTTGTGTTTGCAGAGTGAATGTCATCCAGATACATGCACTCAGATGACTGCAACTGAACAGTGGATTTTCCTTTGTGCAGCTCACAAAACTCCAAAGGAGGTAAAGACGTATGTATTCTAAAATGTTTATAGGTGAAAATGATACATGTATTTCATGCAACACCGATAGTCACAATTAAAATTCTTTTATTTTGAAACAAAATTACTTGATTGATTCTATACTTCGTTGTTTTTGCTGTGTCGTCTTGTTACAATTATCTAGTTCTGTTTTTTTTTTTTTTTTGTTTTTTTTTGAGAACTAGACAATGAGATATTCCTCAGCAGACCATGTTCTAGTGACTCGCAATGAAAATCGCTAAGAAGATGTTCTGTATCAGGGCACCATGCGTTTGTTTAATTTCATGAGGCTGTTTACACATGAATCGAAATTTGCCTAGCATAGTTAACGGTAAGTTTCAATTCTATTAAGGACACGGAGGCAAGGATTATGCTTTTCCTTCTTCGCTTTATTAAGAACACAAATTTTTCAGCAGCCAGAAAAGCAATATAAACTATTTTATCCCACACATAGGGGAAAAAAGCTTGTTTCAAACCACAAAAAAATCAACAATCCTGCCACTAGACTACAACTCCCATGAGGTCAACAGTCCCCAGTCCAATTATAATCCTTTCACAGTTTCCGTGGCACGTAGAAAGGTCTCCCATCTTAGGTGTCCCTTCTCTTTGCGCAAGTAACGCCGAAATCACTGGTCTTGTTTGAAACCATCATTGCCTAAAAGGAGGTAAACCACGTGAGAAATCTGCGAAGCAGGCCGTTCGCAAGTCGCCAATGAAACATTGCAACAAACATCAAGCATGGACTTACCGTTACTATGCTAGGCAAATTTCGATTCTATGTTGGGACCGGAGGCTCAGATTATGCTAGTTTAAAGCTTACTTACCACTAACTGCGCCACATCCACCACCGGTTTTGAAATAAAACTAAAAAGTGGAATCGGAGGACCAATCCGCGGCACGCATTAAATCTTCCAAACGGGCTCCCAGAGAAAAAGCCTTTGAAGCCATAGCACCTCTGGCTGAGTGAGCCCCGAACTGGTTAGTATCAATACCAGCTTCTTGCATGACCCAACGCACCCACCTGCCTATGGTGGGGGAGGAGACTGCCTTATGCGGTTTTCTTAAAGCAATAGGAAGTTGTTGCTCGCCATGAGGGCGAAATACCAGTGTTACATCCTCCTATACCTTAAGACATTGCACCACACACAGCTTGGGGACATCCAGAAAGGCTGGGTACGAGATCTCCCGAAGATAATTTTGTACTGTGCCCCACTGTAAACGTAACCCCTTCAGGAGAAAAAACTCTTGCCGAGAAACAAAATTATTCACTTGCCAGCCCAATAAATACCTTTCTCTAAAGGAACTATCAGCCAAATTGGCCATGTTATGCTGGATTTCCTGCCGCAGGGTCTCGGACAAGTCGTTTTCCTTCCAGGTAAAGCGAAGCGGAGTGTCATCAGCATAAGCTATAATCTTAGCTCACAATTCCTTTGCTAAATAGATCAGGGGCGTAACATAGAGATTGGAGAGAATAGGACTCGGGGTAGAGCCCTGTGAAACGCCCGTAGTTACCCTTCTTGGAGCAGAGGAGAACGGAGGTATCCATACCTGCTGCGTTCTATGTTCAAGAAATTATTTAATCCAGCTCCAAGCTAAACCAGAAACCTCAATATTTGAAAGACTGGTGAATAATTGACGGTGGGGCACAGTATTGAACGCGGCGGAGAGGTCCAACAGAATGAGGGCTGCTCTACCGCCGGCATCCAAACATTACCTGATCGCCTCCGATATTTCGACCAGGGCCGTCTCGTACTGTACGTGTCCCTAAATCCTGATTGGGCAGGATGAAGGGCTCCAGATGACTCCACAAAGGTGACCAACTGCTTATAAACTGCTTTTTCGAACACCTTAGCCAACGCTGGGAGAAGGGATATGGGTCGATAGCTAGCTGGCGTGTTGAGATCAAGGGAAGCCTTTTTTAATAATGGTAGTAGTTTGGCTTGCTTCCATTCGGGTGGAACAATGGCAGTCTGAAGTGACATGTTTATAATGGTGTTGACTTCAGAATCAGCCGCTGCTAGCAGTCTTCCTAGGCAGGGATCCGCCGGGTAACCAGATTTCAAGGATTTAAGGATCGACAAAGAGTCATGCAGGCCAATAGGAGAAAAGCCCCTCGGGGAGGAAACATGACAATTGGGCACTGTAGAATTCCTACAAGAGGCTATTGCCTGCCCGGGAGAGCTGGTCCCAAAATTGTCCTGAATCGCCTGAATCTTATCGATGAAAAAGCAGGACAGCCTTTCACACCATGCCACAGCAACTGGTAAGACGGTGCGTTCATCTCCAGGGGTCAGGAAGCTCTGCACGATGGAGAAAATTTCCTTAGAATTATTTTTGGACATAGCAATCTGTTGTGTAGTAGCTGCTTTTAGCTTCCCTAATCGCAGCATAATAATCTCTCTGGGCCTTCCAGAGGACTGTTTTAGCCAAGGGGCAGTAGGCCAGTCTCCAGCTGCGTTCTAGGTTTTTTGCAGAGCTGTTTTAGCTCCTTAAGCTTGCAAGTATACCACGGCTTAGAAGGGGCATTTCTGGCTTGCTTATTAGCGAGAGTAGGAAATACGTTTTGAACTGCCTGGGAGATCCAATTATAAAAGCTGTCTAGACCTCCCTCCAGATTTGTAGCAACAGATGGACGTGTGTCTGACAGAAGCCTGCTCAGAGCCAAAGCGTCAATTCTTGGCGAAGGTCTATTTTGGAGGTGTCCCTTAGTAAAGTGTGGCCTCTGAATGGCCCATGAAAAGTGGATCAGATAATAATCCGACCAAGATGTTTGCAGGGGTTCTTTGACATTTAGAGGAAAATTGGAATAAACCAGGTCTAAACTATGCCCCCCACTATGAGACGAAGAACATATCCATTGGGTGAGTTGAGCCAGATTAAGCGAGTCCCGAAAATCCCTCATATCACTTGCCTCCCCACGATCCCAATGGATAGTAAAATCACCTACGAGCAAAAATTTCGAAACGCGCCTAGCCCTGGGAACAATTACCTCATCCAGAGCTTTCAAAAAGGCTCCCGCGGGGCCGGGGGTCTATACACCAGAGTAACACCCAGTGTAAAGTGGGGCGATATGACGATAGAAAAAATTCAATACCTCTCCCTCCCCAATAGCCTGGGACTCCTCCGGTAAACACCCACTCCTCCCTCATCACCACCGCTATTCCACCACCTCTACCCACTTTGCGATCTACCCTGGCTATTTTATAACCCCTAGGTATAGCTAACTCAATAGCTGGGTTGGAAAACTCATTGAGCCAAGTTTCTGTCACAAAACGTAAATCTAGCTGCTCATCTGATAGTAGCTCAAAAATTTCAGAGGCATGCTTCACTAACCAAATTGACGTCCCAAAGAACAGAGTAGCGGGGCTCCGGGGGGTAAAGAGAGTCGAATACCCCTGAGGAGTCTACAGACAAAAGGGTGTTCTCTAACAGGAGCACCTTCAACTGGGCAATGCGCCGCCGAAATCTCGGAACGAACCGCGTTAATGGACCGATGCTCAAGACCGGCTGTAACCAACTCTGCAAGAAAATTCAGAATGGGAACGACCCCTGCGACCATGGGAACCAGACCCCGTCGAAGACACCAACCCATCCACTTAGACCAAGCTGAACGATACCGCTTGGAGGTACTACTAGCCCAGGCCTTGGACAAGAGAGCCTCAGCCGGTTCCGAAAGGCCTGGGAGCAACCAGCGTCTCCTGAAAGCCGCCATTCCATGAGGTGGAGAGAACCCTGGGCGATGAGGTGATGGAGCTCCTTGTCCGCATTCAGAAGGAGATGAGGAAACCAGGGGAATAGGATTGGAGAATCCCAAGAAAGTTCCAGAAGAACTGGAAACCACACTTGATACCTCCAACATGGTGTCACCACCACCACCTGTGCCCTCTGACGGAGGATCTGCGCCGCTGTGTGTACGATCATGGAGGAAGGAGGGAAAGCATAACTCCGTTCCTGTGCCCATTCCTGGATAAATGCATCCGTAGCTTCCGCGAGGGGATCCGACCTCCAGCTGAAGAACCGAGGGAGCTGATGGTCCAGGCGGGACGCAAAAAGGTCCACCGAGAACGGTCCCCACAAATTGTTCAACCACTGGAAGACTCGAACATCCAGCTTCCAGTGGCTGGAGTCCTTCAGATGCCTGGAGTGCCAATCTGCCACCTGGTTGGCCTGGCCAGGCAGATACTCCGCTGTTACCAATATGTGATGCGCTTGGCAATAGTCCCAAAAATCCTTCACCAAGGCCTGGGAACGGGGGCCCCCCAGATGGTTGATGTAGTGAACCGCTGCGACGTTGTCCGTTTTCAACAGGACACAGAACAGAAACCGGTCCCTGGTCCAGCATTGCTCCGCGAACGACCCCGCTATTAGTTCGAGGCAATTGATGTGCAAAGCCTGTTCGTCCAATGACCAGGCACAGCCGGTGGAGGACTCTCCAACGGGCGCCCCACCCCGACCTGCTGGCATCGGATTCTATGGGCAAGTCTGGGACCGACCCAAAGATCGCTCGACCGTTCCAGGCTTCCATGTGGGTAAGCCACCACGACATTTCCTCCTTGACCTCTTTAGTCAGAGGGACTGTCTGGTCGTATGACAGACCTCTTCTGAGATGGTGTTCTTTCAGGCGCTGAAGGCACGATAGTGCAGGGGCCCCAGAAAGATTGCCTGGATGGACGAGGAAAGAAAGCCCACCACCCGGGCAATCTGACGTAGAGGAGTACGAGTTTTGGAGATGGTCTGTCTCAGTGCGTGTCGAATCTTGGCCATCTTTCTGGACGGTAGACTCCAGGAAGAGCGGATGGAATCCACTACGAACCACAAGAAAACCATGCTCTGGGCTGGCTCGAGGACCGACTTGTCTGCATTGATGATGAAGCCCAGCCCCTGCAGCTGACGGGTCAGCGTCCTGGGACATTGCGCCATGAGCAAAATGTCGTCAAGTTAAACAATCATTCGAACGCCCGGACCCATGAGAAATTCCACCCCCGATGGAGCACCTTTGTGAAATGCCAAGGCAACGAGGAAAGACCGAACGGAAGGGCGGTGAATTCGTAAATCCGGTTCCGCCATTTAAACTGCAAAAACCGCCGGTGTGGGGGATGGATGGGAATCACCAAGTAGGCATCCTTGAGGTCGAGCTGAACCATCCAGTCGCCCGGAAGAAGGACGTCTCGGAGGAGGTGGATCCCCTCAATTTTGAAATTTCGGTAGACCAACCATCAGTTGAATTCTTTTAGGTTGATCACCGGACGCCGACCCCCATCGGGTTTGTCTACCAAAAAGAGATTGTTGAGAAATCCGTTGGGGTGCGGAGCTGAGCGACAAATGGCCCCTTTGTGAAGTAGTGCGGCCACCTCCTCGTCGACCAGCTGCGCATCGGCAACAGAAAAAGTGATGTGACACGGGAAGGCCTCCTGCCGGGCAAGATCGTAAAATTCGATGTGAAAACCCTTTATGGTTTGCAAAACCCATGAGTCTTTTGTAATGTTCGCCCAAGCACTTTGAAACGCCGCCAACCGGCCCCCTATGCAAACCTGAGCGGCCGGTATGACGCTTACCGTGGGCACCACCACCGCTGTTGGTGGTGTTCTTGAATCCGCCTCTCCCGCGGAATTGCTAACCCCTGGTGGGGTAGAAGTTTGTGTAGTTGGCGGTTGAATTGTACTGTCCCAGCCCGGAGCCTTGTCCCCTACCGGGATTGTGCTTACAGCCACAGCCGGTCGCGCGTCCCCAGCCGCGACCGCCCCCTTGGGAGAAACTGGTCTGGAAGACCAGTTTGATGTTGGACTGGGCCTTGTCCAACGAAGTGGATGTGGTCACAAACTTGTGCCCAGCTCTTTCACAAATGGGTCTCCAAAGAGACCTCCTTACTCCACTGCACCTGCCTCTGAAGCGGCCAACTCTCCCAGTTATGGGTCCAGCTTTATCAAAAGCGAGCGTCTATGCTCTGTAGACAGGTCGCAATTGGCGTTACCCAAAAAGATAATCGCCCGCTGAGCCCAGTTCGACAGAACGTCGCGGTATATGGTGGTGCCAGAAACCTCTGCCTCCTCAGCCATATCCAAAATTTTTGTCAAAGGCCCCACTGCATCCAAAAGCTTGTCCTGACATGAACGCCAGGAGTGGTTGATGCCCTTAAGGGGGTCTTTCATACATTTGGGCAGGAAGGTGGCCATCTTAGAGTCCAGCTCCGGAGTCAAAGCCACCTTCCAGTCCAAAGTGGGCCGAGGGCAATGCGCCTTCAAACACCCCCTAGCTTCCTTATCCAAGGGTTTTCGGAGGCGGCCCGCCACAAACTAAGACTATGGCTCAGACAGTGCCTTTTGCTTATATCTTCAGCCCCAGACCTTAGATGTTTCTTGCTGATTTTTTTTGAAACAGTGCATGGGGCACTGGCAGGAAACTCTTCCCACAATGTGTGCACTTTTCATGTATTCTTGAGGGGAGAGTAGTTCTCCGACTGCCCTACGTAATTTAGGTTACGTTTTGTGTTTTAGATAAAATTTTGTTTGATTTCAGGTTTACCAGAGATAGTTACATGAAGAGTTCTAATTCATTCCTTAGCGTCTGACCTGAATGCCATGAGAAATGTTATCATGCCCCAGTCTCTTCTTGACATTGTCGTCTAGGGAAATCAACCTAATAGAGCCTCCTCAATCTTGCGATTTTGCAGTGACTGGGATGCAAGCTCGCTGGACCTGTCCAAAGCTTCACATTTGACCAGAATACTTCTGATGCCACATGGTGTTCAACAGCCATGGTACTCAATAACTTGGGCATGTCCAAGTAGTTCATGTGCCAGATCAACAGTGTTTACATATATGCTTACTACGGCACAAAGGTAAATTTGATGCAGACCCCAAATGCTTCAATCTAGCAGCACGGTTCTCTACGTCTTGTATATGACTTACCTCAAGGGCATAACGACTTGCGACTAGTTTGCACTTAGTATAAGTGATATTTTAAGGCAAATATTCTTACTAAAATAAACATGAGTCAATAAGCAAAAAAGTATGAGGTCAAGATGTTGTTCCATTTTAAGAGCTTGCAGTTTAAGTTTATTAAGAAACTTGCTTTGTTCACCGTTTGGCTTCGTTGCAATCGGGACTTTCAAAGGGATGTAACTGATTTAAAAAAAATATTCACTCCAGCGTAACCACTCTCCGACAACTAACTAGTCCATCCCTACAATCCTACTTTATAATGCATCCATGTATCATCTAGAACTAAAAATCTTTTTTCGAACTGAAAATGTATGATGTCACATGAATATAAAAGTTGCAAGAAGGCCTGCACCATGAGAGTATTATGTGGCAAAATAGATGGGGTGTGTAAATAGTAAACATGCACCAAAACACACTATTAGTTATTATTCAATAATTTGCACATTTGTAATCCTAGTTAAACATATATTACGATTCCTTTTCCACATGAATGGTGCCTGGGTAACCGGTCTTTACTACCAGTTATGAAGAGGTTTTTTGAAAGAGCAGTCAAAATATGTTCTCCACATACACTGTACACCAGACTATATTTTAAACATTGTCCTGGGAGGTTTAATTAATTTTCACTTTCCCTCCATTTTTTGTGTGCCTATTCATGAGTAACTTGACTCTATCATCCCATCATTCCTCTTTCGTGGCTACATCAGCCCCTAGCAGGCTTAGTCCAACACTTCAAAATATAAGGCTACACCTTAGCTAATGACACTCTGATCATCCTATAGCTGACCTTCCCAAAGAACGTAAATCTCTGTGGAACAGGTAACTGGCTCTGAGCCATTGATTAATGGATGCTGTAGTGCTGCCTTAACGCAACACTCTCAAAACGGTGATACTAACCATGTCTATAATGAAGAACTATCCACTTGCAACCATCTGCACCACCAGAGATAACTGTGGACATGACAACACAGAAGTGATATGGTTTCCAACCTGTCCTGATTCTCTAAATGATCCATGTGACAAGATTAGCTTTTTCCATGGAATTTCTTTGGTGTATTTTCTCACTTCTAGATGCCCCTCAGAAGATCCAGGCTACAGTCTCCCTTGTCATGTCTCATTTTGGCTCTTCAATGGATTTTACCCGGACGCTTGAGTATTGAGAATACAAAATGTATCCGCAAGAAAACTACTAAACCTCTGTCTATGGTGCCATATCCTATTCGTTAAGCACTTCCCTGACCCAGAGGCCAGATGCACAGCTTTCAAGGCTCTGCATGAACCAAAGTGTCATTTATTGCAAGGAGTCCTCCTTCGTCCTAGAAAAGCTGAACCGACGTTCATAGACTAAACCTCTTTGTCCATGATGGCAAGTCTCAGATGACCGCCTCTTCTTACAAGAAGAAAAGCTTTGGTGTAATGGCCTTCTCTCTAGACTGGGGGTGAGTGTCTGAAATGTTTCAGCGCACCATTCATCATCTCCTTGTGTTTACTTTGTTCACCCTAAGTTGTCAGGGTATGCCCGACATGGGTCCCTTCCTCACTTTGCCCCTGGATTCAAGCTAACCTGGCTGATGAGGGTTGTTAGCCCGAAACTGGTCCCAGGGTGCTTGTTTCCGGTCCAGAGAAGACCTGGCTTGGCAGTACGGGCTCGACTATTCCACGAGGATCAGGGTCAAGACTGATTTGCATATGGCTGGATTTGAACTTTGTTGGCGAAGTGAGGTAAAGAACGATGATGGATTCTACCCAGATCTGTGGCTAGGGGAGAGAGTCTGAAAAGTTTCAGCACTCCGTCCATCTTTTTGTGTTTGCTTTTCTCTAGACAGGCAGCAAACTTAGGCAAACTTGCAAAGACAAACGTCCAAGATCTGTTGGAATTGGGGGGGGGGGGGAAACTGAAGACTACTCTTTTTAAATCAATGAGAACACATCGCACAACCTTGAGACAAAACCAGTAAGTATTGCTAAGATGGCAAGAACCAACTCAGGATAGTACTTGTCTCGAATTTGAGGAAATCTCCCTCCGAAACACAAGACATGCCCAGCTATCGCTTACTATCCTTTACTTCATTGTACACACATGTGCTACATATTCAGCAAAACAACATACAAAGAGCAGCCTCTATCATACTTGCACCGTGCGAACCACTTTGGTCATGACCGTATTGCATTTACAATCATTCTTCCACTAACACATTAGTGCTTAAATGCTTAGGTGTCCTGTTAAGCACTCATTTTGCTTTACTAAACTTCATATTGCAGGAACGAAAGCACAAGTTTATAACTTGAAGCACTTCTCGTATAGCCCACACTAGAAACTCTTATACTTTCATCCAAGTACATTCAGAGTAGCGTGCCCCAGTCCACAAATGCCCTTTGGCGCATCATCTTGACTATGCAGTATATAACGCAACTATATGGCAGGTACAACTGTCTGCATTAGTGCACACCATTGAACCATGACTTAACAGGCATTTGCTTAAAAAAAAAAAAGTTACGACTTTTATGCTTTTGATTTATAATTTATCTTCTTCTTAAGACGTTTGCCTCTCATTGAGATTAACCTTTCTATTGTGCTTCTGTATCTAACAGGAATAAGTGTGCTTTACTTAGAACAATACATCAATTTAAAGTTTCAATGGTTTGTTCAAGAGATTATAGGTTAAAACTTTGAAACTGAGAAGTGGAAAAAGACATACATGGCTTGGATAAGAGGACTTCAAAGAAGTGCCAAAAAGTATTTTCATGTTTTATAAAAATTTCCGGTAATGAGATATGGTTGAGATCTTAATAGTAGTGGACGATGGCACCAGTGAAGGATTATTTCAGTGAAAGATGTGTTGAAATCAGTGGGGGTTCCGCTGAGAAGTGTCTTTAGTCCTGATGCTCTAGATGATCAAATTGTGTGTATAGGTGGAAATTCCAAGTTCCGAGTATTGTACATAAGACAATGTTTTTTGCATTTTATTCTGGCCTTGATTGGGAGCCATTATAAGGCTTTAAACATAAGATGTGGCCAGATTTTCTTTTTGCTGAGACAGGCTGTGGCATGAAAATAGCCTTGATCATGGCCAGCGAACAATTAAGTACACCTTTGGTGGCTTTTTTCAGCTGAGAGCGTTACCAGGTATGTTCTCTCTTATAATGTAATAGTAGAAATAAATTGCTAGTTTGGGCTATCTTGTTGATGTAATGTAGTGTTAGTGTTGCAGCCCAAAGATTTTACAGAGGTGGAGAGGGAAATTTGAATGGCATGCAGTGAGTGCATTAAGGCATGAAGTGTAAAACTTTTTTCTGAACCTAAGCGTGATATGGATGAATACTGATTTTGGGAATAGAGTTGTTTGTCATCCACTGCTGGCTTTTACTTAGACTCGACCGGAGGATAAAAATGTCTTTGAGCACACATAAATAAGCTGACAACACACATTTTAGAATCCATCAGTCGTGTACCGAGAGGTCCCAGGTATATATTGAACAGTCCTGGGGCCCCATTTTAATCATGGGAAGGACACCATACATATTATTGCACCTGTTGAGGTGTGGTTATCAATTTTCACCAGTTGGTTGTGATGAGAGATATAGGAGAACCAATTTGATACTTGCAGAAGGCATTATGGAAGACCATGCCAAATGCTGCTGATAGATAAAGCAATGGGGTTAAGCTTTTGCCATCCTTATCTGATAGACATCTAGCCGCAGATTCCTTCTCTTAGAATGTCCTCGAGGCGCCCGACTGGGTCCGAAGACTTTTCAGCAGTACCTCAGCGTGCCGGAGGATGGCGTCTAATGGCTCTGCCCTGCCGTTGTCCACGGATATGACGTCAGTGGTGCCATAGAAGTACCTCCTGGCGCGTAGACGTTAGTTTTCTTCTTTACCGCGCCTACAGCGCGGATCCGGGGGAAGCGGTTCCTCTGGCCTGTTTCTTAGGCCTTCCTGACGCCTTTTTGCGACTGGGAACAGTGTGCCGATGCCTTCTGGCTTTAAGTCGCGTGAGACCTGTACACGGTAGAAGTAATCGACTGATCTGCACGCGATTTGTATGTGGTGCTTGGGTGAGCACCACAACTCTGTGGAGTGCGACGCCTGTCTGAAGCTGAAGTCCCTGTAGGTAGGGGTGGGCGGAATTTGCGAAATCCACTTTTGCAAATTATCGCGAAAATGTTAATTATCACAAACACGCGGAAATATCGCGAAGATGCAGAAGTTTTTTTCCCGCATGTTCGTGAGATTTTTCTGCATGGTTGCAGCTCTCCAACTTACCCATGTGGTTGCTCGCGGGCACAGCCATCTTGTTTTCAGTTGTCTCGCGGTCCATGATCGCGAGAAGAAAGACGTGATCGCGTGACGCATGACGTCACTGCGGGCGCGAACTGTCGCGAGACAGCGCAAATGGCTTAAAACAATACAACATCTCATGGAGAACGCGACCGGATCAAGAAAACTTGTCGGCGAACGCAGGGATTCAGGTAAGGCGATCGCGCGCGAGAATGTATTATTTTACAGCACGAGCAAGAAACAAATTATCGCCAAGCTGCGGAATGTGGAAATTTTGACATTTTCGCGCTTTCCGCGGAACACAAAAATGTCAAATTATCGCAATTTCCGCAAACGGAACGAAATTTTAGCCCAGGCCTACCTGTAGGAACGTAGGATGAAATTGTTGTCCGCCCGCATGTTCCGTTCAGAGTCCAAGCGCCGCTGGTCTCCATCTCGAGCTGAGGCTCCTGTTCGGGGCAGGTCACGGAGTCGTTCCCGATGCAGTCGCTCGCCTTCCTCAGATAAGCACAAGAATAAGTCATGGAGGCTGTCGGCTTCACGTAGCTGTGACGTCGGTGGCTGCTGCTCCCGGTCTCTACCTGACACGGTCGCTCAGCAGTCGACCCCTACCTAACCACCCCCCCCCCCCCCCCCCTCCCCTCCCCATTTCCTGGGGTTGAGGGCGACTAGGACCCATATGAAAGCCTATTTCCAGGCTTTGTAGGCCGTCTTTGGGTCGACCCCTCTCCCTGGCGCGCCTTTGGGCCCCACAGAGGTGGTAGGGACTCAGACTGGGAGCTCGCCAGCGGGTTCACCATCGGCACCAGTCAAGTACCCTGACTCCGGTTCCGGAGTCACTGTAATGTCGGGATTTGACCCGTGTGGCTTCCCATTCAAATGTCTGTCTGCAGTCCACCTACGGTGTCAGGGCACATTCCTGTGGGGCTCCCTGCGATGAGGTCAGATGCAGCTGCAGCAGGGGACTTGTCCCAGAGTCGACGCCGTCCCACACCACAGTCTCCCATCACAGTCTATGTCGAGTCGATGCTGTCCAGACACCGGCCAACGGAGTCTCCTTCGGCGTTTGTCGATGTGGCGCCTTCTCGACTACGTTCGACGCCGGCAATGTCCTTTGCTGATGGTGGATGAGGCCCCTGGGGATTCACCCCCCCCCCCCTCACCTGGGGACCTGGGCGAGGCCCTCCTTGGTAGACCCTGTGGAACATGCTATCACACATCGTCATTGCCTGGCTCCAGATGACCCTGTCTGCCCCTACTCCCTAGGGTACAAGGCTTGTCGTCCAGGAAGACTAAGCTTAGTTGCCATCGTCCTCTCCTCTGATACTTCCACCCACTAGGGAGTCTCGCTGGTTGGAGACATGTGGTAGACAAATGTTGGCGTCTGCGAGCTCGGGCATTCAGTCCTTGAACATGTCCTGTGTGTTTGCAAGAACTACTTTTGCCCTCTGACTCGGTTGAGCGCCTCCTTCCTTCCCTCTCTTACGGAAGGCCCTCGGGCTGACCTGACTCGGATACTCCAGGATCGTCATGAGCTGGCAAAATGTTTGATTCGATCAGCCATGGACACTTCTGACTCTGGATTGGGCTATGGCCAGGCCAGATGCTCTGTGTCGCCATGCTTGGCTGCATGATGGCAGTTTTCCTGAGAATGTTCAGGAGCGTCTCCGAGATTTGCCCATTGATGCGGCCCATCTTTTTGACAGTCATGCGGACTCAGCGGTCCAGCGTCTCATGTCGGGTTTCCCGTGATTGACATTGTTTTAAGTCCATTGTTGCGGACTTATTGCCTTGCTTGCATTGGTTGCATTATTGTCACTGCCTTTCTCTGGTGTCCGTCTCAGGGTTCAAGCTATTTCCCAGACGGAGAGTACAGCTAGACAGCTGTTTCTGCCCTTTTTAGCTCCTCTAAGCAGTAATCTCAAGGTGTTTCCTTCCTTTTTATAGGGATGTGACATACCCAATGTAGGGTATTCGTTGGTTATTGTATAGCCATTCTACTTTGCCTGGGGAGGTATTCTTCCTTGGTGGTGTATGTACAATGGCCCAGATACAGTTCTTCCTGGATGGTGTAGGTCCTTACTGAGGATCCCAAGAGGTCCTCTTAGGATCATCGTCTTTCCCTCTGGGGTACTTTCCTATAGTTCATGCTGCAGGCTTATCGCAATATGTTGTGGGACTTCTCCTCTGGTAAGACCCACAAGGGTGGCATAGCTCTCTTTGGAGCTTACATGTTTGTATTTTACGTTTGGTCCGTAGTTCTCTCCTTCTTCGGAGGATGCAGACTTCTCCAGAGTATTGTTGGGTTTACGCTACGACTGGCTAGCCTGGCGTGTTCACTCCTTCATTTTCTTGCCTTTGACTGTCTTGCAAGCGTTTCGCTGTGTTTCCACCTTTTTTTTGCCTATGTTGGCAGTCGTAGCCGTAAGCCATTGTCTCTTGTGAGCATGGTTTTCTATTCCACTTCCGGAACAGTTTCTGTTCCGCTCAGTTATCGCACCAGTCTGTGGGTACACACTGGGTACATTCATAGGCACCTGGTGGCCTGCTGGTCCAACTTGCGCCACAGCGTTGGCTGCATTCTAATCTTTGTGGTATTGTCTAGTCTTCAGTCGCCTGTGTTGGGAAGTGCTTATGTCCTTGGTCGTCTTTTTGCTCATTGCCAGGCAGGGGCTCAAGTCCCTCTACTCATTGCCTCGGCCGATGTTATCCTTGGTCTGTCTGTTCAGAGATGCTCTCTCTTTCTCTGTTTCTCTCTCTCTCTCTGTCTCTCTCTGTCTCTCTCTCCTGTCTGTCTGTGTCTGTCTGTCTGTGTCTCTATCTGTCTGTGTCTCTCTGTCTGTCTGTGTCTCTCTCTCTCTGTCTGTGTCTCTCTCTCTCTGTCTGTGTCTCTCTGTCTGTCTGTGTCTGTCTGTGTCTCTCTGTCTCTCTGTGTCTCTCTGT